>NC_086106.1:38677484-40069984 GCF_963921235.1 Mobula hypostoma
GATAGTGTTCATAGGTTCATGACCATTCAGAAACCTGATGGCGGAGTGGAAGAAGCTCTTCCTAAAATACTGAGAGTGGGTCTTCAAGCCTCCTTTGATGGTAGTTATGAGAAGAGGATGGGTTCCAGATGGTGAGAGTCCTTAATGATGGATGCTACCCTCTCGAGGCACTGCCTTTTGAAGATGTCATCAATGTGGTTGGGTTGTGCTGTGAAGGTTGGGTTGTGTTGTGAAGTTTGGGTTGTGTTGTGAAGGTTGGGTTGTGTTGTGAAGAGGGTTGTGTTGTGAAGGTTGGGTTGTGTTGTGAAGAGGGTTGTGTTGTGAAGGTTGGGTTGTGTTGGGAAGGTTGGGTTGGGTTGAGAAGAGGGTTGTGTTGTGAGGGTTGGGTTGTGTTGTGAAGATTGGGTTGGGTTGTGAAGGTTGGGTTATGTTGTGAAGGTTGGGTTGTGCTGTGAAGGTTGGGTTGTGTTGTGAAGGTTGGGTTTGTGTTGTGAAGAGGGTTGTGTTGTGAAGGTTGTGTTGTGTTGTGAAGAAGGTTGTGATGTAAAGGTTGGGTTGTGTTGTGAAGGTTGGGTTGTGCTGTGAAGGTTGGGTTGTGTTGCGAATGTTGGCTTGTGTTGTGAAGGTTGGGTTGTGTTGTGAAGAGGGTTGTGTTGTGAAGGTTGGGTTGTGTTGGGAAGGTTGGGTTGGGTTGTGAAGACGGTTGTGTTGTGAGGGTTGGGTTGTGTTGTGAAGGTTGGGTTGTGTTGTGAAGAGGGTTCTGTTGTGAAGGTTGGGTTGTACTGTGAAAGTTGGGTTGTGCTGTGAAGGTTGGGTTGTGCTGTGAAGATTGGGTTGTGTTGCGAAGGTTGGGTTGTGTTGTGAAGAGGGTTGTGTTGTGAAGGTTGGGTTGTGTTGGGAAGGTTGTGTTGGGTTGTGAAGAGGGTTGTGTTGTGAGGGTTGGGTTGTGTTGTGAAGATTGGGTTGGGTTGTGAAGGTTGGGTTATGTTGTGAAGGTTGGGTTGTGCTGTGAAGGTTGGGTTGTGCTGTGAAGGTTGGGTTGTGTTGCGAAGGTTGGGTTGTGTTGTGAAGAGGGTTGTGTTGTGAAGGTTGGGTTGTGTTGGGAAGGTTGTGTTGGGTTGTGAAGAGGGTTGTGTTGTGAGGGTTGGGTTGTGTTGTGAAGATTGGGTTGGGTTGTGAAGGTTGGGTTATGTTGTGAAGGTTGGGTTGTGTTGTGAAGGTTGGGTTGTGTTGTGAAGGTTGGGTTGTGTTGTGAAGGTTGGGTTGTGTTGTGAAGGTTGGGTTGTGTTGTGAAGAGGGTTGTGTTGTGAAGGTTGGGTTGTGTTGTGAAGGTTGGGTTGTGTTGTGAAGGTTGGGTTGTGTTGTGAAGAGGGTTGTGTTGTGAAGGTTGGGTTGTGTTGTGAAGGTTGGGTTGTGTTGTGAAGGTTGGGTTGTGTTGTGAAGGTTGGGTTGTGTTGTGAAGGTTGGGTTGTGTTGTGAAGGTTGGGTTGTGTTGTGAAGGTTGGGTTGTGTTGTGAAGGTTGGGTTGTGTTGTGAAGAGGGTTGTGTTGTGAAGGTTGGGTTGTGTTGGGAAGGTTGGGTTGGGTTGTGAAGACGGTTGTGTTGTGAGGGTTGGGTTGTGTTGTGAAGGTTGGGTTGTGTTGTGAAGAGGGTTCTGTTGTGAAGGTTGGGTTGTACTGTGAAAGTTGGGTTGTGCTGTGAAGGTTGGGTTGTGCTGTGAAGGTTGGGTTGTGTTGTGAAGGTTGGGTTGTGTTGTGAAGAGGGTTGTGTTGTGAAGAGGGTTGTTTTGTGAAGGTTGGATTGTGTTGTGAAGGTTGGGTTTGTGTTGTAAAGGTAGGGTTGTGCTGTGAAGGTTGGGTTGTGTTGTGAAGGTTGTGTTGTGTTTTGAAGAGGGTTGTGCTGTGAAGGTTGGGTTGGGTTGTGAAGAGGGTTGTGTTGTGAAGGCTGGGTTGTGTTGTGAAGATTGGGTTGGGTTGTGAAGGTTGGGTTATGTTGTGAAGGTTGGGTTGTGTTGTAAAGGTTGGGTTGTGTTGTGAAGGTTGGGTTGTGTTGTGAAGAGGGTTGTGTTGTGAAGGCTGGGTTGTGTTGTGAAGATTGGGTTGGGTTGTGAAAGTTGGGTTATGTTGTGAAGGTTGGGTTGTGCTGTGAAGGTTGGGTTGTGTTGTGAAGGTTGGGTTTGTGTTGTGAAGAGGGTTGTGTTGTGAAGGTTGGGTTGTGTTGTGAAGGTTGGGTTGTGTTGTGAAGGTTGGGTTGTGTTGTGAAGGTTGGGTTGTGCTGTGAAGGTTGGGTTGTGCTGTGAAGGTTGGGTTGTGCTGTGAAGGTTGGGTTGTGTTGTGAAGGTTGGGTTGTGCTGTGAAGGTTGGGTTGTGTTGTGAAGGTTGGGTTGTGTTGTGAAGGTTGGGTTGTGTTGTGAAGAGGGTTGTGTTGTGAAGGTTGGGTTGTGTTGGGAAGGTTGGGTTGGGTTGTGAAGAGGGTTGTGTTGTGAGGGTTGGGTTGTGTTGTGAAGGTTGGGTTGTGCTGTGAAGGATGGGTTGTGCTGTGAAGGTTGGGTTGTACTGTGAAAGTTGGGTTGTGCTGTGAAGGTTGGGTTGTGTTGTGAAGGTTGGGTTGTGTTGTGAAGGTTGGGTTGTGTTGTGAAGAGGGTTGTGTTGTGAAGGTTGGGTTGTGTTGTGAAGGTTGGGTTGTGCTGTGAAGGTTGGGTTGTGTTGTGAAGGTTGGGTTGTGTTGTGAAGAGGGTTGTGTTGTGAAGGTTGGGTTGTGTTGTGAAGGTTGGATTGTGTTGTGAAGGTTGGGTTTGTGTTGTAAAGGTAGGGTTGTGCTGTGAAGGTTGGGTTGTGTTGTGAAGGTTGTGTTGTGTTTTGAAGAGGGTTGTGTTGTGAAGGTTGGGTTGGGTTGTGAAGAGGGTTGTGTTGTGAAGGTAGGGTTGTGTTGTGAAGGTTGGGTTGGGTTGTGAAGGTTGGGTTGTGTTGTGAAGGTTGGGTTGTGTTGTGAAGGTTGGGTTGTGTTGTGAAGGTTGGGTTGTGTTGTGAAGAGGGTTGTGTTGTGAAGGCTGGGTTGTGTTGTGAAGATTGGGTTGGGTTGTGAAAGTTGGGTTATGTTGTGAAGGTTGGGTTGTGCTGTGAAGGTTGGGTTGTGTTGTGAAGGTTGGGTTTGTGTTGTGAAGAGGGTTGTGTTGTGAAGGTTGGGTTGTGTTGTGAAGGTTGGGTTGTGCTGTGAAGGTTGGGTTGTGTTGTGAAGGTTGGGTTGTGTTGGGAAGGTTGGGTTGGGTTGAGAAGAGGGTTGTGTTGTGAGGGTTGGGTTGTGTTGTGAAGATTGGGTTGGGTTGTGAAGGTTGGGTTATGTTGTGAAGGTTGGGTTGTGCTGTGAAGGTTGGGTTGTGTTGTGAAGGTTGGGTTTGTGTTGTGAAGAGGGTTGTGTTGTGAAGGTTGTGTTGTGTTGTGAAGAAGGTTGTGATGTAAAGGTTGGGTTGTGTTGTGAAGGTTGGGTTGTGCTGTGAAGGTTGGGTTGTGTTGCGAAGGTTGGGTTGTGTTGTGAAGGTTGGGTTGTGTTGTGAAGAGGGTTGTGTTGTGAAGGTTGGGTTGTGTTGGGAAGGTTGGGTTGGGTTGTGAAGACGGTTGTGTTGTGAGGGTTGGGTTGTGTTGTGAAGGTTGGGTTGTGTTGTGAAGAGGGTTGTGTTGTGAAGGTTGGGTTGTACTGTGAAAGTTGGGTTGTGCTGTGAAGGTTGGGTTGTGCTGTGAAGGTTGGGTTGTGTTGTGAAGGTTGGGTTGTGTTGTGAAGAGGGTTGTGTTGTGAAGGTTGGGTTGTGTTGTGAAGGTTGGGTTGGGTTGTGAAGAGGGTTGTGTTGTGAAGGCTGGGGTGTGTTGTGAAGATTGGGTTGGGTTGTGAAGGTTGGGTTGTGTTGTGAAGGTTGGGTTGTGTTGTGAAGGTTGGGTTGTGTTGTGAAGGTTGGGTTGTGTTGTGAAGGTTGGGTTGTGTTGTGAAGAGGGTTGTGTTGTGAAGGTTGGGTTGTGTTGTGAAGGTTGGGTTGGGTTGTGAAGAGAGTTGTGTTGTGAAGGTAGGGTTGTGTTGTGAAGGTTGGGTTGGGTTGAGTTGTGAAGGTTGGGTTGTGTTGTGAAGGTTGGGTTGTGTTGTGAAGGTTGGGTTGGGTTGTGAAGGTTGGGTTGTGTTGTGAAGGTTGGGTTGTGTTGTGAAGGTTGGGTTTGTGTTGTGAAGAGGGTTGTGTTGTGAAGGTTGGGTTGTGTTGTGAAGGTTGGGTTGTGTTGTGAAGGTTGGGATGTGTTGTGAAGAGGGTTGTGTTGTGAAGGTTGGGTTGTGTTGTGGTTGGGTTGTGTTGTGAATGTTCGGTTGTTTTGTAAAGGTTGGGTTGTTTTGTGAAAGTAGGGTTGTGTTGTGAAGGTTGGGTTGTGTTGGGAAGAGGGTTGTGTTGTGAAGGCTGGGTTGTGTTGTGAAGATTGGGTTGGGTTGTGAAGGTTGGGTTATGTTGTGAAGGTTGGGTTGTGTTGTAAAGGTTGGGTTGTGTTGTGAAGGTTGGGTTGTGTTGTGAAGAGGGTTGTGTTGTGAAGGTTGGGTTGTGTTGTGAAGATTGGGTTGTGTTGTGAAGGTTGGGTTGTGTTGTGAAGGTTGGGTTGTGCTGTGAAGGTTGGGTTGTGTTGTGAAGGTTGGGTTTGTGTTGTGAAGAGGGTTGTGTTGTGAAGGTTGGGTTGTGTTGTGAAGGTTGGGTTGTGCTGTGAAGGTTGGGTTGTGTTGTGAAGGTTGGGTTGTGTTGGGAAGGTTGGGTTGGGTTGAGAAGAGGGTTGTGTTGTGTTGTGAAGATTGGGTTGGGTTGTGAAGGTTGGGTTATGTTGTGAAGGTTGGGTTGTGCTGTGAAGGTTGGGTTGTGTTGTGAAGGTTGGGTTTGTGTTGTGAAGAGGGTTGTGTTGTGAAGGTTGGGTTGTGTTGTGAAGAAGGTTGTGATGTAAAGGTTGGGTTCTGTTGTGAAGGTTGGGTTGTGCTGTGAAGGTTGGGTTGTGTTGCGAAGGTTGGGTTGTGTTGTGAAGGTTGGGTTGTGTTGTGAAGAGGGTTGTGTGGTGAAGGTTGGGTTGTGCTGTGAAGGTTGGGTTGTGTTGTGAAGGTTGGGTTGTGCTGTGAAGAGGGTTGTGTTGTGAAGGTTGGGTTGTGTTGTGAAGAGGGTTGTGTTGTGAAGGTTGGGTTGTGTTGTGAAGGTTGGGTTGGGTTGTGAAGAGGGTTGTGTTGTGAAGGTTGGGTTCGGTTGTGAAGAGGGTTGTGTTGTGAAGGTTGGGTTGTGTTGTGAAGGTTGGGTTGTGTTGTGAAGGTTGGGTTGTGCTGTGAAGGTTGGGTTGTGTTGTGAAGGTTGGGTTGTGTTGTGAAGAGGGTTGTGTTGTGAAGGTTGGGTTGGGTTGTGAAGGTTGGGTTGGGTTGTGAAGAGGGTTGTGTTGTGAAGGTTGGGTTGTGTTGTGAAGGTTGGGTTGTGTTGTAAAGGTTGGGTTGTGCTGTGAAAGTTGGGTTGTGCTGTGAAGGTTGGGTTGTGTTGTGAAGGTTGGGTTGTGTTGTGAAGGTTGGGTTGTGTTGTGAAGAGGGTTGTGTTGTGAAGGTTGGGTTGTGTTGTGAAGGTTGGGTTGTGTTGTGAAGGTTGGGTTGTGTTGTGAAGGTTGGGTTGTGTTGTGAAGGTTGGGTTGTGTTGTGAAGAGGGTTGTGTTGTGAAGGTTGGGTTGTGTTGTGAAGGTTGGGTTGTGTTGTGAAGGTTGGGTTGTGTTGTGAAGAGGGTTGTGTTGTGAAGGTTGGGTTTGTGTTGTGAAGGTTGGGTTGTGTTGTAAAAGTTGGGTTGTTTTGTGAAGGTTGGGTTGTGTTGTGAAGGTTGGGCTGTGTTGTGAAGAGGGTTGTGTTGTGAAGGTTGGGTTGGGTTGTGAAGGTTGGGTTGGGTTGTGAAGAGAGATGTGTTGTGAAGGTTGGGTTGTGTTGTGAAGGTTGGGTTGTGTTGTGAAGGTTGGGTTGTGTTGTGAAGGTTGGGTTGTGTTGTGAAGGTTGGGTTGTGTTGTGAAGGTTGGGTTGTGTTGTGAAGGTTGGGTTGTGTTGTGAAGAGGGTTGTGTTGTGAAGGTTGGGTTGTGTTGTGAAGGTTGGGTTGGGTTGTGAAGAGGGTTGTGTTGTGAAGGTTGGGTTGTGTTGTGAAGGTTGGGTTGTGTTGTGAAGGTTGGGTTGTGCTGTGAAGGTTGGGTTGTGCTGTGAAGGTTGGGTTGTGCTGTGAAGGTTGGGTTGTGTTGTGAAGGTTGGGTTGTGTTGTGAAGGTTGGGTTGTGTTGTGAAGGTTGGGTTGTGTTGTGAAGGTTGGGCTGTGTTGTGAAGAGGGTTGTGTTGTGAAGGTTGGGTTGGGTTGTGAAGAGAGTTGTGTTGTGAAGGTAGGGTTGTGTTGTGAAGGTTGGGTTGGGTTGTGAAGAGAGTTGTGTTGTGAAGGTAGGGTTGTGTTGTGAAGGTTGGGCTGTGTTGTGAAGGTTGGGTTGTGTTGTGAAGGTTGGGTTGGGTTGTTGTGAAGGTTGGGCTGTGTTGTGAAGGTTGGGTTGTGTTGTGAAGGTTGGGTTGTGCTGTGAAGAGGGTTGTGTTGTGAAGGTTGGGTTGGGTTGTGAAGGTTGGGTTGGGTTGTGAAGAGAGATGTGTTGTGAAGGTAGGGTTGTGTTGTGAAGGTTGGGCTGTGTTGTGAAGGTTGGGTTGTGTTGTGAAGGTTGGGTTGGGCTGTGAAGAGGGTTGTGTTGTGAAGGTAGGGTTGTGTTGTGAAGGTTGGATTTGTGTTGTGAAGAGGGTTGTGTTGTGAAGGTTGGGTTGTGTTGTAAAGGTTGGGTTGTGTTGTGAAGGTTGGGTTGTGTTGTGAAGAGGGTTGTGTTGTGAAGGTTGGGTTGTGTTGTGAAGGTTGGGTTGTGTTGTGAAGGTTGGGTTGTGTTGTGAAGGTTGGGTTGTGTTGTGAAGGTTGGGTTGTGTTGTGAAGGTTGGGTTGTGTTGTGAAGAGGGTTGTGTTGTGAAGGTTGGGTTGTGTTGTGAAGAGGGTTGTGTTGTGAAGGTTGGGTTGTGTTGTGAAGGTTGGATTTGTGTTGTGAAGAGGGTTGTGTTGTGAAGGTTGGGTTGTGTTGTGAAGGTTGGGTTGTGCTGTGAAGGTTGGGTTGTGTTGTGAAGGTTGGGTTGTGTTGTGAAGGTTGGGTTGTGTTGTGAAGAGGGTTGTGTTGTGAAGGTTGGGTTGTGTTGTGAAGGTTGGGTTGGGTTGTGAAGAGGGTTGTGTTGTGAAGGTTGGGTTGTGTTGTGAAGGTTGGGTTGTGTTGTGAAGGTTGGGTTGTGTTGTGAAGGTTGGGTTGTGCTGTGAAGGTTGGGTTGTGTTGTGAAGGTTGGGTTTGTGTTGTGAAGAGGGTTGTGTTGTGAAGGTTGGGTTGTGTTGTGAAGAGGGTTGTGTTGTGAAGGTTGTGTTGTGTTGTGAAGGTTGGGTTGTGTTGGGAAGGTTGGGTTGGGTTGTGAAGACGGTTGTGTTTTGAGGGTTGGGTTGTGTTGTGAGGGTTGGGTTTTGTTGTGAAGGTTGGGTTGTACTGTGAAAGTTGGGTTGTGCTGTGAAGGTTGGGTTGTGCTGTGAAGGTTGGGTTGTGTTGTGAAGGTTGGGTTGTGTTGTGAAGAGGGTTGTGTTGTGAAGGTTGGATTGTGTTGTGAAGGTTGGGTTTGTGTTGTGAAGGTTGGGTTGTGTTGTGAAGGTTGGGTTGTGTTGTGAAGGTTGGGTTGGGTTGATAAGGTTGGGCTCTGTTGTGAAGAGGGCTGTGTTGTGAAGGTTGGGTTGTGTTGTGAAGGTTGGGTTGTGCTGTGAAGGTTGGGTTGTGTTGTGAAGGTTGTGTTGTGTTGTGAAGAGGGTTGTGTTGTGAAGGTTGGGTTGGGTTGTGAAGAGGGTTGTGTTGTGAAGAGGGTTGTGTTGTGAAGGTTGGGCTGTGTTGTAAAGGTTGGGTTGTGTTGTGAAGGTTGGGTTGTGTTGTGAAGAGGGTTGTGTTGTGAAGGCTGGGTTGTGTTGTGAAGAGGGTTGTGTTGTGAAGGTTGGGTTGTGTTGTGAAGGTTGGTTTGGGTTGAGAAGGTTGGGCTGTGTTGTGAAGAGGGTTGTGTTGTGAAGGTTGGGTTGTGCTGTGAAGGTTGGATTGTGTTGTGAAGGTTGTGTTGTGTTGTGAAGAGGGTTGTGTTGTGAAGGTTGGGTTGGGTTGTGAAGGTTGGGTTATGTTGTGAAGGTTGGGTTGTGTTGTAAAGGTTGGGTTGTGCTGTGAAGGTTGGATTGTGTTGTGAAGGTTGTGTTATGTTGTGAAGGTTGGGTTGTGTTGTGAAGGTTGGGTTGGGTTGTGAAGAGGGTTGTGTTGTGAAGAGGGTTGTGTTGTGAAGGTTGGGTTGTGTTGTAAAGGTTGGGTGTGTTGTGAAGGTTGGGTTGTGTTGTGAAGAGGGTTGCGTTGTGAAGGCTGGGTTGTGTTCTGAAGAGGGTTGTGTTGTGAAGGTTGGGTTGTGTTGTGAAGGTTGGGTTGGGTTGAGAAGGTTGGGCTGTGTTGTGAAGAGGGTTGTGTTGTGAAGGTTGGGTTGTGTTGTGAAGGTTGGGTTGTGCTGTGAAGGTTGGGTTTGTGTTGCGAAGGTTGGCTTGTGTTGTGAAGGTTGGGTTGTGTTGTAAAGAGGGTTGTGTTGTGAAGGTTGGGTTGTGTTGTGAAGGTTGGGTTGGGTTGTGAAGACGGTTGTGTTGTGAAGGTTGGGTTGTGTTGTGAAGGTTGGGTTGTGTTGTGAAGAGGGTTGTGTTGTGAAGGTTGGGTTGTGTTGTGAAGGTTGGGTTGTGCTGTGAAGGTTGGGTTGTGTTGTGAAGGTTGGGTTGTGCTGTGAAGGTTGGGTTGTGTTGTGAAGGTTGGGTTGTGTTGTGAAGAGGGTTGTGTTGTGAAGGTTGGGTTGTGTTGTGAAGGTTGGGTTGGGTTGTGAAGAGGGTTGTGTTGTGAAGGTTGGGTTGTGTTGTGAAGATTGGGTTGGGTTGTGAAGGTTGGGTTGTGTTGTGAAGGTTGGGTTGTGCTGTGAAGGTTGGGTTGTGCTGTGAAGGTTGGGTTGTGTTGCGAAGGTTGGGTTGTGTTGTGAAGAGGGTTGTGTTGTGAAGGTTGGGTTGTGTTGTGAAGGTTGGGTTGTGTTGTGAAGAGGGTTGTGTTGTGAAGGTTGGGTTGTGTTGTGAAGGTTGGGTTGTGTTGTGAAGAGGGTTGTGTTGTGAAGGTTGGGTTGTGTTGTGAAGGTTGGGTTGTGCTGTGAAGGTTGGGTTGTGCTGTGAAGGTTGGGTTGTGTTGTGAAGGTTGGGTTGTGTTGTGAAGGTTGGGTTGTGTTGTGAAGAGGGTTGTGTTGTGAAGGTTGGGTTGTGTTGTGAAGGTTGGGTTGGGTTGTGAAGAGAGTTGTGTTGTGAAGGTTGGGTTGTGTTGTGAAGGTTGGGTTGGGTTGTGAAGGTTGGGTTGTGTTGTGAAGGTTGGGTTGTGCTGTGAAGGTTGGGTTGTGTTGTGAAGGTTGGGTTGTGTTGTGAAGAGGGTTGTGTTGTGAAGGTTGGGTTGTGTTGTGAAGGTTGGGTTTGTGTTGTGAAGAGGGTTGTGTTGTGAAGGTTGGGTTGTGTTGTGAAGGTTGGTTTGGGTTAAGAAGGTTGGGCTGTGTTGTGAAGAGGGTTGTGTTGTGAAGGTTGGGTTGTGTTGTTAAGGTTGGGTTGTGTTGTGAAGGTTGGGTTGTATTGTAAAGGTTGGGTTGTGTTGTGAAGGTTGGGTTGTGTTGTGAAGGTTGGGTTGTGTTGTGAAGAGGGTTGTGTTGTGAAGGTTGGGTTTGTGTTGTGAAGAGGGTTGTGTTGTGAAGGTTGGGTTGTGTTGTGAAGGTTGGGTTGTGCTGTGAAGGTTGGGTTGTGTTGTGAAGGTTGTGTTGTGTTGTGAAGGTTGGGTTGTGTTGTGAAGAGGGTTGTGTTGTGAAGGTTGGGTTGTGTTGTGAAGGTTGGGTTGGGTTGTGAAGAGGGTTGTGTTGTGAAGGTTGGGTTGTGTTGTGAAGGTTGGGTTGTGTTGTAAAGGTTGGGTTGTGCTGTGAAAGTTGGGTTGTGCTGTGAAGGTTGGGTTGTGTTGTGAAGGTTGGGTTTGTGTTGTGAAGAGGGTTGTGTTGTGAAGGTTGTGTTGTGTTGTGAAGAAGGTTGTGTTGTAAAGGTTGGGTTGTGTTGTGAAGGTTGGGTTGTGCTGTGAAGGTTGGGTTGTGTTGTGAAGGTTGGGTTGTGTTGTGAAGGTTGGGTTGTGTTGTGAAGGTTGGGTTGTGCTGTGAAGGTTGGGTTGTGCTGTGAAGGTTGGGTTGTGTTGTGAAGGTTGGGTTGTGCTGTGAAGGTTGGGTTGTGTTGTGAAAGTTGGGTTGTGCTGTGAAGGTTGGGTTGTGTTGTGAAGGTTGGGTTGTGTTGTGAAGAGGGTTGTGTTGTGAAGGTTGGATTGTGTTGTGAAGGTTGGGTTTGTGTTGTGAAGGTTGGGTTGTGTTGTAAAAGTTGGGTTGTTTTGTGAAGGTTGGGTTGTGTTGTGAAGGTTGGGCTGTGTTGTGAAGAGGGTTGTGTTGTGAAGGTTGGGTTGGGTTGTGAAGGTTGGGTTGTGTTGTGAAGGTTGGGTTGTGTTGTGAAGGTTGGGTTGTGTTGTGAAGGTTGGGTTGTGTTGTGAAGGTTGGGTTGTGTTGTGAAGGTTGGGTTGTGTTGTGAAGGTTGGGTTGTGTTGTGAAGAGGGTTGTGTTGTGAAGGTTGGGTTGTGTTGTGAAGAGGGTTGTGTTGTGAAGGTTGGGTTGGGTTGAGTTGTGAAGGTTGGGCTGTGTTGTGAAGGTTGGGTTGTGTTGTGAAGGTTGGGTTGGGCTGTGAAGAGGGTTGTGTTGTGAAGGTAGGGTTGTGTTGTGAAGGTTGGGTTGTGTTGTGAAGGTTGGGTTGTGTTGTGAAGGTTGGGTTTGTGTTGTGAAGAGGGTTGTGTTGTGAAGGTTGGGTTGTGTTGTGAAGAGGGTTGTGTTGTGAAGGTTGTGTTGTGTTGTGAAGAAGGTTGTGATGTAAAGGTTGGGTTGTGTTGTGAAGGTTGGGTTGTGCTGTGAAGGTTGGGTTGTGTTGTGAAGGTTGGGTTGTGTTGTGAAGGTTGGGTTGTGTTGTGAAGAGGGTTGTGTTGTGAAGGTTGGGTTGTGTTGTGAAGGTTGGGTTGGGTTGTGAAGACGGTTGTGTTGTGAGGGTTGGGTTGTGTTGTGAAGGTTGGGTTGTGTTGTGAAGAGGGTTCTGTTGTGAAGGTTGGGTTGTACTGTGAAAGTTGGGTTGTGCTGTGAAGGTTGGGTTGTGCTGTGAAGGTTGGGTTGTGTTGTGAAGGTTGGGTTGTGTTGTGAAGAGGGTTGTGTTGTGAAGGTTGGGTTGTGTTGTGAAGGTTGTGTTGGGTTGTGAAGAGGGTTGTGTTGTGAGGGTTGGGTTGTGTTGTGAAGATTGGGTTGGGTTGTGAAGGTTGGGTTATGTTGTGAAGGTTGGGTTGTGTTGTGAAGGTTGGGTTGTGCTGTGAAGGTTGGGTTGTGTTGCGAAGGTTGGGTTGTGTTGTGAAGAGGGTTGTGTTGTGAAGGTTGGGTTGTGTTGTGAAGGTTGGGTTGGGTTGTGAAGAGGGTTGTGTTGTGAGGGTTGGGTTGTGTTGTGAAGGTTGGGTTGGGTTGTGAAGGTTGGGTTGTGTTGTGAAGGTTGGGTTGTGTTGTGAAGGTTGGGTTGTGTTGTGAAGTGGGTTGTGTTGTGAAGGTTGGGTTGTGTTGTGAAGGTTGGGTTTGTGTTGTGAAGAGGGTTGTGTTGTGAAGGTTGGGTTGTGTTGTGAAGGTTGGTTTGGGTTAAGAAGGTTGGGATGTGTTGTGAAGAGGGTTGTGTTGTGAAGGTTGGGTTGTGTTGTTAAGGTTGGGTTGTGTTGTGAATGTTGGGTTGTTTTGTAAAGGTTGGGTTGTTTTGTGAAAGTAGGGTTGTGTTGTGAAGGTTGGGTTGTGTTGTGAAGAGGGTTGTGTTGTGAAGGTTGGGTTGTGTTGTGAAGGTTGGGTTGTGTTGTGAAGGTTGGGTTGTGTTGTGAAGGTTGGGTTGTGTTGTGAAGGTTGGGTTGTGTTGTGAAGGTTGGGTTGTGTTGTGAAGAGGGTTGTGTTGTGAAGGCTGGGTTGTGTTGTGAAGATTGGGTTGGGTTGTGAAGGTTGGGTTATGTTGTGAAGGTTGGGTTGTGCTGTGAAGGTTGGGTTGTGTTGTGAAGGTTGGGTTTGTGTTGTGAAGAGGGTTGTGTTGTGAAGGTTGGGTTGTGTTGTGAAGGTTGGGTTGTGCTGTGAAGGTTGGGTTGTGTTGTGAAGGTTGTGTTGTGTTGTGAAGGTTGGGTTGTGTTGTGAAGGGGTTGTGTTGTGTTGTGAAGGTTGGGTTGTGTTGTGAAGGTTGGGTTGTGTTGTGAAGGTTGGGTTGTGCTGTGAAGGTTGGGTTGTGTTGTGAAGGTTGGGTTTGTGTTGTGAAGAGGGTTGTGTTGTGAAGGTTGGGTTGTGTTGTGAAGAAGGTTGTGTTGTAAAGGTTGGGTTGTGTTGTGAAGGTTGGGTTGTGTTGTGAAGGTTGGGTTGGGTTGTGAAGGTTGGGTTGTGTTGTGAAGGTTGGGTTGTGTTGTGAAGGTTGGGTTGTGTTGTGAAGGTTGGGTTGTGTTGTGAAGGTTGGGTTGTGTTGTGAAGAGGGTTGTGTTGTGAAGGTTGGGTTGGTGTTGTGAAGAGGGTTGTGTTGTGAAGGTTGGGTTGTGTTGTGAAGGTTGGGTTGTGTTGTGAAGGTTGGGTTGTGTTGTGAAGAGGGTTGTGTGGTGAAGGTTGGGTTGTGCTGTGAAGGTTGGGTTGTGTTGTGAAGGTTGGGTTGTGCTGTGAAGAGGGTTGTGTTGTGAAGGTTGGGTTGTGTTGTGAAGGTTGGGTTGTGTTGTGAAGGTTGGGTTGTGTTGTGAAGGTTGGGTTGTGCTGTGAAGGTTGGGTTGTGTTGTGAAGGTTGGGTTGTGTTGTGAAGAGGGTTGTGTTGTGAAGGTTGGGTTGGGTTGTGAAGAGGGTTGTGTTGTGAAGGTTGGGTTGTGTTGTGAAGGTTGGGTTGTGTTGTGAAGGTTGGGTTGTGTTGTGAAGGTTGGGTTGTGTTGTGAAGAGGGTTGTGTTGTGAAGGTTGGGTTGTGTTGTGAAGAGGGTTGTGTTGTGAAGGTTGGGTTGTGTTGTGAAGGTTGGGTTGTGTTGTGAAGGTTGGGTTGTGTTGTGAAGAGGGTTGTGTTGTGAAGGTTGGGTTGTGTTGTGAAGGTTGGGTTGTGCTGTGAAGGTTGGGTTGTGTTGTGAAGGTTGGGTTGTGTTGTGAAGGTTGGGTTGTGTTGTGAAGAGGGTTGTGTTGTGAAGGTTGGGTTGTGTTGGGAAGGTTGGGTTGGGTTGTGAAGACGGTTGTGTTGTGAGGGTTGGGTTGTGTTGTGAAGGTTGGGTTGTGTTGTGAAGAGGGTTCTGTTGTGAAGGTTGGGTTGTACTGTGAAAGTTGGGTTGTGCTGTGAAGGTTGGGTTGTGCTGTGAAGGTTGGGTTGTGTTGTGAAGGTTGGGTTGTGTTGTGAAGGTTGGGTTGTGTTGTGAAGAGGGTTGTGTTGTGAAGGTTGGGTTGTGTTGTGAAGGTTGGGTTGGGTTGTGAAGAGAGATGTGTTGTGAAGGTTGGGTTGTGCTGTGAAGGTTGGGTTGTGCTGTGAAGGTTGGGTTGTGTTGTGAAGGTTGGGTTGTGCTGTGAAGGTTGGGTTGTGCTGTGAAGGTTGGGTTGTGTTGTGAAGGTTGGGTTGTGTTGTGAAGGTTGGGTTGTGCTGTGAAGGTTGGGTTGTGTTGTGAAGGTTGGGTTGTGTTGTGAAGGTTGGGTTGTGTTGTGAAGGTTGGGTTGTGTTGTGAAGAGGGTTGTGTTGTGAAGGCTGGGTTGTGTTGTGAAGATTGGGTTGGGTTGTGAAGGTTGGGTTTTGTTGTGAAGGTTGGGTTGTGCTGTGAAGGTTGGGTTGTGTTGTGAAGGTTGGGTTTGTGTTGTGAAGAGGGTTGTGTTGTGAAGGTTGGGTTGTGTTGTGAAGGTTGGGTTGTGCTGTGAAGGTTGGGTTGTGTTGTGAAAGTTGGGTTGTGTTGTGAAGGCTGGGTTGTGTTGTGAAGGTTGTGTTGTGTTGTGAAGGTTGGGTTGTGTTGTGAAGGTTGGGTTGTGTTGTGAAGGTTGGGTTGTGCTGTGAAGGTTGGGTTGTGTTGTGAAGGTTGGGTTTGTGTTGTGAAGAGGGTTGTGTTGTGAAGGTTGGGTTGTGTTGTGAAGAAGGTTGTGTTGTAAAGGTTGGGTTGTGTTGTGAAGGTTGGGTTGTGTTGTGAAGGTTGGGTTGGGTTGTGAAGGTTGGGTTGTGTTGTGAAGGTTGGGTTGTGTTGTGAAGGTTGGGTTGTGTTGTGAAGGTTGGGTTGTGTTGTGAAGGTTGGGTTTGTGTTGTGAAGAGGGTTGTGTTGTGAAGGTTGGGTTGGGTTGTGAAGAGGGTTGTGTTGTGAAGGTTGGGTTGTGTTGTGAAGGTTGGGTTGTGTTGTGAAGGTTGGGTTGTGTTGTGAAGAGGGTTGTGTTGTGAAGGTTGGGTTGTGTTGTGAAGGTTGGGTTGTGTTGTGAAGGTTGTGTTGTGTTGTGAAGAGGGTTGTGTTGTGAAGGTTGGGTTGGGTTGTGAAGGTTGGGTTGTGTTGTGAAGGTTGGGTTGTGTTGTGAAGGTTGGGTTGTGCTGTGAAGGTTGGGTTGTGTTGTGAAGGTTGGGTTGTGTTGTGAAGAGGGTTGTGTTGTGAAGGTTGGGTTTGTGTTGTGAAGAGGGTTGTGTTGTGAAGGTTGGGTTGTGTTGTGAAGGTTGGGTTGTGTTGTGAAGGTTGGGTTGTGTTGTGAAGGTTGGGTTGTGTTGTGAAGAGGGTTGTGTTGTGAAGGTTGGGTTGGGTTGTGAAGAGGGTTGTGTTGTGAAGGTTGGGTTGTGTTGTGAAGGTTGGGTTGTGTTGTAAAGGTTGGGTTGTGCTGTGAAAGTTGGGTTGTGCTGTGAAGGTTGGGTTGTGTTGTGAAGGTTGGGTTGTGCTGTGAAGGTTGGGTTGTGCTGTGAAGGTTGGGTTGTGTTGTGAAGGTTGGGTTGTGTTGTGAAGAGGGTTGTGTTGTGAAGGTTGGGTTGTGTTGTGAAGGTTGGGTTGGGTTGTGAAGAGAGTTGTGTTGTGAAGGTTGGGTTGTGTTGTGAAGGTTGGGTTGTGTTGTGAAGAGGGTTCTGTTGTGAAGGTTGGGTTGTACTGTGAAAGTTGGGTTGTGCTGTGAAGGTTGGGTTGTGCTGTGAAGGTTGGGTTGTGCTGTGAAGGTTGGATTGTGTTGCGAAGGTTGGGTTGTGTTGTGAAGAGGGTTGTGTTGTGAAGGTTGGGTTGTGTTGGGAAGGTTGGGTTGGGTTGAGAAGAGGGTTGTGTTGTGAGGGTTGGGTTGTGTTGTGAAGATTGGGTTGGGTTGTGAAGGTTGGGTTATGTTGTGAAGGTTGGGTTGTGCTGTGAAGGTTCGGTTGTGCTGTGAAGGTTGGGTTGTGTTGTGAAGGTTGGGTTGTGTTGTGAAGAGGGTTGTGTTGTGAAGGTTGGGTTGTGTTGTGAAGGTTGGGTTTGTGTTGTGAAGAGGGTTGTGTTGTGAAGGTTGGGTTGTGTTGTGAAGGTTGGGTTGTGTTGTGAAGGTTGGGTTGTGTTGTGAAGGTTGGGTTGTGTTGTGAAGGTTGGGTTGTGTTGTGAAGGTTGGGTTGTGTTGTGAAGGTTGGGTTGTGTTGTGAAGGTTGGGTTGTGTTGTGAAGGTTGGGCTGTGTTGTGAAGAGGGTTGTGTTGTGAAGGTTGGGTTGGGTTGTGAAGGTTGGGTTGGGTTGTGAAGAGAGATGTGTTCTGAAGGTAGGGTTGTGTTGTGAAGGTTGGGTTGGGTTGAGTTGTGAAGGTTGGGTTGTGTTGTGAAGGTTGGGTTGTGTTGTGAAGGTTGGGTTGGGTTGTGAAGAGGGTTGTGTTGTGAAGGTTGGGTTGTGTTGTGAAGGTTGGATTTGTGTTGTGAAGAGGGTTGTGTTGTGAAGGTTGGGTTGTGTTGTAAAGGTTGGGTTGTGTTGTGAAGGTTGGGTTGTGTTGTGAAGAGGGTTGTGTTGTGAAGGTTGGGTTGTGTTGTGAAGGTTGGGTTGTGCTGTGAAGGTTGGGTTGTGTTGTGAAGGTTGGGTTGTGTTGTGAAGGTTGGGTTGTGTTGTGAAGGTTGGGTTGTGTTGTGAAGGTTGGGTTGTGTTGTGAAGGTTGGGTTGTGTTGTGAAGAGGGTTGTGTTGTGAAGGTTGGGTTGTGTTGTGAAGGTTGGGTTGGGTTGTGAAGAGGGTTGTGTTGTGAAGGTTGGGTTGTGTTGTGAAGGTTGGGTTGTGCTGTGAAGGTTGGGTTGTGTTGTGAAGGTTGTGTTGTGTTGTGAAGGTTGGGTTGTGCTGTGAAGGTTGGGTTGTGCTGTGAAGGTTGGGTTGTGTTGTGAAGGTTGGGTTGGGTTGTGAAGAGAGTTGTGTTGTGAAGGTAGGGTTGTGTTGTGAAGGTTGGGTTGGGTTGTGAAGGTTGGGTTGTGTTGTGAAGGTTGGGTTGTGCTGTGAAGGTTGGGTTGTGTTGTGAAGGTTGGGTTGTGTTGTGAAGAGGGTTGTGTTGTGAAGGTTGTGTTGTGTTGTGAAGAAGGTTGTGTTGTAAAGGTTGGGTTGTGTTGTGAAGGTTGGGTTGTGCTGTGAAAGTTGGGTTGTGCTGTGAAGGTTGTGTTGTGTTGTGAAGGTTGGGTTGTGCTGTGAAGGTTGGGTTGTGCTGTGAAGGATGGGTTGTGTTGTAAAGGTTGGGTTGTGCTGTGAAAGTTGGGTTGTGCTGTGAAGGTTGTGTTGTGTTGTGAAGGTTGGGTTGTGCTGTGAAGGTTGGGTTGTGTTGTGAAGGTTGGGTTGTGTTGTGAAGAGGGTTGTGTTGTGAAGGTTGGATTGTGTTGTGAAGGTTGGGTTTGTGTTGTGAAGGTTGGGTTGTGTTGTAAAAGTTGGGTTGTTTTGTGAAGGTTGGGTTGTGTTGTGAAGGTTGGGCTGTGTTGTGAAGAGGGTTGTGTTGTGAAGGTTGGGTTGGGTTGTGAAGGTTGGGTTGTGTTGTGAAGGTTGGGTTGTGTTGTGAAGGTTGGGTTGTGTTGTGAAGGTTGGGTTGTGTTGTGAAGGTTGGGTTGTGTTGTGAAGGTTGGGTTGTGTTGTGAAGGTTGGGTTGTGTTGTGAAGAGGGTTGTGTTGTGAAGGTTGGGTTGTGTTGTGAAGAGGGTTGTGTTGTGAAGGTTGGGTTGTGTTGTGAAGGTTGGGTTGTGTTGTGAAGGTTGGGTTGTGTTGTGAAGGTTGGGTTGTGTTGTGAAGAGGGTTGTGTTGTGAAGGTTGGGTTGTGTTGTGAAGGTTGGGTTGTGTTGTGAAGGTTGGGTTGTGTTGTGAAGGTTGGGTTGTGTTGTGAAGGAGGGTTGTGTTGTGAAGGTTGGGTTGTGTTGTGAAGAGGGTTGTGTTGTGAAGGTTGTGTTGTGTTGTGAAGAAGGTTGTGATGTAAAGGTTGGGTTGTGTTGTGAAGGTTGGGTTGTGCTGTGAAGGTTGGGTTGTGTTGCGAAGGTTGGGTTGTGTTGTGAAGGTTGGGTTGTGTTGTGAAGAGGGTTGTGTTGTGAAGGTTGGGTTGTGTTGGGAAGGTTTAGTTGGGATGTGAAGACGGTTGTGTTGTGAGGGTTGGGTTGTGTTGTGAAGAGGGTTCTGTTGTGAAGGTTGGGTTGTACTGTGAAAGTTGGGTTGTGCTGTGAAGGTTGGGTTGTGCTGTGAAGGTTGGGTTGTGTTGTGAAGGTTGGGTTGTGTTGTGAAGAGGGTTGTGTTGTGAAGGTTGGGTTGTGTTGGGAAGGTTGGGTTGGGTTGTGAAGAGGGTTGTGTTGTGAGGGTTGGGTTGTGTTGTGAAGATTGGGTTGGGTTGTGAAGGTTGGGTTGTGTTGTGAAGGTTGGGTTGTGTTGTGAAGGTTGGGTTGTGCTGTGAAGGTTGGGTTGTGTTGTGAAGGTTGGGTTGTGTTGTGAAGAGGGTTGTGTTGTGAAGGTTGGGTTGTGTTGTGAAGGTTGGGTTGGGTTGTGAAGAGGGTTGTGTTGTGAAGGTTGGGTTGTGTTGTGAAGATTGGGTTGGGTTGTGAAGGTTGGGTTATGTTGTGAAGGTTGGGTTGTGCTGTGAAGGTTGGGTTGTGTTGCGAAGGTTGGGTTGTGTTGTGAAGGTTGGATTGTGTTGTGAAGGTTGGGTTTGTGTTGTGAAGGTTGGGTTGTGTTGTAAAAGTTGGGTTGTTTTGTGAAGGTTGGGTTGTGTTGTGAAGGTTGGGTTGTGTTGTGAAGAGGGTTGTGTTGTGAAGGTTGGGTTGTGTTGTTAAGGTTGGGTTGTGTTGTGAAGGTTGGGTTGTTTTGTAAAGGTTGGGTTGTGTTGTGAAGGTAGGGTTGTGTTGTGAAGGTTGGGTTGTGTTGGGAAGAGGGTTGTGTTGTGAAGGCTGGGTTGTGTTGTGAAGATTGGGTTGGGTTGTGAAGGTTGGGTTATGTTGTGAAGGTTGGGTTGTGTTGTAAAGGTTGGGTTGTGTTGTGAAGGTTGGGTTGTGTTGTGAAGAGGGTTGTGTTGTGAAGGCTGGGTTGTGTTGTGAAGATTGGGTTGGGTTGTGAAAGTTGGGTTATGTTGTGAAGGTTGGGTTGTGCTGTGAAGGTTGGGTTGTGTTGTGAAGGTTGGGTTTGTGTTGTGAAGAGGGTTGTGTTGTGAAGGTTGGGTTGTGTTGTGAAGGTTGGGTTGTGCTGTGAAGGTTGGGTTGTGTTGTGAAGGTTGGGTTGTGTTGTGAAGGTTGGGTTGGGTTGTGAAGAGGGTTGTGTTGTGTTGTGAAGATTGGGTTGGGTTGTGAAGGTTGGGTTTTGTTGTGAAGGTTGGGTTGTGCTGTGAAGGTTGGGTTGTGTTGTGAAGGTTGGGTTTGTGTTGTGAAGAGGGTTGTGTTGTGAAGGTTGTGTTGTGTTGTGAAGAAGGTTGTGATGTAAAGGTTGGGTTGTGTTGTGAAGGTTGGGTTGTGCTGTGAAGGTTGGTTTGTGTTGCGAAGGTTGGGTTGTGTTGTGAAGGTTGGGTTGTGTTGTGAAGAGGGTTGTGTTGTGAAGGTTGGGTTGTACTGTGAAAGTTGGGTTGTGCTGTGAAGGTTGGGTTGTGCTGTGAAGGTTGGGTTGTGTTGTGAAGGTTGGGTTGTGTTGTGAAGAGGGTTGTGTTGTGAAGGTTGGGTTGTGTTGTGAAGGTTGGGTTGGGTTGTGAAGAGGGTTGTGTTGTGAAGGTTGGGTTGTGTTGTGAAGATTGGGTTGGGTTGTGAAGGTTGGGTTGTGTTGTGAAGGTTGGGTTGTGTTGTGAAGGTTGGGTTGTGCTGTGAAGGTTGGGTTGTGTTGTGAAGGTTGTGTTGTGTTGTGAAGAGGGTTGTGTTGTGAAGGTTGGGTTGTGTTGTGAAGGTTGGGTTGGGTTGTGAAGAGGGTTGTGTTGTGAAGGTTGGGTTGTGTTGTGAAGGTTGGGTTGGGTTGAGTTGTGAAGGTTGGGTTGTGTTGTGAAGGTTGGGTTGTGCTGTGAAGGTTGGGTTGTGTTGTGAAGGTTGGGTTGTGTTGTGAAGGTTGGGTTGTGTTGTGAAGAGGGTTGTGTTGTGAAGGTTGGGTTGTGTTGTGAAGGTTGGGTTGTGCTGTGAAGGTTGGGTTGTGTTGTGAAGGTTGGGTTGTGTTGTGAAGGTTGGGTTGTGTTGTGAAGAGGGTTGTGTTGTGAAGGTTGGGTTGTGTTGTGAAGAGGGTTGTGTTGTGAAGGTTGGGTTGTGTTGTGAAGAGGGTTGTGTTGTGAAGGTTGGGTTGTGTTGTGAAGGTTGGGTTGTGCTGTGAAGGTTGGGTTGTGCTGTGAAGGTTGGGTTGTGTTGTGAAGGTTGGGTTGTGTTGTGAAGAGGGTTGTGTTGTGAAGGTTGGGTTGTGTTGTGAAGGTTGGGTTGGGTTGTGAAGAGAGTTGTGTTGTGAAGGTAGGGTTGTGTTGTGAAGGTTGGGTTGGGTTGTTGTGAAGGTTGGGTTGTGTTGTGAAGGTTGGGTTGTGTTGTGAAGGTTGGGTTGTGTTGTGAAGGTTGGGTTGTGTTGTGAAGGTTGGGTTGTGTTGTGAAGAGGGTTGTGTTGTGAAGGTTGGGTTGTGTTGTGAAGGTTGGGTTGGGTTGTGAAGAGGGTTGTGTTGTGAAGGCTGGGTTGTGTTGTGAAGATTGGGTTGGGTTGTGAAGGTTGGGTTATGTTGTGAAGGTTGGGTTGTGCTGTGAAGGTTGGGTTGTGTTGTGAAGGTTGGGTTGTGTTGTGAAGGTTGGGTTGTGCTGTGAAGGTTGGGTTGTGTTGTGAAGGTTGGGTTGTGCTGTGAAGGTTGGGTTGTGCTGTGAAGGTTGGGTTGTGTTGTGAAGGTTGGGTTGTGTTGTGAAGAGGGTTGTGTTGTGAAGGTTGGGTTGTGTTGTGAAGGTTGGGTTGGGTTGTGAAGAGAGTTGTGTTGTGAAGGTAGGGTTGTGTTGTGAAGGTTGGGCTGTGTTGTGAAGGTTGGGTTGTGTTGTGAAGGTTGGGTTGGGTTGTGAAGAGGGTTGTGTTGTGAAGGTAGGGTTGTGTTGTGAAGGTTGGGTTGTGTTGTGAAGGTTGGGTTGTGTTGTGAAGGTTGGGTTGTGTTGTGAAGGTTGGGTTGTGCTGTGAAGGTTGGGTTGTGTTGTGAAGGTTGGGTTTGTGTTGTGAAGAGGGTTGTGTTGTGAAGGTTGGGTTGTGTTGTAAAGGTTGGGTTGTGTTGTGAAGGTTGGGTTGTGTTGTGAAGAGGGTTGTGTTGTGAAGGTTGGGTTGTGTTGTGAAGGTTGGGTTGTGTTGTGAAGGTTGGGTTGTGTTGTGAAGGTTGGGTTGTGTTGTGAAGGTTGGGTTGTGTTGTGAAGGTTGGGTTGTGTTGTGAAGGTTGGGTTGTGTTGTGAAGGTTGGGTTGTGTTGTGAAGAGGGTTGTGTTGTGAAGGTTGGGTTGTGTTGTGAAGGTTGGGTTGGGTTGTGAAGAGGGTTGTGTTGTGAAGGTTGGGTTGTGTTGTGAAGGTTGGGTTGTGCTGTGAAGGTTGGGTTGTGTTGTGAAGGTTGGGTTGTGTTGTGAAGGTTGGGTTGTGTTGTGAAGAGGGTTGTGTTGTGAAGGTTGGGTTGTGTTGGGAAGGTTGGGTTGGGTTGAGAAGAGGGTTGTGTTGTGAGGGTTGGGTTGTGTTGTGAAGATTGGGTTGGGTTGTGAAGGTTGGGTTATGTTGTGAAGGTTGGGTTGTGCTGTGAAGGTTGGGTTGTGTTGTGAAGGTTGGGTTTGTGTTGTGAAGAGGGTTGTGTTGTGAAGGTTGTGTTGTGTTGTGAAGAAGGTTGTGATGTAAAGGTTGGGTTGTGTTGTGAAGGTTGGGTTGTGTTGTGAAGTTTGAGTTGGGTTGTGAAGAGGGTTGTGTTGTGAAGAGGGTTGTGTTGTGAAGGTTGGGTTGTGTTGTGAAGGATGGGTTGTGCTGTGAAGGTTGGGTTGTACTGTGAAAGTTGGGTTGTGCTGTGAAGGTTGGGTTGTGTTGTGAAGGTTGGGTTGTGTTGTGAAGAGGGTTGTGTTGTGAAGGTTGGATTGTGTTGTGAAGGTTGGGTTTGTGTTGTGAAGGTTGGGTTGTGTTGTAAAAGTTGGGTTGTTTTGTGAAGGTTGGGTTGTGTTGTGAAGGTTGGGCTGTGTTGTGAAGAGGGTTGTGTTGTGAAGGTTGGGTTGGGTTGTGAAGGTAGGGTTGTGTTGTGAAGGTTGGGTTTGTGTTGTGAAGGTTGGGCTGTGTTGTGAAGGTTGGGTTGTGTTGTGAAGGTTGGGTTGGGTTGTGAAGAGAGTTGTGTTGTGAAGGTAGGGTTGTGTTGTGAAGGTTGGGTTGTGTTGTGAAGGTTGGGTTGTGTTGTGAAGGTTGGGTTGTGTTGTGAAGGTTGGGTTGTGTTGTGAAGGTTGGGTTGGGCTGTGAAGAGGGTTGTGTTGTGAAGGTTGGGTTGTGTTGTGAAGGTTGGGTTGTGTTGTGAAGGTTGGGTTGTGTTGTGAAGGTTGGGTTGTGTTGTGAAGGTTGGGTTGTGTTGTGAAGGTTGGGTTGTGTTGTGAAGGTTGGGTTGTGTTGTGAAGAGGGTTGTGTTGTGAAGGTTGGGTTGTGTTGTGAAGGTTGGGTTGTGTTGTGAAGGTTGGGTTGTGTTGTGAAGGTTGGGTTGTGCTGTGAAGGTTGGGTTGTGTTGTGAAGGTTGGGTTGTGCTGTGAAGGTTGGGTTGTGTTGTGAAGGTTGGGTTGTGTTGTGAAGAGGGTTGTGTTGTGAAGGTTGGGTTGTGTTGTGAAGGTTGGGTTGTGTTGTGAAGGTTGGGTTGTGTTGTGAAGGTTGGGTTGTGTTGTGAAGAGGGTTGTGTTGTGAAGGTTGGGTTGTGTTGTGAAGAGGGTTGTGTTGTGAAGGTTGGGTTGTGTTGTGAAGGTTGGGTTGGGTTGAGAAGGTTGGGCTGTGTTGTGAAGAGGGTTGTGTTGTGAAGGTTGGGTTGTGTTGTGAAGGTTGGGTTGTGCTGTGAAGGTTGGGTTGTGTTGCGAAGGTTGGGTTGTGTTGTGAAGGTTGGGTTGTGTTGTGAAGAGGGTTGTGTTGTGAAGGTTGGGTTGTGTTGTGAAGGTTGGGTTGGGTTGTGAAGACGGTTGTGTTGTGAGTGTTGGGTTGTGTTGTGAAGGTTTGGTTGTGTTGTGAAGAGGGTTCTGTTGTGAAGGTTGGGTTGTACTGTGAAAGTTGGGTTGTGCTGTGAAGGTTGGGTTGTGCTGTGAAGGTTGGGTTGTGCTGTGAAGGTTGGGTTGTGTTGCGAAGGTTGGGTTGTGTTGTGAAGAGGGTTGTGTTGTGAAGGTTGGGTTGTGTTGTGAAGGTTGGGTTGGGTTGTGAAGAGGGTTGTGTTGTGAAGGTTGGGTTGTGTTGTGAAGATTGGGTTGGGTTGTGAAGGTTGGGTTATGTTGTGAAGGTTGGGTTGTGCTGTGAAGGTTGGGTTGTGCTGTGAAGGTTGGGTTGTGTTGCGAAGGTTGGGTTGTGTTGTGAAGAGGGTTGTGTTGTGAAGGTTGGGTTGTGTTGTGAAGGTTGGGTTGTGTTGTGAAGGTTGGGTTGTGTTGTGAAGGTTGGGTTGTGTTGTGAAGGTTGGGTTGTGTTGTGAAGAGGGTTGTGTTGTGAAGGTTGGGTTGTGTTGTGAAGGTTGGGTTGTGCTGTGAAGGTTGGGTTGTACTGTGAAAGTTGGGTTGTGCTGTGAAGGTTGGGTTGTGTTGTGAAGGTTGGGTTGTGTTGTGAAGAGGGTTGTGTTGTGAAGGTTGGATTGTGTTGTGAAGGTTGGGTTGGGTTGTGAAGAGGGTTGTGTTGTGAAGGTTGGGTTGTGTTGTGAAGATTGGGTTGGGTTGTGAAGGTTGGGTTATGTTGTGAAGGTTGGGTTGTGCTGTGAAGGTTGGGTTGTGTTGTGAAGGTTGGGTTGTGTTGTGAAGGTTGGGTTGTGTTGTGAAGGTTGGATTGTGTTGTGAAGGTTGGGTTTGTGTTGTGAAGGTTGGGTTGTGTTGTAAAAGTTGGGTTGTTTTGTGAAGGTTGGGTTGTGTTGTGAAGGTTGGGCTGTGTTGTGAAGAGGGTTGTGTTGTGAAGGTTGGGTTGTGTTGTGAAGGTTGGGTTGTGTTGTGAAGGTTGGGTTGTGTTGTGAAGGTTGGGTTGTGTTGTGAAGGTTGGGTTGTGTTGTGAAGGTTGGGCTGTGTTGTGAAGAGGGTTGTGTTGTGAAGGTTGGGTTGTGTTGTGAAGAGGGTTGTGTTGTGAAGGTTGGGTTGTGTTGTGAAGGTTGGGTTGGGTTGTGAAGAGAGTTGTGTTGTGAAGGTTGGGTTGTGTTGTGAAGGTTGGGTTGTGCTGTGAAAGTTGGGTTGTGTTGTGAAGGTTGGGTTGTGTTGTGAAGGTTGGGTTGTGTTGTGAAGGTTGGGTTGTGTTGTGAAGGTTGGGTTGTGTTGTGAAGGTTGGGTTGGGTTGTGAAGAGGGTTGTGTTGTGAGGGTTGGGTTGTGTTGTGAAGATTGGGTTGGGTTGTGAAGGTTGGGTTATGTTGTGAAGGTTGGGTTGTGCTGTGAAGGTTGGGTTGTGTTGTGAAGTTTGGGTTTGTGTTGTGAAGAGGGTTGTGTTGTGAAGTTTGTGTTGTGAAGAAGGTTGTGATGTAAAGGTTGGGTTGTGTTGTGAAGGTTGGGTTGTGCTGTGAAGGTTGGGTTGTGTTGCGAAGGTTGGGTTGTGTTGTGAAGGTTGGGTTGTGTTGTGAAGAGGGTTGTGTTGTGAAGGTTGGGTTGTGTTGTGAAGGTTGGGTTGTACTGTGAAAGTTGGGTTGTGCTGTGAAGGTTGGGTTGTGCTGTGAAGGTTGGGTTGTGTTGTGAAGGTTGGGTTGTGTTGTGAAGGTTGGGTTGGGTTGTGAAGAGGGTTGTGTTGTGAAGGTTGGGTTGTGTTGTGAAGGTTGGGTTTGTGTTGTGAAGAGGGTTGTGTTGTGAAGGTTGGGTTGTGTTGTGAAGGTTGGGTTGTGTTGTGAAGGTTGGGTTGTGTTGTGAAGAGGGTTGTGTTGTGAAGGTTGGGTTGTGTTGTGAAGGTTGGGTTGTGTTGTGAAGGTTGGGTTGTGTTGTGAAGGTTGGGTTGTGTTGTGAAGGTTGGGTTGTGTTGTGAAGGTTGGGTTGTGTTGTGAAGGTTGGGTTGTGTTGTGAAGGTTGGGTTGTGTTGTGAAGAGGGTTGTGTTGTGAAGGTTGTGTTGTGTTGTGAAGGTTGGGTTGTGTTGTGAAGGTTGGGTTGTGAAGGTTGGGCTGTGTTGTGAAGGTTGGGTTGGGTTGAGAAGGTTGGGCTGTGTTGTGAAGAGGGTTGTGTTGTGAAGGTTGGGTTGTGTTGTGAAGGTTGGGTTGTATTGTAAAGGTTGGGTTGTGTTGTGAAGGTAGGTTTGTGTTGTGAAGGCTGGGTTGTGTTGGGAAGAGGGTTGTTTTGTGAAGGTTGGGTTGTGAAGATTGCGTTGTGTTGTGAAGAGGGTTGTGTTGTGTCTATGGTGGAGCTGGCTGAATCTACAACGTCTGCAGCCTCTTGTAATTCTGTGAATTGGAGCTTCCATACCAGACGATGATGCAACCGGTCAGAATGTTCTCCACTGCACATCTGTAGAAATCTGTAAAAGTCTTTGATGACATACCAAATCTCCTCAAACTCTTCATGGAGAAGAGCCATCGCTGTGTCTTCTTCACAATTGCTTTAATCATGCTGGGCTCAGGACAGATCTCCTGAGATGCTGAGCCCCAGGTGTTTGAAAGTGATCACCCTGTCCACCACTGTCCACTCACAGGAGACTGCTGTATGTTTCTCTGACTTTCCCTTCCAGAAGTGCTCAATCAATTACTCAGTCTTGTTGACATTGTGGAAGGTTTTTGTTACAGCTAGGCATACATCCTATTTGGCACATGGCCAAGTGGTTAAGGCATCGGTATAGTGATCTGAAGGTTGGTATTTCGAGCCTCAGCTGAGGCAGCGTGTTGTGTCCTTGAGCAAGGCACTTAACCACACATTGCTCTGCAGCGACACCGGTGCCTAGCTGTATTGGCCCTAGTGCCCTTCTCTTGGACAACATCGGTGGCATGGAGAGGGGAGACTTGCAGCATGGGCAACTGCAGGTCTTCCACACAACCTTGCCCAGGCCTGCACCCTGGAAACCTTCCAAGGGCAAATCCATGGTCTCACGAGACTAATGGATGCCTATATACACATCCTTGAAGTGCACCTGTGTTGATTGTCAGGAGGGAAGAGATTACTGATCTGCATTTACTGTGGTCTTCTTTTAAGGAAATTGTGATCTAGTTACAGACGGAGTTACAGGTAATGAATAGCAAGGGCAGAAGGGCCTGTCTCTGTTCTGTGACTCTGTGGCTCTATAACAGAGGACCTGGGGTCCATGGACCCTTTGCTTAATGACATAAAAATGCTGGGGAACCCCTGCTCTAGGATGTCCATGAGTGAGCGAGGACAACCCACCCAGTGCTGAGGGGTTGCCGCATAGTCTAATTTGCTCTCCCACACTGCGGACAAGATATTGAAATGAGCCTCCTCTTCCCTCCTGGGAATCTGTCGGAAGAAGTACTTGGGGTTTTCCATCACTCTGGCCACAGGCACTGATGGAGTTGTAGACCCAGAGACTCCGAAAAAGTACCCCTATACCTGCCCCCATTTCTCAAGCGACACACTGAAGGAACTCAACAAGTCAGGCAACGTCGGTGGAGGGGAATGAACAGTCAACGTTTCGAGCTGAGATGCTTCATACATCATAGAATGGTACAGTATAAGAGCAAATCCTTTGGCCCACGATTTTGAGCTGAACTAATTAAAATGGTAATGAACATGCCTAACAAAATCAGTCTGTTTTGACCCCCTGAAATGTAGTTGACAACATGAGAGACCTCTCATTATGTTCTCAGCTGAGGTAAGGTGAAGTCATCTGAAGGGCTCGTGATCTACTGAGTAACTGATCCTCTTTTTTTTCTGTTTACTTTCAGATCAGATGCACTTTGACCTTCAAGGTTTCCCGTTCTGGCCTGAATTGGACAGTCCTTGGGACGTGAGTAGCCTCCCGTCTGCCCTGAATTGTGAACTGGCCAAGTGAGAATGGACCCTGGAGGTCCTGGCGAACTATACCCTGGGGATCCAAACAAGGATTGACCTGGTGGTCAGGCCAGTGATGGACCTGGTGGGGGGGCGGGGGGGATGAAAACCAAGGGTATATCCTGGGCACTGGGACCAAGCGTGGTCCACTGATCAAGATCAGGCTGAAATGTAGACTTTGTATAGTTAGACCCAGGGAGTCAGAACAGAGGTAAATCCTGACATTTGTACAGGAATAGAATCTGAGGATCAGGACTAAAGGTCAATACTGGGATCTGAACAGGAGCAGATGCTGGGTTAGAATGGGACTTGGGATGATTATGAGGGGTCGTATCAGAAACTCTTCTTCCCATTAGTGGAGGACAGTCCGTCTAGTAGCTGGTGGGTCCTGAGATGACCCGGAGCTGTCACAGATCCTCCAAAATTCCACTCAGAACCTCCGTCACCCCAGCAGGACTAAGGTTTATCAATCATCCATAATGACCCAGAGCAGGTGACGCAGATGAGGCATGAAGCACTGTTTGGCACTGCCTATCATTGACCCAATACTTGGGACAAACTTCTCCAAGGATTGTCACCTTGTTGTGGAGAGGCTTGTGATTTCCTGAGAACCTGAGAGTGACGCAGTGCAGAGCTTCACTCCTGCCAGGGTCACCCACAGCAGTAAGGTTACAGACAGAGAGCAATGCAACCATACCTCAACAGTAGAGCCGGTGGAACACGCTGGCATATCACAATGACCGTGAAGGATCCCCAGGCATCTTGCATACCGTGTCACTGGACCCTGACTCCGGTCTGTAACAGACCCTGTGATGGCTGCCCTTGCATCAGCCTCCCATGTTAAATAAAGTCACGCACCGTCACTCTCCATTAAAGGATCCACCCTCGCATCCCAGATTAAGTCCTCTGGTGATCAGTTAGTGGTGAAGGGGTCAAGATTGCGGGGTCTGGAAGCTCCTAGTCATGAGCCCACACTGTGCTTGAATTTGCAAATCCCGGATTGGCCTCTACAGCCACCTGAGGACAACTGCTCTAGAAAGCACCATATTCAACTTGAGTGGTCACACTACTTGGGACAAAGCCCCAGTGAATGGCAGATCTTGGAAAGCCAATCCTTGAGGAAGCCCATGTTGTCATGTGGAACAAATTTTTAACCTCCTCTTGGGATTATTTAACCTCCATCCATCACACTATTCCTAATAAGAACAAAACATTTTCATCTACAGTGCACTGAGCCAAATATTGGCCCATGATGGGATGAAGGCAGTTCGTGGGATCTTACTGGGTATATATTGGCTACTTGTATCTCTACAGTGCCTTGTACTATCACACAACTTTAGATCTTTATTCTCTGGAGTGCAGGAGAATGAGAGGTGACCTGATAGAAGACAATAAAAACATTAGTGGTGTGGATAAGATGGGCATTCATAGTCTTTTCCCCAGGGTGGGGAGTCCAAAACTAGAGGGCACAGATACAGGATGAGGAGATTTAGTAGAGACCTGAGACGTAACTCCTTCACTCAGGGGTCCGTGAGTACCTGGAACAAGGTGCCAGAAGAAGTGGTTGAGATGGGTACAAATGCAATATTTAACAGATAGGCACATGGAGGGGAAGGGTTTTTTTTTAGATTATGAGGATACTCAGTCCTCGTTTATTGTCATTTAGAAATGCATGCATTAAAAAATGATACAATGTTCCTCCAGAATGATATCATAAGAAACACAGGACAAACCAAGACTAAAACGGACAAAACCACGTAATTATAACATATCGTTACAACAATGCAAAGCAATACCGTATTTTAATAAAGAGCAGACCATGGGCACAGTAAAAAAAAGTCTCAAAGTCCCGATAGCCCCATCATCTCACGCAGACGGTAGAAGGGAGAAATTCCCCCTGCCATGAACCTCCAAGTGCCACAAACTTGCCGATGCAGCACCATTGGAAGCACCCAACCGCAGCTGACTCAGAGTCCGTCCGAAAACTTCAAGCCTCCGACCAGCCCTCCGACACAGCCTCTCTGAGCACAATCCTCTGCCGAGCGTTTCAACCCCGCCCCGGCCGCTGAGCAACAAGCAAAGCCGAGGACTCAGGGCCTTCCCCTTTGGATCATACAGTAGCAGCAGCGGCGAAGCAGGCATTTCAGAAGTTTCACCAGGTGTTCCTCTGTGCTCTCACGTCCGTCTCCATCAAATCAGAATTGTGCACGGCATCCTACTTGACAAATAACAGACATCACCACCGGAGTGGCCGCTGCGAGCTGCGTCACGCCACCATCTTCTCCTCCCTCCTTTGGAGGGTTTGAAGGGTTTTATAACTGGTACGAGCAGGGAGGATGCTGTAGTCAGCATGGGCCAGTTGGGCTGAAGTGCCTGTTGCCATGCTGTAGGACTCTACGACATCAAAGATAGCTCTGAAGTTCATTAAGGTTATAAAAGTGCCTCAGAAATGCAAATATTTTCTAATTCTTCCTTTAAAATGTTAATACAATCTGGTTAAGAGATCCTTTACTGTTTTTTTCTCCAATTTCAGAGAGGCAGCATGGTGGCCCCATCGCTCTCAGACTCTCCTCTTGTGGTCCCTGTCCTTCGGTACCTGGTGTTATTTGCTGGGGTAGGTCTGAATGCTTTTTTGTAGCTCTCATTGGCCAGAATACCAGGCTCCCAGTCATGTGATTACCAGTTAGCTTTTACCCAGTTACTCAATGCAAGGCAGGCAGGTATGGCTCCTACATGGTGCAGACATTGTCTGTCGGTTTTGGTGCTTTGTGCTAAACAGTTGGACATGGTGTGTGTCTAGTCACATCAAACTGGCACAAGTTCAACCTTAAATGGGAATTCATCCAGTTCAGAGAGATAGTTAGTATTATAAACAAAATCCTGCCCTGGGAGTGTGTGATTGAGACAACCTAGAGGGAGCATAACTCTATTGAACCTGTGCTGCCCTGCACTGGGAGTGTGTGATTGAGACAACCTAGAGGGAGCATAACTCTATCGAACCTGTGTTGTCCGTGCACTGGGAGTGTGTGATTGAGACAACTTAGAGGGAGTTTAACTCTATCGAACCTGGGTTGTCCGTGAACTGGGAGTGTGTGAGGGGATGGTGTAGAGGGAACTTAACTCTATATCGAACCTGTGTTGTCCGTGCACTGGGAGTGTGTGATTGAGACAACCTAGAGGGAGCTTAACTCTGTATCAAACCTGTGTCGTCCATGCACTGGGAGTCTGTGATCGGATGGTGTAGAGGGAACTTCACTCTGTATCGAACCTGTGCTGTCCGTGCCCTGGGAGTGTGTGAGGGGATGGTGTAGAGGGAGATTCAGAATTAGAATCAGGTTTCATATCACCAGCATATGGCACAGAGTCATAGAAAATTAGAGCACAGAAACAGGCCCTTCCTTTAGCTCACCTAGTCTGTGCTGAACTATTTAAACTGCCTACTCTGGGACCAGAGTCCTCCATACACCTACCCCTGTACCTATCCAAATTTCTCTTACAAGTTGAAATCAAAGCTCACATTCACTGCTTGTTCCACACTCTCACAACCCTCTGAGTGAAGAGGTTTCCCCTCGTGTTCCTTAAAATTTTTACCTTTCACCCTTAACCATGACCTCTAGTTGTAGTCCCACTCAACCTTAGTGGAAATAAGCCTGCTTGCATTTAGCCTATCGATACCTCTCATGATTTTGTACACCTCCTCTCAATCTTCTACATTCCAATGAACAAAGTCCAAACGGGGACATGGGGGCACCTCTTTTTCCCTTACTAAGGAGAGAGAGAGAGAGAGAGAGAGCCTGTGGTATGTTGAATACCGGGTGAACGAGTAGTCTTTGGGGTACTGCAAATCAGTGTTTTTATTAATACTTTTCTACATGCTTGAGTGCTTGGCAGGGGGTGCTTTTTTGCTGGTGGGGGTCATTGCTTTGCTACTGCTTATGTGTGGGGGGGAGTTGGGGGGACTTTGGGGTTCTAACATTTAATTGTCATTTATTCTTTGGGGCACTCCTCTGTTCTCATGGAGGTTTGCTAAAAAAAATATCAGGATGTATATTGTATACATTTCTCTGAGATTAAATGTACCTGTTGAAACCCATTTAATCTTTCCTTATAACTCAAATCCACCAGACCCAGCAACATCCTTGTAAATCTTCAATCTTATTTACATCTTTCCTGTAGGTAGGTGACAAAAACTGCACATAATACTCAAAATTAGTCCTCACCAATGTCTTACACAACTTCATTTCCTGGACTCAATACTTTGATATATGAAAGCCAATATACCAAAAGCTTTTTTTTATAACACTATCTACCGGTGACACCACTGTCAATGAATTATGGATCTCTATTCCCGGATCCCTTTGTTCTCCCACACTCCTCAGTGCCCTATCGTTCACTGTGTGAGACCTACCATGGTTGGTCTCCTGAGTAAATACAGATGCAAAAAAATTCATTTACGACCTCCCCCAATTTTTTGGATTGTCACACATGGATTGCCATTCTGATCTTCCAAAGTACCTATTTTGTCCCTTACAATCCTTTTGCTCTGAACATCACTTAGGATTCTCCTTCACTTTGTTTGCTAGGGCAACGTCATGCTTTCTTTTAACATGGAAACATTGAAAACCTACAGCACAATACTTCTGCCCACAATGCTGTACCGAACATGTACTTAGAAATTACGTAAGGTTACCCATAGCACTCAATTTTTCTGAGCTCTATGTACCCATCCAGGAGTCTCTTAAAAGACCCTATCGTATCCGCCTCACTGCCATTGCCAGCAGCCCATTCCACGTACTCACCACTCTCTGCTTAAAAAACTTACCCCTGACATCTCCTCTGTACCTACTTTCAAGCACCTTAAAACTGTGCCCTCTTGTGCTATCCATTTCAGCCCTGGGGAAAAGCCTCTGACTATTCACACAATCAATGCCTCTCATCGTCTTATACATCTCTATTAGGTCACCTCTCATCCTCTGTCGCTCCAAGGAGAAAAGGCCGAGTTCACTCAACCTATTCACATAAGACATACCCCCCAATCCAGGCAACATCCTTGTAAATCTTCTCTGCACCCTTTCTATGGTTTCCACATCCTTCCTGTAGTGAGGCAACCAGAACTGAGCACAGTACTCCAAGTGGGGTCTGACCAGGGTCCCATATAGCTGTAACATTACCTCTTGGCTCCTAAACTCAATACTATGATTGATGAAGGCCAATGCACTGTATGCCTTCTTAACCACAGAGTCAACCTGCGCAGCAGCTTTGAGTATCCTATGGACTCAGACCCCAAGATCGCTCTGATCCTCCACACTGCCATTTTAGCCTTCTTAATTTCTTTCTTGTATTTCCTATACCCCATCAGCACCTCATTTGTTCCTACCTGTCTATACCTGCTATGCACCTCCTTTTTCCCTTAACCAGGGCCTCAATATCTCTCGGAAACAAAGGTTCCCTAAGCCTGTTATCTTTCCCTTTCATTTTGACAGGCACATACAAACCTTTTACTCTCAAAATTTCACTTTTCAAGGCCTCACACTTAACAAATACACCTTTGCCAGAAAACAGCCTGCCCTAATCAACACGTGGCAGATTTTTCTGATACCATCAAAATTGGCCTTTTTCCAATTTAGAATATCAACCTGCAGACCAGACTTATCTTTTGCATATTTACTTTGAAATTAATGGCATAGTGATCAATGTTCCCTGTAATTTGTAATGACCAGTGTTTACAAAAATCTTGTGATGTGCAATTTTTTGCCAAGTGACAACAACATGTGTGCACTGAGTCATTTCTTCAATCCAAACAGTATAAGTAAGCCAGTTCTAAAATTTGCAGACAAATCATCACAGATTCCATGTTGTCAACACAGCAGAAACAGGAAAAGGAAATGTGATTGTGTATGATCTCAAAATATACTTAACAATCCAACTAGGCAGAGGGTAACAGCAAAGTTTAAATTCCTTTGTGTGCCAGTAGCCAAAGCTGTGTGTGTGTAGGCCTTACAGGGAACATTGATTGTGATCGCTAAATTCAAAGTGTTCATCTACACAAACTTCTGTCACCTGCCCTATCTCATTCCTCAATAGCAGGTCAAGTTTTGCACACTGTCGCGTTGGGACTTCGACATGCTGCTTAAAGAAACTTTGCTGAACACATGTGACAAATTCTATTCCATTTAGTCCTTTTACTGTATGGAAATCTCAGTCAATATGTGGAAAACTAAAATGACCGAATCTAACAAATAGTCATAGTCATACTTTATTGATCCCAGGGGGAAATTGGTTTTCGTTACAGTTGCACCATAAATAATAACTAGTCATAGAACCATAAATAGTTAAATAGTAATATGTAAATTATGCCAGTAAATTATGAAATAAGTCCAGGACCAGCCTATCGGCACAGGGTGTCTGACCCTCCAAGGGAGGAGTTGTAAAGTTTGATGGCCACAGGCAGGAACGACATCCTAAGATGCTCTGTGTTGCATCTCGGTGGAATGAGTCTCTGGCTGAATGTACTCCTGTGCCCACCCAGTACATTATGTAGTGGATGGGAGACATTGACCAAGATGGCATGCAACTTAGACAGCATCCTCTTTTCAGACACCACCGTGAGAGAGTCCAGTTCCATCCCTACAACATCACTGGCCTTACGAATGAGTTTGTTGATCCTGTTGGTGTCTGCTACCCTCAGCCTGCTGCCCCAGCACACAACAGCAAACATGATAGCACTGGCCACCACAGACTCGTAGAACATCCTCAGCATCGTCCGGCAGATGTTAAAGGACATCAGTCTCCTCAGGAAATAGAGACAGCTCTGACCCTTCTTGTAGACAGCCTCAGTGTTCTTTGACCAGTCCAGTTTATTGTCAATTCATATCCCCAGGTATTTATAATCCTCCACCATGTCCACACTGACCCCCCGGATGGAAACAGGGGTCACCGGTACCTTAGCTGTCCTCAGGTCTACCACCAGCTCCTTAGTCTTTTTCACATTAAGCTGCAGATAATTCTGCTCACACCATGTGACAAAGTTTCCTACCGTAGCCCTGTACTCAGCCTCATCTCCCTTGCTGATGCATCCAACTATGCCAGAGTCATCCGAAAACTTCAGAAGATGACAAGACTCTGTGCAGTAGTTGAAGTCCGAGGTGTAAATAGTGAAGAGAAAAACTGATGGTTTTTGTAACAGTCTGCGTTCTCTCTACAAATGTGTTCCTCCAAAACCCTTGGAGTGTTGCGTGGTCTGTAATATAGTCCCATTAATTTGACATACCTTTCTTATTTATCATTTCCACCCATAATGCCTGACTAGATGAGTTCTCCAGTCTGTCCTGGCTGAGCAGTGCTGTGAAATTTTCACTGATGAGTTAAGCCACCTCACCACCTTTAACCCCTCCCACTCTGTCACATCTAAAACAATGGAACCTTAGAATATTGAGCTGCTATTCCTGCCACTCCTGAAACCAAGTCTCACTAATGGCTACAACATCATAATTCCGGGTGTCGATCCATGCCCTGAGCTCATCCGCCTTTCCTATGTTACTTGCATTGAAATTCATGCAGCTCAGGACATTAGTCACACCATGCTCAACCTCTCGATTCATGACTTTGTCTTAACAACTATAAGACCATAAGACGTAGGAGCAGAATTAGGCCATTCAGCCCATCAAATCTGCTCTGCCATTCCATCATGGCTGATCCCAGATCCCACTCAACCCCATACACCTGCCTTCTCACCATATCAAGTCAAGTCAAGTCAAGTCACTTTTTATTGTCATTTCGACCATAACTGCTGGTACAGTACACAGTAAAAACGAGATAACGAGATATCCTTTGATGCCCTGATGATCAACTTCTGCCTTAAATATACCCACAGACATGGCCTCCATCACAGTCTGTGGCACAGCATTCCACAGATTTACTACTCTCTGGCTAAAAAAAAAATCCTCCTTACCTCTGTCCTAAAGGGACACCCCTCAACTTTGAGGCTGTGTCCTCTAGTTCTGGATACCCCCACCATAGAAAACATCCTTTCTACATCCACCCATTCTACTCATTTCAACATTCAGTAGGTTTCAGTAAGATCCCCTGCATTCTTCTAAATTCCAGTGAGTTTAGGCCCAAAGCTGCCAAACACTCCTCATATGTTAACCCCTTCATTCCCAGAATCATCCTTGTAAACCTCCTCTGGACTCAATCCAATAACAACATATCCTTTCTGAGATATAGGGCCCAAAACTGTTGACAATACTCCAAGTGGGGCCTTATTAGTGTCTTATAAAACCTCCATGCTTTTATATTTTATTCCCCTTGAAATAAATGCCCAACATTGCATTTGCCTTCTTTACCACAGACTCAACCTGTAAATTAACCTTCTGGGTGTCTTGCACAAGGAATCCTCAGTCCCTCTGCACCTCTGATGTTTGAACCTTCTCTCCATTGAGATAATAGACTGCACTATTGTTCTTTTTACCAAACTGCATTATCATACATTTCCCAACACTGTATTCCATCTGCCACTTTTTTGCACATTCTTCCAATCTGTCGAAGTCCTGCTGCAATCGCTTTGCTTCCTCAGCACTACCTAACCCTCCACCTATCTTCATGTCATCCACAAACTTTGCCACAAAGCCATCAATTCCATTATCCAAATCATTGACAAACATTGTGAAAAGCAGCAGTCCCAATATTGACCGCTGAGGAACACCACCAGTCACCAGCAGCTATCCAGAAAAATCCCCTTTTATTCCTAGTCGCTGCCTCCTACCTGTCAGTCATGCAGATATCCATGCCAGTATCTTTCCTGTAATATAATGGGATTTTATTTTGTTAAGCAGTCTCATGTGTGGCACCTTATTATCTGTCTCCACAACCACTCTACTGTCTGTTCTAGCCCTCTGGTCCCCAACCCTCTGCAACTCTAGTTTAAACCCCACTGTGCAGCACTAGCAAACCTTCCTACTAGGATATTACTCCCCCTCTGGTTCAGGTGCAAACCATCTCTTCCGTACAGGTCCCACCTTCCCTGGAAGAGAGCCCAATAATCCAAAATTCCCTCCCTCCTACACCAGCTCCTTAGGAATGCGTTAGATCGTATGCTCTTCCTGTTACTGGCCTCACTAGCATGTGGCACGGGTAGCAATCCTGAGATCACCACCCTGGAGGTCCTGCCCTTTAACTTAGCACCTAAATTCCTTAAATCACTTTGCAGAACCTCGTCACTCCTCTTACCTATGTCATTGGTTCCTACATGGACCATGACCTCTGGCTGTACACCCTCCCAGTTAAGAATGTGAGGACTTGATATGAGATATCCTGGACTCCGGCACCCCAGGTGGCAACATAGCAGCCAGGAATCCCGTTTTCATCCAGAGAAGATCCTTTCTGTTCCCCCAACTAACAAATCCCCCTTTACCACAGCTCACCTCTTCTCCCCCCACCCCCCCCCCAAATCACAGTGCCAGACTCAGTGCCAGAGACCTGATCACTGTGACTTTCCTCTGATAGGTCATCCTCCCCAATAGTATTCAAAGTGATAGAATTGTTGTTGAGGAGGATGGTCACTGCGGTACTCTGCAATGACCCCTGAACCCCTTTCCATGTCCAGACTGTCCCTCAGTTACATAGGTCCTGCACCTCTCGATATGTCTCCTATCCATCACCCCCTCAGCCTCCAGAATGATCCAGAGTTCATCCAGTTCCAGCTTCAACTCCTTAGCATTGAGTGCTAGAAGCTGCAGTCTCATGCGCTTCCTGCGGGTGGAGTCATCAGTCTCCCTGCCTACCCACATCCCGCAAGAGCAGCATTCCACTATCCTGCCCGACATCTCTTCTGTTGTAACTGAGCAGATATAAATAAGGATTCTCTGATTGGAGCCCTTCCTTGCTGAAACCTAAAAATCTCCACTCTAACTGTAACCACTCCAATGATGGCCACTCTGAAAATGCTAATCCACCTGCACAAGCGCTGCTTTAATTTGATCTTGCCAATCAATCCTAAAAGCTGACTGACCACTGCTCAAACTATCAAATGATTGCGAGCCGCTGCTTTTTCTGTTCATCGGTGAACCTGAGTAGATTGTATCTTCTCAGGCTTCCGATTTCTGATTGGCCGCTGCTCAAAGTCGTGAACTTGTGTGCGCTTTCAGGCTCCTGTCTCAGCTTCCTGATGGTAGCAATGAGAAGATCCTGAGTGATGGGGTCCTTAATGAGGGATGCCGCCTTGTTGAGACATCGCTCCTCGAAGATGTCCTGGTTGATGGAGAGACAGAGCTGACTTGAGTTCACAATTTTCTGCAGCTTTTTTCAATCCTGTGCAGTGTCTCCTTCCCAATACCAGACGGTGATGCAGCCAGTTAGAATGCTCTCCACAGTACATCTGTAGAAGTTTGGGAGTGACTTTGGAGACATACCACTGCTAGTGAAATATAGCTGTTGTCGTGCGTTTTTGTAACTGCCTCAATATGCTGGGCCCAGGATAGATCCTCAGATTTGTAGGAATGATTGTGTTAAACGCTGAGCTATAGTCAATAAACAGCAGTCTGATATGAGTATTAGTATTGTCCAGATGATCCAAAGCCACAAGAATAGCCAATTAGATCATGTCCACTGTAGACTCATTCTAGCAATAGGCAAATTGCAGTGCCTAGTTCCTTGCTGAGGCAGGAGATAGTTCTAGCCATAACCAGCCTCTCAAAGAATTTCATCACCGTAGACATGAATGCTAATGGACGACAATCATAAAGGCAGCTCACCTTTCTCTTCATGGGCTCTTGTAGGCCTTTTTGAAGCAGGTGGGAACTTCCAACCGTAGCAATGAGTGATCAGAAATGTCTTTGAATGCACCTGCCAAATGGTTTGCTCAGCTTTTCAGAGCCTTACCAGGTACTCCATCAGGACCTATCACCTTGCAAGAGTTCTTCCTCTTGAAAGATGATCTGACGTCGGGCTCCAAGACAAATATCACAGGTCACCCTGTATCTAACCTGTGCTGTCTCTGCCCTGGGAGTGTGTGATGGGACAGTGTAGAGGGAACTTCACTCTGTATCTATCCCGTGCTGTCCCTGTCCTAGGGGTGTGTGTGATGGGACACTGTAGAGGGATCTTCACTCTGTATCTAACCCAGACTGTACTTGTCCTATGAGTGTTTGATGAGTCAGTGTAGAAGGATCTTCACTCTGTATCTAACCCCTGGGAGTGTGTGATAGGATGGTAGTTAGATATTAAAGACTCCAGATGGTGTTGCACTGCACCTGAGACTTTATTTATTTTAAAACCATGACTATCTAGTCAGTATTCCACTGTGGAAGAGACTAGGAATGTGCCAGAGGTCTGTGAGTGTCAGGGAGCAGGAGTGGGTGCCATTGCTATTACAAAGGAAAAAGTGCTTGGCAAACTGAAGAGTCTTAAGGTGGATAAGTCACCTGGGCCAGATGGATGACATCCCAGGATCCTGAGCGAGGTTGATGAAGAGATAATGGATGCATTGGACATGATCTTTCAAGAGTCACTTGGTTCTGACGTGATCCCGGAGGACTGGAAAATTGCAAATGTCACTCCACTCTTTAAGAAGGGAGGAAGGCAAAAGAAAGGAAATTATTGGACAGTTAATCTAACCTCAGTGGTTGAGAAAAGTATTCAAGTCTATTATTAAGGATGAGGTTCTGAGGTACTTGGAGACTAATGATAAAATAATTCAAAGTCAGCATGGTTTCTGTAAAGGGAAATCTTGACTGACAAATCTGTTAGAGTTCTTTGAGGAAGTAACAAGTAGGGTGATAATGGAGTCATTTACTTGGATTTTCAGAAGATATTTGATAAAATGCCACATATGAGGCTGCTTAACAAGGTAAAATCCTGTGGTGTTACAAGAAAGGTACTGGCATGGACAGCGGAATGGATGGCAGGCAGGCGGCAACGAATGGGAATAAAAGGGGATTTTTCTGGTTGGCTTCTGGTGACAAGTGGTGTTCCTCAGGGGTCAGTATCGGGACTGCTGCTTTTCACATTGTTTGTCATTGAATTGGATAATGGAATTGATGGCTTTGTGGAAAAGTTTGTGGATGATATGAAGATAGGTGGAGGGGTAGGTAGTGCTGAGGAGGCAACGTGATTGCACCAGGACTTCGACAGTTTGGAAGAATGGGCAAAAAAGTGGCAGATAGAATATAGGGTTGGGAAATGGGTGATAATACATTTTGGTCAAAGGAACAATAGTGCGGAATATTAACTAAATGGGGAGAAGGTTCAAACATTAAAGGTGCGGAGGGACTTAGGAGTCCTCATGCAAGACACCCAGAAGGATAATTTACAGGCTGAGTCTGTGGTAAAGAAGGCAAATGCAATGTTAGGCATTTATTTCAAGGGGAATAGAATATAAAAGCAAGGAGATAATGTTGAGCCTTTATAAGACACTAATCAGGCCCCACTTGGAGTATTGTCAACAGTTTTGGGTCCCATATCTCAGAAAGGATGTGGTGTCATTGGAGAGAATCCACAGGAGGTTCACGAGAATGATTCTGGGAATGACGGGGTTAACATGTGAGGAGTCTTTGGCAGCTTTGGGCCTAAGCTCACTGGAATTTAAAAGAATGCATGGGATCTCATTGATACCTATTGAATTTTGAAAGGACTAGATAGGGTAGATGTGGAGGAGAAGTTTGCTATGGTGATGGTATCCCAAACTACTGGGGATACGAATTGACAATAAACTGGACTGGTCAAAGAACACTGAAGCTGTCTACAAGAAGGGTCAGAGCCATCTCTATTTCCTGAGGAGACTGAGGTCCTTTAACATCTGTCGGATGATGCTAAGGATGTTCTACAAGTCTGTGGTGGCCAGTACGATCATGTTTGCTGTTGTGTGCTGGAGCAGCAGGCTGAGGGTAGCAGACACCAACAGAATCAACAAACTCATTCGTAAGGCCAGTGATGTTGTAGGGATGGAACTGGACTCTCTGATGGTGGTGTCTGAAAAGAGGATGCTGTCTAAGTTGCATGCCATCTTGGACAATGTCTCCCATCCACTACGTAATGTACTGGGTGGGCACAGGAGTACATTCAGCCAGAGACCATTCCACCGAGATGCAACACTGAGTGTCATAGGAAGTCATTCCTGCCTGTGGCCATCAAACTTCACAACTCCTCCCTTGGAGGGTCAGACACCCTGAGCCAATAGGCTGGTCCTGGACTTATTTGCTGGCAAAATTTACATATTACTATTTAATTATTTATGGTTTTATTACTATTTAATTATTTATGGTGCAACTGTAACGAAAACCAATTTCCCCTGGGATCAATAAAGTATGACTAGACTAGACTAGACTAGAGGGCACCGCATCAAAATTGAGGGGTGTCCCTTTAGAACAGAGGCAAGGAGGAGTTTTTTAGCCAGAGACTGGTGAATGTGTGGAACGCTCTGCCACAGACTGCGGTGGAAGCCAAGTCTATAGGTATATTTAAGACAGAAGTTGATTGTCAGCGCATCAAAGGATATGGCAAGGAGACAGGTGTATGGGGTTGAGTGGGATCTGGGATCAGCCATGATGGAATGGCAGAGCAGACTTGATGGGCTGAATGGCCTAATTCTGCTCCTATGTCTATTGGTCTTATGGTTGGACCTTGCTGCACTCACATTAAGTATAGTCTCCCATATTGCTCTGGTAAAGACACTTCGAAAATATCTCCTTGACAGCCAACTGTCAGATCCCTTGCACATGCCAAAAAACCCACCAGCTGCTTTTTCTGACTGTATACAGCCCATTTGTCATTGTGATCCAACAGTTGGGCTATTGGTAGTAGGAAAAGGATCTTCAGAGCATAGAATCTGTGCTGACCATCAAGCACCATTTACTCCCATTTTATTCTCCCCATGTTCCCAACAACTACTCCCAGCTTCTACCACCCAGCCACACACTAGAGTAGGAGTTCCCAGCTGCCTTTTTTTTTGCAATTCAAATGTTAATTATTATTTATTCTTATTTTACAAAGCAGCACGGCATATCACAGAGCAGATACAGTACAGCATATTTACACAGTCATCCCATGACAGGAAAACAAATAAAACTCAGAAACAGAAACATGTGCTCATTTAAGTTTAAATTATCATACAACCAAAATTGATCCCACGCGTCTTGCACTTTTCCCTCACTGTTAATTCTTCCCAACATGTGGGGGACTCAGTCATCTACCCAGATACTATGAATGACTTACAGCAGGTAGCAGGTTACCAGCCTGAATATCCTTGAGGATGTGGGGGTGGGATCAGAGGACCTGGGGGGATCTCAGTTAGTCACAGGGAGAAGATGAAAACAGCATTGACAGCACCTGTGGCCTGGATCGACCCTGGAGCAGTAACTCGACTTGCTGTACCACTAGGTGGGGTGGTCAGAATGATGTGGCAAGCTGGGAGGTGTCTTCCACATATCATGACCTTCTTCTTCAACACTCTACCTCTTCCAACTATCACCTCCCAACTTCTCACATCATCACCTCCACCCCTCCCCCCAGCTTGTCCCCCTCCCCCTCCCCCTCCCCACGCCACCTTATTCTGTCCCCTTCCTGTCCAGTTTTGAGGAAGGGTCTCAGCCGGGAACATCAGCTCTTTATTCCTCTCCATAGGTGTGGCGTTCCTCCAGCATTTTGTATCTGTTACTCTGGATCCTCAGCTTCTGCAGAATCTCTGTGTCTCCATTGTATTTATTGTTGAAGCTCTCTAGTCCTGCAACTCCCACAGTCCAGCATTACTCGAGTCTTTAGTACCACGTACTAATATTAATTAACTAATTCATACTCCCATCAGGAAGCAGGCTATGTAGCAACTACGCCAGGTCCACCAGACCCACTAACTCCACCAGCACTTTATTATTTCCTTTCTGTGTGTACAGCCTAACATCACTCTGTGGACATACAATCAGTCCATGAATTTAAGCTACCTATGTATTTATATTTATTGTGTTTGTTAGTTTATTAGGGGTTTTTTGTGCTGCATCAGATCTGGAGTAACAATTATTTTGTTCTCATTTACAGGAAATGACAGTAAATAATCTTGAATCTTAAGATCCAAAATTAATTTAGATTTGATTAACATACCAGAGTAACTTCTGGGATCCCAGCTGTCAGTGTTGCCAACTCATGAAACTTTGATTTACTGACAGTTCTCAAAGTTTCTTGGAAAAGAGCTGTGATGTTCAGAGGAGGGTGTTCACAGGGAATCCTTGGTCTGCATTTTCTGTGGTGTTGGTATTAAAATTGGTTCAACATTGTCACACGTGACAAGATACAGTGATCATTACATGGTGCATTGAAGTAGAACGTACACAGAGAGTGGTGCGTATGTGGAATGCCTCCGGGGTGGTGGTAGAGGTAAATATATTAGCGACATTTAACAAGCTCTTAGATAAGCATAGGGATGATGGAAAAATGGAAGAGTTTGTAGGTGGAAAGAGTTAGTATTGATCTTAGAGTTATTTAAAATGTTGGCACAAAATCATTCAAAGTTCAAAGTAACTTCATCATCAAATTACATATGTACATTATATGTCAACCCTGAGATTCATTTTCTTGTGGGCATTCTCAGTAAATACAAGAAACAAGATGGACAATGTGCAACAGACAACAAACTGAACAAATACAAAAGTAAAGAAAGTAACAATTATAAATAAATAAACAATAAACATCAAGAACATGAGATGAGGAGTCTTTGAAAGTATGTCTACATTTGTGGGAACAGTTCAGTGATGGTGAGTGAAGTTATCCCCACTGGTTCAAGAGCCTGGTGGTTGAGGGGTAGTAACTGTTCCTGAAGCTGGTGGTGTGGGTCTTGAGGCTCCAGTAGCTCCTTCCTGATGGCAGCAGTGGGAAGAGAGCATGGCCTGGGTGGTGGAGTCCTTGATGGTGGAAGCTGCTTTCCTGAGACAGCTCTCCGTGCAGATGTGCTCAATGGTGAGCACTGCTTTACCCATGATGGCCTGGGCCACATTCACTACTTTTTGTATTTTCCATTCAAGGGTTGATGTTTCTATACCAGGTCATGATCCAACCAGACAACACACTTTCCACCATACATCTACAGAAGTTTGTCAAAGTTTTAGATGGTGAGCCGAAGAGCACGCTTTGCACCATGATTTTCTGTGTTCTATGTTATGTTTTAATGCAGAATTAATTGTAAAAGGTGTTGCAAAAGTGCAGTGCGGGTAAATAATAAAGTACAAGATCATAACGAGGTAGTCTGTGAGATCAAGAGTTCATCTTATTGATCAGGAGTCTGATAACAGTGAGATCGACGCTTTCCTTGAACCTCGTGGTACGTGTTTTCATGCTTTTGTATCTTCTGCCCACTGGAGGAGGGGAGAAGAGAGAACGCCTGGTACCAGGCGGGTCCCAAGGGAGCCGGACTAGAGAATTTGTAGCTTTAAACAGGAGCAGAAATGGGCCATTGGCGTTAATACCACCAAGGCTAATCTGCCACATCCAAACCATTTTCCACCACTGTCCCCACTTCTATTGGATTTTGTTTTGGATGAGGCTCCGGGTTCCAATGGTCCATCATCCTTTGGATGAGGAAGTTCACCTTATCCCTGTCACACCTCTTATTGTGGGACGTTGACCTCAAGATCCAGATTAAAGAGAGATTGGCTTTACTTGTCGCATGTATATCGAAACATAGAGTGAAATTTGCTGCTTGTGTCTCCAGCCAACACAGTCTCAATATGTGCAGGGGGCAGCCCACAAGTGTCACCACTCTTCTGGCCCCACTTACTGTGCCCACCACTTACTAACCCTAACCCTAACCTTTAACCTTTTGGAATATGGGAGGAAAACAGAGCACCGGCAGGAAACCCACGTGGTCACGAGGAGAACATACAACCTCCTTATACACAGGACCCGGGTCACTTGTATTGTAAAGCTTTACACTACCATGCCACCCTGGATTACATCGAACTATAACTTGATCTGAGCAGATCAGAAGGAACTTGAACTTTCACTTCATGAGTGATGGCTGTCAAGAAGTGATTATCCAATGCATTTTACCTAAAGCCTAACCTCCATTTCATTTTCTTGCAGGTCCCAAAAGCAGTGGGAGTGACAAAGGGTCTGGCGCTCTTAAGCATGACTGCGTCCAGACAGGTGCCAGCTTCCTGTTGCCCAGGGGCACCACCCTGACGTTTCACGGGCTGGGCTCTGGTCAGTGCATCTTGGCTGCAGTGGGTGAACTGCGGTCGGGGGAAGAAAGTGCAGCGGAGATGCGATTCAGGATGTTCTCTTGGCTCAGGGAAGAAGAATCAGAAACCCATCACCTCGGGGCCATTAATATGCATCCACTGCCTGCCACTGCTCCTTCCCCTACCAAGGCCCTAGATATCGTGTGTGCTGGAAGGCAGAGCTGTGGGAAACAGTGGCTGCGATATGTTAGCCCTGCCACAAGAAACCAGAGATAGTACCCAGCCTCACTGACTTACTTGAGCAGAACATCTTGCTATAAATTCTCAGGTAGAGTGGGGTGTGGTTACAGAGGGCAGCAGCGGCTGGCTTTCCCAAAGGGTGTGTATCCCACCCCAGGTAATAATTTTGGAATCCATTCTGAAGCCGGCCTCATTACTGGTCCGCAAGCTTGCAGGGAAAACCCCCACCACTCAGCTTCCACTCAATCAGGGCTGTGGAAAAGAGCATTCAGTAGGCCTCAGAACAGGAGTAACAGCTTCAACTGATGGGTAACGGGTGTCTGGGTAAAGAGGAATCAGCAGAGAAGCAAGATTCTCAGAATCAGAATCATGTCCTGAAATTTGTTAACTTAGAGGCCCAAGTACAATGCAATATATGATAAATATAAAATTAATTAATTACAGTAAATATATTAAATAGTTAAAGTAAAAATAGTGCCAACAAAAGAAATAACATAAAAAAGTGAGGTAGTGTTCATGGGTTCAATGTCCATTTAGGAATCAGATGGCAGAGGGGGAAAAGCTGTTCCTGAATCGCTGAATGTGTGCCTTCAGGCCGCTGTATCGCCTATCTGATGGTAACAGTGAGAAAAGGGCATGCCCTGGGTATTGGAGGTCCTTAATAATGGACACTACCTTTCTGAGGCACCGCTCCTTAAAGATGTCTTGGATATTACAGAGGCTAGTACCCATGATGGAGCCTCTTTCTATCCTGATCGTCAGGAACCAGCTGGACTTGGTGATGGTGTGATGGCCCTACTCTAAGTTCAACTGTGCTGGCAATATAAATCACTCACAGCATAACATGTTCTCAGTGGCCACTTTATTAAGTACACCAGTACACCAGCTCAATAATATAAATAGCTAATCAGCAACTCAATGCATAAAATCATACAGACATGATCAAGGTGTTCAGACAAAGCATCAGAAGAGGAGAGAAATCTGATCTAAGGCTACGTCTACACTAGACTGGATAAATTTGTAACCGAAGCTTTTTCTCTTCGTTTTGACCCTTCATCCAAACTGAAACAGCGTTTCCCTCCCCCGAAAATGGAGCTTTTCTAAAACACTCTCCAGAGTGTTTAAATCTGAAAACGCCAGTTGGGTGTTGTCGTGTGTACGGGGTAACCGGAGGTTTTAAAAAACCTGTTGCCCCTTTCATCGGTGAAGACACTATGGCTGTAGGAAATGTTTCCAAGGTGACCCCTCTGTGGTAGTGGGGAAGATGTTGGTGGGGTCACCTGGGGGTCTGTGTGTCCGTATGTGTAGCTATTGTAGTGGCTGTGAGGCTGGTACTGCGGCAGTGAAAAGTACTGGGGGGCGGGGGAGCCATCATATTCCTCATCATTGCAAATCCCTCTACAACAGAGTTAGTTTTTCCAATGTTCGTCGTCAGCCGGGTCATTCTGTCCGTGAACTCCCTGTCAGTTGCCTCCATATGCTCCAGTATTTGTTTTTTTTAGTTTTAAGTCCTCCTGCGCAAGAGCCAACAGCTGTCCCTCATTTGGTCATTTCCTTTTAAGTTTTTCTCGTCTGTAACCGGACAAACGCACACCAAGTATACCGTTTCCTCTTCGCTTGTTTTCTGTAGATGTGTCCTGCGCATGCCCAGGAGGAGGAGCTTCGCCCAAATATCCGTTTTAATATGGACGGAGGTATTTTCAAAAACGCCTGGTGTGGACACCTATCGTTTTTACACGAAACTGGCATTTTCAAAATGATCCAGTCTAGTGTCGACGTACCCTAAGTGACCTTGACTGCTGAATGATTGTTGGTGCCAGATGGGGTGGTTTGAGTATCTCAGAAACTGCTGTTCTCCTGGGATTTTCATGCACAACCATCTTGAGTGTTTACAGAGAATGGTGTGAGAAACAAAAAACATCCAGTGAGTGGCAGTTCTGTGGGCGAAAGTGCCTTATCAATGGGAGATGTCAGAGGAGAATAGCCAGACTGATTCAAGCAGAGAGGAAAATGACAGTATCACCGATAACCAAATGTGATAGCAGTAGATCATCTCTAAATGCACAACGTTGAACCTGCAAGTGGGTGGGCTACATCAGCAGAACACCAGATTGAGTTCCACTCCTGTATCTAACAAGACGGCCAATATGTGTAACTAATAGACTTGTATGACCCTTCCCCCTAACCAACCACCAAACCAACATTGAACCATGCAACCCATACCAGGACCCTCAATGATCCATCACTTAGAGCCTTCACCATCCGGGGTATATCCTCTTCTCTTTACTGAAACTGTTCGTAAAACTTTGAGTGTGGAACTGTACCTCCTCCCTGTTGGTAGTAATGCTAAAGGTCCTTAACAATGATGCTGCCTTCTCGAGGCACCTCCTTTTGAAGATGAACTCAATAGTGGGTAAGATTGTGACCGTGAAGAGAATGGCTAAGTCTAAAATCTTCTTCAGCCTGGTGTGATCAGTGCTTCGGAGTCTCCACACCAGGCAATGATACCACCAGTCAGAGAGCTCTGTACAGCCTTTGCAATGAAGGTTCAGCAGAACTGATTCTCCAATCTTACTACAGGGAGGGTAGGAAAACTGAAGAAAACGGGTTCTTGTACTTTCTTTCTGCAACTACCTAATATAGATCTGATTTCCTCCCTCAGCCCAAAAATGTGTGGGTTGATGGGTTAATTTGCCACCACAAATTGCCCCTAGTGTATGGCCGAGAGGTACCATGGGAGAGTCGAGAGAACTATGCGGGATTAGTTTAGGACTGCTGTGAATGGGTGCTTGATTATTGTGTGGACTCAGTTTGCCAAAGGACTTGTTTCTGTGCTGTATCTCTCTGTGATGAAATTAAACATATTCATTGAAATTTATGTTAAAGGCCAAATTCATTCAAGATACGAAACCATCAGACTATTAGACATAGAAACAGAATTAGGTCATTCAGCCATAGAGTCTGCTCTGCATTCAATCAGGACTGATTTACCCTCTCAATCCCATTCTTCTGACTTCTCTCTGTAACAATTAATGCCCTTGGAAACTAGCAACTGTTGCTTTAAATACACCCAGTGACTTGACCTCCAGAGCTATCTGTGGAAATGAATTCCACAGACTCACCACTCTCGAGCTAAAGAAATTCCTCCTCATCTCTGTTCTAAAGGCCGTAACCTTTGGTCCTAGACTCTCCAACTCAGAAACATCCTTTCTATATCCTATCTAGGCCTTTGAAAATCCGGTAGGTTTCAATGCCATTACCCTTCATTCTTTTAAACTACAGTGAGTACAGGCCAGAGCACCAAATGCTACTTGAAGATTAATCCTTTAATTCCAGGAAGAACCTGCTCTGGACCCAATAGTACATCCTTTCCGAGATATGGGGCCCAATTATTCAGGAAAGCTGATGGAGTAACTGAAGAAAGAAAGGAAATAGGAGGGCTAGGGTTTCAGGTGTAAGGAGGGGTCATGTTTCAGATCAAACCAGTATGTCACCACTCAGAGTGGAGAAGAAAGATGATCGTTATATAAAAATAAAGAGATGCCAGGAAGTGATTGGAGGACTAAGGAGATGTGAAAGAAGATAGGCAGGTGGGGCCAGAACAAGGTGGAGCAGGAGACATCTGGAGACACACAAAGCAAGAAAGAGGGAGCGAGGTGGAGGGATGGTGAAAGGAGGAGACAAATATCAGAGCTGATGAACGGGAACACAAAGGACACCAGCACTTGATTCAGAGCAGCAAGAAAGGTGATAAGGTCAGTGGGAACTGATGGGGAGAGGGGAAGGTCAGTGGGAACCATTAGGGGAGAGGGGAAGGTCAGGAGGGTTCAGGTGGGACAGGGTTATCTGATAGCAGACCCTATCTCTGGTAGGTGGAATGAAAAGGGTGATGACCAAAGCTTGGTGGAGAATCTGCAAAATTGGACAAAAATTGGAATTTGATTAGGGCTGAGGAATTGGTGGGCGGGGGGCAGTTGGTGTGGCAGGAGCATATCATTTAATGGTCACTGCTTGGAGGATTCAACATTTACACCATTTGGTTGTAGATTTGAACATAGCGAGTTGAATGCTTTGTGTAAATGAATGGAGGTATTTCACTAGATTAGGCTGAGGACAGAGCCCCATATAGAGGAGTGGCAAGATTTTAAAACCAAGAAAACTTTTCAGGATAATTGCGGCAAAAGGAAAAGTTTGCAAGTGCTGGTATCTGGTGCAAACATTGATGAGGTGATCTTCTGATCAGTGATGTTGTGAAACATTTCACTAACCACTGTGCTATAGTACCACCTTACAGGTCTGGCTGCATTAGTGAAAGAGTTGTGCAGAGGGAGATAGCTGTATGTTGAGGTGAGGAGGAGGAGTGGTGTGAAGGCTGGCAGGTGATAGGTGAGGAGGGGTTAAAGGTCAGTGAAGGAATGGAGTGTGGCAACACTGACAAAGGCTGGGTGGTGAGAGGTGCATCCAGGTGAGGAGACTGATAGGCAGATGGAGGAGGGAGGGGGCAGATAGTGACAGAGACTGGAAGATGATAGCTGGAAGCAACAGGTGACTGCAGAAGGTGAAAGCTAACAGGAGAGGAAGGTGGAGAATGGAACCAAGTAAGGCAGACAGCGAGAGAAGATGGGAACAATGGGTTAAAAGAGGGAACAGGATGACTTCATGGTGAATATTTCAGCTGATTTAAAATCAGAGAAAAGGTAGAGTTCCTTCTGTTGGAGCATTCTGTGGGAAGCAGATGAAATTCATCAGGGCAATGCTATCGATCGCTTTCTCACACAAAATCCATCAGGGCAATATTATCGATCACTTTCTCACACAAAATCCATCAGGGCAATGTTACCGATCGCTTTCTCACACAAAATCCATCAGGGCAATGTTACCATCGCTTTCTCACACAAAATCCATCAGGGCAATGTTATCGATTGCTTTCTCACACAAAATCCATCAGGGCAATGTTATCGATCCCTTTCTCACACAAAATCCATCAGGGCAATGTTACCGATCGCTTTCTCACACAAAATCCATCAGGGCAATGTTATCGATCCGTCTCTCACACAAAATCCATCTTGGCAATGTTATCGATCCCTTTCTCACACAAAATCCATCAGGGCAATGTTACCAATCGCTTTCTTACACAAAATCCATCAGGGCAACGTTATCGATCCCTTTCTCACACAAAATCCATCAGGGCAATGTTACCATCGCTTTCTCACACAGAATCCATTAGGGCTATGTTACCATCGATTTCTCACACAAAATCCATCAGGGCTATGTCACCATCACTTTCTCACACAAAATCCATCAGGGCAATGTTATCGTTCGCTGTCTCACACAAGATCCATCAGGGCAATGTTATCAATCGCTTTCTTACACAAAATCCATCAGGGCAATGTTATCGATCCCTTTCTCACACAAAATCCATCAGGGCAATGTTACCGATCGCTTTCTCCCACAAAATCCATCAGGGCAATGTTACCGATCGCTGTCTCACACAAAATCCATCAGGGCAATGTTATCGATCCCTTTCTCACACAGAATCCATCAGGGCTATGTTACCATCGATTTCTCACACAAAATCCATCAGGGCTATGTTACCAATCGCTTTCTTACACAAAATCCATCAGGGCAACGTTATCGATCCCTCTCTCACACAAAATCCATCAGGGCAATGTCACCATCACTTTCTCACACAAAATCCATCAGGGCAATGTTATCGATCGCTGTCTCACACAAAATCCATCAGGGCAATGTTACCATCGCTTTCTCACACAGAATCCATCAGGGCAATGTTACCATCGCTTTCTCACACAAAATCCATCAGGGCAATGTTACCGATCACTTTCTCACACAAAATCCATCAGGGCAATGTTATCGATCGCTTTCTCACACAAAATCCATCAGGGCAATGTTACCGATCGCTTTCTCACACAAAATCCATCAGGGCAATGTTATCGATCCCTTTCTCACACAAAATCCATCAGGGCAATGTTACCATCACTTTCTCACACAAAATCCATCAGGGCAATGTTATCGATCGCTTTCTCACACAAAATCCATCAGGGCAATGTTACCATCGCTTTCTCACACAAAATCCATCAGGGCAATGTTATCGATCGCTTTCTCACACAAAATCCATCAGGGCAATGTTACCATCGCTTTCTCACATAAAATCCATCAGGGCAATGTTATCGATCGCTTTCTCACACAAAATCCATCAGGGCAATGTTACCATCGCTTTCTCACACAAAATCCATCAGGGCAATGTTATCGATCGCTTTCTCACACAAAATCCATCAGGGCAATGTTACCGATCCCTTTCTCACACAAAATCCATCAGGGCAATGTTACCATCGCTTTCTCACACAAAATCCATCAGGGCAATGTTACCATCGCTTTCTCACACAAAATCCATCAGGGCAATGTTACCATCGCTTTCTCACACAAAATCCATCAGGGCAATGTTACTGATCCCTTTCTCACACAAAATCCATCAGGGCAATGTTATCGATCCCTTTCTCACACAAAATCCATCAGGACAATGTTATCGATCACTTTCTCAGGAAAAATCCATCAGGGCAATGTTATCGATCCCTTTCTCACACAAAATCCATCAGGGCAATGTTACCAACACTTTCTCACACAAAATCCATCAGGGCAATGTTATCGATCACTTTCTCACACAAAATCCATCAGGGCAATGTTACCATCGCTTTCTCACACAAAATCCATCAGGGCAATGTTATCGATCCCTTTCTCACACAAAATCCATCAGGGCAATGTTATCGATCCCTTTCTCACACAAAATCCATCAGGGCAATGTTATCGATCCCTTTCTCACACAAAATCCATCAGGGCAATGTTACCGATCCCTTTCTCACACAAAATCCATCAGGGCAATGTTACCGATCGCTTTCTCACACAAAATCCATCAGGGCAATGTTACCGATCGCTTTCTCACACAAAATCCATCAGGGCAATGTTATCGATCACTTTCTCACACAAAATCCATCAGGGCAATGTTATCGATCGCTTTCTCACACAAAATCCATCAGGGCAATGTTACCATCGCTTTCTCACACAAAATCCATCAGGGCAATGTTATCGATCGCTTTCTCACACAAAATCCATCAGGGCAATGTTACCGATCACTTTCTCACACAAAATCCATCAGGGCAATGTTATCATCGCTTTCACACACAAACTCCATCAGGGCAATGTTACCATCACTTTCTCGTACAAAATCCATCAGGGCAATGTTATCTATCCCTTTCTCACACAAAATCCATCAGGGCAATGTTACCATCACTTTTTCACACAAAATCCATCATGGCAATCTTATCGATCACTTTCTCACACAAAATCCATCAGGGCAATGTTACCGATCGCTTTCTTACACAAAATCCATCAGGGCAATGTTATCGATCCCTTTCTCACACAAAATCCATCAGGGCAATGTTATCGATCCCTTTCTCACACAAAATCCATCAGGGCAATGTTACCATCGCTTTCTCACACAAAATCCATCAGGGCAATGTTATCGATCCCTTTCTCACACAAAATCCATCAGGGCAATGTTATCGATCCCTTTCTCACACAAAATCCATCAGGGCAATGTTACCAATCGCTTTCTTACACAAAATCCATCAGGGCAATGTTATCGATCCCTTTCTCACACAAAATTCATCAGGGCAATGTTACCGATCCCTTTCTCACACAAAATCCATCAGGGCAATGTTATCGATCACTTTCTCACACAAAATCCATCAGGGCAATGTCACCATCACTTTCTCACACAAAATCCATCAGGGCAATGTTATCGATCGCTGTCTCACACAAAATCCATCAGGGCAATGTTACCATCGCTTTCTCACACAAAATCCATCAGGGCAATGTTACCATCGCTTTCTCACACAAAATCCATCAGGGCAATGTTATCGATCGCTTTCTCACACAAAATCCATCAGGGCAATAATTATCGATTGCTTTCTCACACAAAATCCATCAGGGCAATGTTATCGATCCCTTTCTCACACAAAATTCATCAGGGCTATGTTACCGATCACTTTCTCACACAACGTCCATCAGGGCAATTTACCATCGCTTTCTCACACAAAATCCATCAGGGCAATGTTATCGATCCCTTTCTCACACAAAATCCATCAGGGCAATGTTATCGATCCCTTTCTCACACAAAATCCATCAGGGCAATGTTACCAATCGCTTTCTTACACAAAATCCATCAGGGCAATGTTATCGATCCCTTTCTCACACAAAATTCATCAGGGCAATGTTACCGATCCCTTTCTCACACAAAATCCATCAGGGCAATGTTATCGATCACTTTCTCACACAAAATCCATCAGGGCAATGTTACCATCACTTTCTCAGAAAAAATCCATCAGGGCAATGCTATCGATCGCTTTCTCACACAAAATCCATCAGGGCAATGTTATCGATTGCTTTCTCACACAAAATCCATCAGGGCAATGTTACCATCGCTTTCTCTCATAAATCCAGCAGGGCAATGTTATCGATCTCTTTCTCACACATAATCCATCAGGGCAATGTTATCGATTGCTTTCTCACACAAAATCTATCAGAGCAATGTTATCGATCCCTTTCTCACACAAAATCCATCAGGGCAATGTTACCATCGCTTTCTCACACAAAATCCATCAGGGCAATGTTACTGATCGCTTTCTCACACAAAATCCATCAGGGCAATGTTATCGATCCCTTTCTCACACAAAATCCATCAGGGCAATGTTATCGATCCCTTTCTCACACAAAATCCATCAGGACAATGTTATCAATCGCTTTCTTACACAAAATCCATCAGGGCAACGTTATCGATCCCTCTCTCACACAAAATCCATCAGGGCAATGTCACCATCACTTTCTCACACAAATCCATCAGGGCAATGTTATCGATCGCTGTCTCACACAAAATCCATCAGGGCAATGTTACCATCGCTTTCTCACACAAAATCCATCAGGGCAATGTTACCATCGCTTTCTCACACAAAATCCATCAGGGCAATGTTACCATCGCTTTCTCACACAAAATCCATCAGGGCAATGTTACCATCACTTTCTCACACAAAATCCATCAGGGCAATGTTATCGATCCCTTTCTCACACAAGATCCATCAGGGCAATGTTATCAATCGCTTTCTTACACAAAATCCATCAGGGCAACGTTATCGATCCCTCTCTCACACAAAATCCATCAGGGCAATGTTACCATCGCTTTCTCACACAAAATCCATCAGGGCAATGTTACCGATCGCTTTCTCACACAAAATCCATCAGGGCAATGTTATCGATCCCTTTCTCACACAGAATCCATCAGGGCAATGTTACCATCGCTTTCTCACACAAAATCCATCAGGGCAATGTTACCAATCGCTTTCTTACACAAAATCCATCAGAGCAACGTTATCGATCCCTCACTCACACAAAATCCATCAGGGCAATGTCACCATCACTTTCTCACACAAAATCCATCAGGGCAATGTTATCGATCGCTTTCTCACACAAAATCCATCAGGGCAATGTTACCATCGCTTTCTCACACAAAATCCATCAGGGCAATGTTACCATCGCTTTCTCACACAAAATCCATCAGGGCAATGTTACCATCACTTTCTCACACAAAATCCATCAGGGCAATGTTATCGATCGCTTTCTCACACAAAATCCATCAGGGCAATGTTACCAATCGCTTTCTCACACAAAATCCATCAGGGCAATGTTATCGATCCCTTTCTCACACAAAATTCATCAGGGCAATGTTACCGATCACTTTCTCACACAAAATCCATCAGGGCAATGTTATCGATCGCTTTCTCACACAAAATCCATCAGGGCAATGTTACCATCGCTTTCTCACACAAAATCCATCAGGGCAATGTTACCGATCGCTTTCTCACACAAAATCCATCAGGGCAATGTTATCGATCCCTTTCTCACACAAAATCCATCAGGGCAATGTTACCATCGCTTTCTCACACAAAATCCATCAGGGCAATGTTATCGATCACTTTCTCACACAAAATCCATCAGGGCAACGTTATCGATCCCTTTCTCACACAAAATCCATCAGGGCAATGTCACCATCACTTTCTCACACAAAATCCATCAGGGCAATGTTATCGATCGCTTTCTCACACAAAATCCATCAGGGCAATGTTACCATCGCTTTCTCACACAAAATCCATCAGGGCAATGTTACCATCGCTTTCTCACACAAAATCCATCAGGGCAATGTTACCATCACTTTCTCACACAAAATCCATCAGGGCAATGTTATCGTTCGCTGTCTCACACAAGATCCATCAGGGCAATGTTACCAATCGCTTTCTTACACAAAATCCATCAGGGCAACGTTATCGATCCCTCTCTCACACAAAATCCATCAGGGCAATGTCACCATCACTTTCTCACACAAAATCCATCAGGGCAATGTTATCGATCGCTGTCTCACACAAAATCCATCAGGGCAATGTTACCATCGCTTTCTCACACAGAATCCATCAGGGCAATGTTATCGTTCGCTGTCTCACACAAAATCCATCAGGGCAATGTTACCATCCCTTTCTCACACAGAATCCATCAGGGCAATTTTATCGATCGCTTTCTCACACAAAATCCATCAGGGCAATGTTACCATCGCTTTCTCACACAAAATCCATCAGGGCAATGTTATCGATCGCTTTCTCACACAAAATCCATCAGGGCAATGTTACCGATCCCTTTCTCACACAAAATCCATCAGGGCAATGTTATCGATCGCTTTCTCACACAAAATCCATCAGGGCAATGTTATCGATCGCTTTCTCACACAAAATCCATCAGGGCAATGTTACCATCGCTTTCTCACACAAAATCCATCAGGGCAATGTTACTGATCCCTTTCTCACACAAAATCCATCAGGGCAATGTTATCGATCCCTTTCTCACACAAAATCCATCAGGGCAATGTTATCGATTGCTTTCTCACACAAAATCCATCAGGGCAATGTTATCGATCCCTTTCTCACACAAAATCCATCAGGGCAATGTTACCATCACTTTTTCACACAAAATCCATCATGGCAATCTTATCGATCACTTTCTCACACAAAATCCATCAGGGCAATGTTACCGATCGCTTTCTTACACAAAATCCATCAGGGCAATGTTATCGATCCCTTTCTCACACAAAATCCATCAGGGCAATGTTATCGATCCCTTTCTCACACAAAATCCATCAGGGCAATGTTATCGATCCCTTTCTCACACAAAATCCATCAGGGCAATGTTACCATCGCTTTCTCACACAAAATCCATCAGGGCAATGTTATCGATCGCTTTCTCACACAAAATCCATCAGGGCAATGTTACCATCGCTTTCTCACACAAAATTCATCAGGGCAATGTTATCAATCGCTTTCTCACACAAAATCCATCAGGGCAATGTTATCATCGCTTTCTCACACAAAATCCATCAGGGCAATGTTACCGATCGCTTTCTCACACAAAATCCATCAGGGCAATGTTATCGATCACTTTCTCACACAAAATCCATCAGGGCAATGTTACCATCACTTTCTCACACAAAATCCATCAGGGCAATGTTATCGATCCCTTTCTCACACAAAATCCATCAGGGCAATGTTACCGATCCCTTTCTCACACAAAATCCATCAGGGCAATGTTATCGATCACTTTCTCACACAAAATCCATCAGGGCAATGTTACCGATCGCTTTCTCACACAAAATCCATCAGGGCAATGTTATCGATCCCTTTCTCACACAAAATCCATCAGGGCAATGTTATCGATCCCTTTCTCACACAAAATCCATCAGGGCAATGTTACCATCGCTTTCTCACACAAAATCCATCAGGGCAATGTTATCGATCCCTTTCTCACACAAAATCCATCAGGGCAATGTTACCATCGCTTTCTCACACAAAATCCATCAGGGCAATGTTACCATCGCTTTCTCACACAAAATCCATCAGGGCAATGTTACCATCGCTTTCTCACACAAAATCCATCAGGGCAATGTTATCGATCACTTTCTCACACAAAATCCATCAGGGCAATGTTACCATCGCTTTCTCACACAAAATCCATCAGGGCAATGTTACCATTGCTTTCTCACACAAAATCCATCAGGGCAATGTTACCATCGCTTTCTCACACAAAATCCATCAGGGCAATGTTATCGATCCCTTTCTCACACAAAATCCATCAGGGCAATGTTATCGATTCCTTTCTCACACATAATCCATCAGGGCAATGTTATCGATCCCTTTCTCACACAAAATCCATCAGGGCAATGTTACCGATCGCTTTCTCACACAAAATCCATCAGGGCAATGTTACCATCGCTTTCTCACACAAAATCCATCAGGGCAATGTTATCGATCCCTTTCTCACACAAAATCCATCAGGGCAATGTTATCGATCCCTTTCTCACACAAAATCCATCAGGGCAATGTTATCGATCCCTTTCTCACACAAAATCCATCAGGGCAATGTTACCATCGCTTTCTCACACAAAATCCATCAGGGCAATGTTACCATCGCTTTCTCACACAAAATCCATCAGGGCAATGTTATCGATCGCTTTCTCACACAAAATCCATCAGGGCAATGTTATCGATCACTTTCTCAAAGAAAATCCATCAGGACAATGTTATCAATCCCCTTCTCACACAAAATCCATCAGGGCAATGTTACCGATCCCTTTCTCACACAAAATCCATCAGGGCAATGTTACCGATCGCTTTCTCACACAAAATCCATCAGGGCAATGTTATCGATCCCTCTCTCACACAAAATCCATCTTGGCAATGTTATCGATCCCTTTCTCACACAAAATCTATCAGGGCAATGTTACCGATCGCTTTCTTACACAAAATCCATCAGGGCAATGTTATCGATCCCTCTCTCACACAAAATCCATCAGGGCAATGTTATCGATCGCTTTCTCACACAAAATCCATCAGGGCAATGTTACCATCGCTTTCTCACACAAAATCCATCAGGGCAATGTTATCGATCGCTTTCTGACACAAAATCTATCAGGGCAATGTTACCATCGCATTCTCACACAAAATCCAGCAGGGCAATGTTATCGATCGCTTTCTCACACAAAATCCATCAGGGCAATGTTATCGATCGCTTTCTCACACAAAATCCATCAGGGCAATGTTATCGATCCCTTTCTCACACAAAATCCATCAGGGCAATGTTATCGATCGCTTTCTCACACAAAATCCATCAGGGCAATGTTATCGATCCCTTTCTCACACAAAATCCATCAGGGCAATGTTACCAATCGCTTTCTTACACAAAATCCATCAGGGCAACGTTATCGATCCCTTTCTCACACAAAATTCATCAGGGCTATGTTACCGATCGCTTTCTCACACAAAATCCATCAGGGCAATGTTATCGATCACTTTCTCACACAAAATCCATCAGGGCAATGTCACCATCACTTTCTCACACAAAATACATCAGGGCAATGTTATCGATCGCTTTCTCACACAAAATCCATCAGGGCAATGTTATCGATCCCTTTCTCACACAAAATCCATCAGGGCAATGTTACCATCGCTTTCTCACATCAAAATCCATCAGGGCAATGTTATAAATCGCTTTTTCACACAAAATCCATTAGGGCAATGTTATCGATCCCTCTCTCACACCAGATTATTCTTGGCAATGTTATCGATCCCTTTCTCACACAAAATCTATCAGGGCAATGTTACCGATCGCTTTCTCACACAAAATCCATCAGGGCAATGTTACCGATCGCTTTCTTACACAAAATCCATCAGGGCAATGTTATCGATCCCTCTCTCACACAAAATCCATCTTGGCAATGTTATCGATCCCTTTCTCACACAAAATCCATCAGGGCAATGTTACCAATCGCTTTCTTACACAAAATCCATCAGGGCAACGTTATCGATCCCTCTCTCACACAAAATCCATCAGGGCAATGTCACCATCACTTTCTCACACAAAATCCATCAGGGCAATGTTATCGATCGCTTTCTCACACAAAATCCATCAGGGCAATGTTACCATCGCTTTCTCACACAAAATCCATCAGGGCAATGTTACCATCGCTTTCTCACACAAAATCCATCAGGGCAATGTTATCGATCACTTTCTCACACAAAATCCATCAGGGCAATGTTACCATCGCTTTCTCACACAAAATCCATCAGGGCAATGTTACCATCGCTTTCTCACACAAAATCCATCAGGGCAATGTTACCATCGCATTCTCACCCAAAATCCAGCAGGGCAATGTTATCGATCGCTTTCTCACACAAAATCCATCAGGGCAATGTTATCGATCCCTTTCTCACACAAAATCCATCAGGGCAATGTTATCGATCCCTTTCTCACACAAAATCCATCAGGGCAATGTTACCATCGCTTTCTCACACAAAATCCATCAGGGCAATGTTACGATCGCTTTCTCACACAAAATCCATCAGGGCAATGTTATCGATCCCTTTCTCACACAAAATCCATCAGGGCAATGTTATCGATCCCTTTCTCACACAAAATCCATCAGGGCAATGTTATCGATCACTTTCTCACACAAAATCCATCAGGGCAATGTTACCATCGCTTTCTCACACAAAATCCATCAGGGCAATGTTACCATCGCTTTCTCACACAAAATCCATCAGGGCAATGTTATCGATCCCTTTCTCACACAAAATCCATCAGGGCAATGTTATCGATCCCTTTCTCACACAAAATCTATCAGGGCAATGTTATCGATCCCTTTCTCACACAAAATCTATCAGGGCAATGTTACCGATCGCTTTCTTACACAAAATCCATCAGGGCAATGTTACCGATCGCTTTCTTACACAAAATCCATCAGGGCAATGTTATCGATCCGTCTCTCACACAAAATCCATCTTGGCGATGTTATCGATCCCTTTCTCACACAAAATCCATCAGGGCAATGTTACCAATCGCTTTCTTACACAAAATCCATCAGGGCAACGTTATCGATCCCTTTCTCACACAAAATTCATCAGGGCAATGTTATCGATCGCTTTCTCACACAAAATCCATCAGGGCAATGTTACCATCGCTTTCTCACACAAAATCCATCAGGGCAATGTTATCGATCGCTTTCTCACACAAAATCCATCAGGGCAATGTTACCATCGCATTCTCACCCAAAATCCAGCAGGGCAATGTTATCGATCGCTTTCTCACACAAAATCCATCAGGGCAATGTTATCGATCGCTGTCTCACACAAAATCCATCAGGACAATGCTATCGATCCCTTTCTTATACAAAATCCATCACGGCAATGTTACCGATCGCTTTCTTACACAAAATCCATCAGGGCAATGTTATCGATCCGTCTCTCACACAAAATCCATCTTGGCAATGTTATCGATCCCTTTCTCACACAAAATCCATCAGGGCAATGTTACCAATCGCTTTCTTACACAAAATCCATCAGGGCAACGTTATCGATCCCTTTCTCACACAAAATTCATCAGGGCTATGTTACCGATCGCTTTCTCACACAAAATCCATCAGGGCAATGTTATCGATCACTTTCTCACACAAAATCCATCAGGGCAATGTCACCATCACTTTCTCACACAAAATCCATCAGGGCAATGTTATCGATCGCTGTCTCACACAAAATCCATCAGGACAATGTTACAATTGCTTTCTCACACAGAATCCATCAGGGCAATGTTACCATCGCTTTCTCACATCAAAACAGCAGGGCAAAGTTATTGATCGCTGCCTCACACAATATCCTTCAGGATAATGTTATAGATTGCTTTCTCACACAAAATCTATCAGATCAATGCTATCGATCCCTTTCTTATACAAAATCCATCAGGGCAATGTTACCGATCGCTTTCTTACACAAAATCCATCAGGGCAATGTTACCGATCGCTTTCTTACACAAAATCCATCAGGGCAATGTTATCGATCCGTCTCTCACACAAAATCCATCTTGGCAATGTTATCGATCCCTTTCTCACACAAAATCCATCAGGGCAATGTTACCAATCGCTTTCTTACACAAAATCCATCAGGGCAACGTTATCGATCCCTCTCTCACACAAAATCCATCAGGGCAATGTCACCATCACTTTCTCACACAAAATCCATCAGGGCAATGTTATCGATCGCTGTCTCACACAAAATCCATCAGGGCAATGTTACCATCGCTTTCTCACACAGAATCCATCAGGGCAATGTTACCATCGCTTTCTCACACAGAATCCATTAGGGCTATGTTACCATCGATTTCTCACACAAAATCCATCAGGGCTATGTCACCATCACTTTCTCACACAAAATCCATCAGGGCAATGTTATCGTTCGCTGTCTCACACAAAATCCATCAGGGCAATGTTACCATCGCTTTCTCACACAAAATCCATCAGGGCAATGTTATCGATCGCTTTCTCACACAAAATCCATCAGGGCAATGTTATCGATCCCTTTCTCACACAGAATCCATCAGGGCTATGTTACCATCGATTTCTCACACAAAATCCATCAGGGCTATGTTACCAATCGCTTTCTTACACAAAATCCATCAGGGCAACGTTATCGATCCCTCACTCACACAAAATCCATCAGGGCAATGTCACCATCACTTTCTCACACAAAATCCATCAGGGCAATGTTATCGATCGCTGTCTCACACAAAATCCATCAGGGCAATGTTACCATCGCTTTCTCACACAGAATCCATTAGGGCTATGTTACCATCGATTTCTCACACAAAATCCATCAGGGCTATGTCACCATCACTTTCTCACACAAAATCCATCAGGGCAATGTTATCGTTCGCTGTCTCACACAAGATCCATCAGGGCAATGTTACCAATCGCTTTCTTACACAAAATCCATCAGGGCAACGTTATCGATCCCTCTCTCACACAAAATCCATCAGGGCAATGTCACCATCACTTTCTCACACAAAATCCATCAGGGCAATGTTATCGATCGCTTTCTCACACAAAATCCATCAGGGCAATGTTACCATCGCTTTCTCACACAAAATCCATCAGGGCAATGTTACCATCGCTTTCTCACACAAAATCCATCAGGGCAATGTTATCGATCCCTTTCTCACACAAAATCCATCAGGGCAATGTTACCATCGCTTTCTCACACAAAATCCATCAGGGCAATGTTACTGATCCCTTTCTCACACAAAATCCATCAGGGCAATGTTATCATCGCTTTCTCACACAAAATCCATCAGGGCAATGTTGTCGATCGCTTTCTCACACAAAATCCATCAGGGCAATGTTACCATCGCTTTCTCACATAAAATCCATCAGGGCAATGTTACCATCCCTTTCTCACACAAAATTCATCAGGGCAATGTTATCGATCCCTTTCTCACACAAAATCCATCAGGGCAATGTTATCGATCGCTTTCTCACACAAAATCCATCAGGGCAATGTTATCGATCCCTTTCTCACACAAAATCCATCAGGGCAATGTTACCATCACTTTTTCACACAAAATCCATCATGGCAATGTTATCGATCACTTTCTCACACAAAATCCATCAGGGCAATGTTACCGATCGCTTTCTTACACAAAATCCATCAGGGCAATGTTATCGATCCCTTTCTCACACAAAATCCATCAGGGCAATGTTATCGATCCCTTTCTCACACAAAATCCATCAGGGCAATGTTATCGATCCCTTTCTCACACAAAATCCATCAGGGCAATGTTACCATCGCTTTCTCACACAAAATCCATCAGGGCAATGTTATCGATCGCTTTCTCACACAAAATCCATCAGGGCAATGTTACCATCGCTTTCTCACACAAAATCCATCAGGGCAATGTTATCGATCGCTTTCTCACACAAAATCCATCAGGGCAATGTTATCGATTTCTTTCTCACACAAAAGCCATCAGGGCAATGTTACCATCGCTTTCTCACACAGAATCTATCAGATCAATGCTATCGATCCCTTTCTTATACAAAATCCATCAGGGCAATGTAACCGATCGCTTTCTCACACAAAATCCATCAGGTCAATGTTATCGATCCCTTTCTCACACAAAATTCATCAGGGCTATGTTACCGATCACTTTCTCACACAAAATCCATCAGGGCAATGTTACCATCGCTTTCTCACACAGAATCCATCAGGGCTATGTTACCATCGATTTCTCACACAAAATCCATCAGGGCTATGTCACCATCACTTTCTCACACAAAATCCATCAGGGCAATGTTACCATCGCTTTCTCACACAAAATCCATCAGGGCAATGCTATCGATCGCTTTCTCACACAAAATCCATCAGGGCAATGTTATCGATCCCTTTCTCACACAAAATCCATCAGGGCAATGTTACCATCGCTTTCTCACACAAAATCCATCAGGGCAATGTTACCATCGCTTTCTCGCACAAAATCCATCAGGGCAATTTTATCGATCCCTCTCTCACACAAAATCCATCAGGGCAATGTCACCATCACTTTCTCACACAAAATCCATCAGGGCAATGTTATCGATCGCTTTCTCACACAAAATCCATCAGGGCAATGTTACCATCGCTTTCTCACACAAAATCCATCAGGGCAATGTTACCATCGCTTTCTCACACAAAATCCATCAGGGCAATGTTATCGATCGCTTTCTCACACAAAATCCATCAGGGCAATGTTACCGATCCCTTTCTCACACAAAATCCATCAGGTCAATGTTATCGATCCCTTTCTCACACAAAATTCATCAGGGCTATGTTACCGATCACTTTCTCACACAAAATCCATCAGGGCAATGTTATCGATCGCTTTCTCACACAAAATCCATCAGGGCAATGTTACCATCGCTTTCTCACACAAAATCCATCAGGGCAATGTTATCGATCGCTTTCTCACACAAAATCCATCAGGGCAATGTTACCATCCCTTTCTCACACAAAATTCATCAGGGCAATGTTATCAATCGCTTTCTCACACAAAATCCATCAGGGCAATGTTATCATCGCTTTCTCACACAAAATCCATCAGGGCAATGTTACCATCGCTTTCTCACACAAAATCCATCAGGGCAATGTTATCGATCACTTTCTCACACAAAATCCATCAGGGCAATGTTACCATCGCTTTCTCACACAAAATCCATCAGGGCAATGTTACCGATCCCTTTCTCACACAAAATCCATCAGGGCAATGTTATCGATCGCTTTCTCACACAAAATCCATCAGTGCAATGTTATCGATCGCTTTCTCACACAAAATCCATCAGGGCAATGTTATCGATCGCTTTCTCACACAAAATCCATCAGGGCAATGTTACCATCCCTTTCTCACACAAAATCCATCAGGGCAATGTTATCGATCCCTTTCTCACACAAAATCCATCAGGGCAATGTTATCGATCCCTTTCTCACACAAAATCCATCAGGGCAATGTTATCGATCCCTTTCTCACACAAAATCCATCAGGGCAATGTTACCATCACTTTCTCACACAAAATCCATCAGGGCAATGTTATCGATCACTTTCTCACACAAAATCCATCAGGGCAATGTTACCGATCGCTTTCTCACACAAAATCCATCAGGGCAATGTTATCGATCCCTTTCTCACACAAAATCCATCAGGGCAATGTTATCGATCCCTTTCTCACACAAAATCCATCAGGGCAATGTTATCGATCCCTTTCTCACACAAAATCCATCAGGGCAATGTTACCATCGCTTTCTCACACAAAATCCATCAGGGCAATGTTATCGATCGCTTTCTGACACAAAATCTATCAGGGCAATGTTACCATCGCATTCTCACCCAAACTCCAGCAGGGCAATGTTATCGATCGCTTTCTCACACAAAATCCATCAGTGCAATGTTATCGATTTCTTTCTCACACAAAATCCATCAGGGCAATGTTAATATCGCTTTCTCACACAGAATCCATCAGGGCAATGTTATCGATCGCTTTCTGACACAAAATCTATCAGGGCAATGTTACCATCGCATTCTCACTCAAAATCCAGCAGGGCAATGTTATCGATCGCTTTCTCACACAAAATCCATCAGTGCAATGTTATCGATCGCTTTCTCACACAAAATCCATCAGGGCAATGTTATCGATTGCTTTCTCACACAAAATCCATCAGGGCAATGTTATCGATCCCTTTCTCACACAAAATCCATCAGGGCAATGTTACCGATCGCTTTCTTACACAAAATCCATCAGGGCAATGTTATCGATCCGTCTCTCACACAAAATCCATCTTGGCAATGTTATCGATCCCTTTCTCACACAAAATCCATCAGGGCAATGTTACCATCGCTTTCTCACACAAAATCCATCAGGGCAATGTTATCGATCCCTTTCTCACACAAAATCCATCAGGGCAATGTTACCATCGCTTTCTCACACAAAATCCATCAGGGCAATGTTATCGATCACTTTCTCACACAAAATCCATCAGGGCAATGTTACCATCACTTTCTCACACAAAATCCATCAGGGCAATGTTATCGATCCCTTTCTCACACAAAATCCATCAGGGCAATGTTACCATCACTTTCTCACACAAAATCCATCAGGGCAATGTTATCGATCCCTTTCTCACACAAAATCCATCAGGGCAATGTTACCGATCGCTTTCTCACACAAAATCCATCAGGGCAATGTTATCGATCCCTCTCTCACACAAAATCCATCTTGGCAATGTTATCGATCCCTTTCTCACACAAAATCCATCAGGGCAATGTTACCATCGCTTTCTCACACAAAATCCATCAGGGCAATGTTATCGATCGCTTTCTCACACAAAATCCATCAGGGCAATGTTACCATCGCTTTCTCACACAAAATCCATCAGGGCAATGTTACAATTGCTTTCTCACACAGAATCCATCAGGGCAATGTTACCATCGCTTTCTCACATCAAACCAGCAGGGCAAAGTTATTGATCGCTGCCTCACACAATATCCTTCAGGATAATGTTATAGATTGCTTTCTCACACAAAATCTATCAGATCAATGCTATCGATCCCTTTCTTATACAAAATCCATCAGGGCAATGTTACCGATCGCTTTCTTACACAAAATCCATCAGGGCAATGTTACCGATCGCTTTCTTACACAAAATCCATCAGGGCAATGTTATCGATCCCTCTCTCACACAAAATCCATCAGGGCAATGTTATCGATCCCTTTCTCACACAAAATCCATCAGGGCAATGTTACCATCGCTTTCTCACACAAAATCCATCAGGGCAATGTTACCAATCGCTTTCTTACACAAAATCCATCAGGGCAACGTTATCGATCCCTCTCTCACACAAAATCCATCAGGGCAATGTCACCATCACTTTCTCACACAAATCCATCAGGGCAATGTTATCGATCGCTGTCTCACACAAAATCCATCAGGGCAATGTTACCATCGCTTTCTCACACAGAATCCATCAGGGCAATGTTACCATCGCTTTCTCACATCAAACCAGCAGGGCAAAGTTATTGATCGCTTCCTCACACAATATCCTTCAGGATAATGTTATAGATTGCTTTCTCACACAAAATCTATCAGAGCAATGTTATCGATCCCTTTCTCACACAAAATTCATCAGGGCTATGTTACCGATCGCTTTCTCACACAAAATCCATCAGGGCAATGTTATCGATCACTTTCTCACACAAAATCCATCAGGGCAATGTCACCATCACTTTCTCACACAAAATCCATCAGGGCAATGTTATCGATCGCTGTCTCACACAAAATCCATCAGGGCAATGTTACCATCGATTTCTCACATCAAACCAGCAGGGCAAAGTTATTGATCGCTTCCTCACACAATATCCTTCAGGATAATGTTATAGATTGCTTTCTCACACAAAATCTATCAGATCAATGCTATCGATCCCTTTCTTATACAAAATCCATCAGGGCAATGTTACCGATCGCTTTCTTACACAAAATCCATCAGGGCAATGTTACCGATCGCTTTCTTACACAAAATCCATCAGGGCAATGTTATCGATCCGTCTCTCACACAAAATCCATCTTGGCAATGTTATCGATCCCTTTCTCACACAAAATCCATCAGGGCAATGTTACCAATCGCTTTCTTACACAAAATCCATCAGGGCAACGTTATCGATCCCTTTCTCACACAAAATCCATCAGGGCAATGTTACCATCGCTTTCTCACACAAAATCCATCAGGGCAATGTTACCATCGCTTTCTCACACAAAATCCATCAGGGCAATGTTATCGATCGCTTTCTCACACAAAATCCATCAGGGCAGCGTTACCATCGCTTTCTCACACAAAATCCATCAGGGCAATGTTACTGATCCCTTTCTCACACAAAATCCATCAGGGCAATGTTGTCGATCACTTTCTCACACAAAATCGATCAGTGCAATTTTATCGATCGCTTTCTCACACAACGTCCATCAGGGCAATGTTACCATCGCTTTCTCACACAAAATCCATCAGGGCAATGTTACCATCACTTTCTCACACAAAATCCATCAGGGCAATGTTATCGATCCCTTTCTCACACAAAATCCATCAGGGCAATGTTATCGATCACTTTCTCACACAAAATCCATCAGGGCAATGTTATCGATCGCTTTCTCACACAAAATCCATCAGGGCAATGTTACCATCGCTTTCTCACACAAAATCCATCAGGGCAATGTTATCGATCCCTTTCTCACACAAAATCCATCAGGGCAATGTTACCGATCGCTTTCTCACACAAAATCCATCAGGGCAATGTTATCGATCCCTTTCTCACACAAAATCCATCAGGGCAATGTTACCATCGCTTTCTCACACAAAATCCATCAGGGCAATGTTACCATCGCTTTCTCACACAAAATCCATCAGGGCAATGTTATCATCGCTTTCTCACACAAAATCCATCAGGGCAATGTTACCATCACTTTCTCACACAAAATCCATCAGGGCAATGTTACCATCGCTTTCTCACACAAAATCCATCAGGGCAATGTTATCTATCCCTTTCTCACACAAAATCCATCAGGGCAATGTTATCGATCCCTTTCTCACACAAAATCCATCAGGGCAATGTTACCATCGCTTTCTCACACAAAATCCATCAGGGCAATGTTACCGATCGCTTTCTCACACAAAATCCATCAGGGCAATGTTATCGATCCCTTTCTCACACAAAATCCATCAGGGCAATGTTACCATCACTTTCTCACACAAAATCCATCAGGGCAATGTTATCGATCGCTTTCTCACACAAAATCCATCAGGGCAATGTTACCATCGCTTTCTCACACAGAATCCATCAGGGCAATGTTACCATCGATTTCTCACACAAAATCCATCAGGGCAATGTTATCGATCGCTGTCTCACACAAGATCCATCAGGGCAATGTTACCAATCGCTTTCTTACACAAAATCCATCAGGGCAATGTTATCGATCCCTCTCTCACACAAAATCCATCAGGGCAATGTCACCATCACTTTCTCACACAAAATCCATCAGGGCAATGTTATCGATCGCTGTCTCACACAAAATCCATCAGGGCAATGTTACCATCGCTTTCTCACACAGAATCCATCAGGGCAATGTTATCGATCGCTTTCTCACACAAAATCCATCAGGGCAATGTTACCATCCCTTTCTCACACAGAATCCATCAGGGCAATGTTATCGATCGCTGTCTCACACAAAATCCATCAGGGCAATGTTACAATTGCTTTCTCACACAGAATCCATCAGGGCAATGTTACCATCGCTTTCTCACATCAAACCAGCAGGGCAAAGTTATTGATCGCTTCCTCAAACAATATCCTTCAGGATAATGTTATAGATTGCTTTCTCACACAAAATCTATCAGATCAATGCTATCGATCCCTTTCTTATACAAAATCCATCAGGGCAATGTTACCGATCGCATTCTTACACAAAATCCATCAGGGCAATGTTATCGATCCGTCTCTCACACAAAATCCATCAGGGCAATGTCACCATCACTTTCTCACACAAAATCCATCAGGGCAATGTTATCGATCGCTGTCTCACACAAAATCCATCAGGGCAATGTTACCGATCCCTTTCTCACACAAAATCCATCAGGGCAATGTTATCGATCGCTTTCTCACACAAAATCCATCAGGACAATGTTACAATTGCTTTCTCACACAGAATCCATCAGGGCAATGTTACCATCGCTTTCTCACATCAAAACAGCAGGGCAAAGTTATTGATCGCTTCCTCAAACAATATCCTTCAGGATAATGTTATAGATTGCTTTCTCACACAAAATCTATCAGATCAATGCTATCGATCCCTTTCTTATACAAAATCCATCACGGCAATGTTACCGATCGCTTTCTTACACAAAATCCATCAGGGCAACGTTATCGATCCCTCTCTCACACAAAATCCATCAGGGCAATGTCACCATCACTTTCTCACACAAAATCCATCAGGGCAATGTTATCGATCGCTGTCTCACACAAAATCCATCAGGGCAATGTTACCATCGATTTCTCACATCAAACCAGCAGGGCAAAGTTATTGATCGCTTCCTCACACAATATCCTTCAGGATAATGTTATAGATTGCTTTCTCACACAAAATCTATCAGATCAATGCTATCGATCCCTTTCTTATACAAAATCCATCAGGGCAATGTTACCGATCGCTTTCTTACACAAAATCCATCAGGGCAATGTTACCGATCGCTTTCTTACACAAAATCCATCAGGGCAATGTTATCGATCCGTCTCTCACACAAAATCCATCTTGGCAATGTTATCGATCCCTTTCTCACACAAAATCCATCAGGGCAATGTTACCAATCGCTTTCTTACACAAAATCCATCAGGGCAACGTTATCGATCCCTTTCTCACACAAAATTCATCAGGGCTATGTTACCGATCGCTTTCTCACACAAAATCCATCAGGGCAATGTTATCGATCCCTTTCTCACACAAAATCCATCAGGGCAATGTCACCATCACTTTCTCACACAAAATTCATCAGGGCAATGTTATCAATCGCTTTCTCACACAAAATCCATCAGGGCAATGTTATCATCGCTTTCTCACACAAAATCCATCAGGGCAATGTTACCATCGCTTTCTCACATCAAACCAGCAGGGCAATGTTATTATCGCTTTCCTCACACAAATATCTTTCAGGGCATAATGTTAAGATTGCTTTCTCACACAAAATCTATCAGATCAATGCTATCAATCCCTTTCTTATACAAAATCCATCAGGGCAATGTTACCGATCGCTTTCTTACACAAAATCCATCAGGGCAATGTTATCGATCCCTCTCTCACACAAAATCCATCAGGGCAATGTTACCGATCGCTTTCTCACACAAAATCCATCAGGGCAATGTTACCATCGCTTTCTCACACAAAATCCATCAGGGCAATGTTACCATCGCTTTCTCACACAAAATCCATCAGGGCAATGTTACCATCACTTTCTCACACAAAATCCATCAGGGCAATGTTACCATCGCTTTCTCACACAAAATCCATCAGGGCAATGTTATCGATCGCTTTCTCACACAAAATCCATCAGGGCAATGTTATCGATCCCTTTCTCACACAAAATCCATCAGGGCAGCGTTACCATCGCTTTCTCACACAAAATCCATCAGGGCAATGTTACTGATCCCTTTCTCACACAAAATCCATCAGGGCAATGTTATCGATCCCTTTCTCACACAAAATCCATCAGGGCAATGTTACCATCGCTTTCTCACACAAAATCCATCAGGGCAATGTTACCATCGCTTTCTCACACAAAATCCATCAGGGCAATGTTATCGATCGCTTTCTCACACAAAATCCATCAGGGCAATGTTACCATCCCTTTCTCACACAAAATCCATCAGGGCAATGTTATCGATCGCTTTCTCACACAAAATCCATCAGGGCAATGTTATCATCGCTTTCTCACACAAAATCCATCATGGCAATGTTGCCGATCGCTTTCTCCCACAAAATCCATCAGGGCAATGTTATCGATCGCTTTCTCACACAAAATCCATCAGGGCAATGTTACCATCGCTTTCTCACACAAAATCCATCAGGGCAATGTTACCGATCCCTTTCTCACACAAAATCCATCAGGGCAATGTTGTCGATCACTTTCTCACACAAAATCGATCAGGGCAATTATATCGATCGCTTTCTCACACAAAATCCATCAGGGCAATGTTACCATCGCTTTCTCACACAAAATCCATCAGGGCAATGTTACTGATCCCTTTCTCACACAAAATCCATCAGGGCAATGTTATCGATCCCTTTCACACACAAAATCCATCAGGGCAATGTTATCGATCCCTTTCTCAGGAAAAATCCATCAGGGCAACGTTATCGATCCCTTTCTCACACAAAATCCATCAGGGCAATGTTACCATCGCTTTCTCACACAAAATCCATCAGGGCAATGTTATCGATCGCTTTCTCACACAAAATCCATCAGGGCAATGTTACCGATCGCTTTCTCACACAAAATCCATCAGGGCAATGTTATCGATCCCTTTCTCACACAAAATCCATCAGGGCAATGTTATCGATCCCTTTCTCACACAAAATCCATCTTAGCAATGTTATCGATCCCTTTCTCACACAAAATCCATCAGGGCAATGTTACCATCGCTTTCTCACACAGAATCCATCAGGGCAATGTTATCGATCGCTTTCTGACACAAAATCTATCAGGGCAATGTTACCATCGCATTCTCACCCAAAATCCAGCAGGGCAATGTTATCGATCGCTTTCTCACACAAAATCCATCAGGGCAATGTTATCGATCCCTTTCTCACACAAAATCCATCAGGGCAATGTTACCGATCGCTTTCTCACACAAAATCCATCAGGGCAATGTTATCGATCGCTTTCTCACACAAAATCCATCAGGGCAATGTTACCATCGCATTCTCACCCAAAATCCAGCAGGGCAATGTTATCGATCGCTTTCTCACACAAAATCCATCAGTGCAATGTTATCGATCGCTTTCTCACACAAAATCCATCAGGGCAAAGTTATCGATTGCTTTCTCACACAAAATCTATCAGATCAATGCTATCGATCCCTTTCTTATACAAAATCCATCAGGGCAATGTTACCGATCGCTTTCTTACACAAAATCCATCAGGGCAATGTTATCGATCCGTCTCTCACACAAAATCCATCTTGGCAATGTTATCGATCCCTTTCTCACACAAAATCCATCAGGGCAATGTTACCAATCGCTTTCTTACACAAAATCCATCAGGGCAACGTTATCGATCCCTTTCTCACACAAAATTCATCAGGGCTATGTTACCGATCGCTTTCTCACACAAAATCCATCAGGGCAATGTTATCGATCACTTTCTCACACAAAATCCATCAGGGCAATGTCACCATCACTTTCTCACACAAAATCCATCAGGGCAATGTTATCGATCCCTTTCTCACACAAAATCCATCAGGGCAATGTTACCGATCCCTTTCTCACACAAAATCCATCAGGGCAATGTTATCGATCACTTTCTCACACAAAATCCATCAGGGCAATGTTACCGATCGCTTTCTTACACAAAATCCATCAGGGCAATGTTATCGATCCCTTTCTCACACAAAATCCATCAGGGCAATGTTACCATCGCTTTCTCACACAAAATCCATCAGGGCTATGTTACCAATCGCTTTCTCACACAAAATCCATCAGGGCAATGTTATCGATCCCTTTCTCACACAAAATCCATCAGGGCAATGTCACCATCACTTTCTCACACAAAATCCATCAGGGCAATGTTATCGATCGCTGTCTCACACAAAATCCATCAGGGCAATGTTACAATTGCTTTCTCACACAGAATCCATCAGGGCAATGTTACCATCGCTTTCTCACATCAAACCAGCAGGGCAAAGTTATTGATCGCTTCCTCACACAATATCCTTCAGGATAATGTTATAGATTGCTTTCTCACACAAAATCTATCAGATCAATGCTATCGATCCCTTTCTTATACAAAATCCATCAGGGCAATGTTACCGATCGCTTTCTTACACAAAATCCATCAGGGCAATGTTATCGATCCGTCTCTCACACAAAATCCATCAGGGCAATGTTATCGATCGCTGTCTCACACAAAATCCATCAGGGCAATGTTACCATCGATTTCTCACATCAAACCAGCAGGGCAAAGTTATTGATCGCTTCCTCACACAATATCCTTCAGGATAATGTTATAGATTGCTTTCTCACACAAAATCTATCAGATCAATGCTATCGATCCCTTTCTTATACAAAATCCATCAGGGCAATGTTACCGATCGCTTTCTTACACAAAATCCATCAGGGCAATGTTACCGATCGCTTTCTTACACAAAATCCATCAGGGCAATGTTATCGATCCGTCTCTCACACAAAATCCATCTTGGCAATGTTATCGATCCCTTTCTCACACAAAATCCATCAGGGCAATGTTACCAATCGCTTTCTTACACAAAATCCATCAGGGCAACGTTATCGATCCCTTTCTCACACAAAATCCATCAGGGCAATGTTACCATCGCTTTCTCACACAAAATCCATCAGGGCAATGTTACCAATCGCTTTCTCACACAAAATCCATCAGGGCAATGTTATCGATCACTTTCTCACACAAAATCCATCAGGGCAATGTTACCATCGCTTTCTCACACAAAATCCATCAGGGCAATGTTACCGATCCCTTTCTCACACAAAATCCATCAGGGCAATGTTATCGATCCCTTTCTCACACAAAATCCATCAGGGCAATGTTACCGATCGCTTTCTCCCACAAAATCCAGCAGGGCAATGTTACCATCGCTTTCTCACATAAAATCCATCAGGGCAATGTTACCATCCCTTTCTCACACAAAATCCATCAGGGCAATGTTATCGATCCCTTTCTCACACAAAATTCATCAGGGCTATGTTATCGATTGCTTTCTCACACAAAATCTATCAGAGCAATGTTATCGATCCCTTTCTCACACAAAATCCATCAGGGCAATGTTACCATCGCTTTCTCACACAAAATCCATCAGGGCAATGTTATCGATCGCTTTCTCACACAAAATCCATCAGGGCAATGTTACCGATCGCTTTCTCACACAAAATCCATCAGGGCAATGTTATCGATCCCTTTCTCACACAAAATCCATCAGGGCAATGTTATCGATCCCTTTCTCACACAAAATCCATCAGGGCAATGTTATCGATCCCTTTCTCACACAAAATCCATCAGGGCAATGTTACCATCGCTTTCTCACACAAAATCCATCAGGGCAATGTTATCGATCGCTTTCTCACACAAAATCCATCAGGGCAATGTTACCATCGCTTTCTCACACAAAATCCATCAGGGCAATGTTATCGATCGCTTTCTCACACAAAATCCATCAGGGCAATGTTATCGATCCCTTTCTCACACAAAATCCATCAGGGCAATGTTACCGATCGCTTTCTTACACAAAATCCATCAGGGCAATGTTATCGATCGCTTTCTCACACAAAATCCATCAGGGCAATGTTACCATCGCATTCTCACACAAAATCCATCAGGGCAATGTTATCGATCGCTTTCTCACACAAAATCCATCAGGGCAATGTTATCGATCGCTTTCTCACACAAAATCCATCAGGGCAATGTTATCGATTCCTTTCTCACACAAAATCCATCAGGGCAATGTTATCGATCCCTTTCTCACACAAAATCCATCAGGGCAATGTTACCGATCGCTTTCTCACACAAAATCCATCAGGGCAATGTTATCGATCCCTCTCTCACACAAAATCCATCAGGGCAATGTTATCGATCCCTTTCTCACACAAAATCCATCAGGGCAATGTTACCATCGCTTTCTCACACAAAATCCATCAGGGCAATGTTATCGATCCCTTTCTCACACAAAATCCATCAGGGCAATGTTACCATCGCTTTCTCACACAAAATCCATCAGGGCAATGTTATCGATCACTTTCTCACACAAAATCCATCAGGGCAATGTTACCATCGCTTTCTCACACAAAATCCATCAGGGCAATGTTATCGATCCCTTTCTCACACAAAATCCATCAGGGCAATGTTATCGATCCCTTTCTCACACAAAATCCATCAGGGCAATGTTACCATCGCTTTCTCACACAAAATCCATCAGGGCAATGTTATCGATCACTTTCTCACACAAAATCCATCAGGGCAATGTTATCGATCCCTTTCTCACACAAAATCCATCAGGGCAATGTTATCCATCGCTTTCTCACACAGAATCCATCAGGGCAATGTTACCATCGCTTTCTCACATCAAAGCAGCAGGTCAAAGTTATTGATCGCTTCCTCACACAATATCCTTCAGGATAATGTTATAGATTGCTTTCTCACACAAAATCTATCAGATCAATGCTATCGATCCTTTTCTTATACAAAATCCATCAGGGCAATGTTACCGATCGCTTTCTTACACAAAATCCATCAGGGCAATGTTACCGATCGCTTTCTTACACAAAATCCATCAGGGCAATGTTATCGATCCCTCTCTCACACAAAATCCATCAGGGCAATGTTATCGATCCCTTTCTCACACAAAATCCATCAGGGCAATGTTACCATCGCTTTCTCACACAAAATCCATCAGGGCAATGTTACCATCGCTTTCTCACACAAAATCCATCAGGGCAATGTTACCGATCGCTTTCTCACACAAAATCCATCAGGGCAATGTTATCGATCCCTTTCTCACACAAAATCCATCAGGGCAATGTTACCATCGCTTTCTCACACAAAATCCATCAGGGCAATGTTACCATCGCTTTCTCACACAAAATCCATCAGGGCAATGTTATCGATCGCTTTCTCACACAAAATCCATCAGGGCAATGTTACCATCGCTTTCTCACATAAAATCCATCAGGGCAATGTTACCGATCCCTTTCTCACACAAAATCCATCAGGGCAATGTTATCATCGCTTTCTCACACAAAATCCATCAGGGCAATGTTGCCGATCGCTTTCTCACACAAAATCCATCAGGGCAATGTTACCATCGCTTTCTCACACAAAATCCATCAGGGCAATGTTACCATCCCTTTCTCACACAAAATTCATCAGGGCAATGTTATCGATCCCTTTCTCACACAAAATTCATCAGGGCTATGTTATCGATTGCTTTCTCACACAAAATCTATCAGAGCAATGTTATCGATCCCTTTCTCACACAAAATCCATCAGGGCAATGTTACCATCACTTTTTCACACAAAATCCATCATGGCAATCTTATCGATCACTTTCTCAGACAAAATCCATCAGGGCAATGTTACCGATCGCTTTCTTACACAAAATCCATCAGGGCAATGTTATCGATCCCTTTCTCACACAAAATCCATCAGGGCAATGTTATCGATCCCTTTCTCACACAAAATCCATCAGGGCAATGTTATCGATCCCTTTCTCACACAAAATCCATCAGGGCAATGTTACCATCGCTTTCTCACACAAAATCCATCAGGGCAATGTTATCGATCGCTTTCTCACACAAAATCCATCAGGGCAATGTTACCATCGCTTTCTCACACAAAATCCATCAGGGCAATGTTATCGATCGCTTTCTCACACAAAATCCATCAGGGCAATGTTATCGTTCGCTGTCTCACACAAAATCCATCAGGGCAATGTTACCAATCGCTTTCTTACACAAAATCCATCAGGGCAATGTTATCGATCGCTTTCTGACACAAAATCTATCAGGGCAATGTTACCATCGCATTCTCACTCAAAATCCAGCAGGGCAATGTTATCGATCGCTTTCTCACACAAAATCCATCAGTGCAATGTTATCGATCGCTTTCTCACACAAAATCCATCAGGGCAATGTTATCGATCCCTTTCTCACACAAAATCCATCAGGGCAATGTTATCGATCCCTTTCTCACACAAAATTCATCAGGGCTATGTTACCGATCGCTTTCTTACACAAAATCCATCAGGGCAATGTTATCGATCCCTCTCTCACACAAAATCCATCTGGGCAATGTTATCGATCCCTTTCTCACACAAAATCCATCAGGGCAATGTTACCAATCGCTTTCTCACACAAAATCCATCAGGGCAATGTTATCGATCCCTTTCTCACACAAAATCCATCAGGGCAATGTTACCGATCACTTTCTCACACAAAATCCATCAGGGCAATGTTATCGATCCCTTTCTCACACAAAATCCATCAGGGCAATGTTACCATCACTTTCTCACACAAAATCCATCAGGGCAATCTTATCGATCACTTTCTCACACAAAATCCATCAGGGCAATGTTACCGATCGCTTTCTTACACAAAATCCATCAGGGCAATGTTATCGATTCCCTTTCTCACACAAAATCCATCAGGGCAATGTTATCGATCCCTTTCTCACACAAAATCTATCAGGGCAATGTTACCATCGCTTTCTCACACAAAATCCATCAGGGCAATGTTATCGATCACTTTCTCACACAAAATCCATCAGGGCAATGTTATCGATCCCTTTCTCACACAAAATCCATCAGGGCAATGTTATCAATTGCTTTCTCACACAAAATCCATCAGGGCAATGTTACCATCGCTTTCTCACATCAAAACAGCAGGGCAAAGTTATTGATCGCTGCCTCACACAATATCCTTCAGGATAATGTTATAGATTGCTTTCTCACACAAAATCCATCAGGGCAATGTTATCGATCCCTTTTTCACACAAAATCCATCATGGCAATCTTATCGATCACTTTCTCACACAAAATCCATCAGGGCAATGTTACCGATCGCTTTCTTACACAAAATCCATCAGGGCAATGTTATCGATCCCTCTCTCACACAAAATCCATCTTGGCAATGTTATCGATCCCTTTCTCACACAAAATCCATCAGGGCAATGTTACCAATCGCTTTCTTACACAAAATCCATCAGGGCAACGTTATCGATCCCTTTCTCACACAAAATCCATCAGGGCAATGTTACCATCGCTTTCTCACACAAAATCCATCAGGGCAATGTTATCGATCGCTTTCTCACACAAAATCCATCAGGGCAATGTTATCGATCACTTTCTCACACAAAATCCATCAGGGCAATGTTACCATCGCTTTCTCACACAAAATCCATCAGGGCAATGTTACCGATCCCTTTCTCACACAAAATCCATCAGGGCAATGTTATCGATCACTTTCTCACACAAAATCCATCAGGGCAATGTTATCGATCGCTTTCTCACACAAAATCCATCAGGGCAATGTTACCATCGCTTTCTCACACAAAATCCATCAGGGCAATGTTACTGATCCCTTTCTCACACAAAATCCATCAGGGCAATGTTATCGATCCCTTTCTCACACAAAATTCATCAGGGCTATGTTATCGATTGCTTTCTCACACAAAATCTATCAGAGCAATGTTATCGATCCCTTTCTCACACAAAATCCATCAGGGCAATGTTACCATCACTTTTTCACACAAAATCCATCATGGCAATCTTATCGATCACTTTCTCAGACAAAATCCATCAGGGCAATGTTACCGATCGCTTTCTTACACAAAATCCATCAGGGCAATGTTATCGATTCCTCTCTCACACAAAATCCATCAGGGCAATGTTATCGATCCCTTTCTCACACAAAATCCATCAGGGCAATGTTATCGATCCCTTTCTCACACAAAATCCATCAGGGCAATGTTACCAATCGTTTCTTACACAAAATCCATCAGGGCAACGTTATCGATCCCTCTCTCACACAAAATCCATCAGGGCAATGTTACCATCGCTTTCTCACCCAAAATCCATCAGGGCAATGCTATCGATCGCTTTCTCACACAAAATCCATCTGGGCAATGTTATCGATTTCTTTCTCACACAAAATCCATCAGGGCAATGTTATCATCGCTTTCTCACACAGAATCCATCAGGGCAATGTTATCGATCGCTTTCTGACACAAAATCTATCAGGGCAATGTTACCATCGCATTCTCACCCAAAATCCAGCAGGGCAATGTTATCGATCGCTTTCTCACACAAAATCCATCAGTGCAATGTTATCGATCGCTTTCTCACACAAAATCCATCAGGGCAAAGTTATCGATTGCTTTCTCACACAAAATCCATCAGGGCAATGTTATCGATCCCTTTCTCACACAAAATCCATCAGGGCAATGTTACCATCGCTTTCTCACACAAAATCCATCAGGGCAATGTTATCGATCCCTTTCTCACACAAAATCCATCAGGGCAATGTTATCGATCCCTTTCTCACACAAAATCCATCAGGGCAATGTTACCAATCGCTTTCTTACACAAAATCCATCAGGGCAACGTTATCGATCCCTTTCTCACACAAAATCCATCAGGGCAATGTTACCATCACTTTCTCACACAAAATCCATCATGGCAATGTTATCGATCACTTTCTCACACAAAATCAATCAGGGCAATGTTACCGATCGCTTTCTTACACAAAATCCATCAGGGCAATGTTATCGATTCCTCTCTCACACAAAATCCATCTTATCGATCCCTTTCTCACACAAAATCCATCAGGGCAATGTTACCATCGCTTTCTCACACAAAATCCATCAGGGCAATGTTATCGATCACTTTCACACACAAAATGCATCAAGGCAATGTTCCCAGCGCTTTCTCACACAAAATCCATCAGGGCAATGTTACAATTGCTTCCTCACACAGAATCCATCAGGGCAATGTTACCATCGCTTTCTCACATCAAAGCAGCAGGTCAAAGTTATTGATCGCTTCCTCACACAATATCCTTCAGGATAATGTTATAGATTGCTTTCTCACACAAAATCTATCAGATCAATGCTATCGATCCCTTTCTTATACAAAATCCATCAGGGCAATGTTACCGATCGCTTTCTTACACAAAATCCATCAGGGCAATGTTACCGATCGCTTTCTTACACAAAATCCATCAGGGCAATGTTATCGATCCCTTTCTCACACAAAATCCATCAGGGCAATGTTATCGATCCCTTTCTCACACAAAATCCATCAGGGCAATGTTACCATCGCTTTCTCACACAAAATCCATCAGGGCTATGTTACCATCGCTTTCTCACACAAAATCCATCAGGGCAATGTTACCAATCGCTTTCTTACACAAAATCCATCAGGGCAACGTTATCGATCCCTTTCTCACACAAAATCCATCAGGGCAATGTTACCATCGCTTTCTCACACAAAATCCATCAGGGCAATGTTATCGATCGCTTTCTCACACAAAATCCATCAGGGCAATGTTATCGATCACTTTCTCACACAAAATCCATCAGGGCAGTGTTACCATCGCTTTCTCACATAAAATCCACCAGGGCAATGTTACCATCCCTTTCTCACACAAAATCCATCAGGGCAATGTTATCATCGCTTTCTCACACAAAATCCATCATGGCAATGTTGCCGATCGCTTTCTCCCACAAAATCCATCAGGGCAATGTTACCATCGCTTTCTCACATAAAATCCATCAGGGCAATGTTACCATCCCTTTCTCACACAAAATTCATCAGGGCAATGTTATCGATCCCTTTCTCACACAAAATCCATCAGGGCAATGTTATCGATCACTTTCTCACACAAAATCCATCAGGGCAATGTTATCGATTGCTTTCTCACACAAAATCTATCAGAGCAATGTTATCGATCCCTTTCTCACACAAAATCCATCAGGGCAATGTTACCGATCGCTTTCTTACACAAAATCCATCAGGGCAATGTTATCGATCCCTCTCTCACACAAAATCCATCTTGGCAATGTTATCGATCCCTTTCTCACACAAAATCCATCAGGGCAATGTTACCAATCGCTTTCTTACACAAAATCCATCAGGGCAACGTTATCGATCCCTTTCTCACACAAAATTCATCAGGGCTATGTTACCGATCGCTTTCTCACACAAAATCCATCAGGGCAATGTTATCGATCACTTTCTCACACAAAATCCATCAGGGCAATGTACCATCACTTTCTCACACAAAATCCATCAGGGCAATGTTATCGATCCCTTTCTCACACAAAATCCATCAGGGCAATGTTACCATCACTTTTTCACACAAAATCCATCATGGCAATCTTATCGATCACTTTCTCACACAAAATCCATCAGGGCAATGTTACCGATCGCTTTCTTACACAAAATCCATCAGGGCAATGTTATCGATCCCTCTCTCACACAAAATCCATCTTGGCAATGTTATCGATCCCTTTCTCACACAAAATTCATCAGGGCAATGTTACCATCGCATTCTCACACAAAATCCATCAGGGCAATGTTATCGATCACTTTCTCACACAAAATCCATCAGGGCAATGTTACCATCGCTTTCTCACACAAAATCCATCAGGGCAATGTTACCATCGCTTTCTCACACAAAATCCATCAGGGCAATGTTACCATCGCTTTCTCACATCAAACCAGCAGGTCAAAGTTATTGATCGCTTCCTCACACAATATCCTTCAGGATAATGTTATAGATTGCTTTCTCACACAAAATCCATCTTGGCAATGTTATCGATCCCTTTCTTATACAAAATCCATCAGGGCAATGTTACCGATCGCTTTCTTACACAAAATCCATCAGGGCAATGTTACCGATCGCTTTCTTACACAAAATCCATCAGGGCAATGTTATCGATCCGTCTCTCACACAAAATCCATCTTGGCAATGTTATCGATCCCTTTCTCACACAGAATCCATCAGGGCTATTTACCATCGATTTCTCACACAAAATCCATCAGGGCTATGTTACCAATCGCTTTCTTACACAAAATCCATCAGGGCAACGTTATCGATCCCTCTCTCACACAAAATCCATCAGGGCAATGTCACCATCACTTTCTCACACAAAATCCATCAGGGCAATGTTATCGATCGCTGTCTCACACAAAATCCATCAGGGCAATGTTACCATCGCTTTCTCACACAGAATCCATCAGGGCAATGTTACCATCGCTTTCTCACATCAAACCAGCAGGGCAAAGTTATTGATCGCTTCCTCACACAATATCCTTCAGGATAATGTTATAGATTGCTTTCTCACACAAAATCCATCAGGGCAATGTTATCGATCCCTTTCTCACACAAAATCCATCAGGGCAATGTTACCGATCGCTTTCTTACACAAAATCCATCAGGGCAATGTTATCGATCCCTCTCTCACACAAAATCCATCAGGGCAATGTTATCGATCGCTTTCTCACACAAAATCCATCAGGGCAATGTTACCATCGCTTTCTCACATCAAACCAGCAGGGCAAAGTTATTGATCGCTTCCTCACACAATATCCTTCAGGATAATGTTATAGATTGCTTTCTCACACAAAATCTATCAGATCAATGCTATCGATCCCTTTCTCACACAAAATTCATCAGGGCTATGTTACCGATCACTTTCTCACACAAAATCCATCAGGGCAATGTTACCATCGCTTTCTCACACAAAATCCATCAGGGCAATGTTATCGATCCCTTTCTCACACAAAATCCATCAGGGCAATGTTATCGATCCCTTTCTCACACAAAATCCATCAGGGCAATGTTATCGATCCCTTTCTCACACAAAATCCATCAGGGCAATGTTACCGATCGCTTTCTTACACAAAATCCATCAGGGCAATGTTATCGATCGCTTTCTCACACAAAATCCATCAGGGCAATGTTACCATCGCTTTCTCACACAAAATCCATCAGGGCAATGTTATCGATCGCTTTCTCACACAAAATCCATCAGGGCAATGTTATCGATCGCTTTCTCACACAAAATCCATCAGGGCAATGTTACCATCGCTTTCTCACACAAAATCCATCAGGGCAATGTTATCGATCGCTTTCTCACACAAAATCCATCAGGGCAATGTTACCATCGCTTTCTCACACAAAATCCATCAGGGCAATGTTATCGATCGCTTTCTCACACAAAATCCATCAGTGCAATGTTATCGATCGCTTTCTCACACAAAATCCATCAGGGCAAAGTTATCGATTGCTTTCTCACACAAAATCTATCAGAGCAATGTTATCGATCCCTTTCTCACACAAAATCCATCAGGGCAATGTTACCGATCGCTTTCTTACACAAAATCCATCAGGGCAATGTTATCGATCCGTCTCTCACACAAAATCCATCTTGGCAATGTTATCGATCCCTTTCTCACACAAAATCCATCAGGGCAATGTTACCAATCGCTTTCTTACACAAAATCCATCAGGGCAACGTTATCGATCCCTTTCTCACACAAAATTCATCAGGGCTATGTTACCGATCGCTTTCTCACACAAAATCCATCAGGGCAATGTTATCGATCACTTTCTCACACAAAATCCATCAGGGCAATGTTACCGATCGCTTTCTCACACAAAATCCATCAGGGCAATGTTATCGATTCCTTTCTCACACAAAATCCATCAGGGCAATGTTATCGATCCCTTTCTCACACAAAATCCATCAGTGCAATGTTACCATCGCTTTCTCACACAAAATCCATCAGGGCAATGTTATCGATCACTTTCTCACACAAAATCCATCAGGGCAATGTTATCGATCGCTGTCTCACACAAAATCCATCAGGACAATGTTACAATTGCTTTCTCACACAGAATCCATCAGGGCAATGTTACCATCGCTTTCTCACATCAAAACAGCAGGGCAAAGTTATTGATCGCTTCCTCACACAATATCCTTCAGGATAATGTTATAGATTGCTTTCTCACACAAAATCTATCAGATCAATGCTATCGATCCTTTTCTTATACAAAATCCATCAGGGCAATGTTACCGATCGCTTTCTTACACAAAATCCATCAGGGCAATGTTACCGATCGCTTTCTTACACAAAATCCATCAGGGCAATGTTATCGATCCCTTTCTCACACAAAATCCATCAGGGCAATGTTATCGATCCCTTTCTCACACAGAATCCATCAGGGCTATTTACCATCGATTTCTCACACAAAATCCATCAGGGCTATGTTACCAATCGCTTTCTCACACAAAATCCATCAGGGCAATGTTACCAATCGCTTTCTTACACAAAATCCATCAGGGCAACGTTATCGATCCCTTTCTCACACAAAATCAATCAGGGCAATGTTACCATCGCTTTCTCACACAAAATCCATCAGGGCAATGTTATCGATCGCTTTCTCACACAAAATCCATCAGGGCAATGTTATCGATCACTTTCTCACACAAAATCCATCAGGGCAATGTTACCATCGCTTTCTCACACAAAATCCATCAGGGCAATGTTACCATCCCTTTCTCACACAAAATTCATCAGGGCAATGTTATCATCGCTTTCTCACACAAAATCCATCATGGCAATGTTGCCGATCGCTTTCTCCCACAAAATCCAGCAGGGCAATGTTACCATCGCTTTCTCACACAAAATCCATCAGGGCAATGTTACCATCCCTTTCTCACACAAAATCCATCAGGGCAATGTTATCGATCCCTTTCTCACACAAAATCCATCAGGGCAATGTTATCGATCACTTTCTCACACAAAATCCATCAGGGCAATGTTATCGATCCCTTTCTCACACAAAATCCATCAGGGCAATGTTACCATCACTTTTTCACACAAAATCCATCATGGCAATCTTATCGATCACTTTCTCAGACAAAATCCATCAGGGCAATGTTACCGATCGCTTTCTTACACAAAATCCATCAGGGCAATGTTATCGATCCCTTTCTCACACAAAATCCATCAGGGCAATGTTATCTATCCCTTTCTCACACAAAATCCATCAGGGCAATGTTATCGATCCCTTTCTCACACAAAATCCATCAGGGCAATGTTACCATCGCTTTCTCACACAAAATCCATCAGGGCAATGTTATCGATCGCTTTCTCACACAAAATCCATCAGGGCAATGTTACCATCGCTTTCTCACACAAAATCCATCAGGGCAATGTTATCGATCGCTTTCTCACACAAAATCCATCAGGGCAATGTTATCGATCGCTTTCTCACACAAAATCCATCAGGGCAATGTTATCGATCCCTTTCTCACACAAAATCCATCAGGGCAATGTTATCGATCCCTTTCTCACACAAAATCCATCAGGGCAATGTTACCGATCGCTTTCTCACACAAAATCCATCAGGGCAATGTTATCGATCCGTCTCTCACACAAAATCCATCTTGGCAATGTTATCGATCCCTTTCTCACACAAAATCCATCAGGGCAATGTTACCAATTGCTTTCTTACACAAAATCCATCAGGGCAATGTTATCGATCACTTTCTCACACAAAATCCATCAGGGCAATGTTACCATCACTTTCTCACACAAAATCCATCAGGGCAATGTTATCGATCCCTTTCTCACACAAAATCCATCAGGGCAATGTTACCATCACTTTTTCACACAAAATCCATCATGGCAATCTTATCGATCACTTTCTCAGACAAAATCAATCAGGGCAATGTTACCGATCGCTTTCTTACACAAAATCCATCAGGGCAATGTTATCGATTCCTCTCTCACACAAAATCCATCTTGGCAATGTTATCGATCCCTTTCTCACACAAAATCCATCAGGGCAATGTTACCATCGCTTTCTCACACAAAATCCATCAGGGCAATGTTATCGATCACTTTCTCACACAAAATGCATCAAGGCAATGTTCCCAGCGCTTTCTCACACAAAATCCATCAGGGCAATGTTACAATTGCTTTCTCACACAGAATCCATCAGGGCAATGTTACCATCGCTTTCTCACATCAAAGCAGCAGGTCAAAGTTATTGATCGCTTCCTCACACAATATCCTTCAGGATAATGTTATAGATTGCTTTCTCACACAAAATCTATCAGGGCAATGTTATCGATCCCTTTCTTACACAAAATCCATCAGGGCAATGTTACCGATCGCTTTCTTACACAAAATCCATCAGGGCAATGTTACCGATCGCTTTCTTACACAAAATCCATCAGGGCAACGTTATCGATCCCTCTCTCACACAAAATCCATCTTGGCAATGTTATCGATCCCTTTCTCACACAAAATCCATCAGGGCAATGTTACCATCGCTTTCTCACACAAAATCCATCAGGGCTATGTTACCAATCGCTTTCTTACACAAAATCCATCAGGGCAATGTTATCGATCCCTCTCTCACACAAAATCCATCAGGGCAATGTCACCATCACTTTCTCACACAAAATCCATCAGGGCAACGTTATCGATCGCTGTCTCACACAAAATCCATCAGGGCAATGTTATCGATCGCTTTCTCACACAAAATCCATCAGGGCAATGTTACCATCGCTTTCTCACACAAAATCCATCAGGGCAATGTTATAAATCGCTTTCTCACACAAAATACATCAGGGCAATGTTATCGATCGCTTTCTTACACAAAATCCATCAGGGCAATGTTATCGATCCCTTTCTCACACAAAATCCATCAGGGCAATGTTACCGATCGCTTTCTCACACAAAATCCATCAGGTCAATGTTATCGATCCCTTTCTCACACAAAATTCATCAGGGCTATGTTACCGATCACTTTCTCACACAAAATCCATCAGGGCAATGTTATCAATCGCTTTCTGACACAAAATCTATCAGGGCAATGTTACCATCGCATTCTCACCCAAAATCCAGCAGGGCAATGTTATCGATCTCTTTCTCACACATAATCCATCAGGGCAATGTTATCGATTGCTTTCTCACACAAAATCTATCAGAGCAATGTTATCGATCCCTTTCTCACACAAAATCCATCAGGGCAATGTTACCGATCGCTTTCTTACACAAAATCCATCAGGGCAATGTTATCGATCCGTCTCTCACACAAAATCCATCTTGGCAATGTTATCGATCCCTTTCTCACACAAAATCCATCAGGGCAATGTTACCAATCGCTTTCTTACACAAAATCCATCAGGGCAACGTTATCGATCCCTTTCTCACACAAAATTCATCAGGGCTATGTTACCGATCGCTTTCTCACACAAAATCCATCAGGGCAATGTTATCGATCACTTTCTCACACAAAATCCATCAGGGCAATGTCACCATCACTTTCTCACACAAAAGCTATCAGAGCAATGTTATCGATCCCTTTCTCACACAAAATCCATCAGGGCAATGTTACCATCACTTTTTCACACAAAATCCATCATGGCAATCTTATCGATCACTTTCTCACACAAAATCCATCAGGGCAATGTCACCATCACTTTCTCACACAAAATCCATCAGGGCAATGTTATCGATCCCTTTCTCACACAAAATCCATCAGGGCAATGTTACCATCACTTTCTCACACAAAATCCATCAGGGCAATGTTATCGATCACTTTCTCACACAAAATCCATCAGGGCAATGTTACCATCGCTTTCTCACACAAAATCCATCAGGGCAATGTTATCGATCACTTTCTCACACAAAATCCATCAGGGCAATGTTACCATCGCTTTCTCACACAAAATCCATCAGGGCAATGTTACAATTGCTTCCTCACACAGAATCCATCAGGGCAATGTTACCATCGCTTTCTCACATCAAAGCAGCAGGTCAAAGTTATTGACCGCTTCCTCACACAATATCCTTCAGGATAATGTTATAGATTGCTTTCTCACACAAAATCCATCAGGGCAATGTTATCGATCCCTTTCTCACACAAAATCCATCAGGGCAATGTTACCGATCGCTTTCTTACACAAAATCCATCAGGGCAATGTTACCGATCGCTTTCTTACACAAAATCCATCAGGGCAATGTTATCGATCCCTCTCTCACACAAAATCCATCTTGGCAATGTTATCGATCCCTTTCTCACACAAAATCCATCAGGGCAATGTTACCATCGCTTTCTCACACAAAATCCATCAGGGCAATGTTACCATCGCTTTCTCACACAAAATCCATCAGGGCAATGTTACCAATCGCTTTCTTACACAAAATCCATCAGGGCAATGTTATCGATCCCTCTCTCACACAAAATCCATCAGGGCAATGTCACCATCACTTTCTCACACAAAATCCATCAGGGCAATGTTATCGATCGCTGTCTCACACAAAATCCATCAGGGCAATGTTACAATTGCTTTCTCACACAAAATCCATCAGGGCAATGTTACCATCGCTTTCTCACACAAAATCCATCAGAGCAATGTTATTGATCGCTTCTTCACACAATATCCTTCAGGATAATGTTATAGATTGCTTTCTCACACAAAATCTATCAGATCAATGCTATCGATCCCTTTCTCACACAAAATCCATCAGGGCAATGTTACCGATCGCTTTCTCACACAAAATCCATCAGGGCAATGTTATCGATCCCTTTCTCACACAAAATCCATCAGGGCAATGTTACCATCACTTTCTCACACAAAATCCATCAGGGCAATGTTATCGATCGCTGTCTCACACAAAATCTATCAGGGCAATGTTACCATCGCTTTCTCTCATAAATCCAGCAGGGCAATGTTATCGATCTCTTTCTCACACATAATCCATCAGGGCAATGTTATCGATTGCTTTCTCACACAAAATCTATCAGAGCAATGTTATCGATCCCTTTCTCACACAAAATCCATCAGGGCTATGTTACCGATCGCTTTCTCACACAAAATCCATCAGGGCAATGTTACCGATCGCTTTCTTACACAAAATCCATCAGGGCAATGTTATCGATCCCTTTCTCACACAAAATCCATCAGGGCAATGTTATCGATCCCTTTCTCACACAAAATCCATCAGGGCAATGTTACCAATCGCTTTCTTACACAAAATCCATCAGGGCAACGTTATCGATCCCTCTCTCACACAAAATCCATCAGGGCAATGTCACCATCACTTTCTCACACAAAATCCATCAGGGCAATGTTATCGATCGCTGTCTCACACAAAATCCATCAGGGCAATGTTACCATCGCTTTCTCACACAAAATCCATCAGGGCAATGTTACCATCGCTTTCTCACACAAAATCCATCAGGGCAATGTTACCATCGCTTTCTCACACAAAATCCATCAGGGCAATGTTACCATCCCTTTCTCACACAAAATCCATCAGGGCAATGTTATCGATCCCTTTCTCACACAAAATCCATCAGGGCAATGTTATCGATTGCTTTCTCACACAAAATCTATCAGAGCAATGTTATCGATCCCTTTCTCACACAAAATCCATCAGGGCAATGTTACCATCACTTTTTCACACAAAATCCATCATGGCAATCTTATCGATCACTTTCTCAGACAAAATCCATCAGGGCAATGTTACCGATCGCTTTCTTACACAAAATCCATCAGGGCAATGTTATCGATTCCTCTCTCACACAAAATCCATCTTGGCAATGTTATCGATCCCTTTCTCACACAAAATCCATCAGGGCAATGTTACCGATCGCTTTCTTACACAAAATCCATCAGGGCAATGTTATCGATCCCTCTCTCACACAAAATCCATCTGGGCAATGTTATCGATCCCTTTCTCACACAAAATCCATCAGGGCAATGTTACCATCGCTTTCTCACACAAAATCCATCAGGGCAATGTTATCGATCGCTTTCTCACACAAAATCCATCAGTGCAATGTTATCGATCGCTTTCTCACACAAAATCCATCAGGGCAAAGTTATCAATTGCTTTCTCACACAAAATCTATCAGAGCAATGTTATCAATCCCTTTCTCACACAAAACCCATCAGGGCAATGTTAACAATCGCTTTCTCACACAAAATCCATCAGGGCAATGTTATCGATCCCTCTCTCACACAAAATCCATCTGGGCAATGTTATCGATCCCTTTCTCACACAAAATCCATCAGGGCAATGTTACCATCGCTTTCTCACACAAAATCCATCAGGGCAATGTTACCAATCGCTTTCTTACACAAAATCCATCAGGGCAATGTTATCGATCCCTTTCTCACACAAAATCCATCAGGGCAATGTTACCATCGCTTTCTCACACAAAATCCATCAGGGCAACGTAATCGATCACTTTCTCACACAAAATCCATCAGGGCAATGTTACCATCGCTTTCTCACATAAATCCAGCAGGGCAATGTTATTGATTGCTTTCTCACACAAAATCTATCAGAGCAATGTTATCGATCCCTTTCTCACACAAAATCCATCAGGGCAATGTTACCATCACTTTTTCACACAAAATCCATCATGGCAATCTTATCGATCACTTTCTCACACAAAATCCATCAGGGCAATGTTACCGATCGCTTTCTCACACAAAATCCATCAGGGCAATGTTATCGATCCCTTTCTCACACAAAATCCATCAGGGCAATGTTATCAATCCCTTTCTCACACAAAATCCATCAGGGCAATGTTACCATCGCTTTCTCACACAAAATCCATCAGGGCAATGTTATCGATCGCTTTCTCACACAAAATCCATCAGGGCAATGTTACCATCGCTTTCTCACACAAAATCCATCAGGGCAATGTTATCGATCCCTTTCTCACACAAAATCCATCAGGGCAATGTTACCATCGCTTTCTCACACAAAATCCATCAGGGCAATGTTATCTATCCCTTTCTCACACAAAATCCATCAGGGCAATGTTATCGATCCCTTTCTCACACAAAATCCATCAGGGCAATGTTATCTATCCCTTTCTCACACAAAATCCATCAGTGCAATGTTACCATCGCTTTCTCACACAAAATCCATCAGGGCAATGTTATCGATCACTTTCTCACACAAAATCGATCAGGGCAATGTTATCGATTGCTTTCTCACACAAAATGCATCAGGGCAATGTTACCATCGCTTTCTCACACAAAATCCATCAGGGCAATGTTAGCGATCCCTTTCTCACACAAAAAGCAAAGTAAGTTTTGCAGTGAGGGGAATGGTGCATTGCACACTCAAAGAAAACACAAATCATAATGAAAATCAAGAAAAGAAACTGTACTAGGTGGAAACCTGAAGTTTCTTTTTTATGTTAATACCAATAAGCCAGACACTTTGTTTATTAATGGGGAAGTTACTAGATGAAGATTAGCTTGCACAACCCTGATCTCTGAGTTAATGTGACAGGATTATTTGCACTCTGGCTGGGATTGTTACCGATTGACAGAACACTCTTGGAATACTCCAGATCACAGCCCAGAAGCAGTAGACGACCCTATAAACATCCTGACTCAATGTTCATGGACTCTCACCCTGACAACCACCCACACAGGTAGTTCTGGTAGAAGCAAGTGCATAAAACACATAAAACATCCCCATGAGCAGAGAGATGCAAATGTTCGTCTGTTCGGGCTATGTTTCATGAACTGGTTACTCATTGCAGTCTAACAATTGCTGGTTATCTACCAGTTGTCAGATGTCTGTGGTCCCAGACACCGGTTAAACATTTGCCCCTGATCTTTTAAAAGGAAATTCGTGGTTTCCCCAAAATTTCGACTGCAGACAAAGTTGCTCAATGGTTGACTCAGTGGCAGCTAACAGAACACACAGGCAAAAGAGTGGGAAATAATCAAAGGGACAGCATCTAGGTGTTTTGTAGTAATGTCATCAGAATACTATCTGATACAAGGTTTCACGGGGAGGTGTCAGCCCAAGTGGCTCAAAACAGAGGCAAAGTGGTGTGGGGTAGTTTGGATAAGTTTTCAACACAGGGGTTCAGGTGACCAGAGGGAGCACCTAGCTCTGCCTGACTGGACTTGGTATGTGCTAGGTTAGATTGGAGTGAAAAAATTATGAGTGCTCTGGCTATGATTTGATTGGATTGATCATTGTTTTGGTTTGGGCTGGGTAGGATCTGTTTGGCTGTGATCAGGTCCAGATTGGCCATGATTGTGTCAGGCTGGCAGTGGTACAATTGGGTTCAGTTCAACCATGGTCAGGTCAGAGGTGCAGCAGCCTCAGTTGGGCTGGATCTGGACTGGAAGTGGTCAGGGCAGATTTGGAATGTCTGTGGTCAGGTTGTTTGGGTCAGACATGGTTGGGTTCAGGTCAGATTGGCCCTGCTGACATTGGGTCTGCACTGAAAGTCATTTGGTTGGGTTTGAATTGGGCATATATGGGTTTGGTTGGATTGAGTTTGGATTGGCCATGGATGGGTTTCATTAGATTAGATTTCAAATAGCCATGTTGTGTTGGGTTTGTCTTTGCCATGTTTGGGTAGAATTGGGTTGGGTTTGGACTGTCCAAGTTTGGGTCAACATTGGATTTGGATTGATACTTGTTAGACTTGGTTGGGTTGAGCTGAGATTGGCTGTGTTTGTGTTGGGCTGCAATGGAAGTCTTCCAGTTGGTTTTGGATTGGGCATATAGGGGTGGGTTGGGTTGAGTTTCTCTTCACCAAGACTGAGTGGAGTTGAGCTGGGTTTAGAAGGTCCAAGGCTGGGTCTGGACTGGTTTTGGATTGATACTCATTAGATTTGGTTGGGTTTGAATTGGCCATGTTTGGGTCAGGTCTGGATTGGAGTTAGTTATGATTGAGTGGAGTTTGTTTGAGCTTGGATTGGCATGGTTGGGTCAGGTGTAGGCTATAATCAAGTGAAGTTAGGCTGGATTTGGATTGGCCATGGCTGAGTTGAATTGGGCCAATGTTTGGTTGGGTCATTTACACCCATTTCAAGTTTAGATTGACCACAGTCAACATTACGCAGAACTGTCCATGACATTTATTAGCATCCAACTCTAAAGGGCCCTCACTTCAAACTCCACAAACAATTAGACTGTTTTTCTCACATTTGTAACTACTGCAGAGCCACCTGAGCAGATGTTTTTGCAAACTGCTAGTGTCACAAGTCATAAGGTGTTTCAATTGTGGTTCGATGTAAAGATCAAAGATAACCCTTACCCAGAGCATATAGCAGTAGCACAGAGCTGGCTTCACTGGCTTGTATTCAAACTGATGGGGGAAGTTAGAGAGAGAGTGAGGACAAGAGAAAGAGAGCGAGAGAGGAAGTGGGGTGTGGGAAATGAGAGAGTGAAAGAGAGATGAGGATGGTGTGTAGGTGGGTGTATTTGTTGAGAGAAAGTGTGTATTAAGGGTAAGGTGGAGAGAGGGCTTTGTGTGAGATAGATGGAGACAGAGGACAGAGGGAGTGAGAGAGAGTAAGAGAGTGGGGTATGAGAGACACACAGAGAGGGGTCGACAAAGGTGGTGACAGAGAGGGGTGAGAGAAAGAAAGAAAGTGCAAGCAAGGGTGTGAGTGTACAAAAGAGAAAGCCATGAGAGAGAGAGGAAAGTAAAAGAAAATGTGTCATGGAGAGAGAGGACAGAGAGTTGGTGAGAGAAAGAATGAGGGAGAGAAGGAGGGAGGAGTTCAAAATTCAAAGTAAATATATTATCAAAGTATGTATATGTTGAGCACCCCTTATCCGAAATATTTAGGACCGGAACTGTTTTGGATTTCAGATTTTTTCAGATTTTGGAATATTTGAACCTATATAATGAGCTACCTTGAGAATGGGACCCAAGCCTAAACACAAAATTTATTTACATTACATATACAGTTTATCCTGAAGGTAGTTTTATACAATATTGTGAAGAATTTTGTGCGTGAGCCATCAGAAAGGTGAGCTATCACTGCCTCAGCCGCCAATAGACAGTCAGTGCCTGTTTGGCTTCTCCATCATTTCCAACTCTGAATTTATGAGCTATCGATCAGCAGTCTTTGACTTAGACTTGTTCATCACACATATGCAGTCATTCAGCGTGTTAGATTTTCAACAGTGCTGATCTTGGTAATCTCAGTAATGAATTTCTTTGCTGTTCTGTGATCAGCAGATGTTTTATCACCAAAAGTCTTTAAAAATTTAATGCCTTGCCTTTTCTTACATTTTTACAAATAGCCTGCTAAATATTCACGATTACCTTCAATTCTCAGTTTGTTGTGATAGATCTTTGTTTGTTTCACGGTCAGCATGTGTTCACTCCAACGCTGCTGAATCCAGTCCTTCAATGCATATTCGAGATCTTCATTATTTGCTTTGTGCAATGATTTTCTATTTTTCATTCAATTTCTGTTCATTTCTTTTAGCAAGAAATTTAACAGAACCTTCTGTTTCTTCACGGCATTGATGGTGGTTGTTCCTGCACCAAACTCCTCTGTCAGGTGCTTCACGCTTACACTGCTGTCAAGTTTTTCCAACAACCTGACACACTGTTATAGAGACACATAAGTGCTTTCTCTTTTTTTTCTTTTCACTATTACCCACAGGGGAAACTGCAGGCCTTTCTGACATTTTCAGCAGTATTTTTACAGCACAGAGCAGAGAGTAAGCACAAAACACAGGGTTATCACTGTGTAAAACACAAAGGTCTGCCTATGATGACTGCTGAAAACAAGCTGGCACTCACAGGGTCCCACAGAGTATGTGAGTTCATTTCTCAAAACTGTCCAACTTAAGAGTTGGGGTGAGAGAGAGCCAGTGGGTAGGGTGTGAGGAGGAAGCTGCTCAGGAGGGTCAGAGATTGGAGGTGCACTCTTCAGAAAGAAAGAAATCGAAGGGCTGCGGCAAGCAATTGCGCAGTTGCCCAGGTTGAAGGGGAGGAGGTCACAGCCACCATCAGGAGCCAGTGAGGTCACGGGTGGGGTTAGAATAGTCAGTAGAGTGAACCAGGTCCATGCTCAATCTTTGTGGGTGGTGTTGGCTGGGGTTTACCTTTGTGCTGGAGGCAACGTGAAAAAGGATCATGGAGCACTACAGCACAGAAACAGCCTTCAGCCCATCAGATCTATGCTTAACTGTTACTCTGCCTAGTGCAATTGACCTGCACCTGAACTATAGGCCTCCCGATCCCTCCCATGCATGTACCTTTCTCAAGTGGTGACACTGAATCAGCATCCACAACTTCTGCTGGCTGCCAATTCTATGGTCTCACCACCCTCTGATTGAAGAAGATTCCCCCACCCCCATGTTCCCCTTAAACATTTCACCTTTCACTCTGAACCTATGACCTCCAGTTCCTGTCTGGACACACCGCAGAGGAAAAAAACCTGCTTGCATTTACCCTTGCATATAACCCTCATAATTTTGCAAACCTCTTTCAAATCTCCCCTTACTCACCCACATCTCAGGAAATAAAGTCCTAACCTTGTCAACCTTTTCTAGTAACCCAAGTCCTCAAATCCCTTCAGTATTTTTCTCTCATTCTTTCAATCTTTTTAATATCTTTGCTGTAGGTAGGGCAAGAAAATAAAAACCTGCAGATGCTGAAAATCTGGAATAATAACAGCAGTTACTGGGAATACCCAGAGAGGCAGGCAGCATCTCAGGAAGAAGGAACAGAGTTTATAGTACATAGTACTTAGTTATTACCTTAAACTGACTCAAAGGGTGGACATAACTTTCGGCGGGGGGGGGGGGGGAACATGGAGTCAAAATTCAGTGTGAGCCCATAAAGTATGGATATATTTGTTAAATCCCTTGGAATTCTCCATCATATTGTCTGCTACAGAAACCTCATACCTTCTTTAAGCCCTCCTGAGTTCTTGCTTAAGTGTTCTCTTTCTTAAGTATACTCCATAAGTACCTCATTTGTTCCTACCGGCCAATACTTGCCATATGCCTCCTCTTTTTTTCTTGACCAGAGCCTCAATACTTTTGAAAATTAAGGTTCCCTAAACCTGTTATCTTTGCCTTTTATTTTGACAGCCACATACAAGCTTTGTACTCTCAAATTTGCACTTTTAAAGGCATCACACTAACCAAGTTCACTTTTGCCAGAAAACAGCCTGTCCCAATCCACACTTGCCAGATCCTTTCTGATACCATCAAAATTGGCCTTTCTCCAATTTAGAATCTCAGCCTCTGGACTAGACCTATCTTTTTGAATATTTAGTTTGAAACTAATGGCTTGTGGTCACTGGATGCAAAGTGTTCTCCTACACAAGCTTCTGTCACCTGCCCTGTCTTATTCCCTAATAGTAAATCAAGTGTCACACATTCTGTCATTGGGACTTCTATATACTGTTTAAGAATCTTTCAGTTCCCCTATCACCACAGGTCAGTGCTTCTTCTGAGTCGCAGAGTCAAGAATCAGTGCCAGAAACCTCACCGCTCTGACTTTCCTCTGCAAGGTCATCCCCTCCAACAGTATTCAAAGTTATACACATGTTGTTGAGGGCGATGGCCACAGGGGTTCTCTGCACTGGCTCCTTAACCCCTTTCCCCTTCCTGACTGTCACCCAGTTTCCTGTGTCCTGGGTGTAACTACCTCTCTATATGATCTATCAATCACCCCTTTAGCCTCCCGACTGATCCGGAGTTCATCCAGTTCCAGTTCCAGCTCCTTAACATGGATTGTTAGAAGCTGCAGCTGGATGGACTTCTCGCAGTTGTAGTGGTCAGGGACACTGGAGGTCTCCCTGCCTTCCTACATCCCACAAGAGGAACGTTCCACTATACTGCCTGGCATTCTGACTGCCTAGCTGAACAGATGTAAATAAGGGAAGAAAAAAGAGCTAAAGCCTCAAGATCACCACCCTAATGCTGTCCACTCAGACGACAACCACTACAACGATAACCACTGCACTTGCCCATGCCTTCCTTTAATTTGCCCTTGCTAACCAATTCCAAAAGCAGATTGGTCCATGGTCTGAACACAGTTTACACTGCCACAATCCACTGCTACCATTTTCTACTCAGGCAGAGGACCTGAGTGAAATTCCCTCCTCTCAAACTTCCAATGTCCGAAATGGTCGCTGGTCAAAGCTCAATTTATTTTCTTGCCATGTCTTAAGCTTGGTGGTATGTGTTTTCAGTCTTATGTATCTTCTGTCCAGTGGAAATGGGTAGAAGAGAGAATATCCGGGTCTCACTGTGCAACCTAGTCTGCAAGTCTGCAAAAGGAGTGTTTCCATGGAAACAACACCACCTCACCGACGCTTAAGTAATATCCATAGCACAAGAACTGACTCACACCAGGGAGTCTTTGACCAGAGGATAGCAAAGCAAATGGAAACCCCTAGTGATTCAACTGAAAATTAACACCTCAGTGTGGTCGAGTTTTCAGCCTCAGTTTTCTAAGTAAGCTGACATCATTTTGCATAATTGGTTGTTTGCAGGAACCCCATTAAATAATTACCAACTTGCTTATACCTGATCCAGTAGAAATATCTGCTCTACCAGCTTAGTGAAACCTTTTCAATAGATTTCAAAAAGTACATTTAATAAGAACATTGTCTTAGATTTTTGTTTATACAAAAGTACCAATTCAGAGCAGGAGGAGACAATGGGCTGCTTCAGCCTGCTCTGACCTTTAAGTCACAGCCGATCTGATTGTAATCTCAGATCCACATTCCCGGTTTATGCATGCTAGCTACGAGAAGAGGGCCATGCCATCTCTTTGCAGTTGCCATCAGGTAGATACCTGAATTTCCACATCACCAGGTTCAAGAACAGCTACTTCCCTTGAGCCATCCTGCACAGAGCGAATCACTAGAGCTTAGCAACAATATGCCCACTTCTCATTGCCATCACCAGGGAGGAGGTACAGGAACCAGGAGATAAACACTCACCATCTTACGAACAGCTTCTTCCCCTCCACCATCAGATGAACCATTGAATACTACCTCACAATCTTGCTGTTTTCCGCAGTATTTATTTATATGTTATTATAAGATAGTAATTTTTATTTATTTCAATGTACTGCTGCCACAAAACAACAAATTTCATGACATATGTCAGAGATAATAAACCTTTCATCACTCTGTACTAAAATAAACGTTTTTGTTCTTCTAATTAACCATAAAACCATATAACAATTACAGCATGGAAACAGGCCATCTCGGCCCTTCTAGTCCATGCCGAACTCTTACTCTCACCTAATCCCACTGACCTGCACTCAGCCCATAACCTTCCATTCCTTTCCTGTCCATATATCTATCCAGTTTAACTTTAAATGACAACATCAAACCTGCCTCAACCACTTCTGCTGGAAGCTCGTTCCACACAGCTACCATTCTCTCAGTAAAGAAGTTCCCCCTCTTGTTACCCCTGAACTTTTGCCCTTTAACTCTTAACTCATGTCCTCTTGTTTGAATCTCCCCCACTCTCAACAGATAAAGCCTGCCCACGTCAACTCTATCTATCCCTCTCATAATTTTAAATACCTCTATCAAGTCCCCCCTCAACCTTCTACGCTCCAAAGAATAAAGACCCAACTTGTTCAACCTTTCTCTGTAACTTAGGTGATGAAACCCAGGTAACATTCTAATAAATCTTCTCTCTAATTGTGTTCTTTCTTGTAAAAATTGTGTTTGATTTACATTTGATTATTGTATTGAATTGACTCTATTATTTACATCCTTCATATATATGAGGAGTAAAAATCTTTATATTACGTCTCTGTCTACATGTGCAAAGCACAGTTTATAGTAATTTATAATAAATAGTATGTACAACAGGACAGTCAATATAACATAGAAATACAATTGTGTCAGTCTGATGGCCTGGTGGAAGAAGCTGTCCCAGAGCCTGTTGGTCCTGGCTTTTATGCTGTGGTACCATTTCCCAGATGGTAGCATCTAGAACAGTTTGTGGTTGGGATGACTCAGTCCCCAGTGATCCTTCAGGTCCTTTTTACACACCTGTCTCTTTTAATGCTCTGAATAGTGGGAAGTTCACATCTACAGATGTACTGGGCTGTCTGCACCACTCTCTACAGAGTCCTGCAATTGAGGGGAGTACAGTTCCCATACCAGGCAGTGATGCAGTCAGTCAGAATGCTCTCAATTGTGCCCCTATAGAAAGTTCTAAGGACTTAGGGGGCCCATACCAAACTTCTTCAACTGTCTGAGGTGAAAGAGGCGCTGTTGTATAGACCACGTGAGATCCTCAGTGATGTGGATGCCAAGGAACTTAAAGCTGTTCACTCTCTCAACCCCAGATCCATTGATGTCAATAGGGGTTAGCCTGTCTCCATTCCTCCTGTAGTCCACAACCAGCTCCTTTGTTTTTACAACATTAAGGGAGAGGTTGTTTTCTTGACACCACTGTGTCAATATTGTCACATATAGAGCAAAAAGCTTGTCTTGTACACATCAATTCATAACAGAGCATTGAGTAAGTTCAAGGGAAAACTATAGACAGGACAGTGTAGGTTAACAAGGTGCAAAATCATAATGAAATAGATTGTGAGGTCAAGAGTCTATCTTACCGTCCTAGGGAGCCATTTAATATTCTTATATCAATGGGATAAGAACTCTCATTAAGTCTGATGGTACATGATTTAAGGCTTTTGTATTTTCTGTCCAATGGAAGAGGAGAGAAGAGAGAATTGCCAGGGTACATGGGGTCTTTGATTATGCATTTTTCATGAGGCAGCTAACAGGATGCAATGTGCCAGTGATGCTACAAGTAAGTTTTTCATTAACCTGTGCAAACGTGTAGTTGTGCAGATGATAATAAAGTCGACTTTGACTTTGTACTCCAGGTAACCTTTCACTCTTTACTCACCAAGAATCTATCTCCTTCTGCCATTAATATCTTCAAGGACTTCTTCCAATGACATCTGAGGAAGAGAGTTCCAAAGACTCTCAAACTCAGAGGAAAAGAAAACCTGTCTGAGTTAAATGAATAAACTTTATTATTAAACAGAGCCCCAGTTCTAAATTTTCCCAAAAGAGGAAACATGCAGTACTGCGCAGGAACAGGCCCACAATGTCCTCCCTGTTAAGACCAATTAGCATGTTACGTGTTTCAATCAAGCAACCTTGCATTCTACTAAACTCCAAGATACAAGCCTAAGCAACACCCATGGAAACTCAGCAGGTCAAGCAACATCTAGGGAAGGGAATAAGCAGTCAATATTTCAGTCTGACGCCTTTTACATGCTTTACATGTAAAATTTGACTCTATATTTAATCAGTGTATAAAGATGGAGGAGGCTGAGGGCAGTCCAAAGGTCAAAATATGAAGTAAATTTATTATCAAAGTTACCATATACTACATTGAGTTTCAGAGTTTACAGAGAAAAAGAAATGCAATAAATGAACTATGCATGAGCAAAGACTGACAAACAGCCAAAGCACAAAAGAAAAACAGTGCAAATGAAAATAACACTGAGAACATGGAGTTGGTTCAGAGTGGTGAATGAAGTCATCGATGGCAGTTCGAGAGGCTGGTGGTTGTGGGCTAATAACTATTCCTGATCCTGGTGGACCTTCTGCCTAATGGTAGTAGTGAGGAGAGAGTATTGCCTGGATGGTGGGGGTCTTTGATGATGGATATTCTTTCTTGTGGAACACTCCTTGTAAATGAGCTCAGTGGTGGGAAGAGCTTTGCTTGTGATAAACTGGGCTGTATCCAACACTTTTTTATACGTCTTTCTGTTCCTGGGTGTTGGTGGTTCCATACCAGAGTGAAGATGGGCTTCAGTGATGGTGGGGCTCTCAGGAGGGTGCCCAACTGATTCAATTGAATTGAATTGACTTTATTTCTTACATCCGTCATATACATGAGGAGTAAAAATCTTTACATTACGTCTCCATCTAAATGTGCAATGTGCAATCATAGTAATTTATAAAAAATAGAACAGTCAATGTAATATAAAGTTCACTCAAGTCAGCGTGAGCTCATCAGTCTGATGGCCTGGTGGAAGAAGCTGTCCCAAAGCCTGTTGCTCCTGGCCTTTATGCTGCCGTACCACTTCCCGGATGGCAGCAGCTGGAATAGATAGTGGTTGGGATGACTTGAGTCCCCAATGATTGTACACATTTTACACATCTATCCTTGTAAATATCCTGAAGCATGGGAAGTTCACAACTACAGATGTGCTGGGCTGTCTGCACCACTCTCGGCAGAATCCTGTGATTAAGAGAGGTACAATTCCCATACCAGGCAGTGATGCAGCCAGTCAGGATGCTCTCAATTGTGCCCCTACAGAAAGTTCTTAGATTTGGGGGCCCATACCAAACTTCGTCAACTGTCTGAGGTGAAAGAGGCACTATTGTGCCTTTTTCACCACACAACTGGTGTGTACAGATCATGTGAGGTCCTCGGTGATGTGGATGCCGACAAACTTGAAGCTGTTTACCCTCTCAACCCCAGATCCATTGATGTCAATAGGGGTTAGCCCGTCTCCATTCTTCCTGTAACTCAACCTGCTCCTTTGTTTCTGCGGTTTATATAATATATATTACATATTATATAAAACTCCCAGCTACTGAGACAAGTTGTACTAAGCCACTTTAAATATTTTCACCCAAGCATTGTCCAAACCCTTGTCTGTCTTTGTAACTTCCTCCAGTGCTTCCCTGTCCCTAAGTAGACATCTGCTTTCCTTCCCATCTTTAAACCTGTGACTTAAGCAGGCTACTGAAGTTGATAAAAATAAAAGTGAAAGAATGCAAATGAAGTTAAGCCATGGGGTCGCCCCATGAGTTAGAATGTGATGGGGAGCATTGAGTGGTTCAGTACGACATGTCTTAGTAGCTGGGAATTTTATATAATTTGAGGTACGTGGGCAGAATCTCAGTCTTCAGGTTACGTGTGAAAGGCTTTGTTTGGGGTTAAAGGAGGAGAGAAAAGAGCAATGGACCGGGGGGGGGGGAAATCATATGTAAATTAACATGCCCTTGGCTTAATGAATTAAGGAGTGCTAAAGCATAAATCATCAACCTGCTTTTTACTATATTTTGCTTATTTTCCATTTATAATAGATTTTGCAGACTGAGCAAGCATTTAGTTGCCTATCCCAGTTTTCCTTGAGGTGTTGGTGAGTAAGCTGCCTTTTAATTTCCTCCCAGTACTTTTGTTCCAATCCCATTTCCCTCCAATGCTCTGTCTTTTCCTTTTTCTATCTCCTAGTTCTTTCTCTGTCAATTCTTTCATTATTTTCTCTTCCCTCTGTCACATTTTATCTTCTTTCCCCATCTCCCTCTTCTTCTCCTACCTCCTCACCCACCTCCCTCTCTCTCACCCACCTCCCTCTCCCTCGCCCATCTCCTTTTCCCTCTCCCTCTCCTATCTCCTCACCCACCTCCCTCTCCCTCTCCTATCTCCTCACCCACCTCCCTCTCCCTCTCCTATCTCCTCACCCATCTCCCTCTTCCTCTCCTATCTCCTCACCCATCTCCCTTGCTCTCACCCATCTCCTTCTTCCTCTCCTATCTCCCTCACCCATCTCCCTCTCTCTCAACCACCTCCCTCACCATCTCCCATTTCCCTCACCCACCTCCCTCTCCCTCGCCATCTCCCATTTCCCTCAAACATCTCCCTCTCCCTTACCATCTCCCGTTTCCCTCACCCACCTCCCTCTCTCTGACCTACTTCCCTCTCCCTCACCCATCTCCCATTTCCCTCACCCACCTCCCTCTCCCTCACCATCTCCCATCTCCCTCACCCATCTCCCTCACCCTCGCCATCTCCCATCTCCCTCTCCCTCGCCATCTCCCATTTCCCTCACCCATCTCCCTCTCCCTCGCCATCTCCCATTTCCCTCACTCACCTCCCTCTCCCTCACCATCTCCCATTTCCCTCACCCACCTCCCTCTCTCTGACCTACTTCCCTCTCCCTCACCCATCTCCCATTACCCTCACCCACCTCCCTCGCCATCTCCTATTTCCCTCACCCATCTCCCATTTCTCTCACTCACCTCCCTCTCCCTCGCCATCTCCCATTTCCCTCACCCACCTCCCTCTCCCTCGCCATCTCCAATTTCCCTCATCATCTCCCATTTCCCTCACCCATCTCCCTCTCTCTCACCCATCTCCCTCTTCCTCGCCATCTCCTATTTCCCTCACCCACTTCCCTCTCCCTCACCCACCTCCCTCTCCCTCGCCATCTCCCATTTCCCTCACCCATTTCCCATTTCCCTCACCCACCTCCCTCTCCCTCACCCACCTCCCTCTCCCTCACCATCTCCCATCTCCCTCAGCCACTTCCCTCTCCCTCACCATGTCCCTCACCCACCTTCCTCTTCCTCGCCATCTCCCATTTCCCTCACCCATCTGCCATTTCCCTCACCCACTTCCCTCTGCCTCATCATCTCCCATCTCCCTCACCCACCTCCCTCTCCCTCGCCATCTCCCATTTCCCTCACCCATTTCCCATTTCCCTCACCCACCTCCCTCTCCCTCACCCACCTCCCTCTCCCTCACCATCTCCCATCTCCCTCAGCCACTTCCCTCTCCCTCACCATGTCCCTCACCCACCTTCCTCTTCCTCGCCATCTCCCATTTCCCTCACCCATCTGCCATTTCCCTCACCCACTTCCCTCTGCCTCATCATCTCCCATCTCCCTCACCCACCTCCCTCTTCCTCGCCATCTCCCATTTCCCTCACCCACCTCCCTCTCCCTCACCATCTCCCATTTCCCTCACCCACCTCCCTCTCCCTCACCATCTCCCATTTCCCTCACCCACCTCCCTCTCCCTCGCCATCTCCCATTTCCCTCACCCATCTCCCTTGCTCTCACCCACCTCCCTCTCCCTCACCATCTCCCATTTCCCTCACCCACCTCCCTCTCCCTCGCCATCTCCCATTTCCCTCACCCACCTCCCTCTCCCTCACCATCTCCCATTTCCCTCACCCACCTCCCTCTCCCTCACCATCTCCCATTTCCCTCACCCACCTCCCTCTCCCTTGCCATCTCCCATTTCCCTCACCCATCTCCCTCACCATCTCCCATTTCCCTCACCCATCTCCCATTTCCCTCACCCATCTCCCTCTCTCTCACCCACCTCCCTCTCCCTCACCTATCTCCTTTTCCCTTTCCCACCTCCTCTTCACCTTTGCTGTTCATCTACCTCGTATTCACCATTTCCAGGGGAAATCACCCAGAATGAGTAACATAACATCAGCCAACAAGTGCTGCTTTATGTTATTATTACATTTGTTACATTTGTTATGATTGTTACATTCCAAGATCATCCTTTCATTTCAGAAACATTTTTCCCTCATTATCCTCCTTTCTCCTTATCCAGGGGATGTGGTGTACCTTGACTTTCAGAAGGCATTCGATAAGGTACCGCATAGGAGATCGGTGGGTAAAATCAGAGCTCATGGCATTGGGGGGAGGATATTGACATGGATGGAAAACTGGTTGGCAGATAGAAAGCAAAGGGTAGCAGTGAATGGGTGTTTCTCGGAATGGCAGGTGGTGACTAGTGGGGTGCTACAGGGCTCGTTATTGGGACCACAGCTGTTTACGATTTACATCAATTATTTAGAGGAAGGCATTGTGAATAACATCAGCAAGTTTGCTGATGATACTAAGCTGGGTGGCAGTGTGACATGTGATGAGGATGTTAGGTGAATTCAAGGTGACTTGGATAGGCTGGGTGAGTGGGCAGAAACTTGGCAGATGGCGTTTAATGTGAATAAGTGTGAGGTTATTCACTTTGGGAGCAAGAACAGGAAGGCAGATTATTATCTGAACGGTGTGGAGTTAGGTAAGGGAGAAATACAAAGAGATCTAGGAGTACTTGTTCACCAGTCTCTGAAGGTGAATGAGCAAGTGCAGCAGGCAGTGAAGAAGGCTAATGAAATGTTGGCCTTTACTACAAAGGGAATTGAGTACAAGAGCAAGGAAATCCTTTTGCATTTGTACAGGGCCCTGGTGAGACCACACCTGGAGTATTGTGTGCAGTTTTGGTCTCCAGGGTTAAGGAAGGACATCCTGGCTGTGGAGGAGGTGCAGCGTAGGTTCACTAGGTTAATTCCTGGGATGTCCGGACTGTCTTACGCAGAGAGGTTAGAGAGACTGGGCTTGTACACGCTGGAATTAAGGAGATTGAGGGGGGATCTGATTGAGACATATAAGATTATTAAGGGATTGGACAAGATAGAGGCAGGAAATATGTTCCAGATGCTGGGAGAGTCCAGTACCAGAGGGCATGGTTTAAGATTAAGGAGTAGGTCATTTAGGACAGAGTTGAGGAGGAACTTCTTCTCCCAGAGAGTTGTGGAGGTGTGGAATGCGCTGCCTCAGAAGGCAATGGAGGCCAATTCTCTGGATGCTTTCAAGAAGGAGCTAGATAGGTGTCTTACGGATAGGGGAATCAAGGGTTATGGGGACAAGGCAGGAACCGGGTATTGATAATAGATGATCAGCCACGATCTCAGAATGGCGGTGCAGGCTCAAAGGGCCGAATGGTCTACTTCTGCACCTATTCTCTATTATCTATTATCCCCGGGCTCCAGGTTTAATTAAAGCCACTGAGAGACCAAAGGCTGGTGAGCACTGGGATCGGGATCCTGAGAACAGGGATAGGAGACAGGGGACTGATAACTACTTTGGTAGGTAGTACTTCCTCAATTTGGGAAAAAAATTGGAAGGGCAATTTATTTTATTTCAATGGTGAGAGACTGACAGATATTGGAGTTCAGATGGACTTGGGAGCCCTTGTACAGGAGTCACTTCAAGTTTATCTTGCAGGTATAGCAAGCAACTAGGAAAGCATATGGCACATTGCTTTTTATTGCAAGATGATTTGGTAGAAGATTAAAGACATGTTAGTGCAATCACATGTGCTCTTGTTATCGGGAATACACTCATCCACACTACCCACTGCATAAGCAAGGACCCTTCCCATCCTGGACATTGGCTCTTATCCCCATCTCCACTGGACAGAACACACCAAAGCTGTAGAGCACTTAGTACGAGGCTCAAGTTTCTGTCGCACCTTTAGCAGACAATTGAATGGTCCCCGAGATAGACTCTTGACCTCACAATCTATCTTCTTGGGATCTTGCACCTTACTCATGTATTTAAAGATACAGTACAAAACAGAAAATTCTGCACTGCCCAGTAACCCACCGAGTAATAGGAGCCCAATCACACAACAATTGACAAAGACCAATTAACCTGAGATTACAATAGGTACAGAGGAAATGTTAGGGGTAAGTTTTTTTACGCAGAGAGTGGTGAGTGCGTGGAATGGGCTGCCGGCAACAGTGGTGGAGACGGATACGATAGGGTCTTTTAAGGGACTCCTGGACAAGTACATGGAGCTTAGAAAAATAGAGGGCTACGGCTAAGCCCAGGTAGTTCTAAGGTAAGGACATGCTCGGCACAGCTTTATTATTATTATTATTATTATTATTACTTTATTGTCACCAAACAATTGGTACTAGAACATACAATCAGCACAGCGATAGTTGATTCTGCGCTTCGCGCTTCCTGGAGTACAAATTGATAGTAAATATAATAAAAATTTAAATTATAAATCATAAGTAAAAAATAGAAAATGGAAAGTAAAGTAGTGCAAAAAAAAACCAAGAGGCAGGTCCGGATATTTGGAGGGTACGGCCCAGATCCGGGTTAGGATCTGTTCAGCAGTCTTATCACAGTTGGAAAGAAGCTGTTCCCAAATCTGGCCGTATGAGTCTTCAAGCTCCTGAACCTTCTCCCGGAGGGAAGAGGGACGAAAATTGTGTTGGCTTTGTGGGCCGAAGGGCCTGTATTGTGCTGCAGGTTTTCTATGTTTCTACAATCAGATCAGCTGTGACATTTAAAGAACAGAGCAGGTTGGAGCGACCTTGTCCACTCCTGATCTATAAACAAAAATCTAAGACAATGCTCCTAGGAAAAGGTTTCATTAAGCTGGTGGTGCAGGAACACTACGGTGTAGAAGTCTTGGTCACAAGAATAGAGTTAACGTGCCTAAGACCTTTGCACAGTACTGTGTTTGTCAACGTGAAGTGGAGAGCAAGTTTGTAGGAGCAAATGATGTTGAGAACGGTGAGGGTGGAGCACTGCAGAAAGGGTGTGGGTCAGGTGGCAGAGGAGTACCAGGGCCAGGCAGGTGGCGTGGGTGCAGACATACCCAGCCCTGAGATAGCAGGCAAGGTCATTTGATTCCAAACAATTGGTTTATTGATCAGTACAAAATGTCTCTCTAGTGCTTCCCGCTCCCTCCCCCTCCCTTCCCCCTTTCCCAACCATGATTCCCCTCTCCCTGTCCTCTTCCCTCCCTCAGTCCACAACAGAGTTCCACATCAGAATCAGGTTTATTGTCACTCACATCTGTCATGAAATTTGTTCTGTTTTGCGGCAGCAGTACAGTGTAATACATAAAATTACTGCAGTAACACACACATAACGCTGGAGGAACTCAGCTGGTCTGGCAGCTTCAATGGAAATGAATAAACAGTCGACATTTTGGGCCAAGACCCTTCTTCAGGGCTCCCGAAATGGCGACTGTTTATTCATTTTCATAGATGCGGATTGACCTGCTGAGTTCCTCCAGTATTCTGTGTATGTTGTTTGGAATTCCAGCATCTGCAGGATTCCTCATGTTTATAGGCTACTTCAGTACTGTACAGAAGTCTTTGACACATCAGCTACACGTGCCTGACACTTGAGCACAGCGCTATATTTCCACTGGATTAAATACAAGAGAATTTGTAAATATTTAATGGAGTCCCGACAAACACCTAATTATGCAAAAATGAGGTCAGTTTGCTTAGAAAACTAAGGCCAAGAAACTTGGCCACGTCATGGTGTTAATTTTCAACATGACGTGGCTGAAATTCAGTTGAATCACGAAGTGTTTCCATTTGCTTTGCTGTCCTCTAGTCAAAGACACCTGGTGTGACTCAGCTATGTGCTATGGATATTACTTAAGCGTCGGTGAGGTGGTGTTGTTTCCATGGAAACACTCCTTTTGCAGCACTGCAGGGAAAATTAGACTGGGTTGTTCAGCAAAGCCCCTGCATCCCCTCTTCTCCCCCCTCCCACCGGACAGAAGATACAAAAGCCTGAAAACACATACCACCAAGCTCAAAGACAGCTTGTATCCTGCTGTTGTTAGTCTCTTGAAAAGACCTGTTGTGCAATACAACGGGCTCTTGACCTCACTGTCTGGCTCAACATGGCTTTGCTTCTTACCGTCTTCCTGTGCTGCCCTTTCTTTGTAAGTAACACCTGCTGTAGCTAATAAAGTGGCCACTGAGCATATGTTTGTGGTCTTCTGCTGCAGTAGGTCAGTCACCTCAAGGTTCGACATGTTGTGCATTCAGTTCTACTCTTCTGCACACCACTGTTGTAACATGTTATCTGGGTCACTGTCACCTTCCTGTCAGCTTAAACTCCTCTAACTCCTCTCATTAACAAAGTATTTTTGCCCACAGAACTGCCACTCACTGGATTTTTTTTTTTGTAGTTCACACCATTCTCTGTAAACTCTAGACACTGTTGTGTGTAAAGATCTCAGGTGATCAGCAGTTTCTGAGATACTCAAACTGCCCAATCTGGCACCAACGGTCAAAGTCACTTAGGTCACATTTCTTCCCCATTCTGATGTTTGGTCTGAACAACAACTGAACCCCTTGACCATGTCTGCATGCTTCCATGCATCGAGTTGTTGCCACATGATTGGCTGATTAGGTGTTTGCATTGATGAGCAGGTGTACAGGTGTCACTGATAAAGTGGCTGCAGAGTGTGTGTGCTATGTTTTGGTAATCAAGGTCAAGTCAAGGTTTTAGGCAGTTAGGGGGTCCATCCATTGCACACCCCCACCCGTTCCTCAAGCCTGCTCTTCCAACCCTCTTGGGATCTTGCTGTACCAATAGACATGAAAATGAAATGCATCCTGCACTCTTGCAATAACAATTAAAGATTTAATTATTCTTTCCATAAAAATATATCTGAAACAAAGATGTACTTCCCTTTAAACATGGGAGAGAAGTAACAGTCAGTGAATAATAATACATTATCATATCAGAGGCTAATAATACTATATCATATAAAATACTTTGATAACAGTTAACAAAGCTAGCAGAGTTTTATAATTTACTGTCTGGCCCCAGATCTCAGTCTCAAAAGGACAGTGTCAAGCACACTTCTGAACACTTTCAAAACAATGAGCTCTTGACCATGGGACTATTGCACGATTCCGGTGGACTGAGTAAAAGGTTTCAAAGCTCAGGGGGGTCTGATACATCCACGGTTATCTTGATGAAAATGGTGTCATCTTTGATATACTGCCGGTTTTTGTTTTCCAGAACCGTCTGAGCGACAAACAGAGGGCAACCCGACGCCACGTTCATCTCCCCCTGGGGCCGTCCGAAGCTGCTGCTGTTGGGGTCGGGCTTGAATGTGTCCGACACGTGGCCCTTGCCTAGTCCTTGGTCGAGCAGGGTGAGGGTCACCTTCTGCCTGAAGGGCCAGGGCAGCAGGGAGTCATACTCTCCACGCATCACCACAAAGAAGACCGACAGGTGCGTGCCCTTACCCATTCCGTCCCCATTGAGGTACACACGGGCGCACATCTTGTATCCGAATGAGCTGGTGTAGAATGGTTGGCTGTAGAGCGAGAGTGTCTTCCCAGAGATGGCCTCCCGCTTCCTCCGTTCATAATCCTGAATCTTCCATATCAGCCTTCCATTGTAGCTCGCTGTCTCCAGCATCTGGAAACGCAGGTCGATGTCTGCCAGACGGACCTCGTGGATGCCGAGCATTTCATCATGCTGTGTCACCTGATGCTCGATCGAGACTACAGGAGAAACGGAGCAAGAACGTGAGAAAGAAGAGGGGGGAAAGAAGAGGTTCTGCAGATGCGAGAAATCCAGAGCAACGCACACACAAAATGATGCAGGAGCTTAGCAGGTCAGGTAGCATCAATGGAGAGGAATGAACAGTCGACGTTCTGGGCTGAAACTCTTCACCGGGATCAGGAGCTGACCGTCTGGCCCGACGAGCCTGCTCGGCTGTTCAATAAGATCATGAGTGACATTGCCATGGACTCAGCTTTACCCACCTATCTTCTCCCATTAACCCTTAATTCTCCTGCTAGGCAAAAATCTATCTAACTGTGTCTCAAATTTATGTAATGAAGTAGTGTCTACTGAGGAATTTGGTTTATTTGTCACAAGAAGTTCACAGCTCCTTGTCAGTGGCTACACAGGTCAATAAGGTGGTTAAAAAGGCTAATGGCATGCTTGTTTTTATTAGTTGAGGCATCGAGTCAAGACGTTATGTTGCAACTTTGTAAAACTCTGGTTAGGCCACATCTGGATTATTGCACACAGTTCTGGTCACCCCGCTGTAGGAAGGGCGTTGAGATTTTGGAGAGGCTGCAGAAGAGGTTGACCAGGTTGCTGCCTGGTTTCGAGGGCATGTGCCATCATGAGAGGCTGGGTAAACTGGGCTGTTTTCCTTGGACAGCCGGAGGCTGAGGGGAGATCTGATAGAGGTTTATAACAGTATTAGGGGCGTAGACAGAGTAGACAGAGAGTATCTGTTTTCCCGGGTAGAAATGTCTAATACCAGAGGGCAAGCATTGAAGGTGAGAAGGTGATAGGTTCAAGGGGGATGTGAGAGGTAACTTTTTTACTGAAAGGGCGATGGGTGCCTGGAATGTGCTGCCTGGTATAGTGGTAGAGGCAAATACATTAAAGGCTTTTAGGAGATGTTTATATAGGCGCATGAATATGAGGAAGATGGAGTGATATGGACATTGTGTAGGTTGGTGGGATTAGATTTTTTGGGGGTTTTGATTTACTTTTTAGCTGGCTCGGCACGAACCACCCTGTGGGCCGAAGGGCTTTTTCCTCTATTCCATGTTTTAAGTTCTATGAGGGGTGATTTCCAGCAGCCAGTTAAACCAAGCATCTTCCCACATCCATTCAGGATTCCTCAATCTATTGCAACATTCCCGCCGCATTCCATAAGGAGTTTGTGCATTCTTGTGTCAGTGTGTGTTTCCTCCCACGTTCCAAAGATGTACAGATTAGGGTCAGAGCGTTGTGGGCCCGTCTGGTGGCGGAAACATGGCAACACCTGTAGGCTGCCCTCAGACTGCGCTGGTCGTCACCACAAGGTGATGAATTTCACTGTCTGATGTTTAAATGTACATCTGATAAGTAAAGCTAATGCCTTTAAAAATGTTTGAGAGACAGCCTTTGAATGGGCCTTGGAATGGCCAAGATTAACAAAGGATTTCTGACAAGGAGCTAGCATGAAACACTATAGTCAGTGGCAGAGCACAAAGATCGGACATAATGTGACAGCTCTATAAAGCCCTGGTCAATAGAACATGAAACATTTCTTTATTTTCCTGTAAATGCCTGCAAGAAAATGAACCTCAACATAGTATATTGTGGCATATACAGTATGTACTTTGATAATAAATTTACTTTCACCTTCGAAGGTTAGCATGGACGTGGCTTGCCAAATGGCCTCCTAAAACTGTAAGAAATAGAATAGTACAGTACAGTACAGGCCCTTTGGCCCACATTGTTGTGCCGACCCTTAAACCCTGCCTCCCATATAACCCCCCACCTTAAGTTCCTCTATATACCTCTCTAGTAGTCTCTTAAACTTCACTAGTGTATCTGCCTCCACCACTGACTCAGGCAGTGTATTCCACGCACCAACCACTCTCTGAGTAAAAAACCTTCCTCTAATATCCCCCTTGAACTTCCCACCCCTTACCTTAAAGCCATGTCCTCTTGTATTGAGCAGTGGTGCCCTGGGAAAGAGGCGCTGGCTATCCACTCTATCTATTCCTCTTATTATCTTGTACACCTCTATCATGTCTCCTCTCATCCTCCTTCTCTCCAAAGAGTAAAGCCCTAACTCCCTTAATCTCTGATCATAATGCATACTCTCTAAACCAGGCAGCATTCTGGTAAATCTCCTCTGTACCCTTTCCAATGCTTCCATATCCTTCCTATAGTGAGGCGACCGGAACTGGACACAGTACTCCAAGTGTGGCCTAACCAGAGTTTTATAGAGCTGCATCATTACCTCACAACTTTTAAACTCCATCCCTCGACTTATGAAAGCTAATACCCCATAAGCTTTCTTAACTACCCTATCTACCTGTGAGGCAACTTTCAGGAATCTGTGGACACGTACCCCCAGATCCCTCTGCTCCTCCACACTACCAAGTATCCTGCCATTTACTTTGTACTCTGCCTTGGAATTTGTCCTTCCAAAGTGTACCACCTCACACTTCTTCGCGTTGAACTCCATCTGCCACTTCTCAGCCTACTTCTGCAACCTATCAATGTCTCTCTGCAATCTTCGACAATCTTCTACACTATCTACAACACCACCAACCTTTGTGTCATCTGCAAACTTGCCAACCCACTCTTCTACCCCCACATCCAGGTCGTTAATAAAAATCACGAAAAGTAGAGGTCTCAGAACCGATCCTTGTGGGACACCACTAGTTACAACCCTCCAACCAAATGTACTCCCTCCACCATGATCCTCTGCCTTCTGCAGGCAAGCCAATTCAGAATCCACCTGGCCAAACCTCCCTGGATCCCATGCCTTCTGACTTTCTGAATAAGCCTACCATGTGGAACCTTGTCAAATGCCTTACTAAAATCCATATAGATCACATCCACTGCACTACCCTCATCTATATGCCTGGTCACCTCCTCAAAGAACTCTATCAGGCTTGTTAGACATGATCTTCCCTTCACAAAGCCATGTTGACTGTCCCTGATCAGACCATGATTCTTTAAATGCCCATAGATCCTATCTCTAAGAATCTTTTCCAACAGTTTTCCCACCACAGACATAAGGCTCTCTGGTCTATAATTATCTGGACTATCCCTACTACCTTTTTGGAATAAAGGGACAACGTTCGCCTCCCTCCAATCCTCCGGTACCATTCCTGAAGAAAATGAGGACATAAAGATCCTAGCCAGAGGCTCAGCAATCTCTTCCCTTGCCTCGTGGAGCAGCCTGGGGAATATTCTGTCAGGCCCTGGGGACTTATCCATCCTAATATATTTTAATAACTCCAACACCTCCTCTCCCTTAATATCAACGTGCTCCAGAATATCAACCTCACTCATATTGTCCTCACCGTCATCAAGTTCCCTCTCATTGGTGAATACCGAAGAGAAGTATTCATTGAGGACCTCGCTCACGTCCACAGCCTCCAGGCACATCTTCCCACCTTTATCTCTAATCAGTCCTACCTTCGCTCCTGTCATCCTTTTTTTCTTCACATAATTGAAGAATGCCTTGGGGTTTTCCTTTACCCTACTCACCAAGGCCTTCTCATGCCCCTTTCTTGCTCTTCTCAGCTCCTTCTTAAGCTCCTTTCTTGCTACCCTATATTCCTCAATAGACCCATCTGATCCTTGCTTCCTAAACCTCATGTATGCTGCCTTCTTCCACCTGACTAGATTTTCCACCTCACTTGTCACCCATGGTTCCTTCACCTTACCATTCTTTATCTTCCTCACCGGGACAAATTTATCCCCAACATCCTGCAAGAGGTCTCTAAACATCGACCACATGTCCATAGTACATTTCCCTGCAAAAACATCATCCCAATTCACACCCGCAAGTTCTAGCCTTATAGCTTCATAATTTGCCCTTCCCCAATTAAAAATTTTCCTGTCCCCTCTGATTCTATCCTTTTCCATGAAGGCCAGGGAGCGGTGGTCACTGTCCCCCAGATGCTCAGCCACTGAGAGATATGTGACCTGACCCATATAACCATATAACTATATAACAATTACAGCACGGAAACAGGCCATCTCGGCCCTTCTAGTCCGTGCCAAACTCTTACTCTCACCTAGTCCCACCGACCTGCACTCAGCCCATTCCATTACCTAATACTAGATCTAGTATGGCATACCCCATAGTCAGCCTGTCAACATACGGTGACAGGAATCCGTCCTGGACACACTTAACAAACTCTGCCCCATCCAAACCCTTGGAACTAATCAGGTGCCAATCAATATTAGGGAAGTTAAAGTGATCTATGATAGCAACCCTGTTATTTTTGCACCTTTCCAAAATCTTCCTCCCAATCTGCTCCTTGGTATCTCTGCTGCTACCAGGGGGCCTATGGAATACTCCCAATAGAGTAACTGCTCCCTTCCTGTTCCTGACTTCCACCCATACTGACTCAAAAGAGGATCCTGCTACATTACCCACCCTTTCTGTAGTTGTAATAGTATCCCTGACTAGTAATGCCACCCCTCCTCCCCTTTTCCCCCCTCGCTATCCCTTTTAAAGCACTGAAATCCAGGAATATTGAGAATCCATTCCTGCCCTGGTGCCAGCCAAGTCTCTGTAATGGCCACTAGAACATAATTCCATGTATGTATCCAAGCTCTCAGTTCATCACCTTTGCTCCTGATGCTTCTTGCATTGAAATGTTCCATTGGTGGTGCAGGTGATCCCTCACCACAAGGCATTCTGGGGGAAAGCAACTGGGAAGATGTTCAGGGTAGCACAGTGATGGTGAGCGTGGAGCCACCATCTCACAACAACAGAGATTGTATATCGCAGTGTATCACCCCAGCTGACTCACAGATGAAGTGCTGCCTCACCTGGACACTTCACCTGTGAGTCGGCTGAGGTGATATACTGCGTCCAGTGCTCCCGATGCAACCATCTATATATTGACTAGACCCGACGCAGGCTGGGAGACTGTTTCACTGAACCCCTACGCTCTGTCCACCAGAGAAAGCAGGATCTCCTAGTGGCCACACATTTTAATTCCACGTCCCATTCCCATTCTGATATGTCTATCCACGGCCTCCTCTACTGTCAAGATGAAGCCACACTCAGGTTGGAGGAACAACACCTTATATTCCGTCTCGATATCCTCTGACTTGATGACATGGACTTTGATTTCTCTAACTTCCGTTAATGCCCCACCTCCCCTTCGCACCCCATCCATTATTTATTTATTATTATATATATATTTTTTTCTCTCTCTCTCTCTCTCCTTTTCTCTCTATGTCCCTCTCACTATACCCCTTGCCCATCCTTTGGGATTCCCCCCTCCCCCTTTCTTTCTCCCTAGACCTCCTGTCCCATGATCCTCTTATTTCCCTTTTGCCAATCAACTTTCCAGTTCCTGGCTCCATCCCTTCCCCCTCCTGTCTTCTCCTATCATTTTGGATCTCCCCCTCCCCCTTTCTATCTCTTACTATCTCTTCTTTCAGTTAGTCCTGACGAAGGGTCTCGGCCCGAAACGTCGATTGTACCTCTTCCTAGAGATGCTGCCTGGCCTGCTGCGTTCACCAGCAACTTTTATGTGTGTTGCTTGAAATTCCAGCACCTGCAGATTTCCTCGTGTTTGCGTTTTTAAACCTTGAAGTAGGTGGCTACATCAGCAGAACACCACGCCGGGTTCCGCTCCTGTACCGAATAAAGTGGTCACCAAGAGTAAATAAATAAAAATAAAGAAGTTGTGCAAAATTAGTGAGGTACAACTCACCTGGAATGCTGCTGCCCCTGTACAGGCACAGTGTGCTCTGATTGCTTTCTACACTTGAAACTCTGCTGCTCAGGTTCTCTGTTTTATATTTTATCCACAGAATGTCCTGTTTTAAAACGTCTTCCAGCTTGTGCCTCTCCAGCAGATCACTCTCAACTTTATGCAGCTTCTCAGCATGTGCAGCCAATATCTTCTGCAAGGGAACAATAGATTTTGCCCTATTTTAAGTTGCCATAGTGCTGCTTGTGTTCACCAGACAGTAATGGTGATTCTCATTGGCTATGTCCACTACATTGGCCAATCTGGCTGTGTGGAAAGCTGTCCTGTGATTACTTGAGCTCCAATCATGTACACTTCTTGTGATTCTCTGTCTACCGCAAAAGGAAGTGTCTCCCAGTACTCATTTCAATTCGACTTTGCATTATAATGTCTGTCCATGCCATCCTCTACTCCCATGATGAGGCCAAATTCAAGTTAGAAGAGCAACATCCGATATTTCATCTAGGTAGCCTCCAACCTGATGGCATAAGCATTGATTTCTTCAAGTTCTAATGATTTCTCCCCTTTTCCTCCTCCTCTCTTTGTCTGTTCCCTATTCCAGTTCCCCTTCACCTCTCTGCATCTCCTCACCTGGAAAGGACAGTGGACCATGGAAGCAGGGGAAGGTGCAGGTGAACCAAATGGAGGTGATGGACAGGTGAGGAGAACTGAAGAGGAGAGAGAGTAACCAGAATGGGAAATAGAAAAAGAGAGAAAGAGGGATGCGGAAAGATTACCAAAACATGGAGAAATTGATATTTATGCCATCAATTTTGAATCTACCCAGAGAGAATATGAGGTGTTGCTCCTCCGGCCTGAGTTTGGCCTCATCATGGTAGTATAGAAGAGCCATGAACAGACATATCAGAATGGGAATAGCAAGTCAAATTTAAATGGTTGGCCTCCATTTGGTTCAGTTTCCAGAGTACCGACCTGTGATTGGGTCAATTTGCAATTAGTAATTGGCCTGTCCCCGTGATTGGTTGAATTTCCAGAAGTTGTTCAGTAAAGCTCATAGTTGCTCAGGATTTCCATATAATTCCAATAAAATGACTTTATTATATAGTCAATCTGGAGTTGATTGAATATGCTCTTTAGAATTGACCTTTGATTGACTGAATTAAATCCTGTTGCTACAGAACTGACCTTTAACGAGTTCATTTCAACATCACTTTTATTAGCCAACTGGCTTTTCGAAGCTAATTCCTTCTCCATTTCCTGAATCTTGCCGGACAGCCTGTCTAAGACCGTTTGCTTTTTTGTTATCTCACTTTCAAGATCGGAGACCTGGAGGGATAAAACAAGGCAATTGTTAAAGATTTTGAATCTTCAGATAATTCTCAGTGTATAAGTCCATGAGGGGGTATAGATACAGCGAATGCATTCATCTTTTTTTAAGGGCTGGGAAATCAAGACCAAGAAAACATAGGTTTAAGGTGAGAGTGGAGAGATTTAGTAGGAACTGCAGAGGCAAGTACACAAGTTAACAAATCTCATGACGCATGCCGGTGGTAATAAACTTGATTCTGATTCTGATTTCTTGTTGCACAAGGGTTCACACCACCAGTGTTCAATTCAAGGGCCCAACATATTGATGCTATTACGGCAGCCCTCACCTACATCTCCTCCACTTCCCAGACATCCACACTCATCCCATCTTCCTGCCACCTTAACTGGGTTAGAGTTCCTCTTGTCCTCACCTAGCACCCCATGAGCCTCTGCATCCAGCACATCACTCTCCACAACTTCCACCATCTCGAAAGGGATTCTACCATCAAACACGTCTTTACTTCCCCCCACCACTCTCCACTTTCCATGGGGATCACTCACTCCATGATTTCTTTGTCCATCTGCCCCTACCAACTAATTTCCCTCCCGGCACATATACCTGCAAACAACAGAAATGCTACACCTGCCCATTTACCTCCTCCCTCACCTCTGTTCAGGGCCCCAAACAATCCTTCCAGGTGAGGCAACCTGTAGCAATGAATTCCACAGATTCACCACTCTCTGGCTAAAGAAATTCCTCTCATCTCCATTCTAAATGAGCATCTCTCTATTCTGTGGTTGTACCCTCTGGTCCTGGACTCCACCACTATAGGAAATATCCTCTCCACATGCACCCTAACCAGGTCTCTTTACATCTGGTGGGTTTCGATAAGATCACCCCCCCACCATTCTTCTAAATTCCAGTGAGTAGAGCCCCAGAGCCATCAAACACTCTTCATATGACAAGCCTTTCAATCCCAGAATCATTTTTGTGAAGCTCCTTTGAACCCTCTCCAATGTCAGCACATCCTTTCTTAGATAAGGGGCCCAAAACTGTGCACAATACTCCAAGTGAGACCACACCAGTACTTTATAAACCCTCAACATTATATACTTGCTTTTACATTCTAATTCTCTGGAAACATTGCATTTGCCTTCTTCGCCACCAACTCCACCTGCAAGTTAATCTTTAGGGAATTCTGCATGAGGACTCCCAAGTCCCTTTGCACTGGATTTTTGAATTTTCTCTCCTTTTAGAAAATAATCTAAGCTTTTATTCCTTCTGCCAAAGTGCATGACCACACACTTCCCAACACAGTAATCCTTTGTTACTTCTTTGCCCATTCTCCTAATCTGTCCAAATCCTTCTACAGTCCCCCTACTTCCTCAACACTACATGCCCTCCACCTATCTTTGTATCATCCGCAAACCTGGCCACACAGCCATCAATTCCATCATCCAAATCTTTGACATACAACATAAAAAGAAGCACTGGACCCTGTGGCACACCACTAGTCACTGGAAGCCAACCAGAAAACACCCCCTTTATTCCCACTCTTTGCCTTCTGCCAATCAGCCACCGCTCTGTCTATGCTAGAATCTTTATTGTAATACAGTTGGCTCTTATCTTGCTAAGCATCCTCATGTGTAGCACCTTGCCAAAGGCTTTCTGAAAATCCATATATACAACATCCACCAGTTCACCTTTGTCTAGCCTACTTGTTATTTCCTGAAAGAATTTCAACAGATTTGCCTGGCAAGATTTTCACTTAAGGAAACCATGCTGACTTTGGCCTATTTCACCATGTGCCTCTAAGTACCCGAAACCTAATCCTTAACAATCGACTCCAACATCTCCCAACCATTGAGGTCAGGCTAACTGGCTTATAATTTCCTTTATTCTGCCTCTCTCCCTTCTTGAAGAGCGGAGTGACATTTGTAATTTTTCAGTCTTCAGAATTTATTGATTCTTGAAAGAGCCTTATTAATGCTTCCACAACATCTTTTGCTACCTCTATCAGAACCATGAAATGTAGTCAATCTGGTCCTTCTTCTTTGAGATGTATCTATCCAGTGTCGCCTGAATTGCTACCAGAAACTCCAGCCATTTCTGCACTGCTGTTATTCCTGATGGTATGATCTCGTAATGAACTTTGGCTAGCTTCTTTTTTCATGCCTCTGTAATCCCCCTTTATTCCACTCTAGAGTCATAGAAAAGTACAGCACAGAAAGAGGCCTTTTGGTCCATCTAAGCCAAGCCAAACCACTTAAACTGCTTACTCCCATTGACCTGTACTGGGAACATAGCCCTGCTTACCCCATCTATCTATGTACCCATCCAAACTATTCACCTTTCACATTTAACCCTAACCTGTAGCAGTCCCACCCCAACACAGTGGAAAAAGCCTCCTAGCATTTATCCTATCTATACCCAATTTTGAATACTTCCATCAAAATGGTTGATAGATTGTTGATAAATCATCAAAAAATATCAAAATTGTTGATAAATTATCAAAAATACCTCAACTTTTAATACTTCTCAATCTTCTACATTCCAAGGAATAAAGTCCTGACCTATTTAGTCTTTTCTTACAGCTCAGGGCCCCCAGACTAGCAACATCTTTGTAAATTTTCTCTGTACTCTTTCAAACTAATTTACATCTTTCCTAGTCATAGTCATAGTCATACCTTATTGATCCCGGGGGAAATTGGTTTTCGTTAAAGTTGCACCATAAATAATAAATAGTAATAAAACCAAAAATAGTTAAATAGCAATATGTAAATTATGCCAGGAAATAAGTCCAGGACCAGCCTATTGGCTCAGGGTGTCTGACCCTCCAAGGGAGGAGTTGTAAAGTTTGATGGCCACAGGCAGGAATGACTTCCTATGACGCTCTGTGTTGCATCTCAGTGGAATGAGTCTCTGGCTGAATGTACTCCTGTGCCCACCCAGTACATTATGTAGTGGATGGGAAACATTGTCCAAGATGGCATGCAACTTGGACAGCATCCTCTTTTCAGACACCACCGTCAGAGAGTCCAGTTCCATCCCCACAACATCACCGGCCTTACGAATGAGTAGGTAGGTAGGTGACCAAAACTGCACACAGTACTCCATATTAGACCTCACTAATGTCTTATACAACTTCAACATAAAATCCCTTCCCCTGTACTCAGTTCTTTGATTTGTGAAGGCCAGTGTGACAAAAGCTTTCTTTACGATCCTATCTACCTGTGGCATAATTCAATGAATTATGGGCCTGTATTCCCAGATCCCTTTGTTCTACTGCACTCCTCAGTGCCCTACTGTTCACTGTGTAAGACCTACCCTGGTTGGTACTGAAGAGCAACATGTCACACTTGTCTGTATTAAATTCCATCTGCCATTTTTCAGCCCGCTTTCCAACCTGGTCCAGGTCTGGCTGCAATCCATGATAGCCTTCCTCGTTGTCCACTACATCCCCAAACCTGGTGTCATCCATAAATTTTCTGATCCAGTTAACCACATTATAATCCAAATCATTGATATAGATGACAAAAAACAACAGACCCTGCTCTGATCCCCGTGGATCTTCACTAGTCACAGGCCTTTATTCAGAGAGGTAACCATCGCCTACCACTCTCTGGCTTCTCCCACAAAGCCAATGTCTAATCCAATTTAACCTCATTTTAAATGCCGAGCGACTGAACTCTCCCGACTAACCTCCCATTAGGTCCTTATCAAATATTTTGCTAAAGTCCATGTAGAGAACACCCACTGCCTTGCCTTCATCCAAATTCTTAGTAACTTCCTCAAAACTGTCAATAAGATTGGTTAGACATGACCAACCATACAGAAAGCCATTCTGACTATTGTCAATCAGTCCATGTCTATCCAAATCCTTATATATCCAGTTCCTTAGAATATCTTCCAATAACTTTCCCTACTACTCATATCAGGCTCACTGGCCTATAATTTCCTGGTTTATTTTTAGCTCCTTTCTTAAATAGTGGAACAACATTAGCTGTCCACCAGTCCCCTGGTACCTCCTGTTGCTAAAGATGATTTAAATACCTCTGCTAGGGCCCTGGCAATTACTGTACTTGCCTCCCATAGAGTCTGAGGGAACACCTTGTCAGGCACTGGGGATCTATCCACCCTAATTTGCCTCAGGTCAGCAAATATCTCCTCCTCTGTAATCTGTACAAGGTCCATGAAGTTGATGCCACTTTGCCTCACTTCAATACACTCTGTATCTGTCCCTTGGGGTTAATACAGATGCAAAATATTAATTTAAGATCTCTCCCATCTCTTTTGGTTCTACACATTGTTTACCACTCTGATCTTCCAGTGGACCAATTTTGTTCTTTGCAATCCTTTTGCTCTAATATATTTGTTGAATCCCCTAGGATTCACCTTCGCCTTGTTTGCTACGACAACCTCATACCTCCTTTTAGCTCTCCCGAGTTCTTGCTTAAGTGTTCTCTTTTTTAAGTATTCTCCATTAGTACCTCATTTGTTCCTACTGGCCAATACTTACTATGCACCTCCTTTTTTTTCTTAACCAGAGCCTCAATATCTCCTGAAAATTAAGGTTCCCTAAACCTGTTATCCTTGCCTTTTATTCTGACTGGCACATACAAGCATTGTACTCTCAAATTTTCAATTTTGAGGCATCATACTTACCAAATACACCTTTTGCCACTAAACAGCCTGTCCCAATCCACACTTGCCAGATCCTTTCTGATACCATCAAAATTGGCTTTTCTCCAATTTAGAATCTCAACCTGTGGACTAGACCTATCTTTTTGTTTAAAACTAATGGCATTGTGGTCATTGGATGCAAAGTGTTCTCCTACACAAACTTCTGTCACCTGCCCTGTCTCTTTCACTAATAGTAGATCAAGTATCACACACTCTCTCGTTGGGACTTCTATATACTGATTAAGAAAACTTTCTAAACATACTTGACAAGCTCTATCCCATCTAGTCCTTTTACAGTGTGTGAGTCCCAATAATATGTGGAAAGTTATAATCACCTACTACCTTATATTTCTTTCAACAGTCTGCGATCTGTCTACAAATTTGTCCTTCTAAATCCCTCAGACTGTTGGATGATCTGTAAGATAATGCCATTAACTTATTTCTCAGTTCCACCATGACACCTCACTAGATGAGTTCTAGTCTGCCCTGTCCAAGCACTGCTGGGACATTTTCCCTGTCTAGTAACACCAGCCCTTCTCCTTTAACCCCTCCCACTCTTTTGCATCTAAAACAATGGAACCACAGAATACTGAGCTGCCATTCCTGCCACTCCTGCAACCAAGTCTCACTAATGGCTACAATATCATAATTCCAGGTGTCAATCCATGCCCTGAGCCAATCCTACAAAACTTGCATTCAAATATACGCAGTTCAGGACATTAGTCACACTTTGTCTGAGGTCTTAACAACATCTGTCTCCACTAATTGTTCAGGCACTTTGGTTCCTGTCCTCCATGGAGCTGGTGCTCAATAACATTCGGCTCATAAGGGAGAATGAGAAGGTGATAGATAGGAGCTAAGGGGAGGTCTTCATGCCTAGGCTGCAGGAGACGGGTAACTGGGTGACTATCCAGAGAAGAAAGGGAAATGCACAGCCAGTGCACAGTACACCTGTGGCCATTCCCCTCAACATTAAGTACACCACTTTAGATAGTGTTAAAGGGGACAACCCTTGGGGGGATCTACAGTGACCGGGTCCCTGGCACTGTGTCTGGTGCTGGGCTCAGAAGAGAGGTAAAGAGAACTGCAGTGGTGATCAGAGATTCCATAGTCAGAAGAACAAAGATGAGATTGTGTGACTGTGATAGAGACACCCGGGTGGTATGTTGCCTCGCAGGTGCCAGGGTCAGGAAAGTCTCGGATCGGGCAAATGGCATTCTAAGGGGAGGGTGAGCAGCCAGAAGTTTGGTACCTATTGGCACCTATATCATAGAAAGAAAAGGTGAGGAGGTCCTGAAGAGAGATTTTAGGGAGCTGGGTAGAAATCTGTGAAAGAGGACCTCCAGGATAGTAATCTCTGGAAGGTGGACAAAATTGAAAAGGTGAATACAGGACTGAAGGTGTTCTATCTGAATGCGTGCAGTATACTGAATAAGGTAAGAAACCCCTCTTTACCGGGCATCTCTAGAGCTGTGGCTCATTAGCCCCTCACTAACAGCCACTAGACTCAGCGGTGAGAAAACCACCTTTCTCAAACTCCATACATCTAGGGTCAGTGTTACTTGGGTCCCACCAAAACCTGGAAGTTGAAATGTGTCAGCCACCCGAACCCCGATCTGTGCGAATACTGCAATCACCCGTCGGCAAGAAATAACAGACCGTACACTGCTTACAATTATAAAGGAAGTACATTCACAAACGTTAGCTTTATCGAACAGTTAGTAGGAAAAAGAAAAGGAAAGAAATAAAAAAGGGCCATTAACCCAGTCCAAATATGCACACAAGTTGGAGCTCATCTTGAAGTTGTCTTTATCTTATGCTTTGGACCATGGTCTGCATGAAAGCATGCTCTAGGTTCTGAATTTCACTCAAAATGCACCTCAAATAATGGGGCTCTCCCACCGGAGCATTGGTCCTTCCTCCTTGAAGCCATTCATCTGCACAAAGCACCCTGTGCAACAGGAACAGCTTCCTCAGCCATCTTCCCTCCTGTCTTCTCCCAGCTCCCACCAATAAGTCCTCGACCTACATCAGCATCCATCACGAAAACCTCTCCCAATTCCACCATCCTGATTGGCTGACACAACATTCCTAAATTGAACAACATAGCCTCTTATCTTTAGCTGAAACTCAAACAAGCTAAAAGCAGAACAGTCTGTCCTTACAGAACTGCTAAAGTGAAATATCTACAGAACAGCAGTAAAAGTCTTAACCACAGCATTACACTCTCGCTCCCACCAAAAATAATCATGTCCTTATGACTTTGAAATTTATCAATCCATCATTAATAACAGTTTTCAAAGGATATCATGATATCAGGACCTTCAATCCATTTGTAAATGTTAGTGGCATGTCTCACTAAAGGGATGGGATAGATGCAACACTCTGTTCATAGCCAGTGTATATGGGGGGGGGTTTCCTGACTCCTTATCCCATCTTCGGGGATCCTTATCCCATCTTCAGCTCCTCCAACTTCAACCACACCTTGCGACCCTTCCTGTCTACTAGAGGGTGCCTTCTCCTATCACTCGTGTCTTCCAGCTGCTCAGGTCCCTATGCTCCACGACTGAACTTAGCTCCTTTCAGTTTAAGCAGGTGCTGCCAAAAATCTTCTACTTCCATTGCTGTTAACCAATGAGACTTCTCTCAGAAAGGGGCATCCTCAGTTACTCTAATAGTGTGGCAAGTACTCTTGGAGTAATCAACATCAGACTCGTCAGGAGAAAAAGCATCTTCGCATCCCAACATCTTCTCAGTTAATTTCCTTTTCCATTCCTTGAACATTCTAGCAAATTTAGGGCTTCCTGTCACTCTTGCTACTCCTCCAGGACATAGCATGTCAGGTTTAGACAGAGTATATCATGCTCCTAGAAGACCAACATTGGTGTGACAATAGTCTCAGTTACTCCAACATCTGGTTCAGAAAACTCCAGTTTTAACAAGTAACCATAACTCATAAGTACAAAGCCCCTGAATCTCAAGGGCACCGCGTGGATTCAATGGTAAATACCAGTTTTAAAAGGATCCATAAAGCAAGGTAACTTGAGAGCCTGTGTCAAATATGGCTCAAGCATAAATACCTTCAATCTGCATGGATACATCAGAGCTTCGTCCCACTAAACCTTCAGGAGGTGTTTTTTACTTTAGTATTTCCCTTGATACGCTGATAAGAACATATCCTCTCCAAAACATCAGCCCATTCCTTTACTGGGTCTCTCCACAGTTTTACCTCTCTTCTTCATTGATTAACCGCTGATTTACTGTCCAAATTTTTCAAGTCCATCACACTCCCGCTTGAAATGGAGTTCAGAAGAATGAGTGGTGACCTCAAGGAAACCTATCCAATGTTGCAAGGCCTCGATAGAACAGATGTGGTGGGGATATTTTCTACAGTGGAAGAGTCTAAGACCAGGACACCTCCTCAAAATAGAGGAGTGTCCTTTTAGAATGGAGATGAGGAGGAATTTCTTTAGTGTGGTCAATCTGTGGAATTTGTTGTCACAGGTGGCTGTGGAGGCTAAGTCATTGGGTATATTTAAGGTAGATGTTGACAGATTCTTGATTGATCAGGGCATGAAGTGATAAAGGGGAGAAGGCAGGAGATTGGGGCTGAGAGGAAAAGTGGATCAGCCATGATGAAATGGCAGAACAATTGCAATGGGCCAAATGGCCTAATTCTGCTCCTATAGCTTATGGTCTTATTGTCTTATATTATGATCACTGTCTCCAAAGGGTTCCTTTACCTTAAGCTCCGTAATCAAATCTGGTTCATTGCACAACACCCAATCTAGAATGGTTAATCTGGCTTCGACCACATGCTGTTCTAAAAATCTATCTCATGGGTATTCTACAAATTCTCTCCCTTGGGACTCAAAATTAGCACCAACCTGATTTTCCTAATCTACCTACATATTAAAATACTCCATGATTATCGTAACATTGCCCTTTGACATGCATTTTCTATCTCCCATTGTGATCTGTCGACCACATCCTGGCTCCTGTTTGGAGGCCTGTATAAAACTCCCATTGGGGTCTTTTTACCATTGCATTTTCTTAACTTTACCCACGAGAATTCTACACCTCTGAATTCTACGTTACCTCTTTCTAACAGAGCCACGCCAGCCCCTCTGCCTACCTGCCTGTCCTTTCGATACAATGTGTATCCTTGGATGTTAAGCTCCCAACTACAATCTTCTTTCAACCACAAGTCAGTGTTGCCCGCAATTTCATACCTGTTAACCTCTAACTGTGCTACAAGATTATCTAACTTATTCCACATACTGGGTGCATTCAAATATAACACCTTCAGTCGTGTATACATTACCCTTTTCAAATTTGATCCCCTTTTACACTGCAACTCAAGCCACTGACTGTAATTTTGCCCGATCATCTGCCTGTCCATCCTGGCTCTGCTTGTATACCAACTGCCCCACTCTCAGCTCTATCAATCAGTTTCCAATCGCCCTGCAAAATTAGCTTAAAGCCTCCCCAACAGTTCTAACATATCTACCCTGTAGGATATCAGTCTTCCTCGGGTCCAGGCATAAGCCATCCTTTTCGTCCAGGTCACACCTTCCCCAGAAGAGATCACAATGATCCAGAGCACTGCAACCCTGCACCCTACACTAGTTCCGCAGCCATGCATTCATCTGCCAAATCATCTTATTACCTTCACCGGCATGTGGCACAGACAGCCATCCAGAGATTACGACCCTGGAGGTCCTGCTTTTCAGCCTTCTACCTAGCTCTCTCAATTCTCTCTTCCAGACCTCCTGCCTTTTCCTACGTATGTAATTGGTGCCAATATATACTAAGACTTCTGACTGCTCACCCTCCCCCTTTAGAATGCCATAGACCCAATCCAAAACATCCCTGACCCTGGAAACTGGGAGGCAACATACCTGCAGCATCCACAGAATCTCCTGTCTACTCCTGTAACAATGGAATCCCCTATCACTGCTGCAGTCTTCTCACACCTTTCCTCTCGGAGCCACAGCGCCAGACTCAGTGCCAGAGACCCGATCACTGTGGCTTTCCGCAATAGGTCGTTCCCCCAACAGTATCCAAAACGGTATACTCATTTTTGAGGGGAACGGCCACAGAGGTACTTTTTCCTGGCTACCCATTTCCTTTCCCTCTTCTGACAGTCACCCAGGTACCCGCCTCCTGCAACTTAGGGTGACTACCTCTCTGTAGCTCCTATCAATCACCTCTTCAGTTTGCCGTTAAGTGCCAAAGTATCATCGAGCTACAGCTCCAGTTCCTTAACTCATCTCTGAGGAGCTGCAGCTCAGTGCATCTGGTGTAGAGGTGGTTATCTGAGAGGCTGGAGGTCTCCCAAAATCCCTCCACCTCACACAAAGAACACAACACAACCTCTGGAGCCATCCTCACTGCTCTGACCATGTACGAACAGATGAGGAATGAAGAATGAAGAAGAAAAAACTTACCAGATACCTACCTCATCCAAGCCTGTTTTTGTTGAAGCCTAATTTGGTCCAAACCTCCCTACTCTAACCCTGGTTCTCTCACACAATGGACATTCTGCTTGTTCCTACCTTATTTTTATTTGTCCCTGCTAATGGATTGTGATTTGACTGAGCTGCCAGGAAATGTCAAAAGCTGGCGAATGGTCTTTTTTAAATCTCCCTCAGGGACCTGTGAGTCACCTCCTCTCTCACTCGAAATTTGATTGGACTGCTGGAAAATGTGTGTGTGTGTGTGTGTGTGTGTGTGTGTGTGTGTGTCTGTGTGTGTGTCTCTCTCTCTCTCTCCTCTCTCTCTCTCTCTGGGTTTTCAGCTTTGCTAAATCTCTTGTGATATCAATGCAGTTACCAATAAGGCACAACAGTAGCTACATTTCATTAGGAGTTCAAGGAGTTCAAATTTCTTCAAGTGTAGTGTGGAGAGCATTCTAACTGGCCACATCACCATCTGGCGTGGAGGGGCCACTGTGCCAGAAGGGAAAAAGCTGCAGAAAGTTGCTAACTCAGCCAGCTCCATCCTGGACACTTGCCACCCCAGCATCAAAGGAACCTTCAAAATGCGAAGCCTCACAGAAGGCTTCATCCATCATTAGGGACCCCCATCACCCTGTTCTCATTGTTACCATCAGCAACGAGGCACAGGAGGTTTAAGACACATACTTACAGCGTCTTCCCCTGAGCTATCAGATTTCTGAATGGACAATAATCCCATCTGTACTACCTTACTATTCTCTTTCTTTTGTTGCTCTTTTTGCATCACTTACTTAATCTAATTTTCTAAAATATATTTCTTACTGTAATTCATAATTTTTTATTATGTATTGTAATGTTCTTCTGTCTCAAAACAACAAATTTCATAACATGTGCCAGTGATATTAAACTTGATTCTGATTCTGATTTTATTCCTCAACTAATCTTTCGCACCTATGGCTTTTCAAATGGAGGTTTGTCTAAGCTAAGGGATACTTCGCCAAAAATATCCATGAATGCACCCTAACTCTGCTTCCCTCTAACCCGCAATGCTTCTCACCCTTTCACCATCTCTCCCTCCAAACTTCTCATTTTTCCTTCCCCAAGATAAATAAGCTACTTGTACAGAAGAAACTTGTACAAGTTCGGATGAAAGTCCCAGAATCTTCCCAACTCATAGTTGACAGTTTAGCAACTGCCGGGAAGTTTACCAGCTCCAGTGACCTGAAAATCCTGAGTTTTAAGTAGAAAGGCTCCCTCCAGTTCTAAACCGGAGTTACCTCCCTGAGTGTCCCTCAGCCCAGATCCATTACCTTCTCCTCCAGCGTCTTGTTCTTTAACAAAACTAGCATCAAGTGTTGATGAGTAAACTGTATCTCGTGCTCTTTAAGGCGAGGATTTGTTCCCTGTGGAAAGGAAAAAAAACATATTTTAATGTTGAACATTTGATCCCTGTAGAAAGGGAAAAATATATATATATTTTAATGTTAGGTCGGCAAGATTTTCCTGTTTATTTATTTAAAGATACAGTGTGAAACAGGCCCTTCTGGCCCAACGAGTCACACCGCCAACAACCCACCTATTTAACCTTATATAAGACCACAGGACAATTTTCAATGACCAATTAACCTACTAATCTGTTGTTAGCCTGACTGTGTGCATGCAATGTAATTCTTTTCTTCAGATAAGTAACGTGAATGGAGTTTGAAACGTCAGGGTTTCCTTAGAGCATAGAACAGTACTGTACAGCACAGTACAGGCCCTTTGGCCAACAATTTAACCCACTCTATGATCTATTTAACCCTTCCCTCCAACATAGCCCTCCATTCATCTATCATCCATGTGCCTATGTAAAAGTTTCTCAAACTCCCCCTATCTATCTGCCACCGTGCACCCACCTCTCCCTGTGTAAAAAAAACATACCTGTAACACCCCCTCCCTCAATATTTTCCACCAATCACCTTAAAATTATGCTCCCTGACATTGGCCATTTCCGTCCTCTCTTGAGCTGGAAAAGACACTGTGGAGTTTCAACTGGGTTACGATTTGGGCATGTTCTCACCAGGGCTGAGGAAATACATCATCAAAGAGTTGGATGATATTGATGGAGGGAAATGACCATATCTGTTGCAAATATCTACCAGAGCACATCAGCTGAATCCCATTTTGTCAGAGGGTTGGGATCAGAAGTTCTTGGCTCAGATGTTTAGTCATTGAGTCATGAAGATATAGAGACAAGAGGGGGATCTGGGCACTTCAGCCCACGATGTGCGTGCCAACTAGCTGACACCATTCTCTCCTAATCCTCAGTTCCAATGTCTAATAACCAAAATCCAACTTTGGGATTGAGACCATATTGCATTTTCCTGAGTTTTGGATAAGTTTTGTACTTCAAACTTGATATATACTATTGTGTTTTTGCATGTAATCCTGTTATCCTCTTCCAAGAACTCATGTGGGGCTGTGGACCAGATTGGGTTGACTCTGAGCTGAGAGCTAGGCCAACACCCTGCTGTGGAAGTAGTGATGAAGTCTGAGAGAAATGTTTTATGTTTGGGCAGCTGGGCTTTGGATATCTTGTATTACTGTCCTTTGAGGTTTGGATTCCTGGTAATTCTCTCTTCTCCCCATTGTGCAGGGGATACCAAAGCTTTGAAACACGTACAGTATCACCAGGCTCCATCCTGCTCTTATAAGTATACTGAATGGAACTCTTGATCTAACTCATTATGGCCATTTCTCCTTATTGTCTGCCTGCTCTATAGTTTCACTGTAACTGTAACGGAGGATTCTGCATTCTGTTATTGCTTTTTCCTCTGTATTGCCTCGATGTACTGAAGTTTGAAACAATCTGCCTGGATGGAACACCAATGGAGCGAGAGGCCTGAGGTGTGGAGGCTTGATGTCTATGAGTCTGAGAATCTACAGTCAGGGGCTGGAGGCTCAGAGGCAGCTCGTTCTGGAGCTGGTGGCCAGTCTGTGCAAGCGAGTGGGTGTGTGGGTGGCAGTGTGTTTAAGGATCTTGTTTTGCCGTTGTTGTCTTATTGTGGTGTTCATCTGAATATTGTGGGCATGCTCTGTTAGCACCTGAGTGGGTGGTGGTGCTTGTGGGCAGCCCCCAGCACAACTTTGGGCATGCTGCTTGTCAATACAAATGACACATTTCATTGTATGTTTTGATGTACATGTGATAAATAAATCTGAAACTGGTTCTGAATCTAGGATTTTCACTGTAGTTCAGCACATGTGACAGTGATAGACCAATACCTATTAGCAAGAGTGGTAAACCTCTCTCTGTCCCCTCCTCTGGAATTACCCCATAAGACATCAAGACATCAATCCCAAGTCCTGCTCCCCACTGGGACTCCAGAACCCACACTCACCTTGAAGGTGCATCCATAGCTACTAAAATTGCAACACCTCTCCTCCTTGAGGCACTCAAACGTGTGGTCTTTGAGCTGTAAATAAAACCAGAAGACCATAAGATATAGGAGCTGAAGTGAAACATTTGGCCCATTGAGTCTGCTCCACTATTTCATCATGGCTGATCCATTTCCCTCTCAGCCCCAATCTCCTACCTTCCCACCCGTATCCCTTCATGCCCTGATGAATCAAGAATCTGTCAACCTCTACCTTAAATGTACATAAAGACTTGGCCTCCACAGCTGCCCGTGGCAAAGAATTTCCCAGATTCACCACTCTCGGGCTAAAGAAATACATCCTCATCTCTGTTCTGAAAGAATGCCCCTCTATTCTGAAGTTGTGGCCTTTAGTCTTAGACACTCCCACCACAGGAAACATCCTCCCACATCTGCTCTATCAAGACCTTTGAACTCTCACTGATGATCACTCTTGAAGGAACCTGAAAGTGTGTACCACCAGGCTCCAGGACCAGTCTACTTCTTGGCCCAGCTGCCAGCCTATGTTTTGTTATAGCTGCCTTCAGCTGAGCTGGGTTCCTTGCATGGGTGAGACTACCATTAGTTTGGAGTGTTTTCCAGCGTATGCTATGATACATCAGACAGTCTGGTTATTTTGTTTTAAGGTCCTTCACCCATGAGAGACCTTCAATTGCTGATAGAAGGAATTAAAATCTAATTTAATTGAATGGTGGCTCAGGAAATAGGTTGGCAAATTTCCAGGTCAAGAGCCTTCATTGTTGACTGTCCATCCCTTCCCCAGATGCTGCCTGACCTTTTGAGTTGTTTCAGATCCCAGTGTCTGTGATCGTTTGTGTTTCCAGGGTTCCAGGCAACTCGCCAACACCAGTGTTGAATTACACTTACAACAATGAAACATAATTGAATGTCTTGTACCCAAATCTGCTGACAATAAAAAGAAGGGAAAGTAAGTTCTGAGGAGGATGTAAAAAGCCAGCAAAGGGATATAGATAGGATAAGTGGTGGGGCAAGAATATTGTAGATGGGTTACAACATGAGGGGCTCCAGTTTGACAAGGAAAGTAGAACGTTGATTAAATTGAAAAGGTCTTTGGAATATTGGGTAAGATTGCAGAGTTTTCAAGCATGAAACATGAAATAATAAGGAAGTAATAAATGGAAGGTATTAACAGAGAATCCTTACGACCATCAGGGAGGAAGATCAGGAGGCTGAAGACCTATACTTAACGTTTTAGGAACGGAATGTTCTCTTCTGCCGTCAGGTTTCTGAATGGCCCTTGAATACTACCTTTCTATTCCCCTTTTGATCATTTATGTATCTATTTATCTATCTATCCTTTTATATTGTTGTAACTTACTGTTATTTTTTATGTCAATAATAATAAAGCTGTTTCTGATTCTGAGAAATCTTACTCCAGCTTTGCACAATGTTGGTGACACTACACCCAGAGAACTACAGACGTTTTTGGAGTCCTTCTTATTCGAGGAGGGATGTACAGTGGAGACAGTGCAGCAAAGGTTGATTCCAGGGACGGAGGAGTCATCTTTTGAGGAAGGGTTGAGCCCATACTCATGAGAGTTGAGAACATTGAGAGGAGGGTGAACATAGAACATAGAACAGTACAGTGCAGGAACAGACCTTTCCGGCCATAGTGTCTATGCTAAACACAGTGTTGATTTAAACTAAATCTCTTCTGCCATATCTCTCCATTCCCTGTATAGTTTAGTGTCTGTCTGTTAAAGACCACTATCTGATCTGCTTCCACCACTAACCCCGCAGCCCATTACAGGCACCCACCACCTTACCCTACAGATGTGATTCCGAGAGGGTCGGCCAGATTGGATGCAGAAAGGATGTTTTTTTTTCCCCCAGTGGGAACCAGAACAAGCTTTAAAATGCAGAGTTTCTGTTTTATAATGGAGATGAGGGGGAATTTCATCTCGGAATTCTGTTATGCAGAGAATGACTGAGACAGGGTTATTGCATTGATACAGGCTGAGGTGGACAGGTTTTTGTTCTGTAAGTGTTGTGTGGAACAGGTAGGGAGATGGAACCGAGTCCAAGGTGAGAGGAACAGCAACCGGGACAGCATCAAGGAGCCGAGTGCCCTACGCCTGCTTCTCGTGCTTGTATTCTCAACACAGGGCTGTCTCTCGGGCACTGACGAGTGCATTTCAGCTCAGACTGTAGAAAGATCTCAGTGAGGGGAAATCCCTGCAGAAATGTCAATAACAAGAATGTGTAAAATGTACCAAGTTAAATCCGAAAGTGAGAAATGAGAAAAGAGCTGTAAGACTTTCCACAAATCTGCAGTTTTTTCTTGGCTCTGAACAACAGGCTTGAGCTAGGACTCACCTTAAAGGGGAGCTTCTCACTGCCTCCACCATCAACATTCTCTGACATAAAAACCTCACATTCTTAGTGGCACATTTCACCATCCTAAGATCTCCCAAAATGCTTATGCCCAATTAAATACTTCTGAGGAGCTGCAAGATGGGAGTTGTGGTAACTTGTATGCAGTAAGGTCCCACAAAAAGCAGGGTGGTTGGCTAGATCATCCAATCACCTCGATCAAACTGAGGGATAAATATCCCTCAACGTTATTGCCTTTCTCTTTAATTGGAAGTGCAAGATCCCAAGAGAGAAGACAGGAGCTCAGTTTAATGTCTTAAAAGACAGCAACATCAATAGTGTGGCACTCCCTCAGTGTTAGCATGAGGCTGGAGAGGGTGGGGTGGGGGGGGTCGCAAGAATTAAACAGCACTGAAACAGGCTCACCATATCCACCTACACTGATCCCACCTCTCATTAACAATGTATTTCCCTACAACCATCAGGCTCCAGAACCTTCGTGAATAACTTCACTCACAACAACTCTGAACTGATTCCACAACCAACAAGTTCTGCAACTCATGTTCTTGGTATTATTAATTTACTTGTCTTATTTGCATAGTTTGCCTTCTTTTGCACGTTGGTTGTTTGTCAGTCTTTGTGGTGTTTCATTGATTCAATTGTATTTCTTTATTTTACTGTGAATGCCTACAAGATAATGAATCTCAGAGTAGAGCATGGGTACACGTATGCACATACTTTGACAATAAATTTACTTTGGACTTTGCTCTCTTACTCCATGGCCTTCCATGCCTTGGTGATTCAAGTGTTGGTCCAGGCATTTCTCAAATGGTGTGAAGTACCTGCCTCCACCACCCACTCAGCCTTGAAGCCATAACTGACTGACAGCTGACCCACGCCTGAGATTCGTAGCAGTCCACTGACATTACTCATTCACAACGAACCTCATTGCTGGATTAGATAGCATGAAAGTACACAATGAACTTATCTGACACTGGTAAAGATGGTGACAAGAATATCACCACAAACCACAACCCAGGCATTAGTTTGCACAAACATTCTATCCCTCTCATTGGCTTTAACATCTGTTTCGCACTTCAAGGATGGAACAGGGGTTTGGGAAAAGTTACCCATCCACAGGGAATCTTGTAGACACAAGAGACGGCAAATGCCAATATCTGGAGCAACCATCGTGGTTGGCACAACAGAGTGGGTTGAAGAGCCTATACTGGTCTGTAATATTCTACATTCTGTGCTCAAATAATCTGGAGCAGGATGGAAGTGAACCACAAAGGAGAGGAACTTTATGAGCAGCAGGAAGCGGGACTAATAACTTCAGCAGATCGGTTGCTGCTAGAGAAACACAGTGGATTCTGTAGATGCTGGAAATCCAGAGCAATACACATGAAAGGCTGGAGGAGGTCAACAGGCCAGGCAGCATCTACAGCTGTACCCAAAACATTAACTGTTCATTTACCCCTCCACAGCCACTGCCTGACTTGCTGAGTTTTTTCAGCATTTTGTGTGTGGCCCTGCAGGGAACCTCCTCTTGCAATTCACCCCTCGTGTACCTCTCAGTTCTGCCCGCTGGTCTCTTGACTATGCCATTGTTACTTAGCGTGGAAGCATGGCGACACTGCGGGTGTTGGTCATTGATGAAAACAATGCATTTGATGTTTTGATGTACATACATGTGGAAAAATGTAAAGCTAATATTTAATCTTTAATTGTGTGATGTATGAGAGCAAAGAGATTAACAAACTGGACATGTGGTCAAACTGGACATGCGGTCAGAGTAGATCCATGGAGTCAGAGTTGTATAAAACAGAAACAAGGCTTCAGCTCATCACATCCATTTTACTGTGTTAGGTCCATATACTGCCATGCATCTTTGCCTAAATGACCCTTAATTGTTATCTGACTCCACCTCCTCTGCCTGCACGTTCCAGATATCAAACACACTCTACGTGAAATAACTTAACCCTCTGCTCTGCTCTTTCTCTCAACAAATCTATGCACTCTTATTTTACATCCAACTACCATGGAAAAAAGTATGTTGACTATCTTCTTCTATCTTTCACATAATCTTATACGCTCAGTGGGCATTTTATTCGGTACACCTGTACATGGGCATGTTAAAGCAAATATCTAATCAACCAGTCACGTGGCAGCAACTCAATGCATAAAAGCACACAGACATGGTCAAGAGGTTCATTTGTTGCTCAGGCCAAACATCAGAATGGGGAAGAAATGTGATCTGAGTGACTTTGACCAGGGAAAGATTGTTGGTGCCAGATGGGGTAGTTTGAGTATCTCAGAAACTGCTAATATCCTGGGATTTTCACACACAGCAGTCTCTAGAGTTTACAGAGAATGGTGTGAAAAACAAAAAGCATCCAGTGAGTGGCAATTCTGTTGGCTCAAATGCCATGTTAGTGAGAGAGGTCAGAAGAAAAAGGCCAGACTGGTTCAAGCTGACATTAACAAATAACCACTTGTTACAACAGTGCATCAGAGCATCTTTCAACATGTTGAACTTTGAAGTGGATGGGCTACAGCAGCAGAAGACCATGAACATACACTCAGTGGCCATTTTATTAGGTATGAGAGATACCAAATTAAATGGCTACTGTGTGTATACCTCAAGTCACTCCTCAGCCTTACTTACTCCAAGGAAAACAAGCCCAGGCTGCCCAATCTCTCCAACATCCTCAGCATTCTCCCCAGTGCAGCCGCATCCCTCTTAAAGATGAGCTTTATTTGTCACAGGTACACTGAAACATACAGTGAAATGTGTCATTTGCATCAGTGACCAACACAGTCCGAGGATGTGCTGGGAGAAACTCTCAAGTTTTGTGACAACGTATCATGTAGACACCCTGTATGGTTCTGGAATGTAGGCGGAAACAGGAGCACCCGGCGGAAACACATGTGGTCGCGGGGAAAATGTACAGAACCCTTATTTTCAGTCAGTGGCAGGAATCGAACCCTGTCCACTGGCACCAGCCCCCACAGTGTTGCAACTGGAACTGCACACAACACTCCCAACAGCAGCCTAACCTGTATCTTATCAATGGCTCTGGACCATTGATGCAGAGACAGGTACTCAAATCCCACCACAGCATCTGAGGAATTTTAATTCATTCAATAAATTGAAGCCTGTCTGAGTCATGGAGTCAATCTAGGGCAGCTTAATAACCTAGTGGTTGACGTAATGTTGTTACAACATCAGCGATCAGCCATCAGGGCTCAATTCCTGCCATTGTCTGTCTGTATTTGTACGTTCTCACCATGACCACATGGTTTCCTTCCACACGCCGTTAGGGTGGGCGATGTAAAATTTGTACTGGAAGCATGATGATACTTGTGGGCTGCCCCACCACATTCTGTATATATATAATCCTATATATAATCTATCTACATAAGATATTTTATGTACTTATATTTATTGTGCTTTTTGTTATTGTGTTCTTTATCTTATTGTGTTTTTTCTCTGCTGCTTCAGATCCAGAGTTACAATCATTTGTTCTTCTTGACACTTGTGTACTGGAAATGACATTAAACATTCTTGAATCTTGAATCCACGGGCTGTGCTAGGTGTTGACAAATCTCACTGTATGTTTTGATGTTTCAATATACATGTGACAAATACAGCCAATTGAATCTATTCCAATTGCATTGTCAGGGGAAGGAAATCTGCCGTCTTATCCCAATCCGGTTCATACTTGACTGCAGACCCGCCGATGTGTTTGACTTGTAGCTATACCGGTCAACAATAAGAGAAAAACAATAGATGCTGGCATTTTCAACCACGTTCACTCACACCAAATAATAAACAGAATGCAAAGAGTAATCATGTTGTGGTTACTCTGAGTCAGTACATTATTGTGAATGGGACAGTTGTGGTTACACAGAGCCAATACGTTAGTGTGAATGGGAATGCTATTGTTCGTCTGAGAGCCTATCTGTTACTATGAAAGGGAGAGTTGTGGTTACTCAGAGCCCGTACATTAGTGTGAATGGGGCTATTGTAGATACTCTGAGGCAGTACATTAGTGTGAATGGGGCTATTGTAGATACTCTGAGGCAGTACATTAGTGTGAATGGGAATGCTACGGTTCGTCTGAGAGCCAGTACATTATTGTGAATGGGAATGTTGTGGTTACTCTGAGAGCCTGTACATCAGACTGTGAACGGGGCTGTTGTGAGTAATCTGAACCAGTACGTTAGTGAGAATGGGACTGTTGTGGTTACTCAGAAGCAGGACATTAGTGTAAATGGGAATGTTGTTCTCACTCTGAGCCCATACGTTAGTATGAATGGGACAGTTGTGGTTACTCTGAACAAGTATGATAGTGTGAATGGGACTATTGTATATACTCTGAGCCAGTACGTTAGTATGAATGGGAATGCTGTGGTTTGTCTGAGACCCTATCTGTTAGTGTGAAAGGGATGGTTGTCGTTACTCTGAGAGCTAATAGGATAGTGTGAATGAAACTGTTATGGTCACTCTGAGCCCGTACATTAGTGTGAATGGGAATGTTGTGGTTACTCTGAAAGCCAGTACATCAGTGTGAACGGGACTGTTGTGAGTAATCTGAACCAGTACGTTAGTGAGAATGGGACTGTTGTGGTTACTCTGAGAGATAATACGATAGTGTGAATGAAACTGTTATGGTCACTCTGAGCCCGTAAGTTAGTGCGAATGGGAATGTTGTTCTCACTCTGAGTCCTATCTGTTAGTGTGAATGGGATGGTTGTTGTTACTCTGAGGCAGTACATCAGTGTGAATGAAACTGTTATGGTCACTCTGAGGCAGTAAATTAGTGTGAATGGGTCTGCTGTGGTTACTCTGAGCCAGTAGATTAGTGTCAAAGGGAATATTGTGGTCACTATGAGCCAGTACGTTAGTGTGAATGGGAATGTGGTTACTCTGAGACAGTACATTAGTGTGAATGGGTCTGTTGTGGTTACTGTGAGACAGTACTTTAGTGTGAATGTTAGTTTTGTGGTTACTCTGAGCCAGTATGTTAGAGTCAAATGGAATATTGTGGTCACTATGAGCCAGTACGTTAGTGTGAATAGGATTGTGGTTGTTACTCTGAGCCAGTATGTTGGTGTAAATGGAAACGTTGTGATTAATCTGAGCCAGTACATTAGTGTGAATGATACTATTATGATTACTCTGAGCCAGTACATTAGTGTGAATGATACTATTATGATTACTCTGAGCCAGTACATTAGTGTGAACAGGAATATTGTGTTTCCTCTGAGCCGGTACATTAGTGTGAATGGGACTGTTGTGAATAATCTGGCCAGTACATTAGTGTGAATGGGACTGTTGTGAATAATTTGGCCAGTACATTAGTGTGAATGGGACTGTTGTGAATAATCTGGCCAGTACATTATTGTGAATGGGACTGTTGTGGCTACTCTGAGCTAGTACGTTAGTGTGAATGGGACTGTTGCCGTTAGTCTGAGCCAGCATGTTCATGTAAACTGTAATGTTGTGGTTACTCTGAGCCTGTATGGCTTGATGCATTCTAGAGTTATGAAGTCATACAGCACTACAGCACAGGAAAAGTACACTCAGTCCCCTTAGCCCATGCAGAACTGTTATTCTGCCTCAGTATGCCCACAGAAAAAAATCTCAGGGTTGTATGTGGTGACATGTATTTACACTTATAATAAAGTTACTTTTACCTTTGATCTTTATACTATTGACGTGCACCTGGACCATACCCACATGTAGCAGGAACGAGCTTAAGTATGAAATTAGAAAAGCCAGAAGGGGTCATGAGAAGGCCTTGGTGGACAGGATTAAGGAAAACCCCAAGGCATTCTACAAGTATGCGAAGAGCAAGAGGATAAGACGTGAGAGAATGGGACCAATCAAGTGTGACAGTTGAAAAGTGTGCATGGAACTGGAGTTGCTAGCAGAGGTACTTTGCTTCAGTATTCACTACAGAAAAGGATGTTAGTGATTGTAGAGATGACTTGCAGCAGACTGAAAAGCTTGAGCATGTAGATATTAAGAAAGAGGATGCTCTGGAGCTTTTGGAAAGCATCAAGTTGGATAAGTCACCGGGACCAGACAAGATGTACCCCAGCCGTGGAAGGCGAGGGAGGAAATTGCTGAGCCTCTGGCAATGACCTTTGCATCATCAATGGGGATGGAAGAGGTTCTGGAGGATTGGAGAGTTGCGGATGTTGTTCCCTTATTCAAGAAAGGAAGTAGAGACAGCCCAGGAAATTATAGAACAGTGAGTCTTACTTCAGTGGTTGGTAAGCTGATGGAAAAGATCCTGAGAGGCAGGATTTATGAACATTTGGAGAGGCATAATATGATTAGGAATAGTCAACATGGCTTTGTCAAAGGCGGGTCGTGCCTTATGAACCTGATTGAATTTTTTGAGTATGTGACTAAACACATTGATGAAGGTGGAGCAGTAGATGTGGTGTATATGAATTTCAGCAAGGCATTTGATAAGGTACCCCATGCAAGGCTTATTGAGAAAGTAAGGAGGCATGGGATCCAAGGGGACATTGCTTTGTGGATCCAGAACTGGCTTGCCAAAGAAGGCAAAGAGTGGTTGTAGACGGGTCATATTCTGCATGGAGGCCAGTGACCAGTGGTGTGCCTCAGGGATCTGTTCTGGGGCGCCTACTCTTTGTGATTTTTATAAATGACCTGGATGAGGAAGTGGAGGGATGGGTTAGTAAATTTGCTGATGATACAAAGGTTCGGGGTGTTGTGGATAGTGTGGAGGGCTGTCAGAGGTTACAGTGGGACATTGATAGGATTCAGAACTAAGCTGAGAAGCGGAAGATGGAGTTCAACCCAGATAAGTGTGAGGTGGTTCATCTTGGTAGGTCAAATATGTTGGCAGAATATAGTATTAATGGTAAGACTCTTGGCAGTGTGGAGGATCAGAAGGATCTTGGGGTCCGAGTCTATAGAACACTCAAACCTGTGGTTAAGGAGGCATATAGTTCATTGGCCTTCATCAACTGTTGGATTGAGTTTAGGAACCGAGAAGTAATGTTGCAGCTACATAGGACCCTGGTCAGACCCCACTTGGAGTACTGTGCTCAGTTCTGGTCGCCTCACTGCAAGAAGGATGTGGAAACCATAGAAAGGGTGCAGAGGAGATTTACAAGGATGTTGCCTGGATTGGGGGGGCATGTCTTAGTGTACTCAGCGTTTTCTCCTTGGAGCGACAGAGGATGAGAAGTAACCTGATAGAGGTGTATAAGTTTTTTCCCAGGTCTCAGATGGCTAGCACGAGAGGGCACAATTTTAAGGTGCTTGGAGGTAGGTACAGAGGAGATGTCAAGGGTAAGTTTTTTATGCAGAGAGTGGCGAGTCCGTGGAATGCGCTGCCGGTGACGGTGGTGAAGGCAGAAACGATAGGATCTTTTAAGAGACTCCTGGATAGATACATGGAGCTTAGAAAAATAGAGGGCTGTGGGTAACCCCTAGGTAATTTCTAAGGTAAGGACATGTTCGGCACAGCTTTGTGGGCCAAAGGGCCTGTATTGTGCTGTAGGTTTTCTATGTTTCTATGTCCATGTACTTATCCAAACTTCTCTTCAACTTTGCAGTCGAACCCATGTCTACAACTTCTGCTGGCAGCTTATTCCACACTCTCAGCACCCTCTGAGTCTGGAAGTTGTGTAGAGGTCATTGCAACACTCCTATACCTCTGCGTCTTGCAGAGTTCAGAACCGGCACTGTTCTGTGAGGAGTCCCTGTGCATGCCTGGGCTTTCTCCAGGTCCTCTGGTTTCCTCCCACAGTCCAAAGACATATCGGTAGGTTAATTGGTGATTGTAAATTGTCCCGTGATTAGGGTCGGCTTAATTGGGTTTGTCGGGGGTTGCTGGGGCAGCGTAGCTTGAAGGGCTGCAAATGCCTATTCTGTGCGGTATTGCTAAATAAATAAACATTTCACCTATCACCCTTAACCTATGACCTCTATTCTCACCCAACCTCAGTGGAAAATGCCTGCTTGCATTCACCCTATCAATACCCCTCATAATTTTGTATACGTCTAACAAATCTCCCCTCATTCTCCTGCACTCCAGGGAATAAAATCCTAACCTATTTAACATTACCCTATTACTCTGGTCCACAAGTCCTGGCAACAGCTTTGTAAATTTTCTCGGTTCTCTTTCAAGCTGCTGAATATCTTTGGCATACATAAATGAGTAATATAAATAAAACCCAAAGTTTTTACATCCGGGGGCTTTAACTTCTCCAGTTTTCCAGAATTGTTTTCTCTGTAGTGCCAGAGACCTGGTCAAAGTTTATAAATTATGGAAGGTATGATAGAGTAGACAGCCTGTATTGTTTACCCAGGACTGGGTGCTGGTGTAGTGGCATCAGCACCGGACTTTGTGGTCCTGAGTTCAAACCCAGCCTGCTCCTTGCACGCTTTCCATCTGTGCTGGGTTGGGCATCAACCTAGCAACTCGGCCTCGTAAAAAACAGTCAAATGCTATGGAAGCAGCAAAGATGCCGCCTGATTCACCACAAGGCGTGAGAAGGAACAACAACAATCTTTCACCTAGGGTCAAATTACTAGACGGCGTGCATTTAAGTTGAGAAGGAGATACGTGGCGCAAGATTTTTTTAAAGAGAGGTGGGAGTTTGGAATATGCTGCCGGGGTGGTGCTGGAAGTAGATACTAAAGGGGCTCTTAGAAAGACACATGAATATGCAGACAATAGACGGATACAGACCACGTATGGGCAGAAAGGGTTAGTGTAACTAGGTATCGTTAGTTTGGCTCAACGTCGTGATCCTCTGAACCTGTTCCTGTTCTATGTTCTGCATTCTCTCCAAAACAGGGTTGTTTTTTTTTTTAAACAATGCGTAGGTGTTACTATTAATGAAAATAATCTCATCTCCGGTTTCGACCAAAAGTTTCTTGGTGCACGTGTCACATTATCCATCCTAAGCAAGTCAACATCCTGTGCTCAACTTACCTGTGACGTTCAGTCAGCTTGTGTTCCTTCTCCTGATGACTTTAACTCACCTGCTCCATTTGGGATCACATGAAGCACAACTGCCCCACCCAGACGTACCTCAGCTCGATGAATCTGTGTACCGCAGTACTTAGGACAGTTGATCAGAGTTGACGGACACTCACTGCTTTCATGTTTCTGAAATGCAAGTATTTTCACTTTAATTCCAAGTATAAATGACTAATATTTCAAAAGACTCTTTATAGGAAGGTTCTGGAAGCTTTGCAGGGGGGTGCAAGGGAGATTTACCTGGGTGCTGTCTAGATTAAAGAGTATGTTGAGTGAGCTAGGGATTTTCTCTTTGGAGTGAAGGAGGATGTGAAGCCACTTGTCAGAGGTGTGCAAGATGATAAGAGGTGACAGCTGGTGTCTTTTACCCAAGGTGAATTGACTGATACAAGCACGCATTCTTTTCAGGTGATTGTAGGAAAGTACAGAGGGGGAGCTCTGAGGTTAGAGGACAGAGAGTGGTGGGCGTGTGGAAAGCCCTAGCAGGGGTGATGGTAGAAGCAGATGGGCAAGGAACATTGAGCTCAAGGTTGAGTGTAATGTAATGTTGCAGCTCTCTAAAATTCTGGTTAGACCACAATTGGAGTGTTATGTTTGGTTCTGGTCACCTTGTTATAGGAAGAATGTGCAAGCTTTAAAGAAGGTGTAAAGGAGATTTTACTAGAATGCTGCCCGGATTAAAGAACATGTCTGATGAGGAATGGATGAGCAAGCAAGGAGGAGTGAGGAGTGAGGAGGATGAGAGATGACAATCAAGGCGTATAAGATAATAAGAGGCATTGATAGAGAGGACAGCCAGTGCTTAGTTCATATAAGACGGCCTAATTTTAAGGAGTACAGGGGAGATGTCAGAGATGTTTTTTCACATAGAGAGTGGTGGGTGTGTGGCATGCACTGCCAGAAGGCAGATACACTAGGGACATTTAAGAGACTCCAGGATAGTCACATGGATTAAAGAAAATTGCGGGGTTATGTCAGAGGGGAGAATGAAAGAAAGCTTTCTATGGTGCATTAATAAAAACTGATGAGTTGACAAGAACAAAAGAATGTGGCATGTTCCCATTGACTCTTACCATTTTTTAATTGAAAGCATGCTGTCTGGACACATAACAGCAGAGTATGGAAACTACCACAAAAACTGCAGAGTTGAATACCTGTACTCTCCACACCTGTAATTTCCACAGGTAACTACCACAAAAACTGCAGGGATGAATACCTGTATTCTCCACACCTGTAACTTCACATTCTGTTACTGACATTCTCCAGCCCGGCTGCCTTGGGACCAGACCAGTACCAGATACTACTAGGCTCAAAAACAGCTTCTATCCCACTATTATCAGACTCTTGGCCTCACGGTCTACCTTGTTTACCTCTGTATCTTCTCAGTACCTTTGAACTTTATACTGCATTGTTATTGTTTTACCTCAATGCTCTGGGTAATTATATGAACAGTACGAACAGTATACTGGTCACTGTAGCTGGTTACATAATTAACCAATTAAAACCAATACAAGTAAATGTGTTGACTTGTAAGGCACAATCAGAATATCCAGTACTGTGCAAAAGTCTTATCACAAATACATAGCTCGGGTGCCTAAGACTTTTACATGGTATTGTAGTAACTTTATGTATTGCACTGTACTGCTGCCACAAAAAAAAACAAATTTCTTGACATATGTGAGCGATGATAAACCTGATTCTGATAGGGGTCTCTATTGTGGACAGAGAGTGGGAAGGGGACAAGGAGAGTGGAATCATGATTGGGAAAAGGGAAAGGGAGAGGGGAGAGAGCCCTTTGTTCTTGATTGGACATGGCATCAAAGGTTACAGGGAGAAGGCTGAGAACTGGGGTTAAGGAGGGAAAAAGGGATCAGCCAAGATTGAATGGAAGAGCAGACTCGATGGGTCAAATGGCCTAATTCTGCTCCTATGTCTTAATGGTCTTATGGAGTGGGAAGCACCTGAGACACATTGTTTGTCAAATGATTCCACTCAGGACTGGGTAGGTCTGCGCCCACACCACCCCTGCCCCTGGCACTCCTTCTCTGCCACCTGTCCCACATCCGTCCCATGGTACTCCACCCTCGCTATTCCCAACATCCATTGCTCCCACCAGATTTACAAACTTGCTCTCCACTGCATGTTGATAAATACAGTACTGTGCAAAAGTCTTAGAGCAACCTAGCTACAGTATAATTGTGCCAAAGTCGATTTTTGCACAGTACTTTATGTGTCTCTAGTGTTGATGGTGTTGCCAATACCACTATTTACACAAACCCATTGTCAGTTTGTAGGAACATTTGATTAGTAATCTCTCCTATTAACACTTACAAACGTCCTTTTCTCATTTAGATTTGTGCACAGATTCAAAGTATTGTTGTAGTATTTTCCCGTGCACTGAGATACAGTGAAAAGTTTTCGTTTGCGTACCATCCGGACAGATCGTGCTCTATTAACGGCCAGCGCGGTAACATAATGTACGTTGTCTCCGTGACGGTGTGGGTTTCCACCACGTTCTCCGGTTTTCTGTCACATTCCAAAGACGTACGGATTCGGGTTAGTAAGTTGTGGGCATGCTATGTTGGTACCGGAAGCATGGCGACATTTGCGAGCTGCTCAGCAAATTACATTTCGATTTACATGTAACATAAAGAACTCATCTTTAGCTTATCTTTATAAATACATTGAGATAGTAAAACACTGCAGAATTAAGCGTTACAGTCACAAAAAAGCTCAAAGACCACAACAAGGTAGATTGGGAGATCAAGTTAATCTTTTAGTATATGAGAGATCGAAGTTAATGCAATATATGCTCAGTGGCCAATCTATTAGCTACCTAATTTACCTCCTGTGTCAATATGATTGTTGTGATGCATCCAGTGTGATAGTGCTTGCCGATCTCACTTTCAGCTTCCACTGTTGGTGAGCAATCTTGTGAAAAGGAGAGCTGAATGTGGAAGTCTCTCCCTGCCGGTACATAGCCTCTCTGACAGTAGTGCTCCTCGCCGGCGACACAGAGAAACTGATCTCGTTTCAGACTCAGTCTGAACCACAGGGGATGGGGAGGAGGTCTGGACCCAGCACTCATGGCATGCAGGCCCACCGGTGTGTGGATACGCCCTGGTACTCGTGAACCAGATCCCCGGCAATGGGTAGATTGCCCCGCTGCCTTGTGGGCAGCCTTGGGAGAGACGAAGGCTACGGGAGTAAACCCAGACTGCAAATCTGGAGTGGAACCTCTAAGGCGGCTGGATGTCATTGAACATCCTTCCGGCAGCTCCTGCAGCCAAGCTGGTGCCAAACGTATTGCTTCATAAATTTTCCTTTGGACTACAGTGGTGAGACTGGGAGGGGGATCTCAGGATCTCCATGCCTTCCGCCCAGGCTTGTGATGATGATCACCTATAACATGGCCTCTGAGTGTACAGGTGAAGGGAAAAACTCACCTGAGGCAGCATCACAGGCATGTGGCATCAGAGAAGCAGCATTCACAGGAAAACAGAAATTATACAGTGCATAATGTTTACAAGAGAGAACACCATCACAACAAAAGGCATTTCAGTGCAAAGAGATTAAAGTGGTCATCATGTTGCTAAACCACCAGAATCGGGTTTAATATCACCTGCTTATGTTGCGAAATTTGTTGTTTTGCAGCAGCACTACATGCTAATAAATAAAATTTAAATGAGAAATACTACATATAAAAATAAATTAATCAAGTAGTGAAAAAAGAGCAAAAAAAAAGGAAAAGTAGTGTCCATTCAGAAATCAGATGAGGATTGGAAGAAGCCGTTCCTGAAATGTTGAGTGTGTGTCTTCTGGCTCCTGTACCTCCTCCTTGACGGTAGAATGAGAAGTGGGCATGTCCTGGGTGATGGGGCTCCTTAATGATGGATGCCGTTTTTTTAAGGCATTGCTTTCTGAAGGCGTCCTCGATCATGGTGAGGATTGTGGCCATGATAAAGCTGGCTCAGTCTGCAAATTTCTGCAGCTTTTTCCAATCCTGTGCACTGCCCCTCCATACCAGATGATGCAACAAGTCAGAATGTTCTCCTCAGTACAGCTGAAGAAATTTGCAAGACTCTTTAGTGATAGAGCAAGTCTTCTCGAAATTCTAATGATATATAGTCACTGTCAAGCCTTCTTTGTAATTGCATCGACATGTTGGACCCAGGGTAGTCTTCAGAGATGTTGACTCCCTGGAACCTGAAACTGTTCACCCTTTCACTCTTGATCCCCTGATGAGGACTGCTATGCATTCACTGAACTTCCCTTTGCTGAAGTCTGTAATCAATTCCTTAATTGACGTTGAGTGCAAGGCTGTTGTTGCACCACTCAACCAGCTGATCTATCTCACTCCTGTATGCCTCCTTGTCACCATCTGAAATTCTGCCAACAGTAGTTGTGTCATTGACAAATTTATAGATGGCCTTTCAGCTATGCCTAGCCACACAGGCATGGGTGTAGAGAGAGTAGAGCAGTGGGCTAAGCACGAAACTATAGTGATTAGAGATTATAGCAGAAAAGAAGTTGTCTTTGAATATGATAATACATGCTTTCAAGCTTTTGTATCTTCTTCGCCCATAGAAAAGTTGCAGCCAGTTTCCTGACAGGCATGATTCTACCCAAAGCAACATACACAAAATGCTGGAGGAACTCAGCAAGTCAAGCAGCATCCATGGAAATGAACAAACAGTTGAGATGACCCTTCTTCAGGAATGGAAAGGAAAGGAGGACGGCAGAATAAACAGGAGGGAGGAAGAGAAGGAAGATTAGCTAGAAAAGTGATAGGTGAAGCCAGGTAGGTGGGAAAGATAAAGGGCTGGAGATAGCGTCATAGAAGAGTACAGCACAGGAACTGGCCCTTTGGCCCATCTAGTCCATGCCAAACCATTTAAACTGCCTAATCTCATCGACCTGCACCAGAACCATAGCCCTCCATGTCCCTACCATCCATGTACCTACCCAAATTTCTCTTAAACATTGAAATCAAGCTCGCATTCACCACTTGCACTTGCAGCTCATTCAACACTCTCATGACCCTTTGCGTGAAGAAATTTCCCCTCATTCCTGTTAAATTTTTCACCTTTCAACCTTTATCCCATGACCTTTAGTTGCAGTCCCACCCAATCTCAGTGGAAAAAGCCTGCTTGCATTTAGGCTATCTCTATCCCTCATCAGTTTGCACACCTCGATCAAATCTTTCCTCAATCTTCCATGCTCCAGGGAATCAAGTCCTAACCAATTCAATCTTTCCATAAGACCAGAAGACATAGGAACAGAATTAGACCAATTGGCCCATTAGTCTGCTCCACCATTCAATCATGGCTGATCTTTTATTTTCACCTCAGTCGCACTCCGCAACCTTCTCCCTGTAACTTTTGATGCCATGGTCAATCAAGAACCTATCAATCTCTGCCTTAAATATACCCAGTGACCTGGCCTCCCCAGCTGCCTGTGCTAACAAATTCTACAAATTCATCACCCTCTGCCTGAAGAAATTTCTCTGCATCTCTGTTTTAAATGGACACCCCTCTATCATGAGGCTGTATCCAAGACTCCCCCAACATGGGAAACATCCTTTCCACATCTACTCTCTATATGTCTTTCAACATTCAAAAGATTTCAATGAGATCCTCCTCATTCTTCTAAATTCCAGTGAGTACAGGTCCAGAGCCATCAAACATTCCTCATATGATGACACTTTTATTCTCAGAGTCATCCTTGTGGAACTCCTCTGAACCCTCTCCAATGCTAACAATCTTTTCTAAGATGAGGAGCCCAAAACTGTACACAATACTCAAGGTGAGGCCTCACCAGTGCCTTATAAAGCCTCAGCATCACATCCCTACTCCTGTATTCTAGATCTCTTGAAATGAATGCTAACATTGCATTTGCCTTCCTCACCACTGACTCTACCTGCAAGTTAACCTTTAGGGTGTTCTGCGCAAGGACTCGCAAGTCCCTTTGCATCTCAGATTTTGGATTTTCTCCCCATTTAGAAAATAGTCTGCACATTTATTTCTTCTACCAAAAATGCATGACCATGCATTTTCCAACATTATATTTCATTTGCTACCTTTTTGTCCATTCTTCTAATCTATCTAAGTCTTTCTGCCGCCTTCCTGTTTCCTCAACACTACTTGCCCCTCCACCATTCTCCATATTATCTGCAAACTTGGCAACAAAGCCATATATTCCACCATCTAAATCATTTATATAAAGCACAAAAAGAAGTGATCCCAACACCAATCCCTGCAGAACACCACTAGTCACTGGCAGCCAACCAGAAAAGGATCCTTTTATTCCCAACATACATCAAAGTTGCTGGTGAACGCAGCAGGCCAAGCAGCATCTATAGGAAGAGGCGCAGTCGACGTTTCAGGCCGAGACCCTTCGTCAGGACTAACTGAAGGAAGAGTGTGTAAGGGATTTGAAAGCTTTTATTCCCACTTGCTGCCTCCTACTAATCAGCCAATAGCTCTAACCATGTTAGTAACTTTCCTGTAATACCACTGGCTCTTAGCATGGTAAGCAGCCTACATGTGGCATCTTGTCAAAGGTCTTCTGAAAGTCCAAATATAAAATATCCACTGCATCTCCTTTATCTATCCTACTTATAATCTCCTCAAAGAATTCCAACAGGTTTGTCAGGCAAGATTTTCCCTTAAGGAAACCATGCTGACTTTGGCCTATCTTGTCCTTTGTCACCAAGTACTCCATAACCTCATCCTTAACAATTGACTCCAACATCTTCCAAGTTAGACTAACTGGTCTATAATTTCCTTTCTGCTGCCTCCCTCCTTTCCATATTACTCAGGTTCTCCAGAACCAGCAACATCCTTGTAATACACACAAAATGCTGGAGGAACTCAGCAGGCCAGACAGCATCAATGGAAAAGAGTACAGTTGACATTTCAGGCCTAGACCCTTCAGCAGGACTTGTATATTTTCTCTGTACTCTTTCAACCTTATTTGCATCCTTCCTGTAGGTAGGTGACCAAAACTGCACACAGTACACCGAGTTATGCCTCAACATCTTATATAACTTCAGCATAACATCCCACCCCCTGTACTCAATAATTTGATTTATGAAGGCCAATGTGCCAAAAGCTTTGTTTATAACCCTATTTACCTGTAATGCCACTTTCAATAAATTATGGACCTGTATTCCCAGATCCCTTTGTTCTACAGCTCTCCTCCACTCACTGTTTAAGACCTATGATGGTTGATCCTACCAAAGTGCAAAACTTCACACTTGTCTTCATTAAATTCCACTGCCATTTTCAGCCTAATTCTCCAAAAGGTTCAGATCTCTTTGCAGGTTCTGATAGTCTTCTTCACTATCGTCTTCGTCTCATCCGTAAATTTGCTGATCCAGTTAATCACATTATCATCCAGATCATTGATATAAATGCACCAACCCTACAGCATTCTACTAGTCACAGGTCTCCAGTCAGAGAGGCAACCATTTACTACCACTCTCTGCCTTCTCCCAAAAAGCCAATGTCTAATCCAGTTCACTAACTCATCTTGAATGCTAAGCGACTGAACCCTCTTGACTAACCTCCCATGCAGGACCTTATCAAATGTCTTACTGAAGTCCATGTAGACAACATCCACAGCCTTGCCTTCATCAACTTTCCTGGTAACTCCCTCAAAAAACTCTATAAGATTGGTTAGATACAACCTACCATGAACAAAGCCATGCTGGCTGTCCTAAGCAGTCCATGTCTATCCAAATACTCATATATCTAGTCCAACTCCAATAACATTCCTACTATTGATGTCAGGCTCACCAGCCTATAATTTCTTGGTTTATTTTTAGAGCTTTTCTCAATCAGGGAAACAACATTAGCTATCCTCCAATCCTCTGGTACCTCACCTGTCACTAAGGATGATTTAAATATCTCAGCTGAGACCCCGACAATTTCTGCACTTGCCTCCTACAGGGTCCAAGGGAACACCTTGTCAAGCCCTGGGGATTTATTAAGACAGAAAACAACTCCTCCTCTGTAATCTATATAGGATCCATGAACTTGATGCTGCTTTGCCTCACTTCTATAGATTCTGTGCCAATCTTCTGAGTAAATACAGGTACAAAAATTCAATTTAAGCTCTCCACCATCTATTTTGGATCCACACATGGATTACCACTTCAGAGGACTATTTTTTCCCTTGCAATCCTTTTCTCTTAACATATCTGTAGGATCCCTTTGGATTCTCTTTCACTTGGTCTGCTAGGGCAAACTCGTGCCCTCTTTTAGCCCTCCTGATGTATTTTTACGTGTTGTCTTGCATTTCTTATACTCCATAAGCACCTCATTTATTCCTACCTGCCTATAGCTGCTATGCACCTCCTTTTGTTTCTAACCAGGGCCACAATATCCCTTGAAGACCAAGGTTCCCTAAACCTGTTATCTTTACCTTTTATTCTGACAGGCACATATAAGCTTTGTCCTCTTAAAATTTCAATTTTGTAGGTCTCCCACTTACTAAGTACACCTTTGCCAGAAAACAGCCTGTCCCAATCCACACTTGCCACATCCTTTCTGATACATTCTAATTTGGCTTTTCTCCACTTTAGAATTTCAACCCACATCCCAGATCTATTTTGTCCAAATTTACTTTGAAACTAATAGCATTCTGATCACTGAATGCAAAGTGTTCCCCTACACAAACTTATGTCACCTGCCCTGTCTCATTTCCTAATAGCAGATCAAGTATCGTGCACTCTCTCTTTGGGACTTCTACATATTGATTAAGGGAAAATGTTCTGGACACATTTGGCAAATTCTGTCTCATCTAGCCTTTTTTACAGTGTGGGAGTCCCAGACAATATGTGGAAAATTAAAACCACCTGCTATAACAACCTTATGTTTCTCACAACAGTCTGCAATCTCTCTACAGATTTGTTCTTCTAAATCCCATTAACTGTTGGATAGTCTGTAATATAGCTCCATTAACATGGTTCTATCATTCTTATTCTCAGTTCCACCCATAACACCTCAGTGGATGAGTTCTCCAGTCTGTCCTGATTGAGCGTAGCTGTCACATTTTCCCTAACTAGTTATGCCACCCCTCCCCCTTTAAACTCTCCCACCCTGTCACTTCTAAAACAACGGAACCTCAGAATATTGAGCTGCCAGTCTTGCTCCTCCTGAAACCAAGCCCACTAATGGATATAATGTCATAATTCCAGGTGTTGATCCATGCCCTGAGCTCACCTGCCTTTCCTACAATACATCTTGCATTGAAACATAAGCAGCTCAGTACATTAGTCATACCATGCTCAATCTTTTGCTTCCTGGCTTTGACTCAGGTCTTAACAACACCTGTCTCCACAACCACTCTACTATCTGTTCTGGCACTCTGGTTCCCATCCCTCTGCAACTCATTTAACACTGCCCCCCCCCCCTCCACACACCCATGCAGTTCTAGCAGCCCTCACAACTGCAAGTCCCAATTTCCCTGGAAGAGAGCCAGTAATCCAAAAATCTGATGCCCTCCAACATCTTAGCTCCATGTTAACCTGTACAATCTTCCTACTTCCGGCCGCAATAGCACGTGGCATGGGTAGCAATCCTGAGATCACAGCCCTGAAGGTCCTGCCCTTTAACTTAGCACCAAACTCCCTGAACTCACTTTGCAGAACTTTGTCACTCTGCCTACCTATGTCATGGGTACCTACATGGAGCACAACCTCTGGCTGCTCACCCTTCCATTTAAGAATGCTCTGGACTTGACCTGAGATGTCCTGGACCCTGGCAGCTGGGAGGCAACATACCATCCAAGAATTTTGTTCACATCCACAGAACCTCCTTTCTGTTCATCTAACTAATGAATCCCCTATCAGCATAGGTCACCTCTTCTCCTCCCTCCTCTCCTCCCTCCTCTCCTGAGTCGCAGAGTCAAGAATCAGTGCCAGAGACTTAACTGCTGTGACTTTCTTCTGCAAGGTCATCCCCTCCAACAGTAGTCAAAGTGATATACCTGTTGTTGAGGAGGATGGCCACAGGGGTTCTCTGCACTGGCTCCTTAACCCCTTTCCCCTTCCTGACTGTCACCCAGTTTCCTGTACTCTGCACCTTGGGTGCATCTACCTTTCTATATGTCCCATCTGTCACCCCCTCAGCCTCCCAAATGATCCGGAGTTCATCCAGTTCCTTAATGCAGAATGTTAGAAGCCGCAGCTGGATGCATTTCTCGTAGTTGTAGTTGTCAGGGACACTGGAAGTCTTCCTGTCTTCCCACATCCTGCAAGAGGAACATTCCACTATCCTGCCTGGCATCTCTACTGTTCTAACTGAGCAGATATAAAGAAGGAAAAGCAATAAATAAACTGTGGAGAAAATAACCTACCTACAGCTTTTTGCTTTCTCTGACTGAAACCTCACTTTGCTGAAATGTCAAGTACTAAAGCCTCAAAATCCCCACTCTAGTACTGTTCACTCTAATACTGTCCACTCTAACACTGGCCACCCAGACAAAGGCCACTCTAACACTGCCCACTCTAACAATGGCCACTCTAACACTGTCCACTCTAACAATGGCTACTCTAACACCGTCCACTCTAACACTGGCCACTCTAACACTGCCCACTCTAACACTGTCCACTCTAACACCGGCTACTCTAACACTGTCCACTTTAACGCTGTCCACTCTACAACTGTCCGCTCTGGTAATGGCTACTCTAACAATGGCCATTTTGCTTGCCTCTGCCTTATTTTAATTTGCTCTTGCCAATCAATTCCGATCGTTGATTGGCCACTGCTCAAAAACACCAAACTGCTGTGAGTAGTTGCCTTTGGCACTCAGACAGCGAACCTAAGTGAGTTACATCTTCTCACGCTTCAGATTTCCAGTTGGCTGCTGCTCAAAATCGGATGAAGGAATCTGATTGGAGAGGAGAGTGGACCATAGGAAAAAGGGAAGGAGGAGGGGACCCGGGGGAAGTAATAGGGCAGGTGAGAAGAGGTAACAGGCTAGAGTGGAGAATAGACAAAGAGGGGAAGGGGAGGGAATTTTTTTTACCAGAAGGAGAATTCAATATTCATGACATCGGGTTGGAGGCTATCCAGACGGAATATAAGGTGTTGCTCCTCCACCCTGAGTGAGGCCTCATCATGGCCTTGAGTTTATGATTCTACCCAGTGACATCCCATGTCCAATGATATTACTGCCATTTGTTGTAGTGTTACAACTCTGCCAAACTGCTTAGTAGATCGGGCAGCATCTGTGGACTGAGTAGCAAGTGATCAAATAGATCCAATTTATAAACAATTTATGGATGAATTGTCATGCTCTGAGGGCTAGCCAAGATGGAGGAAGCTTTGTTCGATGATGCTGATAAATTAGGGAGAACGCAAGGCAGAAAAATGAGAGAGAAGATACAAATTGGACAGAAGATACAAATGGGCAGGATAGGCTCAAAGGGAAGAATATGCACATAATTATTTTATTTGTTGTAAGGAGGGGTAAATGATGCCTTGCATATCACCTTAAACCCACATGGACTAGGTGGATGATAAAAGACCACATTGATTTGCATTAGAATCTATACTCAGTGGCCACTTTATTAGCTACAGGAGGCACTTCAAGGAATGTTTCTGTGTTGTGTAACAGGGCCTTGGAACTGCCCTGAAGTTCACTACCTTTAACTCAGCCACTGTTGTCTCCTTTTGACAGTGTTCGCACTTCACTTCCCGCTGTTTACATCTGGTCATCAGATGTTCCCTGAGGTTTTGCTGCAGAACCAGCTCAGTACAACCTGAACGGGAGCATGGCAGTCGCTGGAAGGAACAGCTCTTCAAATGGCCCTGGGAAGAGATTAAGTCCAAAAAACACAATGAATGTCCAATCACCAAGCTTGCATTCAATTGCAATCAGTTGTCCTAGCAACAACCAAAGTAAGGGGAAACAAGGTTGGTCCAGGAAATCAACTCTTATTCAAAGCACCAACTGACTCCAACCCCACCCACCAAATAACTGCAATCCCAACCACAAACTGATTCCCACCCAAACACACCTCACCCAACTTCCTAAAACCCACCAATTGAGCCCAAACTGACCCCACCCCCTCCCAATTCCATTTACCCGAACCCCATTTTACCATGCCGACCCGACCTCCTCCCACCAAAAGACCCCAACCCAACTCCAGTATCCCAAATCGTACCAAATCAGCACAATCCTACCGCCAATTGACCCCAACCCAATCCCAGAGACCTCAATTCCACCCCCTCGCACCCCATCCCCACCTACCAAATGATCCCAACTCTGCCCAACCGTGACCCAATGCACCCATTTCAATCAGCAACAACAACCCACCCACCAAATGACCCCATTCCAAACCCAGGGACCCCAACCACACCCACCAATCTGACCCCAACCCCACTCACCAATCTGACACCAACCCCACTCACCAATCTGACCCCAACCACACCCACCAATCTGACACCAACCCCACCCACCAATCTGACCCCAACCCCACTCACCAATCTGACCCCAACCACGCCCATCAATCTGACATCAACCCTACCCAACCCTGCCAACCCCCAACTCAATCTGACCACAACTTTATCCAACCATACCAACCACAACCTAACCCACTAATCTGACCCCTACCCTAACCAACCGCCAACCCCATTCACCAATCTAACCCCAACCCTACCAACCCTCAAACCCACTCACCAATCAGACCTCAACCATACCCAACCCTACCAACCCCCAACTCCACTCAATGATCTGACCCCAACTCTACCCAACCCTACCAACCTCCAACCCCACTCACCAATCTGACCCCAACCCTACCAATCCCCAACCCCAACCACCAAATCAACCCCAACCATACCCAACCCTAGCAACCACCAATCCCACTTACCAATCTAATATCAACCCTACCCAACCATTCCAACCCTCAACACCACCCACCAATTGAACCCCAAACCTACCCAACACCCAACCACACCCATCAATCTAACTCTAACCCCATTCAACAATCTGACCCCATCCCTACCAATCCCTAACCCCAACCACCAATCTAACCCCAAACCTACTCAACCCCTACCAACCCGAATTCCACCCAACCCCACTCACCAATCTGACACCAACCCTACCTAACCATTTCAACTCCTAACCTTACCCACCAATCTAACCCCAACCCTGCCCAACCTTACCAACATCCAACCCACCCACCAATCTACCCTTGCCCTACCCAACATGACACAACCCCTCCCATCCCACTGACTCCAATCATCCACCAAACTAACCTCAGTGATTCTAACCTTACCCCACATCGTTGGTATCACTGCATGCAATCGACTGACTCCAACCCCTCGTTAGTGACCTCCAACCTCAAGCACCTACAACAGCCCCACTCCAACCCCATTGACTCCATCTGCCAAACTGACCCTAACCCTACCAACTCTACACAACTCCATCTATCCCACTGGCCCCAACTACCCATCAAACTAACCTCACTGATTCCAACCTTATCCCACCCCACTGACCCCAATCCCATGACCCTAGCCCCAAATCCACCCACTGGCTGACCCAACTGCATCAACAATTGGCTCCAGTTCAAATCCAGTGACCCCAACTCCCCACCACTGCTCCCCACCCATCAAACTGACTCTAATCCAACCCTAGTGACCCCAAACCCTCCTCACCCCATTTATCCCATCTCCACCTGACTCCAAACTTTCCCAACTGGCTCCCATCATGATCCAACTTACCCACCCCAGTGACCCCCAATCATGCCAATCAAACCAAGCCATCCACCAACTGACCTGAACCCATTCAGTCTCTTGAGGTGTCTCAGCCTGAAATTTTGACTGTTTATTCCTCTCCATATATACTACCTGACCTGCTGTGTTCCTGCGGCATTTTGTGTCTGTTGCTAAAAATGTCACAACTTTCCATAAAATCTATTTCTCATCTCCTAAACTCCACTGAACATTGGCTCACTTGATTCCATTCCATTTAGTTCAGAAGTAACTGTAAGCATAAGCCAATTCTCACCTCCAATGCACCCAGGACTACCTGCTCCTTGCAGCCACTTTTGTGGTTCCTGCAATAAACCATCAGCCCCATTATTTCCTTCCGACAACAATTATCATTGAACACCTGCAGAAAGACAGTGAGATGGTCTTAACAACTGGAGTGCCTGAAAGCAAGTGCATTTAGCACACAGCTGAGCTGAGACATCTCACTTTCGGACACTTTGATAATGAGAGGGTGGCATGGTAGCGTAGCAGTTAGCACGTTGCTTTAAACGCCAGTGATCACCGATCACCGATCGGGGTTCAATTCCCAACTCTGCCTGTAAGGACTTTGTATGTTCTCCTCGTGACCATGTGGGTTTCCTCTGGGTGCTCTGGTTTCCTCCCATAGTCCAAAGACATATGGTTAGGATTAGTGAATTATGGGCATAGTATGAGCATAGTGAATTATTGGCACGAGATGTGTGGCAATACTTGCGGGCTGCCTAGAACATTTAATTTGACGCAAGTGACGCGTTACACTGTACATTTTGATGTTTCAATGTACATGCAACAAATAAAGCTAGTCTTTTAATCTCTTAACAAGAGTCAACTCTTCCCCTCTACATGTCTGAGATGGGTAAGATGAACAAGCAGAAGAAATCCCTGTGCCATTACTCATCAATGCCAACAACCAAGAGAATAAGAAATGTTTAGAAATAAGGTGACATGATAGATTAGTGGTTGGTGAAACGTTTTACAGCTTCGTATGTTCTCCCCATGACAAATCTCATGACATATGTGAGTGATGATAAACCTGATTCTGTTATGGGTCTCCATTGCAGACTGAGAGTGGGAAGGGGAATCACGGTTGGGAAAACAGGAAGGGAGAGGGGAGGGAGAAGGAAGCACCCAAGAGACATTCTGTAATGATCAATAAACCAATTGTCTGGAATCAAATGACCTTGTCTGGTGTCTCAGATCTGGGTGTGTCTGCATCTGCACCACCCCCCACCCTGGCACTCGTTCTTTCCCATCCGCCCCACACACCTCCCGCAGCGTTCCACCCTCACCATTCCCAACAGCCCTTGCTCCCACCAGATTTACAAGCCCATTCTCTGCTCCATACGGTACTGTGCAAAAAAGTCATAGGCATCCTAACTACATGTATGTGCCTATGACCTTTACACAGTACTGTATGTTTTGATGTTTTGAGGTACATGTGACAAATAAAGATCATCTTTAGGAGGATTAGAGACAGTGCAGAGGAGATGGTGCCTGGAATGAAGGGCATTAGTTACAGGGAGAGGTTGGATAAGCAGGGCTTGTTTTCCTTGGAGATACGGAGGTTGAAGGGTGACCTTATTGAGGTGTATTAGATAATGAGATGGATAGGATAGATAATTAGAGGGAAGGCTGGACATGGAAGGAGTGGAACTCAGGAACAGGTGGTAAACTGGAGGTGCCAACTTTGATTCAACACAGGGCAAAGGTTACAGAGAAAGGAAAAAGACTGAAGACTGATTCATCCATTACCTCAGTGCCATAAAGGATCTCCTGATCAGCTGGGCAAACCTGACCTGGATTCCTGAAAATAAACCACATTAAAAATATGTAACAGGAAGGCAGAAGTTGTGATCACCCTGGTATTAGAACTTGGTAAAATGCTTGTAGGTCAGGACGACGTGTAAGGGTATCCTGTATAGTTAACCTGCATAGCCAGATACTTCCTACAATATCTGTATGTGTTGGCATTGGAGAGGGTCCAGTGGAGGTTTACAAGAATGATCCCGGATATGAAAGGTTTAACGTATTTGATGGCTTGGACTCACTAGAGTTCAGAAAAATGAGGGTAGATCTCATTGAAACCTACTGAATATTGAAAGGCTAGATAGAGTGGACGTGCAGAGGATGTTCCTAATAGTGGGAGAGTCTAGGACCAGAGGGCAGAGCCTCAGAACACAAGGACACCCTTTAGAACAAAGAATAGAAAGAATTTCTTTGGCCAGAGGGAGGTGAATCTGTAGAATTCATTGCTACAGGGAGCTGCAGAGACCAAGTCATAGGGTATATTTAAGTGGATATTGACAGGTACTTTTAGTCGAAGGTTGCAGGGCAAAGGCAGGAGGATGGGGTCGAGAAGGAAAATAAATCAGCCATGATCGAATAGCGAAGCAAAATCAATAGGCCAAATGGCCTAATTCTGCTCCCATATTTTATGGCCTTATCGTTTTTCTTGGTGTAATGAGCTAGTACTTATTCCACTGTTCGTTATGGGGTGCAACTTGGCAGTAGAGGTGGTGGGTCTGGGAGGTGATATCAGAGCAGACCTGATGGGTGAATGTGGTGTACTCTGGACAGAAGAAGCCATAATCTTTCAGTGTGGTGGGTTTTGCTGGTCTGAGATACCTTGCATTCTGCTTTTCTTTCACTACCTTAATGTGTTTATGCCTGGCATGATCTAGATGGTACACAGAAAAAGCTTTCTCTCTGTCACCAAAGAGCAAAGTGATTCCATTTGGAAGGTCAAGCTTGAAGGTAAAGTACAGGATTAGTGGCATGACTCTTAGCAGTATGGCGGAATGTCCATAGATCCTTCAACATTGCAGTACAAGTTGTAATAGGGTGGGTGAGGAGGTATGTGGTGTGTTGGCCTTCATTAGTCGAGGGATTGAGCTCAGGAGCCATGAGGTAATGTTGTAGTTCTATAAAACTCTGGTTGGACCACACTTGGAGGATTGTCTTCAGTTCTGCTGGCCTTGGTGCAGAGGAGATCTTGCACAATATTGCCTGGATTACAGAACATGTCCCATGAGGATAGGCTGAGTGAGCTTTTCTCTTTGTAGCAAAGGAGTATGAGAGGTAACTTGATAGAGGTGTGTACGATGATACGAGGTACACAGAGAGTGGAACCAAACACCTTTTTCCCAGGGCAAAAATTACTAATTTTAAAGTGATTGGAGGGAAGTATGGGGGAGAAGTATACAGAGAACTGAGAGTGTATTGAACGTGCTATCGGGGCGGTGGTAGAGGCAGATACGTTAAGGACATGTTGAAGATTCTTAGAAAGGCACAAGCATGAAAGAAAATGGAGGGCTATGTGCGAGGGATGTGTGAGATTGACCATAGAGTAGGTTACAAGGTCAGCACAGCATCGTGGGCTGTAGAGTTCTATGTTCTAAAATCTTTCCACCATAGTTCAATATATGTGACAATATTAAACTAATACCAATAACGATGCCACTGCCTGAGCTGATGGTTGAAACAGGATGGATCACCTGCTTCCATTTGCTGTGTTCATTGAAGGCTCAAGAGGCCAGTCGACTGCAATTACCTGCTTGAAATACTGGAATGTAGGTTTTTCTGGAGAGGACTTTAGGTCCATTGTGTGTGGTTACTCCCTGCTGGAATTCTCCCTCACGGAAGCCAGGAGATTTGGGTGAAAATGGGGGATTTACTGTACATACAGGAGTGGGGAAGTTTTGGAGCATTTCCATTGTTAAGGCACGCATGCCTGAAAGTTCATCCCCGGTACAGTAAAACTCTGATCATCTGACACTGATAAAAAAAATTAACTCTTCATCTCTCAATCTACCGTGTAGAGGCCCTTGCATTTTGTTTTCTGCTGCAGTGCTCCTCTCTGTAACTGTAAAACTATATTCTGCACCCTGTTATTGCTTTTCCCTCGGACCACCTCTATGTGCCTAGTCAGAGAGTCATAGAACTACAGCACAGAATACGGCCCTTCAGCCCATCTAGTCCATGCCAAACTATTAAACTGCCTAGTCCTATGACCTGCACATGGACCATATCCCTCCACACTCCTCCCATCCGGGTACCTATCCAAAATTCTCTTAAATGTTTAAATTGAACCCACATTAAACCTCTGCTGGCAGCTTGTTCCACACTCACACCACCCTCTGAGGGAACAAATTCCCCCTTAGATTCCCCTTTCACCCTTAACCCATGACCTTTAGTTCTATGGAAACCTCTGTGGAAAATGCCCGTTTACGTTTACCATATCTATACTCCTTTTAATTTTATAGTCCCGATCTATGTTTTGTACTTACATTTCGAGGTGATCTGCGTGAATGGCACCTAAATCTAAGTTTTTAACCATATCACAGTATATCTGAGAATGATAAACCAATTCCAATTCACTCTATTCCAGCGCTGAATCACCAGACCTGAAACGTTAACCTTGTTTCTGTCTCTACAGATTTTATGTTTGTATAGATGTGGTTGGTCCAATTGAGTTTCTGGCCAATGGTGACCTGTTGGAGACTGATAGCGTCATAGAGTCATAAAAACAAAACACCTTGGGAAACAGACTCTACAGCCCATCTTGCCCACACTGGTCAAGGTGCCCATTTTCATATCTTCCTCTACTTTTCCTAATCCAAATATTGCTTTCTACTTTCTCTGGCCCCTCACAATTTTAAACACCTCTATAAGGTCACTGTTCAATCCATTATGTTCAAGTCCAGTTTATCGCCATTAACTGTACACATGTTTACCGCCAAACCTCCACACAACACAGTACATATAACACACATACAACGTATAAAGTATACTGCCAAATGAGATGTTCCTCCACACAACACAGTACATATAATTCCCTCGGGATTAATAAAATATGTCTATCTATCTATCACATACAATATATAAAGTGATATTACCACAAACAAATTAACAATTCTTAAGGTGCATTTACAATACAAGCTAAAAAATAAATAGTATAACGCTACTGGCTCTTCTTGCGTGCACATAAAAATAGAACATATAATATGGAACACTACAGCATAGTCCAGGCCCTTTTCCCCATGATGTTGTGCCAATCAGTTAACTTACTCTAAGATGAGTCTAACCTTTCCCTCCTACATAGCCCTCCATTTTTCCATGTGCCTATGTAAAGGTTTCTTAAATGTCCCTATTGTATCTGCCACCAGAACCCCAGCAAAGTATTCCACACACCTACCACCCTCTATATAAAAAGTCTAGCTTATGTTTTCCTCCAATTACAACCACTGATATAAGCAATTTCTGCCCTGGCAAAATATCTCTGGCTAGCCAGCCAAGCTGTCTCTTATCAATTTGTACACCTCTGTACAAATTGCCTCTCCTCCTCCTTAACTCCAAAGAGAAAGGTCCTTGCTTTCTCAACCTTTCCTCATAAGACATGTTCTTTAATGCAGGCAGCTCACCATAAATCTCCTCTACACCCTCTCTAAAGCTTCTACATCCTTCCTACAGTATAATGAGGTGACCAGAACGGAACACAAACTCTAGCCTGTCTCCCTATATCTCAGGGCTTCCCTTAAAGGTGGGTATCACAGTAATGCATTGATTATAGGAGCAGAATTAGGCCATTTGGCCCATGAGTCTGCTTTCTCATTGGGTTAGGCCTTCTCTTGTTGGGGATGACCATTGCTAGAAAGGTGAGATACAAAGGCTCAGTTTCATATCTTCTGAAATAGCCAGTACCACTGACAGAGCAACTCTGATTCCTACCGTTGGAGAGTCGAGGACCAGAGGACACAACCTCAGGATAGACAGACAGCTCTTTAGAACAGAGAAGTGGAGGAATTTCTTTAGCAAAAAGCTGGTGAATCTGTGGAATTTGTTGCTGCAGACGGCTGTGGTGGTCAAATCATTGGGGATATTTAAAGGGGAAGTTGATCGGTTCTTGATTACAGAGAGAAGGCAGGAGAATGTGGTTGAGAGGGATAGTAAGTCAGCCATGGTGGCATTGCAGAGCAGACACGATGGACTGAATGGCCTAATTCTATGGTCTCCCTAGGTACCATGCCAGTGAATGCTGCACTTACCTGAGCAGAGCATCAATGCAGCTCTCGCAAAACCGGTGCCCGCACTCCGTCTGCTTGGCATTGCGCAGTACCCGGCGGCACTGCTCACACTTGTACTTGTCATCAACCAGCTCCACAAACTCCTCGGCGTAACCCCCTTCTGGCCCTTCGGCCTCCAGCCCAAGAGACAGACACACACTGGAGGGAGGAGTCTCCTTTGGAGACTGGTACAAACACGGTTTTAATCTGTCTGACAGGCAGCCTGTCGCCATTGGCACTCTGTACTCGGGCTGAAAGCAGAGAGAGAGAGAGAGAATTATCCTCTTGATGTCTTACACTGGGCAGGAGCCATGTACCAATATCAAACCAGCCACATCATCTCTGTGTGTCCTGGTGCAAGCCAGCCACAAAGTCACACATCTATGAAATTTTAATATTTTTTTTAAATCCCCTCCAATAAGCTATGCATGATGAAGCTAATGGAACTAAAATAGATCTTGTTTTTGCTCTAAGTATGTTCTCTTTAATGTTTTTCTTATGAATGCCATTTATCTGATGCAACATGTCTGTGATGCTGCTGCAGGGAAGTTTTATATTGCACCTGTAGTGCATACATGTACTTGTGCAAATGACAATAAACTCAACTTTGACTTTGACCCTGCCCCCATTTTCCCATTTGCTTCCAAACCCAACAACCTTCTGGGGATCCTCGGCCCCTCTAATTCTGACCTCGGATCTGCTTTGCACCATCAGGACTGAATTCTGTCCCTAGTCAAGAAGGTGACAATAGAACCATAGAACATTACAGCACAGAAACAGGCCTTTTGGCCCTTCTTGGCTGTGCTGAACCATTTTTCTGCCTAGTCCTACTGACCTGCACCTGGACCATATCCCTCCATACACCTCCCATCCATGTATCTGTCCAGGTTTTTCTTAAATGTTAAAAGTGAGCCAGCATTTACTACTTCATCTGGCAGCTCATTCCACACTCCCACCACTCTCTGTGTGAAGAAGCCCCCGCTAATGTTCCCTCTAAACTTTTCCCCCTTCACCCTTAATCCACGTCCTCTGGTTTTTTTTTCTCCCCTAGCCTCAGTGGAAAAAGCCTGCTTGCATTCACTCTATTTATACCCATCATAATTTTACCCGTCTCTCTTGTACAGGTCCCACCTGCCCCAGAAGAGGTCCCAATGATCCTGAAATCTGACACCCTGCCCCCTACACCAGTTCCTCAGCCACTTGTTCCTCCTCCAGAGCATCCTATTCCTACCCTCACTGGCACCTAGCACAGGTAGCAATCCTGAGATTACCACCCTCGAGGTCCTGCTTTTCAACTTCCTACCAAGCTCTCTATACTCACTGTCCAGGACCTCTTCACTCTTCCTTGCTATGTCATTGGTACCGATGTACACCACGACATCTGGCTGGTCACCCTCCCACTTCAGAATGTCATGCAATTGATCAGAGACATGCTTGACCCTGGCACCTGGGAGGCAACAAACCATCCTGGATTCTCTGTCACGACCACAGAACCTTCTATCTGCACCTCTAACTATCGAGTCCCCTATCACTACCGCTCTCCTCTTTTTCCACCCTCCCTTCTGCACTGCAGAGCCAGACTCAGTGCCAGAGATCCGGCTACTGCAGCTTGTCCCAGGTAAGTCATCCCCGCCAACAGTATCCAATGCGGTATACTTGAGAACGTTTGTGTTCTGTATTTAGTGTTTCAGTAATATATAGCAATCTTGTAAAAGCTTTCATGTTCCTTTAGACAGTTCGCCACAGGTTATATGCAAAAATACGTGAATTGTACGCGTCATGATGCTACCTCGTGATCCGTGTGTGCTTTACTTAAAGTAAACACAAACTAAGACTTGCATTTCAGACTCCTTTGTTTTCCTTTGAATTACTTCAATGTTTCAAGGTTACAAAACATAACAGCTTAGTGATCTGCCTTCTTGAATGTGCCGTGGAGGTACTCCCTCAGTTCTTTTTGGACAGGAGTTCCAGGATTTGGATCCAGTCACATTGCAGGAACACTGATACATTTCTAAGTCAGAACCATTCAAGACAGAGGGGCTGTTCAGCTGGTGGTATCCTCATGCACCTAAATCCCTTTGACATCCTTGGCAGTAGAGGGCACTGATTTGGGAGGTTGGAGGCAATGGCTCTCCATGCCCACCTAATGAACTACAAAGAGGCATAGATAGCATAATACTATTACAGTGCCAGTGACCTTGGTTCAGCTCAGGGCGTTGTGTGTAAGGAGTTCAGTCCAGTGCCAGTGACCTGGGTTCAGTTCAGGGTGCTGCCCAGTGCCAGTGACCTGAGATCAGCTCAGGATGCTGTGTGTAAGGAGTTCAGTCCAGTGCCAGTGACCTGGGTTCAGTTCAGGGTGCTGTCTGTAAGGAGTTTTTGTGTCCTCTCCATGGCCCTGTGAGTTTCTTCCGGATACTCTGGTGTCCTCCCACATTTCAAAGATGCATGGCTTAGTAGATTAATTGGTCACATGGATGTAATTGGGCCATAAGTCCATTAAACATAAGAGCAGAATTAGGCCATTTGGCCCATTGAATCTGTTCTGCCATACCATCAAGGCTGATTTATTATCTTTGTCAACCCATTCTCCTGCCTTCTCAACATCCACTTTAAATATACCCAATGACTTGGCCTCCACAGCCCACTGTGGCAATGAATTCCACAGCTACATCAAACTCTGGTTAAACAAATTCCTCCTCATCTCCGTTCTAAAGAGACATCCTTCTATTCTGAGGCTGTGCACTCTGGTCCTAGAATCATCCTGTATAAGCAAACCCTCACCATGTCCTTTCTATCTAGGCCTTTCAATATTTGATGGGATTCTCCTCATTTTTGTAAACTCCGAGGAGTACTAGCCCAGAGCCGTCGAATGCTCCTCATACACTAACCCTTTCATTCCCCAGATCATCCTCATGAACCTCTTATGGACCCTCTCCAGTGCCAGCACATCTTTTCCTAGAAAAAGAGCCTAAAACTGCTCATAATACTCCATGTGCAGTCTGACCAGGGCCTTATAAAGCCTCAGCATTACATCTTTGCTTTAATATTCTAACCCCCTTGAAATGAATGCTAACACTGCATTTTCCTTTCTCACCACTGACTCAACCTATAAGTTAACCTTTAGAGAAATTTATATGAGAACTCCCAAGTCCCTTTCAAAGTTCAACATAACTTTATTATCAAAGTAAGCATATGTTACCAAAATACTACTCTGAGATTCATTTTCTTGCAGGCATTCACAGTAGAACATAGAAATACAATAGAATGTGTGTAGATTGATTCTGACAAAAAAAACAATGTGCAAAAGAAGACAAACTGTGCAAATACAAAAAAAAGCAAATAATAATAAGCTAAATGCCTGAAAAAAAACTGAGATGATAAGTTGTAAAAAGTGAGCTCATAGGTTACGTCCAGTGTTGTGGTCAATGCAGATTGAAGAACCTGGTGGTTGTGTGGTACCATCTGAACCTGGAGGCATGGAGCTACCTCCCATGCAATGGCAGCAGCAAGAAGAGAGCACGTCTTGGGTGGTGGGGGAGGGGGTCCTTGATGATGGATGCTGCTTTCTTGTGACACTGCTCCTTGCATATGTGCTTAATATTGGGGAGGGCTTTTCCTGTGAAGAACTGAGCTGTATCCATTACTGTTCTTTGGCATTGGTGTTTCGACGTAACCAGTCAGGATACTGTCCACTGATTTTGTATCTCTGATTTCAAGCGTGCCAGGCTTATTGGGCTGTACAGACCTGTTACTGTGCTGTTTCTCTAAATATAATATTAAAGGGATGGGTGTGTATAATAACTCCAAGCTTCATTATTATTGATGAGCCTGTAAGTCATTGCTCTGCAAGAGCAATATGTGACCTTTCACTTACATCTTATTCAGAGTCATTGAAAAGTACAGCACAAAAACAGGCCCTTTGGCCCATCTGGTCCGTGCTGAGCCATTTAAACAGCCTGCTCCCGACAACCTGCCTCGGGAGCATAGCTCTCCATATCCCTCCCATCCATGTACCTGTCCAAACTTCCCTTAAACATCGAAATCGAGCTCACATGGACCACTTGCGCTGGCAGCCTGTTCCACACTCTCTGCACCCTCTGTTCCCTTCTAACTCGAAGCTTTCCCTTAACCCATGACCTCTGGTTGTAGTCCTACCCAACCTCAGAGAAAAAGCCTGCTTGCATTTGCCCCTCATAATTTTGTATACCTCAATCAAATCTCCTCTCAATCTTCTACATTCCAAGGTATAAAGTCCTAACCTATTCAGTCTTTTCTTATAACTCAGGTCCTGCAGACCTGGCAACATCCTTGTAAATTTTCTCTGTACTCTTTCAACCTTACTTATATCTTTCCTGCAGGTGAGGAACCAAAACTGCACACAGTACTCCAAATTAAGCCTCACCAATGTCTGATACAACTTCAACATAACATCCCATCTCTTGTACTTAATACTTTGATTTAAGAAGGCCAATGTGCCAAAAGATTTCTTTACAACCCTATCAACCTGTGACATCACTTTCAATGAATTATGGGTCTGTATTCCTAGATCCCAATGTTCTGCCGAACTCTTCAGTGCCCTACAGTTCAATGTGTCAGGCCGACCCTGTCTGATCCTACCGAAGCACAATACCTCACACTTGTCTGCACTAAATTCCGTCTGCCATTTTTCAACCCATTTTCCCAGCTGTTCCAGATCCCACAGCAGGCCATGATAGTCTTCCTCGCTGTCCACCAACACCCCCTTTCTTGGCGGCATCCGCAAATTTGCTGATCAATTAACAAACAAATTCAGATCCTGCACCAGTCTCTGCCACACTCCACTAGTCACAGGCCTTCAGTCAGCCAACCATCTACCACTCTCTGGCTTCTCCCACAAAGCCAATGTCTAATGCAATTTACTATCTCATCTTGAATGCCGAGCGACTGAACCTTCTTAACTGATCTCCCACGTGGGATCTTATCAAAAACCTTATCAAAACACCCACTGCCTTACCCTAAACTTTCCTGGCAACTTCCTCCAAAAGCTCTATGATTGATTAGATATGAACTACCACGTACAAAGCCATGCTGACTATCTTTAATCAATTCCTGTCTATTCAAATACTCATACATCTGGTCCCTTAGAATACCTTCCAATAACTTTCCCACAATTAATGTCAGGCTCTCCAACGTATATTTCCTGGTTTATTTTTAGAGCCTTCCTTAAACAGCAGAACAGCATTACCTATCACCCAATCCTCTGGCATTTCACCTGCTGTTAAGAATGATTTAACTATCTCTGCTAAGGACCCAGCAATTTCTGCATTTGCCTCCCACAGGGTTCGAGGGAACAGCTTATCAGGCCCTGGAGATTTATCCTTCCTAACTTGCTTCAAGGGAGCAAACACTTCCTCCTCTGTAATCTGTACAGGGTCCATAAAGTTGATGCCTCAGTTTTCCTCATTTCTGTAGACTCAAGTGTCCATCTCCTGAGCAAATACAGATGCAAAAGATGCATTTAGGATCTCCCCCAACTCTTTAGGCTGCACGCATGAATTACCATTTTTACACATTCTCATTGAAATGAGTCTTGCTTCAAAGAATAACAAGCGGAGTATAGAAAAGAATATTTCACAAATGTATCTTTACTTCAAACTGTAAGTTATTTTGACAAGTCGTGGCATTTCACTTTGAAAGTTGTTTGTTTATCAGCTTTATCAGTCTGACATTTACCAACACTATTTTACTCTTTCAAAATACACCAAAAGCTTCTCAGAAGCCAAAAAAAGGAGTCAACGGTCTGTTGGTCCGCTAAATGTAGTTTCAACTCACAGTAATTATAGACTCATAGATCATGCATTGATTGTCAGGAAATGTGAAGGGGGCTAGACACAAAGGCAGCACCACGGAGACGATTTAGCAGTGTGCGATCACTTTAATAATAAACTGTAAAATAATAAGCCGTTAGGAGCCACAAAACAAGGGAGAATGCATATTTAATGTGACAGGGCTACAAGATGACTGAAGGCTTGGAGCAAGTGGATGAGGCTGGCGGAATCGCTGGGTGAACAAGGACTGTGGATGAGAGCTGGGTGCAGGTGATGAGTTCGAAGCGAGTGGCAGATGACTCCTGTTAGCTGGTTGTTACTGGGAGCTCCCTGCTTGTGCAGGTCTGACATTAATGTTCTTTACAGGCACCAGGACAAGAATTGTTAGGGTGGGAAACAGCTTCTTCCCCCGGACCATGAGATTACTGGTCTCAATTGACACCAAACCTCTGTGAACTCCAGAGACTGCTGTGTGTGAAAATCCCAGGAGATCAGCAGTTTCTGAGATACTCAAACTACTCCGTCTGGCACCAACAATCAATGTCACTTAGATCACATTTCTTCCACATTCTGATGTTTGGTCTGAACAACAACTGAACCTCTTAACCATGTTGTTTTTTTGTGGTGTCAGTACAGTGCAGGACATTAAAATATTGCGCTAGGTTACAATAAAACTAAAAGGAACGATTAGTGGGAAAGCAGAAGGGTGAGGTAGTGTTCATGATTTCATGGATTGTTCAGAAATTTGACAGGTGGAATGTGAGTCACAGGCTGCTGTGCCTCCTCCCTGATAGACACCTATGCATACAAACAAGCTCCCATAGTATATTATATTCAGAAGTTTGGTCAACATATGCACCCAACAATTTGATGCCAGCAATCAGTGACCAGGGTTCAATTCTTACACCTGTCTAGTACGTTCTCTCTGTGACTGCTAGGTACTCTGGTTCCCTCCTACATTATAAAGACATATGGTTAGGGTTAGTAAGTTATGGGCATGCTATGTTGGCACTGGAAGCATGGTGACCCTTGTGGCTGCCCAATGTGGACTGTATCAGTTGCTAACACAAAATTACGCATTTCTCTGAATGTTTTGATGGACATGTGACAAATAAAGCTAATCTTTAATCATTCTTGGATGTTGAGCTGTCTCACCCAGATGATTAGGTTCATGAGGATGCCAAGGTCCTGCGTTGGTGGGGAGATGGGAGTAAGTCAAGGACTGCGGATAGGAAAGGTTTAGAGCGGGGTTCCATGGACCCCTTGCTTAGTGGTATTGGTCCATGGCATCAAAAAGGGATTTGGTTCATATCTCTTGGGTAGAGGGACATGAACCAAATGGGACTGGTTTAGATTAGCCTCTTGGTCAGCATGATTGAGTTGGGGTGAATGGCCTGTTTCCATGCTGTATCACTCTAGGGATCTATGACTAATGTTATGTAAATGGGTCATAGAGTTGTTGCAGTACAAGAGGCTATTTGACCAATTGACTCTCATTCTTGCTCTCTGTAGAATGTTAATGTTATTCCTCCAAAACCCTCATACTGGGCACCACCCTTGTTGGCAGTAAATTCTGCATCATCACCACATGCTGTGTAAAAGGGTTCTTCACATTCCCTCCCCACGTCCCTTACCCAAAACCAAAGGTGTCCTGGAGGCACAGCTCATAGAATCGCTGCCCTCACAGCACCTGGGACCAGGGTTCAATCCTGACTAGGTGTGGTACTGCTGATGTGTGGATTTCTCTCCATGGCTCTCCTCCATAAACTCTGGTTTCCTCCCACATTTGCAAAGACGAACAAGTTGGTAGGTTGAATGCCCACTGTAAATTGCCCCTAGTGTGTAGGTGAGTGGTAGAACATGAGGGGGGAGTTGAGGGGATTTTAAGGGGAATAAGGAAAATGGGATTTGCATACAAGGAGTCAGTTGATGGTTGTCACAGACTCTACGGGCCAAAGGGCCTTCTTCCTTTCTGGTTCTGTCTGTGACCATAGAACAGACATAACCTCAATCAAATCTTCCCTCCAACTCCTTCTTTCTAAGGCAGGGGTTCCCAACCTCTTTTATGCCAAAGAACCCTTGTCACCACCACAGATTTGGCAGTGCAGCAGATACAGCAATTGTGCTTGTGAATTTGCACGTGTCAGCTAATTATTATTTCATTGTGATAGTAAAGTATTTAACTCCATTCATTCTGCCGTAGTGTTTGTCGAGACTTGGACACAGCACAGAAATGCTCCACTGCCTGTTTGCATTTGGCCTTGCCTGAGAAATTGGACTGTCGAGTCAACTGACTCTGAAGACTAGCAGTATTCGTTTTATTCTTAGTTGTTCTTTTCAGCCGCATGTAGGTTTCGTTTTCTATTTGAGAGTTTTAGTTAGGGGCCCTGTTTGGCCTAACGTTTATTGTTTTCTTTTCCCTTTAACACTGTTCGCATTGTGAACTATCGACCTGCTTCAGTGTCTCTCGCTCCGTTCTTGGGCCATATCCTAACTGGATGACACCCCTACGATTAAACACGGGGTCTGTGGACCCTAGGTTGAGGACCCCTGTTCTAAGGAGAACAGTGGCACTTTCTCCAATCTAAAATTGGGCTTGATGATCCTCCATCACTGATACCATTTTGGTAAATTCCCAGCTCTCCCAACCTTCTCCCCACATACTTCCACACACCCTCCCCCCCCAACCCCCAGTACGCTCTTAAGGGCTTCACATCCATCCTAAGGAGTAGCTGACCAGAAATGCACACAATGCTCCATCTGTGGCCCAACCACGTCGCAAGGGTTCAGCATGACCTGTATTCTCAATGCTTTCATTTATGAAGGGCAGGGCACCAAAGGACTGGGTTGAACAGCCTAACTATTGTGGTCTACCCTGCCTGTGCATGATAGCAGCCTCTTGGTTTCGAAATAAGCAGCTCAGGCAGCAGACCTAGCAACCTGGCCATGTGTTAAAGTGGCCTCATTCAGAGATTAAATCAGAAACATTGCAACATCAACACCAAGCCAATTGATGCTGATCGATCTTTACAATGGGGCAAATATGTTAAAGGAAGACTCCGCTTTGAACACCACAGCCCAGGACAGGCTCTTTGGCCCATGATGTTGTCCCAACCCTATAACCTACTCTTGGATCAATCTAACTCTTCCCCCCTCCGTAACCCTCCATTTTTCTATCATCCACATGTCTATTTAATAGTTTTTAAATGACCCTGATGTACCTGCCTCTACCACCACACATGACAGGGAGATCCACCCACCCTCCACTCTCTGTGTAAAAAATGTACCTTGGACATCGCCCCTACACTCTCCTCCAATCACCTTAAGGTTATGCCCCTTTGTGTGAGCCATTTCCGCCCCGGGAAAACTTCGCTCTATCTATGCCTCTTCACCTTGTACACCTCTATCAAATCACTGCTCATTCTCCTTTGCTACAAAGAGAAAAGGCCTAGCTCCTTCAACTTACCTTCATTAGACACAGTCTCTAGACCAGGCAGCATCCTGGTAAATCTCCTCTGACCCTCTATCAAACTATTGTTCTCAGTGCTTCCATTTATGACGGGAAAGGTAATTCGAGCTACTGGCAAGTCAATTCAAAGCATCGGTCTGATGTTAACTCATGATGAAGTTAAGGATTGGGTGTAGTCTGTGAAGAATGCAACAACAACAGTGTAAATGAAGATGATACAACCTCATTGCCTGCAAGACTAGTATGTGTTCAGAACAAAAAAGTGGGTAGAAAGATATCATTGTGCATACTAACCACCTAGCAAATTGCCTTTTCCAACACCTCACTTCTAGAAAGCACTATAGGGATATTAAAACAAAAACCACCCCATCTTAAAAGTTTTGTTCCCCCAGGCAGTTAATCAGAGCAACCATTTTAGTTAGCTACCCCTACCCCCTCTATCTGTGACCCCTGTCACTGCACTGCACTGTAGACTTGTTAAACCACTGTTTATAATGCAGTTTACATTGTAAAGACATGCTGGCTTTTATGTATATTTTACTCCATACTTGTACTTTAACTTTATTTTTATATAATTTATTCTTTATAATTATTGAACATTGCTACTTTCTGCTGCATGTTGCTTTCTGACAAACACACCTCTATAAGTTCCTAATACATGTAAATGTATGTGGTAATAAAATTGATCCTTGATAAGAAGAAAAAGAAGAAAAGAATGAGAGAAAGAGAGAAAGCATGAATGAAGAAAGAGTCAGAAAGGATAAAAATAATAATAATGGAAATAAAAAGTAACAGCTGTTTCACCCTCTCTATTTTTTCAGTTTTCCCAAAGTTTGGTCCCAGGACTGACCCAGTCCTTGTCTGTATGGTTTAATCACAACCTGAGCTTCCTACTAAGCTATCCAAAAAATACACTCAGTGATCACTGTATCAGTTACCTCCTGTATCTAAAAAAAAGTAGCCACTGAGTGAATGTTCATGTCTTCTGCCCATCCACTTCAATGTTCGACAGGTCGTGCATTCAGAGATGCTCTTCTCCACACTTCGATTTAACATATGGGTTTTTTCAGTTACTATCAGCTTGAAGCAGTCTGGCCATTATCCTCTGACCTCTCACATTAAGAAAGCATTTTCACCCACAGAACGACACCACTCACTGGGTGTTTCTTGTTTTTCACACCATTTCCTGTAAACTCTAGAGAGTGTGATGCATGAAAATCCCAGATCAGCAGTTTCTGAAGAACTCAAACTACCCCATCTAGCACCAACATGGTCAAAGTCACCTAAATCACCTGACTCCTCCATTCTGATGTAGCAAATAAGGTGGCCACTATCTATCTGTACAGCACATTGATAATCAAATTTAAGTTTACCCAGGATATAGATGCCATGAAAATTATCTTCTTACAGCAGTAGTTTACAAACATAAAACCATGATCTAACATAGACTTAAATTAACATAAAGTGTACATGAAAAATATAAACTAAAATAAACAAAATGTCATTCCAGTCTGTAAACTCCTTTATCTAATGACTTAAAATGCTCCTCTCAAGGCTTTTAAAATCCAATGATTAACGGTTTACTTAATAGCACTGGGCAGTGAACCTGTCTGTCAGTTGATGTGTCCAAGATGTTTAAAATCCTTTGAATTCAACACCATCTTGCACAATAGCAAGCATTCCTTAGTAGTCAGGCGGCCTGCAATGTATTCCCACTGAATATTGAAAGGTCTCGGTAAAGTGAATGTGGAGAGGATGTTTCCAATGGTGGAAGAGTCTCGGACTAGAGGACAGGGCCTCCAAATATCCCTTTGGAACAGAGAAGAGGAGGAATTTCTTGAGTCAGAGGGTGGTGAATCTGTGGAATTCATTGCCACATCGGCTGAGGAGGCCAGGTCACTGAGTGGAGGTTGATTCGTAAGGGTGTCAAAGGTTACAGGGAGAATGCAGGAGAATGGAGTGGAGAGGGGTGATGAATCAGCCTTGATGGAACGGAGGAGCAGTTTTGATAGGCCTATACATTTATAAAATTGGACATGGTTCACTTTTAATATACTTGCACAACACTGGCACCCACGACCACAAAGGCAGTGTTTCCTTAACAAAACAGATTTGGTTATTTCATATGCATTTCATTAAATACTTCAAAGCAAGATTGGGTTTAACACCAAAAACCCTTAATGCAAATGCTGATGAAGCTTTGGAACTCTCTACCCCACAGATGGGTCGTGGAGGATAGATCACTGGCAGCTAGTTAAAGTGGAGGGAGATAAAAGTTTAAAAGACCAGGGAAACTGAGGACAATGGACAACTGGCAGAGAAAAGTGGATGAGACCTGGGACAGATCAGATACACTCATTAGGTATCTCATAGTCTTTTGCTATTGTAACCCATCCTCTTCAAGGTTCAATGAATTGTGCACACAGAGATGCTCTTCTGCACACCACAATTGTAACGTGTGATTATTTGAGTTACTGTTGCCTTCTTGTCATCTTGAACCAGTCTGCCCAGTCTCCTCTAAACTCCTTCATTTGGTGCTTTCACCAAAAGAACTGCCACTAACTACACTTTTTTTGTCCTCTGTAAATACCCAATCTGCAGTCCACGAACCCCCCGGTTAATGGTAGGGGTCCATGGCATCAAAGAGATTGGGAACTCCTACACTAGAGACTGTTGTGTGCGAAAATTCCAGGAGATCAGCAGTTTCTGACATATTCAAACCACCCCATTGTCACCAACAATCATTCCATGGTCAGAGTAACTTAGATCATTCTTCTTCCCTATTCTGATGTTTGGTCTGAACAATTGAACCTCTTCACAGCACTTTTATGCATTGAGTTGGTTCCATGTGGTTGGCAGATTAGATATTTGCATTAATGAGCAGGTGTTCAGGTGTACCTAATAAAGTGGCCTCTGAGTGTGTGGGACAGAGTTCAGGGCAGAATGATCTACTCTGTCGCTACTTCCTAATGTTCTTCTTCCGTTCTAATGTGTATCATTCAGAATAGTTAGATTTTTTCATTCAATCAGTGCACCTTAATAATTACAGAATGGTTAAAAATAATGATCTAGGAGCTTATCTCCTGAACGAGTATCTCAGACACATGGATTCCAAACCAATGGACTCACTTTCAAGGATTATACAACTCATGTTCCCTGATTATTTCATTACTTATTTTTTTATTTGTAGTTTGTTTTCTTTTACACATCAGTTGTCTGTGCATGTGTATAGTTTTTCATTGATGCTATTGTATTTCTCTATTCTGCTGTGAATACTATATGGTGACATATATGTACTTTAATAATAAACTTACTTTGAACTTCATACTTTGAACATGAGAGTCACAGATACTGGAAATCCAGAGTAACACATACAAAATGCAGGAGGAACTCAGCAGGTCAGGCAGCATCCATGGAGAGGAATAAACAGTCAACCTTTTGGGCTGAGACTCTTCATCAGACCAGTCACAGTCCAGGGTAGGGGAGTCAGAAACCAGAGGGCACAGATTTAAGGTGAGAAGGGGAAGATTCAAACAGGGCCTGAGGGGCAAATTTTTCACACAGAGGATGATGGATGTATGAAATGAGCTGCCAGAGAAAGTGGTAGGGGCAGGTACAATCAGAATATTTCAAGGCATTTAGAGAGTTGCATCGATAGGAAAGGTTTAAAGGGATTTGGGCCAAATCAGAGGACCAGGGCTAGCTCAACCAGGCAACTTTGTCGGGACGGATTCAGTAGGCCGAGGAGCCTGATTCCACACTGAATGGCTCTATGAATGTTGTCGACCATCCAAGTAAAGAAGTTTACTACATTTGCACAGATGGCCTAGTGTCTGTGAGTCTGTCAGTCCAGGCAGGAACTGAACGTTGGAGGCCTGAAGGCAGCCTGTACTCTCATATGCACTCCCACCTCACATCTGGCATATTGTGGTTTATCTGCATATCTGGCAGGGATGTGCCCCTAACATCTGAAAGTGTGAGCTCCCTCCTCACATCTGGCAGATGGTGATTCTCCTTCTCCGCTGGCTCCCTCCTCACACCTCACACTGTTACTTTCTCCACTCCTGGTGGGAGATGAGAAGGAGGAAGGGGTGAGGGGATGGGAGGGAGTGTAAGAGGCAGAGAAAAGATGGGATGGAGTGACTGCAGGTCCCAAATAGGGAAGCATAAAGGATGCCCTGGGGAACGGAGAGTATAGACATTGGGAGGGAAGGGGACAATGAGGGGAAGCAGAGGTAAGGGGAAAGGGAGAAGAAAAGGGGGAGGAAGATGGAAGGAAAGGCAGAGAGGTAGGGAGGGAATGAGAGAGAACCACCATAGTCAGTGTCAGACTCAAGCACCAGATTTGGGCCCCCTGTTCCCATGGCAATTTTGAAGAAATAAGAGATAAAGATTAGCTTTATTTATCACATGTACATCAAAACATCCAGTGAAATGCCTGATTTGTATAAAATCAAATCGGTGAGATTGTGCTGGGGTGGGGTGTTGGGGGGGCTGCCCACATAGCACGCCACAACTCACTGACCCTCACCGTTCGCCTTTGGAACGTTGGAAGAAACTGGAGCACCTGAACTAAACCACACCATCACAGAGAGAACCTCTTCTCCATACAGACAGCAGCGGGAATTGAATCCCGAACTTATAGCCAGTACTGTAAAGCGTTGCACCAAACCCTGAACTATTGGAAAATTGACTTTCCTAGGACACCGTCTGAAGGATCATTGGCAGAGGTATCCCTATCTCTTCTCCATAACAGGTAGCGTGACAGTATTACCACACCAGAGACCTGGGTCAATCCCTGCCGCTCTCTGTGAGCAGTGTGCACGCTCTTCTATAACCATGTGGGTTTCCTCCATTCCTCCAGATTCCTCCCCATTCCAAAGATTTTTGGGTGAGTTGGTTAATTGGTTAACTGGGTGGTGCAGTCTCACTGATCCAGAAAGATGAGTTAGCGTACTTTATCTCTAAATAAAAATTAAATTACATAAATAAACCAGGTAGCATGGTGGCAAACGGAAGTCATCACATTCCTATCATGGGATCCTGTTATGTGCAATTTGTCCCTGAACCTCCTATATTAATGGAGAGACAGCACTTCAGAAGTCAGTCCTCTTGATGGGAGAAAATATTGGAGAGGTAACGATCACAACACCATCTCCTTTACCATAGCGCTGGAGAGGGATAGGAGCAGACAATTTGGGAAAACATTCATTTAGGGTAAGGAGAAATATGATGTTATTAGGCAAAAGAACTTGGGAGCATAAACTGGGAGAAGATGTTTTCAGGGAAATGCACAGCAGAAATCTGGCAAATGTTCAGGGAACACTTGCTTGGTGCTCTGCATAGGTATGTTCCACTGAGGCAGGTAAAGGATGGTAGGGTAAAAGAACTTTGGTGTACAAAGGCTGTAGAAAATCTAGTTAAGGAGAAAAACTTACAAAAGGTTCAAAAAACTAAGTACTGTTAGAGCTCTAGAAAATTACAAGAGTGCCAGGAAGGAGATCAAGAATGAAATTAGGAGAGTTAGAAGAGGCCATGAGAAGGCCTTGGCGAGCAGGGTTAAGGAAAACCCCAAGGCATCCTAAAGCATGTGAAGAGCAAGAGGATAAGCCATGTGAGAATAGGACCAATCAGCAGCAATAGTGGAAACATGTGCATGGAGCCAGAAGAGGTAGCAGAGGTACTTAATGAATACTTTGCTTCAGGATTCACCAGTGAAAAGGACCTTGGCAATTGTGGGGATAGCTCAGGGTTAGGGTTAGGGTAGCCTCCCAGGCGACTGTGGGAGGCGAGGGAGGAGATTGCTGAGCCTCTGGCAATGATCTTTGCATCATCAATGGGGACAAGAGAAAAACCAGAGGACTGGAAGGTTGCAAACATTGTTCCCTTGTTCAAGAAAGGGAGTAGACATAACCCAGGAAATAATAGACCAATGAGTCTGACCTCAGTGGTGGGCAAGTTGTTGGAGAAGATCCTGAGAGACAGAATTCATGAGCATTTAGAGAGACATAACCTGATTGGGGATAGTCAGCATGGCTTTGTCAAGGGCAGGTTGTGCCTTACGAGTCTGATTGAATTCTTTGAGGAGGTAGCAAATCACATTGATGAAGATGGAGCAGTGGATGTAGTGTATATGGATTTCAGTAAGGCATTTGATAAGGTTCCCCATGCAAGGCTCAATCAAAAAATAAGACGCTATGGGATCCAAGGAGATCTTGCTTTGTGGATCCAGAATTGGCTGGCCCAGAGAAGGCAAAAGGTGGTTGTGGATGGTTCACATTCTGCATGAAAGACAGTGACTAGTGGTATTTTGCAGGGATCTGTTCTGGGACTCCTACTCTTCGTGATTTTTATAAATCTGGATGAGGAAGTAGAGGGATGGCTTAGTAAATTTGCTGATGACACAAAAGATGAGGGTGTTGTGGATAGTCTGGAGGGTTGTCAGAGTTTACAGTGGGACAGCGATAGGATGCAGAACTGGCTGAGACATGGCAGATGAAGTTCAACCCAGGTAAGTGTGAAGTGGTTCACTTCAGTAGGTCAAATTTGAAGACAGAATATAATATTAATGGTAAGGCTCTTGGCTGTGTGGAGAATCAGTGAGATCTTGGGGTCTATGTCCATAGGACACTCAAAGCAGCTGCACAGGTTGACAAGAGCCGTGAGGTAATGTTACAGTTATATAAGACCTTAGTTAGACCCCACTTGGAGTGCTGTGCTCAGTTCTGGTCACCTCACTACAGGAGGAATGTGGATACTATAGAGATATAAGAGCAGATTTACAAGGATGTTGCCTGGCTTGGATGCTCTATAAGAATAGGTTGAGTGTACTTGGCTTTTTCTCCTTGGAACAACACAGGATGAAAGATGACCTGACAGAGGTAAGATAATGAGAGGCATTAATCGTGTGGATAGCCAGAGGCTTTTCCCCAGGGCTGAAATGGCTAGCACGGAGGGTCATAGTTTTAAGGTGCTTGGAAGTAGGTACAAGGGGGATGTCAGAGGTAAGTTTTTCACTCAGAGAGTGGTGGGTGCGTGGAATGCACTGCCGGTGATGGTGGTAGAGGTGGATACAATAGGGTCTTTTTAGAGACTCTTAGATAGGTGACCCGGCTGGTGGCGTAGTGGCATCAGCATCTGACTTCGGGACAAAAGATCCTGCGTTCGAATCCAGCCGGCTCCCCTGCATGCTTTCTATCCATACAGGGTTACGAGCTCACCTGGCAGAAGGCAATGGCAACCCACTGCTGCTTGGCAACTTGCCTTGTACGCGGTTCCCCACTACGTCAGAGAGGCCTGGAGGGAAATTGCTCATTAACCGGAGAAACTCCAGATGCGATGTACCTTTCTTTTCCTTACATAGGTACATGGAGCTTAAAGAAATAGAGGGCAGTGCGCTAGGGAAACTCCAGGCAGTTTCTAGAGTAGTTACGTTGTCAGCGCAACATTGTGAGCCAAAGGGCCTGTAATGTGCTGTCGATTTCTATGTTTCTATGCTGCCATGGACTTCCAAGCCTGGCTGTGAAACAGCATAGGGCTAGCAATCCCATCCAAAAAAAGCCCAGTGCTACAGTAATATCAACAGGAGGTCCCAATATCTCATTCCTGGGAGAGGAAGGCTCTTTGATGGGTTACACTTTAAAAGACGGAAAGACTGGTCCAGGAGAGAGGACTCTGGTGAGTTGTTATTGGTGGCCTATGCCCCAGATGAGCTTAAGAAGAAGTACTTTGAATGAAAGTCCCTAAGGACTGAAGGAGGGCGATATTCGCACCACGAAGAAGTGTCGAGGATTGCAAGGAATTGAATGGGGAGTTGAGGTCAAAGTCAGCAAGCCAAAATCTTCAGAGAGAGTCAGGTAGCCTCTATGGAGGGAAATGAACGGTTGACATTTTGGGCCGAGACCCTTCAGCAGCATTATGTCTATTCTCTCCACAGATGCTGCCTGGCCTGATCAGATTCTTCAGCATTTGTGTGTATGTTGCTCAGGTTTTCCAGCATTTGCAGAAACTCTTGTGTCCATGATCTTGGAGATTGGTGGAGGGGCCTTGTTGCTTTCTTCTGTACCTGTTCTTTACAGAAATACAGGATGTTTCCTTAGCTCTGCCGGGGACACTTAGTGACATACTCAATGGGTCTTATAGACCCTACCCAACAGACAAGTAGACCTTGGCTAGAATCAGCAATGGTGAGTCTCCCACAATCCATTAGTGCAAACGTAGACAATGAGGTTATTATATATATGTGGCAATCAATTCCTGGTATTGAAAACAGCAGTTCTACAAAAGTACTGTTGTAAGTTTCCTGAATGGTTGCATCACAGTCTGGTACAGCAATTCAACTGATTGTCTTGGACGTTTTTCTTGTGCTCTCAAGGCCCTGCTGGGCATTAGTACTGCAGAATACTGTAAGCCCAGCTCACTGGTTCTTTGACGAGACCGAAGGCAGGGGAAGCTGCACAGACCAGGCCCTCAAGCCACGGGATTGCCTACTGCAGCAGCCCAGGGTAGACAGTGTGGCATGGCAGGCGGCCCCTCCTGGCAGTGCTGCATTCCATTTCGCTCAGTGGAAGACGAGCTCAATTGCAGTCGTCTGCGGCCGCACTGGCACGTGATGAGGACAGCTCTGGGCTTGTTCTTTGGAACGTAGCTCAAGGACAAGATCCAACGCACCATTAATCTACAGCTCATGACACTCAGGGACTTTGGCTTTATTGTTTTTGTGACCGTCTATCAGCAGGTCAGGCAGCATCTACGGAAATGAATAAATAGTCAACTTTTCGGGCAGAGACCTTTCATCTGGACTGCAAAAGAAGGGGGAAGGACCCAGAATAAGAAGGTGAGGGAGGGGGAGGAGTTGAAGCTGGGTGAGACCAGGTGAGGGAGAAGGCAGGTGGGTAAGGCAGACTGAAGTAAAAAGCTGGGAAGAGATAAAGGGCTGAAAAAGAAGGAATTGGATAGGCGAGTAGACCATGGGAGAGAGAGGTGAAGGGCATGTGTGGAGAAGGGAAGGGGCTAGAGAAGGGCCAGAATGAGTAATGGAAGAAGAGAGAAAGGGGAGGGTGGATAAATTGCCAGAAGTTAGAGAAATCAATGTTCATGCCATTGGGATGGAAATTATCCAAACAGAACATAAAATGTTGACTGTCCATCTTAAGAGTGGCCTCATCATGGCAGTAGTGGAGGCCATGGACTGATATATCAGAATGGGAATGGGAAGTCGGGAATTAAAATGGATGGCTACTAAGAAATCCCACCTTTTGTGGTGGATGGAAAAAAGGAGCTCGACGAAGCAGTCCCCCAACCTGCACTAGGTCTCACCAACATAGAAGGGGCTTCACTGGGGGCATCAGATGCTGTAGATGACCCCAACAGACTCACAAATGAAGTGTTACCTCAGATAGAAGGACTGTTAGGGGCCCTGAGTGGTGGTGACAGAGGTGTAGGAGCCGGTGTATCTCTGCAGGGATAGTGCCAGGCAGGGAGAGACGAGTGGACAAAGAAGTCATGTAGAGAGTGTTCCCTGTGGAAGGCATAAAGTCGAGAGGGGGAGAGGGAAAGATGTGTTTGGTGGAAGTATCCCGTTGAAGTTGGTGGAAGCTACAGGGAATGCTTAATTCAGATACAACGTGCAGTAGATACTTCCAGACCTTCGAGCCATGCCAACCACACCCTAATCACAGGATAATTTACAATGCCCATTTACCCTACTAACCAGTATGTCTTTGGGCTGTGGGAGGAAACCGGAGCACCAAGAGGAAAGCCATGCATTCTACCAGACTGCTTACAGATAATGGCAGAAATGAACTCTGAACTTTGATGCCCTGAGCTGTAATAGTTTTGGGCGAACAGCTACCCTACAAAGGCCCATAGGGTGGTAGGTGAGGGCCAGAGGAATATTTTACAGCACTGTTCTCCTTACTTAAAGAGTGTTAACATGATGGAGACAGTTCAGAGAAAGCTCATTGGACCAATCCCTGGAATGGGCTGCTTGATTTGTGAGGAAGAAGTTTAGAGGTGTGAGAGATGATTTGATTTTTTAAAAAATTCTGAGAATCTTGATAGGGTGGAAGTTAGGGGAAATAGTAAGTTATTGTTGTTCTAGACAGTATGGAAAGTTATGAAAAATTACAAGGGGATCTTGCTGAGCTGAGTCTGTGGGTTGCGGATTGAAATGGCTTTCAATCCAGTTAAATGAGAGGTGTTTCATTTCGGGAGGGTAGGACTTACACTTCCCAGGGTAGGACTTATACGGCCCTGGGGAGTGTAATGGAACACAGAAATTGGAAGACAGGCTGGTGATTAGGTGATTCATCAGTCCAGGCATTGTATAAAGGAGTTTGGGGCTATAAACACCATGGGTGTATTTTGGTGTCAACATAGAGCATGATGTACAGTTCTATTAATTTATTTATGGAGTAGGACCTTCCCACCCTTTAAGCTGTGCTGCCCAGCAACCCCCTAGTTTAACCCTGGCCTAATCACAGGACAATTTATAATGACCAATTAACCTACCAACCGGTACAGCACCTATAGAAAGTATTCATTCCCCCCCTTGGAAGTTTTCATGCTTTATTGTTTTACAAAATTGAATCGCAGTGAATTTAATTTGGTTTTTTTGACACAGAAAAAGACGAAGTGAAAACAGATCTCTACAAAGTGATCTAAATTAACTACAAATATAAAACACAAAATAATTTATCCCCTTCAAATCAATATTTAGTAGATGCACTTTTGGCAGCAATTACAACCGTGAGCCTGTGTGGATAGGTCTCTATCAGCTTTGCACATCTGAACACTGCAATTTCCCCATTCTTCTTTACAAAACTTCTCAAACTTTGTCGGATTACAGGGGATCATGACTGAACAGCCCTTTTCAAGTCCAGCCACAAATTCTCAATTGTATTGAGGTCTGGTCTCTGATTTGGCCACCAAGGCCATTAACCTCACTGTTTTTAAGCCATTCCTGTGTAGCTTTGGCTTTATTCTTGGGGTTATTGTCTTGTTGGAAAACAGATCTCCCAAATCATGGTTCTCTTGCACACGGCGTCAGATTTTCTTCAGGAATTCCCTGTATTTTGTTGCATTCATTTTACACTCTACCTTCACAAGCCTTCTGGGACCTACTGCAGTGAAGCATCCCCACAGCATGATGCAGCCACCATCATGTTTCACAATAGGAATGGTGTGTCTTTGATGACGTGTGGTGTTTGGTTTACACCAAACATAGCGTTTAGTCTGATGGCCAAAAAGCTCAATTTTGGTTTCATCAGACCGTAGAACCTTCTTCCAGCTGACTTCAGAGTCTTCCACATGCCTTCTGGAAAACTCTGGCTGAGATTTCATGTGAGTTTTATTCTAACAGTGACTTTCTCTTTGCCACTCTCCCATAAAGCTGCAACTGGTGAAGCACTCAGGCAACAGTTGTATGCGCAGTCTCTCCCATCTCAGCCACTGAAGCTGGTAACTCTTCTAGAGTTGTCACAGGTCTCTTGATGGCCTCCCTCACTAGTCCCTTTCTTGCACGGTCACTCAGTTTTTGAGGACAGCCTGCTCTAGGCAGTTTTACAGCTGTACCATATTCTTTCCATTTTTTGATGACTGACTTAACTGTATTCCAAGGGATATTCAGGGACTTGGAATTTTTCTTATATCCATTTCCTGACTTGTGCTTTTCAGTAAACTTTACCCGGAGTTGCTTGGAGTGTTCTTTTGTCTTCATGGTGTAGTTTTTGCCAGGTTACTGACTCAGCAGCAATTGGACCTTCTGGATACGGTGTATTTTTACTACAATCAATCGAAACACATTGACTGCACACAGTGATCTCCATTTAACTAATAATTTGACTTCTAAAAACAATTGGCTGCACCTGTGATAATTTGGTTTGTCATATTAAAGTGGGTGAATACTTATGCAATCAATTATTTTGTGTTTTATATTTGTAATAATTTAGATCACTTTGTAGAGATCTGTTTTCACTTTGACATGAAAGAGTCTTTTTCTGCTGATCAGTGCCAAAAAAGGCCAAATTAAATCCACTGTGATTCAATGTTGTAAAATAATAAAACATGAAAACTTCCAAGGGAGGTTGAATACTTTTTATAGGCACTGCATGTCTCTGGACCGTGGGAGGAAACCAGAGCACCTGGAGGAAATCTCCACAGTCATAGGGAGAATGTACAACCTCCTTACAGATGGCAGGAATAGAACCTGTACTGGAAAGCGTGCTATCCACTACGCTACTGTGCTGCCCCTGTACGGGACCATCCTGTTGTAGGAAAGTTGTTAATCAACTGGAAAGAGTGCTGGTGCCTAGACTTGAGAGCCTTGGTTACAAGGAAAGTTTGTGTAGACTAGGAGTTTATTCCCTAACCTGATGGAGAGACCTGATAAAATTACACAAGACCATGCGGGGTACAGACAGGATGAAAGTACATAGTCTTTTCCCCATGGAGGGGCTGCTAAAAGCAAGAGGACATAAGTTTAAGGAGATTTAAGAGAGACATCAGTGCTGCCTCTTCACACAAAATGGGTGTGAATTTGAAATGAGTTGCTAGAAATAGTGGTTAAGACAGACACAATAGTGACATATAAAAACTATCTTGGATACGAGGAGTTTAGAAGCTATGGGCTAAATGTGAGCAGATGGAACTAGTTTGCTGGGCAACATAGTCTGCAGGGACAGGTTGGGCCGAGGGGTCTCTTTCCCTGCAGTATGGCTCTGTATGGAGAAGATATTTCCTCTTGTGGGTGAATGGGGGGTTGGGAGAGAGAGAGAGACACCTTTTCCATTCAAAACAGAAAAGTACACTCAGTGCCCACTTTATTAGGTACAGCTGTACACCTTGTTAATGCAATTACCTAGTCAGCCAATCATGTAGCAGCAACTCAATGCATAAAAGCATGGTGAAGAAGTTCAGCTCAAACATGAGAATGGAGAAGAGATGTGATCTAAGAGACTTTGACCATGAAATGATTGTAGGTGCCAGACAGAGTGGTTTGAGTATCTCAGAAACTGCTGATCTCCTGGGATTTTCATGTACAACAGTCTCTAGAATTTACAGAGAATGGTGAGATTTAAAAAAAGTCCAGTGACAATGGCAGTTTTGTAGATGAAAATGCCTTGCTGATGAGAGAGGTCAGAAGAGAGGTTCAAGCTGACAAGAAGTGACAGTAATCCAATAATCATGCATTACAACTGTGGTGTGCAGAAGAACATCTCTGAATGCACAATGCTTCAAAATTTGAAGTGCATAGGCTACAACAGCAGGAGACCAGGAAGATGCCTAATAAATGGGCACTAAGTGTATTTTTCTTGGAATGCCATGAGCCTTTGGAATGTTTTTCTCAAAGGGCAGTAGAAGCAGAGGCTGAATGTGTTTATATAAATAGTGGCAGGTAAAGCGTGGAGTGAAGTTGAGTCAGATAAATGATGTTTTCATTGAATGGCAAAGTGAACCTAATGGCCCTCCAGAGCCTTCTGTTCAAGCAATGTACTGTGGCTGCACATTATAATCTGCTTTCAAAATGGTGATCACATGATCAGTCCACAAACACACGAGAGTCTGCAGATGCTGGAAGTCCAGAGCAACACATTCAAAATCTGGCGGAACTTGGCATCCATGGAGAGGAATAAAGAGCCAATGTTTCGGGCTGAGGCCTTTCATAAGGACCTGACGTCCCTGTTCTCTTGTTGAAGGGTGTTGGGTGGGAACATTGACTAGTTATTCTTCAAAGATAACTACACACCTGACAGCTGGATAGATACATCTGGTAGAGCTGCAGCTCAAGTTGATGCATGCCTTATCAGTTTCATTTAACCTCTCTACCTTCAAGTTCTACTAAATCTCCAATAAATAGAATGTGGAAACCATTGAAAAGGTGCAGAGGAGATTTACAAGGATGTTGCCTGGATTGGGGAGCATGCCTTATGAAAACAGGTTGAGTGAACTCGGCTTTTTCTCCTTGGAGCGACAGAGGATGAGCGGTGACCTGATAGAGGCATATAAGATGATGAGAGGCATTGATCGTGTGGATAGTCAGAGGCTTTTTCCCAGGTCTGAAATGGTTGCCACAAGAGGACACAGGTTTAAGGTGCTGGGGAGTAGGTACAGAGGAGATGTCAGGGGTAAATTTTTAACGCAGAGAGTGGTGAGTGCGTGGAATGGGCTGCCGGCAAGGGTGGTGGAGGCGGATATGATAGGGTCTTTTAAGTGACTTTTGGATAGGTACATGGAGCTTAAAAAATAGAGGGCTAACCATAGTAATTTCTAAGGTAGGGACATGTTCGGCACAATTTTGTGGGCCGAAGGGCCTGTATTGTGCTGTAGATTTTCTATGTTTCTAATTCCATTCTGAAAAGGAAAGAGGAAAACTGGACAACTTTGTCTTTTCCTTCTATGTTTATTCTCATGAATACTGAGTCAGGTATCTCTAGCAGCTTGCTCTTCAGCCCAGCCATGATATAACACATTACAGCACAGTGCAAGCCCTATAATCCACAATGTTGTGCCAATATTTTAACTTACTCTAACCCTTCACTCTCCATAGCCTCCATTTTAATTTCATCCATGTGCCTATCTAAGAGATTCTTAAGTGCCCCTAATGTATCTGCCTCTACCATCACTCATGGCAGCACGTTTCATGTGGCACTCTCTGTGTAAAGAACTTAACTTTGATATCTCTCTTGTACTTTCCTCCAACCATCTTAAAATTATGCCTGCTTGTATTAGTGGGCACGTGGCCAAGTGTAAGGCATTGGACTAGTTCGAGCCTTGGCTGAGGCAACGTGTAGTGTCCTTGAGCAAGACACTTCATACATTGCTCTACGACGACACTGGTGCCAAGCTGTATGGGTCCTAATGCCCTTGCCTTGGACGGCATTGGTGTCGTGGAGAGGGGAGACTTGCAACTGCTGGTCTTCCATACAACCTTACCCAGGCCTGCGCCCTGGAAAGTGAAGATTTTCCAGGCGCAGATCCATGGTCTCGCAAGACTAACTTTAGACATTTCCACCTTGGGAAAAGTCTCTGGCATTAAATCACCTCTCATCCTCCTTTGCCCACCCAGCTCACTCAACCTTCCTTTACAGGACATGTTGTCTCGTCCAGGTAGCATCCTGGTAAAATCTCTCTCAATGGTTAACAGTTAACTTTTGATGTCTCTAGGCCTATGCTCAATGGAGTTCAGAAGGAATAGAGGGTGGGTGGGATTTCATTAAAACTGAAAGGCCTGGATAGGGTGGATGTGGAAAGGATGTTTCAGTTAGTGAAAGGGTCTAGGTTTGAAGGGCACAGCCTCAGAATAAGGGGATGATCTTTCACAGCTGATAAGAGGAGGACCTTCTTCAGCCAGAACTTAGTGAATCTGTGGAATTTGTTGCCACAGGTTCACCACCCCCTGTTTTAAGCAATTCCTCCTCTTCTCAGTTTCCCTTTATACTGAGGACTGTGGAGCCCAAATCACTGGGTGTATTTAAGGCCAAGGCCGAAAGATTATTGATTGGTAAAGGGGTGAAGAGTTACAGGGAAAAGGTGGGTGAATGAAGTTGAAAAAGAAATCAGCCATTATTGAACGGAGGAGCAGACACAATAGGCTTAATTCTGCTCCTATATCTTATGCCCTTATCATCCAAACATCCTTTCTTGAGGGGCTGGGAGGAATTAATTGCATCTTTATCAACATTTAAAACATCGCACCTTAAACTCCTTTGTCTCAAAAACTGTCCTCTGACTTAACTCCTTTCATCAAGCCCCCAGGGTCTCTGTACAGCTTTAAGCAATTTGTTAGTGATTAAGTAACCATCTTGAAATGATACTCATACATTAATACCAAGGAAAGGAAAGTCATAAACACTCTCTCTAGAGAGTACGAGTTAATTCCCCCCCACCCAACCCACCTCCATAGCACTGAGGAACCAACCAGGGAGCCAGCCTGAGAACCTTACTGATCAAAGTGAACACTGGATATACATCTGCAAGAGACCAGTCCCTAAAATCACCTGCAGTCACCAAACCCAGGAGAGCCAACAACCTACGGAATGCAGTGACAAATTATTTTTGAGATACAGAAGGTCCAGAGCAACACACACCAAATCCCTTATGAAAGGGATGGATAAGATAGAGTCAAGGAAGCTGTTCTCACCGGTAAGACTAGAACTAGGGGACATACCTCACAATTCAAGGGAGTAGATTTAGGACGGAGATGAGAAACTGCTTTTCCCAGACAGTAGTGACTCTGTGGGATTATCTGCCCAGGGAAACAGTAGATTCTACCTCATTAAGTACATTTAAGGCACAGTTAGATAGATTATTGCACAGAGGGGAATTAAAGGTTTTGGGGGAAAGGCAGGTAGGTGGAGTTGAGTCCATGGCCAGATCAGTCATGATCTTATTGAATAGACGAGTAGGCTCCATAGGTCAGATGACCTACTCCTGCTCCTATTTCTTTATGTTCCCATGACAAAAACCATACAATGTTAATGCTTGTGGCCTTGACAGTAATTTATCAAGCTTTCCCATAACTTGTGCACTGTGCCCCAGCTGGCATTCCATGTGCCTTCTCTCTTTGCTCTCTACCATGCTGCCGCCATGAAGAACTTCTGGATTCGAGTCCACTGTCAGATCAGCCATGATCTTATTGAATGGCAGAGCAGGCTTAAAGTAGGCTGGCTGACCCCTCATCCTATTCCTCATGTTCTTACATTTTTCACCCAATTCATCTTCCTGGCTGCAACACACAAGATGCTGGTGGAACTCAGTGGGTCAGGAGAATGGACAACTGACATTTTGGGTTGAGATCCTTCATCAGTCCAGGTTAATGGGTTTTGACCCCAAATGTCTGCTCTTCACTTCTCTCCACAGATGCTCTCTCGCATATTAAGTTTCTCCAGGTTTTGGTTTGTGTGTGTTGCTACAAATTCCAGCAACTGCAGTGAGTTGTGTCTCAATCTTCTTGGGGGAGATGAAAAAGTCACTCTTCTGAGAAAGGACATGACATCCTGGCCAACACATACCCCTCAGCCACCATCACTGTAAGACAGAGTTACCTGGTCATTGTGCATGGCGCTGGTTTTCACGTTTAAGACGATGAAAGTTAGCCATATTTCTGGGTTTGTTATCTAAGCAAACAAACTGGACCTAACCATTCCTTACTTTAAAAGAGTGAGAGTTAATCTCACTGAACCATACAAAAGGAAAGATACCGATCTGACTCTGCCCCTGGCCAGGATTCAAGAATCATTCAAGATAGGAATGAGAAGAAACTCCTTTGGTCAGAGGTGACAAATCCTTGGAATGCTCTGCTCAGGAGAGCTTTGTTAGTTCAATCAGCTTTACCAAGGTAAGGACAAGTACACTTGTATATCGGGGAATCAATAGGTGTGGGTTAGTGCACTGGGGGAAATAATCACAATTATGGTATTAAGTGTCACACCAACATGAGGAGAGCAAATGGCTTGGTTCCAGTTCAATCTCTTATGTTCATTGGCTATAGGGATCTGCTAATGTGTGTCCTGTGTTATTTCAAGAACTGGATCAGACAAGATGTTCCATTGGGTGTGCTGAGTTGCCTTGTGGCTGTTGGGGACACTATACAAATGCAAATTTTTCTAAACACAAGAGCTCTGCAGATGCTGGAAATCCTGAGGTAGAAACACAAAATGCTGGAGGAGCACAGCAGATCAGGCAGAGGAATGAATAGTCAAGTTTTTCTATCTACAGACAATCCACAATCCTGCATTCTCAAACTTAGTAATTTAGGAATGGGCTATTCCGCCCATCTTTATTATCCATTAAAATGCCACCAGCAGACACAACTACCCTGTATAGACAGGTCACTAACCATTGTGACAGAATTGAAATCACCAGAATAACACCATAAGACCATAAGACACAGGAGCAGAATTATGCCATTCAGCCCATTGAGTCTGCTCCACCATTCCATCATAACTGGTCCCGGATCCCACTCAACTCATACACCTGCCTTCTCACCTCTTCCTTTCATGCCCCGACCAATCAGGAAACTATCAACTTCCACCTTAAATATACCCAAGGACTTGGCCTCTACCACAGTCTGCGGCAGAGCATTCCACAGATTCACTATTCTTTGGCTAAAAAAAATCCTCCTTAACTCTGCTCTAAAAGGTTGCCCCTCAGTTTTGAAGCTGTGCCTTCAAGTCTGGATACCCCCACGATAGGAAACACCCTCTCCACATCCACCTTATCCAGTCCTTTCAACATCCAGTAGGTTTCAATGAGATCTCCTGCATCTTCTAAATTCCAGTGAGTACAGGACCAAAGATGCCAAATGATTCTCATGTGTTAGTCCCTTCACTTCCTGGAATCATCCTCGTGAACCTCCTCTGGACTCTCTCCATGACAACACATCCTTTCTGAGATATGGGCCCAAAACTGTTGACAATACTCCATGTGAGGCCTTTTGTCTTATAAAGCCTCAGCATTATCTCCTTGCTTTTATATTTTATTCCTCTTGAAATAAATGCCAACATTGCATTTGCCTTCTTTACCACATAATCAACCTGTAAATTAACCTTTTGGGAGTCTTGCACAAGGACCCCTAAGTCCCTTTGCACCGCTGATCTTTGAATTTTCTCCCCATTTAGATAATAGTCCTTTTTCCAAAATGCATTATTATACATTTCCCAACATTGTATTCCATCTGCCATTTTTTTACCCATTCTTCCAATTTGTCTAAGTCCTGCTGCAATCACATTGCTTCCTCATCACTACCTACTCCTCCACAAAACCATGATCGAAATCATTGACAAACAATGTGAAAAGTACCGGTCCAAATACTGACCCCCTGAGGAACACCATTAGTCACCAGCAACCAACCAGAAAAAAACCCTTTTTATTCCCACTCGCTACCTCTTGCCTGCTAGCCATTCTTCTAACCATGCCAGTATCTTTCTTGTAATGCCATAGGATTTTATCTTGTTAAGAAACCTCATGTGTAACACCTTTCAAATACCTTCTGAAAATCTAAGTAAATGACATCCGCTGCCTCTCCTTTGTCCACACTGCTTGTTACTCCTCCGAGGATTCAAACAGATTTGTGAGGAAAGATCTCCCTTTACAGAAACCATGCTGACTTTGACTTATTTTATCATTAGTTTCCAAGTACCTCAAAACCTCATCCTTAATAAAAGACTCCAACACTTTCCAACCACTGAGGTTAGGCTAACTGGCCTATAATTTTCTTTCTTTTGCCTTCCTCCCTTCTTAAAGAGTTGAGTGACATTTGCAATTTTCCAGTCCTCTGGAACCATGCCAGAATCAAATGATTTTTGAAAGATCATGACCAATGTATCTGCAATCTCTTCAGCAAACTCTTTCAGGACTCTGGGATGGCATCCAACTGATCCAGGTGATTTATCCACCTTAAGACCTCTGAGTTTGCCTAGCACGTTTTGTAATAACAATGACACTCACAGACCTCTGGCACACTGCTGGTGTCTTCCACAGTGAAGACAGATGCAAAGTACCCAACTCTCACCTCCCTTATACTCTTCACATAACTGAAAAAACCTTCAGTATCCTGCTTTATATTATTGGCTAGTCTGCCCTCATATTTCACCTTTTCCCTTCATATAGCTTTTTTAGTTGCCTTTTGTTGTATTTTAAAAACTTCCCAATCATTCAACTTCCCACTCACTTCTGCTACTTTATATACCCTTTCCTTGGCTTTTATGCAGTTCTTAACTTCCTTTGTCACCCACGATTGCCTACCCCTGCCATTTGAGAACTTCTTCTTCTGTGGGACATATCTATCCTGTGCCTTGTGAACTATTCCCAGAAACTCCAGCCACTTCTGCTCCACCGTCATCTCTACCAGTAACCCCCTCCAATCCACGTGGGCAAGTTCCTCTCTCATGCCTCTGTAATTCCCTTTATTCCACTGTGATACTGATACATGTGAGTTAAGCTTCTCCTCAAATTGTAGTATGAATTATATCATATTATGATCATTGCCTCCTAAGGGTTCCTCTATGTTAAGCTCCTTAATAAGATTTAGGTTTTACACAACACCCAATCTAAGATCGCCTTTCCAAGTAGGCTCGAGCACAAGCTGCTCTAAAAAGCCATCTGAAAAGCATTCAACCAATGCCCTCTCTTGTGATCTGACACCAACCTGATTTTCCCAATCCCTTTGCATATTGAAGTCCCCCATTACAATTGTGACATTACCCTTATTACATGCCTTTTCCAGCTCCCTTTGCAATCTCAACCCCACATCTTGGCTACTACTTGGAGGCCTATATATACCAAAAGGAAACATGTAAAACAACAAGTTACATTGATATAGCTGCTTTCCCACAGTAAAAGCAGCTTCACAGAAGGATTAACTATTCAGAGTTGGCACTAAGACACCAGGAAGAGAGAACGATGTAAAACGCAGATCAGTGATGATCAGAGCATCCTCAATGGAGCACCCTGAACAAGATACACATTCCTGCCCAAAGGAGTAAGCTAAGTAATATCACTATCTACAATGGGTGGACGTTGAAGTGAATCCGTTAGGACACACTCACCTTAAGAGGATCCTTGGAACCATTACCAGGGTAGTCTCCGCAGTCAGGCTAAAAATCCATTTGTGACCCAGGTCAATGCACATCCCATCCTGGAGAACCCTATCAATGAATGACTGGGCTCAGTCAGAGAGCACAGTTGAGTTAAGCTGTCCTCAAAGGAGTCCTTCTCACAACTGTTCACTTTCTGCTTGCTGCTGCGGAAAGTACCCTTTCTTAATTGGCCCTTTCCAAAAAGGCGTGTAGAGAGAGAAAAAAATGATTTCCTTTGGAAATCCCCATTCTGTATCTGGTCTGTAACCCTTTCAGTACAAGACAGAGTATTTCATTTGTGCCTCTCAAAGGGGAAGATGCAAATACCAGTGTAACTGAGAGTGCACAACCCCCATGAGAGAACTCTCTCTCTCAACTTCTCAAGCTAAATCTGAGAGAGAAAAAGGCCCAGGTCCATAGTGCTTTGCCTGAGTTTCTCAAAGTGTCTCCAGCAGCTTTTCTGCTGTTAGAATGCCAAACTCTAGGCAGCTCATTATGTGCAGCAAGCTACTACAGACAGTAATAAGAACATTGCTTCCAAAAATATATCTTGAGAGATTCTCAGGGTGCAGAAGAAGTCCCTTCCATCCACCGAACTGAACATCAGGCACCCAGTTACAATAGTGGTTCATTCTCCGCACTTTCCCATCAGCTCACCACAGTTACAATCACTCACCTACCTGCTTGGCCCCATTTCTGACTGATCCTCCTATTTCACTAATCCGACATCCACTATTCCTAGCTAATCCCACATTATCCTCCCACATCCCCATCAACTCCCCTCACCTGCCCCAGATTCTGGCTGGCTCTCTCTCTCTCTCTCTCTCACACACACACACACCAAGAAGCAATCTGCTGTGGCCAATCAACCCACCAACACCACCCTCCCCCCCGCCCCACACACACACATTGTTGGGGAGAGTGCCTGGGGGAAATCCACACTGGAGTTCAGGATTGAACCAGGAGTCAGTGAGGTAGGGGGTCTATCGGGTGAGTCTCTGTGTGCCGCCTCAAACTCAGATGGAGTTTTTTTCCTGAATTTATCTGCTGGAGCACGTAGGACGCACCATTGTAGAAATCTTCTGTCTTCCCCTCAGGGCTCAGGAAGACGTTCTCTCCCACCCCTCCCCCACCCCTTCCAGGGTCACTGTGGGACTGTTAGCCTCGATCAGAGGAGCTTGACAGGACAGGGGTTGAGTTGATATACGATCTCTTGGCCATAACAGGTTCACAGAGATCTGATCCCTGAGGATGTAATATTGAGACTTTATAAGGCACTGGTCATATCGCATTTGGAGGATTGTGAACAGTTTTGACCCCTTTATCTAAGGAAGGATGAGTTGGCATTGGAGAAGGTCCAAAGGAGGTTTACAAGGATGATTCCAGGAAAGAAAGGGTTAATGTATGAGTGTTTGAAGGGTGTGATCCTGCACTTGCTGGGGTTTAACAAAATGAAGGGGTTTCTCATTTAACCCTACCAAACACTGAAAGGCCTGGATGGAGTGAATATGTTGAGGATATTCCCACCACCCAGGCCATGCTCTCTTCTCGCTACTACCAGCAGGCCTTAAGTCCTGTACCACCAGGAACAGTTATTACTCTTCACCAACAGTCTCCTGAACCAGCACGGACGACTTCACTCACCTCAACACTGAACTGATTCCACAACACTCATTTCTAAGTGCACAGTAACCCATGTCTTCAGTGTTATTTATGTACATGTCTGTTTGTTTATTTATATTTGTCCTCATTTATATATACTGACTTCACGGTTAGCACAACGCTATTATAGCTCAGGGCGTAGGAGTTCAGAGTTTGATTCCAGCAACCTCTAGTAGGAGTTTGTTCTCCCCGTGACCGTGTGAGTTCACTCTGTGTGATCCAGTTTCCTTCCAGAGTCCAAAGACGTACCAGTAGGAAGCTTAACTGGTCATTGTAAATTGTCCTGTGATTAGGCTAGGGTTAAATCGGGTGTTGCTGGGCTGTGAGACTTGTTGGGGTAGACGGGCCTTGTCCATGCTGTATCGTGAAATAAAATAAAATAAATAATAAATTTACTTTGAACTTTGAATTTTGAGACCTGTGACTTTTGGTCTTATGGCCTAGCACTCCCCTGTATTATGAGTGGTCACTGGCAAAGGATTCCCAGTAACGGGCAAAGATATTGAACATTTTCAAGGAGGCTTGAGAAATAATTATGACTTACTCCCTCCTTCCTCTTGTTGATCTCCCACCTGGATGAAGGCTGTGTAGATCACCTGCTTTAGGAGACTGGCGTCAGCCTTACTTCTCAGCTGGGTGTACTTGAAGCCTGGACGCTGGGACATCGGGCTGGGGGAGAGCGCTGACTACTCGTTGTCATGGAAATGGAGGATCTGGGGACTTCCCTGGTAAAATCTCTGCAGTGTTTAGAAGGGCTTGATGTAATGATTCCAGAAAGAAGTGGTTCATGGCGACAGTCCAATGTGTTGCTGGGAGCTCCGCAGGAATTTTTCTTGCGTTCACATACATCTTTGCCTATTCAGTGATGGGAGCCCAATCTCATTATTAAAGACTGTCAGTGGACAGAGCAGTGCAATTAGTCGAGTCTTTTCCAGTGACCCCAGATTGATCCTGCCCATGGGTGCTGCCTACGTTAGTTTTCAATTTCTCCCTGTGACCAATTCAACTCGTTTAACTCGTGTTAAACTCAGTTGGTTAGTCCATATCCTTCACAGTCTCTACAACCAGACTCCCAACTCTCTATCGGGGTAGAGAATGCCAGATAAACAGAGGAAACAATTCAGGGATGTTCTCCAACTCTCCTTGAAGATATGCACCATTCCCACTCACTGCTGGGAGTCTTTAGCTTACAAAAATTCAAAGTAAGGAAGGAGTGTTTGGGATAATATTGAAAACCTTGCGCCAATGGACCAGGAACAAACAGTCATCCAGAGCAAAGAGAAGGAAAGGGTTAGAGATTAGCTTTACATGTCACATGTTAATTTGCAGGTTGAGTCAGAGGTGAGGAAGGCAAATGCAACGTTAGCATTCATTTGAAGAGGACGAGAATGTAAAAACAAGGATGTAATTCTGACAGACATGAGAAATGCTCGAAATCCAAAGCAACACACACAAAATGTTGGAGGAACTCCAATAGGCCAGGTAGCATCTGTGGAAAAGAGTAAACAGGATGTTTCAGGCTGAGACCCTTCATCACGACTGTAAAAAAAGATGAGTAATCAGGGTAAGAAGGTTGGTGGAGGGGAGGGGAGGGGAGGGAGCTGTACAAGGTGGTAGGTGATAGGTGAAAGCAGGAAACCGGTGGGGGGGTGGGGGGTGGCGAAGTAAAGTGCTGGGAAGCTGATTGGTGAAAGAGATACAGGCTGGAGAAGGGGGAATCTGATAGGAGAGGACAGAAAATCATGAAAGAAAGGGAAGGGGGAGGGGGAGGAGCACCAGAGGGAGGTGATGGGCAGGTAAGGAGTTTATGGTGAGAGAGGGAAAAGGGAATGGGGAATGGTGAAGTGGGGGGGGGGGGTAGGTTGGCCATTACTGGAAGTTTGAGAAGTCAATGTTCATGACATCAGATTGGAGGCTACCCAGACGGAATATAAAGCATTGTGCCTCCATCCTGAGTGAGACCTCATTTCAGCATGAGGAGGCCATGGACTGACATGTCGAAATGGGAAGCAGAATTGAAATGGGTGGCCACTGGGAAATCCCGATTTTTCCAGTGGTAGGTGCTCGGCAAAGTGGTCTCCCAATCTACGACGGGTCTCATCGATATACAGGAGGCCGCACCAGGAGCTCCGGATAGAGTAGGTGACCCCAACAGACTCACAGGCAAAGCGTCACCTCACCTGGCAGGAGTTTTTGGGGCCCTGAATGGTAATGAGGGAGGAGATGTAGGGACAGGTGTGGCACTTATCCCCTTGCAAAGATCAGTACCAGGAGCGAGATCAGTGGGGAGGGATATTGCTCACCCTTTCCACCTCTGATCCCTCGGTGAGGACTGGTATGTGTTCCCTCATCCTACCCTTCTTGAATTCCACAAACAATTCTTTGGTCTTACTGACATTGAGAGCAAGGTTGTTGCTGTGACACCAGTCAACCAGCTGATGTATCTCACTCCTGTACGCCTTCTCGCATTTGAGCTGTGCCCGGCCACACAGTCATGGGTGTAGAGAGGGTAGGGCAGTGGTCTAAGCACACACCCCTGAGGTGTGCCAGTGTCAATTATCAGTGAGATGGAGATGTTATTTCCAATCCAGATAGATTGCAGTCTTCCAGTGACGAAGTCGAGGATCCAGTTGCAGCAGGAGGTACAAAGGCCCAGGTTTTGGATTTTTTTGATCAGAACTGTCGGAATGATTGTGTTTAACACTGAGCGGCAGTTAATAAACATCAGCTCGATGTAAGTATTAGTATTGTCCAGGTGATCCAAGGCTGCATGGAGAACCACTGAGATCTCATCTGCTATTGTGGTGCTGGCAAATTGTAGTGGATCCAGGTCCTTGCTTAGGCAGAAGGTGATTAAAGCTATGACTAACCTCTCAAAGCACTTCATCATCATAGAGGTGACTGAACAATAGTTGTTAAGGCACTGACAACTGTTCTTCTTGGGTACTGGTATGATTGTTGCCCTTTTGAAGCAGGTGGGAACTTCCAACTATAGCAAAGAGAGACTGAAAATATCTTTGAATACACCTACCAGTCGTTTGATGCAAGTTTTCAGAGCCCTACCATCAAGGCCTGTCATCTTGCGAGGGTTTGCCCTCTTGAAAGATGTTCTGAGGTTGGCCTCCGAGGACCAGCAAGAATATGATAGGTGAAGCCAGGTGGGTGGAGGCTAGAGTAGGGAATCAAAGAGGGAAGGGGGAAGGAATTTTTTTCTGAAAGGACAACTCAATGTTCATGCCATCAGGTTGAGGCTACCCAGACGGAATGGTGCTCCTCCATCCTGAGAGAAGCCTCATCGTGACCAAAAGGGGAGGGTATACGCGACTTGTCAGAATGGGAATGGAGAGAGGAATTAAAGTGTTTGGCCACCAGGAAATTCCGATCTCGGCGGATGGAGCAGAGGTACTTGACAAAGAATCTATTTGCAGAATCTCCCAATTTGCAGTAGCGTTCATGGAAGGTTTAGAAATCTGATGGCAGATAGGAAGAGGCTGTTCCTGAAACATTGAACGTGTGTCTTCAGTCTCCTGTACCTTCTCCCTGATGGTAGTAATGAGAAGAGGGCATGCCCTGGATGGTGACAGTCCTTAATGGCAGGTGCCATCTTTCTGAGGCACCAGCTTTTGAAGATGTCCTCGATGGTGGGGAGGGTTGTGGCTGTGATGGATCTGGTTGGGTCTAGAGCCTCTTTCCATCCTCTGTGTAGGAGCCTTCACACCAGACAGTGATGCCACCACAAAGAATGCTCTCCACAGTCCATTGGTAAAAATTTGCTAGAGTTCTTTGTGACATATTAAATCTCTTCAAACTCCTAATGAAGTATACCTGTTGACTACCTTCTTTGTGCTTGCGCCAATATCAGGATTAATCCTCTCTGAGATGTTGGTGCTGGGCGGCACAGTGCAGCAGTGGGTAGAGCCACCGTCTCATGCTGCCAGAGACCTGGGTTCAATCCTGACCTTGGGTGCTGTCTCTATGTTCTCCCAGTGTCCGTGTGGGTTTCTCCGGGTGCACCAGGTTCTCCCTACATCCCAAATGTGTGGGTGTGTGGTAGAATTTAGCTGTGAGAGGGTGAGAGTGTGGGAATTAATAGCAGATTATTGTAAATAGCTGGCATTGGTTTGTTCGTCTGAACGCCCTGTTTCTGTGCTGCGCAGTACCTGTCCACGAGATGGAAGCAAGTCACCCTTGATCCCACAAGAGAAGAACAAGATGGGTGATCAAAAGGTTCCCTTTTCTCTTCTTTTACTCCCCACCCTGGTCTCTTTTTCCCCTCACCTACCTATCACCTCCTCCTGGTATCCCTCTTCTTCAGTTCCTCACCAACCTATCACCTCCCCTGGTGCCCCACTTCTTCTCCTCGCCTACCAGTCACCTCCGCCTGGTGCCCCTCTTCTTCTCCTCACCTACCTATGACATCCCGCTGGTGTTCCCTCTTCTTCCCCTCAACTGCCTATCACCTCGCCCTGGTATCCCTCTTCTTCCCCTCACATACCCATCACCGCCCTCTGGTGTCCCTCTTCTTCTCCTCACCTACCGATCACCTCCCCTGGTTTCCCCTCTTCTCCTCCTCACCTAGCGATTAACTCCCACTGGTGTCCCTCTTCTTATCCTCAACTACCGATCACCTCCCCTGGTGTCCCCACTTCTCCTCCTCACCTACCTATCACCTCCTCAAGTGCCCCTCTTCTTCTCCTCCTCAACTACCTATCACCTACCCCTGGTGTTCCCTCTTCTTCATCTCACCTACTTAACACCTCCCCCTGGTGTCCCTCTTCTTCTCCTCACCTACCTATCACCTCTCCTGGTAAACCTCTTCTTAACCTCACCTACCTATCACCTGCCCTGGAGTCCCCTCTTCTCCTACTCACCTACCTGTCACCTCCTCTGGTGCCCCTCTTCTTCTCCGCACCTACCTATCACCTCCCCTGGTGTCCCCTCTTCTCCTCCTCACCTACCTATTACCTCTCCCTGGTGACCCTCTTCTTCAGCTCCTCACCAAACTATCACCTCCCCTGGTGCCCCTCTTCTTCCCCTCACCTACCTATCATCTCCCCCTGGTGTCCCTCTTCTTCTCCTCACCTACCTATCCCCTCCCTCTGGTGCTCCTCTTCTTCCCCTCAGCAGCCTGTCACCTCCCCATGGTGTCCCTCTTCTTCTCCTCACCTAACTATCACCTCCACTGGTGTCCTTCTTCTTCTTCTCGTCACCTACCTATCACCTCCCCTGGTGACCCTCTTCTTCTCCTCACCTACCTATCACCTCCCTCTGGTGCTCCTCTTCTTCCCCTCACCAGCCTGTCACCTCCCCCTGGTGTCTCTCTTCTTCTACTCAGCTACCTATCACCTCCCCTGGTGTCCCCTCTTCTTCTCCTCACCTACCTATCACCTCTCCCTGGTGCCCCTCTTCTTATCCTCACCTACCTATCACCACCCCCTGGTGTCCCTCTTCTTCTCCTCACCTACCGATCACCTCCCCTGGTGTCCCTCTTCTTCTCCTCACCTACCTATCACCTGCCCTGGTTTCCCCTCTTCTCTACCTCACCTACCTATCACCTCCTCAAGTGCCCCTCTTCTTCTCCTCCTCACCTACCTATCACCTCCCCCTGGTGTCCCCTCTTCTTCCCCTCAACTGACTCTCACCTCCAACTGGTATCCCTCTTCTTCAGCTCCTCACCAACCTATTACCTCTCCTGGTGCCCCTCTACTCCTCCTCACCTACCTATCACCTTCCCTGGTGTCCCTCTTCTTCTCCTCACCTACCTATCACCTCCCCCTGGTGTCCCTCTTCTTCTCCTCACCTACCGATCACCTCCCCTGGTGTCCCTCTTCTTCTCCTCACCTACCGATCACCTCCCCTGGTGTCCCCTCTTCTCCTACTCACCTACCTATCACCTCATCAAGTGCCCCTCTTCTTCTCCTCCTCAACTACCTATCACCTCCCACTGGTATCCCTCTTATTCAGCTCCTCACCAAACTATCACCTCCCCTGGTGCCCCTCTTCTTCCCCTCACCTACCTATCATCTCCCCCTGGTGACCCTCTTCTTCTCCTCACCGACCTATCACCTCTCTCTGGTGCTCCTGTTCTTCCTCTCACCAGCCTGTCACCACCCCCAGGTGTCTCTCTTCTTCTACTCAGCTACCTATCACCTCCCCTGGTGCCCCCTTATCCCTTCGCCTACCTATCACCTTTCCCTGGTGCCCCTCTTCTTCTCCTCACCTACCTATCACCTCCCCCTGGTGTCCCTCTTCTTCTCCTCACCTACCGATCACCTCCCCTGGTGGCCCCTCTTCTCCTCTTCACCTACCTATCACCTCCCCTGGTGTCCCTCTTCTTCTCCTCACCTACCTATCACCTCCACTGGTGTCCCCTCTTCTCCTCCTCACCGACCTATCACCTCCCCCTGGTGTCCCTCTTCTCCTCCTCACCTACCTATTACCTCCCCCTGGTGACCCTCTTCTTCTCCTCACCTACCTATCACCTGCCCTGGAGTCCCCTCTTCTCCTACTCACCTACCTGTCACCTCCTCTGGTGCCCCTCTTCTTCTCCGCACCTACCTATCACCTCCCCTGGTGTCCCCTCTTCTCCTCCTCACCTACCTATTACCTCCCCCTGGTGACCCTCTTCTTCTCCTCACCTACCTATCACCTCCCCTGGTGTCCCCTCTTCTCCTACTCACCTACCTATCACCTCCTCAAGTGCCCCTCTTCTTCTCCTCCTCAACTACCTATCACCTCCCCCTGGTGTCCCCTCTTCTTCCCCTCACCTACCTATCACCTCCCACTGGTATCCCTCTTATTCAGCTCCTCACCAAACTATCACCTCCCCTGGTGCGCCTCTTCTTCCCCTCACCTACCTATCATCTCCCCCTGGTGACCCACTTCTTATCCTCACCTACCTATCACCTCCCCTGGTGTCCCTTCTTCTCCTCCTCACCTACCTATCACCTCCCCCTGGTGTCCCCTCTTCTTCCCCTCACCTACCTATCACCTCCCCTGTTGTCCCCTCTTCTCCTACTCACCTACCTATCACCTCCTCTGGTGCCCCTCTTCTTCTCCTCCTCACCTACCTATCACCTCCCCCTGGTGTCCCCTCTTCTTCCCCTCACCTACCTATCACCTCCCCTGGTGTCCCCTCTTCTCCTAATCACCTACCTATCACCTCCTCTGGTGCCCCTCTTCTTCTCCTCCTTACCTACCTATCACCTCCCCCTGGTGCCCCTCTTCTTCCCCTCACCTACCTATCATCTCCCCCTGGTGTCCCTCTTCTTCTCCTCACCTACCGATCACCTCCCCTGGTGTCCCCTCTTCTCCTCTTCACCTACCTATCATCTCCCCCTGGTGTACTTCTTCTTCTCCTCACCTACCTATCACCTCCTCTGGTATCCCTGTTCTTCCCCTCACCTACCTATCACCTCCATCTGGTGCCACTCTTCTTCCCCTCACCTACCTATCACCTCCCCTGGTGTCCCCTCTTCTTCCCCTCACCTACCTATCACCTCCCCTGGTATCCCTCTTCTTCTCGTCACCTACCTATCACCTCCCCTGGTGTCCCCTCTTCTCCTCCTCACCTACCTATCACCTCCCCCTGGTGCCCCTCTTCTTCCCCTCAACTGCCTATCACCTCGCCCTGGTGTCCCTCTTCGTCAGCTCCTCACCAACCTATCACCTCCCCCTGGTGCCCCCCTTCTTCTCCTCACCTACCTATCACCTCCCTCTGGTGTCCCCTAATCTTCTCCTCACCTACCTATCACCTCCCCTGTTGTCCCCTCTTCTCCTCCTCACCGACCTATCACCTCCCCCTGGTGTCCCTCTTCTCCTCCTCACCTACCTATCACCTCCCCCTGGTGACCCTCTTCTTCTCCTCACCTACCTATCACCTGCCCTGGTGTCCCCTCTTCTCCTCCTCACCTACCTATCACCTCCTCTGGTGCCCCTCTTCTTCTCCTCACCTACCTATCACCTCCCCTGGTGTCCCCTCTTCTCCTCCTCACCTACCTATTACCTCCCCCTGGTGACCCTCTTCTTCTCCTCACCTACCTATCACCTCCCCTGGTGTCCCCTCTTCTCCTACTCACCTACCTATCACCTCCTCAAGTGCCCAACTTCTTCTCCTCCTCAACTACGTATCACCTCCCCCTGGTGTCCCCTCTTCTTCCCCTCACCTACCTATCACCTCCCACTGGTATCCCTCTTATTCATCTCCTCACCAAACTATCACCTCCCCTGGTGCGCCTCTTCTTCCCCTCACCTACCTATCATCTCCCCCTGGTGACCCACTTCTTATCCTCACCTACCTATCACCTCCTCTGGTGCTCCTCTTCTTCTCCTCCTCACCTACCTATCACCTCCCCCTCGTGTCCCCTCTTCTTCCCCTCACCTACCTATCACCTCCCCTGTTGTCCCCTCTTCTCCTACTCACCTACCTATCACCTCCTCTGGTGCCCCTCTTCTTCTCCTCCTCACCTACCTATCACCTCCCCCTGGTGTCCCCTCTTCTTCCCCTCACCTACCTATCACCTCCCCTGGTGTCCCCTCTTCTCCTAATCACCTACCTATCACCTCCTCTGGTGCCCCTCTTCTTCTCCTCACCTACCTATCACCTCCCCCTGGTGCCCCTCTTCTTCCCCTCACCTACCTATCACCTCCCCCTGGTGTCCCTCTTCTTCTCCTCACCTACCTATCACCTCCCCTGGTGTCCCCTCTTCTCCTCCTCACCTACCTATCACCTCCCCTGGTGTCCCTCTACTCCTCCTCACCTACCTATCACCTCCTCTGGTGCCCCTCTTCTTCCACTCACCTACCTATCACCTCCATCTGGTGCCCCTCTTCTTCCCCTCACCTACCTATCACCTCCCCCTGGTGTCCCCTCTTCTTCCCCTCACCTACCTATCACCTCCCCTGGTGTCCCTCTTCTTCTCCTCACCTACCTATCACCTCCCCTGGTGTCCCCTCTTCTCCTCCTCACCTACCTATCACCTCCCTCTGGTGCCCCTCTTCTTCTCCTCTTCACCTACCTATCACTTTCCCCATGTGTCCCTCTTCTTCAGCTCCTCACCAACCTATCAGCTCCCCCTGGTGCCCCTCTTATTCTCCTCACCTACCTATCACCTCCCTCTGGTGTCCCCTCTTCTTCTCCTCACCTACCTATCACCTGCCCCTGGTGCCACTCTTCTTCCCCTCACCTACCTATCACCTCCTCAAGTGCCCCTCTTCTTCTCCTCCTCAACTACCTATCACCTCCCCTGGTGTCCCCTCTTCTCCTCCTCACCTACCTATCACCTCCTCTGGTGCCCCTCTTCTTCTCCTCCTCACCTACCTATCACCTCCCCCTGGTGTCCCTCTTCTTCTCCTCACCTACCTATCACCTCCCCTGGTGTCCCTCTTCTTCTCCTCACCTACCTATCACCTCCCTCTGGTGCCCCTCTTCTTCCCCTCACCTACCTATCACCTCCCCTGGTGTCCCTCTTCTTCTCCGCACCTACCTATCACCTCCCTCTGGTGCCCCTCTTCTTCTCCTCACCTACCTATCACCTCCCCTGGTGTCCCTCTTCTTCTCCTCACCTACCTATCACCTCCCCAGGTGTCCCTCTTCTTCTCCTCACCTACCTATCACCTGCCCTGGAGTCCCCTCTTCTCCTACTCACCTATCTGTCACCTCCTCTGGTGCCCCTCTTCTTCTCTGCACCTACCTATCACCTCCCCTGGTGTCCCCTCTTCTTCCCCTCACCTACCTATCACCTCCCACTGGTATCCCTCTTATTCAGCTCCTCACCAAACTATCACCTCCTCTGGTGCCCCTCTTCTTCCCCTCACCTACCTATCATCTCCCCCTGGTGACCCTCTTCTTCTCCTCACCTACCTATCACCTCCCTCTGGTGCTCCTCTTCTTCCCCTCACCAGCCTGTCACCTCCCCCTGGTGTCTCTCTTCTTCTACTCAGCTACCTATCACCTCCCCTGGTGCCCCTCTTCTTCTTCTCACCTACCTATCACCTCTCCCTGGTGCCCCTCTTCTTATCCTCACCTACCTATCACCTCCCCCTGGTGTGCCTCTTCTTCTCCTCACCTACCGATCACCTCCCCTGGTGTCCCCTCTTCTCTTCTTCACCTACCTATCACCTCCCCTGGTGTCCCTCTTCTTCTCCTCATCTACCTATCATCTGCCCTGCTGTCCCCTCTTCTCCTACTCACCTACCTGTCACCTCCTCTGGTGCCCTTCTTCTTCTCCGCACCTACCTATCACCTCTCCCTGGTGCCCCTCTTCTTATCCTCACCTACCTATCACCTCCCCCTGGTGTACCTCTTCTTCTCCTCACCTACCGATCACCTCCCCTGGTGTCCCCTCTTCTCTTCTTCACCTACCTATCACCTCCCCTGGTGTCCCTCTTCTTCTCCTCATCTACCTATCACCTGCCCTGCTGTCCCCTCTTCTCCTACTCACCTACCTGTCACCGCCTCTGGAGCCCTTCTTCTTCTCCGCACCTACCTATCACCTCCCCTGGTGTCCCCTCTTCTTCTCCTCACCTACCTATCACCTGCCCTGGTATCCACTCTTCTCCTACTCACCTACCTATCACCTCCTCTGGTGCCCTTCTTCTTCTCCGCACCTACCTATCACCTCCCCTGGTGTCCCCTCTTCTTCTCCTCACCTACCTATCACCTCCCCCTGGTGTCCCCTCTTCTTCCCCTCACCTACCTATCACCTCCCACTGGTATCCCTCTTATTCAACTCCTCACCAAACTATCACCTCCCCTGGTGCCCCTCTTCTTCCCCTCACCTACCTATCATCTCCCCCTGGTGACCCTCTTCTTCTCCTCACCTACCTATCACCTCCCTCTGGTGCTCCTCTTCTTCCCCTCACCAGCCTGTCACGTCCCCCTGGTGTCCCTCTTCTTCTCCTCACATAACTATCACCTCCACTGGTGTCCTTCTTCTTCTGTTCCTCACCTACCTATCACCTCCCCGGTGTCCCTCTTCTTCTCCTCACCTACCTTTCTCCTCCCCTGTTGTCCCCTCTTCTCCTACTCACCTACCTATCACCTCCTCTGGTGCCCCTCTTCTTCTCCTCCTCACCTACCTATCACCTCCCCCTGGTGTCCCCTCTTCTTCCGCTCACCTACCTATCACCTCCCCTGGAGTCCCTCTTCTCCTCCTCACCTACCTATCACCTCCTCTGGTGCCCCTCTTCTTCTCCTCCTTACCTACCTATCACCTCCCTCTGGTGTCCCCTCTTCTTCTCCTCACCTACCTATCACCTCCCCCTGGTGTCCCTCTTCTTCTCCTCACCTACCTATCACCTCCCCCTGGTGTCCCTCTTCTTCTCCTCACCTACCTATCACCTCCCCTGGTGTCCCTCTTCTTCTCCTCACCTACCGATCACCTCCCCAGGTGTCCCTCTTCTTCTCCTCACCTACCTATCACCTCCCCTGTTGTCCCCTCTTCTCCTACTCACCTACCTATCACCTCCTCTGGTGCCCCTCTTCTTCTCCTCCTCACCTACCTATCACCTCCCCCTGGTGTCCCCTCTTCTTCCGCTCACCTACCTATCACCTCCCCTGGAGTCCCTCTTCTCCTACTCACCTACCTATCACCTCCCGCTGGTATCCCTCTTCACCTACCTATCACCTCCCTCTGGTGTCCCCTCTTCTTCTCCTTACCTACCTATCACCTCCCCATGGTGTCCCTCCACTTCTCCTCGCCTACCTATCACCTCCCCCTGGTGTCCCTCTTCTTCCCCTCACCTACGTATCACCTCCCCCTGGTGCCCCTCTTCTTCCCCTCACCTGCCTATCACCTCCCCCTGGTGTCCCTCTTCTTCTCCTCACCTGCCTATCACCTCCCGCTGGTGCCCCTCTTCTTCCCCTCACCTACCTATCATCTCCCCCTGGTGACCCTCTTCTTCTCCGCACCTACCTATCACCTCCCCTGGTGTCCCCTCTTTTCCTCCTCACCTACCTATTACCTCCCCCTGGTGACCCTCTTCTTCTCCTCACCTACCTATCACCTCCCGCTGGTATCCCTCTTATTCAGCTCCTCACCAAACTATCACCTCCCCTGGTGTCCCCTCTTCTCCTGCTCACCTAGCTATCATCTCCCACCGGTGTCCCTCTTCTTCTCCTCACCTACCTATCACCTCCCCTGGTGTCCCCTCTTCTTCTCCTCACCAACCTATCACCTCCCTCTGGTGCTCCTCTTCTTCCCCTCACCAGCTTGTCACCTCCCCCTGGTGTCCCTCTTCTTCTCCTCACCTACCTATCACCTCTCTCTGGTGCTCCTCTTCTTCCCCTCACCAGCCTGTCACCTCCCCCTGGTGTCTCTCTTCTTCTACTCAGCTACCTATAACCTCCCCTGGTGCCCCCTTATCCCTTCGCCTACCTATCACCACCCCCTGGTGTCCTTCTTCTTCACCTCACCTACCGATCACACCCCCTGGTGTCCCCTCTTCTCCTCTTCACCTACCTATTATCTCCCCCGGTGTCCCTCTTCTTCTCCTCACCTACCTATCACATCCCCTGGTGTCCCCTCTTCTTCCCCTCACCTACCTATCACCTCCCACTGGTATCCCTCTTCTTCAGTTCCTCACCAACCTATCACCTCCCCTGGTGCCCCTCTACTCCTCCTCACCTACCTATCACCTCCCCCTGCTGCCCCTCTTCTTCTCCTCCTCACTAACCTATCATCTCCCCATGGTGTCCCTTCATTTCCCCTCACCTACCTATCACCTCCCCCTGGTGCCCCTCTTCTTCCCCTCAACTGCCTATCACCTCGCCCTGGTGTCCCTCTTCGTCAGCTCCTCACCAACCTGTCACCTCCCCCCGGTGCCCCCTTTCTTCTCCTCACCTACCTATCACCTCCCTCTGGTGTCCCCTAATCTTCTCCTCACCTACCTATCACCTGCCCCTGGTGCCACTCTTCTTCCCCTCACCTACCTATCACCTCCCCTGGTGTCCCTCTTCTTCTCCTCACCTACATATCACCTCCTCTGGTATCCCTCTTCTTCCCCTCACCTACCCATCACCTCACTCTGGTGCCACTCTTCTTCCCCTCACCTACCTATCACCTCCCCTGGTGTCCCTCTTCTTCTCCTCACCTACCTATCACCTCCCCCTGGTGCTCCTCTTCTTCTCCACACCTACCTATCACCTCCCCTGGTGTCCCTCTTCTTCTCCTCACCTACATATCACCTCCTCTGGTATCCCTCTTCTTCCCCTCACCTACCCATCACCTCACTCTGGTGCCACTCTTCTTCCCCTCACCTACCTATCACCTCCCCTGGTGTCCCTCTTCTTCTCCTCACCTACCTATCACCTCCCCTGGTGTCCCTCTTCTTCTCCTCACCTACCTATCACCTCCCCTGGTGTCACTCTTCTTCTCCTCACCTACCGATCACCTCCCCTGGTGTCCCCTCTTCTCCTCCTCACCTACATATCACCTCCCACTGGTGTCCCTCTTCTTCTCCTCACCTACCTATCACCTCCCCTGGTGTCCTCTCTTCTCCTCCTCACCTACCTATCACCTGCCCTGGTTTCCCCTCTTCTCCTCCTCACCTACCTATCAGCTCCTCAAGTGCCCCTCTTCTTCTCCTCCTCAACTACCTATCACCTACCCCTGGTGTTTCCTCTTATTCACCTCACCTACTTATCACCTCCCCCTGCTGTCCCTCTTCTTCTCCTCACCTACCTATCACCTCCCCCTGGTTCCCCTCTTCTTCCCCTCAACTACCTATCACCTCCCCCTGGTTTCCCCTCTTCTCCTCCTCACCTACCTATCACCTCCTCAACTGCCCCTCTTCTTCTCCTCCTCAACTACCTATCACCTACCCCTGGTGTTTCCTCTTATTCACCTCACCTACTTATCACCTCCCCCTGGTGTCCCTCTTCTTCTCCTCACCTACCGATCACCTCCCCTGGTGTCCCCTCTTCTCCTCCTCACCTACATATCACCTCCCACTGGTGTCCCTCTTCTTCTCCTCACCTACCTATCACCTCCCCTGGTGTCCTCTCTTCTCCTCCTCACCTACCTATCACCTGCCCTGGTTTCCCCTCTTCTCCTCCTCACCTACCTATCACCTCCTCAAGTGCCCCTCTTCTTCTCCTCCTCAACTATCTATCACCTACCCCTGGTGTTCTCTCTTATTCACCTGACCTACTTATCACCTGCCCCTGCTGTCCCTCATCTTCTCCTCACCTGCCTATCACCTCCCCCTGGTGCCCCTCTTCTTCCGCTCAACTACCTATCACCTCCCTCTGGTGCCCCTCTTCTTCCCCTCACCTGCCTATCACCTCCCCCTGGTGTCCATCTTCTTACCCTCACCTACCTATCACCTCCCCTGGTGCCCCTCTACTCCTCATCACCTACCTATGACCTCCCCCTGGTTTACCCTCTTCTTCACCTCACCTACCTATCACCTCCCTCTGGTGCCCCTCTTCTTCCCCTCACCTGCCTATCACCTCTCCTCGTATCCCTCTTCCTATCCTCACCTACCTATCACCTCCCACTGCTGTCCCGCTTCTCCTCCTCACCTGCCTATCATCTCCCCCTGGTGACCCTCTTCTTCTCCTCACCTACCTATCACCTCCCCCTGGTGCCCCTCTTCTTCCCCTCAACTGCCTATCACCTCCAACTGGTATCCCTCTTCTTCAGCTCCTCACCAACCTATTACCTCCCCTGGTGCCCCTCTACTCCTCCTCACCTACCTATCACCTCCCCCTGCTGCCCCTCCTCTTCTCCTCCTCACCTACCTATCACCTCCCCCTGGTGCCCCTCTTCTTCTCCTCACCAACCTATCACCTCCCTCTGGTGTCCCCTAATCTTCTCCTCACCTACCTATCACTTCCCCTGGTGTCCCCTCTTCTTCCCCTCACCTACCTATCACCTCCCACTTGTATCCCTCTTCTTCAGTTCCTCACCAGCCTATCACCTCCCCGGTGCCCCTCTACTCCTCCTCACCTACCTATCACCTCCCCCTGGTGCCCCCTTCTTCTCCTCCTCACTAACGTATCATCTCCCCATGGTGTCCCTTCATTTCCCCTCACCTACCTATCACCTCCCCTGGTGTCCCTTCTTCTTCTCCTCACCTACCTATCACGTGACCTGGTGTCCACTCTTCTCCTCCTCACCTACCTATCACATCCCCCTGGTGCCCCTCTTCTTCCCCTCAACTGCCTATCACCTCGCCCTGGTGTCCCTCATCGTCAGCTCCTCACCAACCTATCACCTCCCCCTGGTGCCCCCCTTCTTCCCCTCACCTACCTATCACCTCCCACTGGTGCCCCCCTTCTTCTCCTCACCTGACTATCATCTCCCCCTGGTGCCACTCTTCTTCCCCTCACCTACCTATCAGCTCCCCTGGTGTCCCTCTTCTTCTCCTCACCTACCTATCACCTCCCCTGGTGTCCCTCTTCTTCCCCTCACCTACCCATCACCTCCCTCTGGTGCCACTCTTCTTCCCCTCACCTACCTATCACCTCCCCTGGTATCCCTCTTCTTCTCGTCACCTACCTATCACCTCCCCTGGTGTCCCTCTTCTTCTCCTCACCTACCTATCACCTCCCCCTGGTGTCCCTCTTCTTCTCCTCACCTACCGATCACCTCCCCTGGTGTCCCCTCTTCTCCTCCTCACCTACCTATCACCTCCCCCTGCTGTCCCTCTTCTTCCCCTCACCTACCTATCACCTCCCCTGGTGCCCCTCTACTCCTCATCACCTACCTATGACCTCCCCCTGGTTTTCCCTCTTCTTCACCTCACCTACCTATCACCTCCCTCTGGTGCCCCTCTTCTTCCCCTCACCTGCCTATCACCTCTCCTCGTATCCCTCTTCCTACCCTCACCTACCTATCACCTCCCCCTGCTGTCCGGCTTCTCCTCCTCACCTGCCTATCATCTCCCCCTGGTGTCCCTCTTCTTCTCCTCACCTACCTATCACCTCCCCCTGGTGCCCCTCTACTCCTCCTCACCTACCTATCACCTCCCCCTGGTGCCCCTCTTCTCCTCCTCACCTACCTATCACCTCCCCCTGGTGTCCCTCTTCTTCTCCTCACCTACCTATCACCTCCCCCTGGTGCCCCTCTTCTTCACCTCACCTATCTATCACCTCTCCCTGGTGCCCCTCTTCTTCCCCTCAACTGCCTATCACCTCCCCCTGGTGCCCCTCTTCTTCTCCTCACCTACCTATCACCTCCCTCTGGTGTCCCTCTTCTTCTCCTCACCTACCTATCACCTCCCCCTGGTGCCCCTCTTCTTCCCCTCACCTACCTATCACCTCCCCTGGTGTCCCTCTTCTTCTCCTCACCTACCTATCACCTGCCCTGGAGTCCCCTCTTCTCCTACTCACCTACCTGTCACCTCCTCTGGTGCCCCTCTTCTTCTCCGCACCTACCTATCACCTCCCCTGGTGTCCCCTCTTTTCCTCCTCTCCTACCTATTACCTCCCCCTGGTGACCCTCTTCTTCTCCTCACCTACCTATCACCTCCCGCTGGTATCCCTCTTATTCAGCTCCTCACCAAACTATCACCTCCCCTGGTGTCCCCTCTTCTCCTGCTCACCTAGCTATCATCTCCCACCGGTGTCCCTCTTCTTCTCCTCACCTACCTATCACCTCCCCTGGTGTCCCCTCTTCTTCTCCTCACCTACCTATCACCTCCCTCTGGTGCTCCTCTTCTTCCCCTCACCAGCCTATCACCTCCCCCTGGTGTCCCTCTTCTTCTCCTCACCTACCTATCACCTCCCTCTGGTGCCCCTCTTCTTCCCCTCACCAGCCTATCACCTCCCCCTGGTGTCTCTCTTCTTCTCCTCACCTACCTATCACCTCCCCTGGTGCCCCCTTATCCCTTCGCCTACCTATCACCACCCCCTGGTGTCCCTCTTCTTCTCCTCACCTACCTATCAACGCCCTCTGGTGCCACTCTTCTTCCCCTCACCAGCCTGTCACCTCCCCCTGGTGTCTCTCTTCTTCTACTCAGCTACCTATAACCTCCCCTGGTGCCCCCTTATCCCTTCGCCTACCTATCACCACTCCCTGGTGTCCCTCTTCTTCACCTCACCTACCGATCACACCCCCTGGTGTCCCCTCTTCTCCTCTTCACCTACCTATTATCTCCCCCGGTGTCCCTCTTCTTCTCCTCACCTACCTATCACATCCCCTGGTGTCCCCTCTTCTTCCCCTCACCTACCTATCACCTCCCACTTGTATCCCTCTTCTTCAGTTCCTCACCAGCCTATCACCTCCCCTGGTGCCCCTCTACTCCTCCTCACCTACCTATCACCTCCCCCTGCTGCCCCTCTTCTTCTCCTCCTCACTAACCTATCATCTCCCCATGGTGTCCCTTCATTTCCCCTCACCTACCTATCACCTCCCCTGGTGTCCCCTCTTCTCCTCCTCACCTACCTATCACCTCCCCCTGGTGCCCCTCTTCTTCCCCTCACCTACCTATCACCTCCCCCTGGTGTCCCTCTTCTTCCCCTCACCTACCTATCACCTCCCCTGGTGTCCCTCTTCTTCTCCTCACCTACCTATCACCTCCCCTGGTGTCCCTCTTCTTCTCCTCACCTACCTATCACCTCCCCTGGTGTCACTCTTCTTCTCCTCACCTACCGATCACCTCCCCTGGTGTCCCCTCTTCTCCTCCTCACCTACATATCACCTCCCCCTGCTGTCCCTCTTCTTCCCCTCACCTACCTATCACCTCCCCTGGTGCCCCTCTACTCCTCATCACCTACCTATGACCTCCCCCTGGTTTTCCCTCTTCTTCACCTCACCTACCTATCACCTCCCTCTGGTGCCCCTCTTCTTCCCCTCACCTGCCTATCACCTCTCCTCGTATCCCTCTTCCTACCCTCACCTACCTATCACCTCCCCCTGCTGTCCGGCTTCTCCTCCTCACCTGCCTATCATCTCCCCCTGGTGACACTCTTCTTCTCCTCACCTACCTATCACCTCCCCCTGGTGCCCCTCTTCTTCCCCTCAAATGCCTATCACCTCCAACTGGTATCCCTCTTCTTCAGCTCCTCACCAACCTATTACCTCCCCTGGTGCCCCTCTACTCCTCCTCACCTAAGTATCACCTCCCCCTGCTGCCCCTCCTCTTCTCCTCCTAACCTACCTATCACCTCCCCATGGTGTCCCTCTACTTCTCCTCACCAACCTATCACCTCCCCCTGGTGCCTCACTTCTTCTCCTCACGTACCTATCACCTCCCTCTGGTGTCCCTAATCTTCTCCTCACCTACCTATCATCTCCCCCTGGTGCCACTCTTCTTCCCCTCACCTACCCATCACCGCCCTCTGGTGCCACTCTTCTTCCCCTCACCTACCTATCACCTCCCCTGGTGTCCCTCTTCTTCTCCTCACCTACCTATCACCTCCCCTGGGGTCCCCTCTTCTCCTCCTCACCGACCTATCACCTCCCCCTGGTGTCCCTCTTCTTCTCCTCACCTACCGATCACCTCCCCTGGTGTCCCTTCTTCTCCTCCTCACCTAGCTATCACCTCCCACCGGTGTCCCTCTTCTTCTTCTCACCTACCTATCATCTCCCCTGGTGTCCCCTCTTCTCCTCCTCACCTACCTATCACCTCTTCAAGTGCCCCTCTTCTTCTCCTCCTCAACTACCTATCACCTACCCCTGGTGATCCCTCTTCTTCAACTCACCTACTTATCACCTCCCCCTGCTGTCCCTCTTCTTATCCTCACCTACCTATCACCTCTCCTGGTAAACCTCTTCTTAACCTCACCTACCTATCACCTCCCCCTGGTGCCCCTCTTCTTCCCCTCACCTACCTATCACCTCCCCCTGGTATCCCTCTTCTTCTCCTCACCTGCCTATCACCTCTCTCTGGTGTCACACTTCTTCTCCTCACCTACCTATCACCTCCCCTGGTGTCCCTCTTCTTCTCCTCACCTACCGATCACCTCCCCCTGGTGTCCCTCTTCTTCTCCTCACCTACCTATCTCCTCCCCTGGAGTCCCCTCTTCCTCTACTCACCTACCTGTCACCTCCTCAGGTGCCCCTCTTCTTCTCCTCCTCACCTACCTATCACCTCCCCCTGGTGTCCCCTCTTCTTCCCCTCACCTACCTATCACCTCACCTGGTGTCCCCTCTTCTCCTACTCACCTACCTATCACCTCCTCTGGTGCCCCTCTTCTTCTCCTCCTTACCTACCTATCACCTCCCCTGGTGTCCCCTCTTCTTCCCCTCACCTACCTATCACCTCTTCAAGTGCCCCTCTTCTTCTCCTCCTCAACTACCTATCACCTCCCCCTGCTGTCCCTCTTCTTATCCTCACCTACCTATCACCTCTCCTGGTAAACCTCTTCTTAACCTCACCTACCTATCACCTCCCCCTGGTGTCCCTCTTCTTCTCCTCACCTACCTATCACCTCCCTCTGGTGCCCCTCTTCTTCCGCTCAACTAGCTATCACCTCCCCTGGTGTCCATCTTCTTCTCCTCACCTACCTATCACCTCCCCTGGTGTCCCTCTTCTTCTCCTCACCTACCGATCACCTCCCCCTGGTGTCCCTCTTCTTCTCCTCACCTACCTATCTCCTCCCCTGGAGTCCCCTCTTCCTCTACTCACCTACCTGTCACCTCCTCAGGTGCCCCTCTTCTTCTCCTCCTCACCTACCTATCACCTCCCCCTGGTGACCCCTCTTCTTCCCCTCACCTACCTATCACCTCCCACTGGTATCCCTCTTATTCAGTTCCTCACCAAACTATCACCTCCCCTGGTGCCCCTCTTCTTCCCCTCACCTACCGATCACCTCCCCCTGGTGTCCCTCTTCTTCTCCTCACCTACCTATCTCCTCCCCTGGAGTCCCCTCTTCCTCTACTCACCTACCTGTCACCTCCTCAGGTGCCCCTCTTCTTCTCCTCCTCACCTACCTATCACCTCCCCCTGGTGTCCCCTCTTCTTCCCCTCACCTACCTATCACCTCCCCTGGTGTCCCCTCTTCTCCTCTTCACCTACCTATCATCTCCCCCGGTGTCCCTCTTCTTCTCCTCACCTACCTATCACCTCCCCCTGGTGTCCCCTCTTCTTCCCCTCACCTACCTATCACCTCCCCTGGTGTCCCCTCTTCTCCTCCTCACCTACCTATCACCTCCCCCGGTGCCCCTCTACTCCTCCTCACCTACCTATCACCTCCCCCTGCTGCCCCTCTTCTTCTCCTCCTCACTAACGTATCATCTCCCCATGGTGTCCCTTCATTTCCCCTCACCTACCTATCACCTCCCCTGGTATCCCTCTTCTTCTCGTCACCTACCTATCACCTCCCCTGGTGTCCCTCTTCTTCTCCTCACCTACCTATCACCTCCCCTGGTGTCCTTCTTCTTCTCCTCACCTACCTATCACCTCCCCTGGTGCCCCTCTACTCCTCATCACCTACCTATGACCTCCCCCTGGTTTTCCCTCTTCTTCACCTCACCTACCTATCACCTCCCTCTGGTGCCCCTCTTCTTCCCCTCACCTGCCTATCACCTCTCCTCGTATCCCTCTTCCTACCCTCACCTACCTATCACCTCCCCCTGCTGTCCGGCTTCTCCTCCTCACCTGCCTATCATCTCCCCCTGGTGACACTCTTCTTCTCCTCACCTACCTATCACCTCCCCCTGGTGCCCCTCTTCTTCCCCTCAAATGCCTATCACCTCCAACTGGTATCCCTCTTCTTCAGCTCCTCACCAACCTATTACCTCCCCTGGTGCCCCTCTACTCCTCCTCACCTAAGTATCACCTCCCCCTGCTGCCCCTCCTCTTCTCCTCCTAACCTACCTATCACCTCCCCCTGCTGTCCCTCTTCTTATCCTCACCTACCTATCACCTCCCCCTGGTGCCACTCTTCTTCCCCTCACCTACCTATCACCTCCCCCTGGTGTCCCTCTTCTTCTCCTCACCTACCTATCACCTCCCCCTGGTGCCCCTCTTCTTCCCCTCACCTACCTATCACCTCCCTCTGGTGCCACTCTTCTTCCCCTCACCTACCTATCACCTCCCCTGGTGTCCCTCTTCTTCTCCTCACCTACCTATCACCTCCCCTGGTGTCCCCTCTTCTCCTCCTCACCGACCTATCACCTCCCCCTGGTGTCCCTCTTCTTCTCCTCACCTACCTATCACCTCCCCTGGTGTCCCTTCTTCTCCTCCTCACCTACCTATCACCTCCCACTGGTGTCCCTCTTCTTCTCCTCACCTACCTATCATCTCCCCTGGTGTCCCCTCTTCTCCTCCTCACCTACCTATCACCTCTTCAAGTGCCCCTCTTCTTCTCCTCCTCACCTACCTATCACCTCCCCCTGGTGCCCCTCTTCTTCCCCTCACCTACCTATCACCTCCCCCTGGTATCCCTCTTCTTCTCCTCACCTGCCTATCACCTCTCTCTGGTGTCACACTTCTTCTCCTCACCTACCTATCACCTCCCCTGGTGTCCCTCTTCTTCTCCTCACCTACCTATCACCTCCCCCTGGTGTCCCTCTTCTTCTCCTCACCTACCTGTCACCTCACCTGGTGTCCCCTCTTCTCCTACTCACCTACCTATCACCTCCTCTGGTGCCCCTCTTCTTCTCCTCCTTACCTACCTATCACCTCCCCCTGGTGTCCCCTCTTCTTCCCCTCACCTACCTATCATCTCCCCCTGCTGACCCTCTTCTTCTCCTCACCAACCTATCACCTCCCCTGGTGCCCCTCTTCTTCCCCTCACCTACCTATCATCTCCCCCTGGTGACCCTCTTCTTCTCCTCACCTACCTATCACCTCCCTCTGGTCCTCGTCTTCTTCCCCTCACCAGCATGTCACCTCCCCCTGGTGTCCCTCTTCTTCTCCTCACCTAACTATCACCTCCCCTGGTGTCCTTCTTTTTCTGTTCCTCACCTATCACCTCCCCTGGTGTCCCTCTTCTTCTCCTCACCTACCTTTCTCCTCCCCTGGTGTCCCCACTTCTCCAACTCACCTACCTATCACCTCCTCTGGTGCCCCTCTTCTTCCCCTCACCAGCCTGTCACCTCCCCCTGGTGTCTCTCTTCTTCTACTCAGCTACCTATCACCTCCCCTGGTGCCCCCTTATCCCTTCGCCTACCTATCACCTCTCCCTGGTGCCCCTCTTCTTCTCCTCACCTACCTATCACCTCCCCCTGGTGTCCCTCTTCTTCTCCTCACCTACCGATCACCTCCCCTGGTGTCCCCTCTTCTCCTCTTCACCTACCTATCATCTCCCCCTGGTGTCCCTCTTCTTCTCCTCACCTTCCTATCACCTCCCCTAGTGTCCCCTCTTCTTCCCCTCACCTACCTATCACCTCCCACTGGTATCCCTCTTCTTCAGTTCCTCACCAACCTATCACCTCCCCTGGTGCCCCTCTACTCCTCCTCACCTACCTATCACCTCCCCCTGCTGCCCCATTTCTTCTCCTCCTCACTAACCTATCATCTCCCCAAGGTGTCCCTCCACTTCTCCTCACCTACCTCTCACCTCCCCCAGTGTCCCCTCTTCTTCTCCTGACCAACCTAACACCTCCCCTGGTGTCCCCACTTCTCCTCCTCACCTACCTATCACCTCCCCCTGATGACCCTCTTCTTCTCCTCACCTACCTATCACGTGACCTGGTGTCCACTCTTCCCCTCCTCACCTACATATCACCTCCCCCTGGTACCCCTCTTCTTCTCCTCACCTACCTATCACCTCCCTCTGGTGTCCCCTAATCTTCTCCTCACCTACCTATCACCTGCCCCTGGTGCCACTCTTCTTCCCCTCACCTACCTATCACCTCCCCTGGTGTCACAATTCTTCTCCTCACCTACCTATCACCTCCCCTGGTATCCCTCTTCTTCTCGTCACCTACCTATCACCTCCCCTGGTGTCCCTCTTCTTCTCCTCACCTACCTATCACCTGCCCTGGTGTCCCCTCTTCTCCTCCTCACCTACCTATCACCTCCTCAAGTGCCCCTCTTCTTCTCCTCCTCAACTACCTATCACCTACCCCTGGTTTTCCCTCTTCTTCACCTCACCTACTTATCTCCTCCCCCTGCTGTCCCTCTTCTTCTCCTCACCTGCCTATCACCTCCCCCTGCTGCCCCTCTTCTCCTCCTCACCTACCTATCACCTCCCCCTGCTGCCCCTCTTCTCCTCCTCACCTACCTATCACCACCCCCCCTTGTCTCTCTTCTCCTCCTCACCTACCTATCACCTCCCCCTGCTGCCCCTCTTCTCCTCCTCACCTGCCTATCACCTCCCCCTGCTGCCCCTCTTCTCCTCCTCACCTACCTATCACCTCCCCCTGGTGTCCCTCTTCTCCTCCTCACCTGCCTATCACCTCCCCCTGGTGCCCCTCTTCTCCTCCTCACCTACCTATCACCTCCCCCTGCTGTCCCTCTTCTCCTCCTCACCTGCCTATCACCTCCCCCTGCTGCCCCTCTTCTCCTCCTCACCTACCTATCACCTCCCCCTGCTGCCCCTCTTCTCCTCCTCACCTACCTATCACCTCCCCCTGGTGTCCCTCTTCTCCTCCTCACCTACCTATCACCTCCCCCTGGTGCCCCTCTTCTCCTCCTCACCTACCTATCACCTCCCCCTGCTGTCCCTCTTCTCCTCCTCACCTACCTATCACCTCCCCCTGGTGTCCCCTCTTCTTCAGCTCCTCACCAACCTATCACCTCCCCCTGGTGCCCCTCTTCTTCTCCTCACCTACCTATCACCTCCCCCTGGTGTCCCTCTTCTTCTCCTCACCTACCTATCACCTCCCCCTGGTGTCCCTCTTCTTCTCCTCACCTACCTATCACCTCCCTCTCGTGTCCCTCTACTTCTCCTCACCTACCTATCACCTACCCATGGTGCCCCTCTTCTTCCCCTCACCTACCTATCACCTCCCCCTGGTGTCCCTCTTCTTCCCCTCACCTACCTATCACCTCCCTCTGGTGCCCCTCTTCTTCCCCTCACCTACCTATCACCTCCCCTGGTGCCCCTCTACTTCTCCTCACCTACCAATCACCTCCCCCTGGTTTTCCCTCTTCTTCACCTCACCTAACTATCACCTCCCCTGGTGCCCCTCTTCTTCCCCTCACCTGCCTATCACCTCCCCCTGCTGCCCCTCTTCTCCTCCTCACCTACCTATCACCTCCCCCTGCTGTCCCTCTTCTCCTCCTCAACTAACTATCACCTCCAGCTGGTAACCCCTCTTCTTCAGCTCCTCACCAACCTATCACCTCCCCTGGTGTCCCCTCTTCTTTCCCTCACCTACCTATCACCTCCCGCTGTTATCCCTCTTTTTCAGCTCCTCACCAACCTATCACCTCCCCTGGTGCCCCTCTTCTTCCCCTCTCCTACCTATCACCCCCCGCTGGTGTCCCTCTTCTTCTCCTCACCTACCTATCACCTCCCCCTGGTGCCCCTCTTCTTCTCTTCACCTACCTATCACCTCCCTCTGGTGTCCCCTCTTCTTCTCCTCAGCTACCTGTCACCTCCCCCTGCTGCCCCTCTTCTCCTCCTCACCTACCTATCACCTCCCCCTGCTGTCCCTCTTCTCCTCCTCAACTAACTATCACCTCCAGCTGGTAACCCCTCTTCTTCAGCTCCTCACCTACCTATCACCTCCCCTGGTGTCCCCTCTTCTTCCCCTCACCTACCTATCACCTCCCCCTGGTATCCCTCTTATTCAGCTCCTCACCAACCTATCACCTCCCCTGGTGCCCCTCTTCTTCCCCTCACCTACCTATCACCTCCCCCTGGTGTCCCTCTTCTTCTCCTCACCTACCTATCACCTCCCCCTGGTGCCCCTCTTCTTCTCCTCACCTACCTATCACCTCCCTCTGGTGTCCCCTCTTCTTCTCCTCACCTACCTATCACCTCCCCCTGGTGCCCCTCTTCTTCTCCTCACCTACCTATCACCTCCCCCTGCTGTCCCTCTTCTCCTCCTCACCTAACTGTCACCTCCCCCTGGTAACCTCCCTTCTTCAGCTCCTCACCAACCTATCACCTCCTCTGGTGTCCCCTCTTCTTTCCCTCACCTACCTATCACCTCCCACTGGTATCCCTCTTATTCAGCTCCTCACCAACCTATCACCTCCCCTGGTGCCCCTCTTCTTCCCCTCACCTACCTATCACCTCCCCCAGGTGCCCCTCTTCTTCCCCTCACCTATCTATCACCTCCCCCTGCTGCCCCTCTTCTTCTCCTCACCTACCTATCACCTCCCTCTGGTGCCCCTCTTCTTCCACTCACCTACCTATCACCTCACCCTGCTGCCCCTCTTCTTCTCCTCAACTACCTATCACCTCCCCCTGCTGTCCCTCTTCTCCTCCTCACCTGCGTATCACCTCCCTCTCATGTCCATCTACTTCTCCTCACCTACCTATCACCTCCCCTGGTGCCCCCTCTTCTTCCCCTCACCTACCTATCACCTCCCCCTGGTGCCCCTCTTCTTCTCTTCACCTACCTATCACCTCCCTCTGGTGTCCCCTCTTCTTCTCCTCACCTACCTATCACCTCCCCATGGTGTCCCTCTTCTTCTCCTCACCTACCTATCACCTCCCACTGGTATCCCTCTTCTTCTCCTCACCTACCTATCACCTCCCCTGGTGCCCCTCTTCTTCTCCTCACCTACCTATCACCTCCCCCTGCTGCCCCATTTCTTCTCCTCCTCACTAACCTATCATCTCCCCAAGGTGTCCCTCTTCTTCTCCTCACCTACCTATCACCTCCCCTGGTGTCCCTCATCTTCTCCTCACCTACCTATCACCTCCCCTGGTGTCCCCTCTTCTCCTCCTCACCTACCTATCACCTCCCCCTGGTGACCCTCTTCTTCTCCTCACCTACCTATCACCTCCCCTGGTGTCCCTCTTCTTCTCCTCACCTACCTATCACCTCCCCCTGGTGCCCCTCTTCTTCTCCTCACCTACCTATCACCTCCCTCTGGTGTCCCCTAATCTTCTCCTCACCTACCTATCACCTCCCCCTGGTGCCACTCTTCTTCCCCTCACCTACCTATCACCTCCCACTGGTATCCCTCTTATTCAGCTCCTCACCAACCTATCAACTCCCCTGGTGCCCCTCTTCTTCCCCTCTCCTGCCTATCACCTCCCCTGGTATCCCTCTTCTTACCCTCACCTACCTATCACCTCCCCCAGGTGCCCCTCTTCTTCCCCTCACCTATCTATCACCTCCCCCTGCTGCCCCTCTTCTTCTCCTCACCTACCTATCACCTCCCTCTGGTGCCCCTCTTCTTCCACTCACCTACCTATCACCTCACCCTGCTGCCCCTCTTCTTCTCCTCAACTACCTATCACCTCCCCCTGCTGTCCCTCTTCTCCTCCTCACCTGCGTATCACCTCCCTCTCATGTCCATCTACTTCTCCTCACCTACCTATCACCTACCCATGGTGCCCCTCTTCTTCCCCTCACCTACCTATCACCTCCCCCTGGTGCCCCTCTTCTTCTCTTCACCTACCTATCACCTCCCTCTGGTGTCCCCTCTTCTTCTCCTCACCTACCTATCACCTCCCCATGGTGTCCCTCTTCTTCTCCTCACCTACCTATCACCTCCCACTGGTATCCCTCTTCTTCAGTTCCTCACCAACCTATCACCTCCCCTGGTGCCCCTCTACTCCTCCTCACCTACCTATCACCTCCCCCTGCTGCCCCATTTCTTCTCCTCCTCACTAACCTATCATCTCCCCAAGGTGTCCCTCCACTTCTCCTCACCTACCTCTCACCTCCCCCAGTGTCCCCTCTTCTTCTCCTGACCAACCTAACACCTCCCCTGGTGTCCCCACTTCTCCTCCTCACCTACCTATCACCTCCCCCTGATGACCCTCTTCTTCTCCTCACCTACCTATCACGTGACCTGGTGTCCACTCTTCCCCTCCTCACCTACATATCACCTCCCCCTGGTGCCCCCGTTCTTCTCCTCACCTACCTATCACCTCCCTCTGGTGTCCCCTAATCTTCTCCTCACCTACCTATCATCTCCCCCTGGTGCCACTCTTCTTCCCCTCACCTACCTATCAGCTCCCCTGGTGTCCCTCTTCTTCTCCTCACCTACCTATCACCTCCCCTGGTGTCCCCTCTTCTCCTCCTCACCTACCTATCACCTCCTCAAGTGCCCCTCTTCTTCTCCTCCTCAACTACCTATCACCTACCCCTGGTTATCCCTCTTCTTCACCTCACCTACCTATCACCTCCCCCTGCTGTCCCTCTTCTTCTCCTCACCTACCTATCACCTCCCCCTGGTGCCCCTCTTCTCCTCCTCACCTACCTATCACCTCCCCCTGCTGCCCCTCTTCTCCTCCTCACCTACCTATCACCACCCCCCCGTTGTCTCTCTTCTCCTCCTCACCTACCTATCACCTCCCCCTGCTGCCCCTCTTCTCCTCCTCACCTGCCTATCACCTCCCCCTGCTGCCCCTCTTCTCCTCCTCACCTACCTATCACCTCCCCCTGCTGTCCCTCTTCTCCTCCTCACCTACCTATCACCTCCCCCTGCTGCCCCTCTTCTCCTCCTCACCTACCTATCACCTCCCCCTGCTGTCCCTCTTCTCCTCCTCACCTACCTATCACCTCCCCCTGGTGCCCCTCTTCTTCTCCTCACCTACCTATCACCTCCCCCTGGTGTCCCTCTTCTTCTCCTCACCTACCTATCACCTCCCCCTGCTGTCCCTCTTCTCCTCCTCACCTGCCTATCACCTCCCCCTGCTGCCCCTCTTCTCCTCCTCACCTACCTATCACCTCCCCCTGCTGTCCCTCTTCTCCTCCTCACCTAACTATCACCTCCCCCTGGTAACCCCTCTTCTTCAGCTCCTCACCAACCTATCACCTCCCCCTGGTGCCCCTCTTCTTCTCCTCACCTACCTATCACCTCCCCCTGGTGTCCCTCTTCTTCTCCTCACCTACCTATCACCTCCCCCTGCTGTCCCTCTTCTCCTCCTCACCTGCCTATCACCTCCCTCTCGTGTCCCTCTACTTCTCCTCACCTACCTATCACCTACCCATGGTGCCCCTCTTCTTTCCCTCACCTACCTATCACCTCCCCCTGGTGTCCATCTTCTTCCCCTCACCTACCTATCACCTCCCTCTGGTGCCCCTCTTCTTCCGCTCACCTAACTATCACCTCCCCTGGTGCCCCTCTACTTCTCCTCACCTACCAATCACCTCCCCCTGGTTTTCCCTCTTCTTCACCTCACCTACCTATCACCTCCCTCTGGTGCCCCTCTTCTTCCCCTCACCTGCCTATCACCTCCCGCTGGTGTCCCTCTTCTTCTCCTCACCTACCTATCACCTCCCCTGGTGCCCCTCTTCTTCCCCTCACCTGCCTATCACCTCTCCTGTTATCCCTCTTCCTACCCTCAGCTACCTATCACCTCCGCCTGCTGTCCCTCTTCTCCTCCTCACCTGCCTATCACCTCCCCCTGCTGCCCCTCTTCTCCTCCTCACCTACCTATCACCTCCCCCTGCTGTCCCTCTTCTCCTCCTCAACTAACTATCACCTCCAGCTGGTAACCCCTCTTCTTCAGCTCCTCACCAACCTATCACCTCCCCTGGTGTCCCCTCTTCTTTCCCTCACCTACCTATCACCTCCCGCTGTTATCCCTCTTTTTCAGCTCCTCACCAACCTATCACCTCCCCTGGTGCCCCTCTTCTTCCCCTCTCCTACCTATCACCCCCCGCTGGTGTCCCTCTTCTTCTCCTCACCTACCTATCACCTCCCCCTGGTGCCCCTCTTCTTCTCCTCACCTACCTATCACCTCCCTCTGGTGTCCCCTCTTCTTCTCCTCACCTACCTATCACCTACCCCTGGTGTCCCTCTTCTTCTCCTCACCTACCTATCACCTCCCCCTGGTGCCCCTCTTCTTCTCCTCACCTACCTATCACCTCCCCCTGGTGCCCCTCTTCTTCAGCTCCTCACCTACCTATCACCTCCCCTGGTGTCCCCTCTTCTTCCCCTCACCTACCTATCACCTCCCCCTGGTGTCCCTCTTCTTCAGCTCCTCACCAACCTATCACCTCCCCTGGTGCCCCTCTTCTTCCCCTCACCTACCTATCACCTCCCCTGGTGTCCCTCTTCTTCTCCTCACCTACCTATCACCTCCCCCTGGTGCCCCTCTTCTTCTCCTCACCTACCTATCACCTCCCCATGGTGTCCCTCTACTTCTCCTCACCTACCTATCACCTCCCCCTGGTGTCCCTCTTCTTCTCCTCACCTACCTATCACCTCCCCCTGGTGCCCCTCTTCTTCTCCTCACCTACCTATCACCTCCCCCTGGTGTCCCTCTTCTTCTCCTCACCTACCTATCACCTCCCCCTGGTGCCCCTCTTCTTCAGCTCCTCACCTACCTATCACCTCCCCCTGGTGCCCCTCTTCTTCTCCTCACCTACCTATCACCTCCCCCTGGTGTCCCTCTTCTTCTCCTCACCTACCTATCACCTCCCCCTGGTGTCCCTCTTCTTCTCCTCACCTACCTATCACCTCCCTCTGGTGTCCCTCTTCTTCTCCTCACCTACCTATCACCTACCCATGGTGCCCCTCTTCTTCCCCTCACCTACCTATCACCTCCCCCTGGTGTCCCTCTTCTTCCCCTCACCTACCTATCACCTCCCACTGGTGCCCCTCTTCTTCCCTCACCTACTATCACCTCCCCTGGTGCCCCTCTTCTTCTCCTCACCTACCTATCACCTCCCCCTGGTGTCCCTCTTCTTCTCCTCACCTACCTATCACCTCCCCTGGTGCCCCTCTTCTTCCACTCACCTACCTATCACCTCCCCCTGCTGTCCCTCTTCTTCTCCACACCTACCTATCACCTCCCCTGGTGCCCCTCTTCTTCCCCTCACCTACCTATCACCTCCCCTGGTATCCCTCTTCTTCTCCTCACCTACCTATCACCTCCCCCTGCTGCCCCTCTTCTTCTCCTCAACTACCTATCACCTCCCCCTGCTGTCCCTCTTCTCCTCCTCACCTGCCTATCACCTCCCCCTGGTGTCCCCTCTTCTTCTCCTCCTCACTAACCTATCACCTCCCCTGGTGTCCCCTCTTCTTCTCCTCACCTACCTATCACCTCCCTCTGGTGTCCCTCTTCTTCAGCTCCTCACCAACCTATCACCTCCCCTGGTGTCCCTCTTCTTCTCCTCACCTACCTATCACCTCCCCCTGGTGTCCCTCTTCTTCTCCTCACCTACCTATCACCTCCCCCTGGTGCCCCTCTTCTTCTCCTCACCTACCTATCACCTCCCTCTGGTGTCCCCTCTTCTTCTCCTCACCTACCTATCACCTCCCCCTGGTGCCCCTCTTCTTCTCCTCACCTACCTATCACCTCCACCTGCTGTCCCTCTTCTCCTCCTCACCTAACTGTCACCTCCCCCTGGTAACCCCCCTTCTTCAGCTCCTCACCAACCTATCACCTCCTCTGGTGTCCCCTCTTCTTTCCCTCACCTACCTATCACCTCCCACTGGTATCCCTCTTATTCAGCTCCTCACCAACCTATCACCTCCCCTGGTGCCCCTCTTCTTCTCCTCACCTACCTATCACCTCCCCTGGTGTCCCTCTTCTTCTCCTCACCTACCTATCACCTCCCCTGGTATCCCCTCTTCTCCTCCTCACCTACCTATCACCTCCCCCTGGTGTCCCTCTTCTTCTCCTCACCTACCCTTCACCTCCCCTGGTGTCCCCTCTTCTCCTCCTCACCTACCTATCACCTCCCCTGGTGTCCCTCTTCTTCTCCTCACCTACCTATCACCTCCCCCTGGTGCCCCTCTTCTCCTCCTCACCTACCTATCACCTCCCCTGGTGTCCCCTCTTCTTCAGCTCCTCACCAACCTATCACCTCCCCCTGCTGCCCCTCTTCTTCTCCTCACCTACCTATCACCTCCCCCTGCTGTCCCTCTTCTCCTCCTCACCTGCGTATCACCTCCCTCTCGTGTCCATCTACTTCTCCTCACCTACCTATCACCTACCCATGGTGCCCCTCTTCTTCCCCTCACCTACCTATCACCTCCCCCTGGTGCCCCTCTTCTTCCCCTCACCTGCCTATCACCTCCCCCTGGTATCCCTCTTCTTCAGCTCCTCACCAACCTATCACCTCCCCCTGCTGTCCCTCTTCTCCTCCTCATCTGCCTATCTCATCCCCCTCAGGTCTCTCTACTTCTCCTCACCTACCTATCACCTCCCCCTGGTGTCCCCTCTTCTTCTCCTCACCTACCTATCACCTCCCCCTGCTGTCCCTCTTCTCCTCCTCACCAGCCTATCACCTCCCCTGGTGTCCCTCTTCTTCTCCTCACCTACCTATCACCTCCCCATGGTGTCCCTCTTCTTCAGCTCCTCACCAACCTATCACCTCCACCTGGTGCCCCTCTTCTTCTCCTCACCTACCTATCACCTACAAATGGTGTCCCTCTACTTCTCCTCACCTACCTATCACCTCCCCCTAGTGCCCCGCTTCTCCTTCTCACCTACCTATCACCTCCCCTGGTGTCCCCTCTTCTTCAGCTCCTCACCAACCTATCACCTCCCCCTGCTGCCCCTCTTCTTCTCCTCACCTTCCTATCACCTCCCCCTGCTGTCCCTCTTCTCCTCCTTACCTGCCTATCACCTCCCTCTCGTGTCCCTCTACTTCTCCTCACCTACCTATCACCTACCCATGGTGCCCCTCTTCTTCCCCTCACCTACCTATCACCTCCCCCGGTGCCCCTCTTCTTCCCCTCACCTGCCTATCACCTCCCCCTGGTATCCCTCTTCTTCAGCTCCTCACCAACATATCACCTCCCCCTGCTGTCCCTCTTCTCCTCCTCACCTGCGTATCACCTCCCTCTCGTGTCCCCCTTCTTCTCCTCACCTACCTATCACCTCCCCATGGTGTCCCTCTACTTCTCCTCGACTACCTATCACCTCCCCCTGGTGCCCCTCTTCTTCTCCTCACCTACCTATCACCTCCCCCTGGTGCCCCGCTTCTTCCCCTCAACTGCCTATCACCTCCCGTTGGTGTCCCTCTTCTTCAGCTCCTCACCAACCTATCACCTCCACCTGGTGTCCCTCTTCTTCCCCTCACCAACCTATCACCTCCCACTGCTACCCCTCTTCTTCTCCTCACCTTCCTATTACCTCCCCCTGCTATCCCTCTTCTCACCAGCCTATCACCTCCCTCTCGTGTCCCTCTACTTCTCCTCACCTACCTATCACCTACCATGGTGCCCCTCTTCTTCCCCTCACCTACCTATCACCCTCCCCGGTGCCCTTCTTCTTCCCCTCACCTGCCTATCACCTCCCCCTGGTATCCCTCTTCTTCAGCTCCTCACCAACATATCACCTCCCCCTGGTGCCCCTCTTCTTCTCTTCACCTACCTATCCCCTCCCTCTGGTGTCCCCTCTTCTTCAGCTCCTCACCAACCTATCACCTCCCCTGGTGTCCCTCTTCTTCTCCTCACCTACCTATCACCTCCCCCTGGTTCCCCTCTTCTTCCCCTCACCTACCTATCACCTCCCCAGGTGTCCCTCTTCTTCTCCTCACCTACCTATCACCTCCCCTGGTGTCCCTCTTCTTCTCCTCACCTACCGATCACCTCCCCTGGTGTCCCCTCTTCTCCTCCTCACCTACCTATCACCTCCCCCTGCTGTCCCTCTTCCGCTCCTTATCTGCCTATCTCATCCCCCTCAAGTCTCTCTACTTCTCCTCACCTACCTATCACCTCCCTCTGGTGCCCCACTTCTTCTTCTCACCTACCTATCACCTCCCCTGGTGTCCCCTCTTCTTCAGCTCCTCACCAACCTATCACCTCCCCCTGCTGCCCCTCTTCTTCTCCTCACCTTCCTATCACCTCCCCCTGCTGTCCCTCTTCTCCTCCTTACCTGCCTATCACCTCCCTCTCGTGTCCCTCTACTTCTCCTCACGTACCTATCACCTACCCATGGTGCCCCTCTTCTTCCCCTCAAATACCTATCACCTCCCCCGGTGCCCCTCTTCTTCCCCTCACCTGCCTATCACCTCCCCCTGGTATCCCTCTTCTTCAGCTCCTCACCAACATATCACCTCCCCCTGGTGCCCCTCTTCTTCTCTTCACCTACCTATCACCTCCCTCTGGTGTCCCCTCTTCTTCTCCTCACCTACCTATCACCTCCCCAGGTGTCCCTCTTCTTCTCCTCAGCTACCTATCACTTCCCCTGGTGTCTTTCTTCTTCTCCTCACCTACCGATCACCTCCCCTGGAGCCCCTCTTCTTCTCCTAACTTACCTATCACCTCCCCCTGGTGCCCCGCTTCTTCCCCTCAACTGCCTGTCACCTCCCGTTGGTGTCCCTCTTCTTCAGCTCCTCACCAACCTATCACCTCCACCTGGTGCCCCTCTTCTTCTCCTCACCTACCTATCACCTCCCTCTGGTGTCCCCTCTTCTTCTCCTCACCTACCTATCACCTCCCACTGGTGTCCCTCTTCTTCTCCTCACCTACCTATCACCTCCCCCTGCTGCCCCTCTTCTTCTCCTCCTTACCTACCTATCACCTCCCCATGCTATCCCTCTACTTCTCCTCACCTACATATTACACCCCCCGGTGTCCCTCTTCTTCCCCTCACCAACCTATCACCTCCTCCTGCTTCCCCTCTTCTTCTCCTCACCTTCCTATTACCTCCCCTGCTATCCCTCTTCTCCTCACCAGCCTATCACCTCCCTCTCGTGTCCCTCTTCTTCCCCTCACCTACCTATCACCCTCCCCGGTGCCCTTCTCCATCCCCTCTCCTGCCTATCACCTCCCCCTGGTATCCCTCTTCTTCAGCTCCTCACCAACTTATCACCTCCCCCTGGTGCCCCTCTTCTTCTCTTCACCTACCTATCCCCTCCCTCTGGTGTCCCCTCTTCTTCAGCTCCTCACCAACCTATCACCTCCCCTGGTTCCCCTCATCTTCCCCTCACCTACATATCACCTCCCCAGGTGTCCCTCTTCTTCTCCTGAGCTGCCTATCACTTCCCCTGGTGTCCCTCTTCTTCTCCTCACCTACCGATCACCTCCCCTGGAGTCCCCTCTTCTCCTCCTCACCTACCTATCACCTCCCCCTGCTGTCCCTCTTCCGCTCCTTATCTGCCTATCTCATCCCCCTCAAGTCTCTCTACTTCTCCTCACCTACCTATCACCTCCCTCTGGTGCCCCGCTTCTCCTTCTCACCTACCTATCACCTCCCCTGGTGTCCCCTCTTCTTCAGCTCCTCACCAACCTATCACCTCCCCCTGCTGCCCCTCTTCTTCTCCTCACCTTCCTATCACCTCCCCCACCTGTCCCTCTTCTCCTCCTCATCTGCCTATCACCTCCCTCTCGTGTCCCTCTACTTCTCCTCACCTACCTATCACCTACCCATGGTATCCCTCTTCTTCAGCTCCTCACAAACATATCACCTCCCCCTGGTGCCCCTCTTCTTCCCCTCATCTGCCTATCACCTCCCGCTGGTGTCCCTCTTCTTCCCCTCATCTGCCTATCACCTCCCGCTCGTGTCCCTCTTCTTCTTCTCCTCACCTACCTATCACCTCCCTCTGATGTCCCCTCTTCTTCTCCTCACCTACCTATCACCTCCCCCTGGTGTCCCTCTTCTTCTCCTCACCTACCTATCACCTCACCATGGTGTCCCTCTACTTCTCCTCGCCTACCTATCACCTCCCCCTGGAGCCCCTCTTCTTCTCCTAACTTACCTATCACCTCCCCCTGGTGCCCCGCTTCTTCCCCTCAACTGCCTATCACCTCCCGTTGGTGTCCCTCTTCTTCAGCTCCTCACCAACCTATCACCTCCACCTGGTGCCCCTCTTCTTCTCCTCACCTACCTATCACCTCCCTCTGGTGTCCCCTCTTCTTCTCCTCACCTACCTATCACCTCCCACTGGTGTCCCTCTTCTTCTCCTCACCTACCTATCACCTCCCCCTGCTGCCCCTCTTCTTCTCCTCACCTTCCTATTACCTCCCCCTGCTATCCCTCTTCTCCTCCTCACCAGCCTATCACCTCCCTCTCGTGTCCCTCTACTTCTCCTCACCTACCTATCACCTACCATGGTGCCCCTCTTCTTCCCCTCACCTACCTATCACCTCCCCCGGTGCCCTTCTTCTTCCCCTCACCTGCCTATCACCTCCCCCTGGTATCCCTCTTCTTCAGCTCCTCACCAACTTATCCCCTCCCCCTGGTGCCCCTCTTCTTCTCTTCACCTACCTATCACCTCCCCCTGGTGCCCCTCTTCTTCTCCTCACCTACCTATCACCTCCCCCTGGTGCCCCTCTTCTTCTCTTCACCTACCTATCCCCTCCCTCTGGTGTCCCCTCTTCTTCAGCTCCTCACCAACCTATCACCTCCCCTGGTGTCCCTCTTCTTCTCCTCACCTACCTATCACCTCCCCCTGGTTCCCCTCTTCTTCCCCTCACCTACCTATCACCTCCCCAGGTGTCCCTCTTCTTCTCCTCAGCTACCTATCACCTCCCCTGGTGTCCCTCTTCTTCTCCTCACTTACCGATCACCTCCCCTGGAGTCCCCTCTTCTCCTCCTCACCTACCTATCACCTACCCATGGTGTCCCTCTACTTCTCCTCACCTACCTATCACCTCCCCCTGGTGCCCCGCTTCTCCTTCTCACCTACCTATCACCTCCCCTGGTGTCCCCTCTTCTTCAGCTCCTCACCAACCTATCACCTCCCCCTGCTGCCCCTCTTCTTCTCCTCACCTTCCTATCACCTCCCCCTGCTGTCCCTCTTCTCGTTACCTGCCTATCACCTCCCTCTCGTGTCCCTCTACTTCTCCTCACGTACCTATCACCTAACCATGGTGCCCCTTTTTTTCCCCTCAAATACCTACCACCTCCCCCGTGCCCCTCTTCTTCCCCTCACCTGCCTATCACCTCCCCCTGGTATCCCTCTCCTTCAGCTCCTCACCAACATATCACCTCCCCCTGCTGTCCCTCTTCTCCTCCTCATCTGCCTATCTCATCCCCCTCATGTCTCTCTACTTCTCCTCACCTACCTATCACCTCCCCCTGGTGTCCCCTCTTCTTCTCCTCACCTACCTATCACCTCCCCCTGCTGTCCCTCTTCTTCTCCTCACCTACCTATCACCTCCCCCTGGTTCCCCTCTTCTTCCCCTCACCTACATATCACCTCCCCAGGTGTCCCTCTTCTTCTCCTCACCTACCTATCACTTCCCCTGGTGTCCCTCTTCTTCTCCTCACCTACCGATCACCTCCCCTGGAGTCCCCTCTTCTCCTCCTCACCTACCTATCACCTCCCCCTGCTGTCCCTCTTCTCCTCCTCACCTGCCTATCACCTCCCTCTCGTGTCCCTCTACTTCTCCTCACCTACCTATCACCTACCCATGGTGCCCCTCTTCTTCCCCTCAAATACCTATCACCTCCCCCGGTGCCCTTCTTCTTCCCCTCAACTGCCTATCACCTCCCCCTGGTATCCCTCTTCTTCAGCTCCTCACCAACATATCACCTCCCCCTGGTGCCCCTCTTCTTCTCTTCACCTACCTATCACCTCCCTCTGGTGTCCCCTCTTCTTCTCCTCACCTACCTATCACCTCCCCCTGGTGTCCCTGTTCTTCTCCTCACCTACCTATTAACTCCCCCTGCTGCCCCTCTTCTTCTCCTCCTCACCTACCTATCACCTCCCCATGGTGTCCATCTACTTCTTCTTGCCTACCTATCAACTCCCCTGGTGCCCCTCTTCTTCCCCTCATCTGCCTATCACCTCCCGCTGGTGTCCCGCTTCTTCCCCTCAACTGCCTATCACCTCCCGTTGGTGTCCCTCTTCTTCAGCTCCTCACCAACCTATCACCTCCACCTGGTGCCCCTCTTCTTCTCCTCACCTACCTATCACCTCCCTCTGGTGTCCCCTCTTCTTCTCCTCACCTACCTATCACCTCCCCCTGCTATCCCTCTTCTCCTCCTCACCTGCCTATCACCTCCCTCTCGTGTCCCTCTACTTCTCCTCACCTACCTATCACCTACCATGGTGCCCCTCTTCTTCCCCTCACCTACCTATCACCTCCCTCTGGTGTCCCCTCTTCTTCTCCTCACCTACCTATCACCTCCCCCTGGTGCCCCTCTTCTTCTCCTCACCTACCTATCACCTCCCTCTGGTGTCCCCTCTTCTTCTCCTCACCTACCTATCACCTCCCCCTGGTGTCCCTCTTCTTCTCCTCACCTACCTATCACCTCCCCCTGCTGCCCCTCTTCTTCTTCTCCTTACCTACCTATCACCTCCCCATGGTGTCCCTCCACTTCTCCTCACCTACCTATCACCTCCCCTGGTGCCCCTCTTCTTCCCCTCACCTACCTATCACCTCCCCCTGGTGCCCCTCTTCTTCCCCTCATCTGCCTATCACCTCCCGCTCGTGTCCCTCTTCTTCAGCTCCTCAGCAAACTATCACCTCCCCCTGGTGCCCCTCTTCTTCTCCTCACCTACCTATCACCTCCCTCTGGTGTCCCCTCTTCTTCTCCTCACCTACCTATCACCTCCCCCTGGTGTCCCTCTTCTCCTCCTCACCAGCCTATCACCTCCCTCTCGTGTCCCTCTACTTCTCCTCACCTACCTATCACCTACCATGGTGCCCCTCTTCTTCCCCTCACCTACCTATCACCTCCCCCGGTGCCCTTCTTCTTCCCCACACCTGCCTATCACCTCCCCCTGGTATCCCTCTTCTTCAGCTCCTCACCAACCTATCACCTCCCCCTGGTGCCCCTCTTCTTCTCTTCACCTACCTATCCCCTCCCTCTGGTGTCCCCTCTTCTTCAGCTCCTCACCAACCTATCACCTCCCCTGGTGTCCCTCTTCTTCTCCTCACCTACCTATCACCTCCCCCTGGTTCCCCTCTTCTTCCCCTCACCTACCTATCACCTCCCCCTGGTATCCCTCTTCTTCAGCTCCTCACCAACATACACCTCCCCCTGGTGCCCCTCTTCTTCTCTTCACCTACCTATCCCCTCCCTCTGGTGTCCCCTCTTCTTCAGCTCCTCACCAACCTATCACCTCCACCTGGTTCCCCTCTTCTTCCCCTCACCTACCTATCACCTCCCCAGGTGTCCCTCTTCTTCTCCTCAGCTACCTATCACCTCCCCTGGTGTCCCTCTTCTTCTCCTCACCTACCGATCACCTCCCCTGGAGTCCCCTCTTCTCCTCCTCACCTACCTATCACCTTCCCCTGCTGTCCCGCTTCTACTCGTTACCTGCCTATCTCATCCCCCTCATGTCTCTCTACTTCTCCTCACCTACCTATCACCTCCCCCTGGTGCCCCGCTTCTCCTTCTCACCTACCTATCACCTCCCCTGGTGTCCCCTCTTCTTCAGCTCCTCACCAACCTATCACCTCCCCCTGCTGCCCCTCTTCTCCTCCTCACCTACCTATCACCTCCCCCATGTGTCCATCTTCTTCTCCTCACCTACCTATCACCTCCCACTGGTATCCGTCTTCTTCAGCTCCTCACCAACCTATCACCTCCCCGGTGACCCTCTTCTTCTCCTCACCTACCTATCACCTCCCCCTGCTGTCCCTCTTCTTCTCCTCACCTACCTATCACCTCCCCTGGTGCCCCTCTTCTTCTCCTCACCTACCTATCACCTCCCCCTGCTGTCCCTCTTCTTCTCCTCACCTACCTATCACCTACCCATGGTGTCCCTCTACTTCTCCTCACCTACCTATCACCTCCCCCTGGTGCCCCGCTTCTCCTTCTCACCTACCTATCACCTCCCCTGGTGTCCCCTCTTCTTCAGCTCCTCACCAACCTATCACCTCCCCCTGCTGCCCCTCTTCTTCTCCTCACCTTCCTATCACCTCCCCCTGCTGTCCCTCTTCTCCTCCTCACCTGCCTATCACCTCCCTCTCGTGTCCCTCTACTTCTCCTCACCTACCTATCACCTACCCATGGTGCCCCTCTTCTTCCCCTCAAATACCTATCACCTCCCCCGGTGCCCTTCTTCTTCCCCTCAACTGCCTATCACCTCCCCCTGGTATCCCTCTTCTTCAGCTCCTCACCAACATATCACCTCCCCCTGTGACCCCTCTTCTTCTCCTCACCTACCTATCACCTCCCCCTGGTGTCCCTGTTCTTCTCCTCACCTACCTATCACCTCCCCTGGTGTCCCTCTTCCTCTCCTCACCTAACGATCACCTCCCCTGGTGTCCCCTCTTCTTCAGCTCCTCACCAACCTATCACCTTCCCCTGCTGCCCCTCTTTTTCTCCTCACCTTCCTATCATCTCCCCTGGTACCCCTCTTCTCCTCCTCACCTACCTATCACCTCCCCCTGGTGTCCCTCTTCTTCCCCTCGCCTACCTATCACCTCCCCCTCGTGCCCCTCTTCTCCTCCTCACTTACCTATCACTTCCCCCTGGTGTCCCTCTTCTTCTCCTCGCCTACCTATCACCTCCCCTGGTGCCCCTCTTCTCCTCCTCACCTACCTATCACCTCCCCCTGTTGCCCCTCTTCTTCCCCTCACCTGCCTATCACCTCCCCCTGGTTTCCCTCTTCTTCCCCTCACCTACCTACCACCTCCCTCTGCTGTCCCTCTTCTTCCCCTCACCTACCTATCACCTCCCCCGGTGCCCCTCTTCTTCCCCTCACCTACCTATCACCTCACCCTGCTGCCCCTCTTCTCCTCCTCACCTGCCTATCACCTCCCCCTGGTGCCCCTCTTCTTCCCTTTACCTACCTATCACCTTCCCCTGCTGCCCCTCTTCTCCTCCTCACCTACCTATCACCTCCCTCTGGTGCCCCTCTTCTTCTCCTCACCTGCCTATCACCTCCCACTGCTGTCCCTCTTCTCCTCCTCACCTGCCTATCACCTCCCCCTGGTGTCCCTCTTCTCCTCCTCACCTGCGTATCAGCTCCCCCTGGTGTCCCTCTACTTCTCCTCACCTACCTATCACCTCCCCTGGTGTCCCCTCTTCTTCAGCTCCTCACCTACCTATCACCTCCCCCTGCTGCTACTCTTCTTCCCCTCACCTAACTATCACCTCCCCCATGTGTCCATCTTCTTCTCCTCACCTACCTATCACCTCCCGTGGTGTCCCTCTTCTTCTCCTCACCTACCGATCACAGTCCCTGGTGTCCCCTCTTCTCCTCCTCACCTACCTACCACCTCCCCCATGTGTCCATCTTCTTCTCCTCACCTACCTATCACCTCCCACTGGTATCCCTCTTCTTCAGCTCCTCACCAACCTATCACCTCCCCGGTGCCCCTCTTCTTCTCCTCACCTACCTATCACCTCCCCCTGCTGTCCCTCTTCTTCTCCTCACCTACCTATCACCTCCCCCTGCTGTCCCTCTTCTTCTCCTCACCTTCCTATCACCTCCCCCTGCTGTCCCTCTTCTCCTCCTCATCTGCCTATCACCTCCCTCTCGTGTCCCTCTTCTTCCCCTCACCTACCTATCACCTTCCCCTGCTGCCCCTCTTCTCCTCCTCACCTACCTATCACCTCCCCCTGGTGTCCCACTTCTTCCCCTCATCTACCTATCACCTCCCCCTGGTGTCCCTCTTCTTCCCCTCACCTACCTATCACCTCCCCCTGGTGCCCCTCTTCTTCCCCTCACCTACCTATCACCTCCCCTGGTGCCCCTCTTCTTCCCCTCACCTACCTATCACCTCCCCTGGTGCCCCTCTTCTTCCCCTCACCTCCCTATCACCTCCCCTGGTGCCCCTCTTCTTCCCCTCACCTACCTATCACCTCACCCTGCTGCCCCTCTTCTCCTCCTCACCTGCCTATCACGTCCCCCTGGTGCCCCCTCTTCTTCCCTTCACCAACCTATCACCTTCCCCTGCTGCCCCTCTTCTTCTCCTCACCTTCCTATCATCTCCCCTGGTACCCCTCTTCTCCTCCTCACCTACCTATCACCTCCCCCTGGTGTCCCTCTTCTTCCCCTCGCCTACCTATCACCTCCCCCTCGTGCCCCTCTTCTCCTCCTCACTTACCTATCACTTCCCCCTGGTGTCCCTCTTCTTCTCCTCGCCTACCTATCACCTCCCCCTGTTGTCCTTCTTCTTCCCCTCACCTGCCTATCACCTCCCCCTGGTTTCCCTCTTCTTCCCCTCACCTACCTACCACCTCCCTCTGCTGTCCCTCTTCTTCCCCTCACCTACCTATCACCTCCCCTGGTGTCCCTCTTCTTCTCCTCACCTGCCTATCACCTCCCCCTGGTGCCCCTCTTCTTCCCCTCACCTACCTATCACCTTCCCCTGCTGCCCCTCTTCTCCTCCTCACCTACCTATCACCTCCCCCTGGTGTCCCTCTTCTTCCCCTCACCTACCTATCACCTCCCCCTGGTGCCCCTCTTCTTCCCCTCACCTACCTATCACCTCCCCTGGTGCCCCTCTTCTTCCCCTCACCTACCTATCACCTCCCCCTGCTGTCCCTCTTCTCCTCCTCACCTGCCTATCACGTCCCCCTGGTGCCCCTCTTCTTCCCTTCACCTACCTATCACCTTCCCCTGCTGCCCCTCTTCTCCTCCTCACCTACCTATCACCTCCCCCTGGTGTCCCACTTCTTCCCCTCATCTACCTATCACCTCCCCCTGGTGTCCCTCTTCTTCCCCTCACCTACCTATCACCTCCCCCTGGTGCCCCTCTTCTTCCCCTCACCTACCTATCACCTCCCCTGGTGCCCCTCTTCTTCCCCTCACCTACCTATCACCTCACCCTGCTGCCCCTCTTCTCCTCCTCACCTGCCTATCACGTCCCCCTGGTGCCCCTCTTCTTCCCTTCACCTACCTATCACCTTCCCCTGCTGCCCCTCTTCTTCTCCTCACCTTCCTATCATCTCCCCTGGTACCCCTCTTCTCCTCCTCACCTACCTATCACCTCCCCCTGGTGTCCCTCTTCTTCCCCTCGCCTACCTATCACCTCCCCCTCGTGCCCCTCTTCTCCTCCTCACTTACCTATCACTTCCCCCTGGTGTCCCTCTTCTTCCCCTCACCTACCTATCACCTCCCCCTGGTGCCCCTCTTCTTCCCCTCACCTACCTATCACCTTCCCCTGCTGCCCCTCTTCTCCTCCTCACCTACCTATCACCTCCCCTGGTGTCCCTCTTCTTCCCCTCATCTACCTATCACTTCCCCCTGGTGTCCCTCTTCTTCCCCTCACCTACCTATCACCTCCCCCTGGTGTCCCTCTTCTTCTCGTCGCCTACCTATCACCTCCCCTGGTGCCCCTCTTCTCCTCCTCACCGACCTATCACCTCCCCCTGTTGTCCTTCTTCTTCCCCTCACCTGCCTATCACCTCCCCCTGGTTTCCCTCTTCTTCCCCTCACCTACCTACCACCTCCCTCTGCTGTCCCTCTTCTTCCCCTCACCTACCTATCACCTCCCCCGGTGCCCCTCTTCTTCCCCTCACCTACCTATCACCTCCCCTGGTGCCCCTCTTCTTCCCCTCACCTACCTATCACCTCCCCTGGTGCCCCTCTTCTTCCCCTCACCTACCTATCACCTCACCCTGCTGCCCCTCTTCTCCTCCTCACCTGCGTATCACCTCCCCCTGGTGCCCCTCTTCTTCCCCTCATCTACCTATCACCTCCCCCTGGTGTCCCTCTTCTTCCCCTCACCTACCTATCACCTCCCCCTGGTGCCCCTCTTCTTCCCCTCACCTACCTATCACCTTCCCCTGCTGCCCCTCTTCTCCTCCTCACCTACCTATCACCTCCCCTGGTGTCCCACTTCTTCCCCTCATCTACCTATCACCTCCCCTGGTGCCCCTCTTCTTCCCCTCACCTACCTATCACCTCCCCTGGTGCCCCTCTTCTTCCCCTCACCTACCTATCACCTCCCCTGGTGCCCCTCTTCTTCCCCTCACCTACCTATCACCTCACCCAGCTGCCCCTCTTCTCCTCCTCACCTGCCTATCACCTCCCCCTGGTGCCCCTCTTCTTCCCCTCACCTACCTATCACCTCCCCCTGGTGCCCCTCTTCTCCTCCTCACCTGCCTATCACCTCCCCCTTCTTCCCTTTCTCTTATGATCCACTCCCCTCTCCTATCATATTCCTTCTTCTCCAGCCCTTTACCTTTCAACCCACCTGGCTTCACCTATCACCTTCTGGCTTGTCCTGCTTCCCTCCCCGCCCCCCCCTTCCTGATGAGGGGTCTCGGCCTGAAGCACTGACTGTTTATTCACGCTGCCTGACCTGCTGAGTTTCTCCAGCGTTTTGTGTGTGTTGATTGAGAGGTTTCTGCATGCTCTGGTTCTTTTGTGAATACTTAATTAAAATGCACTCAGCCATGTTCTGCTTGCATGTTGGAAGAGACTGCAGATGCCGAATGGCTTCCTACAGTCTCCGTGTTTCAGTAACATTGACTCTCACCGTGGACAGGGCTGACACCCTCTGGCCAATGTGGGTAAATCCCTTCTTCACAGATTTGACACATGCTATGGAATCAAAGTTCAAAGTAAACTTATTATATGTCACCCCATATGACCCCAAGATTCACAGTAAATACAAGAAACACAATATAATCAATGAAAGCTCACCCAACAGGACAGACAAAAACCAATGTGTAAAAAAAATCGACAAACTGTGTGAATACAAAATGACAGAGAAAAAATAAGTAACAATAAATAAATAAATAAATAAACAAACAAACAAACAGTAAATACTGAGGACACGAGATGAAGAGTCCTTGAAAGTGAGTCTGTGTGAACAGTTCAGTGATGGGACTAGGAAGTTATCTGCTCTGGTTCAAGGGGTAATAACACTTCCTGAATCTGGTGGTGTGGGTCCTGAGGCTCCTGTATCTTCTTCCTGATGGCAGCAGCAAGAAGAGTGCATGGCCTGGGTGGTGGGACATCTTGATGACAGATGCTGTTTTCCTGCGACAGCGCTCTGTGTAGGTGTGCTCAACTGTCGGCAGAGCTTTACCCGTGATGGACTTGGCCCTATCCACTACTTTCTGTCGGATTTTCCATTCAAGGGCATTGGTGTTTCCATACCAGGCTGTGATGCATCCAGTCAGTATACTCTCCACCACACATCTATAGAAGTTTGCCAAAGTTTTATGTGACATGCTGAATCTTTGCAAACTTATATGAAAGTACAGGTACTGCTGCACTTCCTTCATAATGGCTGGACCCAGGATAGATCTTCTGAAATTATAACACCAAAGAAATTAAAGTTGCTGGCCCCTCCACCTCTGATCCCCAGATTAAGGATGGCTCATGGCCTTCCGATTTCCTTTTCCTGAAGTCAATAATAACCTCCTTGGTCTTGCTGACATTGAGTGAGAGGTTGTTTTGGGGGCACCACTAAGCCAGGTTTTCAATCTTGCTCCTATATACTGATCGCTGCCATCTTTGATTCAGCCAATGACAGTGGTGTCAGTTCAGCAAACCTATTGGTGCTATAGAGCGAGTAGAGCAGGGGGCTAATCATACAGCCCTGTGTTGCACCTGTGCTGATGGAGATTGGGGAGGAGATGTTGTCACCAATCCAGCTGGGGTCTGCAAATGAGGAAATCAAAGATCCGGTTATACAAGGAGGTATGGAGGCCTAGGTCTTGAAGTTCATTAGACTCAAAGAGTCATTGGAAAATACAGCACAGAAACAGGCCCTTCAGTGCATCAAGTCCACGCTGAACTATTTAAACTGCCTAATCCCATTGACTAGCACTGGGATCATAGCCCTATATACCCCTACCATCCATGTGCCTATCCAAACTTCTCTGAAATGTAGAAATCAAGCTTGCATGTTGGTAGCTCATTCCACATTCTCAGGACCCTCTGAGTGAAGAATTTCTCCTCATGTTCCCCTTCAACTTTTCACCTTTCACCCTCAACCCATGACCTCTGGTTGCAGTCCCACCCAACATGAGTGGAAAAAGCCTGCTTGCATTTACCCTATCTTTCCCTCTCATAATTTTGCATATCTCTATCAAATCTCCTCTTAATCCATCTACCCACAAGAAGTGAAGTCCTAACCTATTCAATCTTTTCTTATAACAACATCCTTGTAAATTTTCTCTGTATTCTTTCCAACTTACTTACATCCTTCCTGCAGTTAGGTGAGCAAAACTACACACAATACTCCAAAGTAAGCCTCACCAATGTATTATATAGCTTCAACACAACATCCCATCTTCTGTACTCAATACTTAGACTGATGAGGGCCAATATGCCAAAAGATTTCTCTACGAACCTATCTACTGTTGATGCCACTTTTTATGAATTATGGACCTGTATGTCCAGATCCTTTTGTTCTACTGCATTCCTCAGTGCCCTACCGTTCGCAGTATAAGACCTACCCTGATTGGTCCTACTGAGGTGAACTCCTCGACTTGTCTGCATTGAATTCCATGAGCCATTTTTCAGCCCATTTTTCCAGCTGGTCCTGATTCCACTGCAAACCATAATAGCTTTCCTCGCTGTCCACTACACTCCCAATCTTGGTGTCATCCACACAGTTACCGATCCAGTTAACCACATTATCATCCACATAGATGACAAATAACAACAGACCCAGCACAGCCCAGAGAGGCAACCATCTACTAACACTTTCTAGCTTCTCCCACAAAGCCAGTGTCTAATCCAGTTTAGTACCTCATCTTGAATGCTGAGTGACTGAATTTTCTTGATCACCTCCCATGCAGGACCTTTCCAAATGACCTGCTGAAGTCCATGTAGACAACATCCACTGCCTTGGTTTCATCCACTTTCCTGATAAAAACTCTATAAGATTGGCTAAACATGACCTACCATGCACAAAGCTATGCTGACTACCCTTAATCAGTCACTAACTATCCAAATATCTACATATCCAGTCCCTTAGAATACCTTCCAATAACTTTCCCACTATTGAAGGCAGGCTCACGGGCCGATAATTTCTTGGTTTATTTTTAGAGCCTTTCTTAAACAGCCGAACAACATTGGCTATCCTCCAGTCCTCTGGTACCTCTCCTGTCGCTAAGGATGATTTAAATATCTCTGCTAGGGCTTAGTTAATTTCTGCCCTTGCCTCCCACAGGGCCTGAGGGAACACCTTGTCAGGCCCTGGGGATTTATCCACCATAATTTGCCTCAGGACAGCAAACATCTCCTCCTCCGTAATCTGTACAGGGTCCATGAAGTTGATGCCACTTTGCCTCACTTCTATAGGCTCTGTATCTGTCTCCAGAGTAAATAGCTGATGCAAAAAAAAATCATATAAGATCTCCCACATTTCTTTTGGCTCCATACATGGATTGCCATTCTGATCTTCCAGGGAACCAATTTTGTTCCTTGCAATCCTTTTGCTCTTAAAATATCTATGGAATCCCTTAGGATTCTCCTTCACCTTGTCTGCTAGGGCAACCTCATGCCTTCTTTTACCCCTGCTGATTTCTTTCTTAAGTGCTCACTTGTATCTCTTATACCCCATAAGCACCTCATTGTTCCTCCCTGCCTATACCTGCTATGCACCTCCACTTTGTTTTCTTTACCAGGGTTTCAATATCTGTGAAAGTCTATTTTCCTTACACCTGTTATCTTTACATTTTATTCTGATCGGCACATATGAGCTTTTTACTCTCAAAATTTCACTTTTGGTGGCTCCCACTGAACAAGTTCTTTTACCAAAACAACCTGTCCCAATCTACACTTGCCAGATCCTTTCTGATACCATCAGAATTGGCCTTTCTCCAACTTAGAACCTCAACCCGCAGACCAGACCTCACTTTTTGCATATTTACATTGAAACTATTGGCTTGTGGTCACTGGATGCAAGGTATTCGCCGACACAAACCTCTGTCACCTGCCCTGTCTCATTCCCTAATAGTAAATCAAGTACTGCACACTCCCTCACTGGGACTTCTACGTACTGATAGAGGAAACTTCCCAGAGCACATTTGACAAACTCTATCACATCTAGTCCTTTTAGAGTAAGGGAGCCCCAGTAAATACCTGGAAAATTAAAAGCACCTACGATAACCTTGTTTCTTGCAACAGTCTGTGGTCTCTCTACAAATTTAGTCGCAACATGCTCAACCTCTATATTCCTGACTTTGACTGAGATCTTAAACATTGCCTGTCTCCACCACCTCTTCACTAACAGTTCTGGCACTCTGGTTCCCATTCCCCTGCAAAGCTAGTTTAAACCCCACCTAGCAAACCTTCCCACTAGGGTATTACTCCCCTTCCAGTGCTGGAAGCCAACTTTTCCGTACAGGTCTAATCTTCGCTGGAAAAGAGCCCAGTGATCCAAAAATCGTATGCCCTCCCTCTCACACCAACTCCTTAGCCACGTATTAAACTGTATAATGTTCCTATTTCTGGCCTCACTAGCATGTGACATGGGTAGCAATCCTGATATCACAACCCTGGAAGTCCTCCCAGACCTCTCTATGCAGAACCTCATCACTCATCCTACCCATGTCTTTGGTAACTACATGGCCCACAACCTCTGGCTGTTCACCCTCACACTTAAGAATACTGAAGACTCAATTGGAGATGTCCCAGACCCTGGCACCAGGGAGGTAACATACCATCTGGGAACCTTGTTGTAGTCCACAGGATCTCTTTTCAGTTACCCTGACTACCGAAACCCCTATCAGTACAGCTCACCTCTTCTCCCCACTTTTCTTCTGGATCACTGAAGTCAGACTCAATGCCAAAGAACTGACCACTGTCTTTCCTCTGCTAGGTAATTGCTGCAACTGTATCCAAAGTGATATACCTGTTGTTAAAGATGGCCACAGGGGTTCTCTACACTGGCCCCATAACCCCTGTCCCCTTCCTGTCTGTCATCCAGTTTCCTATGTCCTGCACCTTGGGTATAACTACCTCTTTATATGTCCTATCTATCACCCCTTCAGCCTCCCGAATGATCTGGAGTTCATCCAGTTCCGACTCCAACTCCTGAACACAATTTGTTAGAAGCTGCGGCTGGATGGACTTCTCATAGTTGTAGTGGTCAGGGACACTGGAGGTCTCCCTGCCTTCCCACATCCTGCAAGAAGAGAATTCCACTATCTTGCCTGGCATTACGACACACAGCATGTAATGAACAAACGATGTAAAATCTAAACAAAAATCATTGAACTGTTATTTGGAATGACATCCAATAGTCGAGAAAGTAAGCCAAAGTCTGGAGAGTGCCAGATTAATGGATGTTCACTGGTATAACAAAATAATTAATATCGTTGCGTTTATTGTCCAATGACACGTGTGCACAGGTGCAATGAAAAACCTACTTGCAGCAGCGTCACAAGCACATAGCACCAGATACTGTACACAATGGTCACAAGAACAGCATAAATTATACAAGAAAGAACACAATTAGAACCAAAATCAAGATCATAAGCATAAAACCTTAAGACATAGGATCAGAATTAGGCCATCTGGCCCCTCGAGTCTGCTCCACCATTTAATCATGGCTGACCCTTTTAGTCCCTCCTCAGCCCCACTCCCCAGCCTTCTCCCCATAACTTTGATGTCATGTCCAATCTATCAATCTCTGCCTTAAATAACCCCATGACCAGGCCTCTATAGCTGCCTGTGGTAATAAATTCCACAAATTCACCACCTTCTGCCTGCAGAACTCTTTCCGCATCTCTGTTTTAAACGGACACCTCTCTATCCTGAGGCTGTGCTCTCTTGTCCTAGACTCCCCCACCATGGGAAGCATCCTTTCCACATCTACTTTATCTAGGCCTTTCAACATTCGACGGGTTTCAATGAGATCCCCCCTCATCCTTCTAAATTCCAGCGAGTACAGGCCCAGAGCCATCAAACATTCCTCGTATGATAATCCTTTCATTCCCAGAATCATCCTTGTGAACCAAAATCAAAGTCCTTTGTAGTACAAAGTGATCAGAGTGGTCATAGAGTTCCTATACTGAGGTGTGAAGAGGCTTGCACCACTTGGTACAAGAACAGAGTGGTTAAAGGGAAGAAGCTGTTCTTGAACCTGGTGCTGCACGATATCAAACTTCCGAGCCTCCTGCCCAAGGGTTGCTGTGTGGAGATGGCAGGCTCCAGAAAGTAGTCGTTGTCTTCTGAGGCAGCACTTTCCTCAGATACTAACAACACAGCACCACAGTAGCATAATGATTAGTGTGACACTCTCAGCTCAGGGCATCAAAGTTCAGAGTTCAACCCCAGCGCCCCCTATAAGGAGTTTGTACTTTCTCCCCTTTATCATGTGGGTTTTCTCTGTGTGCTCCAGTCTCCTCCCACACTCCAAAGACGTACCGGTTAGTAGGTTAATCGGTCATTGTAAATTGTCTCCTGATTAGGTTAGGGTTAAATCAGGGGTTGCAGGAGGTTTCTGGGCAACGAGGGTCACAGATTGGGAAGGACCTATTCCACACTGTATCCCTATATAAATAAAGAAACAATGGTGGGGAGAGACGTGCCATTGGACAGAATTCACTACAGTTAAATCAAACAGTAGGAAAGGATAATGGTTTGAGTTATAGAAAGAGACAGCATGGAAATATGCCTTTCAGCCCATCAATCTGCACTGACTATCAACCACCCATTAACAGAGCTTTGGCAATGTTCATAACACTTCTTGTGTTTCATGCAATGTGGTGAGTTGAACTGCACATGAAGAGAAAGAGAAGAAAGGGATGGACAGAATAGGTAATACTGAATGGGGGTGGGAGGTGGGATGATGGAAGAGTGGGACCATGGATATTGGCACAAAGCAGCTGGGTAATGGGCCTATTGCTATATTGTAAGTTCAATACTAATTATTACACGTTGTCCATGAAAAATGAATGGGGATTGGACCGTTGGTGTTGGTAGGGCTTTCTTCTTTGCAAATTAACCGTTGCATTTTGCAACAGACACATTGTGGTTTGCTGTTTGGGAAGTTAGGATGCTTTACATTGCTGGAGAAGTACAAACCGTTAATTGTGACATTCAGGTTTGCTCTTGACCCAGATCTGGTGGGGAAGTGGACAGTGAGGCGGAAGACCAGGGGGGTAATGAATGACTGAGAGGTTGAGCAAGAAGAGGGTGAGAGCGAGAGCTGGGGGACATGGTCAGGAAATGTGAGCATGTCCATTTTGGTCAGAAAGATTGAAATAAACAGAATACAGTTGCTTCAAAAAAGACCAGCAATCGTTGTTTCAAAGGAGGATCTAGACATTTTGGGTCAAGAAATGGTCGAAAATGACTGTATTGTTATATTAAACAGCTGGGAGTGATAACAGCTAGATTTATAGAGAGATATGATGGCAGAATATAGTATTAATGGTAAGACTCTCGGCAGTCTGGAGGATCAGAGGGATGTTGGGGTCTGAGTCCATAGGACACTCAAAGCTACTGCGGTGGTTGACTCTGTGGTTAAGAAAGCATACAGTGCATTGGCCTTCATCAATCGTGGGATTGAGTTTAGGAGTCAAGAGGTAATGTTGCTGCTATATAGGACCCTGGTCAGACCCCACTTGGAGTACTGTGCTCAGTTCTGGTCGCCTCACTGCAGGAAGGATGTGGAAACCATGGAAAGGGTACAGAAGAGATTTACAAGGATGCTGCCTGGATTGAGGAGCATGACTTATGAGAATAGGTTGAGTGAACTCGGCCTTTTTTCCTTGGAGCAACAGAGGATGAGAGGTGACCTGACAGAGGTGTATAAGATGATGAGAGGCAGTGATCGTGTGGATAGTCAGAGGATTTTTCCCAGGGCTGGAATGGCTAGCATGAGAGAGCATAGTTTTAAGGTGCTTGGAAGTAGGTGTAGAGGAGATGCCAGGGATAAGTTCTTTATGCAGAGAGTGGTGAGTGCATGGAATGGGCTGCCAGAGACGGTGGTGGAGGCAGATACAATAGGGTCTTTTAAGACACTCCTGGACAGATATATGGAGCTCAGAAAAATAGAGGGCTATGGGTAACCCTAGGTAATTTCTAAGGTAAGGACATGTTTGGCACAGCTTTGTGGGCTGAAGGGCCTGTATTTTGCTGTAGGTTTTCTAGGTTTCTATAAGGCATGGAAACAGGCCATTCAGCCCATCGATCTGCACTGACTGTCAATCACTCAATCGCATTGATCCACACTCAAACACCAGAAAGACCATGAAACCTACTGTGGACCTCAGGAAGGGCAAATCAAGAAAACACACACCAGACCTCATTGAGGGGTCAATGATGGAAAGGGTGAGCAGCGTTAAGCTCCTGGATGCCACAATCGCAAAGCTGTTAGCACGACTCTATTACAACCCGGGTGGCGGAGTTCAGAGTTTAATTCTGGCATCATCTGTAAGCAGTCTACATGTCAACCCCAAGGAATGCATAGGGATTCTCCAGTTTCCTCCCACAGTCCAAACACATACCAGACGGTAGGATAGTTGGTCATTGTGAAGTTGTCCCATAATTAGTCTAGGATTGATGGGGCGGGGTGGCAAGAAGGGAGGATTGAAGGGTCCAGTCCACACTGTGTCTCTAAATAAAATAAAATAAACCGTCTTGGAAGATCTGACCTGCTGCCAATATATTGGTGCAATCAGGAAGAAGGCACCCCAGCAGCTCTACTTCAATAGGAATTTGAGGCAACTCAGTCTGAAACGTTGGCTGTTTACGTCCCTCCATAGATGGTGCCTGACTTGCTGAGTTCCTCCAGCACTTTACGTGTGTGTTACTGGAGATTTTCAGTATCTGCAGAATCTCCTGTGTCTTATGTTTTTAATCAAACCATAGAACCATAGAACCATAGAAACTACAGCACAGAAACAGGCCCTTTGGCCCTTCTTGGCTGTGCCGAACCATTTTCTGCCTAGTCCCGCTGACCTGCACACGGACCATATCCCTCCATACACCTCCCATCCATATATCTGTCCAATTTATTCTTAAATGTTAAAAAAGAACCCGCATTTACCACCTCGTCTGGCAGCTCATTCCATACTCCCACCACTCTCTGTGTGAAGAAGCCCCCACTAATGTTCCCTTTAAACTTTTCCCCCCTCACCCTTAACCCATGTCCTCTGGTTTTTTTCTCCCCTTGCCTCAGTGGAAAAAGCCTGCTTGCATTCACTCTATCTATACCCATCATAGTTTTATATACCTCTATCAAATCTCCCCTCATTCTTCTACGCTCCAGGGAATAAAGTCCTAACCTATTCAACCTTTCTCTGTAACTGAGTTTCTCAAGTCCCGGCAACATCCTTGTAAACCTTCTCTGCACTCTTTCAACCTTATTTATATCCTTCCTGTAATTTGGTGACCAAAACTGAACACAATACTCCAGATTCGGCCTCACCAATGCCTTATACAACCTCATCATAACATTCCAGCTCTTATACTCAATACTTCGATTAATAAAGGCCAATGTACCAAAAGCTCTCTTTACGACCCTATCTACCTGTGACGACACTTTTAGGGAATTTTGTATCTGTATTCCCAGATCCCTCTGTTCCACTGCACTGCTCAGTGCCTTACCATTAACCCTGTATGTTCTACATTGGTTTGTCCTTCCAACGTGCAATACCTCACGCTTGTCAGTATTAAACTCCATCTGCCATTTTTCAGCCCATTTTTCCAGATGGTCCAAGTCCCTCTGCAGGCTCTGAAAACCTTCCTCAGTGTCTACTACACCTCCAATCTTTGTATCATCAGCAAACTTGTTGATCCAATTTACCACATTATCATCCAGATCATTGATATAGATGACCCAGCACTGATCCCTGTGGCACACCACTAGTCACAGGCCTCCACTCAGAGAAGAAATTCTCTACCACCACTCTCTGGCTTCTTCCATCGAGCCAATGTCTAATCCAATTTATCACCTCTCCATGTATACCTAGTGACTGAATTTTCCTAACTAACCTCCCATGCGGGACCTTGTCAAAGGCCTTACTGAAGTCCATGTAGACAATATCCACTGCCTTCCCTTCATCCACTTTCCTGGTAACCTCCTCGAAAAACTCCAACAGATTGGTCAAACAAGATCTACCACGCACAAAGCCATGTTGACTCCCTAATAAGCCCCTGTCTATCCAAATGCTTGTAGATTCTGTCTCTTAGTACTCCCTCCAATAACTTACCTACTACTGACATTAAACTCACCGGCCTATAATTTCCCGGATTACTTTTCGATCCTTCTTTAAACAACGGAACAACATGAGCCACTCTCCAATCCTCCGGCACTTCACCCGTAGACAGCGACATTTTAAATATTTCTGCTAGGGCCCCCACAATTTCAACACTAGTCTCCTTCAAGGTCCGAGGGAACACTCTGTCAGGTCCCGGGGATTTATCCACTTTAATTTTCCTCAAGACAGCAAGCACCTCCTCCTTTTCAATCTGTACAAACTCTGATAATCTGGTGGTAGTTGCTAGGAGGTTGCAGCTGTTGCTAGCGATTTGAAAGTGTCAACGTTCAGAGGTATCTGGGTATTCTTATACACATCACTGAAAGTTGGCAGACAGTTAGAGCAAGCAATTAGGTTGTGTGCTGATCTTTATCACAAGAGGACTGAATACAGGTGTAGAGGCGTCTTGCTGCAAATATACAGGGTGGCGGGGAGCTGGCAGCTGGGATACTGGGAGAGGTCTGGTCTCCCTGCCTAAGAGAAGATACTGGCAGGGGTCTGGTCTCCCTGAACTAATGGAAGATACTAGCAGAGGTCTGGTCTCCCTGCCCAAGGGAAGATACTGGGAGAGGTCTGGTCTCCCTGCCCAAGGGAAGATACTGGCAGGGGTCTGGTCTCCCTGCCCAAGGGAAGATACTGGCAGGGGTCTGGTCTCCCTGCCCAAGGGAAGATACTGGCAGAGGTCTGGTCTCTCTGCCCAAGGGAAGATACTGGCAGAGGTCTGGTCTCCCTGCCCAAGGGAAGATACTGGGAGAGGTCTGGTCTCCCTGCCCAAGGGAAGATACTGGCAGGGGTCTGGTCTCCCTGACCAAGGGAAGATACTGGCAGAGGTCTGGTCTCCCTGCCCAAGGGAAGATACTGGGAGAGGTCTGGTCTCCCTGCCCAAGGGAAGATACTGGCAGGGGTCTGGTCTCCCTGCCCAAGGGAAGATACTGGCAGAGGTCTGGTCTCCCTGCCCAAGGGAAGATACTGGCATCTGTACACCAGCTTGTTAGTGCAAATATCTAATCAGCCAATCATGTGGCAGAAACTCAATGCATGAAAGCATGCAGACATAGTCAAGAGGTTCAACTGATACTCAGACTAGAACATCAGAATGGGGAAGAAATGTGATCTCAGTGACTTTAACTGTGGAATGATTGTTGGTGCCAGATGGTTTGTGTGTCTCAGAAATTGCTGATCTCCTGGGATTTTCAAGCACAGTCTCTAGAGTTTACAGAGAAAGGTGCAAAAAACAAAAATCATCCAGTGTGTGGCAGATCTGTGGGTGGAAACATGAGAGAGGTCAGAGGTGAACGGCCAGACTTGCCCAAGTTGGCAGGAAGGTGACAGTAACTCACATAACCATGAGCTACAACAGTGCGTACAAAAGAGCATCTAGTTCAACTCTGATGCCATCTGGAAGGAGCTTGTACGTTTTCTCCGTGACCGTGTGAGTTTCCTCCAGGTCCTCCGGTTTCCTCCCAAAGTCCAGAGATGTACCGGTTAGTGGGCTAATTGGTCATTGTAAATTGTCCTGTGATTAGGCTGGGATTAAATAGGAGGGTTGAGCCAGATGGGTCTGTTCCACTTTGAACCTCTAAATAAAAATAAAAATAAATACAATTACTATAAATTACAAGATGAATACAGTGCAAAGAGAGGAATAATGAAGTGGTGTTCATGGTTCAGAAATCTGATGGCTGAGGGGAAGAAACTGTTCCTGGATCTGTAACTGAAACACTATATCCGCATTCTGTCTTACTTCCCTGATGTAACTATGTACAGAGTAATCTGTGTGGATGAGACACAGACAAAGCTTCTCACTGTTTCTCCATGCTCGTGATGACAACGAACCGTAACCTGATGAAGCAGATACCAACCCTTCAGGATTTCTCTACAACTGAAGCGCAGATTATTGGACTTACTTACTAATGCCCGTCGTCCCTTCTACGGCATAGGCCACCAGAAGCAGCTTGGCAGAGTCCTCCGTCCTGGGCCAGTCTATCCTGCAGCCCACCTAGGCGAAGGTCCTTCCTCTCCCAGGGATAAGGCTTCTGTTAGTGTTTCTGTAACTCTGGGTTTTTATGGAATAAGGTTTCTAGCCCCACACCCAGTCCTCCTCCTTTTACAGCTGTCTGGGACTTCGGGTTATTAGAGCTCCACTCTTAACAGTCATAGAGTACTGCAGCATAGAAACAGGCCCTTCAGCCCATCTAGTCTATGTCAAACTGTTAGTCTGCCTAATTCTATCGAATCTCCCACCTGGACCCTACCCCTCCACAGAGCTCCCAATCTATCTAAATTTCTCTTAAATGTTGAAATTGACCCTGCATCTACCACTTCTGCTGGCAGATTGTTCCACATGCACACCACCATCTGAGTGAAGAAGTTACCCCTTATATTCCCCTTAAACAGTTCACATTTCACCCTTAACCTCTAGTTCTAGTCTCACCCAAACTTAGTGGGAAAAGCATCATTGGGACTTGAGAGGAAGGACCTCAGCCTGAAATATTGACTCTTTATTCTTCTCCAAAGATACTGCCTGGCCTGCTGAGCTCCCTCAGCATTGTGTGTGTGTGTGCATCAATCCTGGGAATTACCTGGCGTGAGCGGGTGCCTCACACTGAAATACTTGTAAAGGCCAACTGCAGGAGTATTGAGGTCATGATCACCCAGCACCAGCTGCAGTGGCTGGGGCACGTGATAAGTATGCCCCCATGTTGGCTACCCTGCAGAGTGTTATACGGCCAGCTACATCACGGTCGACGCTCAGCTGGAGGGCCGAAGAAGCGCTATAAGGATCAGGTGAAGAATGTTTTAAGGAAGTGCAAGATCAGACCCGAGGACCTGGAGGAGGTTGCTGCTGACCGTACCACTTGGCGACAGCTGCGTGGGGATGGGGTTCGTATTCTGGAGATGGAAAGAACAACCAGAAGACAGCAGAAGAGAGCCAGGAGAAATGCAGCCATGGTTGCCACCACTACTACATATACATGTCCCACCTGCAATAGAGCTTGTGGGTCTAGGATGGGACTGTACAGTCATCAAAGACCTCACCATTAAAGGAGTGGACATCGTCATCAGATTTCAATGGACAACCGAAGAAGAAGAAGTGTGTGTGTTTCCAAAGTTTATTAATGTAGTATCTCGGTATTTGTGACAATAAAACACCAATACCAATTTTCACCCCGGTTTAAGATGGCGCTACTGAAGACGGGTGAGAACTGACTAGCAGTTCATAAAGCAAGAAGTACAACTAAATATTAATAACACCTTTTCTGTGGAAAACTGTGGTAAATAATCACCATGACAATGAAGAGGCGAGTGAAAGCAAGGCTGACTCAAGGGTGGAGGTGTGCGATACAAAGTCAGAATGAGGTCAAGGCATGTTCCAGGAGAAGTGCTCGGAGTGGGATTGAGACACGTTTGAGAAGGAGTAAGGGCGTGCGAAGCCAAGAAAAGTCGGAGAGGAGAAGTCTTGGACCTCATCCGCCTAAATTGAGAGTGAGGTTTGTTTGATCTAAGCACCGGGCTGATTGGAGACTGGAATATTGAGGTAGAGTCCAGGCCCAGAATGTATCGATGTAACAGGGCCCAGGTCCTAGAGCGGGGGACGGCCCAGTATTTGGATGATTTAAGCAGCAGGCTGGATGGATTGGAAGGGTAAGGTGTCGGGACTGGAGGTGAGGCTCGGGCCGGTTCTGTTTGCTGCTCTGCCACACTTGCTCCGCTCTCTACTACACTGAGTCTGAGGCTGTGGGCCTGCTCTGCTGCTCCAGGCTTTGTGTCTGTGAGCTCCATGGCCATTTGTGCTTGTATGATTTGTGTTGTTTTCTCTCTCGCTGCACATCTTGAGTTTGTTAGTCTTTTTTGAAAGGGTTCTTTCAGGTTCCTTGTTTTGTGGCTGCCTGTAAGGAGACGAATTTCAAGGTTGTATAATGTATAGGTACGTTGATAATAAATGCACTTTGAACTTTGACCAGTTATCCTATGACAAGTCAGTCAGGACTTTGGCTGGATGCATGGGTGGGGCGAAGCAGTTTACAAGACTTGTGCATGAGGAAAAGGTAATGTAACTGGAGAGATGGGGAGGGGGTGTAGACACAACCCAGCCCTCCCACTGACTGCAGTGTTGGGTTAGGTTACCAGAATAATACTGTACCCAGAAACCTGGATGTTGAGTTACATGTTCAAATACCACAATGACAGTCAGTGGTTAAATACATTTGGAGCGGGAGCTGGAGATACAAGAAACTGATACCAGAATCTGATCCTAAAGAACAAACTGCTGGAGGAACTCAACAGGTCAGGCAGTATCTGAGGATGGAACTGGACAGCTGAGAACCTTCATCTTGAGAAAGGACAATTGGACTGCGGGTAAGTTTGGTCAGGGAAGGATATCTGCCATTGTGACCTGCTCTGGTCTATGGAGTGGCAGGTGCATCAAGGAGAAGGTGCAGGTGCTGGACCTGCTGGTAATACTGAGTTCCATATGCGTGAGCAAAGTAGTAATAAATAATTCCCTCTTTCAGAGACACTGCGTGGAAACAGGCCCTTCAGCCCATTGAGCGTGTGCAGACTATCAACTACCATTTACACCAATCCACATTCCCATCTACTCACCACATATTCTGTCCCTCATCTACACACTAGGAGAAATTTAACCTAATGACCTGTTATATAGGAGGAAACGGAGCACCTGGGGAGATCTGGGGGACTTGCAAACTCTAAACAGAGAGCATCCATGGTCAGGATCGAACCTGGGTCACTGGTGCCGTGAGGCAGCAGCTCTACATGCCAGTGAGGCTAGTATGAAAACTGAACTGGACTCAAATTATTGATGATGTTACTCAAGAGGGTTTAACAGCAGAAATTCCAGCCAGTGATTACGAACGAAGGTCTCACCAATGGGTGCAGGGCAGGATGTTCGAATGGTTAGAACCTCCGCAGTCCACTCCACCCCAGGTGAAGCCTATATTCAGCTCTATGTTCCTCAGCGCAGTTGGAAGGAATTTCTAAGCGTTGGGCCCCAGAATTAGAATCAGAATCGGGTTTAGTATCACCAGCGTGTGTTGTGAAATTTGTTGTTTTGTGGCAGCTGTACAGTACAAGGCATAAAAAACTATAAATTACAATAGCGGAAAGAATAGTGTGGTAGCGTTCATGGTCCATTCAGAAATTTGATGGGAGAGGGGAAGAAGTTGTTCCTGAAGCATCGCCTTTTGAAGATGCCCTCAATGGTGGGGAGGCTAGTGCTCGTGATGGAGCTGGCTGAGGTTTTAACCCTCTACAGCTTTTCCAGTCATGTGCAGTGGCCCCCCCATACCAGATGGTGATGTAACCAGTTAGAATGCTCTTCATGGTACATTTGTAGAAATTTACTGGAATCTTTGGTGACAGACCAAATCTACTCAAAGTCCTAAAGAAATATAGCTGCTGTCATGCTATCAACATGTTGGGCCCAGGAGAGACCTTCAGAGGACATTCAGGAACTTGAAACTGTTTACCCTTTCCACTGCTGACCCCTCGATGAGAACTGGTCTGTGTTCCCTCAGCTTCCCCTTTCTCAAGTCCACAATCAATTACTTGAAGCCAGAGATCATCAAAACAAGTCTCCAATTCTGCTTATTCTGTTGTACCACATGGAGACAACAAAGGAGGGAGAGCACAAGTAGCATGAGGGTGTGAGTAATCGTGGTGTACAATCACTGAGTGTTGGTTTGCACTTCAATATTTTTTACCCAGATCAGTTTCGCTTATTCCCGTGACCAGAGCCTGGTACTCTTGTCTGGTCACTGGCCCAGCAGGGTGTCCCTTACACTGGTGATGAGCTAGCTGGGCCATGAGCTCGTGACGAGCACTGGGTTCCATGCAGGATGTACTCTGCCGGGTGGTGGGTGCCTGGGAGAAGGTGGGAATCTTGCAGTGAGGCAGGGTCCCAGCAGTCAGCTGGTCAGAATCAGAATCAGAATTTCTACATTTGTAGAAACTTACTAGAGTCTTTGGTGACATACCAAATCGCCTCGAACTCCCAATAGAATATAGCCTCTGTCATGCCTGCTTTGTAGCTGTGTTGATACGTTGGGTCCAGGATATCTTCCTCAGAGATATTGACACTAGGAACTTGAGATTGCTCACCCTTTCCACTTCTATGATGACTGGCGTGTGCTCTCTCGTCTTACCCTTCCTGAAGTCCACAATCAGCTCTTTGGTCTTACCGACGTTCAGGGCAAAGTTGTTGCTGTGACACCACTCAGCTAGCTGGTATATCTCGCTCCTGTATGCCCTTTCGTCATCATCTGAAATTCTGCCTACAATAGCTGTATCATCAGCAAATTTATAGATGGCATTAGAGCTGTGCCTGGCCCCACAGTCATGGGTGTAGAGAGAGTAGAGCAGTGGGCTAAGCACACATTTGAGGTGCGTCAGTATTGGTTGTCAACAAGATGCAGATGTTATTTACAATCCACACAGATTGTGGTTGGAGAGGGAAGTTCAGAGGCCCAGGTTGTTGTGCTTTTTGATCAGAATGTAGGAATAATTGTGTTAAACACTGAACTGTAGTCAATAAACAGCATCCTGACATAGATACTTGTATTGTCCAGGTGATCCAAGGCCGTGTGAAGAGACAATGAGATCGCATTCACTGTAGACCTATTGTGGCGATGGGCAGATTGCAGTGGGTCCAGGTCCTTGCTGAGACCAGAGTTAATTTCTAAGGTAGGGACATGTTCAGCACAGCTTTGTGGGCTGAAGGGCCTGTATTGTGCTGTAGGTTTTCTATGTTTCTATAAACACTCTCTCAATGCTTTTCATCACCATAGATGTGAGTGCTACTGGATGGTAGTCGTTAAGGCAGCTCACACTACGTTTCTTAGGTACTGGTGTAATTGTCGCCCTTTTGAAGCAGGTGGGAACTTCCGACCGTAGCAGTGAGATATTGAAGATGTCTTTGAACACACCCACCAGGTGGTTGGCACAGGTTTTCAGAGTCCAACCAGGTACTCCATCAGGGCCTGTCGCCTTGCGGGGGTTCACCCTCTTGTAAGACAATCTGACTTTGGCATCTGAGACACAGATCACAGAGTTACTAGATGCTACAGGGGTCCTCATAGCTGTGTTTTTTTCACCCTTTCAAAGCGAGCACAAAAGACATTGAGCTCATCTGGCTGTGAAGCATCACTGCCATTCATGACATTAGGTTTTGCTTTGTAGGAAGCAATGGTCTGCGATCCCTGCAGAGTTGACGTGCATCTGATTCCTCATCCAACCTTGTTTAGAATTGTTCCTTTGCTTTTGAGGTAGCCCTCTGCAAGTCGTACTGCTTTCCTTGTACAGACCTGGGTCACCAGACTTGATTGCCACAGATCTAGCCCTCAGGTCAACCATATTCTGTCCATTACAGCCACCTGGAGCTTTCATTATCCCCCGGATTTCCACAATGACCTGTCTATCCTTGGTCTCGCCCATTGCCAGGGTGAGGCCAAACACGAATTAAGGAGCAGCCCCTGGTTAGTCTCCAGCCATGAACACTGAGTTTTCCACTTCCAGGTAACCCACACTCCTCTCTCCTGGTTCATCCTGAATGCTGATGCTTGCTTTATTGTTTGCATGGTTGGATTTCATTTGTGCATCTGGTGTTGGTTGTTTTTTCAAATTGGATTCTTTTGGGTTTCTTGTTTGGTGGTTGCCTATTAAGCAGAAGGATCTCAAGTTTGTATAATTTATACAGACTTTGATAATAAAATATACTTTGAACTTTGAACGTCTGCCCATCCCTCACACACTCCTCCCACTGGGTCCCTTGCTCTCCACCCCCATTGTTTCCATTTGCCCTCCTCCCCTCCCTTATTTGTTTCATGCTCCAGCTTCCTCTCCTATCAGTTCCTACCATCTCCCTCCACCTGTCACCTCCCAACCTCTGTCACTGTCCCCAACCTTTGCTCCCACACGACTCCATCGGCCGATCAACTCCTCCCTGCCCACATCCACCTATCATCTGCCGGCTCCTGCCTCACCCCCCCACCCCCCGCCGACCTCTTTATACTGACTATAAAGATGAATGGTCTTGACCTGAAGCATTGACTGTCTTCTTTCCTCCACAGATGCTGCCTGGCCCACTGACATGTTCCAGCAGTTCTATTTTTTGCTCCAGTTTCCAGCATCTGCAGTCTCCTGTGTCTTCTAGTCCATCACTTTCTCCTTAGACCCACCAAAGGGTGACATAGTTACCAGGTTCAGATTTTGCTGCTGGTATCCCCACGGCTATCTGAAGCTCAGGCTGGTGTAATTGAAGCCTGTCCAGTCACAAGAATTCACCTTGTCTTTGGCTTGTTCAGAAAAATGTTCTGTCCCACCTTCTCATCATTCTTGTGTTCAGGGCTCTTCCTATATGCAGCCAAGAGATTTGATTTGAGTGCAGAGATGAGAGTGGGCATCATTGCCACTCGCACAAGAACCTTATTCACACCTCCTTAAACGTACTTCATTGTATCTGCAGACAGTCATTGCTGAATGTCTCAGATGTTCTGGAAAAGGCTGGCTTATCAGAAGCAGATGGACGATGGCATCCTCACTGTGTGTGTTGCTGAGGATTTCCAGCATCTGAAGAATCCCTTGGGTTACTGCTACATCTTTAGTGCTCCGTAGTTACGATGCTGAGGATGTTCTACGAGTCTGTGGTGGCCAGTGCTATCATGTTTGCTGTTGTGTGCTGGGGCAGCAGGCTGAGGGTGGCAGACACCAACAGAATCAACAAACTCATTCGTAAGGCCAGTGATGCTGTGGGGATGGAACTGGACTCTCTGACGGTGGTGTCTGAAAAGAGGATGCTGTCTAAGTTGCATGCCATCTTGGACAATGTCTCCCATCCACTACATAATGTACTGGTTGGGCACAGGAGTTCATTCAGCCAGAGACTCATTCCACCGAGATGCAACACAGAGCATCTTAGGAAGTCATTCCTGCCTGTGGCCATCAAACTTTACAACTCCTCCCTTGGAGGGTCAGAAATCCTGAGCCAATAGGCTGGTCCTGGACTTATTTCATAATTTACTGGCATAATTTACATATTACTATTTAACTATTTATGGTTCTATTACTATTTATTATTTATGGAGCAACTATAACGAAAACCAATTTCCCCCGGGATTAATAAAGTATGACTATGACTATGACTACACAAAGCCTCAGACTTCAAGCCTGACTGAATTTCTAATGCTGAATCCCAATAAAACAGCATTGATTACCTGACCTGTCTCGGCACTTTTCCAGTTTAGAAGTGAAAATTTTCAAGGGGAAGTGACTGGAAAGGACGAAGGAAGAAGCCAGAATAAGTCGGAGGGGTGGAGGAGGAGGAGTACAACCTGTCAGGTGATAGGTGAGAGCAGGTAAGGGGGGAGGTATGACGTGAGAAGCTGGGAGGTGATAGGTCAGAAAGGTAAAGGGCTGAATGAGGAGGAATCTGATAGGAGAGAAGAGTGGACCATGGGAGAAAGGGAAGGAGGAGGGGAACCAAAGGAAGGTGATGGGCAGCAGGGAAGGGGTAAGAGAGGAGTAGAACAGGGGATCTAAAATTACAAGCCATCCCTGGGCAATGACATTCAAAATGCTGGAGGAACTCAGCAGGTCAAGTTCTCCAGCATGTTGTGTGTGTTGCTCCAGATTTCCAGCATCTGTAGAATCTCTTTTATCCCTGGGTAACAAAGCAATTCCATTTTTTACAAGCATCCATAAGCTGATTTTGTGCAAAAGTCAGAAAATACAATTACTAAAAGTTGTGAGAGACAGGAAACTAGTTCTGATAGCTGTAGGAATTAAAATCAGTATGTACATCAGATTTTTTAATTTAATAATAATATTATGGGAGCTCATTCATATGTCGGGTGTTGATAACCTGTGACAACCTATCTCTGGATGAAATTCATTATGTAGGGTGTTAGTAACCTGGGACAGCCCATCTCTGGATAAAATTCATTACGTAGGGTGTGGATAACCTGGGACAGCCCATCTCTGGATGAAATTCATATGAAGGGTGTGGATAACCTGGGACAGCCCATCTCTGGATGAGATTCAAATGTAGGGCGTTAATAACCTGGGACAGCCCATCTCTGGATGAAATTCATTATATAGGGTGTGGATAACCTTGGGCAGCCCATCTCTGGATGAGATTCAAATGTAGGGTGTTAATAACCTGGGACAGCCCATCTCTGGATGAAATTCATTATGTAGGGTGTGGATAAGCTGGGACAGCCCATCTCTGGATGAGATTCATTATGTAGGGTGTTAATAACCTGGGACAGCCCATCTCTGGATGAAACATAGAAACATGGAAAATAGGTGCAGGAGTAGGCCATTCAGCCCTTCGAGCCTGCACCGCCGTTCAGTATGATCATGGCTGATCATCCAACTCAGAACCCTGTACCAGCCTTCCCTCCATACCCACTGATCCCTTTAGCCACAAGGGCCATATCTAACTCCCTCTTAAATATAGCCAATGAACTGGCCTCAACTGTTTCCTGTGGCAGAGAATTCCACAGATTCACTACTCTCTGTGTGAAGAAGTTTTTCCTAATCTCGGTCCTAAAAGGCTTCCCCTTTATCCTCAAACTGTGACCCCTCGTTCTGGACTTCCCCAACATCGGGAACAATCTTCCTGCATCTAGCCTGTCCAATCCCTTTAGGATTTTATACGTTTCAATCAGATCCCCCCTCAATCTTCTAAACTCCAACGAGTATAAGCCTAGTTCAACCAGTCTTTCATCATATGAAAGTCCTGCCATCCCAGGAATCAATCTGGTGAACCTTCTTTGTACTCCCTCTATGGCAAGGATGTCTTTCCTCAGATTAGGGGACCAAAACTGCACACAATACTCCAGGTGTGGTCTCACCAAGGCCTTGTACAACTGCAGTAGTACCTCCCTACTCCTGTACTCGAATCCTCTCGCTATAAATGCCAGCATACCATCTGCCTTTTTCACTGCCTGCTGTACCTGCATGCCCACTTTCAATCACTGGTGTATAATGACACCCAGGTCCCGTTGCACCTCCCCTTTTCCTAATCGGCCACCATTCAGATAATAATCTGTTTTCCTGTTTTTGCCACCAAGGTGGATAACCTCACATTTATCCACATTAAAATGCATCTGCCATGAATTTGCCCACTCACCTAACCTATCCAAGTCACCCTACATCCTCTTAGCATCCTCCTCACAGCTAACACTGCCACCCAGCTTTGTGTCATCCGCAAACTTGGAGGTGCTGCATTTAATTCCCTCATCCAAGTCATTAATAAATATTGTAAACAACTGGGGTCCTAGCACTGAGCCTTGCGGTACCCTACTAGTCACTGCCTGCCATTCTGAAAAGGTCCCGTTTATTCCCACTCTTTGCTTCCTGTCTGCCAACCAATTCTCCACCCACACCAATACCTTACCCCCAATACCGTGTGCTTTAAGTTTGCACACTAATCTCCTGTGTGGGACCTTGTCAAAAGCCTTTTGAAAATCCAAATATACCACATCCACTGGTTCTCCCCTATCCACTCTACTAGTTACATCCTCAAAAAATTCTATGAGATTCGTCAGACATTATTTTCCTTTCACAAATCCATGCTGACTTTGTCCGATGATTTCACCGCTTTCCAAATGTGCTGTTATCACATCTTTGATAACTGACTCTAGCAGTTTCCCCACCACCGACGTTAGGCTAACCGGTCTATAATTCCCCGGTTTCTCTCTCCCTCCTTTTTTAAAAAGTGGGGTTACATTTGCCACCCTCCAATCCTCAGGAACTAGTCCAGAATCTAAAGGTTTTGAAAGATTATCACTAATGCATCCACTATTTCTTGGGCTACTTCCTTAAGCACTCTGGGATGCAGACCATCTGGCCCTGGGGATTTATCTGCCTTTAATCCCTTCAATTTACCTAATACCACATCCCTACTAACATGTATTTCCCTCAGTTCCTCCATCTCACTGGACCCTCTGTCCCCTACTATTTCCGGAAGATTATTTATGTCCTCCTTAGTGAAGACAGAACCAAAGTAATTATTCAATTGGTCTGCCATGTCCTTGCTCCCCATAATCAAAAAATATGTTGGGTGTTGATAACCTGGGACAGCCCATCTCTGGATGAATTGGCAAGACAAAGAAATCTACAGACCAAGTGCTGTTAAGTGGAAAATGTGAAGATGAGCTATTTAATAGTCAATGTGGATATGGTGGTCAAAGAGACTGTTTCTGAGCAACACAAACAAAATGCTGGCGGAATGCTGCAGGTCAGGTAGCATATATGGAGGAGAAAAACAGATGATATTTCAGGCAGAGACACTTTCTCAGGGCACTGAGTTGTGAGGAGCTTATGGTTGACTGTTCATTTCCCAGTCAGATGCTGCCTGACCTGCTGAGTTCCTCCAATATTTTGTGTGCAATGGTGAAGACGTACAGCATTTGCTGAATCTCTTGTATATGTGAGCCTGTTTCTGTGCTGTGTAGTTCTAAGCCTTTATATGGACCACCGGGAATGTGACACAGGAGAGGCTGTGGATGCTGGAAATCTGCATCAACACAACACACACAAAATGTTGGAAGAACTCAGCAGGACAGGTAGCAAATCATAAAACAAGTGATTCTGCAAGTACTGGCAATCCAGAGCAACACACACAAAACGCTGGAGGAGCTCAGCACGTCAGGCAGCATCGGTGGAGAAGAATCGACAGCCAATCCTTTGATCGGAACTGGAAAGGAAGGGGGAATAAGAAGGTGGGAAGGTGGGAAGGGTGTAAGGGGGAGGAGTGCAAGCTGGCACATGACAGGCGAGGGGAAAAGTAGGTGGGTAGGGGTGGGAATGATGTGAGAAGCAGGGAGGGTACAGGTGGAAGTAAGGGCTGAAGAAGCAGCACGAAAACCAATTTCCCCCGGGATCAATAAAGTACGACTATGACTATGACTACTATGACTAACACAAGAAAAAACGGTCCACAGGAGAAAGGAAGGAGGAAGGGAACCAGAGGGAGGTGATCAGAAGTTGAGAAGAGAAGGAGTAGAGGGGATCGGAATGGAGAAGAGGAGGAGGGGAGGGGGAAGAAATTACTGGAAGTTAGTGAAGTTGATGTACACGCCATCAGGTTGGATGCTACCCTGACAGAATACCAGGTCTATCCTGAGAGTAGCCTCATAGAGGAAGCCATGGACTGACATGTCGGAATGGGAATGGGAAGCAAAATTAGGAAGTCTCACCTTTTGCAGCAGACAAGGTGCTCAACAAAGCAGCCCCCCCATCTACTGTACACCAAGTGTCACTGTTTTTTTTATAATTAAAATAAAATGTATTCATAATAAAAATTATTTACACGAATAAACCGTGCAATGCCTTTTCCTTCTCCATCCACAGTCAATGCTGTCAGTATTGTTTTATTACATTCCTGAAACCCAATAGGACTGTTACCCCTCACATCTCCCCCCGGGGTGGTTCCCTACTATAAGGCGGGTGGAGGAGGGAAGTGGCCAATTGACAGTTTGGGCTGAGACCCCTCACCAGGACACGCTAACGTGAGTAGTTTATGATTGCCTGATTTCAGGTACATGATTGCTCAAAAAAAAAGTAACAAGAAATTGTACCGTATTTGTGTTAAACAAGTCAGGGTCAGAAACTGCCACAGAGGCAGGATAGCTGAATAGAATTGCAAGGCATCTCGAGAACCTCCACTCCTTCCGTCAAACATGCAATGTCCCAGTGGCCAAACAATTTAATTCCCATCCCCACTCCCATTCCGACATGTTAGTCCATGGTCAGCGTGGTGGGGTAACGCCTCGTATTCCTTCTACGTAGCCTCCGACCTGATGGCGTGAGCCTCATTTCCCTCTTCAAGCTTCCAAACCTCTCCTCTTCACCTGGTGCCTCGCCTCCCCTTTCTCCCATGGTCCACTCCTCTCCTCTCAGATTCCTTCTTCTCCACCTATCGCATTGTAACTTGCCCTCCCGCTCCCCACCTTTCTATTCCGGTGCCTTCCCCCTTCCCATCCAGTCCTGAAGAAGGGTGTCAGCCTGTTGTTCATTTCCACAGACGCTGCCGGGCTCCTCCGGCACGTCGAGCGCGCTGCCGCTTTGATCAGGGATGCCGGAGACGGGAACACGCTCTGATTGGCGCCGCTCCCGATTTCTGGGAATCATGTGATCCTGATGTCAGCCTCTGTAACTGGAGCTGGCCCGGCCGGCCGGCACACACGATTGGTGTGACCGCAGTCCTGTGCCGGACGTGAATCGTTCAGCTGCTGCCGTGTCCCGCGGCGTGGTCAGGCCGAACCGGGAGCCGGCGAGTCACCCGGCAGTGCCGTGGACGGACACGCCAGACGGGAGGCGGACGTAAACTGGTAGGTTGGCCCTTCGCAGTCCCGCAGCCTTCGGTGAAAGTTGGGCTCCTTTCGCGGAGATTAGAGGTACTGAAAATAAGGATTCAGGGGTCGGAAGGGTGAGGGGGTTCGGATCTGGGTGGAGCTTTGACGGGAGGTGGGGTGGGGGAGGCGGGTTCGATCTTGTTCTCGGGTGCTGTTTGTGTGGAGTTTGCACGTTCGTCCAGTTTCCTCCAGCATCCCAAGGTTAGTAGGTCAATTAGTCGCTGTAACATTCTCCCAGTATGTAGGAGAGAACGTCGGTGAATGTAGGTGAGTGTATTGAAGGGAACTTGGGGAGATGGGACCCCATTGCAGGCGGGGTATTGGGGAGCAGGACACTGGGTGATGGGACCCCAGTGGGGATGGGGTATTGGGGAGCAAGACACTGGGTGATGGGACCCCAGTGGGGACGGGGTATTGGGGAGCAGGACACCGGGTGATGGGACCCCAGTGGGGACGAGGTATTGAGGAGCAGGACACTGGGTGATGGAAGCCCAGCGGGGATGGGGTCTTTGGGAGCAGTTCACTGGGTGATGGGACCCCAGCAGGGATGTGGTATTGAGGAGCAGGACACTGGGTGATGGGACCCCAGTGGGGATGGACAGGGTATTGGGGAGCAGGACACTGGGTGATGGAACCTCATTGGAGATGGGGTGCTGGTGAAAGGGATTGTGGGTGCTGTCATCTATGTGTGGACAGGGTGCTGGTGAACAGGACTGTGGGTGGGGGAACTCAGTTGGGGACAGGGGCTGGTGAACAGGACATTGGATGCTGAGATTTGTGTGTGTGGGAAGTCAGCATTGGAGCATTGGAATATCAGGTACCCGACTTCACTTAAGCATAGAGAAGGCTAATTCCTTCACAGGGTGTGGGTGCCCAATTGCAGTCTTCAGGGGGCTTCAAGTGTTAAACGCTGATGCCATCAGGTGCTGTGCCGACATGATGGAGAACTATCACCTTCTCTCTCAACACACTGGCCTGTGAGTTTCAGAAATGTTAGGGAGAGTTGTCAGGTACAACGGAGAAACAGGCCTTTTGTCCCAGTGAGTTTGCTGTGGAATCCTACTGCCCTTTGGCCTATTGGATTTGTGCTGAATATCAGCCACCAGTTTACAGTGATCCTTTTTTAGTCCGTCCTCGTTCAAAGTAAGGTGTAACTGCTGCGTACCTTTGCCACTGGACTCTGCAACGTGGGATGTGATGCACAGTATATAGTTTTGGGGGCCAATGTAACAAAATTTCACCTCAAATAGACCATGGCACTTCTCCACCTTCAGTGAGGCTCTGTGTGAGGAGCCAAGGTGAGACCTTGGGTGTAGGGAAGGGAGGAATATTCCCTTGCCTCGGACGGCTCAGCGGTTTAGACTAATGTGTGACGGAAGCTCAGATCACTTGGTGGTTTTGGAGGAGGAGCGGAGAGGTTTCTGCAACGTGCAGAGGGAACATTGTGCAGTCATCCGCACTTCCTCCCTATGTGGTTTTAGATTTGCACCAAACCAATCAGCCCTCCCGGCTGCACGGATCACTGCTGGCTTTGAGACCCCCACCAATACCTGAGAGCTATTCGCCTTTCGAAATGAAAAGTGGGCCCTTTTACAGTTTCCACCGTAACTTAAGGGCCCAATTGTCGAAAGTAGGAATCACAGCAGTGAGTGAAGGCCATAGGGTCATATGACATAGGAGTAGTGATAGTCCATTCGGCCCATCAAGCCTGCTCTGCCATTCGATTATGGCTGATTTATTTTCCCTCTGACTATGGACTCACTTCCATGCATTCTGCAACACATGTTCACAGTACTATTTATTGATTTTTTTTTTGTATTCGTCTTTCGTACATTGGTTGTCAGTCTTTGTGTGTAGTTTTTCATTGATTCTATTTTATTTGTTCTACTTTGAATGCCTGCAAAAAATGAATTTCATAGTAGTATATGATGACAAAGACATACTTTGAAAATAAATTTACTTTGAACACTGAACCCCATTCCCTGGTTTTCTCCCTGTATCCTTTGCCTTTACAAATCAAGGACCTATCAACCTCCACTTTAAATATACCCAGTGACTTGGCCTCCACAGCTGCCTGTGGCAATGAAGTCCACAGATTCACTGCCCTCCAGATAAAGAAATTCCTCCTCATTTTTGTTCTAAAGAGATACACTGCCATCAGAGGCTGTGCCCTCTGGTCCTAAACTCCCCCACTATTGGTAACATACTCACCAATATTCAGTAGATTTCAATGAGATCCTTCCCTCATTCTTCTAAATTCTAGTGAGTACAGGGTCTGGGCCATCCCATTCCTCGTACGTTAACCCTGACAGCCAGAAGGGAAAGTTTGTAAGTTAGGTTGGAATCGGGCCGGGGCGGGGGGGGTGGTGCAGTGTGGGTGTGGGGTAGAAATAGACATGTTTGACAGAAGAACAGAGGCAAGAGCTGATTGTAACTCTGACTGTAAATGTCACAGTCCTTTCCGTAACTGGTTTCATCAGTTCTACAGTGAAACACTTCCAGGTGCCCAAGCACTGTGGTAGGCAACACGTGCATTATAAACTCCCAGGACAAAACACTTCTGAAGTTCAAAGTGCATTTATTATTAAGGTATGTATGCCATATGCAACCTTGTGATTCACCTTCTTGCAGCCAGCCAGAAAACAAAGAAACACAATAAAAGATCCACACAACAAACACCATCAAACATCCAATGTGCGAGTTTAAAAAGAACAAATCATGCAAACAATTAAAGTGAGCAAATAACATAGTGAGATCCTGGACCACAGAGTGAGCCACAGCCACAGAGCCAGTTCAGTGCCACAGCCAGTCCAAGGGCCTGACGGCTGCAGGCTTCAGGCCACAGCCACAGAGCCAGTTCAGTGCTGCGACGAGTAAAGCCTCATGGAATGGTGAGCTGAACACCGGATCATACTTTGCCCCTGGCCTCGCTGTCTTAATATTTTAAATTTCTGTGCAACCTGTGTACTTTCTATGTGATTAACAAAAACTTCTAGAACACACATCAGGTCAGGCTGCATCTGTGAAGAAAGAAACAGTTTATGTTTCGGGTCTGTGACCCTATTCTCAGATTTCCAGCATCTGCAGTCTTTTTAAACTTTTGATTTGTGTTTCGATGAGTTGGTTTGGGTGGAACATTGGCCCTGGTCCCAAAATAAAATTGACTTGTGAGTTTGTGATTCATCATCCATTTGCAGCTTCAAGCCTTGTCTCCTCCCCACCTCTGTACTCTCTGAAAACCCTGCATGGTTCCTCTAATTATGCTGCTGTGATCATCCTCAACGTTAGCTGCTCTGCCATTGCTGAATAAGTCCTCAGCATCTGTGATCCTAAACTCTGGAATTAGCGTTCCTAAACTTCTACCTGCTCTGGATTAGACTCTGAAAACACTGCTGTTACGGGTGCTACATAAATGCAAGCTGTCATTTGTGGCTGAGTAATTTGTGCAGACCGATACTGAAACGCAAGTTTCGTGAGGAAGTCGGCACAGGATGAATGGGACGGCAGCTCTCCTCACTTCCCTGGAGCCTGACCCTGATCTGCTCACGATGCTGCGACAGCACTTTCTGCTTGTGCTGTGGCAGGGCAATGACTGGAAGTGTCAAAGTAATGCCCAGTGTCTTCCCACTAACTTCCTCACAAAGGCTCGCAGTTTTTAGAGAAGGTGGGGCTCTTTTGCTAAATATTATCTTTTAATCTGAATCAATTTACATGGTTTCCTTCCTATTTTATGTTATATAAATGTGAATTGGCAGTTGTTGTTTTCTTTTTCTTCTTATATATATATAAATGATTGTAAGACGTATTGCTCCGGGAGTTGGTTCCTAATGTTTTTTTTTCTTTTTTTGTTTTATAGTTAGTGGGTTTTTTTTATTTAGCTGGAGTTCTCTTTTTTTCCTTCTTTTCCTTTTATAAAATTCTTTTTTCATTAGCATATGTAAGTCTTTTTTCCAGCTTTATTAATTATATACTAATTTGTTGAATTTCGGTATTTTATAGCTGTAGAAGATTATATATTAATAAAAAGATTTTAAAATGCAATTAACGAAGCCTCTAATTGGTTGCGATCAAAGTCATTAACCAATGAGCAGAAATAAGTTCTCCCTTTTTACTGTAATGAATGTTGAAGGAAGGAAGCCAAGCAAATTATTACATATTGTTATGAATAGTATGACTTCCTTTATTTACTGCACACGTATGCTCATGGCAAGCCCCTCGACACAGGATGGTGGCAGGTGCAGCTGAGGAATGGGCCTTTCGGCCCATCATGGCCGTGCTGGTGGCCTGTACACTTCCTTGGCTGCAACACAACACACAGACGGCACTCAATGACTGAATGAGTGTGTTGGATGAATCCCACTCCCCCAACAACCTTGCTGGATATGACTGGCCTCTGGCTCAGGGGGTTTGTATTTTTTATTTATTTAGAGATTCAGAATTAGGTTCAATATTGCTGGCATATGTCACGAAATTTGTTTTGTGGCAGCAGTACCTTGCAATACAGAATGAAGCTACAAATTACGAGAGAGAGAGAGCGAGAGAGAAGTAAATATTTATTTATTTACAGATGCAGTATGGTGTAGGTCTTTCAGGCCCTTGGAGACTTGCTGCCCCAGCAAACCCCAAAAACCTCAATTTAATCCTAATTAATCACAGGACAGTTTACAATGGACAATTAACTTAGCCGGTACATCTTTGGGTTGCGGGATGATACTGGAGGGCACGTGGAAGACCCACACACTCCACGTCGATGAGCCTCCTTGGGGAACATCACCAGAATTAAACTCCAGAGTTGTAATGGCATCACACTGCCCACTACCCTGCCGCGTGTGTATGTGTGGTAGTGCTCGGGGGTGCAATTAAGAAGTCTGATGGTGGGGGGGTAGGGGGCGGTGAGGTAGATGCTGTTCCTGAAGTGTTGAGTGTGTTTTCAGACTTCGGTACCTCCTCGATCAGGAGAGGGCATGTCCTAGGTACAGCGTGGTAACAGGCCCTTGGAGCAATTCCATTCCCCCACTAATTCCCTGCTGCGCATTTTCTCTCTCATTAACTCCTCAATGATCTTTCCCCACTTGCCACGGGGCAGTGTACGGTAGCTGATCAGCAACCCACCCAGTATGTCTTTGTGGCATGTTGGAGGAAACCAGAACACTAGGAAGAACTTGAGCATTTGCAATGTACATACATCTATTGATGCTTCTGGACACATCTTCAGTGATGTTCCTGGAATCATCGGGTGTTTCGGGACTTGCAACATCATACACCCTCGTCCAGGTGACCCAGCCGGGGCTGATCAGACCCCAGCTTGTGTCCAGATGGCCAGCTACTTATGACTCCATGGCTCCCCTCTTTTGAGCCACAGCCATCTTGAGGCCCTCTCTGCCGCATCCATGGTACTGCGGATGGCTCTCCTCGTCTTCTCTCCCTCGATGCCCAAAATGCTGAAGGCTCTAACTAAAGAACGGGCTACGAATCCCCTACAACCAACCTCCACTGGGAGACACCTCGCTCTCCATCCAGCCTGCTGACAGTTGCTGACCAGTCCTGCATACTTGGAGAGCTTCCTTTCAAAGGCTTCTTCCAAGCTATCTTCCCATGGGACTGTCAGCTCCAGCAGCACCACTTGTTTAGTAGACTCAGACACTAGGACAATGTCTGGCCGCAGGGTGGTGGCTGCAGTATGGTTGGGGAACTTCAGCTGCCCTTCGAGGTCCACCAACAGCTGCCAGTCCCTTGCAAAGGTCAGGATGCCTGCAGATGTTCTTTTGGCAGGTATTGACTGCTCCCCAGCTCTGACAAAGGCAATGGTCTGCTTGGAGGGTCGGGACCACTTCACCCACTCAACTCCTGCACTGATGGCTTCAGCGATGGTCTTCAGGACCTGAACATCAGAAAACTGCAGACGCTGGAAATCTTCAGTAAAGCTTGAAAATGCAAGAAGCACTCAGCAGGTCAGGCACCATCTGTGGAGAGAGAAACAGAGTTTCTAGTCCGAGTCTCTAATGAGGAAGAATCTGAGACCTGCAACGCCCATTGTTTCTCTTTCCTCAGATGCCACCTATCCTGCCGGGTATTCTCAACACTTTCTGTTTTGGTCACGGAGAACGTGCAAACTCCACACAGACAGCTTGATGGCTGAGCGCCTGCAGCCGTCTCGGGCTCCCAGCTGTCAGCCTCTTCAACTCTTGCTTCTTGTTCCCACAATGACCAGTCAGTGCTCAACCTCGTCCACTGCCAGAAAACCTGGTATTCCACCTGGGTGGTCTACAAGCACATTGAATTTTCCAATTTCAGCCTACCCACACCTGTTCTTCCTTTCTCTCTCCCTCTAACGCATCCCCAACTTCTTCCCAAACTCCCTCCACCCCCAGCCCTCCATTTCCAATTTTCCACTAGTTCTGCCTGTGCTTGGCTCTCCGTAATCTGGTTCCACTGACTTTCCCCTTTACTTATCAGATTCCAGCATCTGTGACGTCTTGTTTCTCTGATTATTGCCTTCCAGTCTGTCTGCCTACCTCCGGCCCCTGCCCTCCCTGTACCTGGCTCCATCACCTGCCAGCTCCTGCCTCACCCCTCCTCGCTTCGCTGTCCTCGCGCTCCCCCCCCCCATGCTCTCTGTCCTTGCGCAAGATCTCAATCTGAAACATTGACTGTCCCTCAGTCTCCGTGGATGTTCCCTGACCTGTTAACTTTCCTGCTGGTGGGTTTAGTTGTCTAGGCTGGGGCAAAGGAGTTTGGTTTAATCTCTGGTCAAATACTAAGTAAACAAAAGCACAGTTTCACTCTTGCACGTGGTTACATGTTTACAGGAAATGGAGGGGAGAGCAGTGCTGAACTGAGAATAACTATTTGTTTATTGAGATACAGTGCGAAATAGACCTTTTCCTAGAGATGCTGCCTGGCCTGCTGCGTTCACCAGCAACTTTGATGTGTGTTGCGAAATAGGCCCTTCAGGTTGCACTACCCAGCAACTCCTGAGTTAACCCCAGCTTCATCACAGACAATTTACAATGACTAATTAACCTAGTAACCGGTACATCTTTGGACTGTGGGAGGAAACCGGAGCACCAGGAGGAAACCCACTCATTCCAAGGGGAGTCTGTACACCAGAGCACGCTGGAATTGAACTCTGAACTCCGACGCCCTGAGCTGTAATAGTGTCGTGCCAGCTGGGTGCCACAATAACGCAGCAGTCAGATTGCACTGTGTGAGGGTGGGGGCCGGGAGAGTGAAGCCTGGGGCAGAGCAGAATGTTGCACATTGGAGTAGTTTTAACAAGTTCTTTGTCGAAGGAAAGTGCAGAGAATTTGTGTTTAAACTTCCAGAAAATGTAGGTGGGGCCCCAGCTGGCCCCAGATCAAGGCTTGGGTCATAGAACATGGACACAGTGGCTAGCAAGGGATTTTGCTGGGACTTGACGGCCTGAGTTCTCGGGAAAGGTCAGATAGACTAGGTCTTTATTCCTTCTAACTTGGGTGAATGTGGGGAGATTTGATAATATATTAAAATATAAAATATATAAGTATATAAAATTATGAGTGCGACGTGGGGTAAATGCAGGCTGGGTTTGGGTGAGACTTGAACTGGAGGTGATAAGTGAAAGGTGAAGTAAATTGAGGGGAATCTTCTTCACTCAGATGGTGGTGAGAGTGTGGAATGAACTGCCAGCAAAAGTGCTGGATGGGGGTTTGATTTCAACATTTAAGAGAGATTGGGGTAAGTACATGGCTTACAGGGGTATGGAGGGCTATGTTCCAGGTGAGGCAGAATAATAGAATCAGCATTGACTAGATGGGCCAAATGGCTGTTTGTGTGCTGTGGTGCTCTCTGACCCAGACTCAGGTCTGCAGAGAGTACCATCTGTCAGAAGTGCTGAACGCATCACGTGCGTCAGTCTACCTGCCATCGTGTATGCTATACATATATACAGAAAAGGACCAGTAACATCACAAAGGGTCCCACCCACCCTGCTCATGAACTGTTTGTCCCACTCCCATCAGGGAGGAGGCTACGTAGCATCCACTCCAGGACCACCAGACTCAAAAACAGTTCCTTTCCCCAAGCAGTAAGGCTGATCAACACCTTCACTGCTACTTTATTTAAATCTTCTAGATTTTTACTTTAATCTTGTGTATTTATATTTATCGTGTTTTTCTAAGACTGTCATCTTTGTCTTTTGTGGGTTTCTTTTATGCTGCATTGGATCCAGAGTAACAATTATTTCAAGCAACACACATCAAAGTTGCTGATGAATGCCCTGACGAAGGGTCTCGGCCCAAATCGTTGACTGTACCTCTTCCTATAGATGGTGCCTGGCCTGCTGCATTCACCAGCAACTTTGATGTGTGTTGCTTGAATTTGCAGCATCTGCAGATTTCCTTGTGTATGCGTAACAATTATTTCATTCTCCTTTATATTTGTGTACAGGAAAGATACGAAACTATCTTGAATTTACTGTAAATATTTTTATTTATTCTCCCCATGTTCCCATCAACTCTCCCCCCCCCCCCAGATTCTTCCATTCACCCACACACTCGGGGCAATTCCAGCGGTCAGTTAACCCACCAGACCCTACATCTTAGGGATGCAGAAGGAAGCCCACGTGGTTGTAAACAGGACATGCAAACTCTGTGACAACAGTGTCCGAGGCCGGGATTGAACCTGGATCTCTGGTGCAGCTCTACCAGCTGTGCCATCCATTAAGCAGCACCGGGTGGGAGAGAGCAGTCACTCGGAAGGACAGTGGGACGGTGGCCTGTAGGATCCTGAGGGACTTGAATCAAAGTTATCAACAAGGACCGTCTGAGTGGCTCAGAGATAATGATACTTAAGAACAGGTGGCTGTTGTTCAGGCTGTCTGCTGTTGTGGTCTAGCGATCTAGTAACCAGTGACCTCTAGCTCTGTTGCATAGTTGTTAGCACAGCTTGGGGCGTTGAAGTTTGAATTCATTTCCGGTACCATCCGTGAGGAGTTTGTACGTTCTCCTCATGAAGCGCATGGGTGCTCCCACGGTCCACGGACATATGGGTTGGTAGGTTAATTGGTCGTTGTAAGTTGTCCTGTGATTAGGCTCGGGTTAAATCGGGGGTTGCTGGGCAACATGACTCAAAGGGCCTGTTCTGTGCTGGATCCCAATAAATATCACTAAATAAATAAGGGAGTTGGATACGAGAAACATTATTTTTAAATCCAGAGTCACAGCTTGGGAGTCAAGGGGCAAGTGGGAAAATAGACAGAAAGGTCTATACTTTGATCAGTACCTTACTGGGTGTGTGGTGCTGCCTTTCTTTCCCCTCTTCACTAATGCCCCACCTTGTCCCATTCTGCAGCTACGTGACTGAGCTCCAATCCTGCGCGATAACAACATGAGGCTACAGCTGATCCACCAAAAGGTAATTGTGTCCCTGACACTGTGCTGGGGGTAGCTGGTGTCATGGGACTGGGCCTGGTCTCATCGGCATCTCCAGGACCATTTATGATCGATATTTATTGTGCTCGATTCTCATTCCTGCTAGATCCTTGGTTCTCTATTGAGAGGAAATTTGATGGAGGTATGCAAAATTATGAGGGGTATAGATAGGGTAAATGCAAGTAGGCTTTTTCCACTGATGTTGGGTGGGACTGCAACTAGAGGTCGTGGGTTAAGGGGGAAAGTTGAAATGTTTAAGGAGAGCGAGGGGAAACTGCTTCACTCAGAGAGTCGTGAGAATGTGGAGCAAACTGCCAGTGGTACATGCAAGCTCGATTTCAACATCTAAGAGAAGTTTAGATGGGTACGTGGATGTGCTTGGGGCCTGGTGCAGGTCAATGGGAGTAGGCAGTTTAGATGGTTTGGCACAGACTAGGTGGGCCAAAAGGCCTGTTTCTGTTCTGTACTTCTCTGACTAACATTTCTATCCCTTTGCATTGATATTGTGTGAGAGAATACGGGGGGGGGTGTGTGGAGGGGGAAGAGATTGTGTGAGAGAAGGAGTGTATGCACACTGTGTGTGAGCTGTCATTAACTAGTGATAGTGGGAACAGGTTCAATGTTACACAGTCAGTCAGTGCCCAGTCCTTTGTATTTCGAAACCAAAGATCCTGTGGGACTCGGGAAACTCACCGTTAGCGCCGTTAACTCCTTCTGACCATGATCTTCTTTCTCCCTGTAGATGAAGCCATCACTACCATCACCCAATGGGAGTGTAAGCTGCACCCCACCAACCCCAGGACTGCACAAGGTACGCGTCCAACCTCCAACACATCCCTGCGGTCTGGGAAAGTCTGTCACCAGGGGTGAGGAGGATGGGCAGGTCTGTCCTGCTCAGCGTGGGTGGTTTCCACAGCAACACAAGGGTTAAATTATAGGTCACGCTATGTTACTTCTGTTTAAACGTACCGTGGGTTAACAGTAAAGAATCATATTTATTTACAGTAATAAACAAACATGTCTTAACCCCGCCATGTGCTGAAACATTCTAGCAATCCTGCGTGTGCTCAGTGCTCTGTCCAATCCTGTACTGGCACATCATTGCACGTGATATCATCACATCTTCCTTTCCTTAAAAAGAAAAAATAATTAACAACGTTAATCAAAGCAAATACATAATTCAACAAGTCTCTATCAGTCTCTCTGTGGGTTTATGAACACGAGTAGACCTTCTAAGTGGTACACACAGATCTTGTGTTTCCTTGTTATTATTTACATGTTTTGTCTCGTCTGCATCAGTTAACTGAATCTCTGAAGAATCACATCTACCTTTCATTAAAAAGAAAAACAAGTAACAACATTAACCAATAAACAAATCTATATCTGCTAACTGAAACTTTTGAAGTTGGCTCTTCGCTTTCTGAGCCATGTCTCTTCTTGTGCTTCTTCTTTGCTGCTTCAAGCTTTTCTTTATGTATCTGAACTAAGCTTTTTGGTATACTCTCACATGTCTCCTGGTTGGAATCTGGAATTTCAGGTAAGCAGTTCATGCTGTCCTCAGCAATCTGCTTCCCTGCTTCTGTTTGGACTGTATCTTTCCTAATTCCTTCCACTTCCATTTGTAATGAAATGCAAATCTTCTTTTCTTCATCTAATTCATTCATTAACTGTGTAATCTTTTTTTTTATGAAGTTTCAATAAAACTTCTCAATTCCTTCACTTGTGCTTTCACTTCTTCCTTATACTGTGCCCACTGTGAGCGTTCTTGCTCTAGACAGTGATTAGACTGAATCTCATATTCCCTCTGTGTCTCTCTCATTATCGCTTTCATTGAAGCAACTGCATCCTCCCATTGCTTTTTCACACCATCAATTGCCTCCTGTTTGGTCGTCTCAGACACTGCAGCTGCTGCTTTTATATTCTCCATGTCAGCATTTGCATAAAGTGCATCTATATAGGATTCCTCACGATCATCTTCAATCACTGTGTTTACTTGTTTCATTTTATTTTCCTTCTTTCTACTTCTACAACAGCGCAAAAAATGATTAATCTTACCGCAGTTGTAGCAAGTTTTTGCCATATGTGAAACACTGATTTGGGTGATGTTCCTGTGCACAGCGATCACATGACTTTTTTCTTTCAAATGCTGTCTTGCTCCCTGTCGGTTTTGTCAACATATTATTATATTTCTTAATATATTTGTGCTTTTTTACAGCATTTACATTGCAGTTTTCAACAAAAAGCTCTTCGGCCTGTGACATTACGGTCTCAGAAGCTTTGCAGAGCGCGAAAGCTTTTTCAGAATTTAAATCTTGCTCTCTCAATAGCCTTCCTCTCAGTGCATTATCTTGAATGCCATAAACAATCTTTAATAAGAGAGTCTGTGAGCAATCCAAACTTCCACGTTCTGCTACACTTTCTTAACTCAGTCACATACTGATCAATTGTTTCAGTAGCTCTAGCACACGTGAATAATTTAAATTGCTCATACGTTAAATTACACTTAGGTGTACAAAATACTTCAAATCTGTCCATTATCGACTTCAAATTGAAATTATCTCTATCTTCAAAGACAAAATTATTATATACCTCGACTGCGTCATTCCCGATTACATGGAGCAGGACTGCAGCTTTAGTTTTGTCCGCTTTTCTATCAGCTCCGATCGCCGATAAATATATTTCAAACGTTGCTTGAATATCCTCCCATTCTCAGCTACATTACCAGTCAGCTGCAATTTTGGTGGGGGTTGTAAATCTTTCTTTTCACTGTTTACAGTTCAAACTTTTTTTCCGATTATCTTCGATTCTTGATCTTCCCGTATTATTCTCCCAGAACCACTTCTGACACCATGTTATGTTACTTCTGTTTAAACGTACCATGGGTTAACAGTAAAGTATCATATTCTGGAAGAATTAGAGAACTTTTATTTACAGTAATAAACAAACATGTCTTAACCCCCACCACGTGCTGGAACATTCTAGCAATCCCGCGCATGCTCAGTGCTCTGTCCAGCCATGTACTGGCAGATCATTGCACATGATATCATCACAGGTTACACAGGCTGGGTTAATGTGGGTACACAATTAGCAGATGACCCTTTTGAGAGAATCACAGTGGACACCGTCAGAGGTGGGGGGGAGTCTCCTCTGAAAGGACAACTCATAACAAGTTTGTACGTTCTTGTGTGACCTGATCTGCGGACTAGAGCAGGGCAGTTCCAGAGTGAACTCGGAAACTTCTTTGTCGTGGGGTAGGTGCTGAAAGTGAGTGGTGGGTGTCCAGTCAGAATGCTAGTGCGACAAAATGGAGTTTATGGTTCTGCATGTGTACACTGTGATTAAAAACTTATTTGCAGCAGCATCAGAGGCTGCAAACATAAATCCAGTTAAGCATTTACAAGAAAACAATAAATTAATAACAACAGTTATACACGAAAGGACACAATGGGACCAAATTGTAATGCAAAGTGATGGTAGTGTTGCTATGCTGGGGTAGAGAATAGGGTTGTGCAGGCTGGTTCAAGAACTGAATGGTTAAAGGGAAGCAGCTGTTCTTGAACTTGAATCTGGCAGGACTTCAGGCCTCTGTACCTCCTGCCTGATGGTACTGTGCATGGCCCAGATGATGGGGTCCTCTGACAGAGGTAGCCCTCTTGAGGTGACACCTCCTGTAGATACTACTGACGGTGAGGGAGGGATGTGCCCGTGATGTATTGACCTGAGTCCATTACTCTGCAGCTTCCTATGTTCTTGCACATTTGAATTACCACACCAGAGCATGATGCAACCAGTCAGGGTAGTTTCCGTAAGAAATAAGACAAAGGAGCAGAAGTCGGCCATTCGGCCCATCGAGTCTGCTCTGCCATTTTATCATGAGCTGATCCATTCTCCCATTTAGTCCCACTCCCCCGCCTTCTCACCATAACCTTTGCTACCCTGGCTACTCCCATACCTATCAATCTCTGCCTTAAATACACTCAATGACTTGGCCTCCACTGCCGCCCGTGGCAACAAATTCCGCAGGTTCACCACCCTCTGCTAAAAAAAATTTCTTCGCATTTCTGTTCTGAACGGGCGCCCTTCAATCTGTAAGTCATGCCCTCTCGTACTAGACTCCCCCATCCTGGGAAACAACTTTGCCACATCCACTCTGTCCATGTCTTTCAACATTCGAAATGTTTCTGTGAGGTCCCCCCTCATTCTTCTAAACTCCAAGGAGTTTCAGCAGTATAATAATCGATATTAGTGGAAGCAACATCTAACAGTCTGGGAAATCTGCTGGTCTGCAACAGCCAGAATACATTATCAGAATTTGCCCTGTGTCTTGCTTTTACCGACTGCAGTGTCTCTCTGGAAGGGCCTGTGTGGAGGGGTTTGTGGACAGATTGTTGGGTGGGGGTGCAGCGTTGCTGTTTTAGCCCACACTGAATATGAATCTTCCTGCTTCAGATCTACCGAGAGGCAGCCATGGTGCTGTCTGTCATCCTCATCCTCGTCCTCGTGATGCTGGTGCAGCTGCTGCTCTTCCCACTCAACCAGCGAGTCAGCCACACGGCTCGGACGCAGGGCGGAGAGCTACAGCCAGACAAGGACCAGAGCCAGGCTTGCACTGACCCCTGCAGGTACCCCATGGGATAGCGGGCTATTCAGCCTCCTGAGGTTAGCCTAGCCTTGGGAATGCCGGGCTGTAGTGGCTTCTCCAATTATCTGGGCGGGTTGGGGGTTGGGGGAGGGAGGAGTGTCAAATTCCATCATCTCCTGCTGGTATCCCGGGGAACAGATTGGCAGCAGTGTATTCTGGGTGTATTCTGTGGCGTTGGCAGTGGTGCGCCCTGTTGTAGCAGGTTTACTTGTTTCAGCTAATAAAGTGGCCACTGAGTGTGTCTTTGTGATCTCCTGCTGTTGTAGCCCATCCACTTCTAGGTTTGACATGCTGTGCATTTTGGAGCTGCGCTTCTGCACACCACTGTTGTAACATGTGGTTATTTGAGTTACTGTCACCTCCCTGTCAGCTTGAACCAATCTGGCCATTCTCCTCTGACCTCTCATTAGCAAGGTGTTTTGTCCCACAGAACTGCTACTCACTGGATATTTTTTGTTTTTCACACCATTCTCTTTAAACTCTCGAGACTGTTCATGAAAATCCCAGGAGGTGAGCAGTTTCTGAGATACTCAAACCTCCCTGTCTGGCACCAGCAATCATTCCACGGTCAATGTCACAGGTCACATTTCTTCCCCATTCTGATGTTTGATCTGAACAACAACTGAACCGCTTGACCATGTCTGCATGCTTCCATGGATTGAGTTGTTGCCACATGATCGGCTGATTAGGTATTTGCATTAATGAGTAGGTGTACCTAATAAAGTGGCTTCTAAGTGCAGATTTTTCCAGTAGAAGTCAAGTTCTCTCCAATGAAGATTTATTCTATGAAGCATTAAGGCTAACAAGGTTTGGCTGCATAACCTATAGTTGGTGTCACTAACATAGAACATTTCATCTGAGCATAGGTCCTTTGGCCACAATGTTGTGCTGATCTCTTGCTTTAAGGTCAATCTAACCTTTTCCTCTTGCATAGACCTCTATTTTTCTGTCATCTATGTGCCGTCTAAGTGTTTCTTAAATGCCCCTAATGTTTCTACCTCTACCACCACCCCAAGGGTGTTCCATGCAGTCAGCACTCTCCACGCGAAGAACTTGCTTCTGACAGTCTCTCCCCACTATGGTTTCCTCCAATCTCCGTATTCCCCCTTGTGAAAGCCATTTTCATCCTGGGGAATAAGTCAGGATGCCCAGGGCTGCCCACCCAGTCTATTTCTGTTATCTTGTACGCCTCTATCAAGTTACTTTTCATCCTCCTCTGCTTCAAAGAGAAAAGCCCTAGCTCGTTCAGCATTTCCTCATGAGACATGGCAGCCTTTTCTGATTATCTGGACTGCATTCCTTCAGTACAGACAGTGCCAGATCTGCGAATGATTAAGGAACAGACTAATTCCCACTCCCATCAGGGGGAGGATACTCCAGGACCACCAGACCCAAAAACGGTAACTTTCTCCAAGCAGTAAGGCTGAGCAACACCTCCACCCACTAACCCAACCCTCCACCACTACTTTATCATTTCCTGATAGAGTCGCCTTGTGTACAGACTCTCCTGGACCTAGTGTCACTTCATGGACATACAATCAATCTATATAAGCTATCTTATATGTATTGATTTTTTTATTGTTTTGTGTTTTTTTTTGCGCTACGTTGGATCTGGAGTAACAATTTTCTATCACGCTGGAAATGACATTAAGCAACGTTGCATTAATAAGGTTTCCCTGCCCCTCGGTGTAAGTGGGAGTCACGGGGGACAGTATTACAGCCCTGGCTTCCAGGTCCCACCCATTACCTAATGCCACTTCTGTGAGGGGGGTGCCAGCCAAATGTAGTGACGGGGAGAGATCTTGTTGTAACGAATTATTTTTTTTGTTCAAGTTCCACCTACTGAAGATCATTCTTCTGTTCCCAGTCTCACCCTTGTCGAAAGCATTCCAGAAGGGATACACTTTGATCCCAATTTCACCAGGAATCCCTCCATTTCTGATGGTTGGATGAGGCTGTTAAGCAGTGCTGGGAGCAGCGTTGACATCGCTTCCTTCTACTGGACCATGAGAAACAACGACACGAGGACAGCAGAGCCCACAGCCAGGCAGGTGGGTCAGGAGGTGCTCAGTGTCAGTGACCTCTGCCCGTAACCCATCACTGACATCTTCACAGGCACGCGGGAGTCGAAACGATGCATGGGCCACCCTTGGTCATAGATGAATTTAACAGAGAAACAGGCCCTTTGGCCCATCTAGTCCATGTCAGCCACAGCATTCTCCCTGCTAGCCTGAGCTGCCTGCATTTGTCCCACAACCCTCGAACCCACTTTCCTTCATTCAAATGCCTATTAAATATTGCTGTGAACCTGGCAGCTCATTCCAGCTACTTACTGACCTGTTACCTCTCGGGTTTCCCATCTTATCTTGCATCTGTACTCTAGTTGTGGTCTCCCCAACCCTAGGGAAAACCCTGTGGTCATCCACCTTATGCATTCCCTCATGATTTTACAAACATCTGTGAAGGCATCCCTCATTGTCCTATACTCCAGGGAATAAGACAGTGTGGCCAACCATTCTGTATAACCTCAACCCTCTAGTCTCTAGCAGGTAGCATCCTCATGTAGAGTGCCTATAAAGAGTATTCCCCCCCCCCATTTGGGAGTTTTTGTGTCATATTGTTTCACAACATTGAATCACAGTGGATTTGATTTGTCTTTTTTTGACACTGATCAACAGAAAAATACTCTTTCATGTCAAAGTGAAAACAGATCTCTACAAAGTGATCTAAATCAATTACAAATATAAAACACAAAATAATTGCATAAGTATTCACCCCCCTTTGATATGACACACCAAATCATCACTGGTGCAGCCAACTGGCTTGAGAAGTCATCTAATTAGTTAAATGGAGATCACCTGTGTGCAGTCAAGATGTTTCGATTGACCGTAGTAAAAATACACCTGTATCTGGAAGGTCCAATTGCTGCTGAGTCAGTATCCCGGCAAAAACTACACCATGAAGACAAAGGAACACTCCAAGCAATTCCATGAAAAGTATATTGAAAAGCACAAGTCAGGGGATGGATAAAAGAAAATTTCCAAGTCCCTGAATATCCCTTGGAGTACAGTTAAATCAGTCATCAAGAAATGGAAAGAATATGGTACAACTGCAAGTCTGCTTAGAGCAGGCTGTCCTCAAAAACTGAGTGAGCGTGCAAGAAGGGAACAGTGAGGGAGGCCACTGTGACAACTCTGGAGGAGTTGCAAGCTTCAGTGGCTGAGATGGGAGAGACTGCACATACAACAACTGTTGCCTGGATGCTTCACCAGTCACAGCTTTACGGGAGAGTGGCAAGGAGAGACCCACTGTTGGGAAAAAAAACTTACATGAAATCTCAGTTGGAGTTTGCCAGAAGGCATGTGGAAGATTCTGAAGTCAGCTGGAAGAAGGTTCTATGGTCTGATGAAACCAAAATGAGCTTTTTGGCCATCAGAGTAAACACTGTGTTTGGTGTAAACCAAACACCACACGTCATCAAAAACACACCATCCCTATTGTGAAACATGGCTGCATCATGCTCTGGGGAGGCTTCACTGCAGCAGGGCCTGGAAGGCTTGTGAAGGTAGAGGGTAAAATGACTGTAGCAAAATACAGGGAAAACCTGATGCAGTCTGCAAGAGAAACTTGACTTGAGAGATTTGTTTTCCAGCAAGACAATGACTCCAAGCAGAAAGTCAAAATTACACAGGAATGGGTTAAAAATAACAAAGTTAATGTCCTGATGGCCAAGTCAGGGTCCAGACCTCAATCTAGTTGAGAATTTGTGGCTGGACTTGAAAATGGCTGTTCACTCGCAATTCCCATGTAACATAACAGAGCTTCAGCAGTTTTGTAAAGAAGAATGTGGAAAAATTTCAGTGTCCAGATGTGCAAAGCTGATAGAGACCTATCCACACAGGCTCAAGGCTGTAATTGCTGCCAAGGGTTCATCTACTAGTTACTAACTTGAAGAGGGTGAATAATTATGCAATCAATTATTTTGTGTTTAATAATTGTAATAAATTTAGACCAATTTGTAGAAATTTGTTTTCACTTTGACACAGGTATTTTCTGTTAATCAGTGTCAAAAAAGCCAAATTAAGTACACTGTGATTCAATGTTGTAAAACACGAAAACTTCCAAGGTGTTGAATACTTTTTGTAGGCACCATATCTCTTCTGCACCCTCTTCAGCTTGACAATGTCTTTCCTATAACAGGGTGACCAAATCTGTACACAATAGGCCAAGCACGGTCCCATGGGCGACTTTTATAATGTTCCTGCTGATCAACGTAATGCCTTGACTGATGAAAGCCAGCCTTCTCTACCGTCTACGTGAGCGGCCATTTTCAGTGAACTGTGCCCTTGTGGGCAGGACTGTGCTGCAGTAGTCTCCAGATGGCCAGATGGATACAACTTCAGTACCTCACATGAAAATTGTGAGCACAGCAATCTTCCTAACAGGCCTGCCATCTGTCCACAGAAACGTTCACTTCCACCACCACAGAGTAGCTGTGATGTGTCCTGCCTTCAAAGCACACTGCAGTTACTTGCCCAGGACACTCAGACAGCATTTCCTAAACTCTGCCATCCTTCCTCCTTGAAGGAAAATGACAGCAACTGCAAGGGAATTAGAATCCAAATCAGGTTTGATATCACTGGCATACATCGTAAAATTTCGCAGTAGCAGTTCATGGCAATATGTGATTTTTTTAAAAAAACTTTAAGTTGCAATAAATATATATAAAAAAAGAGAATTTATTTAAATAGTGCATTAAAAAAGGAGGAAAAAACATACTGAGCTAGTGTTCCTGAAATGTTTACTGTGGCTCTTCAAGCTCCTGAATCTCCCTCATGATGGATGCCACCTTTGGGAAGCATCACCTTTTGACGGGGTCCTGGATGCAGAGCAGACAAGTGCCCTTGATGGATCTGTCTGAGTTTACGTCTCTCTGCAGCTTTTTCTGGTCCTGTGCAAGGGCCCCGTCCATACCAGACGGTGATGCAGCCAGTTGGAATGCTCTCCACGGTACATCTGTAGAAATTTGGGAGTTGACAGCTCCTACGGGCTCCCATTCAGTTCATTGATTCAGCACAGTAAGAGGCACTTCCAGCCCAACGAGCTCGCACCGCTCTGTTACACCTACGTGCCAAATAATCTACTAACTTGTACACCTTTTGACTGGGAGGAAATCGGAGCACCCGGAGGAAACCCACACATTCATGGGAAGAACATACAAACTCCTTACAGACAGCGACAGAATTGAAGCCGAGTCTGTGGCGTTGTATTAGTGTTAGGCTAATCGCAACGTTACCATGCTACCTTGTGGCTAGTCCTTCATTGTCACTTGGTCTTAGTCCATAACTGTAGAAGCAAAACTCGGCTATTCAGCCCATCGAGACTGCTCCAACATTCTTTCATGGCTGATTTATTGTACCTCTCAACTCTATTCTCCTATCATCTCCTTGTAACCTTTGACACCCTGACTATTCAAGAACATATCCTCCAAGTTGAGTGAACTTGGCCTTTTCTCCTTGGAGCGACGGAGGATGAGAGGTGACCTGATAGAGGTGTATAAGATGATGAGAGGCATTGATCGTGTGGATAGCCAGAGGCTTTGTCCCAGGGCTGGAATGGCTAATGTGAAGAGGTATAGTTTGAAAGTGCTTGGAAGGTTGGCGGGGAGGGGGTGATAGAGGGAAGTTTCTCACAGATTGGTGAGTGCATGGAATGCACTGCCAGCAACGGTGGTGGAGGCGGAGACAATAGGGTCTTTTAAGAGACTCTTAGATAGCTACATGGAGCTTAAAAAAGTAGAGGGCTATGCGGTGGGGAAATTGTAGGCAGTCTCTAGAGTAGGTAGCATGGTCAGCACAACATTGTTCTATATTAAGTTCTGCTTTAAAGATACTCAATGATTTGCTGTCTGTCGTCATGAATTCCATAGATTCACCACCCTCTGGCTAAAGAAATTCCTCCTCATCTCTGTTCTAAATGGACGTCCATTCTGAAGCTGTGGCCTGTGGTCTCTCCACACCCACTCTTATCAGTTCACCAGATCTCATCGCTCCTTCTCCCACATCTGTGATCCTGTGCTGCGGTCATTGACTTCAATGCCGGTTTCAAAGAAAAAAGCAACTTTATTGGAAGTGCTGCAATAAATCGTTTCAAACTGCAATGACAACTGAACCTATTGATGATAGAGAAACTGTCCAATTGGCCCCTCTGGCCCTCTGGCTGCACTATGCAGCAGGGAGGAGGGAACATCGACTCAGACCATGAGAGGCCTGCGTCGGGCATTTTCATATCTTACAAGGCGCAGATTGGAGGTCTGTGTGGGGCGCCACTCCTTGCACAGACACTAGAGCAATGTGTGGTTAAGTGCCTTGCTCAAGGACACAAGTACGCAACCACAGCGGAGGCTCAAACTAGTGACCTTCAAATCACTAGACGAGCACCTTAACCACTTGGCCATGTGCCCAACGCAAATGCAGCAACCCTGGCCTAATTCACAGGACAATTTACCTACTAACCGGTAAGATGTTTGGATGTGGAAGGAAACCGAAGCACCAGGAGAAAGCCCACGCATTCCACAAGGGGTCATAACAGGGGCTCCTTGCAGATCATATTGGAATTGAACCCTGAGCTACAAAAGAATTGTGCTAACAGCTGTGCTGCTATTGCACCCGACTAACTTCAGCCAAATTAAAATATTGCCATACTGATCTGGAAAGCAATTGATTTCCCCGCAGTGTCCAGCACTTCTTTCGTGCCCATTGACAGCGCGTTTTATTTTTCAGAGATGCCAGGAGTCTACCCCTGGAAGAAGGCCAAGCATCCAGCTTGGGCAGGGCCCTCAACTCCATGGGCAGTTTGGTCAGGCCCAGGGGGAGGTCAATCTCCTCTTGGTCTTCACGCTGCCCTGTGAACCCCTGCAGTGACTGTAGTTGTGCTGTGTAGGGTTTAATATAAATTCGTTGCTCTTCCCTTGGGTCTTGGGCTAACCAGCTCTGTTTCCTTCGGCGATACGAACACACCCATCCTACCCAGATCTCTGTTCTTGCAGCCTCTCACAGTTGGCTCCATCCACCTCATCTCATTCCTGTTGCTGAATGTATGGCCCCGTGCTATCCTGCGCTGAATTCCGTCTGCACCTGTCGCTAACCTCCTGATCTGTGGCCTTGTCTCCTCAGGGGGAAGCCATACTAAAGGAACTACAGAGAGTATCTGGGAAGCTCTCAGTCCGAGTTGTTGTTAGCAAGCCGAACAAGGAACAGACTCTGGCCGACCTTAATCTGCTGAAGCAGAGTGGTGAGGAAACTGGGGTGCTGGGGAGCGATCGGGATACCAGAGTGTGTCGGAGGTGGGAGAATGTTGCTGGATGGAAGGTGTGTGGAGAGATCCTGTGGCGGAGAATGGGGATTGGGGCTAATGGCGCTGTTTAAGAGGGTGAGAGGCTCCAACAGTTCCGGCCAGTGGTTCAGTGGGACACCAGACTTCGTTGTTTCCTTCTCCCAGGTGTGTGACCCTGTGCTGCCTGTCATCGACGTCACTGGGCTGGAATGCAGATCCAACCCAGGTGCAGGGTTTTGCCTGGAAGTGTTGCCTGTCCACAATGTGAATGAATTATCGGAAGTGTAGGTGGAGCGATACACATGGTCAGCTAGAGAAGTGGGTAACAGTGCTGTGCGATATCAGAATAGTACATCAGGAAGCGGAGATAAAACTACTTTGGTGGTGACTTCTTATCTTCATTTTGGGGGATTTTTTTTTCATATCTGATTTACAGAAAAATTGGTTTACAGACAGTTCTCCGGGACAGAACCCTTGGTAACCAGGGACGGCCTGTACTTATCTTAAAGCAGGGGTTCCCAACCTTTTTTATGCCATGGACCCCTACCATTATCCAAGGGGTCCTTGGAACTCCTGCCTTAGAGGGAGTGGACCACCACTCTGTGCAGATATGAATGAGGAGAGATTAAATAGGTTGCATTTTGAAAGGGCACCTGAGTTTGCAACGCTTTGACAAATAGACGGGAGGGGGAGTCAAATCACTGAATAGTGTTGAGGTGGACAGTCCATGTTTAAGCAGCAATTAGATAATGGTAATTGGTTTATTATTGTTAGATGCATGAAGATACAGCAAAAAGCTTTTTGTCTGCCTGCCATCTTGGCAGATCATTCCAGATATCAGTACATGGCAATGGTACAAAAGGAGAAACGGTTGTAGAGAATGTCCTGCCCTGGTAGATGTTACTGTGCAGACGTCATGAGGAGTGGAAGGGAGGGGCCATGAGGAGATAGTAGAGTGAAGAGGTCATGAGTGGAAGGGAGGGGCCATGAGGCGATAGTACAGTGCCAGTGGAGAATATCACAGTGCAGAGGTTGTGAGGAGTGGAAGGGAGGGGCCATGAGGAGATAGTAGAGTGCAGAGGTCATGAGTGGAAGGGAGGGGCCATGAGGCGATAGTACAGTGCCAGTGGAGAATATCACAGTGCAGAGGTTGTGAGGAGTGGAAGGGAGGGGCCATGAGGAGGTAGTACAGTACCAGTGGAGAATATCACAGTGCAGAGGTCATGACTGGGAGGGAGGGGCCATGAGGAGATAGTACAGTGCCAGTGGAGAATATCACAGTGCAGAGGTCGTGAGGAGTGGAAAGGAGGGGCCATGAGGAGATAGTACAGTGCAGAGGTCATGAGTGGGAGGGAGGGGCCATGAGGAGATAGTACAGTGCAGAGGTCATGAGGAGACAGACAGAGCAATCAGGAGTTCATCTTTAATGTACAAGAGGTCCAGTCAATAGTTTTGTAACAACAGTTGATCTGGTGGTATGTGTTGTCAAGCTTTTGTATCTTCTATCTTCTGGGAGGGGCGAGAAGAGTCCTTGATTATGTTGGGTGCTTTCCTGAGGAAATGGGAAGTGTAGATGGAAAAATTTAACATGACGAGGGAAAGGACTATCCTACTGCATGCACGTGGGTTGAGTGTAGAAAGAGAAAGGGTCATCACGGACAGGATGGGCTGAAGGGTGTGCTCTGGTGTTCTAGACACCAAAGGCATTGAGAATATTGGCAAGAGTGTGAATGTGGTGTTGAGATGGAGGGTCAACAGCAATTGTGTTGAACGGCAGGGAAGGGTTGATGAGCTGAAGGGTCTGACCCTGTTTCCAATGTTTCTATGGACATGCAGTTGGGTTAATGTGTGTTTGATGCATTGGCAGGAGCCAAGGTGACAGTGGTGGATATGCCCAGACTGACCACTGGGGTTCTGCACACAAAGTTCTGGATTGTGGATAAGAAACACTTGTACATTGGGAGTGCCAACATGGACTGGAGATCACTGACACAGGTACAGGGGACCAAGCTGAGGCTGAGACCCTGACACTGATATTGCACTAACACAGACACAATTGCTGCCCTTTAGAGAGGACCCAGAGCTAAGGTATGACAGAGGATGTTAGATGCCTTGTGTCACAGTCTGACAAAGATCCTCAGTGAAACTGATTCTTCTAGAACCCTTCCCTCTCCCTACTGTTTGCTTCACCGCTGCCCATGAGATCTTCATGTTTATGTTGCCCGTGTTCCGTCTCAATACCCAACCCTAATCCTGTGTTCACTCTCAATACCCAACCCTAATCCTGTGTTCACTCTCAATACCCAACCCTAATCCTGTGTTCAGTCTCAATACCCAACGCTATTGAACAGGCAAAGATCCCTGCGTTCGCTGTCAATACCCGACCCTAATGAACAGGCGATGATTCACCGCGTTCGCTCTCGATACCTGACCCTAATGAACAGGCGACGATCACCGCGTTCACTCTCGATACCCGACCCTAATGAACAGGCGATGATCACCGCGTTCGCTCTCGATACCCGACCCTAATGAACAGGCGATGATCCCGGCGTTCGCTCTCAATACCCGACCCTAATGGACAGGCGATGATCCCTGTGTTCGCTCTCAATACCCGACTCTAATGAACAGGCGATGATCACCGCGTTCGCTCTCAATACCCGACCCTAATGGACAGGCGATGATCACCGCGTTCGCTCTCAATACCCGACCCTAATGAACAGGCGATGATCACCGCGTTCGCTCTTCATACCCGACCCTAATGGACAGGCGATGATCCCTGCGTTCGCTCTCAATACCCGACCCTAATGAACAGGCGATGATCACCGCGTTCGCTCTCAATACCCGACCCTAATGAACAGGCGATGATCCCTGCGTTCGCTCTCAATACCCGACCCTAATGAACAGGCGATGATTCCTGCGTTCACTCTCAATACCCGACCCTAATGAACAGGCGATGATCACCGCGTTCGCTCTCAATACCCGACCCTAATGAACAGGCGATGATCACCGCGTTCGCTCTCAATACCCGACCCTAATGAACAGGCGATGATCCCTGCGTTCACTCTCAATACCCGACCCTAATGAACAGGCGATGGTCACCGCGTTCGCTCTCAATACCCGACCCTAATGAACAGGCGATGATCACCGCGTTCGCTCTCAATACCCGACCCTAATGAACAGGCGATGATCACCACGTTCGCTCTCAATACCCGACCCTAATGAACAGGCGATGATGCTCTTTGGGAGGAGCTGCAGCATTGCAGCATGTTCACGAACTCCTGGTCTTGTCGTTCTCTTCCGTCAACAGGTGAAGGAGCTGGGAGCCATCATCTACAACTGCAGCTGTCTGGCCAAGGACCTGATTAAGATTTTTGAGGCATACTGGAGTATCGGTGGGCCCAATAGTACCATCCCTCACACTTGGCCCAGTAACTACTCCACGGCCTACAACAGAGAAAGTCCCATGGAACTGAAGTTGAACGACACACCAGCCAGCGTTTACTTCTCGGTGAGTTCCCGCTCCACCAGTGCAGCACCTGGAGGAGGTGCTGGTGAGCAAATCAGATCTGGTCTGTGGGTGGTGAGGTGGACAACCCAATGCCCCTGAAGGTGGCTTCCCTGTGATTAAGATACAGCATCTTCATTTCCCCCCCCCACCCACCCCGCACTTGTGACAAGGTGGACTTCTGCTCTTCCCCCTCTACCCTTCGGAACAATTAACAATGATTGATAAGTTTTTTTCTGGCGGGGGGGTAGCCTCTGTAACTTAGTGATTAGAGCTCAAGGGGTTAGAGTTCAGAGTTCAATCCCAGTGTCATCTGCAAGGAGTTTGTGTGGCCTGTCTGTGCGTTTTCTCTGGATGCTTCAGTTTCCTCCCACACTCCAAAGACTTATCGATTAATTGGTCATTGTAAATTATCTCGTGATTAAGCTAGGGCAGTGCAGTTCAAAGAGTTAGAAGATTCTATCTGTGAGGAGTTTGTACGTTCTCCCCATGACTGTGTCGGTTTCCTCCAGGTGCTCTGGTTTCCTCCCACAGTCTAGACACATGAGTTAGAGTTAGTAAGACGTGGGCATTGCTACACTGCATGGTGACATTTGCGGGCTGCCCCTGACACATTTAGACTGCATTGATACAAATGATGTTTCGATTCAAGTGTGACCAGTAAAGCTAATCTTTACTATCTGTGGCTGTGTCTCGAATTCTCTATGCCTGGGATACCGCTGCAAGACAGCTTTTCGTTGCACCCTGTGCATACTGTATGTGTACTCGAGCAAATAAATTTTCACCTCAATCTCTTGAACCCGTCTCCCTTCCAGAGCTCTCCACCTGCTCTGTGCGCAAAGAACCGGACCGATGATCTCACATCCATCCTGAGCATCATTGACGATGCAGAAAAGTTTGTGTATGTGGCCGTCATGAATTACATCCCTGTTACGATATTTACTCATCCCAGAAGGTAATAGACATTCTTTGTCTGTCTATGTGTGTTTCCTTGTGTCTCTCTCTCATTCGTGCCCCACTCATGAGGCTGTCTGTTATTCCCCTATCACCTGTCCCAGAGGTGGAATCCCACCACTGAAATCCAAGCATCCTTTGCATTAGCTAAAACCTACCCACAGTTGTGTAGGAACCTGACTGTAACTAATTGTATTTTAAACATGCTGTCACTAGTGGCTGTTACTGACCAGTAATACCTATGTTTGTCTTTATCCAGCCTCTCAAAGTGAACTGTGACCTTTTGTGTGGGTGATTTGGTGTGTGAGTGTCTGGGCGATGAAGGGTCATTGGTTATGTGTGAGCTGCATTCTGCATCACACTGTAGTTGGGAGTCAGGTCTTCAGCAATTCCACCTCCGGTTGGTAAAAGTGTCCTAATCGGAATCAGGTTTAATATCACTCGCATTGTGAATTTGTTGTTTTGTAGTAGTGGAATATTTTTTTTTAAATCTGTAAGTTGCAATAGAAATATAAACAGTGGATTCCAATTAATTGGATCACGTTTTGGTGCATTTAAGTGGCTGCCTCAATTAGCCAAAGTTTCATGGAAATAGTTAAAAAGGTATAAAAAAGATAAACAGTAACAAGTTGTGTATTTTATTGAAATAAAGAAAAAAGACCACCACCAATAGTACTACAGCTCTATAAAGCTGTATTTTAGTTCATGATAGTTATTGACAGAGGAATTCCATAAGAGTCAGGCCATTTGGCCCATCGGGTCTGCTCCGCAACTTCATCGTGGCTAATCCATTTCCCTCTCAGCTCCAGCCTCCTGCCTTCTCCCTATAACCCTTTATGCCCTGGCTAATCAATAATCTATCAACCTCTGCCTTAAATATATCCAATGACTTGGCCTCCACCGCCACCTGTGGCAACAAATTCCACAGACTCGCTACCCTTTGGTTAAAGACATTCCTTTCATCTCCATTCTAAATGGATGTCCCTCTATTCTGGGGCTGTGTCCTCTGGTCTTAGATTCTCCCACCATAGGAAACATCTTCTCCACATTCACTCTGTTGAGACCTTTCGACATCTGATAGGTTTCAATGACAATCCCCCTCATTCTTAATTCCAGTGAGTACAGGCCCAAAGCCATGAAATGCTCCTCGTATGACAAGCCGTTCAATCTCAGAAGCATTTTTGTGAATCTTCTTTGAACCCTCTCCAGTGTCATTGCATCCTTTCTTCGATAAGGGGCCCAAAACTGCTCACAATACTTCAAGTAAGGCCTACCAGGGCCCTGTAAAGCCTCAAAATTACATTCTTGCTTTTGTATTCTAGTCCTTTTGAATCCTGCACAAGGACTCTCAAGTCCCTTTGCAGCTCAGATTTTTGAATTTTCTGTCTATTTAGAAAATAGACTATGCTTTTATTTCTTTCACTGAAATGCCTGACCATACACATCCTGATGCCATATTCCATCCGTCTCTTCTTTGCCCATTCTCCTAATCTGTCTTTCTGTAGCCTCTCTGCTTCCTGAACACTACCTTCCCTCCACCTATCTTCGTATCATCTGCAAACCTGGCCACAAGGCTGTCAATTCCGTCATCGAAATTCTTGACCTACAATGTTAAAAGAACTGTCTTCACACAGACCCTTACGGAACACCATGAGTCACTGGCAATCAACCAAAAAAAAGACTTCCCTTTATCTCCACTCTTTGTCTCCTGCCAATCAGCCAATGCTCAATCCATGCTAGAGTATTTCCTGTAATACTTGTTAAGCAGCCTCGTGTGGCACCTTGTCGAAGGCCTTCTGAAAACCCAAGTACACAACATCCACTGATTCTCCTTTGTCTATCCTGCTTGTTATTTCCTCAAAGAATTTTAACAGATTTGTCAGGTAAGATTTTCCCTGAAGGAAACCATGCTGACTTTGGCCTATTTTATCATGTGCCTCATCGTTAACGATTGACTCCAACATCTTTCCAACCACTGAAGTCAGGTAACTAGTCTATAATTTCCTTTGTTCTGCCTCTCTCCCTTCTTGAAGAGTGAAGTGACATTTGCCATTTCCATTCTGCTGGAATCATGCCAGAATCTAGTGGTCCAGGTGATTTATCTACCTTCAGACCTTTGTTTCCCAAGCACCTTCTCCCTAGTAATGGCAACTTAATTCACTTCTGCCCCGACACTCTTGAACTAACCAGCTTATTGTCAGTGACTGATGAAAAATACTTATTTCATTCGGCCGCTGGTTCCTTGTCCCCCATTACTACCCCTCCAGCATCATTTTCCAGTGGTCTGATAACTTCTCTTGTCTCTTTTACTCCTTGTATATCTGAAGAAACTTTTGGTATCTCTTTAATATTATTGCCAAGCTTACCTTTGTATTCCATTTTATGACTTTTATTTAGTTGCCTTGATGAAGGGTCTCAGCCCGAAACGTCGATTGTTTACTGTTTTTCATAGATGCTGCCTGGCCCACTGAGTTACTCCAGCATATTGTGTCTGTTGGTTAGTTGCTTTCTGTTTTCTTAAAAGCTCCCCAATCCTCTAACTTCCCACTTTTTTTTGCTCTATTACATGCTCTCTCTTTGGTTTTTATGTTGGCTTTGACTTTTCTCGTCAGCTGTGGTTGCATCATCCTGCCTTTAGAATACTTTGTGATGTAACTATCCTGCACCTTCTGAATTGCTCCCAGAAACTCCATTTCTGCTCTGCTGTCATCCCTGCTAGTGTCCTCTTCCAATCAAATTTGGACAGCTCCTCCCTTGTGTCTCTGTAATGCCTTTTAATCCTCTGTAACACTGATACATCTGACACCTCATGTAGATGATGGACTGCGTTCATATAATGCTTTAAATGATTATACCCTCTAAATCTTCATTTTCATTGTAACATTGAAGATGATTGTTGATACCTTCAAATTGATCTATGACTAAAGAGTATATGTATTAATTTGTTGTAATAAGTATTCAGTTTCTTCAGTATTTCTGTCTTTTATAATTTCAATAAAATACATTGTGCTTGGAAGAGGAATTTCAATTTTGTGTAAGGTATCAGAGGTGTGTGTGATGAGGTTAATAGCATGGAGGATGTTTCCTATGGTGGGAAGTCAAAGACCAGAGGAGACAGCGTCAGCATAGAGGGGGCGTCCTTTTAGAATGGAGATGAGGGGAAATTTGTTTAGTTAGAGAGTGGTGAACGTGGAATTTGTTGATACAGTTTGCTATGGAGGCTAAGTTATTGGGTATATTCAAGACAGAGGTTGATTGATTAATCAGGGCATGAAGGGATACAGGGGTGAAGGCAGGGGATTGGGACTGGGGGGAAATGAATCAGCCAGGATGAAATGGCAGTCCAGACTCAACGGGCCAACTGGCCTAATTCTGCTCTTGTATCTTGTCTTGTGGTCCAAATTATTCTCAGTTCCTAACTTGTTGAAGTAGTGAAATTTCATTCCTTTCACTTTCACTCCTGGCCTTTTCTGGCATCTCCAAGCCTGAATGCTTGAAACCAATGTGAGCAAAACGGTGCTGAATTGTCTTGCTGCCTACTTCTCACCAACCATCAGTGACAAAAATCGCTGCTTTTTGAACACAAACACATGCAACTGACACTATTTTAAAAACTGATCGCTGTATGCATGGTGTGGTGTCTAACGGCCACACAAGTGCACACGACTGATGCAAGTTAGAACATCCCAAATACACGAATGGAATCCCACCAACCTTCTCAATTAGTTTTTAATCTTTAAGAGTTGTCCCAAAGAAGCAGCTGCCCCTATTAACTGATGGTCCAATTAACTGGAACCAACTGTATTTAGTAAAAGGAAAGCAGAGAGTGGTCATGGCCTGTTCAGAAATCTGGTGGCAGAGGGGAAGAAGCTGTACCTGAAATATCCCTACTGTAGTCGTAGTAGCTCGTGCATGACACTGGATAGACAACACTAACTCAAGTCCCACACTGTCAGCATTGAACTGCATGTAGTCCCAATCCCATTCTACAGTCCAAACACTTCATCCAAGGAGGTTGAAAGGCCCAGATTCCACAGGGATATTTGCCCAGTGTGTGCCCAAGCTTGGGATTGCTCACTACAGCTGAACTTGCTTCCCCAGTACCTGCCTTGGGAATTCTCAATTCTCAGGTTTATTTAACTCAAGTAGAATATCTCCAAGGGGCTGAGGCAAGGATTAGATTCATTCTAGAATAAATTGAGCTTGGCTAAATATTTTGCATTCTGCAGATTTTCTTTAGTATGTTACATTTAGAATGTTACTTTTAGAATGTTTTAACTGTCTTTAATAGTTTTTGATCAATTCTCAATGTCAGTATACAGTTATGTACTGTAGTGTACAGTTAGCAATCTGTCACACAGAAGATTCTGCAGATGCTAGAAATCTTGAGAAACACACGAAATGCTGGAGGAATAAGCAGTTGACGCTTTGGCCCAAGAAGTGTTAACTGTTTATTCCACTCCATGGATGCTGCCCGACTTGCTAATTCGTCCAGCTGTTTGTGAGTGTGTACACACATGATTTTCAGATTGGAGGCATGCCTCATTCTGGCCCCTCCCTCCCACATTACTTCACCGAGATGTCCACCACTGAGACTCTTTGTCAGATGTTGCATTAGCAAGAGTAGGCAGTGATTATTTTTGAAGTGCATGCAGTTCACCATTGGTGGTTAGAGTTGAGAATCGTTGGAGTCCAATGTCACACAAACAAGGTTTGGAGTTGTTGGAGGTCAAACATCCACTGGGTAATGTCCGAGGTCCAACCATCTCCAGCTGATCTTCCTTCCATCAGAAGAGGACTTGTTTGCTGATGATTGCACAATGTTCCTTGGGAGCCTGTCCTCTCCCGCGTTGCCATTGACCCCACCCACTGCACTCATAGTGTATATACACACACACACACACACACACACACACACACACACCCGTTACTTCCCAACATTCCCCCCCCCCCCACTCCCTCTATCTAGTTCTGGTTCCATCTATCATCCCCCCCCCCCGCCAAATGGATTCCATTATCATCTCCTTTACTTATTAGAATCCAGCACTGATGGCCTTTGTATTCCTCCAGCAGCTGTCTCCAACCTTCACCCTTCCCTCCCCTTGCCTCACACCACTCTACCTGTCATTGCATTCTCTCAAACACGAGGAAATCTGCAGATGCTGGAAATTCAAGCAACACACACAAAGTGCTGGTGGAACGCAGCAGGCCAGGCAGCATCTACAGGAAGAAGCACAGTCGACATTTCGGGCCGAGACCCTTTGTCAGGAGGGTATTGCATTCTCTCTCTTTGTCTGCCACTATCTGTCATCCATCTGCCACTGTCTACAAACTCCATCCTCTCCTCTCCCCTCCCGTACCTGGCACAGCCTGCCCCTCACCTTTCCCTCTTCATCAGTCTACCAGTCACGTCAGGCTCCTGTTTCACTTCCTTTTGCATTTCTCCCTCCCTTTTCCCTCCCCCAAACTTGCCCACTTTACACCACCCTCTCCACTCTCAGTCGTGCAGGGTCGTGACCCGAATCGTAGAAAGTTCCTTCATCCTCAACCCTCCACAGGTGCTGCTTGACCTGCTGAGTTTCTCAAGCAGATTTTGTTGATTGCCCCATATTCCAGCATCTGCAGTCTCTCCTGACTCCTCCCCACATCCCTCCTGCCCCTGTTCTCCCACTTCTTACCCCCAGTGAGCTGTGGGTGGCAATTCACAGCAGCGTTAACCTGTCAACGAGCAATTTACTGGGGATGTGGGAAGAAATTGGAGAACCTTACTGCCATCACGTTTCTGTTTATGGGAGCTTTCTCTGCAGAGGAAAAAAAAAGTTAGTTTTCATCAATGTGTTCTCCTTTCTTATACGAGTCACGTCAATCTGGAAGTGGAATTGGTTTATCATTGCATGTAGCAAGATACAGTGGGAAATACTTTCATGTCATTCATTTCAAAACTAAACGTTATCGATGTCGTACGAGGGAAAAGCAGTGGCACAGTGAAGAATTTTGTATTACAGTGTCCAAGGCAGGGAAAATCATTGCAGACACTACCCACGCAGCAATCTGCTTTTTCAAAAATCTCCCTTCTGAAAAGTGCTGTTGGGCTAATACAACAAAAACTTCACACCATCTTAAAAGTGTCTTCTCCCAGGCAGTTAATCTAATCAACCGTTCCCGTTTGCTCCACACCCTGCCCCCTATCTGTCATCTCAAATAATGCACTGTAAACACTGTTAAACATTTAATTGTATTTTTAATAACTTTTTTATAGAACTGTTTCTAATTGTGAATCTTGTGTGTTTTATTGCACATCGCACCGACATACCAGAGCAAATCCTGTAACTGTACAGCATAAAGTTGATCCTCCATTTACAAAGTTAAGTGCAGGTAGACACTGTACAGATCAGGAGCCCAGTGAAGAGCAACACGTCCAAAATGCTGGAGGAACTCAGCAGGTCAGGCAGTAGATTTTCAGCAAATGTAGTCTCATTTGGAATTTGTGAGGGTGGGGAGAGATTGTTCATGTCCAAAGTTTCCCAGGGAGAGAATCAGTACTAATCCCAGTGACCCCACAGGTTCTGGCCAGCGATCGACAACAGGCTGAGGAAGGCAGCGTTCGAGCGGAGGCTGCAGGTGCGTCTCCTGGTCAGCTGTTGGCATCACACGGACCCTTCCATGTTCCCCTTCCTCTACTCCCTGGCTGCCCTGAAAAGCCGCTGGAAACCCCTACAAGTGGAAGTGGTGAGTGAACTGTGACCCTGCATGCTACGAGCAGTCACCAGAGACAGGACAGGGCAGGCAGGAAAGATCTGTAATTCTGATATTCACATGGACTTTGTGAAACTGTTTTCTAAGTTTGTGTTTTAACAGCACATTGTTGGAACCGAGTCTTGAAACACATCCCTTTCTCTGATACCTTAATCAGGTTTATTAACACTGATGTATGTTGTGAAATTTATTGTTTCGCAGCACCAGTGCAATGCAAGACATAAAACTTATTCTGAATTATTAAAAAAAACAGCACCAAAGAGGAAAAGTGAGGTAGTGTTCATGGGCCATTCAGAAATCTAATGGCAGAGAGGTAGAAGCTGTTCCTAAAGTGTCGATTATGGATCTTCAGGCTCCTGTACCTCCCCGATGGGGTGAGGTCCCTCCCTCATGATGCAGGTCCTCAGTGATGGAGACCACCACCTTGAGGCATTGCCTTTTGAAGATGGTGGGAGCCTCGTGCCCGTGATGAAGCATCCGCAGTGATGGATGCTGCCTTCTTGAGGTACTGCCTCTCAAAGAAACTCTGAATTCAGAAGCCCACCCCATCAGAGAAAATACCTCGCAGGTGAACAACACGCAGTGCTGTACTCTGTGGTGTCTGATCATTACTGGAGAGGGCGAGGGAAAAGGAGGGAATCGGCTATGACTCCCAACCCAGTGATCTCATAGCCATAATGTATCCTCCATGGCACAAAATTTAAAAACTGACAAAGTTCGTTGTTTCCTCCTTGTCCACCCTTGTAAATAAGGTTGAAATAATACGGAGAAAATTTACAAGGATGTTGCCAGGTCTGGAGGATCTGAGTTATAAGGAAAGATCAAGTAGGTTAGGATTTCATTGTTGTCATTAAAGGAGTGTTCCTCATCCTTTAGGTGTAGACACACAACTGAGCTTTGACCTGAGGTGTTACCCTCCTATGTTGGGCCATCCATTTGTGAAATGGTTGTTTTGTCTCACCAATAGACAGATCTGTGTAGTTCTCATTGCATTGGATAGCATATACAATATTACTCTGTTTATGTTGGGGTGTAGGATCCTTGAGGTGGACAAGTTTCTGCCAGAGTGTGATTGTAGGTTTGAAAAGCAGGGATTTGGAGGTTGTTAAAAATCCTTTGTCCAAAATGTGCACATTGTTATCAGAGAGGACGGGTGGTTTGAAAGAGGGGTTAAAGAGGCCATCTTAGTCAAACTGGAAAACACGTCCCTGAACAGAGAGAGTGGGGTACAACACCACCTATCAGCTACTTACAGTGCAGTCCTAACTTCTGTACCCCATCTCCGCAATGGTTCACACCTCCCTTCATGCAAAGGAAAGACTAATGATACCTTTAAACAACTCTCAGAATCTGTAAACCAGAGAACTACCCACCATGAATCCAAACTGGAGAAGCCTCTCGGACGAGTGACAAAACGTCTCCTAGACAACACAGCAAGTCCAGTTGCCTTGGTTTACTACTGCGTGATATATGATGACTGAGAACCTTCAGAGACATGATTCAATGTCATCTCCTGTACACAACTGTAAGGAGAATGAAATAATTGTTACTCCGGGTATGAGGCAGCACAAAAACACAATAATAAAGCACACCGTAACTATAACTGCGTAAGATAGCTTGCATACAGGGATTGTATGTCAATCATGTGACACGAGGTGACTGACAGGAAATAATAAAGTTGTGGTCTGGTGGGTTAGTGGGTGGAGATGTTGATCAGCCGGACTGCTTGGGTAAAGAAAGGCTCATGTTACAGAAAATCACATTTTGGGTGATTTTTATGATATAACAACGAAAATGAACAGGCCATTCGGTCCATAATGCTGTGCTGACCCAGCTAAAAAGCAAATCAATAACACCCAAACACTAAATCCTCCTACCTACACCGTATTCATATCCTCCAGCTTCCTTGCATCCATGTGCCTAGCTAAAAGCCTCTAATGTCCCTGCCCCTATCACCATACCAGATAGCGCATTCCAGGCATCCACCACGCTTTGAGTTAAAAAACTTGCCCCTCGCATCCCCTGTGAAGTTAGCCCCTCTCACCTTCAATGCATACCCTGTGGTATTAGACATCTCAACCCTGAGAAACAGATACTCTGTCCACTCTATCCAGAGAAAACGGCCCAAGTTTATCCACTCTCTTGTGACAGCACATGCTCTCTAAACTGGGCAGCATCCCGGTAAACCTCTTCTGCACCCTCTCCAAATCCTCAAGTCCATCCTATAGTGGAGTGACCAGAAGTGACCGAACCAGGCTTTTATAACGTCTTGACTTTTGAACTCAACACGTTGACTAATAGAAGCAAGCATTCCATAAGCCTTCAATCTGTCTAACCATGTTCAATGAGCTGTGAACAAGGATCCCAACATCCCTCTGCTCAGCAACACTGTTAAGGACCTTGCCCTGAACAGTGTGCTGTCTCCTTGCATTTCCCCTCCCAAGGTGAAACACCTCACATTAAACTCCAACTGCCATTTCTCAGTCCATATCTGCAGCTGATCTATATTGCACTGTATTCTTCGCCATTCTTCTACACCATCCATAACTCCACAAGTCTTGATATCATTGGCAAACTTACTAACCCACCCGTCTACATTTTCCTTCACGTAGTGCAGGGGTTGGCATATCCCCCTACAGGTGCCGCAATGGCTCATCTCATAGACTGCCTCTGAGTTCCAGAGCCCTGCATGTGACCCCGGGTGCTGTCTGCGTGGAGGCTGCTTGTTCACCAGAGGCCTGGGTTTCACCCTGACCCCGGGTGCTGTCTGCGTGGAGGCTGCTTGTTCACCAGAGGCCTGGGTTTCACCCTGACCCCGGATGCTGTCTGCGTGGAGGCTGCTTGTTCACCAGAGGCCTGGGGTTCACCCTGACCCCGGGTGCTGTCTGCGTGGAGGCTGCTTGTTCACCAGAGGCCTGGGTTTCACCCTGACCCCGGGTGCTGTCTGCGTGGAGGCTGCTTGTTCACCAGAGGCCTGGGTTTCACCCTGACCCCGGGTGCTGTCTGCGTGGAGGCTGCTTGTTCACCAGAGGCCTGGGTTTCACCCTGACCCCGGGTGCTGTCTGCGTGGAGGCTGCTTGTTCACCAGAGGCCTGGGTTTCACCCTGACCCCGGGTGCTGTCTGCGTGGAGGCTGCTTGTTCACCAGAGGCCTGGGTTTCACCCTGACCCCGGGTGCTGTCTGCGTGGAGGCTGCTTGTTCTCCAGAGGCCTGGGTTTCACCCTGACCCCGGGTGCTGTCTGCGTGGAGGCTGCTTGTTCACCAGAGGCCTGGGTTTCACCCTGACCCCGGGTGCTGTCTGCGTGGAGTCTGCTTGTTCTCCAGAGGCCTGGGTTTCACCCTGACCCCGGGTGCTGTCTGCGTGGAGTCTGCTTGTTCACCAGAGGCCTGGGTTTCACCCTGACCCCGGGTACTGTCTATGTGGAGTCTTCTTGTTCTCTCTGTGACCACGTGGGCATTGTTGGTTGTGCCACATCACAACGATGTGTGGGTTGGTGGTTTAACTGGCCACTCTGTGTAGATGAGCGGCAGAATTTGGGGGAGGGGTGGGGAAGTTGATCGGGAATATGAGGAGAGTAAGTTGAGTAGGGGATGTGTTTATTTAGAGTTACTGCATAGAGTGGGCCCTTCTGTCCTTCGAGCCGAGCCGCACCGCACTACCCAGCAACCCCTGACAAACCCAATTTAACCCTAACCGAATAGAGTAGGGTTATCACGAGGTCAGGGTAGGGTTAGAGTGGGGTCATGGTCGGGTTAGGGTATGGTTATGTTAGGGTTAGTATGGGGTCATGGTAGGGTATGGTTATGGTAGGGTTAGGGTGCGGTTATGGTAGGGTTCGTGTGGGTCAGGTAGCACTACTGCAGGGTAGGGTTTAGGATGAAGTGTTAGTGTGGGGTCGGGTTAGGTTAGGGTTAGGGTCGGGTTAGTGTGGGTCAGGTAGCGCTACTGCAGGGTAGGGTTAGGGTGAAGTCATGTTGGGGTTAGTTGGGGTATTTTTAGCGTGGAGTTAAAGTTGGTGTGTGGTAGGGTTTGGGTAGAGTCGTGTTAGTGTGGGGTATGGTTGGGTTCGTAAGGGGTTAGTGTGGTGCAGAGCTGGGTTAACGTGTGCTCAGTTTAGAGTAGAGTAGTGTTTGGGTTCGTGTAAAAAAGGAGCTGCTTGACGATTAGTGTGAATTCACTGGGCAGAAGTGTCTGTTACAGTGCCGTGTGACACTTTCCTGTAGAAACCTCAGAAATCCTTGGATAACCTTTGGGTATCTTATACAAGAATGTGGAAGATTTAGAGCAAATGAAGAGGAGATTGACCAGGATGCTGTCTGGAATAGAGGGCATGTTTTATTAGGGTGTATGTGAAGCGAAGGAGAATGAGAGGTGATTTGATGGAGGTGTACAGGATGGTGGGAGGTATAGAGACAGGCAGAGAGTTCTCACAAGGCAGAAGTGGCTAATACAAGGAGGGATAATTTTCAGGTGATTGGAGGAGAGTGTAGAGGGGATATCAGTGCTAAGTTCTTTACACAGTGGTGACCAAGTGGAACAGGCTGCTGTGGTGGTGGTAGAGGCAGTTCCATTGGGGAATTTTAGAGTCTCTTAGATAGGCACATGGTTGATAGAAAAATGGAAGGCTATGTGGGAGGGAAGGGTTAGATTGATCTTGGAGTAGGTTAAAAGGTCAGCTCGACATTCTGGGCTGAAGGTATCTCCTGTTCTGTGATCCTTCCTGGAGCCCAGAACTGATGCTGTTCTCTTACTGGAGTCGAGGTAGACATCTGCATACCTGAACCCTTTTGCACTTCAACTCCCAGAGGGGAAAAAGCAGGCTTTTCTCACTAGGTCACGTATGAAACAAATGGGACTTTCTACACTCATACCACATTCTAGGTTCACGTGAATAAAAGTTCTCCTTTTGAATGGACGGATGTCTTCAGACGTTTGGGCACCAGACTAGCATCGTGGGTATTGATGTGCACAGCCGTGTTGGTCCTGGTGTTCTTCCCCCACCACCACCCCCCCGCAGCTTCTGGCCACTGGGACTCTGAAAGGGCCGATGCGTTCACTCCACACAGGCTCTGACCTTTCTACCCTCTCCTGCGCTGTGCCGTATCAACTGGGACTTCACTCACTGAGGCAGGGTAACGTTACAGAGACACCCCGTCTCCAACGGTCTATGGTTATGGAAACATGGTAACCTTTTCTGTTTGCTTCTTGCAGAGAGTCTTTGTTGTCCCAGCAACACAGAGGCAGAAAAAGATCCCATACTCCCGGGTCAACCACAACAAATACATGGTAACAGACAAGGTGGCCTATATTGGTGAGTTCCCAGCTGATTTGATTGCAGACTGTCGGTTCTGTCTGTGTTTTGGATGACAGAAGTGATGGCTTTGTGGCTAAGATTGCAGATGTTACAAAGATGGGTGGATGGGCAGACAGTGTTGAGGAAGCAGGGGGTTTGCAGAAGGACAGGTAGATTAAAGAATGGGCAAAGAAGTGGCAGATGGAACACAGTGTTGGGAAGTGTATGGTCATGCACTTTGGTAGAAGAAATAAAAATACAGACTGCTTTGCTAACCAGGCAGAAAATTCAAACATTCGAGGTGCAAAGAGATTTGGGAGTCTTCATGCACAATTCTGTTAAGTTTCACTTGCAGGTTGAGTCAGTGGTAAGGAAGCAGATGTAATGTTAGCATTCATTTTGAGAGGACTAGAATATAAAAGCGGGGATGTAACGTTGAGACTTTATAAGGCACTGGTGAGGCCTCACTTGAATTGACTTTATTTCTTACATCCTTCACATACATGAGTAAAAATCTTTACATCTGTCTAAATTTACAACGTGCAATTTATAGTAATTTGTAATAAATAGATGTACAACAGGACGGTCAATATAGCATAGAAGTACAATTGTATCAGTGTGAATTAATCAGTCTGTTGACCTGGTGGAGGAAGCTGCCCCAGAGCCTGTTGGTTCTGGCTTTTATGCTGCGGTACCATTTCCCGGATGGTAGCAGCTGGAACAGTTTGTGGTTGGGATGACTTAGGTCCCCAATGATCGCTCGGGCCCTTTTTACACACCTGTCCTTGTAAATGTCCTGAATATTGGGAAGTTCACAACTACAGATGCGCTGGGCTGTCCACACAACTCTCTGCAGAGTCCTGCCATTGAGGGAAGTACAGTTCCCATCCCAGGCAGTCGTGCAATCAGTCAGGATGCTTTCAGTTGTGCCCTTGTAGAAAGTCCTTAAGATCTGGGGACTCATGCCAAACTTCTTCAACTGTCTGAGGTGAAAGAGGCACTGTTGTGTTTTTTTTCACCAAACAGCGGGTATGCACAGACCACATGAGTTCCTCTGTGATGTTTATGCCGAGGAGCTGTTCACGCTGTCAACCCCAGATTCATTGATGTCAATAGGGGTTAGGCTGTCTCCATTCCTCCTGTAGTCCACAACCAGCTCCTTTGTTTTGGCGACATTGAAGGAGAGGTTGTTTTCTTGACACCACTGTGGTAGGGTGATGACTTCTCTGTAGGCTGCCCCATTATTATTTGAGGTAAGGCCAATCAATATAGTGTGGTCAGCAAATTTAATTAGCGGCTTGGAGCTGTGGGTGGAGCTTGGGTTATCGTGAGCAGTTTTGGGCCCTTGTCTAGGAAAGGATGTGCTGACATTGGAGAGGGATCAATGGAGGTTCATGAGAATGATTGCAGGAATGAAAGGGTTATTGTCTGAGGAGCGTTTGATGGCTCTGGGCCTGTACTTGCTGGAAATCAGAAGAATGAGGGGGGGATCTCATTGAAACCTATCAAATGTTGAAAGGCCTAGATAAGGGTGGTTGTGGAGAAGATGTTTCCTGCAACGGGGTAGTCTTGGACCAGAGGGCACTGCTTCAGAATTGAAGGACACCCATTTAGAACGGAGCTGAGGAAGAAAATGGTGAATCTATGGAAATCATTGCCACGGGCAGCTGCGGTGGGCAGGTCATTGGTTGTATTTAAGGTTCTTGCTTAGTCAGGGTCTGAAAGGTTATGGGGAGAAAGCAGCAGAATGGGATTGAGAGGGAAATGGATTAGCCGTGATGAAATGATGGAGCAGACTTGATGGGCTGAATGGCCTAATTCTGCTCCTATATTTCATAGTCTTATGGTCTTGGATCAGTTCAAGAACCAGATGGTTGTTGGAAAGTAGCTGTTCTTGATTTTGGTGTTTTGAGACTTGACAGCAGTGAGAAGATGGCATGAGCCAGGTAGTGGGTATCCTTGATAAATGCAGCCTTTGTGAGGATGTGCCCCATGGGTGCAATAGGTGCAGCTGCCCTCGTGCCCTTCAGATGTGACACAGGTCCTGATGCTACATGGACTTGTGCAGGTTGAAGGCTGATGTATAGATTGTTGTAAGGTCTCTTAAGGAGACAAGTCAGTGATGTTTGTAATTCACTGAGTGTTGGGGGCAAAGGTTACAGGAGATTTGGGGGAGGTGAAATCACTATATGATAAACGTTTTTCAGTCTCTACCACATAAGGTCTTAAACATGAGACTCTGTAGATGCTGGAAATCCAGAGACAACACACACAAACTGCCAGAGGAACTCAACAGGTCAGGCAGCATCTACGGAGGGGGATTAAAAAATTATGTTTTGGGCCAAGACCCTCATCAGGACTGGATAAGGTCTCTTCACCAGTGAGGTTTCAGAATGGCAACAGGGTTTGATCGTAGTTCCATCACGGGTCTTTGCTAATCCCAGTGTTCACTCTGCATTCCAGGGACATCCAACTGGTCTGGTGACTACTTTGAGAACACAGCGGGCGTGGGTCTGGTGGTAAACCAGTCCGATTCAAGGGGACCGTCCCAAGCACCCACTGTCGCTCAGCAGCTGCGAGAGGTGTTTGAGCGCGACTGGCAATCGCCATACAGCAAGGTTATGGACTCTGCGAATAAGTGGTTCAGAATCTGTAAATATCTTTAACCACAGCCAAGAAGCTGCTCACTTGGGGTTGGAATATTAGCCAGTACAACCCTGGGCAGATTTCAGGAGTTTCCAATGGTGTGAATTTGTTACAGGATGTGATTATTGAATTTCCAGTGAGGGTTCTCCGGATCACCCACTGTGACTTTTTGACAGAAGACGCAGGCAATTCGCAATCCATGTTCTCCAGGTTGTCTGCAGTAAATGATCGGAGGGACCCTGGGGAAAGTGTGACATGTTTGTTCCTCTGGATGTTGCAAGCAGTGATGGGGAGGTGCTGACTAGCTGTGGTTTATTGTTGTGCCTCTCACCACACTGCTGTGATACCCCGCTGTCGCCAGCGCTGTAGTGGTGTGGTCACACAACTACACTGGTCATAGTCGAGCCATCTCGCGCCACTAAATTTGCTGTCCACAGCTGTTGGAGGTGGGGAGCAGGGGAGTGGAGTTCCCTGACTATACAAAACTCAGCAGAGAAATGTACAACTGGGCGCTACAGCAGCTTGGCAGTTAGCACGGCACAAATATAGCTTGAGAACCAGAGTTCAATCCCAGTGTCCTCGGTAAGGAGTCTTTCTACATCATCCCCATGGAATGTGTGGGCTTTCTTCTGGTGCACAGCATCCTCCCACAGTCCGAAGATGTACCGATCAGTAAGCTCATATGTCATTGTCAATTGTCACATGATTCGCTTAGGGTTAAATTGGGAGTTGTCACGCGCAGCCCAGCTGTATTGCTAAATCAATAAATAAATGCCACACGGGACTGGCATCAATCTCACATAGTTGTAAGTGTGAAGGTTTTACCACGTGGTGCGTTATTACACCAGAATGTTACAACAGTCTGGAAGCAAGATGTGCTGAGGTGTCAATAGCAGAGGTGCACAGTAAATGCTGTGTTCTAGACCCTCTGTACAAACAGCAGAGACACACAGAGCATTCAGACTGGGTGACAGAGGGTACGTTACAGTCTGGAGAGACTGGCTGGCGGGGGGGGGTTCGGTGTGCGGGGAGACTGGCTCGGGGGGGGTTCGGTGTGCGGGGAGACTGGCTGGCGTGCGGGGAGACTGGCTGGCGGGGGGGGTTCGGTGTGCGGGGAGACTGGCTGGCGGGGGGGTTCGGTGTGCGGGGAGACTGGCTGGCGGGGGGGGTTCGGTGTGCGGGGAGACTGGCTGGCGGGGGGGGTTTGGTGTGCGGGGAGACTGGCTGGCGGGGGGTTCGGTGTGCGGGGAGACTGGCTGGCGGGGGGTTCGGTGCCGTGCGGGGAGACTGGGTGACGGGGTGTTCGTTACCGTGCGGGGAGACTGGGTGACGGAGGGTTCGATGTGCGGGGAGACTGGGTGACGGAGGGTTCGGTGTGCGGAGAGACTGGGTGACGGGGAGTTCGTGACCGTGCGGGGAGACTGGGTGACGGGGAGTACGGTGTGCGGGGAGACTGGGTGACGGGGTGTTCGTTAACGTGCGGGGAGACGGTGACGGGGTGTTCGTTACCGTGCGGGGAGACTGGGTGACGGGGTGTTCGGTGTGCGGTGAGACTGGGTGACGGGGTGTTCGTTACCGTGCGGTGAGACTGGGTGACGGGGTGTTCGTTACCGTGCGGGGAGACTGGGTGACGGAGGGTTTGTTACCGTGTGGGGAGACTGGGTGACGGAGGGGTTGGTGTGCGGGGAGACTGGGTGACAGGGTGTTCGTTACCCTGTGGGGAGACTGGGTGACGCGGGATTCGTTACCGTGTGGGGAGACTGGGTGACGGGGGGTTCGTTACCGTTTGGGGGGACTGGGTGACGGGGGATTCGTTACTGTGTGGGGAGACTGGGTGACACGGGATTCATTACCGTGTGGGAAGACTGAGTGACGGGCGGTTCGTTACCGTTTGGGGGGACTGGGTGATGGGATATTCGGTGTGTGGGGAGACTTGGTGACGGGGGTTTCGTTACCGTGTGTGGGGAGACTGGGTGACGGGAGGTTCGTTACCATGTGGGGTGACTGTTTGACGGGGAGTTCATTACCGTTTGGGGAGACCGGGCGACGGGGTGTTCGGTGTGTGGGGAGACTTGGTGACGGGGGTTTCGTTACCGTGTGTGGGGAGACTGGGTGACGGGAGGTTTGTTACCATGTGGGGAGACTGGGTGACGGAGGGTTTGTTACCGTGTGAGGAGACTGGGTGACGGAGTGTTCGTTACCGTGTCGGGAGACTGAGTGACAGAGGGTTCGTTACCGTGTGTGGGGAGACTGGGTGACGGAGGATTGTTACTGTGTGGGGACACTGGGTGACGGGGAGTTCTTTACCGTTTGGGGGGACCGGGTGGCGGGGTGTTAGGTGTGTGGGGAGACTGGGTGATGGAGGGTTTCGTTACCGTGTGTGGGGAGACTGGGTGACGGGGAGTTCGTTACCGTGTGGGGAGACTGGGTGACGGAGGGTTCGTTACCGTGTGTGGGGAGACTGGGTGACACAGGATTCGTTACAGTGTGGGGAGACTGGGTGACGGGAGTTCGTTACCCTGTGGGGAGACTGGGTGACTATGGGTTTGGTGTCTGAGGAGACTGGGTGACGGGGAGTTCGTTACCGTGTGGGGAGACTGGGTGATGGAGGGTTCGTTACCGTGTGTGGGGATACTGGGTGACACGGGATTCATTACCGTGTGGGGAGACTGGGTGACGGGAGTTCGTTACCCTGTGGGGAGACTGGGTGACGGGGAGTTCGTTACCGTGTGGGGGGACTGGGTGACGGGCTGTTCGGTGTGTGGGGAGACTTGGCGACGGTGTTTTCGTTACCATGTGTGGGGAGACTGGGTGACAGGGGGTTCGTTACCATGTGGGGAGACTGCGTGACGGGGAGTTCATTACCGTTTGGAGAGACTGGGTGACGCGGGATTCGTTACTGTGTGGGAGACTGGGTGACGGTAGGTTCGTTACCGTGTGGGGAGACTGGGTGACGGGGAGTTCGTTACCGTGTGGGGAGACTGGGTGACGGGGGGTTCGTTACCGTTTGGGGGGACTGGGTGACGGGCTGTTCGGTGTGTGGGGAGACTTGGCGACGGTGTTTTCGTTACCATGTGTGGGGAGACTGGGTGACAGGGGGTTCGTTACCATGTGGGGAGACTGTTTGATGGGGAGTTCTTTACCGTTTGGGGGGACCGGGTGGCGGGGTGTTAGGTGTGTGGGGAGACTGGGTGATGGAGGGTTTCGTTACCGTGTGTGGGGAGACTGGGTGACGGGGGGGTTCTTTACCGTGTGGGGAGACTGGGTGATGGAGGGTTCGTTACCGTGTGTGGGGAGACTGGGTGACGTGGGGTTAAGTGTGTGGGGAGACTGGGTGACGTGGGGTTAAGTGTGTGGGGAGACTGGGTGACGTGGGGTTAAGTGTGTGGGGAGACTGGGTGACGGAGGGATCGTTACCGTGTGGGGAGTCTTGGTGATGGGGAGTTCGTTACCGTGTGTGGGGAGACTGGGTGACGGAGGGTTCGTAACAGCGTGTGGGGAGACTGGGTGACGGGGAGTTCGTTACCGTGTGTGGGGAGACTGGGTGACGGAGGGTTCGTTACCGTGTGTGGGGACACTGGGTGACGGAGGGTTCGTAACAGCGTGTGGGGAGACTGGGTGACGGAGGGTTCGTTACCGTGTGTGGGGACACTGAGTGACTATGGGTTTGGTGTTTGAGGAGACAGGGTGATGGAGGGTTCGTTACTGTGTGGGGAGACTGGGTGACAGAGGGTTCGTTACCGTGTGTGGGGAGACTGGGTGACGGGGGGTTCTGTTACCATGTTGGGAGACTGGGTGACGGAGGGTTCGTTACCGTGTGGGGAGACTGGGTGACGGAGGGTTTGTTACCGTGTGGGGAGACTGGGTGATGGAATGTTCGTTACCGTGTGTGGGGAGACTGGGTGACGGGGAGTTGGTTATCGTCTGGGGAGACTGAGTGACGGAGGGTTCGTTACCGTGTGTGGGGAGACTGGGTGACGGAGGGATCATTCCCGTGTGTGGGGAGACTGGGTGACGGAGGGATCGTTCCCGTGTCTGGGGAGACTGGGTGACAGAGGGTTCGTTACCGTTTGGGCGGACTGGGTGACGGGCTGTTTGGTGTGTAGGGAGACTTGGGGACGGGGGTTTCGTTACCGTGTGGGGAGTCTGGGTGACGGGGGATTCGTTACCATGTGGGGAGACTGTGTGACGGAGGGTTTGTTACCGTGTGGGGAGACTGGGTGACGGGGGTTTCGTTAACTTGTGGGGAGACTGGGTGATGGGGGGTTCGTTACCGTGTGGGGAGAATGGGTGTCGGGAGGTTCGTTAACTTGTGGAGAGACTTGGTGAAGGGGGTTTCCATTACCGTGTCGGGAGACTGGGTGATGGGGTGGTTTGTTACCGTTTGGGGAGACTGGGTGACGGGGGGTTCGGTGTGTGGGGAGACTGGCTGACGGGGGGAGGTTCTTTACCGTGTCGGAAGACTTAGTGATGGGGGAGTTCATTATCCTGTGGGGGGACTGGTTGACGCGGGTTTCGTTACTGTGTCTGGTGACTGGGTAACGTAGGGTTCGTTACCGTGTGGGGAGACTAGGTGACGGGGTGTTCGCTATCGTGTGGGGAGACTGGGTGACGGAGGGTTCTGTTACCATGTTGGGAGACTGGGTGACGGGGGTTTCGTTCCCTTTGGGGAGACTGGGTGACAGGGGTGTTCGCTACCGTGTGGGGAGACTGGGTGACGGAGGAATCGTTACCGTTTGGGAAGACTGGTTGACATGGGTATCGTTACCATCTGTGGGGACACTGGGTAATGGGGGGTTCGTTACCATGTCGGGAGACTGGATGACGGAGGGTTCGTTACCGTGTGTGGGGAGACTGGGTGACAGATGGTTCGTAACAGCGTGTGGGGAGACTGGGTGACGGGGAGTTCATTACCGTGTGGGGAGACTGGGCGACAGAGGGTTTGTTACCGTGTGGGGAGACTGGGTGGCGGAGGGTTCGTTACCATGTGTGGGGAGACTGGGTGCCGGAGGGTTCGTAACAGCGTGTGGGGAGACTGGGTGACGGGAAGTTTTTTACCGTGTCGGGAGACTGGGTGATGGGGTGGTTTGTTACCGTTTGGGGAGACTGGGTCACGGGGCGTTCGGTGTGTGGGGAGACTGGCTAACGGGGGGGGGGGGGCGGGTCCGTTACCGTGTCGGAAGACTTAGTGATGGGGGAGTTCATTATCCTGTGGGGGGACTAGTTGACGCGGGTTTCGTTACTGTGTCTGGTGACTGGGTAACGTAGGGTTCGTTACCGTGTGGGGAGACTGGGTGACGGGGTGTTCGCTATCGTGTGGGGAGACTGGACTACCATGTGACGGAGTTTGACTTGCATGTGGGAGGAGGGTTCTGGGCTGACGGAGGGTTGTACCGTTCTGTTACCATGTTGGGGGGTTCGACCTGGGGTGACGGAGGTTCGAGACTGGGTGACGGAGGGTTCGTTACCGTGTGGGGAGACTGGGTGACTGGGTGACATGGGTATATGGGTTCGTTGTCCGTCTGTGGGGAGACTGGGTGACGGAGGGTTCATTACCTTGTGTGGTGGGGGAGACTGGGTGATGGAGGGTTCGTTACCGTGTGGGGAGACTGCGTGATGGGGGGGTTCGTTACCGTGTTTCGGGAGACTATGTGACGGGGGGTTCGTTACCATCTGGGGACACTGTGTGACGGGGAGTTCGTTACCGTGTGTGGGGAGACTGGGTGACGGAGTGTTCGTTACCGTGTGTGGGGACACTGGGTGACAGGGGGTTCTGTTACCATGTTGGGAGACTGGGTGACGGAGGGTTCGTTACCGTGTGGGGAGACTGGGTGACGGGGGGGTTCGTTAACTTGTGGAGAGACTTGGTGAAGGGGGTTTCATTACCGTGTCCGGAGACTGTGTGATGGGGTGTTTGTTACCGTGTGGGGAGACTGGGTGACGGAGGCTTCGGTGTGGGAGGAGACTGGGTGACGGAGGCTTCGTTACCGTGTCTGGTGACTGGGTGACGGAGGGTTCGTTACCGTGTGTGGGGACACTGAGTGACTATGGGTTTGGTGTTTGAGGAGACAGGGTGATGGAGGGTTCGTTACTGTGTGGGGAGACTGGGTGACAGAGGGTTCGTTACCGTGTGTGGGGAGACTGGGTGACGGGGGGTTCTGTTACCATGTTGGGAGACTGGGTGACGGAGGGTTCGTTACCGTTTGGGGAGACTGGGTGACGGAGGGTTCGTTACCGTGTGGGGAGACTGGGTGACGGAGGGTTCGTTACCGTGTGTGGGGAGACTGGGTGACGGGGAGTTCTGTTATCGTCTGGGGAGACTGAGTGACGGAGGGTTCGTTACCGTGTGTGGGGAGACTGGATGACGGAGGGATCATTCCCGTGTGTGGGGAGACTGGGTGACGGAGGGATCGTTCCCGTGTGTGGGGAGACTGGGTGACGGAGGGATCGTTCCCGTGTGTGGGGAGACTGGGTGACGGAGGGATCGTTCCCGTGTGTGGGGAGACTGGGTGACAGAGGGTTCGTTACCGTTTGGGCGGACTGGGTGACAGGCTGTTTGGTGTGTAGGGAGACTTGGGGACGGGGGTTTCGTTACCGTGTGGGGAGTCTGGGTGACGGGGGATTCGTTACCATGTGGGGAGACTGTGTGACGGAGGGTTTGTTACCGTGTGGGGAGACTGGGTGACGGGGGGTTCGTTAACTTGTGGGGAGACTGGGTGATGGGGGGTTCGTTACCGTGTGGGGAGAATGGGTGTCGGGAGGTTCGTTAACTTGTGGAGAGACTTGGTGAAGGGGGTTTCATTACCGTGTCCGGAGACTGTGTGATGGGGTGTTTGTTACCGTGTGGGGAGACTGGGTGACGGAGGCTTCGGTGTGGGAGGAGACTGGGTGACGGAGGCTTCGTTACCGTGTCTGGTGACTGGGTGACGGAGGGTTCGTTACCGTGTGTGGGGACACTGAGTGACTATGGGTTTGGTGTTTGAGGAGACAGGGTGATGGAGGGTTCGTTACTGTGTGGGGAGACTGGGTGACAGAGGGTTCATTACCGTGTGTGGGGAGACTGGGTGACGGGGGGTTCTGTTACCATGTTGGGAGACTGGGTGACGGAGGGTTCGTTACCGTGTGGGGAGACTGGGTGACGGAGGGTTTGTTACCGTGTGGGGAGACTGGGTGATGGAATGTTCGTTACCGTGTGTGGGGAGACTGGGTGACGGGGAGTTGGTTATCGTCTGGGGAGACTGAGTGACGGAGGGTTCGTTACCGTGTGTGGGGAGACTGGGTGACGGAGGGATCATTCCCGTGTGTGGGGAGACTGGGTGACGGAGGGATCGTTCCCGTGTGTGGGGAGACTGGGTGACGGAGGGATCGTTCCCGTGTCTGGGGAGACTGGGTGACAGAGGGTTCGTTACCGTTTGGGCGGACTGGGTGACGGGCTGTTTGGTGTGTAGGAAGACTTGGGGACGGGGGTTTCGTTACCGTGTGGGGAGTCTGGGTGACGGGGGATTCGTTACCATGTGGGGAGACTGTGTGACGGAGGGTTTGTTACCGTGTGGGGAGACTGGGTGACGGGGGGTTCGTTAACTTGTGGGGAGACTGGGTGATGGAGGGTTCGTTACCGTGTGGGGAGAATGGGTGTCGGGAGGTTCGTTAACTTGTGGAGAGACTTGGTGAAGGGGGTTTCATTACCGTGTCGGGAGACTGGGTGATGGGGTGGTTTGTTACCGTTTGGGGAGACTGGGTGACGGGGGGTTCGGTGTGTGGGGAGACTGGCTGACGGGGGGAGGTTCTTTACCGTGTCGGAAGACTTAGTGATGGGGGAGTTCATTATCCTGTGGGGGGACTAGTTGACGCGGGTTTCGTTACTGTGTCTGGTGACTGGGTAACGTAGGGTTCGTTACCGTGTGGGGAGACTGGGTGACGGGGTGTTCGCTATCGTGTGGGGAGACTGGGTGACGGAGGGTTCTGTTACCATGTTGGGAGACTGGGCGACGGAGGGTTCGTTACCGTGTGGGGAGACTGGGTGACGGAAGGGTTCGTTGCCGTCTGTGGGGAGACTGGGTGACGGAGGGTTCATTACCTTGTGGGGAGACTGAGTGATGGAGGGTTCGTTACCGTGTGGGGAGACTGCGTGATGGGGGGGTTCGTTACCGTGTTTCGGGAGACTATGTGACGGGGGGTTCGTTACCATCTGGGGACACTGTGTGACGGGGAGTTTCGTTACCGTGTGGGGACACTGGGTGACGGGGTGTTCATTACCATGTGGGGAGACTGGGTGACGGGGGTTACGGTGTGTGTGGAGACTGGGCGACGGGGTGTTCAGTGTGTGGGGAGACTTGGTGACGGGGCGGGGGGTGTTGGTTACCGTTTGGGAAGACTGGTTGACATGGGTATCGTTACCATCTGTGGGGACACTGGGTAATGGGGGGTTCGTTACCATGTCGGGAGACTGGATGACGGGTGTTTTGTTCCCTTTGGGGAGACTGGGTGACGGGGGGGGGTTCGTTCACTTTGGGGAGACTGGATGACGGGGAGGTTCATTCCCTTTGGGGAGACTGGGTGACAGAGGGTTTGTTACCGTGTGGGGAGACTGGGTGACGGAGGGTTCGTTACCATGTGTGGGGAGACTGGGTGACGGAGGGTTCGTAACAGCGTGTGGGGAGACTGGGTGACGGGGGTTTTGTTACCGTGTGGGGAGACTGGGTGACGGAGGGTTCGTTACCGTGTGTGGGGAGACTGGGTGACGGAGGGATTGTTACTGTGTGGGGACACTGGGTGACTATGGGTTTGGTGTCTGAGGAGACTGTGTGTCGGAGGGTTCGTTACTGTTTGTGCAGAGACTGGGTGACGGAGGGTTCGTTACCGTCTGTGGGGAGACTGGGTGACGGGGGGTTCGTTACCTTGTGGGGAGACTGAGTGACGGAGGGTTCGTTACCGTGTGGGGAGACTGGGTGATGGGGGCTTAGATGTGTGGGGAGACTGCGTGATGGGGGGGTTCTTTACCTTGTGTGGGGAGACTGGGTGACGGAGGGTTCGTAACAGCATGTGGGGAGACTGGGTGACGGGGAGTTCGTTACCGTGTGTGGGGAGACTGGGTGACGGAGGGTTCGTTACCGTCTGTGGGGAGACTGGGTGACGGGGGGTTCGTTACCTTGTGGGGAGACTGAGTGACGGAGGGTTCGTTACCGTGTGGGGAGACTGGGTGATGGGGGCTTAGGTGTGTGGGGAGACTGCGTGATGGGGGGGTTCTTTACCTTGTGTGGGGAGACTGGGTGACGGAGGGTTCGTAACAGCATGTGGGGAGACTGGGTGACGGGGAGTTCGTTACCGTGTGTGGGGAGACTGGGTGACGGAGTGTTCGTTACCGTGTGTGGGGACACTGGGTGACAGGGGGTTCTGTTACCATGTTGGGAGACTGGGTGACGGAGGGTTCGTTACCGTGTGGGGAGACTGGGTGACGGGGGGGGTTCGTTAACTTGTGGAGAGACTTGGTGAAGGGGGTTTCATTACCGTGTCCGGAGACTGTGTGATGGGGTGTTTGTTACCGTGTGGGGAGACTGGGTGACGGAGGCTTTGGTGTGGGAGGAGACTGGGTGACGGAGGCTTCGTTACCGTGTCTGGTGACTGGGTGACGGAGGGTTCGTTACCGTGTGTGGGGAGACTGGGTGACGGACGGTTCGTAACAGCGTGTGGGGAGACTGGGTGATGGGGGTTTTGTTACCGTGTGGGGAGACTGGGTGATGGGGGTTTTGTTACCGTGTGGGGAGACTGGGTGACGGAGGGTTCGTAACAGCATGTGGGGAGACTGGGTGACGGGGAGTTCGTTACCGTGTGTGGGGAGACTGGGTGACGGAGTGTTCGTTACCGTGTGTGGGGACACTGGGTGACTGGGGGTTCTGTTACCATGTTGGGAGACTGGGTGACGGAGGGTTCGTTACCGTGTGGGGAGACTGGGTGACGGGGGGGTTCGTTAACTTGTGGAGAGACTTGGTGAAGGGGGTTTCATTACCGTGTCCGGAGACTGTGTGATGGGGTGTTTGTTACCGTGTGGGGAGACTGGGTGACGGAGGCTTCGGTGTGGGAGGAGACTGGGTGACGGAGGCTTCGTTACCGTGTCTGGTGACTGGGTGACGGAGGGTTCGTTACCTTGTGTGGGGAGACTGGGTGACAGGGAGTTCGTTACCGTGTGTGGGGACACTGGGTGACAGGGGGTTCTGTTACCATGTTGGGAGACTGGGTGACGGAGGGTTCGTTACCGTGTGGGGAGACTGGGTGATGGGGGGGGTTTGTTAACTTGTGGAGAGACTTGGTGAAGGGGGTTTCATTACCGTGTCCGGAGACTATGTGATGGGGTGTTTGTTACCGTGTGGGGAGACTGGGTGACGGAGGCTTCGGTGTGGGAGGAGACTGGGTGACGGAGGCTTCGTTACCGTGTCTGGTGACTGGGTGACGGAGGGTTCGTTACCGTGTGTGGGGAGACTGGGTGACGGAGGGTTCGTTACCGTCTGTGGGGAGACTGGGTGACGGGGGGTTCTGTTACCATGTTGGGAGACTGGGTGACGGAGGGTTCATTACCGTGTAGGGAGACTGGGTGACGGGGGGGCTCGTTAACTTGTGGAGAGACTTGGTGAAGGGGGTTTCATTACCGTGTCGGGAGACTGTGTGATGGGGTGTTTGTTACCGTGTGGGGAGACTGGGTGACGGAGGCTTCGTTACCGTGTCTGGTGACTGGGTGATGTAGGGTTCGTTACCGTGTGTGGGGAGACTGGGTGACGGAGGGTTCGTTACCGTGTGTGGGGAGACTGGGTGAAGCGGGGGTTTGTTATCGTGTGGGGAGATTGGGTGTCGGAGGGTTTGTTACTGTGACTGGGTGACGGAGGGTTCATTACCGTGTGTGGCAAGATTGGGTGATGGAGCTTTCGGTGTCTGGGCAGACTGGGTGGTGGAGGGTTTGTTACTGTCTGGGGAGACTGGGTGACGGAGGGCTCGTTACTGTCTGGGGAGACTGGGTGACGGAGGGCTCGTTACCGTGTCTGGTGACTGGGTGACGTAGGGTTCGTTACCGTGTGAGGGGAGACTGGATGACGGAGAGTTCGTTACCGTGTGTGGGGAGAGTGGGTGATGGGGGGGTTCGTTATCGTGTGGGGAGACTGGGTGACGGAGGGTTCGTAACAGCGTGTGGGGAGACTGGGTGATGGGGGTTTTGTTACCGTGTGGGGAGACTGGGTGATGGGGGTTTTGTTACCGTGTGGGGAGACTGGGTGACGGAGGGTTCGTTACCGTGTGTGGGGAGACTGGGTGACGGAGGGATCGTTACTGTGTGGGGACACTGGGTGACTATGGGTTTGGTGTCTGAGGAGACTGGGTGACGGAGGGTTTGTTACTGTTTGTGCAGAGACTGGGTGACGGGGTGTTCGCTATCGTGTGGGGAGACTGGGTGACGGTTCGTTACCGTCTGTGGGGAGACTGGGTGATGGGGGGTTCGTTACCTTGTGGGGAGACTGAGTGACGGAGGGTGCATTACCGTGTGGGGAGACTGGGTGATGGGGGCTTAGGTGTGTGGGGAGACTGCGTGATGGGGGGGTTCTTTACCTTGTGTGGGGAGACTGGGTGACAGGGAGTTCGTTACCGTGTGTGGGGACACTGGGTGACAGGGGGTTCTGTTACCATGTTGGGAGACTGGGTGACGGAGGGTTCGTTACCGTGTGGGGAGACTGGGTGATGGGGGGGGTTTGTTAACTTGTGGAGAGACTTGGTGAAGGGGGTTTCATTACCGTGTCCGGAGACTATGTGATGGGGTGTTTGTTACCGTGTGGGGAGACTGGGTGACGGAGGCTTCGGTGTGGGAGGAGACTGGGTGACGGAGGCTTCGTTACCGTGTCTGGTGACTGGGTGACGGAGGGTTCGTTACCGTGTGTGGGGAGACTGGGTGACGGAGGGTTCGTTACCGTCTGTGGGGAGACTGGGTGACGGGGGGTTCTGTTACCATGTTGGGAGACTGGGTGACGGAGGGTTCATTACCGTGTAGGGAGACTGGGTGACGGGGGGGCTCGTTAACTTGTGGAGAGACTTGGTGAAGGGGGTTTCATTACCGTGTCGGGAGACTGTGTGATGGGGTGTTTGTTACCGTGTGGGGAGACTGGGTGACGGAGGCTTCGTTACCGTGTCTGGTGACTGGGTGATGTAGGGTTCGTTACCGTGTGTGGGGAGACTGGGTGACGGGGGTATCGTTACCATCTGTGGGGATACTGGGTAATGGGTGGTTCGTTACCATGTGGGGAGACTTGGGTGATGGGGGGGTTCGTTACCGTGTCGGGAAACTGGATGACGGCTGTTTCGTTCCCTTTGGGGAGACTGGGTGACGGGGGGGGGTTCATTCCCTTTGGGGAGACTGGGTGACGGGGGGTTCGCTACCATGTGGGGATAGTGGGTGACAGAGTGTTCATTACCGTGCGGGGAGACTGGGTGACGGAGGGTTTGTTACCGTGTGGGGAGACTGGGTGACGGAGGGTTCACTATCATGTGGGGAGACTGGGTGACGGAGGGTTCTGTTACCATGTTGGGAGACTGGGTGACGGAGGTTTCGTTACCATCTGTGGGGAGACTGCGTGATGGGGGGGTTCGTTACCGTGTGTGGGGAGACTGGGTGACGGAGGGTTCGTAACGCGTGTGAGGAGACTGGGTGATGGAGGGTTCGTTACCGTGTGTGGGGAGACTGGGTGACGGAGGGTTCGTTACCGTGTGTGGGGAGACTGGGTGACGGATTGTTCGTTACCGTGTGTGGGGAGACTGGGTGACGGAGGGATCGTTCCCGTGTCTGGGGAGACTGGGTGATGGAGGATCGTTACTGTGTGGGGACACTGGGTGACTATGGGTTTGATGTCTGCGGAGACTGGGTGACGGAGGGTTTGTTACCGTGTGGGGAGACTGGGTGACAGAGGGTTCGTTACCGTGTGTGGGGAGACTGGGTGACGGAGGGTTCGCTATCGTGTGGGGAGACTGGGTGACGGAGGGTTCTGTTACCATGTTGGGAGACTGGGTGACGGAGGGTTCATTACCATCTGTGGGGAGACTGCGTGATGGGTGGGTTCGTTACCGTGTGTGGGGAGACTGGGTGACGGAGGGTTCGTAACGCGTGTGGGGAGACTGGGTGACGGGGAGTTTTTTACCGTGTGGGGAGACTGGGTGATGGAGGGTTCGTTACAGTGTGTGGGGAGACTGGGTGACGGAGGGTTCGTTACCGTGTGTGGGGAGACTGGGTGACGGATTGTTCGTTACCGTGTGTGGGGAGACTGGGTGACGGAGGGATCGTTCCCGTGTCTGGGGAGACTGGGTGACGGAGGGATCGTTCCCGTGTCTGGGGAGACTGGGTGATGGAGGATCGTTACTGTGTGGGGACGCTGGGTGACTATGGGTTTGATGTCTGCGGAGACTAGGTGACGGAGGGTTTGTTACCGTGTGGGGAGACTGGGTGACAGAGGGTTCGTTACCGTGTGTGGGGAGACTGGGTGACGGAGGGTTTGTTACTGTGTGGGGAGACTGGGTGACGGAGGGTTCGTTACCATCTGTGGGGAGACTGCGTGATGGGGGGGTTCGTTACCGTGTGTGGGGAGACTGGGTGACAGAGGGTTCGTTACCGTGTGGGGAGACTGGGTGACGGAGGGTTCGTTACCATGTGGGGAGACTGGGTGACAGAGGGTTCGTTACCGTGTGGGGAGACTGGGTGACGGAGGGTTCGTTACCATGTGGGGAGACTGGGTGACAGAGGGTTCGTTACCGTGTGTGGGGAGACTGAGTGACGGAGGGTTCGTAACAGCGTGTGGGGAGACTGGGTGACGGGGAGTTTTTTACTGTGTGGGGTGACTGGGTGATGGAGGGTTCATTACCGTGTGTGGGGAGACTGGGTGACGGAGGGTTCGTTACCGTGTGTGGGGAGACTGGGTGACGGATTGTTCGTTACCGTGTGTGGGGAGACTGGGTGACGGAGGGATCGTTCCCGTGTCTGGGGAGACTGGGTGACGGAGGGTTGTGTCTGCGGGGAGACTGGGTTACGGGTGGTTCCGTGTGCGGTGAGACTGGGTTACGGGTGGTTCCGTGTGCGGTGAGACTGGGTGATGGGGGGTTCGTTACCGTGTGGGGAGACTGGGTGACGGAGGGTTGTGTCTGCGGGGAGACTGGGTTACGAGTGGTTCCGTGTGTGGTGAGACTGGGTGACAGAGGGTTCGTTACCGTGTGGGGAGACTGGGTGACGGAGGGTTTCTTACCGTGTGGGGAGACTGGGTGACGGAGGGTTCGTTACCGTGTGTGGGGAGACTGGGTGACGGAGGGTTCGTTACCGTGTGTGGAGAGACTGGGTGACGGAGGGTTGTGTGTGCGGGGAGACTGGGTGATGGAGGGTTGTGTGTGCGGTGAGACTGGGTGACGGGTGGTTCCGTGTGCGGTGAGGCTGGGTGACGGGGGGTTCGTTACCGTATGTGGGGAGACTGGGTGACGGAGGGTTCGTTACCATGTGTGGAGAAACTGGGTGACGGAAGGTTCATTACCATGTGTGGGGAGACTGGGTGACGGAGGGTTCATTACCGTGTGGGTGACTGGGTGACGGAGGGTTGTGTGTGCAGGGAGACTGGGTGACGGTGGGCTCGTTACCGTGTGGGGTGACTGGGTGACGGGGGGGGGTTCGTTACCATGTGGGGAGACTGGGTGACGGAGGGTTCGTGTGTGGGGAGGCTGGGTGACGGGGGGTTCATTACCATGTGGGGAGACTGGGTGACGGGGGTTTCGTTACCGTGTGTGGAGAGACTGGGTGATGGGGGGGGTTCATTACCGTGTGGGGAGACTGGGTGCCGGAGGGTTTGTTACCGTGTGGGGAGACTGGGTGATGGAGGGTTTGTTACCGTGTAGGGAGAATGGGTGACGGAGGGTTTGTTACCGTGTCGGGAGGCTGGGTGACGGGGGGTTCATTACCATGTGGGGAGACTGGGTAACGGGGGTTTCGTTACCGTGTGTGGAGAGACTGGGTGATGGGGGGGGTTCATTACCATGTGGGGAGACTGGGTGATGGGGGGGGTTCATTACCGTGTGGGGAGACTGGGTGACGGGGGTTTCGTTCCCTTTGGGGAGACTGGGTGATGGGGGGTTTCGTTCCCTTTGGGGAGACTGGGTGACGGCGTGTTCGTTACCGGGTGGGGAGACTGGGTAACAGGGGGGTTCGTTACCAGGTGGGGAGACTGGGTGACGGGGGGTTCGGTTTGTGGGGAGACTGGGTGACGGGTGGTTCCGTGTGCCAGGAAACTGGGTGACGGTGGGTTCGTTACCGTTTGTGGGGAGACTGGGTGACGGGGGGTTCGTTACCGTGTGTGGAGAGACTGGGTGATGGAGGGTTCGTTACCGTGTGGGGAGACTGGGTGACGGAGGGTTCATTACCGTGTTGGGAGACTGGGTGACGGAGGGTTGTGTGTGCGGGGAGACTGGGTGACGGAGGGCTCGTTACCGTGTCTGTTGACTGGGTGACGGAGGGTTCATTACCGTGTGGGGAGACTGGGTGATGTAGGGTTCGTTACCGTGTATAGGGAGACTGGGTGATGTAGGGTTCGTTACCGTGTATAGGGAGACTGGGTGACTGAGGGTTCGTTACTGTGTGTGTGGAGACTGGGTGACGGTGGGGTTCATTACCGTGTGGGGAGACTGGGTGATGGAGGGTTCGTTACCGTGTGTGGAGAGACTGGGTGATGGAGGGTTCGTTACCGTGTGGGGAGACTGGGTGACGGAGGGTTCATTACCGTGTTGGGAGACTGGGTGACGGAGGGTTGTGTGTGCAGGGAGACTGGGTGACAGAGGGCTCGTTACCGTGTCTGTTGACTGGGTGACGGAGGGTTCATTACCGTGTGGGGAGACTGGGTGATGTAGGGTTCGTTACCGTGTGTAGGGAGACTGGGTGACTGAGGGTTCGTTACTGTGTGTGTGGAGACTGGGTGACGGTGGGGTTCATTACCGTGTGGGGAGACTGGGTGATGGAGGGTTCGTTACCCTGTCTGGTGACTGGGTGACAGAGGGTTCGTTACCCTGTCTGGTGACTGGGTGACAGAGGGTTCATTACCGTGCAGGGAGACTGGGTGTTGGAGGGTTTGGTGTGTGCAGAGGCTGGGTGACGGGGGTTCGTTACCATGTGCGGTGACTGGGTGACGGGGGTTTCATTCCCTTTGGGGAGACTGGGTGATGAGGGGTTGCGTTCCCTATGGGGAGACTGGGTGACGTGGGGTTCGTTACCAGGTGGGGAGACCGGGTGACGGAGGGTTCATTACCGGGTGGGGAGACTGGGTGACGGAGGGTTCGTTACCGTGTGGGGAGACTGGGTGAAGGAGGGTTCGTTACCCTTTGGGGAGACTGGGTGACGGAGGGTTCGTTACCCTTTGGGGAGACTGGGTGACGGAGGGTTCGTTATCCTGTTGAGAGACTGGGTGACGGCTGGTTTGGTGTCTGGGGAGACTGGGTAATGGAGGGTTCGTTACCGTGTGGGGAGACTGGGTGACAGAGGGTTCGTTACCGTTTGGGGAGACTGGGTGATGGAGGGTTCAGTGTGTGGGAAGACTGGGTGACGGAGGGTTCGTTACCATGTGGGGAGACTGGGTGACGGAGGGTTTGTTACCGTGTGGGCAGACTTGGTGACAGGGGGGTTCATTACCCTGTGGGGAGACTGGGTGATGGGAGGGGTTCATTACCCTGTGGGGAGACTGGGTGACAGAGGGTTCGTTACCGTGTGGGGAGACTGGGTGACGGAGGGTTTATTACTGTGTGGGGAGACTGGGTAACGGAGGGTTCGTTACCGTGTGGGGAGACTGGGTGATGGAAGGTTCGGTGTTTGGGGAGACTGGGTGACGGGTGTTCTGTATGTGGAGAGACTGGGTGACGGAGGGTTTCGATACAGTTTGTGACGTATATTCTGACGTATTTCTGTGTATCCTTTTATACAAAGGCAGCGTTTAGGTCTTAGCAAGAGGTTTGAGGTGCAATGGCGTTAAGGATCTGACCTGAGCTTTGTCCAATGAGCATCCCAGTCTCCACTGCTCACGGCCTGCTACATCTGACCCCCCGCAGCTCTCCATATTGTCACTTCATCCTACCACCACCCCCACAGCACTGCCCCACCCCCCCAATCCAGACCCTTCTCCCGCTCTACTGCGTATGTCTCTCCCAGTCTACCCCTTTTCTCACTCCTGCCGCTCCACCCACTGATCTCTGAGATCCATTCCGTTTCAACCCAGTGGGAGGGTGTTTTTGTCTACCCAACGGATGCCTTGGGTCATGCTAATCGTAACAAGCTTGGGTAATGTGTGACAGGACAGTGTAGAGAGTTTTACTGTGACTAACACGCCACCGTCAGAAGTCACACCAAAGGAAACTATTTTGCTTTGACATGGAACAAAATTATTCTTTCTGAATTCCAGGCTACCTTTGGATATCTGCTGTTTGAGAGAAAGTGTGTAGGGTAGTTTAGTTCATGAAACTTGTACAAGAATTGTTGGTATTTGAATAAAAAGGTTATGTGCCTCATGTACTGCAGTCTTTGTGAATCTGTCGGGCACCAGGTAACTGCCAAAATTTCACTGCAGCGATGGTCATAGATGGTTCAAATAAATATCATTTACTCAGGAAGTCTTGAAGCAGGAAAGCTGGGTGGGTGGGGGGGTGGGTGTAAAAGCAGACCCAGGAGCAGAGGGGACCTCCAGAATTCACTAAGAGAGGTGGAATTGGGGCAGAATATCCTGCTGATGCGACACCTGATTTTTGGGAGGCTGGTTCTGCATGAGGTAAATTATAACTTCATTGCAAGGCTGCAGTAGGGGAGCCGACCTACGTCACACTTCTGATCTGACCCTTCTCTGGGACAAAGTAAACACTGGCCCTCTCAGGTCTGAGGGACATGTGCCTCAGACTGACATTAATCATCCTTGCCCACAGATCTTGAACATCATTAGCTTTGACTGTAAAGCATGCTTCTTATTCCTTCCCACCCCATTCCACCCAGGCTGAATTTAGTTCAGCTCACCCGACTCCGGAGTCAATCCCACCGCTGTTAGTTCATGGGCTTGGTGTGTCTTCCACCACCCACTACCCCCTCGACCCTCCACCCTCCACCCCCCTACCCCATACCCTCTCCCCTCCCATTCCTTTTCCACGTTTCAAAGTACACGTACGTCACCATAGACTACCCAGAGGTACATTTTCTTGTGGCATTCACAGTGCAACAAAGATGCGATAGAATCAATAAAAAAAACTAGATGTAAACACAGACAGACAGCCAATATGCAAAAAAGACAAACTATGCAAATACAAAAATAACAAATAATGAAGTAAATGATGGATACTGAAAACGGGGTGTAGGAACGGCAGAGTCCACACTGACCATCAACCACCTATTTATAATCCTGCACTAATCCCATTTTATTCTCTTCCCACCACCCCCCCCCCCAGTCACATTAACCTCCCCCAGTTTCTACTGCGCACGCACATACTATGGACAGTCTCCTTGGGATGGGAATGGTAATTGAATGGTTGGGAGAGGGGAAACCATGATGTCACGGAGTGTGCAAACTTTACGCAGAGGCCGTGCCTAACCTGGGCTGCGAAGTCTGTGGGACGTTTCTACCAGCTGCAATACTCCAGGAAAATGGGTGTGTTTCTAAGGGAGTGCTCCCTTGTGTATGTGTCCCTCCCAGAGCAAAGCATAAAGGTCCAGGCAGCCATTTCAGTCTGCAGTAGATGTGAGAGGTGCCCAACTGGATGAGATATCAAACACAAGGCAGTATCTGAAGATGAGGAAATTCCTTCCTACCTGCGCTGGTATTTGTCTGTCGATTGGCTGACTTTGTACAAACATTCCCAACACTGATTTGATGCCTTTCATGTTGCTAAACATCCCAAATTAAACTTTATTTGGTCATTGATCACAGGGCGTCAGAGTTCAATTCCAGTGTCATCTGAAAGGAGTCCTCCCCGTGGAATGTTCCGGTTTCCTCCCACAGTCCAAAAGATGTACCGGTTAGCAGGTTAGTTGGCCCTATGTTTAGGCTAGGGTTAAGTCAGGGTTGTTGGGGTAGCGAAGCTCAGAGGGACTGTATCTCAATCATCAAATGCATTCAATGTAAAGGGCGATGGCCAAAAGCGTCATCACAGAGGTGAGTTTTCACAAATGTCTTGAAGGAAGGATGAAAGGTGAGGAGTTTCAAAATTCCAGCAGCTTGGAGCTTACCTTTAAGAGATGCGACCATCAAGTTTTTAAAGACTCCAGATTTATTAGACAGAACAGTACAGCTCAGGAGCGGGCCCTTTATCCCATAATGTTTGTAATCAAATTCCCTCCTTTAATGCCTTCTGCCTAATACAATGTCTGTATTATTCAATTTCTTGCCCCTTCAAGTGGTAATAAGCCACCTTTACTTGTGTAGCAACTCCTGAGGAGATATGAACTTTAACCCCAAGATCCCTCAGCACATGAAGACTGTCGAGGGTTTGTACGTTTATTGAAGGTGATGGGAGGGTGGCCATAAGTTGGAACAAGGTAACAAGGCTTTGAGCTGTGAATGAGCAGCAGCCAATGTGGGTGAAGCCATAGGACTGGAGGTGTGATGTTTGTTATTTATTTAGAGATACAGCACAGGACAGACCCTTTGAGCCACACCACCAACCAACCCCCAAGTTAACCCGAGTTTAACCATTAATCCACCAAGCGATTCGTGTTTGGACTGTGGGAGGAAACTGGAGCTCCAGGGGAAAACCACACAATCCACAGGGAGAACGTTCAGACTCCTTACAGAGGACGCCAGGGTTGAATGGTGAACTACGATGCCGCAAGCTTTAAAAGCATTGAGCTAACCGGTAGGCACAGTGTATGGGCAGAATTTCAACTCCAGTCTTGGCACAACACTGAACCTACCGGCAGTCCAGTGACTAGGGAGCAGATTGCCACAGAGTGAAGGAAATGGGAATCTTTATTTGGAAGTAATTGCTGAATGTTGAGTATACCGTCTGATGAGTAGCTCATGGGGCAGAGAGATTGGTGAGCACGCTGGGCGCTACTGTGCTGCAGACAATTGCACTGTCTTTGGAAGGGCTGCCGAGGAATAAGGCCAGTGGTAGAGGAGACAAATGCCTGTGTAACAGTGCGGGAAGGGAGGAGAGAAATCATTGTTGACAAGACTTCTGTATATATGGGATTCTGCAGATGCTGGCAATCCTGAGCAATGCACGCTAAGTGCTGGAGGAACTCAGCAAATCAGGCAGCATCTATGCAGAGGAATAAAGAGTCAACATCTTGGGCTGAGACCCTTCAGGACCAGAAATGAAGGGGACAGAATTCTAATCTGCCCTGCCTTCACCAGGGGGTAAGTGGCTTTAGAGAGATACAGATGGAGGAGGAGGGAAGGTTTGCTTTGACTTTGGAGAAGGTTAATGCAAGCTCTGGGAATAGTAGCTGATCGCTTTGGCACTTTGCAACACTTTCAACCCCTAAAGAATTCTGCCATTTCAGATAACCAGCGTCAACATGAAATCAGAAACATGAATATATTTTCTCTCTCCTCAGATGCTGATATCCCAGCATTTCAGGAGACAAGAGGATAAAAGCAGGGAGTTTGTACGTGAACAGATCATGAGCAGGTTCAAGCAATAAAGGAAGAGTCTGCTGGGTCAGTCCTGCTTGTGGGACCTGGGAGAAGAGAGAGAAGTGGGTTGGACATGGATGGAAGATTTCCCAAGTCTATGGGGTCACTCTCAGTCTGGGAGACAATGGCCTAGTGTCCAGGGGTGGGTTTGAGGTCCCAAGAGAAGTGTGAGGAGTTTTTCGGGAGATTATGTTTGTCCTCTGCAGAGTAGAGGTAAGATCAAATCACCCTCCAACTAGTCAGGATCCACCAGAGTCCTCTTACTCCACCTTTGACGCAGTTCAGATGCAATAACGTACTAGGTTTTTGCTACCTTTGGCAATACATACCATGTACCAGGCAAGCATCAGTACCTTGGATGACAGCGGCTCTCTGGCAAAAAGGGTTCTGTGCACCTGAGGTCAGTCATTTTCCTGCATCGTACCTTATTCAACTCAACAAATCCGGTTGATTTTCAAACAGCTTTATTAACAATACAAAATACAGAGTGCTTTAATTGGATAACAAATCAAAACTCTTTTTCCAAAGTTTCAGAGTATTAAGGAAGTCACTTGCAGAAATAGACTGCATATATTAAACCAGCCATTTTGCTTGTTCTTAATAAAGGCCTCCCACATCTTCCCTGTTCCACTTCATCTCCTGACTGACCATGGTTTTGAATTCAGGCCTGGCGTGTTTTAGCACAATATCTATTTTTGAATTCCTTTCAATATGATCTGAGAGATCTATTTTCACGTTCCTTTATTATAAATAAAATGATGCTTACAGCTGAAGATTTAAACGGTTTATTTTGTGGCAAACATCCGAGGCATTTGTCACATTGTAAAATCTTTTGGAGTTTTTTTCTGGTCAGCAGGGGGCGCTCACTGCAAGACTAACAGAACAAGGCAACTAATGATGGTTTTCCATGTGCAGGTAACTCTGGTAGTTGCTATTTCGGGGCTGTATGTTCTCGTATTCAATGGAGACCGAATCTGTGCTATCAGGGCTCCAAGTCTCGCTGCCGATGTTTAACCATTCGTTGTCAAAGCTGTCAGAGCGTTCGGAATCCTGTTGACTTGGTTGCGATCTCTGGATCAAGTAATAAATAGACTGAGGTCAGCATATGTGGAAAACAGTTCCGATCGGAATCAAGTTTAAGGAAATAACAAGCAGGATAGCTGAAGGAGAATCGGTGGATGCTGTGTACCTGGATACTCAGAAGGGCTTTGATAAGGTGCTGCACGTGAGGTTGCTTAACAAAACAAGAACCCATGGGATTATAGTTTCCTCCCTCATTCCTGGAGATTTGCAGTTTAGCAGGTTAATTGGCCACTGTAAATTATTTCCCAGTATATAGGTGAGAGGGGAACCTGTGGGGGAGTTGGGGAGAACAATGTTGAATAGTGTTGATGAGCAGAGGGATCTTGGTGTCCAAGCTCATAGCTCCCTGAAAGTGCTACTCAGCTTGATAGGTTGGTGAAGAAGGCTTCCCTTTATTAGTTGAGGCATTGAGCTGAAAAGTCAGGAAGTTATGTCGCTGCATCTGAAGCACTGCATGCAGTTGTGGTCACCCAGTTGTAATAAGGTTTTGAAGAGGGTGCAGAAGAGGTTTACCAGGATGTTGCCTGGCTTAGAGGGCGTATGCTTTCACAAGAGGTTGGGCAAACTTGGGTTGGTTGCTCTGGACCAGCAGAGACTGAGGGGAGACCTAATAGAGGTTTATATGATTAAGAGCTGCATGGATAGAATAGACAGACAATATCTTTTCCCAGGGGTTGAAATGGCTAATACCAGAGGGCATGCACTTAAGGTGAGAGGAGGTAATTGTAAAGGAGATGTGAAGGGCAAGTTTTTTTTTACACAGTTGTGGGTGCCTGGAATGCATTGCCTGGAGTGGTGGTAGTGGCAGATACATTAGAAACTTTCAAGAAACGTTTAGGTAGGCACATGAATGTGAGGAAAGTGGAAGGATCTGGACATTGCGTAGGCAGAAAAGATTAGTTTGGCGATTTGATTGCTAATTTAATTGGGTCAGCACAACATTGTGGGCAGAAGGGCCTGTACCTGTGTTTTAATAGAAGGTGCAGCTGACGGTGGGCTGAAAGGCCTGTTTTCCTGCTATATCTGTCTCTGACCTCTGCCCACCTGTCACTCTAGCCCCTACACAACGCTTCCCCATCTTCCTCATTACCATCCAATCATAAATTGTTCGAAACCTTGGACATCCCACACTTCTCCATAGTTATCCTTCAGGAAGTGATGGGGAGTGCCCACAGTTCCGTTGAGGATGAAGTTCTGGGCGCCACGGTAACGTAGCTGTTGGCATGATGCTATTACAGCTCGGGCCATCGGTGTTCGTAATTCAATTCCGATGTCAGCTACAGGAGTCTGCACATCCTCTCTGTGACCATGCAAGTTTTCTCCAGGTGCTCTGGTTTCCTCCCTCAGTTCAAGGATATATCGGTCGGTAGGTTAATTGGTCATTGTAACTTGTCCCGTAATTAGGTTAGGGTTAAATTGGTGGGTTGCTGGTGGCACGACTCAAAGGGCCATGCATCTCAATAAATAGCTAAAATTTAGACCCAGACTATTAGGAAACAGAGATTTATAGTATTTCCAAGTCTGGATGATATATGGTTTGGAAGGAAATTGAAATTGGTTTATTATTGTCACGTGTACCAAAATACAGAGAAAAAAAAAGCTAGCCTTAGCTACTGTTCATACAGATCAAATCATTGCATGGTGCATTGAGGTAGAACAAGGTAAAACAATAATAATGCAGAATCAAGCGTTACAGTGACAGGGAAAGTGCCGTGCGAGTAGAGTATGCTGCAAGATCATAACGACATAGATTGCGAGGTCGAGAGTCCATCAAGGAAACCATTCAACAGTCTATAGCAGTGGGGTAGAAGTTGTCCTGATGTTCCCATGTTCCTGCCGCCTTTTGTCTTTCCTGGGAGTAAAGGCCATGGGTTTGTGAGAAGCTGTTGGAGCAGAGTAACTGGTGTGCATTTTATGCACGTTGTATATGCAACATTTGTGCTCTGGTGATGGGTTTAGGAATGTCTCTGTAAGTCCTTGAGTTTTAGGGGAGGGGTTGGTTCAGGAATTAGTCACTCTATATGGGACGCTCGTCTTCAGATCTACCCTTGTAGGTGAGGTTTCTGGTGATGGGTTTAGTGTCTGTGTCTCTGTGTGGGTTTTGGAGGGGAGGGGGTGGTTCAGGAATTAGTCACTCTATATGGGACGCTCATCTTCAGATCTACCCTTGTAGGGGAGGTTTCTGGTGATGGGTTTAGGAATGTCTCTGTCAGTCTGTGAGTTTTGGGAGGGGAGTTGTTCAGGAATTAGTCACTCTGCATGGGGCACCCATCCACTGAGCTGCCCCCGTAGGTGAGGTTTCTGGTGATGGGTTTAGTGTCTGTGTCAGTGTGAGAGTTTTTTTGGGGGCCGGGGGTGGTTCAGGAATTAGTCACTCTGCATGGGACATCCATCCTCTGAGCTACCCCTGTATTTGTTCTTTTGCTCCAGATTCTAAACATCTGTAGTCTTGTGTCTACATGTCCATTGTTCGTTTTCTATTATATAACCATATAACAACTACAGCACAGAAACAGGCCATCTCGGCCCTTCTACTCCATGCTGAACTCTTACTCTCACCTAGTCCCACCGACCTGCACTGAGCCCATAACCCTCCATTCCTTTCCTGTCCATATATCTATCCAATTTAACTTTAAACGACAACATCGAACCTGCCTCAACCACTTCTGCTGGAAGCTCGTTCCACACAGCTACCACTCTGAGTAAAGAAGTTTCCCCTCATGTTACCCCTAAACTTTTGCCCCTTAACTCTCAACTCATGTCCTCTTGTTTGAATCTCCCCTACTCTCAATGGAAAAAGCTTATCCACGTCAACTCTATCTATCCCCCTCATAATTTTAAATACCTCTATTAAGTCCACCCTCAACCTTCTACGCTCCAAAGAATAAAGACCCAACTTGTTCAACCTTTCTCTGTAACTTAGGAGACGAAACCCAGGTAACATTCTCGTAAATATTCTCTGTACTCTCTGTATTTTGTTGACATCTTTCCTATAATTCAGTGACCAGAACTGTACACAATACTCCAAATTTGGCCTTACCAATGCCTTGTACAAATTTAACCAGGAGCCGCGCATCACGGTGAAGGGCCAGAACCTCCAGGCAGTCGACAACTTCACCTACCTGGGCAGCATACTCTCTTGCGCAGTGAACATAGACGCTGAGGTCAACAACAGCCAGCGCCGCCTTTGGGAGACTCCGTGAGAACGTCTGGGAGCGGAGAGGACTCAGCCTTACCACCAAGCTGAAGGTCTACTGTGCAGTGATCCTTACCAGCCTCCTTTACGCCAGCGAGACCTGGACTGTCTACAGCAGACACGCCAAACAGCTCGACCACTTTCACCTGAGCTGTCTCCGCAGACTCCTCCACATCAGGTGGCAGGACAAAGTCCCCGACACGGAAATCCTGGAACAATCTGGGCTCTGCAGCGTCTACACCCTCCTGCTGAAAGCCCAAGCCAGGTTGGCTGGACTTGTGGTCAGAATGCCAGACAGCCGATTGCCTAAGCAGCTGCTGTACGGAGAACTGTGTCAGGGCAAGCGCTCAGTCGGGGGGCAGAAGAAACGTTACAGAGACTGCCTGAAAGCGTCCCTCAAAGGCCTGGGTGTCGACATCAACACGTGGGAGACGCTTGCCCTCGACCGTCCAGCTTGGCGCAGCAAGATCACCACAGGAGCCCGTGCAGCTGAAGTCAGGCGCATCATCGAGGCACAACGAAAGCATGCTGTGCGCATGGCTCGAGCAGCATCCACTGCCACGACAGCACCCACCCACTTGTGTCCCACATGTGGGCGAGCCTTCAGGGCCCGGATTGGCCTCATCAGTCCCCTCCGGACCCACAGCCACCAATCTCCCATTTGACTTTGAAGCCATGGTCATCTTCGACTATGAAGGACGAACAACAACAACAAACTATTAATATAACGGTAGAAACCCTTGGGATTTATTTTCACCTTACTTGCCAAAGCGACCTCATATCTTTTCTAATTTCTGTCTTAAGATTCTTTTTACATTCTTTATATTCCTCGAGCACCTCAGTTACTCCATGCTGCCTATATTTATTGTAGATCTCTCTCTTTTTTCAAACCAAGTTTCCAATATCCCTTGAAAACCATGGCTCTCTCAAACTTTTAACCTTTCCTTTCAACCTAACAGGAACATAAAGATTCTGTACCCTCAACATTTCACCTTTAAATGACTTCCATTTCTCCATTACATCCTTCCCATAAAACAATTTGTCCCAATCCACTCCTTCTAAATCTTTTCGCATCTCCTTAAAGTTACCCTTTCTCCAATCAAAAATCTCAATTAGTTACTCTGCATGGGACACCCCCCTCTGAGCTGCCCCAGTAGGTGAGGTTTCTGGTGATGGTGATGCATGCACTTCAAAGGCAGGGAGTTGGACTGGGAGGGTTCCCCACCAACCCTCCCCCTCCCGGCACCTGTGTGGCCTGAATGCCTGTGTCCTGTGTTCTTTCATTTACATTCAGCATGGAATAGGCCCTTCCGGCCTTCCGAGCTGTGTCACCCAAAAGCTCCCAATTTAACCCTAGCCTAATCACAAGACAATTTACAGTTGAACCTACTAATTGGTACGTCTTCGGATTGTGCAGGGAAACTGGAACACCAGGAGTAAACACACACACATTTTACAGGGAGCATACGCAGATCCCTTACAGATTACTTCAGAAATGAACTCTGAACTCTAATGCCCTGAGCTGTAATAGTGTCACCCTACCATGGTGCCCCTGCATGTTACCTGGGTCTAGCTGCACATAGTCATGGACTGCTTCACAGTCAGTGAATATCCCCTCTTCTGAACTTCTGATGGGAGAGCATTGATGATATGTGGGCTGAGGACACTGCCCTGAGGAACTCCTATAATGGTGAGCTGGGTCTGGGATGGTGGAGCTCCTACAACCAGAAACACCTTGTTTCAGGACTGATGCAATCACCTGAGTGTTTCCACTTGATGCCCAGTGACTCCAGTTTTACCAAGGCTCTTTGGTAAGAAGCCCGATGCTACCTTGAAGTCGAGCACAAACACTAGAGATTCTGCAGATGCTGGAAATCCAGAACAACACACACACAAAATGTAGTGTATTTGACATCTCAGTAATATTTGAGTAATACTGTAAATATATTGCTTGATTAAGCATCCTTTCCATAATCATCATGGTTGTATGTAAGCAGCATATGCATGGCTTACATCAGACTGCTGTTTATTGACTACAGCTCAGTGTTTAACGCAATCATTCCTAAAATTCTGATCAAAAAGCTCCAAAACCTGGTCCTCTGTACCTCCCTCTGCATCTGGATCCTTGACTTCCTCACCAGAAGACCACAATCTGGGCAGATCGGAAATAACATCAACCCTGGTGCACCTCAGGGACGTGTGCTTAGCCCACTGCTCTACTCTCTCTACACCCATGACTCTGTGACTAGGTACAGTTCAAATGCCATCTATAAATTTACTGACGACACAACTATTGTTGGCAGAATTTCAAATGATGACAAGAAAGCGTACAGGAGCGAGATAGATCAGCCGGTTAAGTGGTGTCATAGCAACAACCTTGCACTCAACCTCAGTAAGACCAAAGAACTGATTACAGACTTCAGAAAGGATAAGGTGTGGGAACACACACCCGTCCTCATTGGAGGAACAGAAGTGGAGAGAGTGAGCAATTTCAAGTTCCTGGGTGTCAAGATCTCCGAGGATCTAACCTGGGCCCAACATATCAATGCAGCTACAACAGCAACTATATTTCATTGGAGTTTGAGAAGATTTGGTATGGGGGCGGGGGTTTACTACTGCACAGAATGGAAAAAAGCTGCAGAAAGTTGTGAACTCAGTCAGCTCCAAATCATAAACATGAGAAAGTCCAAAGTAAAACACACAAAATGCTGGTTGTACTCTGCATGCCAGGCAGTATCAATGGAAATGAATAGAAACATAGAAAACCTACAGCACAAAGCTGTGCTGAACATGTCCCTACCTTAGAACAACCTAGGCTTTACCCATAGCCCTCTATTTTTCTAAGCTCCATGTACCCATCCAGGAGTCTCTTAAAAGACCCTATTGTATCCACCTCCACCACTGCCGCCGGCAGCTCTTCTACACCCTCACCACTCTCTGCATAAAAAAAACTTACCCCTGACATCTCCTCTGTACCTACTTCCAAGCACCTTAAAACTGTGCCCTCTCATGCTAGCCATTTCAGCCCTGGGGAAAAGCCTCTGCCTATCCACACGATCAATGCCTCTCATCATCTTGTACACCCTATCAAGTCATCTCTCATCCTCCGTCGCTCCAAGGAGAAAAGGCCGAGTTCACTTATCTATTCTCATTAAGTATGCTCCCCAATCCAGGCAGCATCCTTGTAAGTCTCTTCTGCACCCTTCCTATGGTTTCCACGTCCTTCCTATAGTGAGGCGACCAGAATTGAGCACAGTACTCCAAGTGGGGTCTGACCAGGGTCCTATATAGTTGCAACACTACCTCGCGGCTCTTAAACTCAATCCCACGATTGATGAAGAGCAATGCACCGTATGCTTTCTTAACCACAGAGTCAACTTGTGTAGCAGCTTTGAGTGTCCTATGGACTCGAACCCCAAGATCCCTCTGATCCTCCATACTGCCAAGAGTCTTGCCATTAATACTATATTCTGCCATCATATTTGACCTACCAAAATGAACCACTTCACACTTATCTGGGTTGAACTCCATCTGCCACTTCTCAGTCCAGATTGGCATCCTATCAATGTCCCACTGTAACCCCTGACAGCCCTCCACACTATCCACAACACCTCCAACCTTTGTGTCATCAGCAAATTTACTAACCCATCCCACCACTTCCTCATCCAGATCATTTATAAAAATCACAAAGAGAAGGGGTCCCAGAACAGATCCCCGAGGCACACCACTGGTCACCGACCTCCATGCAGAATATGACCCGTCTACAACCACTCTTTGCCTTGTGTGGGCAAGCCAGTCTAGATCCACAAAGCAATTTCCCCTTGGATCCCATGTCTCCTTACTTTCTCAATAAGCCTTGCATGGGGTATCTTATCAAATGCCCTGCTAAAATCCATATACAAGGGGTGATTGATAAGGTCGTGGCCTACAGTAGAAGGAGTCAATTTTAGAAAACCTAGCACATTTATTTTTCAACATAGTACCCTCCTGCACTTACACACTTAGTCCAGCGGTCGTGGAGCATACGGATCTTGGACCTCCAGAAAGTGTCCACAGCAGGGGTGATTGATAAGTTTGTGGCCTAAGGTAGAAGGAGATGAGTTATACAGCTCTCGTTACATGCACATGTAGTTTAACTCTTTGAGTGATTATGCAGAAAGTTTACAGTTAATAACTCATCTCCTTCTACCTTAGGCCACAAACTTATCAATCACCCTTGCTGTGGACACTTTCTGGAGGTTCAAGATCCGTATGCTCCATGACTGCTGGACTAATTGTGTAAATGTTAGAGGGGACTATGTCGAAAAATGAATGTGCTAGGTTTTCTGAAACTGACTCCTTCTACCTCAGGCCACGAACTTATCAATCACCCCTCGTACGCTACATCTATGGCTCTACCTAAATCAATATGTTTAGTCACATCCTCAAAAAATTCAATCAGGCTTGTAAGGCACAACCTGCCTTTGACAAAGCCATGCTGACTATTCCTAATCATATTATGCCTGTCCAAATGTTCATAAATCCTGCCTCTCAGGATCTTCTCCATCAACTTACCAACCACTGAAGTAAGACTCACAGGCCTATAACTTCCTGGGCTATCCCTACTCTCTTTCTTGAATAAGGGAACAACATCCAACCCTCTAATCCTCCAGAACCTCTCCTGGCCTCATTGATGATGCAAAGATCATTGCCAGAGGCTCAGCAATGACCTCCCTCGCTTCCCAGAGTAGCCTGGGTTACATCTAATCCGGTCCTGGTGACTTATCCAACTTGATGCTTTCCAAAAGCTCCAGCACATCCCCTTTCTTAATATCTACATTCTCAAGCTTTTCAGTCCACTGCAAGTCATCCCTACAATCGCCAAGATTCTTTTCCGTAGTGAGTACTGAAGCAAAGTATTCATTAAATACCTCCGCTATTTCTTCCGGTTCCATGCACACTTTTCCATTGTCACACTTCATTGGTCCTATTTTCTCACATCTTATCCTCTTGCTCTTCACATACTTGTAGAATGCCTTGGGGTTTTCCTTAATCCTGTCTGCCAAGGCCTTCTCATGGCCCCTTCTGGCTCTCCTAATTTCATTCTTAAGCTCCTTCATGCTAGCCTTATAATCTTCTAGATTCCTATCATTACCTAGTTTTTTTGAACCTTTCATAAGCTCTCCTTTTCTTCTTGACTAGATTTACAACAGCCTTTGTGCACCACTGTTCTTATACCCTACCATCCTTTCCATGTCTCATTGGAACGTACCTACTCAGAACCCCACGCAAATATCCCATGAACGTTTGTCACATTTCTTCCGTACGTTTTCCTGAGAACATCTGTTTCCAATTTATGCTTTCAAGTTCCTGCCTGATAGCCTCATAGTTCCCCTTACTCCAATTAAACATTTCCCTAACTTGTCTGTTCCTATCCCTCTCCAATGCTATAGGAAAGGAGATAGAATTGTGATCACTATCTCCAAAATGGTCTCCTACTGAGAGACCTGACACCTGACCAGGTTCATTTCCCAATATAGAAGTCAGCGTTTCAGGCCGAGACCCTTCTTCAGGACTGAGAAGGAAGGGGAAGATGCTAGAATTAAAAAAAGGTGGGGGAGGGGTGAGGTTAGCTGGAATGTGATAGGTGAAGCCAGATGGGTGGGAAAGGTCAAGGGCCAGAAAAGAAGGAATCTGATAAGAGAGGAGAGTGGACATAGAAGAAAGAAAATGAGGAATGGGCCCAGGGAAAAGTGATAGGCAGGTGAGAAGAAGTAAAAAGGTCAGCGTGGGGAATAGAAGAAGGGGGGGAGGGAGTTTTTTTTTACTAGAAGGAAAAATGATAATCATGCCATCAGGTTGGAGGCTACCCAGATGGAATATAAGGTGTTTCCCCTCCACCCTGAGAGTGTCTCATCTTGGCACCAGAGGAGGCCATGGACAGTCAGATTGGAACAGGAATGGGAATGAATTAAAATATTGAGCCACTGAGAAATCCTGGTTGTGGCAAATGCAATGGAGGTGCTCGACGACGGTCTCATTAATTTATGATGGGTCGCAGCAATCTAAAGGAGGCTGCAGAATAGATGACCCAAGCAGATTCGCAGGTGAAGTGTTGCTTCACCTGGAAGGACTGTTTGGCGCCCTGAACAGAGGTGAGAGAGGAGGTGTATAAGCAGGTGTAGCACTTAGGCCACTAGCAGGGGTAAATGCTGGGAGGAAGAGTAGTGGGGAAGGGTGAAGCGAGTAATTCCTATGGAGAGGGGAAAGTAAAGATATGTTTGGTGGTAGGATCTCTTTGGAGATGGTGAAGGTTGTGGAGACTCACGGTGGTAGTTGGGACAAATGGAAATCTATCACTGTTCAGGCAGCAGATGTGAACACGGATGTTCGGGAAACAGTGGAGATGTGGGTGAGGGCAGCATCAATGGTGGGAAAAGGGAAACCCTGTTAGACCATAAGATATAGGAGCAGAAGTAGGCCACTCAGCCCATCGAGTCTGCTCTGCCATTCAATCATGGCTGATTCAATTCTTCTAGTCATCCCAGCTCCCCTGCCTTCCACCCATACCCTTTAATGGCATGGCTAATCAACAACCTATCTATCTCTGCCTTAAATACACCCAATGACTTGGCCTCCACAGCTGCTCGTGGCGACAAATTCCACAGATTTACCACACTCTGACTAAAGTAATTTCTCCGCATCTCAATTCTAATTGGATGTTCTATCCTCGGTTCTAATCCTGAAGTCGTGTCCTAGACTCTCCCTACCATGGGAAATAACTTTGCCATATCTAATCTGTTCAGGCCTTTTAACACTCGGAATGTTTCAATGAGATCCCCCCTCATTCTCCTGAACTCCAGGGAATACAGCCCAAGAGCTGCCAGACGTTCCTCATAGGTAACCCTTTTATTCCTGGAATCATTCTTGTGAATCTTCTCTGAACCCTTTCCCAATATCAGCGTATCCTTTCTAAAATAAGGAGCCCAAAACTGCACACAAAACTGTTCTTTGAAAAAGGATATCTCTGAACAGAAAGTCACGTCCTAGTAACAGATACCCCATGCTGCACAGAACATCGCATATCATTTGTGAAAGAAGGCTCCAAGTCAAGGGTGTACAGCGCAGGCTCACGATCAAGCATACTTTCTTCAGCCATTGATTGGGGAGTCAAGGCCGACTGGATGGGAAAGGCAGTTTCCCGGAGCAAATAGCTTTCACCACATTGCGTCCAGATATAATCGTATGGTCTGACACCAGTAGAGAAGTGGTTATTGCTAAACTCACAGTCTCCTGGGAAGACAACATCGATGAAGCCCATGAGCGCAAGTTAACCAAGTATGCAGAATTAAGATCAGAGTGCAGAGACAGAGGGTGGAAGGTATCATGCTATCCATTTGAATTAGGCTGCCGTGGTTTATTGTGTTCACTCTCCAGAAGTGGCTGCGTGACCTTGGCTTCACTAGAAGAGAGATCAAGTCAACCAGCAGGGCTGTAGCTGAGGCAGCAGAGAAAGGATCAGCATGGGTGTGGACCAAGTATGTCCAGAGGGGCAGATAGTCAGACAGTGTATACATATCTTGCAAACCCTTCAGTAGTTGCACAGACACCTGAAGAGCAGACTATCTGTTGGATGGAAGTGACCAACAACTCTGATAGAGGCAGATGCCAAGTTTTTAAGCTCACCAGTGGGAGGTGGTGCTTTAGCACTGCTGGCCCACCACCTCCAGGGAGTCTTGATCATAAGTGGGCCGAAACTCCTGAAGACAGGTGGCAGATCAACTGATGATCCCACTGGTGATAGCACAGGACAGTTAACATCTTAGTCCACCTGTATTTTCAATTCTCTGAACAGAAAGTCACATCCAAGTAACAGATGCAGCAGAGGCAAAAAAATTGAGAAAAAGAAATAGCATTTTTACAGGAGGTGGTAGGAAAAGATATAGTCAAGATAACTGTGGAAATCAGTAGGCTTATAAAAGATGTTGGTCGACAGTTTGTCTCCAGAGATGGATACAGAGAGCAAGAAAGGGGAGGGAGGTGTCAGAAATAGACCAACTGAATTAAAGTGCAGGGTGGAAGTTGATAAAATGACTTATCTCAGCGCGGGTGTCTGAAGTGGCAGCAATGCAGTCATCAGTGTAGCGGAGGAAGAGTTGGGCAGTATAATTAGGGAAGGTGTCGAACATGGACACTTCTGCGAAGGCAATGAAGAAGCAGGTATAGCTGGGGCCCATGCGAGTGCCCATGGCTACCCCTCAAGTTTGGAGAAAGTGGGAGGAGCTGAAGGAAAAGTTGTTCAGGGTGAGGACCAATTCTGTCAGAAGAAGGAGGATGGTGGTGGAAGGGGATTAGTTGCTTCTTTTGTCAAGAAAGAAATGGAGAGCTTTGAGGCCTTCCTAATGGGGGAATACAACTGTATAGAGACATCCATGGTGACAATGAGGTGGTCGGGGCTAGGGAATTGAAAAGTTACTGAGGAGATTGAGGGCATGAAAAGTGTTGCAGATGTAGGTGGGAAGAAACTGTACCAAGCGGTACAGAATGCAATCGATATACGAGAACACGGGTACAGTGGGGCAGGAGCAGGCAGAAACAATTGGCCTACCCCGACAGGACAGCCCAGTTTATGGAACTTGGGTAGGTAGAAGCGAGCCATGTAGGTAAGGGAACTATGAGTTTGGTGACAGTAGATGGGTGTTGGTGTTGGAGTTAGTTCCATCGTGGGCACTAGCCAGGATATCTTCAAGGAGTGAAGTCTCAGAAAAGCGCCATCCATCATTAAGGGCATGCCTTGGTCTCATTGCCACTGTCAGGGAGGAGGTACAGGAGCCTGAAGGCACACACTCAGCGATTCAGGAACAGCTTCTCCCGCTCTGCCATCCGATTTCTGAATGGACACTGAACCTCACTGCTCTTTTTCTCCCTTTTTGCACTACTTATTTAATTTAACTTTTATATTTCTTACTGAAATTCATTCTGTATTTCAGTGTGCTGCTGCTTCATTACAACATGCCGGTGATATTAAACCTGACTCTGATTCTGTTATTCCGAAGGATTTGCTTTCACCCCCACTTCTATCTACTCTGACTGCAAACCTCATAAATCAGGATTGTATGAAACACATTCTCATGCTTCATAACATCCAGACTGACTGAAAGGTCGGAATAATTAAGGATCTCTCAAACAGCAGGGATCTCAAATCTCCATATAGATCATGAAGTTATGTCTGAGCTGGATCCAGGGCAGAAAGTCCTAAGTCTAAACAATGAGAATCATAGCCTGCAGATGCTGTAAATCTGAAATAAAAACTGTAACTGCTGGGAGCACTCAGCAGGTCAGGCAGCCTCCATGGAGAAGGAAGTAATGCTGGAAATAATAATAACAGAGGGTCTTCAACGTGAAACATCAGCTCCGTATTTATTTCCACAGGTGCTGAATTACTTGCTGAGTGCTTACAGGATTTTTCTGTTTTTCTTCCAAGGTCCGGTGAAGAAATGGAGACTGCTTTGAATGCAAGTCTGAAAGCATGTTCAACATCAAAACCGGTGAAAGGGATCGGGGAGATTCTGACAGATGGGATTGGTTTGGGGTCATTCATTTAAAAGAGAGGCATTGATAACTTGTATGTTTATGATAAGTATTCAATACCACTGTAGCATGGCGGTTAGATTTTTTTTAGCGTGTTGCACCAGACAGTCAGTCATTCTTGTCTGGCACGCAGTGTCAGGATTGGTCTCCTTTCGGATTAACCGGGTCACGATATGAACGTTCCTGACTCGACCCTTTTTTTTTTAATGAGGCCGAGTGGCTAACTCGCCGCTCAACCCAGCATGGATGGAAAGCGTGCTCGGGGGGGTGACCCAACTTGGATTTGAACTCGGGAGCCTTCGCTCCGGAGTCCGGCGCTGATGCCATTGCGCCAACAGCCGGCCCTGGCGGTTACTGTGATGCTATTAATGCTTGGGGCACTCCGAGGTTTGGAGTTAAATTCCGGTTCCGTCTGTAAGGAGTTTGTGTGTTCTCCCTGTGACCACATGGGTTTCCTCCGGGTGCTCTGGTTTTCTCCCACAGTCCAAAGACATACTGGTTAGTAGCTTAATTGGTCATTGTAAATCGTCCTGTGTTTAGACTAGTGTTAAATCAGGGGTTGCTGGGCCATTGGGCTCGTTGGGCTGGAAAGGCCTGTTTCACACTGTATCTCTAAAATTAAAACATTGTCAAATTGTTACTGAGCACACAAACAGGCCCTTCACCCCACTGAGTCTGAGTACCACTGTGGAAATAGAAACAGGAATCAAAACAGATAGTGCCAGAACACTTGACAGGCCAGGCAGCATCTGTGGAGAGAGAAACGGAGTCAGCGTTTCAGTTCTGGTATCCATTGTCAGGACTGGGAAAGAGTTTTCAGTAAGTGAGAACGAGGAATGGATAGAATGAAGGGAATATCTTAGATAGAGTGAGACCAAATGGGTTAATGAAGGCAATCGGAGGGTCAGTTAAGACGCTCTGCTTTCTTGTCTTGGTGTGGCAAGGCTGTGTGATTAAACCATCAGGACCTTACCTCAGGATCTAAAGGTTTTTTATGGACCATAATCTCCTCAACTCTCTTTGCCTCTTGCGCCAGGAAAGAAGATGCCGGGAAGATGGCCTCCACATCTTCCTCCTGCCAACTGGAGATCTCTGGGGTGGGTTCCTGTCCAAGCAGGATCACATTGCTGAATGTCGGATCTGACATGGAATGGTGGGGGGCCTTCTGCTGCTTCAGTCCACACCAGCTGCCATGGTAACCCGCAACCGACTCATTCCTGTGCCGCTGTGTGGGGTGTTTGGACCTGAAGCAGGCTGCATGGTGGTACGAATGGGACAGGCAGCTGGGATTGCCCGCCCGAGAGGTAGAAGGCAGATACCCCACGTTACCTGCTCCCTCGGCCCACATGCTGACGCCAAACTCCTGTCCCGGCTCCTCAATAGTCAAGCTATCCATCTTGTCAATTGCCCTCTGCATCGAGGCAACGCTAGGGATATGGTGGGCCTGCCTGCACTCGTAGTAATCAGAGCTGGTGCAGTAAGTCTCGTTGGCCGCGCTGTAATAACGTTGCTCGGCCAGGACCCGTCTGTCACCATTGAGGGCCGCATTGAGTGCCTGCACAGACAGGTCGTAGTACTTGGTGTGCTCGTGGGTCATTTTGAGCTGCTGGATGGTGACGAAGGGATGCTTGAGGGCGGCGCTGGGGGTGATCCTCTCATGGGAGTCCAGGGTTAACATCCTCTTGATGAGCTCCACCATGTTCTTGCGATCGTGGAACTCGGCGATGACCTCATCGTCCGCGAAGGCGTTCTTGGTGATGTGGATGGTCTCCAGCTGGTCCAGCGATTTGAGCATGTACTTCCTCCTCTCCATAGGCTGCACCATGGTCTCTGCCTGATAGTCGGAGACCCCCTTGAGCTGCCACTGGGAGCCAGCGTGCTGGCATGGGCAGCGGCGGAAGAACTGGCACGCCTTGGTGGCTGCGTTGAGCAGCTGGTCCTTCGGGAGCCCCTGCGTTTCCACGATGTAGCGGATCTGGTCGTACTCACTGTTGCCAGGGTAGAGGGGCCAGCCCAGGTGCAGCTCAGCCATGACACAGCCCAGTGACCACATGTCCACCTTCTCACAGAAGGGAAGGCCAAGGAGAATCTCAGGCGAGCGGTAAAACCTGGACTGGATGTAAGGTTCTGCAGGAAGGCGGAAAGAACAGGTCAGTGATGAGGGAAAGGGGGAGATCCCAACAAACTTCTCACAGGCTGAGTCCTGAGGGTGTTGTCCCCGGTCAGGGCCGCCCAGATGAGAAAAAAAGTTTTATTTTCAAAACCCTAATGCACAAGGTATAAATGTCATGACAATTAGCACGCAACATGATTGAGGTAAGGTAACATAAACTATGCAATTCACACAAAATGCTGAAGGAACACAGCAGAGCAGGCAGCATCTATGGAGAGGAATACACAATCGATGTTTTGGGCCGAGACCCTTCATATGGACTGGGGAGGAAAGGAGCAGGTCCCCCCTTCTTGGTGGTGGGGTGGGGAGGGGTAGGAGTACAAACTGGCAGGCAATAGGTGAAGCCAGTTGAGGGGAAGGGTGGGTGGGTTTGAGGGGAGGGAAATGAAATAAGAATTTGGGAGGTGATATGTGCAAGAGATAGAAGGAATCTGATAGGAGAGTGCAATGAACTATTATTAAATTATGCTAAACTTCGACAACAAAATAAACAACAATATCAGTGCAAGTTGAGAGAGAAAAAAGGATGTCATTTCGTTGGCTCTTCCATGGGTCAACTGGACAGCAAAGGTGCATGCATCAGGATGCTCTTTATCAACTACAACTCGATATTTAATACTATCATCCCCTCCAATCTAATCAATAACCTTCAGGATGGTGACCTCAATACCTCCTTGTGGAATTGAATTCTCAATTTCCTCACTTGCGGACCCTGGTCAGTTTGATTTGACAACAAGATCTCCATCAGCACAGGTGCACCACAAGGATGTGTGCTCAGCCCCCTGATCTACTTGCTTTAAACCATGTGGCTAACTACAGCTCCAATGCCATATTTAAGTTAACTGGCGACACCACTTTGTAGACCGAATCAAAGGTGGTGATGAATCAGCATATTGGAAGGAGATTGAAAATCTGGTTGAGTGGTGCCGCAACTCAATGTCAGCAAGGCCAAAGAGCTGATTATTGACTTCAGGAGGAGGAAACCAGAGGTCCATGAGCCAATCCTCATTGTGGGATCAGAGGTGGAGAGGATGAGCAACTTTAAATTCCTCAATGTTGTCATTTCAGAGGATCTGTCCTGAGCCCAGCAGGTAAGTGCAATTATGAAGAAAGCACGGCAGCACCTCTACTTCCTTCAAAGTTTGTGGTGGTTCGGCATGGCATCTAAAACTTTGACAAACTTCTATAGATGAGTGGTGGAGCATATATTGACTGGTTACATCATGGCCTGGTATGGAAACTCCAATGCCCTCAAATGAAAAATCCTACACAAAATGATTAATATGGCCCAGTCCGTCACAGGTAAAGCCCTCCCTACCATTGAGCACACCTACACAGAGCATTGTCACAGGAAAGCATCCATCATCAAGGACTCACACCACCCAGGTCAACCACCAGGCTCCTGAACCAGAGCGGATAACTTCACTCAAATTCACTCGTCCCATGACTCAAATGTTCCCATAACCTATGGATTCACTTTCAGTGATTCTTTATCTTATGTTCTCTATATTTATAGCTTATTTATTTATTATTATAACTTTTCTTTCTTTTCGTATTTGCACAGTCTGTGTCTTTTGCGCTGTTTGTTTGCCCAGTTGGTACAGTCTTTCATTGATTCTATTATGGTTATTAGGTTCACTGAGTATGCCCACAAGAAAATGAATCGCAGGTTTGTATATGGTAACATATATCTACTTTGATAATAAATTTACTTTGAACTTTGAATATCATCCAAGTAAAGTTAGGGCTTTTCAGGTTGGTTCAAGACCGACAGGAGCTGCTGTTGCTGTCTTCAGGCTTCTGTACCTCCTGCCTTGCGGCAGCACCAAGAGGAGGACATGGCCTGGACAGCAGGGGTCTCTGATGATGAGTGTCACCTTCCCGAAAAATTGCCTCTTGTAGATGTCCTCAGTAGTGGGGAGAGCTGTACCTATGAGTCAGTCTGGCTGAGATAAAGAGTTTAGGACTTGGATGAGGAGAAATTTCTCCTCTCCGAGGCGGTGAATCTGAGATTCCGTGACCGGGGACTGAGATTCCGTGTCCGGGACCTGAGATTCCGTGACCGGGACCTGAGATTCCGTGTCCGGGACCTGAGATTCCGTGAACGGGTCCTGAGATTCCGTGACCGGGGTCTGAGATTCCGTGACCGGGGTCTGCGAAGGCTTATTCAAATCACAGCTCAATAGATTTCTGATTGCTGTCGGGGATAGTTATGGAAAAAATTGCAGGGTTAGAAGTTGAAACACTGTGTGCAGATCCATCCACCACAATGTAGAAATGATATGGAAGACAAACAAGGAGCTCAGCAAGTCAGAAGCAACTGGACAGTCAAAGCCTTCATCGTGACAGGAGATAGAGGGGAGTTGAGATAAAAGGAAGAGACTGCAAGGATCCAATTGAGGTGCTGGGAAGATGGAGAGGGGAAGAGCAGAGAAAGAGACGGGAGGTGAGGGGTGGAGGGAACAAGGAGCTACAGTGGATGAGATCTGCTGGGAGAGGAAGGGGGGGCATGGAACAAAAGGATGGAGGTGGGGAGTGGAGATGGGAAGAGTGAGAGGATTGAATTGAATTGACTTTATTTCTCATATCTTTCACATACATAAGGAGTAAAAATCTTTACATTATGTCTCCATCTGAATATGCAATGTGTAAATTATAGTAATTTGTAATATAGTATGTACAGTAAGATCTACAACAGAATAGTCAATATACTTTGAAGTACAATTGTGTCAGTGTGAATTAATCAGATGGTCTGGTGGAAGAAGCTGTCCCGGAGCCTACTGGTCCTGGCCTTTATGCTGCGGTACCATTTCCTGGATGGTAGTAGCTGGAATAGATGGTAGTAGTTGGGATGACTCAGGTTCCCAATGATCCTTCGGGCCCTTTTTACACACCTGTCCTTGTAAATGCCCTGAAAAGTGGGAAGTTCACATCCACAGATGCGCTGGGCTGTCCGCATCACTCACTCAATCAGTCCTGCGATTGATGAAGTACAGTTCCTGTACAGGCATGATACAGCCAGTCAGCATGCTTTCAATTGTGGCCCTGCAGAAAGTTCTTAGGATGTGGGGACTCATGCCGAGCTTCTTCAACCGTCTGAGGTGAAAGAGGTGCTGTTGTGCTTTTTCTCTCCACACAGCCAATATGTACAAACCAAGTGAGGTCCTCGGTGATGTTTGTGCTGAGGAACTTAAAGCTGTTCACCCTCTCAACCCCAGATCCATTGATGTCAATAGGGGCTAGCCTGATTCCATTTCTCCTGTAATCCACAACCAGCTCCTTTGTTTTTGCATCGTTGTTTTCTTCACACCATTGTGTCAAGGTGATGAATTCTTCTCTGTGGGCTTCCTCGTCATTATTTGAGATAAGGCCAATTAATATAGTACCAACTGCAAATTTAATTAGCAGATTTGGAGCTGTGGCTGGTGACACAGTCATGGGTATACAAAGAGTAAAGGAGGGGACTCAGGACTCAGCTCTGGGAGCTCTTGTGTTGAGGGGCAGAGCTGCGGGAGCCCACTCTTACCACCTGCTGGTGATCTGACAGGGAGTCCAGAATCCAGTTACACAAGGCAGGGTGAAGGCCGAGGTCTCTGAGCTTCTTGTCGAGCCTGGAGGGAATTATGGTGTTGAATGCTGAACTGTAGTCCAAGAACAGCATTCTCACATGAACATCCTTCTTTCGCAAGTGTATAAAGTGTGTAGAGCAGTGGCAATTGCATCATCTGTTGATTGGTTGTGTCGGTAGGTGAGTTGTAGGGTTCCAGTGTGGGTGGTCACATGCTGCAGATGTAATCCTTGACCAGCCTCTCAAATCATTTGCTTATTATTGAGGTGAGTGCAACAGGACGCCAGTTGTTCTGACATGTTACCTTGGTCTTTTTAAGTACAGGGACAATGGTGGATGTTTTGAAGCAGGAGGGCACTCTACACTGGAGGGGACCCAGTGGACGGAGGATGTGTGTGCGTCCAGTTTCTAGCATCAGCGGTCACTTGTGTCTCCACAGGGTGGACATGACTGCACTAGAGATTGGTTAGTTGGACTAAACCCACTCTCTTTCTAAATGTTAGAGCCACACCCTATCATCTCTCACTATTACTTTCCACTCAATCTGTGTAAAAGGTGACTCTTTACTTAACGCTCACAAATACCTCCCCATCTTGATAAAGTTTTATCCACTCAAAGTGGGTCAGTGAATGAGTTGCTTCAAACTTTTGTATCTTTAATCATTTTATTTCCTGTTGGCTTCAAGTTTCATGATCACTATATTAATGTCTTGTAAACTTAACCAAAAACAATTAAATAGCATTTCTGCATTTTCACTGTCACAGTATTATATTTTCTGGGATTAGTTACCATTAACAAAACCAGGATTTATTGCCTATTCATAACTCTTGGTTTTGTTCATGGTAACTAATCCTAGAAAATAAAAATACTGTGACAGCCAAAATGCAGAAATGCAATGTGACATGGGCCCTGTTCTGAACCTTTGCTGTCTGTGTTTTGAATTGTTTAAACAGCAACTTGTGTACAGAACTTTCAGTAGATGACACCATTCTGCAGCTTGTGTTCAGAACTTTTAGCATGATGGCCTCCACTAGTCGGAGTCAAACGTAGATGTTGAGATCTGGCTGTCAAAGTGATACACAAGCCAGGGCAATAAGGGAAGGCATCACACTAAACAATGTAATGAAAAAGGCACAGGATCATAGTCCATGTCAGAGGTGAAAACAGAAACTGTTGGAAGTACTCAGTAGGTCAGGCAGAATCTGTGGACAGAGAAGCAGTTAATGCTTCCGAATGGTTTGGCAATAACTCTGCCCAGGACTACAAATTGTGAACGCAGCTCGGTCCATCACTCAAGCCTGTCTCCCCTCCAATAACTCTGAATACACCTCCCACTGCCTCAGCCAATGTAGTCAAAGACCTTTTCCATCCTGGGCATTCTCCCCTCCCCCAAAACCTCCAAATGACAAAAGATTGACAACACAATGCCAGGCTCAAGGACAGCTTCTATTCGGCTGTTATAAGATTTTCCATACTGTGGTCCCTGCACTTTCTATGGACCACCTTGATGTACGTAATAGTCTGTCCCAATGGTGTACAAATCAAAACTCTTCACAGTACGTGTAACAATAATAAACCAGTTCTTGTTGGCTGCCCGTCAAACTGCGCAGGTCACCCTGCAGCTGTTCCTCAGGACAGGGACCTTGGCCCAATATCTTCACCAGTCTAAACTGGGGTGTTTAACAATGTTCTCTTCAGTTCTGCACTTCCACAGAGAGTGGAACCAACATGCAGAGACCAAGACAGAATTCTGGCAAAGACAGATAAGCTGGAAGCACAAATGCACTTCATGATGACCGTCTCCAACAAGAGTCCAACCATCTACCAGTAGCTTTCAGTGGCAGTGCCATCACAGAATTAGTCTTAGAGCATTAGAGCACAGAACCAGATCCTTCAGCTTATCTACACAATGCTGGGTCGATTTTCTGCCCGGTCTCATCTACGTGCACACAGATCATATTGCTTCAAATACTTCCCATCCACATACCTATCAAAACTTTTCTTCAATGTTACAATTCAACCCACATCTATCACTTGTGCTGGCAGCTCGTTCCACACCCACACCACTCTCTTCTGCATGAAGACATCCCCCCCTAAATTCCCCTTAATTATTTCACCTTTTACTGTAACCCTATAACAGATGGTGACGAGAGGCCGTACAGGAGCGAGATATACCAGCTAGCTGAGTGGTGTCACAGCAACAACCTTGTACTCAACGTCAGTAAGTCCAAATAGCTGATTGTGGACTTCAGGAAGGGTAAGACGATCCTCATAGAGGGATCAGAAAAGAGCAATTTCTAGCTCCTGGGTGTCAAGATCTCTGAGGACCTAACCTGGTCCCAACATATCAAAGCGGCTATAAAGAAGGCAAAACAATGGCTATATTTCATTAGAAGTTTGAATAGATTTGATTTATCACCTAAAACACTGGAAAACTTCTACAGATGTACCATGGAGAGCATTGAGACTGGCTACATCACTGTCTGGTGTGGAGGCAGTTGGGGAGGGGGATCACTGCACAGGATCAAAGTAAACTGCACGGTGGCACAATTAGTTAGCTCTATCATGGGCACTAGCCTCCTCAGTATCCAAGGAGCAGTGCCTCAGAAAGGTGGCGTCCATTATTAAGGACCCTTGCCATCCAGGACATGCCCTCTTCTCATTGTTTCCATCGGGAAGGAGGTACAGAAGCCTAAAGTCACATGCTCAGTGACTCAGGAACAGTTTCTTCCCCTCTGCCATCCGATTCCTAAATAGACATTGAACCCATGAACACGACCTCACTGCTTACTTTATTTTTGTTTTTGCATGACTTATTTTAACTATTTAATATGCATATATATTTACTGTAATTGTTTTTTTCTGTATTTATCAGTACTGCATTGTGCTGCTGCCACAAAGTTAACAAATTTCATGACATACGCCCGTGATATTAAACCTGTTTCCGATTCTCTGGTTCCAGTCTGACCCAACCTGAGGGGAAAAGCCAGCAAGCATTCACCCATCTTCACTTTGTATACCTCTGTAAGATTGCCACCATAAATAAACTGGGAAACCCCACTGACCACAATATCAACAGAAACTATCACAACAATGGCACCCCTACAAGAGCAGGGAGGGCAAGAGGCTGGGTATTCTGCAGTGAGGGACTCACCTCCTACCACCCCCATTTACGAGGCACGTCAGGAATGTGACGGAATGCTTTACATTGTTCTGTATATGTGCAGCTCTCAGCAACTCTCAGCAAGCTTGACGCCAACCAAAACAAAGCCACCCACTTGGTTGGCACCACGTCAACTATCCTGAGCATTCATCCCTCCAACACTGGTGTAGTGTGTACCAGCTACAGACTGAACTGCCCAGGACATTCCCAAACCTCCAAGAAGGACAAAGGCAACAGGTGCAAGGAAGCGCTCCAACATACAACTTTCTAGCCAAAGTTCCCAGTAAACTTATTATCAAATTGCATATGTATCACCATGCACTATCTTCAGATTTATTTCTGACCAGGCATTTACAGTAGAATCGCCGGCTGGTGGCGTACTGGCATCAGCGCTGGACTTCGGAGCGAAGGCTTCCGAGTTCAAATCCAGCCGGCTCCCTTGCATGCTTTCCATCCGTGCTGGATTGAGCGTCGAGCTAGCAACTCGGCCTCATAAAAATGAGAACGCCTGCTATAAAAAGCGCTGTCATGACAGCGTCCCGATGATTCCACTCGGAGTTAAGGGCTTTCTTCTTCTTCATTTACAGTAGAATAAAGAAACACGATGGAATCAATGGAAATTGACACACAAAGGCTGAAGTGCAAAAGAGGCAAACAGAAAATACAAAAAAAACTAATAATAATAATAAATTAGTAAATAATACTGAGAAGATGAGTTGTAGAGTCTTTGAAATTGAGTCCATAGGTTGTGGGACCAGTTCAGTGTTGGGGTGAGTGAAGTTATCCACACTGGCTCAGGAACCTGATGGCTGAGGGGTAATAACTGTTCCTGAACCTGCTGATGTGAGTCTTGAGGCTCCTGTACCTGCTGCCCGATGGCAGCAGTGAGAAAAGAACTGGGTCACACACCATCCTGGTTTGGGAGTATACAACTTTTCTTCTGTCATTGCCTGGTCTAAATCCTGCAACTCCCTCTGCAGCAACGCCTCAGGAACACCTTCACCAGAAGGGTTGGGGTGGTTCAGGGAGAGAGCCCAATCCTGCTTCTTCAGGGGCAGTTGGGGATGGTCAATAAATGCTGGCCTTGCTCACAGTACACAGACCCTGAGAACTATACAGACCAAAACCTTTCTTCCCCTCCCCCCCGAAGTGACTACAGTAATCAAAGTCACTGCAATGCCGTGACATTCTTTGTTTTTGTGGCAGCAGGGTAGTGCAAAACATGAAAAACTACTATACATTACAATAAAACTTAAATTAACAGTACAATACAGAAACAGTGAGCTGATGTTTGTGGAAATGTAATCTGATGGGAAGAAGCAGCTCCAAAGACATTGAGTGTGGGTTTCAGGCTCCTGTGCTTCCTACGGTATTCAAAGTTTATTCTATTTATAGTCAATAGTTCCAAATTATTGACTATAATAATGGGGTCATAGAGAAGTACAGCACAGAAACAGGCCTTTCAGCCCATCTAGTCCATGCTGAAACCATTTAAACTGCTTACTCCTGTCAACCTGCACCAGGACCATAGCCCTCCATACCCCTACTATCCATGTACCTATCCAAGCTTCTCGTAAACATTGAATTCGAGATCTGATGAAGGGTATCAACCCGAAACCTTGACTGCTTATTCCCCTCCATAGATGCTGCCTGAACTGCTGAGTCCCTGCAGCATTTTGTGTGTGTTGCTCCAGATTTCCAGCATCTGCAGATCTTCTCTTGCACAATCAGCTGCCTGGTGGCTATGAGTAGGCACACAGTGGGCTCAGCCTTTCAAAGCTGGGCTTCCAGAGTTGGCAGCTATTGACCAGCCCAACGTCTTCTCGGGTACCTGGCCACGGCCAGTCTGCACCCAACACACTCCGAAGGGTTGCTGGGTTGAATGGTCACTGTATGTCACCCCTAGGGTATGGGTAATTAAGAGGAGTTGAAGTGAAAGTAGGTAAAATAAAATGGCATTATTGTAGAAATAATATAAGTGATGGTCAGTATAGCTTCAGGGAGCTGAATGGCCTGTTTCTGAGCAGTGCCACTTTATGACAAGATATTTTTGACAGGAAGTTGGGTTGCATCAGGCTGGGCTAAAGTTGCATTGCACTGTCCCTGCCTGGAATATCTCTGCTGGTTCCATTACTATTTCAGAGATTCACAGACTAGAGTAAAAGTACAAAGTAAATTTATTATCAAAGTACTTATATGTTACCTTGTACTACCTTGAGATCCATTTTTTGCAGGCATTTACAGGAAAAAGAGAACTACTACAGATTTTTTCAAAAGACTACATCAAAACAAAGACTGAGAAACAATCAATGTTCAAAAGAAGACAAACTACAAATAAAAAATAATAGTGAGAACAAGAGTTGAAAGTGAAGGTGTCTTGTAGGTATTGTGGAGTCAGCTCTGAGTGGTGGAGAGTGAAGCTATCCATGCCAGTTCAGGAGCCTGATAGCTATAAACTAAGAACCGTTCCTGAACATGGCGGAGTGGAGCCTAAACCTTTTGTACCTCCTGCCTGAAAGCAGCAGAGGAAACAGATATCCAGGCATGTCCTGGATGGTGCGTTCTTTGGTGATGGCCGTTGCTCTTTTATGGTAGCACTCCATGTAAGCATTCTCATTGGTGGGGGAGGCTTCGTCTGTGTTGGACCACCACTCTGTACATACTTTTCTGTTCCTGAGCATTGTGTTTCCATAGCAGGCCATGATGCAACCACTTAGGGCACTGTCCACCAGGAAACCACTGTGAACACATTCTGTTATTCTAAATTCCCTGACAAGCTGAATTTTAAACCGGCAATAGGTATAGTAGCCTCCTTCCCTCCCTTGGTGGAGGGAAGAAGAGCCACTGCACACACTGTCCTCTGTGACAACAATCTAAAAATATTCTTACACCACCACCACAGTCATACCTCAATCCCAAACTATTCCTCCCTTGACCTTCCCATATTATGAAAACACTATGAAACTCTTCCCACTCCCTCATCTTACCATATTCATCAATTCACCAGCAATGCTCTCTTGTAAAACGTCCCATCTTTCTCTCTTCCCATTCTTCTAACTCAGTTGCAAACTTTTCCCACTGGTAAAGAAACATATCCTCTACTCACTCTGAGCATATGACCGATAGCTCAGCCCCCATCCTGAGCCAACACACTTCTCAATTTCACTTGGGTAAAAATCCTGCATAAACCCATTGGACCACTTCCTGGACAAGGTCTAACATACAGGTTACCTTGTCTTTCATTAGGTAGAGTTGTAACTCAAAGCGTAATTCTACATTTGAAAAACATCTGAACAAGCACTTGAATCACCAAGCTACCAACCAAGTACATGTACTTGGGTTCAGTGTAGATGAGTACTTGATGGCCAGTGTCAATGTGGTGGTCCAAATGACCTGTTTCTGTGCTGAATCACTCTGTCTCGATTAGTTTTATTGATCGAGGAAGGAGAGACTGGGATAGAAGGATCTACTGAGGGAGATAGGGAAATGAAGTAGGCTGATATTGACACTGAGGATGGATCAAGTCTAATATTTACTGTTCTCACTGGAGTTTTCACATCACCTAGTGCCTGCATCCTTCCCATCTCTAGGGGCCCTACAATCCACAGAGACCTCTGTTTTCCTCATATTCTGACCCTTCAGTATCCTTAAATTTGATTATTCCATTACTTATGGGCATGGCTGTAATAACCATGACTCTGAGCTCTGGAATTACCTCTCTTAGCCTTTCCAACTCCCTCTTATATGATCCAGTAATATTTTCCTTCAAACCTACATCTGTGACTGGGTTTTCTCAATGTGTGAATATTTCTTTACATTGCTTGCTTATTGTTATATCTGATGAGGTTCCTGTGAAATGTCTTATGACCTTTCACTCTGTTAATGGCACTATCTAAGGGCAAGTTGGTTTTGAGAGAAAGCATGCGGAAATCCTTTCTTGGTTCTGTGAACAGTTGGCATGGCTCTGGTTGGTAGTCCAGCCATTTTCCCATTTAAATTGAAGTCAATAATACGGACAAAGCACACCTTCCTACCTTTGACATACCGCACCTCGTGAAATATGCTTGCCGATCCAAAATCAATCAGTTTTACACGGAAGGGGAACCGCTTCTGATCAATGATCATGATGTTCTCAGGCTTGAGATCAGCATGAATGATTGACAGGTCCTTCAGCTTTTGGAGGGCTCTCAAAACTTGAGTGGTAACAGTCCGAATGTGCCTGGCTGGGAGGAGGGCAAAGTTGTTCTCCTTCTGAAACTCAAAAATGTTCTGCTCTAGAAGCTCAAACACCAAGTATGACTTGATATCGTCATGGAAACATTCAAAGAATTGGATGATGTGGTATTGGTCGGGATCCACTGTTCCTAACACTCTCAACATCTTTAACTCATTTTTGATGATTCGGGCACGGTAGGAATCACTTTTGAGGATCTTAATTGCTACAAAATGGCCAGTGCTCCTCTTCCAGCACTTTGCCACCTCACCAAAAGTCCCCTTGCCCAAGATTTGAATAATATCATAGGTGTCTGTTTCAGAATGGATGACAGACATCTTCAAGGATCTTCTGGCCTTCGCCCGCTGCCTGGAGTGGAAGATTAACCAACTGGTATCCAACAATAGAAGCTTTAGGGTGTAACAATGGGGGGTGTCATTGTTACCAAACCAGGCTCTGAGGTTGCTGTCTAAAAGTCAGAGCTTGAGGAATACGTACACAGGGAGCAGCCCCAATGTGACAATTTAACCTCCCTTAGCAGACTGAGCTCCCATTTCACCTCAAAATAGTTGCATCCTTCTTAAATATTGACTAGACATGATCATACTTCTCTGCTGTGCTTCCAGATTGCTGCATCACTACCAAGCAAGGCCAAAAAAAGATTGTGGGAATGCTTCCTTTGAGGTAAGAGCCTTGATCAACTTATTCCACCAGATTTTGTTGAAAGACTAACAGTTTCTGATATTGCTTGCTGTTATTAAGTTGCCCAGTTACTTGCAATGAGAGAGAAACCCAGGAATTGCAAATCCTCCAATAGCTAAGGTACCGGTGACCCCTGTTTCCATCCAGGGGGTCAGTGTGGACATGGTGGAGGATTACAAATACCCGAGGATACGAATTGACAATAAACTGGACTGGTCTAAGAACACTGAGGCTGTCTACAAGAAGGGTCAGAGCCGTCTCTATTTCCTGAGGAGACTGAGGTCCTTTAACATCTGCTGGACAATGCTGAGGATGTTCTACGAGTCTGTGGTGGCCAGTGCTATGATGTTTGCTGTTGTGTGCTGGGGCAGCAGGCTGAGGGTAGCAGACACCAACAGAATCAACAAACTCATCCGTAAGGCCAGTGATGTTGTGGGGATGGAACTGGACTCTCTGACGGTGGTGTCTGAAAAGAGGATGCTGTCCAAGTTGCATGCCATCTTGGACAATATCTCCCATCCACTACATAATGTACTGGGTGGGCACAGGAGTACATTCAGCCAGAGACTCATTCCAGCGAGATGCAACACTGAGCGTCATAGGAAGTCATTCCTGCCTGTGGCCATCAAACTTTACAACTCCTCCCTTGGAGGGTGAGACACCCTGAGCCAATAGGCTGGTCCCAGACTTATTTCATAATTTACTGGCGTAATTTACATATTACTATTTAACTATTTATGGTTCTATTACTATTTATTATTTATGGTGCAACTGTAATGAAAAACAATTTCCCCCGGAATCAATAAAGTATGACTATGACTATGAGATGAAAATTGGTTAAGGCTTTCTAAATGGAAGTGGATAGACACTTGTTGGAAAATAACTTACAAGGCTACCAGGAAAAGCAGGAATATGGTAGAATGGCGATCTCTCCCTCCCCCCCCCAACCCTCTTTCCAGTCCTGATGAAGGGTCTTAGCCCAAAATTTTCACTATTTATTTTCACAGATGAATAAACATTTAGTATCACTGACACGACATGAAATTTGTTATGTGGCAGCAGTACAGTGCAATGCATAAAAACAAACTATACATTACAATAAGAAATATATATTTAAAACAATAAATTAAATATGTAGTGCAAATAGAGAGCATAAACATTGGGGTGGTCTTCATTGGTTAGTTCATTTTCTGTTCAGAAATCTGATGACTGAGGTGATATGTGGTTCGTTAGAGTGGAGGAAGTGTCCACTGATCCACAATGCTGCTCTTGGTTGTTTTTTTTATTCTTGTCACATGTACCGAGGTACAGTGAAAACCTTCGTTTTGCATGACACACATACATTTCGTAACAGCAATGCATAAAGGTTCTTGATCATTGGGATCTCTTCTGGGGGAGATACGACTTGTTTGAAAGAGATGGGTTGTACCTGAACCCGAGAGGGGCCAATATTCTCGCGGGCAGGTTTGTTAGTGCTGTTGGGGAGGATTTAAACTAATTTGGCAGCGGGGTGTGAATCGGAGTGAACGGACTCAGGATAGGGCAGATGGTGCAGTCAGACTGTCAGGAAGTCACAGCCAACAGGGTGAGTATCAATACATTAGGGATGCAGAATCAAAAGGGGTAGCAAATATGGTACTCAAGGTGTTGTATCTCAATGTGTGGACTATAAGAAACAAGGTGGATGATCTTCTTGCAATATTACAGATTGCCAGGTATGATGTGGCCATCACTGAATTGTGGCTGAAGGTTGGTTGCAGTTGGGAGCTTAATGTCCAAGGTTACAAGTTGTATCAGAGGGTAGGAAGGCAGGCAGAGGAGGTGGCAAGGTTCTGCTGATAAATTACTACTACGTCGACTCAAGCTGATAAAGAATGGCATCAAATCCTTAGAAAGATGTGACATAGGATCGTAAGATGTTGAATTCTTGTGGGTTGAGTTAAGAAACTGCAAGGGTAAAAGGACCAATTTCCCCCGGGATCAATAAAGTATGACTATGAGTATGACTATGACTGATGGCAATTATATACAGGCCTCCAAGGGAAGTGGACCATAGATTACAACAGGAAATAGAAAGGCCGTGTCAAAAGAGCAATGTTATGATAGTCATGCGAGATTTTAACATGCAGGTAGATAGGGAAAATCAGGTTGGTAAAGGATCTCAAGAGAGTGAGTTTGTTGAATGGCTATGAGGTGGCTTTTTAGAGCAGTTTGTCGTTGAGCCTACTAGCTATACTGGATTGGGTGTTATGTAATGAACCGGAGGTGATTAGGGAGCTTAAGGTAAAATTTGACATGCCAAGGATGCAGCCTAAGAGCTCAGCTCACCTTTGGAGGGCTGAGATCTCGTGGCTCTGGTGGATCGAAGGTTGGTGTCCCAGCAGAAGATCGGTGTGTCGTGGGAGACGGAAGATCTCTGGCTGTGTGCCCAGAGACCCGAGATCTTTGGGCACAGAGCTCGGAAAAGGCAATGCAACGGACTTTTAACATCGTAAATCAGAGAGTTGTTTGTTATGTCTCCCTTCTCACTGTGAAACGGAGACATCCCTTTTTCCCTTATTAGGAAGAGAAAGAGCCTGTGGTATGTTGAATTACCAGGTGAACGAGTAGTCTTTGGGGTACTGCAAGTCTGTGTCTTTATTGTTGCTTTGCTGCATGCTTGAGTGCTCAGTGGTGGGTGCCGATGCATCTTTTTGCTGGTAGGGGAGGGGGATTATTGCTCGCTGCCACTTACATGTGGGAGGGAGGGAAGCTGGGGGGGACTTTGGGGTTTCTAACATTTGACTTTCATTCATTCTTTGGGGGCACTCATCTGTTTTCGTAGATGGTTGGGAAGATAAAGCATTTCAGGATGTATATTGTATAAATTTCTCTGACATTAAATGTACCTTCGAAACCTTTGAAGTACTCTGAGGAACCAGTGATCACAATATGATTGATTTCAACTTGAAATCTGATAGGGAGAAAGTAAAGTCTGACATAGCAGTATTTCAGTGGAGTAAGGGAAATTACAGTGGTATGAGAGAGGAGTCGGCCAAACTAAATTAGGAGAAGATGCTGGCAGGGATGTCAGCAGAGCAGCAATGGTGTGCGTTTCTGGGGAAAATGAGGAAGGTGCAGGACATGTGTATTCCAAAAATGAAGAAATACTAAAATGGCAAAATAGTACAACCCTGGCTGACAAGGGAAGTCAAAGCTAATGTAAAAACAGAAGAGTGGACATATAACAAAGCAAAAGTTAGTGGGAAGTTTTTTAAAACCTACAGAGTGCAACTAAAAGAATCATTAGAAGGAAAAAGATGAAATATGAAAGCAACCTAGCAAATAATATCAAAGTGGATAGTAAAGGCTTTTTCAAGTATGTAAAAACTAAAAGAAAGATGGGAGTGGATATAGGACCACTAGAAAATGACGCCAGAGAAGTAATAATGGGGACAAGGAGATGGCAGGTGAACTAAATGAGTATTTTGCATCAGTCTTCACTGTGGAAGACACTAGCAGTGTGCCATGTTGTAGTGTGTGAAGGAAGAGAAGTGGGAGCAGTAACTACTACAAGGGAGAAGGTGCTCAAAAGGCTGAAAGACCTAAAGGTACATAAGTCACCCAGACCAGGTGCACTGGTTCTGAAAGCAGTAGCAATAGAGATTGTGGCGGCATTAGCAATGATCTTTCAAAAATCATTGGATGCTGGCATGGTGCCAGGGGACTGGAACATTGCAAATGTTACTCCACTCTTTAAGAAAGGAGGAAGACAGCAGAAAGGAAATTATAGACCAGTTAGCCTGATCTCAGTAATTGGGAAGATGTTGAAGTCAGTTGTTAAGGATGAAGTGATGGAGTACTTGGTGACACGGAACAAGACAGTAAAAAGCCAGAATGGTCTCCTTCGGGGAAAATCCTGCCTGACGAACCCGTTGGAATTCTTTGAGGAGACTAAAAGTAGGATAGATGAATTTGGACCTTTGGAAGGCCATTGACAAGGTGCCACACATCAGGCTGCTTACCAAGTTAAGAACCCATGGTTTTACAGGAAAGTTACTAACACGGTTAGAGCATTGGTTGATTGGTAGGAGGCAGCGAGTGGGAATAAAAGGGTCCTTTGCCGGTTAGCTGCCAGTGACTAGTGGTGTTCCGAATGGGTCGACTTCTTTTTATGCTGTACGTAAATGATTTAGATGATGAAATAGATGGCTTTGTTGCCAAGTTTGCAGATGATACGAAGATTGGTGGAGGGGTAGGTAGTGTTGAGGATACAGGTAGGAGGCAGAAGGATTTAGGCAGATTAGGATAATGGGCAAGAAAGTGGCAAATGAAATATAATGTTGGGAAATGCGAGGTCACGCACTTTGGTAGTAGCAATAAATGTGTCGACTATTTTCTAACTGGGGAGAAAATCCAAAAATCTGAAATGCAAAGGGACTTGGGAGTCCTTGTGCCGAACACCCTAAAGGTTAACTAGCAAGTTGAGTCGGTGGTAAGGAAGGCAAATGCAATGTTAGCATTCATTTCAAGGGGTCTAGAATACAAGAGTAGGGATGTGATGCTGAGGCTTTATAAGGCACTGGTGAGGCCTCACCTTGAGTATTGTGAACAGTTTTGGGCTCCTCATTTTAGAAAAGATGTGCTGGCATTGGAGAGGATCCAGAAGAGGTTCGCAAGGATGATCCAGGAATGAAAGAGTTATCATATGAGGAACATTTGATGGCTCTGGGTCTGTACTCACTGGAATTTAGAAGGATGGGCTGGGGGATCTCATTGAAACCTTTCGAATGTTGAAAGGCCTAGACAGAGTAGATATGGAAAGGATGTTTCCCATAGTGGGAGAGTCTAGGGCAAGAGGGCACAGCCTCAGGATAAAGGGGCGTCCATTCAAAACAGATGCGGAGAAATTTCTTTAACCAGAGGGAGGTGAATTTGTGGAATTTGTTGCCACATGCAGCTGTAGAGGCGAGGTTGTTAGGTGTATTTAAGGCAGAGATTGATAGGTTCTTGATTGGACATGGCATCAAGGATTATAGGGAGAAGGAGCTGGGGTTGAGGAGGAGAAAAGAACGGATCAGCCATGATTGAACGGCAGAGCAGACTCGATGGGCCAAAAGGCCTAATTCTGCTCCTATGTCTTATGCTCTAAAGGCAGTACAAAGGAAAACAATAACAGAATGCAGAATATTACAGTTAGAGAGAAAGTGCAGTGCAGGCAAACATATAAGGTACAAGCTTATGATGAGGTAGATCGTGAGGGCAAGAATTTATCTTATAGTTTGATTAATTCTGTTTTCTGTGCTACTTTCATGGGGAACAGTCAAGTTGCATCTCTGTCCCTCCCTGAGATCTACGATCTTACCTGTTCAGGGTCATGGCCACCGTCAGCTTCTCAGCCTCAGGACCATTCTGGGCCACTGCTGCTGATCTCTGCTGCACCTCCCAGTTTGCTCTTTGTGGGTGCATTAATCTCCCAAAGTCTGTGTTCAAGCCCAAAGGAGCAAGAATGTTCAGAAAGCATGGCAAATGAAAGCAGGAGTAAACCATTCTGTCCATCATTTCTCCTATCCCATTCAATAGCACCATGGTGTCTTTTACCTTGGTGCTGGTTTACTGCACTGACCTTTTAATCCTCAATTTCACAAATGGCTAAATATGCATCAATCACTGCCTTAAATGTACTTAGTGACAGTCTTCATGGGCCAAGAATTCTAGAGATTGCACATTAATCCCCACCCTGAACAGCTAACCTCCTACTCTGAGACCGTGACCTCTGGCTCAGGACTGCATTGCCAAGGAAGCACTAACTCCACACATCGTTTATCAAGCCCCTTGAGAGGTTTGGTCCTACTCCAATGCAACATAATGGTGCTGCAACCTTACAATTCCAGGGGCCCTAGATGTCTGCAGCTGCACATGTGAAGTTTACACGTTCTCCCTTTCACTGACCACAGGAAAGAATTAGGTCATTGGTCCCATCGATTCTGCTCTGCCATTCAATTGTGACTTATTTATTTTTCCTCTCAACCCATTCCCCTGCCTTCTCTCCATAACCTTTGACAGCTATCATCATCAAGAACCAATCAACCTTCGCTTTAAATATACCCAACGGTTTGGCCTCCACAGCTGCCTGTATCAATGAATTCCACCACCCTCTGGCTAAAGAAATTCCTCCTCATCTCAGTCCTAATGGAACGTGCTTGTATTTCTGGGACTGTCTTGCTACTGGAAACATCCTCTCCACATCCACTCTATCCAGATCTTTCAACATTTGATAGATTTCAACAAAATCCTCACTCATCTTTCTAAGCTCCAGCGAGCACAAACTCAGCCGTCAAACATCCATGTATTAAAACCTTTATCTCCCTTGATCGTTCTTGCAAACCTGGGGATCGTCTCCAGTGCCAGCACATCTTTTCTTAGATATGGGGTCCAAAACTGCTCACAATACTCCAAATGCAGTCATACCAACACCTTATAAACTGTTCACAATGCTCATAATGCAGTCAGACCAACGCCTTATAAAGCCTCAGTATTACATCCTCAGGGATGATCTGTATGGATTCAGTGTGGTATCTCTCAATGCCTCTGCAATCCTTTCCTTTTTTGTCTCTATCTCTTCCTCTGACAATATCTAACTAATCACTGTGTTGGAACTGCACTCTGTCTCCTCACCTGTCCAGCTCACTTCTCTAAAAGTCTTGCTGGGCTTGCTCCTTACTGAGTCACTTCCTTCTGAATGCTATTGAAGAATGCTACACTATTCACACTGACCATATCACAATGACAACAGTAGTGTAGCAGTTAGCATGATGCTATTACAACTAAGGGTTTCGGAGTTCAGAATTCAATCCCAGTGTCCTCTGTACGAAGTCTGCACGCCCTCCGCATGGAACGTGTGGGTTTCCTCCTGGTGCTCCTGTCTCCTCCCACAGTCCAAAGGCATACCAGTTAGTAGGTTCGACAGGAGGAATTCTGCAGATGCTGGAAATTCAAGCAACACACATCAAAGTTGCTGGTGAACGCAGCAGGCCAGGCAGCATCTCTAGGAAGAGGTACAGTCGACGTTTCGGGCCGAGACCCTTCGTCAGGACTAACAGAAGGACAAGCTAATAAGAGATTTGAAAGTGGGAGGAGGAGGGGGAGATCCGAAATGATAGGAGAAGATGGGGTGGGGGGAGGGATGGAGCCAAGAGCTGGACAGTTGATTGGCAAAAGGGATATGAGAGGATCATGGGACAGGAGGCCCAGGGAGAAGGAAAAGGGGGAGGGGGAGGAAACCCAGAGGATGGGCAAGGGGTATAGTCAGAGGGAAAGAGGGAGAAAAAGGAGAGAGAGAGAAAGAATGTGTGTATATAAATAAATAACAGATGGGGTACGAGGGGGAGGTGGGGCATTAGCGGAAGTTAGAGAAGTCAATGTTCATGCCATCAGGTTGGAGGCTACCCAGACGGAATATAAGGTGTTGTTCCTCCAACCTGAGTGTGGCTTCATCTTTACAGTAGAGGATGCCGTGGATAGACATGTCAGAATGGGAAATGGATGTGGAATTAAAATGTGTGGCCACTGGGAGATCCTGCTTTCTCTGGTGGACAGAGCGTAGGTGTGTGTAGATGAAGCCACACTCAGGTTGGAGGAACAACACCTTATATTCCGTCTGTGTAAATAAATAAATAAGTCATAAGGCGAAATTGTAGGATTAAATGGTTTTACTCAGTCACGTCAGCCGCTGTACACGCTGGCCATCTGACTGTGTGGGAGCGATTAACCGGGCCTGCCAAGGTGAAAATGAGCACATTTGAAAGCCTATGATAAATGAGTGAGCCTCCCATGCATAGGAGGCCCAGTCGATTCCCTGCTCGACCAATTGACTGCATGGGCATTTGTCATATTTTCATAATCGATCTCGTGTAGTTCATCCCTCTCTCCTATAGATGGCACTGCAGAGGAGGGCCTAAGTGAGATAAACTCAGGAAACTAATGATATGTTTATCCCACTTTGTTCCAATCAATCGGCTGTGTGCACACTTGCCATGTTCTCATAATCGATCCAATATGCTTCACTATCAACAAGGCACGTGTCACCAGTCTGGTGTAATACTCCTCCCTTGCCCGGCTGAGAACAGCTCCAATAATTTTCAACAACGCATCAACTGGATGACCTCGACAACTTACCTCCGTCACAAGCTTGGCATTGTCCTACAAGAAATATTCCAGTCCCTTATCCATCCCTCCTCCACCTTCTCTCTTTCCCCCCTTCCCAGAAAAGTTAGTTCTGCTTCTCTCTCCCCAGATGCTGCTTTATTGCTTGCATTTTCTGTGTATATCTTATTGTCAACGTCTGCGTTGTTTTTAAATTTTCAATCTCCTGGTGGGATATCTAGCGTGACAACAAATCTCTGATCCAGAATCTCTTCAACGTGGTAAAATGTTCTAAAGTCCTTTGCTAGATTGTTGTCTGACAACATTTGACACAAGGTGGCAATCAGTTTTCTGGATGTTTTAAAGATGAGGTGGGGATTTTGAGAACTTCTTGATTGAAATTCTGGAGCTTAAGGTACAGCTCCCGGTGGTTTAGGGGTTAAATTGTGTCGGTGCTAAAATAGAGTGTAAATGCAATGGTGCACTCTGCCAGGTGTGGTGGTATAGACTGATACAAGAGGGATTTATAAAAGACTCTTAGATTGCCACACGGATGTAAGAAAAATGAGGGTTATGGGCAGTGTGGGAGGGAAGGGTTAGATAGATTATGGAGTAGGTTTTATATCAGTTGGCACGATGTTATGGTCTGAAGGACCCATACTGTGCTGTAGTGTTCTGTGTTCTATGAAAGTGGGACTGATGGAGGTTACAGAGAAAGCAAAGGTTGAGGTGTGGAGAGATTTGACCACAGGGATGTAATTATTGCAGAATTCTGGGTTTTCCTAGATTGTCCCCTGTTCAGCCCTAACCTCAGCAACAGTAGTCACCATGTCTACATGGTTCTTATATCTTAAAAACAGAGTCCAGTAACATTGGAGGAGCTGCAAAGTAGATTGATCAAGCTAATTTTCATGATTACCCCGCCAATAGAGGTCAAACAAGCTAGATCTGTATTCATGGAGGTTTAGAGGAATGCTTTAGTGAGACGTAAAACCTGGGGTAGATGTCAAGATGTCTAGATGTTTCCACTAGAGGGAGAGACTTAGTAACAAGATAAAAGGCTGGCCATTAAAAATAGAAGTGCAGAGAACGAACTTCTCATCGACAGTGAACTCCTCCATTCCAGTGGAGGCTCAACCATTAGGAGGGTGTTTAAGGAGGAGGTAGCTGCATCTTTGAAAGATCACAGAGCTGTGGCAAAGAAGGGGGACACAAGCTCGGGTAGATCAGCACTGATCATACAGAATGGGAGGTCAGGTTTGGAGAGCTGAGTGACCTACTTGCACTCCTCCTTTCCTGTGGCTGTTGTGAAGAGGATACGGTGACGATTCAGCAGGTCATGACGTTGAGCAGGCTAGCTTCCTGTCCTTCAGCTTCCGGCCTGAGACATCACTCAGTACTGTCTGCTCAGTTTAGTCACATCTCCACATTCCAAAACAAGGACAATAGAATTCAGCTGTGGGAGATTTTAGTAACAGGAAGAGACTATTTATTGCAAAAGTTCATCTACACTTCTGCTTGTCCCCAGCTTCCTGCTTTCCTTACTGGCCAACCAACCCAGAGACTCTTAATTTATCTCTGCTGTCCCCTGCTTCTGTATGCTTAGCCTTATCTCTCCCGATTAATGAACTAACGTACACTCAGTGGCCACGATATTATGTACCTCCTGTACCTAATAAAGTGGCCACCGAGTGTACGTTCATGCTTTTCTCCTGCTGTTGTCCTTCCGCTTCAAGGTTCTATCTGTTGTCCGTTCAGAGATGCTCTTCTGCACACCACCATTGTACTGCATGGTTATTTGAGTTACTGTCGCTTTCCCGTCAGTTTAAACCAGCCTGGCCATTCTCAGGATATGAATCAGAAGCACATTTAACATCACTGGCATATGCCATGAAATTTGTTTTTTTTTTGCAGCTGTACATTGTAACACCTAATAATAAAAAACTATGTTACAATAAGTACTATATCAATTAAATACGTAGTGGAGAAAGAGAGGAAAGTAGTGAAATAGCGTTCATGGGTTCAATGTCCATTCAGAAATCGGATGGCAGAGGGGAAGAAGCTGTTTCTGAAATATTGAGTGTGTGTCTTCAGGCTCCTGTACCACCTCCTCGCTGGTAGTAATGAGAAGAGGGCATGTCCTGGGTGATGGGGGTCCGTAATAATGAATGCTGTCTTATTGACACCTTGTTTTTGGATGGAGTCCTGGATGCTGGGAGGTTAGTGAGCATAATGGAGCCAGCTGAGTTTAAGTTGACACGATTGGAAAAAGTTATAAAATGAAGAACAAAGCTTCCATATGTTTCCAGAATTATACATGTATAACTATCAGAGGCATACTAAACTGTTTTAAAATACAAGCAGATAATTAATTGTTAAACTGCAAAGGAAATGCCAATTAATCAGCCGGAGTCAACACTGGCAATAGATAGTGGATGGGAGGGGAGGTTTTCCCCTCTCCTGAAACGTGTGGGCTGAAATCTTGCCCTTCAATGGGCCAGGATCATCCAGACGGCTGCAGGAGATCTCTGCTCTCACTCCCATTTGTACGGGATGAGGTTGGAGTCTGGAGGAGGCTCCAAACTTTCAGATGGGTTTGACCTCTGCAGCAGGGAGCAGCAGCTGCTCAGTGTGAGGGTTTGGGGTGGTGGTGATGAGACATAACCCCGGGTGCAGAGGGAGTGGGAGGGTTGTGGTGGAGGGGGTGGCTGAGAACCTGCAGAGAGGAGGCTCCTTTGTGTGAGAAGAGGGGAAGGAAGCACTCCTGGGTGAATGAATGGAAAGGAAGCCTCCTGTTTATAAAGGAGGCAGGAGGAGAGGTTTCTTGGTGTGAGGGAGCGGCACGGAGGCTTGTGTATTAACCTTGGGCTTCCAGTTTTGTACCCAGATGCATCCCAACGCATTGGGTGGAGTCTCTGAGCACTGTATGTCTAAGTATTTCTTACGTCTAGTCTTCCTAGCACTAATGATCAGATTTCTGTGAACATATGGTTGGGAATTGCAGAGACCTGGAAGCCCACTGTCCACGTCACATTTTTGGCGTCACCAGATAACAACAGGGAGACTTAACCACCAGGATTCAACCATGCCGAGATCGCGAGGCACAGCTGGTAGAGCAGCTGTCCCCCAGCGCTAGAGACCGAGTTTCGATCCTGACCTCCGGTGCCGTCTGTGTGGTGTCCACACCTTCTCCTGGTTACCATGTAGGTCTCCCTTGGGTGCTCTGGTTCCTTCCCACGTGCCAAAGGAGAACAGGTCAACAGGTTAGTGGGCCTCTGCAACATGCCCCTGGTGTGTGGGTGAGCGGTGGAATCTCAGTGCTGTAGGAGAATAAAAATGGAAGTGAATTGTTAGGGGTCAGCATGGGTGCAATGGTCGGAAGGGCCTGATTCTATGTCGTACCTCTCCATGGGATATACAGTTTTGTTTCAAAAATAGGTTTATATAAAAATATACACAGGAAATACAATACAATCAGCACATATCTATCTTTGTATTTATTGTGCCATCAAACTAATAATTATGGTCCATTGAATTTCGGAACAATGTGCTGATTTTAGCAACACTGCTGTTCCAGCCTCACTGACTGCACTACGCCAGCCCTGGAGTAAAGGCTAGTCCCAGTTTAGAAACTTAGTATCTGGCTCTTTGTCGAACAGTCACAGACACAATAGCCCATGGGAGTGACCACTCCCCCGGTGCATCAGTCAGGGGGAGGTATGTGAGGATTCATGCACGCCATCGCCTGCAGCAGGTAAGCCGGCCATGTCCAGTCCCAGGGGAGGGGAGACAGACAAACAGCACTGGCATTTCCTGAACTATTTATACTCTCGTGGTTACAGGACAAGCCGTATTCATGGTGGACTTCTCCAGTGGTGAGCAGATGGTGTGGGAGCCAGAATAAACAGTAATAAACGCGATTGTCTTGAGGCTCCTGAGCACCCGAGAGGACTGAGGTAAACAATAAGATCGTGTGCGGGGACACTGACCCACCCTCCCTGATGCTGCTATGACTTCCTCCTGACCTCAGCACCCCGAAATCCTGCTTTCCGCCTGAGTCCCCGCACTACTCGAAACAGCAGATGCTGACATCTAGAGCAACAAACAATCTGCTGGAGAAATTCAGCGGGTCGAGCAATGACTGTTGGGGAAGAAAAATTGTTGGATATTTCTGGTTAAAACCCATAAGACCATAAAACATAGCGGCAGAATTAGGCCATTCAGCCCATTGAGCCTGCTCCACTTCCAACATAGCAGATTTATTCACCCTCTCAATCCCATTCTCCTCATGACTTCTGACAGCCTGCCTAATCAAGAACATATCAAACTTCTTCAGCAGATTGAATGGGGCACGACTGTGCAAGTGTGTGGAGGTCGGCCAGTGGGAAGAGTCTAAAAAGAAGACAGATTTACAGAGCAGGTGTCAGAGGGGTGGGAGACAGAGTAGGAAGGCCTTGGCTCAATGGGGCTTAGATTATCTGTTGAAAATAAAGACAGAAGGTATGTGCGTGAGTCCGGTTTTCTGTGTTCGGTGTCAGATGTGGGAGGTCCTACAGATCCCAGCCTCCCGGACGGCCACATCTACACCAGGTGCGTCCAGCTGCAGCTCCTTAGAGACCGCGTTAGGAAACTGGAGCTGCAGCTCAATGACCTTTGTCTGGTCAGGGAGAGTGAGGAGGTGATAGAGAGGAGCTATAGGCAGGTAGTCACCTGGGACCACAGGAGTCAGAGAAGTGGGTAACATTCAAGAGAGGGAAGGGCAAGAAGCAGATGCTAGAGAGCACCCCAGTGGCTGTCCCCCTTAACAATAAGTATTCCTGCTTGAGTACTGTTGGGGAGGATGCCCTACCTGGGGGAAGCAACAGTGGTTGTGCCTCTAGCACAGAGTCTGGCCCTGTGGCTCAGAGGGGTACGGAAAGGAAGAGGATGGCAGCAGTGATAGGGGACTCTATAGTTAAGGGGTCAGATAGGCGATTCTGTGGACACAGGAAAGAAACGTGGATGGTAGTTTGCCTCCCAGGTGCCAGGGTCCGGGATGTTTCTGATCGTGTCCATGATATCTTGAAATGGGAAGGTGAACAGCCAGAGGTCGTGGTACATATTGGTACCAATGACATAGGTAAGAAAAGGGAGGAGGTCCTGAAAACGTACTAAGGGAGCTAGGAAAGAAGTTGAGAAGCAGAACCTCAAAGGTAGTAATCTCGGGATTACTGCCTGTGCCACGTGACAGTGAGTATAGGAATAGAATGGGATGGAGGATAAATGCGTGGCTGAGGGATTGGAGCAGGGGGCAAGGATTCAGATTTCTGGATCACTGGGACCTCCTCTGGGGCAGGTGTGACCTGTACAAAAAGGACGGGTTGCACTTGACTTCGAGGGGGACCAATATCCTGGCAGGGAGGTTTGCTAAGGCTGTTGGGGAGAGTTTAAACTAGAATTGCTGGGGGGTGGGAACCAAACTGAAATGATGGAGGAAAGGGAGGTTGGCTCACAAATAGAGAAAGCTTGGAGACAGTGTAAAAGGGAGGATAGACAGGTGATAGAGAAGGGACGGTTTGGTTTGAGATATGTCTATTCTAATGGGAGGAGTATCATGAATAAAGCGGATGAGCTTAGAGTGTGGATCAGCCCTTGGGGTTATGATGTTGTGGCCATTACAGAGACTTGGATGGGGCAGGGGCAGTATGGCTACTTCAAGTGCCAGGCTTTAGATGTTTCAGAAAGGAAAGGGAGGGAGGCAAAAGAGGTGGGGGCGTGGCACTGTTGATCAGGGATAGTATCACGGTTGCAGAAAAGGAAGAAGTCATGGAGGGGTTGTCTACGGAGTCTCTGTGGCTGGAAGTTAGGAATAGGAAGAGGTCAATAACTCTACTGGGTGTTTTTTATAGATCACCCAATAGTCGTGTTGGCACGTGGCCACGTGTTTAAGGTGTTTGTCTAGTGATCTGAAGGTTGCTAGTTCGAGCCTTGTCTGAGGCAGCATGTTGTGCCCTTGAGCAAGGCCTTAACCACACATTGCTCTGCGACGACACCGGTGCCAAGCTGTATGGGTCCTAATGCCCTTCCCTTGGACAACATCGGTGGCGTGGAGAGGGAAGACTTGCAGCATGGGCAACTGCTGGTCTTCCATACAATCTTGCCCAGGCCTGCGCCCTGGAAACCTTCCAAGGTGCAAATCCATGGTCTCATGAGACTAACGGATGCCTAAAAAAAAAGTAACAAGGACATTGAGGAGCAGATTGGGAGACAGAATCTGGAAAGGAGTAATAATAACAGGGTTGTTGTAGTGGGAGATTTTAATTTCCCAAATATTGATTGGCATCTCCCTAGAGTGGGGGGTTTATATGGGGTAGAGTCTTTTAGGTGTGTTCAGGAAGGTTTCTTGACACAATATGTAGATAAGCCTACAAGAGTAGAGGCTGTACTTGATCTGGTATTGGGAAATGAACCTGGTCAGGTGTCAGGTCTCTCAGTGGGAGAGCATTTTGGAGATATTGATCACAATTGTATCTCCTTTACCATAGCATTGGAGAGGGATAGGAACAGATGGAAGCAGATGTTCTCAGGGAAATGTACGGAAGAAATGTGGCAAATGTTCAGGGGATATTTGCTTGAGGTTCTGAGTAGATACGTTCCAATGAGATATGGAAAGGATAGTAGAGTATAAGATCTGTAGTGCATAAAGGCTATTGTAAATCTAGTCAAGAAGAAAAGAAACGCTTACGAAAGGTTCAAAACACTAGGTAATGATAGGAATCTAGAAGATTTATAAGGCTAGTAGGAAGGAACTTAAGAAAGAAATTAGGAGAGCCAGAAGGGGCCATGAGAAGGCCTTGGCAGACAAGATTAAGTAAAACCCCAAGGCATTCTACAAGTACGTGAAGAGCAAGATGATAAGACGTGAGAAAATAGGACAATTCAAGTGTGACAGTGAAAAAGTGTGTATGGAACCGGAGGAGATGGCAGAGGTACTTAATGAATACTTTGCTTCAGTATTCACTGCGGGAAAGGATCTTGGTAATTGTAGAAATAACTTGCAGCAGACTGAAAAGCTTGAGCATGTAGATATTAGGGAAGAAGATGTGCTGGAGCTTTTGGAAAGCATCAAGTTGGATAAGTCATCAGGACCGGATGTACCCCAGGCTACTGTGGGAAGCGAGGGAGGAGATTGCTGAGCCTCTGGCAATGATCTTTGCATCATCAGTGAGGACAGGAGAGGTTCCGTAGGATTGGAGGGTTGCGGATGTTGTTCCCTTATTCAAGAAAGGGAGTAGGGATAGCCCAGGAAAATATAGGCCTGTGAGTCATACTTCAGTAAGTTGATGGAGAAGATCCTGAGAGGCAGGATTTATGAACATTTGGAGAGGCATAATATGATTAAGAATGGTCAGCATGGCTTTATCAAAGGCAGGTTGTGCCTTATGAGCCTGATTGAATTTCTTAAGGATGTGACTAAACACATTGATGAGGGTAGAGCTGTAGATGTAGTGTATATGGATTTTAGCAAGGGATTTGATAAGGTACAAGGTAATGAGAAGCATTGATCATGTGGATAGTCAGAAGCTATTCCCCAGAACTGAAATGACTTGCCCGAGAGGACACAGTTTTAAGGTACTTGGAAGTAGGTACAGAGGAGATGTCAGGGGTAAGTTTTTTACGCAGAGAGTGGTGAGTACATGGAATGGGCTGCCAGCAGCGGTGGTGGAGGCGAACATGATGGGGTCTTTCAAGAGACTCCTGGATAGGTACATGGAGCTTAGAAAAATAGAGGGCTATGGGTAAAGCCCAGGTAGTTCTAAGGTAGGGATATGTTTGGCACAGTTTTGTGGGCCGAAGGACCTGTATTGTGGTGTAGGTTTTCTATGTTTCTTCACTTTCTGCATCATGACTGATCCCAAATTTCAACAGTTCCTCTCCCCACCCCACAGATACTGCTCAAACTGCTCAAACTGCTCAGTTCCTCCTCCCAATTATTTGTTGCCTTTATCTTCTCTGGACACGAGGAGCACGTGAGTGGATTTGCCCCAGTGTGTGTCTCACTGAGTTGGTGACGATGTTTGTCTCAGTACGCTTCCCTAGAAAGAACCCATGGATCTCAGAGACCTCCGTTATGCAAATACTAGGGCTGAGCCTTGACAAGGAACTATTGTGCCCTTTTCCAAACTTTCCAGTAAATACACATCCAAATTCTGATTTATTTATCACATGTACAGTGCTGGAGGAACTCAGCAGGCCAGGCAGCTTCTATGGAAAAGAGTACGGTCAACATTTTGGACCAAGACCCCTCATCAGGACCAGAGAAAAAAAATGAGGAGTCAGAGTTAGAAGGTGGGGAGAGGGGAGGGGAAAACAGAAGGTGATGGGTGAAACCGGGAGGGGGAAGAGGAGGGAAGGGAGCTGGGAAGTTGATTGGTGAAAGAGATACAGGGCTCGGGAAGGGGGAATCTGATAGGAAAGGACAGAAGGCCATGAAAGAAAGAAAAGGGGGAGGAACGCCAGAGGGAGGTGATGAGCAGATGAGGCACACTCAGGTTGGGGGAACACCACCTTATACTCCATATGGTTAGCCTCTGACCCGATGGCATGAACATCGATTTCTCAATATTCTGGTAATGTCAGCGCACCCCCACCCTTCCCCATTCCCATTTCCTCTCCCACCTTATCTCCTTATCTGCCTATCTTCCTCTGGTGCTCCTTCCTCTTCTTTCTTCCATGGCCTTTTGTCCTTTCCTATTAGATTCTGCTTTGTCCAGCCCTGCATCTCTCTCACCAATCAACTTCCCAGCGCTTTACTTCACCCCTCCCCTCTCCTGGTTTCATCTTTCACCCTGTCTTTCTTCTTTGCCTCCCCCCACCTTCTAACCCTGACTCCTCTTTTTTTTTCTCCACTCCTGCTGAAGGGTCTCAGCCTGAAACATCGACTGTACTCTTTGCCATAGATGCTGCCTGGCCTGCTGAGTTCCTCCAGCATTTTGTGTGTGTTGCTCGGATTTCCAGCGTCTGCAGATTTTCTCTTGTTAGTGAAATGTGCCATTTCTGTTAACAACCAGTGTATCCAAGGGTGTGTTGTGAATGATGGTCTCCTCCCCAAGATAGCCATCTTGAGAGCAGTGTGCAGTAAAGGTGAGGCTCCAGCTGTGCTGGAAGGAATTAGGTTTGGGTTATTTTTGTCACATGTACCAAGACACAGTGAAAAACTTTTCATATAAATCAGATCACTAAACAGTAGGGCAAGATAAACAAGGACTGAAGAAGAAAGAATTTGATAGGAGGGAAGAGTGGACCATGGGAGAAAGGGAAGGAGGAGGGATACCAGAGGAAAATGATGGGTAAGTGAGGAGAAGAGAAGGGGTGAAGGAGTAACCAGAATGTGGAATGGAAAAAGAGAAGGAGGGAGGGGGAGAAATTACTGGAAGTTAGAGAAACTGAAGTTCATGCTATCAGGTTGGAGGCTACCCAGAAGTGTTGCTCCTCCAAACTGAGTGTGGTCTCATTATGGCAGTAGAGGACCAACATGTCAGAATGGGAGTGGGAAGTAGGATTAAAATGGGCAGCCACCAGGAATTCCCGCCTTTTGTGATGGATAGAGCGAATGTGTGAACGAAGTGGTCCCCCAATCTGCAAAGGGTCTCACCGGTGTAGAGGAAGCTGCACCAGTAGCACCAGTAAATATTGTGGGCACACTATGTTGGCATCGGAAGCATGGTGACTGTTACGAGGATCTACTCCTTAGTAATAATGATCAGGGAGGGACTGAGAGACTCTGTAATTCCAACAAGTACCTTTATTGTCTCAACATGTGAATTTACACAACTAAATACCTCTTTGTACACTTGCTAAGTTTTCCTGACCCTCCATGGACAGTCAAAGAATAGAAAAGGTAATCGCAGTGAGAGGAGTCTATGCTGGCCATGTGTTCCTTGTGGTCCCACTCTGATGTCCACATGTCCGCAGGGTACTCCACATCTGCGATTGTTCCTCGCGGTCCCACTCTGATCTCCACATGTCCGCAGGGTACTCCACATCTGCGATTGTTCCTCGCGGTCCCACTCTGATCTCCACATGTCCGCAGGGTACTCCACATCTGCGATTGTTCCTCGCGGTCCCACTCTGATCTCCACATGTCCGCAGGGTACTCCACATCTGCGATTGTTCCTCGCGGTCCCACTCTGATCTCCACATGTCCGCAGGGTACTCCACTTCTGCGATTGTGGGTCTCTGGAGAGAGTTATTGCTATATTCGTATTTGAGCATCTGCTTTTATATTCATTCCTTACCACTTCAAATATTGCATTTCCATATTATTGGATATAGGTTATCTGACTGACTTATAACACCTTATTGGCTCTGATGCAAGCCAGCATCCATTTGTTACCTTTCTTCCACAAGTGACAACTGGGAATTTATGGCTCTTTGTCCTCTTCAACTCTGGCTCAAACAAGTAACCAGCTTGAATCACTCAGGGCAGACACACACCACACCATTCACAAACCTTCATGTTATATTATATCAAAAAACACCTCACAAATAACTTCTGATTCAGAATTATCTCTAGTCCAGCAGATTACCTGAAGCTTCCTTGAGTCTACTGTAAAACACTAATTTAGCTAAGCAACTTTAGTTCACAAATATGGAGGATGCAGAGCAGCTTCTCAAAATGGCAGCCACCACTCCTTCATCCTCATGGCAAGAACAGAGACAATTGCTCTATCTCCTTCTACTGTCCTTGATTCATCCTAATTCACTGATTTGTATTCTGTGTTTTTTAATGGCCAACAGTGACAATTGCGGGCCAGCACCAGTAAACCTTTGGGCTGAGTTTGTCATTGACGCAAATGAGGTATTTCACTGTATGTTTTGACACTGCAATGAACGTGCAACAAATAGAGCAAATCTTTCAAATTGAATTTTTATCTCTCCTACAGGGAAGGGGAAAGTGGACGGGTGGCAGGGGATAGATGAATTAAGAAGCTTAGAGGGGATAAATGGAAGGGGTAAAGGGCTGAAGAAGAAGGAATCTAATGTAAGTGGACCAAGATAGACAGATGGAGGAGAACCAGACAGAGGAGATGGAGGGGTGAGAGTGTAACCAGAATGGGGAATTGAAAAAGAGAGAAGGAAGGAGGAGGAAGAAAAGGATAGTAGGGAAGGGTGGAAGAAAGGGGGTGTAGGGAGGGGAACCTTATGAAGGTTGTCAGCCGGAGATGTTGACTGTTTTTCCTCACAATAGACACTGCCCAGCCTGCTGAGATCCTGCAGCATTTTGTGTGTAAATTTGCTGACCACACTACATTGATTGGGCTTATCTCAAGCAATAACGAGGTAGCCTACAGGGAAGAAGTCATCTCTCTGACACAGTGATGTCAAGATAATAACCTCTCCCTCAATGTCGCCAAAACAAAGAAGCTGGTTGTGGATTATAAGAGGAATAGAGATGGGCTAACCCCTATTGGCATCAATGGATCTGGGGTTGAGAGGGTAAACAGCTTCAAGTTCCTCAGCATCCACATCACCGAGGACCTCATGTGATCTGTACAGCTCCTCTTTCACCTCAGACGGTTGAGGAAGTTTGGTATGGGCCCCCAGATCCTAAGAACTTTTTACAGGGGCACAATTGAAAGCATCCTGACTGGCTGCATCACTGACTGGTATGGGAACTGTACCTCCCTTAATCGCAGGTCTCTGCAGAGAGTGGTGTGGACAGCCCAGCACATCCGTAATTGTGAACTTTCCATGACCTACTGCTTATTAGGGAAACTGAAGAGGTGATAGACAGGAGCTACAGGGAGGTAGTCATCCCTAGGCTACAGGGGTCAGAAAACTGGGTCACTGTCAAGAGAGGGAAGGGAAATGCCCAGATAGTGGAGAGCACACCTGTGGCTGTCCCCCTCAGCAACAAATATCTTGTTCTGGATGCTGTTGAGGGGGATGACCTGACAAGGGACACCCAAGGTGACTGGGTCTCTGGCACTGAGCCTGGCGCTGTTGTGCAGGAGAGAAGGAGGGAGAAGAGAAATGCGGTAGTCGTAGGAGATTCCATAGTCAGGGGAACAGACAGGAGATTCTGTGAGCCTGACAGAGATACCCGCATGGTGTGTTGCCTCCCAGGTGCCAGGGTACGGGATGTTTCGGATCGGGTCCTGAAAATTCTAAAGGGGGAGGGTGAGCAGCCAGTTGTCTTGGTACATGTTGGTACCAATGACAGATAGGACAAAGGAGGAGGTCCTGAAGAGAGATTTCCAGGAGTTAGGAAGGAAGCTGAGAAGCAGGACCTCCAGGGTAGTAATCTCAGGATTGCTACCTGTGCCACGTGCTAGCGAGGGCAAGAATAGTCGGATCAGGCAGATGAATGCGTGGCTGAGAGACTGGTGTAGGGGGCAGGGCTTCAGATTCTTGGATACTTGGGATCTCTTCTGGGGGAAGTATGACTTGTTCAAAAAGGACAGGTTACACCTGAACCCAAAGGGGACCAATATCCTGGCGGGAAAGTTTAATAGAACTGTTACGGAGGGTTTAAACTAATTTGGCAGGGGGATGGGAACCGGAATGATAGAGCGGAGGAAGGGGAAAACAGAAATAAATCTAAGATAGTGAGCAGTAAAGATGTCAGGAAAGACAGGCAGGTGATGGGGCAAATTTGTAGCCATTGGGATGAGTTGAAGTGCAATAAAGTTGCAATAAATCAAAGCGAAAAGTATCAAATACTGGTCTTAAGGTGTACTTAAATGCACGCAGCATAAGGAATAAGGTGGATGATCTTGTTGTACAGCTACAGATTTGCAGGTATGATATTGTGGCCATCACTAAGTCCTGGCTAAAGGATGCATGTCTCTGGGAGCTGAACGTCCAAGGATACACGGTGTATCGGAAGGATAGGAAGGTAGGCAGAGGGGGAGGTGTGGCTTTATTGGTAAGAAATTATATTAAATCATTAGAAAGAGGTGATATAGGATCAGAAGGTGCAGAATCTTTATGGGTTGAGCTAAGAAATAGCAGGGGTAAAAGGACCCTAATGGCAGTTATTTATAGGCCTCCAAACAGCTGCAGGGATGTGGACTACAAATTACAACTGGAAATAGAAAAGGCTTGTCAGAAGGGCAGTGTTATGATAATTGTGAGGGATTTTAACATGTGAGTAGATTGGTTAAATCAGGTCAGCACTGGATCTCAAAAGAGAGAATTTGTAGAATGTCTGCGAGATGGCTTTTTAGAACAGCTTGTTGTTGAGCCCACTAGGGGATCGGCTGTACTGGATTGGGTATTGTGTAATGAACCGGAGGTGATTGGAGAGATTGAGGTGAAGGAACCCTTAGGAGGCAGTGATCATAACATGATCGAGTTCACTGTGAATTAGAAAAAGAGAAACCGAAATCTGATGTGTCGGTATTTCAGTGGAGTAAAGGAAATTACAGTGGCGTGAGAGAGGAACTGGCCAAAGTTGACTGGAAAGGGACACTGGCGGGAAAGACAGCAGAGCAGCAGTGGCTGGAGTTTATACGAGAAATAAGGAATGTGCAAGACAGGTATATTCCAAAGACGAAGAAATTTTCAAGTGGAAAAAGGATGCAACTGTGGTTGACAAGTCAAAGCCAAAGTTAAAGCAAAAGAGAGGGCATACAAGGAAGCAAAAATTAGTGGGAAGACAGAGGATTGGGAGGTCTTTAAAACCTTACAAAAGGAAACCAAGAAGATCATTAAGAGAGAAAAGATTAACTATGAAAGGAAGCTAGCAGATAATATCAAAGAGGATACTAAAAGCTTTTTCAAGTATATAAAGAGTAAAAGACGGGTGAGAGTAGATATAGGACCAATAGAAAATAATGCTGGAGAAATTGTAATGGGAGATAAGGAGATGGCTGAGGAACTGAATGAGTATTTTGCATCAGTCTTCGCTGAGGAAGATATCAGCAGTATACCAGACACTCAAGGGTGGCAGGGAAGAGAAGTGTGCGCAGTCACAATTATGACAGAGAAAGTACTCAGGAAGCTGAATAGTCTAAAGGTAAACTTGCAAACTTCTACAACAAGCAACAAATTTTAAGATTGAGCTCACTCAGAGAGAAACCCTGACTCTCCTAATGTTACCTCATCTATTTGTTCAATTTTATCTGCAGCCGGTCTATGAATTAAATCTCTAAAATCCCTTGATATATTAAATCCCTGAATAGTCTAAAGGTAGATAAATCTCCTGGACCAGGTGGAATGCACCCTCGTCTTCTGAAGGAAGTAGCTGTGGAGATTGCGGAGGCATTAGCGATGGTCTTTCAAAAGTCGATAGATTCTGGCATGGTTCCGGAGGACTGGAAGATTGCAAATGTCACTCCGCTATTTAAGAAGGGGGCAAGGAAGCAAAAAGGAAATTATAGACCTGTTAGCTTGACATCAGTGGTTGGGAAGTTGTTGGAGTCGATTGTCAATGATGAAGTTACAGAGTACCCGGAGGCATATGACAAAATAGGCAGAACTCAGCATGGATTCCTTAAAGGAAAATCCTATCTGACAAACCTATTCCAATTTTTTGAGGAAATTACAAGTAGGCTAGACAAGGGAGATGCAGTGGATGTTGTATATTTGGATTTTCAGAAGGCCTTTGACAAGGTGCTACACATGAGGCTACTTAACAAGATAAGAGCCCATGGAATTACGGGAAAGTTACATACGCGGATAGAGCGTTGGCTGATTGGCAGGAAACAGAGAGTGGGAATAAAGGGATCCTATTCTGGTTGGTTGCCGGTTACCAGTGGTGTTCCACAGGGGTCTGCGTTGGGGCTGCTTCTTTTTACATTGTACATCAACGATTTGGATTATGGAATAGATGGCTTTGCGGCTAAGTTTGCTGACGATACGAAGATAGGTGGAGAGGCCGGTAGTGCTGAGGAAACTGAGAGTCTGCAGAGAGACTCGGATAGATTGGAAGAATGGGCAAAGAAGTGGCAAATGAAGTACAATGTTGGAAAGTGTATGGTTATGCACTTTGACAGAAAAAATAAATGGGCAGACTATTATTTAAATGGGGAAAGGATTCAAAGTTCTGAGATGCAACGGGACTTGGGAGTCCTCATACAGGATACCCTTAAAGTTAACCTCCAGGTTGAGTCAGTAGTGAAGAAGGCGAATGCAATGTTGGCATTCATTTCTAGAGGAATAGAGTATAGGAGCAGGGATGTGATGTTGAGGCTCTATAAGGTGCTGGTGAGACCTCACTTGGAGTACTGTGGGCAGTTTTGGTCTCCTTATTTAAGAAAGGATGTGCTGACGTTGGAGAGGGTACAGAGAAGATTCACTGGAATGATTCCGGGAATGAGAGGGTTAACATATGAGGAACGTTTGTCCGCTCTTGGACTGTATTCCCTGGAGTTTAGAAGAATGAGGGGAGACCTCATAGAAACATTTCGAATGTTGAAAGGCATGGACAGAGTGGATGTGGCAAAGTTGTTTCCCATGATGGGGGAGTCTAGTACGAGAGGGCATGACTTAAGGATTGAAGGGCGCCCATTCAGAACAGAAATGCGAAGAAATTTTTTTAGTCAGAGGGTGGTGAATCTATGGAATCTGTTGCCATGGGCAGCAGTGGAGGCCAAGTCATTGGGTGTATTTAAGGCAGAGATTGATAGGTATCTGAGTAGCCAGGACATCAAAGGTTATGGTGAGAAGGCGGGGGAGTGGGACTAAATAGGAGAATGGATCAGCTCATGATAAAATGGCAGAGCAGACTCGATGGGCCAAATGGCCTACTTCTGCTCCTTTGTCTTATGGTCTTATGGTCTTATGATTCAGGATATTTACAAGGACAGGTGTGTAAAAAGGGCCCGAAGGATCACTGGGGACCCAAGTCATCCCAACCACAATCTATTCCAGCTGCTACCATCCGGGAAGCGGTACCGCAGCATAAAGGCCAGGAGCAACAGGCTCTCGGGACAGCTTCTTCCACCAGGCCATCAGACTGGTGAACTCACACTGACTTGAGTGTACTCTACATTACATTGACTGTTCTATTTATTATAAATTATTATAAATTACTATGATTGCACATAGCACATCTAGATGGAGAAGTAACAAAGATTTTTACTCCTCATGTATGTGAAGGATATAAGAAATAAAGTCAATTCAATTCAATTCAGTTTGGAGAATCTCTTGTGTTTTGGCTCAACCCCTGCACTCACTTCTGGCAGCAGTACTTCCCTGGGCTGCCAAGGTGGAAATGTGGCCAGGAATTCATCAGGCATGGCACCATGTTTTGCCTACAGTCCAAAAGGCAGGGTAGTCCATCCTTGGAACCAGTCACTAAACCATTCCTTATTCTCCTCCTTCCCTATGGGACTTCCTCAGAAGGCAGGCAGTGAAGGTACTGGGAATGCCAATATTCTGACATGCCCGGGGGAGATTGGGAAGTGTTGATGTGAGGAGGGACCTTCAAAAGGCAATGCCTCAAAAAGGTTGCAAAATAATTAAGGACCCCCATCAGCTAGAACATGCCTTTTCTCAAGGAGTGGGTACAGGAGCCTGAAGACACACAGTCAACATTTGAGGAACAACTTCTTCCCCTCCATCATCAGATCTCTGAATGGACAATGAACCCATGAACACTACCTCACTATTTTCCCTCTCATCTTGCATTATTTATTTATTTTATATATATATACTTTTTACTGTAATTATAGTTTTTATTATTGTGCATTGCAATGTACTGCTGCCACAAAACAACAAATTCCACAACGCGCCAGTGATATTAAACCTGACGAACTCTGACTGAGTGTCTTTGTACGCCTGTGCTGTAAGTAAAGAATTGGTGAGGAACTCAACAACTCGAGCAGTATCTGTGGCAGGAACGAGATTGTCAGCGTTTTGGGTTGAAACCCTGCATCGGACTGAGGGGGGAGAGGCGGGATGGCCAACATAAAGAGGAGAGGGGAGTGGTGAGAAAGGATTGGTGGACTGAGGAGGGGTGTGAACAGTTGAAAAAACAAGTGGCATGTCAGCCTTCATTGCAAAAAGCTTTGAGTACAGGTGTAAGAATGACACCATGGCCAAGAAAGCCCACCAGCACCTCTGCTTCCTCGGCTCGGGAAGCTAAAGAAATTTGGCATGTTCCATTTGACCCTCACTCATTTCTATTGATGCAGCATGCTCCGCTCATGACTGTAACAAACTGCAGAGAGGAGTTTATACAACTCAACACATCACAGGGATGAGTCTCCCTTCCGTGGGTTCCGTCTGTACTGCCTTGGTCATGAAGGCAACAGAATCAAAGACCCTACCCAGTTCAAGCATTCTCTCTTCTCAGCTCCCATCAGTCATATGATACAAATACTTGTAAGCAGGTACCAGCGGGCTTAGGGATAGCTTCTGTCCTGTTGTTATAAGACTGTTGAACAGTTCCCTTGTACGATAAGATGGAGTCGTGACTTCAATCTACCTCATTCTGACTTTGCACCTTATTGTCTGCCCACACTGCACTTTCTCTGTAACTACTCTGCACTCTGTCCTTGGTTTCCCTTGGACCGTCTCAAAACACTGTTGTCACAAACTGATGAGTAGTGTTCAAGGCACATTTTTCACTCCACACGTGACAATAGGAAATCATTCACCAATGTCCCAAGGATATCTTATTGCAATTAGAGAGGGACTTGGTGAGTCCAGACTGGAGTACTGAGTGCTGCTTGGGAAAGGGGTGAAAGTGTAGAAGGAAATTGAATAGACTAGGTTTGTATTCACTGCAGTTTCAGAGAGTCGTGGAGTCACAGAACACTACAGCACAGAAACAGCCCATTCAGTTCACCCTGTCTGTGCTGGGCCACTGATTCACCTTGTCCCATCCACCCCTCCCACCCATCCTTCCCATCAACCCCTCCCACCCACCCCTCCCATCCACCCCCCACCAACCCCTCCCACCCACCCCCCCACCAACCCCTCCCACCCCCCCACCAACCCCTCCCACCCATCCTTCCCACCAACCCCTCCCACCCACCCCTCCCATCCACCCCCCCACCAACCCCTCCCACCAACCACTCCTACACACCCATCCCATCCACCCCCCACCAACCCCCAACCCCTCCCACCAACCCCTCCTACACACCCCTCCCATTCACCCCCCCCACCAACCCCTCCCACCCATCCTTCCCATTCACCCCCCCACCAACCCCTCCCACCCACCCCTCCCATCCACCCCCCACCAACCCCTCCTATACACCCCTCCCATCCACCCCCCCCACCAACCCCTCCTACACACCCCTCCCATCCACCCCCCACCAACCCCTCCCACCCATGTACCCATCCATAGCTCTCTTCAATGTTGAAATTGATCCCACATCCACCACTAGCACTGGCAGCTCATTCCACATTCTCACCTCCCTCTGAGTGAAGAAGCTCCCCTCAGGCTCTCCTTAAATATTTCTCCTTTCACCCTTAACCCATGACCTTTGGTTATAGTCTCATGCAACCTCAGTGGAAAAAGCCAGCTATATCCTACCTGGACCCCTCATAATTTTGTATACATCTATCAAATCTCCCCCCTCTTGAGGGAATAAATCCTAACCTATTTGATCAGTCCCGATGAGGTCCTTTGATCTTATTTAAACATTTTCTGTAGGTAGATAACCAAAACTGCACAAAATTAAGCCTCACCAACATCTTATACAATTTCAACATAACATCCCAACTCCTGTACTCAATACTCAGCTGTGCAGGCATGGTAAGTGGTGGTGTCAGAGGCCGACAGAAGGCCAATGGGCCAAAAGCTTTCTTTACGACCCGTGATGCCACTTTCAAGAAATTCCCAGATTCCCAGATTCCTCTGTTTACCACACTCCTCAGTACCCTGCTGTTCCCTGTGTAAGACCTACCTTGGCGGGCCCTCCCAAAGTGCAACTATAAACACCTGTCTGCGTTAAATTCCATCTGCATTTTTCAGACCTTTTCACCAGCTGGTCCAGATCCTGCTGCAAGCTTTGATCGTCTTCCTCTCTGTCCACTACACTCACAATCTTGGTGTCAGAGGGTGAGAACGCAAACATGAGGTTCTTGAACCAAAAGGAATAATTTCGCTCAACTTCACTTGCCCTCACAACCTATGGACTCATTTTCAGGGACTCTTTATCTCATGTTCTTGATATTTATTGCTTATTTATTTCTTATTATTAGTTCTTTTTCCTTGTATTTACCCAGTTTGTTCTCCTTTACAGATTGGTTGAACGTTCAAGTTGGAGCAGTCTTTCATTGATTCTCCTATGGATTTACTGAGTGCACTACAATAAAATTAATCTCAGCCTTGTATATCATGACATATTTATTCTTTGATAATCCATTTACTTCGAACTTCGGGTAAATCCGATCTTTTCTCGGCCGCTCAGTGTCGATGTCAGAGCCCTGCTGAAGGTCGGAAGCCTCAGGTAAGGCCGGTCTTTTTAGCATCAGAGGTCTACTGAAGGTCGGAGCAAGAATATAAAAGGAGGAGATTCAGATAAATCCGGTCTTTTTCAGCTGCACAGGCAAGGTAAGTGGTGGCATCAGAGGGCTACACTCAACAGGAAATGAAGTGAAGGTAGGGTCAAGCAGAGCGGCCATTGTCAAAGCAGCTATTGTTGGAGTGTGGAGGGTTTGGCGAGAACAGGCAGAGGCATGGATAAGAAAAGTTAAGCCTTTTTATTTTGTGAAAAGTAGTCAGGATGGAATACTCGGCCTGTCAGATGTGGGAATTCGGGATACCTGATAGTATTCCTGATGAATACATCCACGGAAAGTGCACCCAACTTCAACTCTTGACCAACCAGGTCAAGCAACTAGAGCTGGAGTTGGATGTACTCGGGATCATCCAGGAGGCTGAAGACATTATAGACGACACTTTTGAAGAGATGGTCACACCCAGAGTACAGGCTTTGGACAATAGATGGGTGACCACCAGGAGAGGTGAGGGGATTAAGAAGTCAGTGCAGGGTCCCCCTGTGGCCATTCCCCTCAGCAACGAGTCTACCTCTTTGGATGGTGCTGGGGTGGGTGGGGGGTAATGACTCATCAGGGCTCAACAGCAGCAGCCAGACTAGTGGCACTGTGGCCAGCTCTGAGGCTCAGCAGGGAAGAGTAAAGCCAGGCAGTGCGGCAGTGACAGGGGACTCGATAGTCTGGGGTACAGACAAGAGATTCTGTGGCCGCAAAAGAAACACCAGGATGCTGTGTTGCCTCCCGGGTGTGGGGTCCAGAATGGATCGGAGCGGCTGCAGGATATTCTCAAGGTGGAGGAAGAACAGCCAGAGATCCTGGTCCATATTAGCACCAATGACATAGGCAGAAAAGGGGAAGAGGTCCTACGCAGTGAGTATACAGAGTTAGGAAAGAGGCTAAAGAGAAGGACCTCCAAGGGTCATAATCTCTGGATTACTCCTGGTGCCACAGGTAGGAATGAGGAATGATGACTGAGGAGATGGTGCAGGGAACAGGGTTTCAAGTTGGAACTGTTTCTGGCAAAGGGGTGACCTGTACAAGGGGGACAGGTTGCACCTGAACTGGAGGGAACCAAGTACAAGATGGTAGGTGATAGGTGAAACCAGAAGAGGGGGAGGGGTGAAGTAAAGAGCTGGAAAGTTGATAGGTGAAAGAGATAATTGGTTGGAGAATGGGGAATCTAATAGGAGAGAGTAGAAGACCATGAAAGGAAGAGAAGAGGGAGGAGAACCAGAGGGAGGTGATGGGCAGGTAAGGAGGTAAAGTAAGAGAGAGAAACGGGAATGGGGAATGGTGAAAGAGGGGGTAGCAATTACCATAAGTTTGAGAAACCAGTGTCCATGCCATCAGGTTGGACACCACCCAGACGGAATATAAGGTGTTCCTCCAACCTGAGCGTGGCCTCATCGCGACAGTCGGAATGGGAATGCGAAGTAGAATTGAAATGAATGGGCACCAGATCCCGCTTTTTCTGGTGGACAGAGCGTAGATGCTCGGTGAAGCGGTCTCCCAATCTACGTCGGGTCTCACTGACATGTAGGAGGCCACACCGGGAGCTCCAAACACAGTAAATGAGCCCAACAGACTCACAAGTGAAGTGTTGCCTCACCTAGAAGGACTGTTTGGGGCCCTAAATGGTAGTGAGGGAGGAGGTGTAAGGGTAGGTAATGCACTTGTTCCGCTTTCAAGGATAAGTGCCAGGAGTGGGGATGGACGAATGGAGAAGGGAGTTGTGTAGGGAGCAATCCCTGTGGAAAGCAGAAAGTGGGGATGGGGGAGGGAAAGATGAACTTGGTGGTGAGATCCTACAGGAGATGATAGAAGCTGCAGAGAATCATGTGCTGAACATGAGGCTAGTGGGGCGATAAGTGAAGACAAGAGGAACTATCCCAGGTGGGGTGGCGGGAGGATGGGGTGAGAGCAGACATGTGCAATAGTGGAGGAAGTAAAGGCCCTTTCTTTATAAGACCATAAAATAAAGGAGTGGAATTTGGTCATTTGGCCTATCGAGGCTGCTCGACCATTTCATCAAGGCTGATCCAATCTTCCGCTCCAATCTCCTGCCTTCTCCCTCTTCATGCCCTGACCAATCAAGAATCTATCAACCTCTGCCTTAATTATACGTAAACACTTGGCATCCACAACTGCCTGTGGCAAAAAATTCCACAGGTTCTCCATCCTCTAGCTGAAGAAATTCCTCCTCATCTCCATTCTAAAATGACGCCCCTCTATTCTGAGTCTGGGTCCTCTGGTCTTGGATTCTTCCACCATAGGAAACATCCTCTCCACATCCACTCCATCAAGGCCTTTCACCATTCGACTGGTTTCCAAGAGGTCACCCCGTATTATTCTGAATCCTAGTGAATCCAGGCCCAGAGCCATCAGACGCTCTTCATATGACACGCTGTTCAAAGCCGGAATCATTTTTGTAAACCTCCATTGGACCCTTTTCAATTTCACAGACAAGGTCCCAGAAGACTGGTGAATGGCTAATGTTGTACCTCTATTAAGAAGGGAACAAGGGAAAATCCTGGGAACTATAGACTGGTGAGTCTCATGTCAATTGTAGGGGAACTGCTAGAGAAAATTCTTAGGGATAGGATATATGAACATATGAAAAACCATGGCCAAATTAGGGACCGCCAGCATGGTTTTGTGTCTTACCAACTTGAAGAGTTTTTGGACAAGATGACAAGAGAGATGGATGAAGATAGGGCGGTGGATGTTGTCCACATGGATTTTAGTAAGGTGCTTGACAAAGTTCCTCATGGGAGGCTAATTCAGAAGATTAAGCTGCCTGGGGTCCACAGCAAATTGACTGTTTGGATACAGAACTGGCTTGCACATAGAAGGCAGAGGGTAGTGGCTGAAAGAACTTATTTGAGCTGGAGGTCTGTAATTAGTAGTGTAACTGCAGGGATCTGTGCTGCGATCTCTGTTTGTGATGTATATAAATGACCTGGATGAAAATGTAGGTGGGTGGGTTAGTAAATTTGCTGTCGATACTGTACCAAGATTGGTGAAGTTACTGATAGTGTAGAAGACTGTCAAAGAACACAGCACAATATTGTTAATTAAATGCAGATACGGGCAAGAAATGGCAGATGCAGTTAAATGTGAGGTGTTGCACTTTGGTAGGACAAATGCAAAGAGATAGATGCTGAGCAGAGATATCTTGATATCCAAGTTCATAGCTCCATGGAAGTGGCTACTTTATGAAAAAAGGCTTATGAAGTACTTACTTTTGTTAGTCGAGGCATTGAGTTCAAAAGTCAGGAGGTTCTGTTGCAACTTTATAAAACTCTGGTTAGCCCACATCCAGAGTATTGCATACAGTTCTGGTTACCCCACTATAGGAAGGATGTTGAGGATTTGGAGAGGGTGTGAAACAGGTTTACCAGGTTGCTGCCTGGTTTATAGGGCATGTGCTATCATGAGAGGCTTGGGTTGTTTTCTCTGGAGAGGCAGAGGCTGAGGAGAGATCTGAAGGAGGTTTATATGATTATGACAGGCATAGATAGGGTAGACAGGGACTATCTGTTTTGCAGGGTAGAAATGTCTAACACCAGAGGGGATGCATTGAAGGTGAGAGGGAGTAGGTTCAAAGGGGATGTGAAGAGTAAGAGAGTGGTGGATCCCTGGTATGGTGCTAGAGCCAAATGCATTAGAGGCTTTTAGGACACATTTGGATAGGCACATGGATGTGAGGAAGATGGAGGGAAATGGAGATTGTGTAGGTAGGAGTGATTGGTTTTTGGCCAGGTTTGATTTACTTTTTGGCTGGTTCGGTACAACATTGTGGACTGAAGGACTTGTTTCTGTGCTGTACTGGTCTATGTGACTTTGAACTATCACCCAAAATGAACAAAAACTCAACAAACTGGAAGCAGAGAGGATGGTGGAGTGCCCAGCAGGAGATACCTCCATTCAAAGTTATAGGGCAGGAAACCTGGGATTGAGGTGGGGGAAGAAATCCTTCACTCGGACTATGGTGAAGCTCTACCACAGTAGGCAGCAGCCAGGTACAAGCGTTCATAAGGAGGAAGTGGACACATTTATAGACACAAAGGACATTAGGACATTTAGAGAGAAGGAGATATGGTATTGAGAGAGGATCATATTGAATGATAGAATGGATTCAAAGGCCACGAGAGGCAAATCCAGTCGTTCAGCACCAACTGTGTGGGAAATGAGGAACTGCTTGATCGACAATAGATATGGATATGGAAAATTACCCAGGGAAACAATGGGAGAGGAAATGGGCGGCAAGATGCCATAGCTGGGAGAGTCGCTATCTCACAGTGCCATTTGCACAGGTTTGGTCCTGACCTCAGGTGTCGTCTGTGTGGAGATTGTGTCTTTGTGTAGATATATGTCGTGCCTGTGAGTGTGTGTGTGTGTGTGTGTGTGTGTGTGTGTGGTGTATGTGAGTGTGAGTCTGTATGTTTGCATTTGAGTCTGTGTGTGTGTGAGAGAGAGAGAGAGAGAGGTTGAGTGGTTGCTGTGAACTGGCCTTAGTGTGAAGGTGAGTGGAAATTGATTGGAATGTGAAGAATGCCATTAGTGCTGGTGGTGAGCACGTACTCAATGGGCCAAAGGGCTGGTTTCAATGCTGTTTCACTCCAGGAGGGAATGTTTAATGCAGTAGGGATTTTTTATGCAATATGGAACTGTCTGAAGAGGCAGATTCCATGGTAATTTGTAAAGGACAATTCGATCCAATGCGCAGAATGAAAAGAGGCTGCAGCAGGTTGTAAACACAGCCAGCTCCAGCACGAGTACTAGCCTCCCCATCATCGAAGACATCTTTAAAAGACCAGCCTCAAGAAGACAGCATCCATTTAGAAGGACCTTCAAATGTATAGTGCACATGTGCCGGTCATGCATACGGCCTGGTACAGCCGTTCTGATCTAGTCTTACTTTCTTCTTACTTTTTAATCACGTTATTTTTTGTATTTTTTTTTCCTCACAGTAACACGTCGAAGCTGCACCCTCTCTAACGTGCTGGTAGAGAGAGTTTTATTTGGGTTTTCTTTAGCACTGGAAATGGTTACATCCCGACACATGGGACAGAAGCAAGGTCGCATTGTGTATTCCACAGACCAGCAAATTCTGGCCGGTTTAGCGAGCAGAGCGGCGGACACCCCTGCTGAAATCTGGAGGAAAACACACAGAGGATGCAGAGGGGAATCACAAAGCTGAGGAAAGAGGACCGGGTTGAGACAACAGAGACTTTTGGAGAAGAGGAGTTCGGTGGGTAATACAGTTCCGGCTGACTGGAAGTGCACCGAGAGCAGTAAGCGTAAAGGAGTGGGGTGCTTACTGTTCTGGTTAACAACGGATGGTGCAATCCGGGGTATGTTACGATCGAGGAACATGTTTGCAGACTGGATACTGAACTTTTTACTGTTGGACTTCGGCCACATTCCACCGTGATACAACACTGGGCGGCACGGGAGGTCGTTACTGCCTGTGGCCATCGAACTTGCAGCTCCTCCCGTGGAGGGTCAGACACCCTGAGCCAATAGACTGGTCCTGGACTTATTTTCCACCTGGCATAGTTTGCATTTTGTTGTTTGATTGTTGGGGTTTTTTGTATTGCTATATTTACGCTCTATTCTTGGTTGGTGCGGCTGTAACGAAACCAAATTTCCCTCGGGATTAATAAAGTATCTCTATCTATCTATCTATCTATCTATCCAGGACATAATGTCTTCTCATTGCTTCTGAGGGTCATCACCTTGTTGTGGTGGAGAGGCTTTGAGTTCCTGAGATCGTGAGAGCAATGCTCTCTGGATATCAGAGGTAAATTCTTTACGTGGAGAGTGGTGAGTTTGTGGAATGCCCTGCCAGGGGTGGCAGTAGAGGCAGGAACATTAGGGACATTTAAGAAACTCATAGATAGGCACATGGATGACAGAAAAATGGAGGATTGTGTAAGAGGGAAAGGTTAAATTGATTTTAGAGTGGGTTAAAAGGTCAGCATAATATGGTGGGCCCAGGAGTCTGTACTATGTTGTAATGTTCCAGCTTTAACATCACCAGCATCTGTCATGAAATTTGTTTAAACCCTTTTTTCACCCTCTCAAAACCTCCACAGATTTCACCAACTGTGACTCCCCCATCGCAGCTGTACAGAACGAGAGTCCTGCCCAAGGCCAAGGTGATGTCACTAAGGTTCTGGCAGATGTTGAGAAACAGGTTACAGGAAACCCAGAGGGTGCAGATGTGTTTGGGCAGAGCACTAATCCAGTCTGCTCTTGGCTCAACTGTAGGTTACAACCGCAAACCCCTGAACAGAAGGAAACAAGCAGAGTACTGAACCAATACCTGTGAAGTGTCTACATGTCTTCCAAAACTAGAGGCAAATGGGTAGAATCCACTGTGGTACTGAATATCTGGTTCTTGGAGCCACAGTGTGCCATAGGAACAGTGCTGTAACTCTTGTTATTTATAAATAACTTGGATGTGAATACAAAGTACGGTTAGTAAGTCTGCAGATGAGATATTACAATATTATTGTAATTTATGGTTTTTTATTATTGTGTATTGCAATGTACTTCTGCCACAAAACAACAGTTTTCACTACATATACCAGTGATATTAAACCTGATTCTGGGTCTGAATTTGATACAAAAGCAAGTGGTGTCATTGACAGTGAAGAAAGTTATCAAAAATTACAGGAGGTTCTTGATCAGCTGGGTAAGTGAGCCAAGGATTGGTAAAAGATTTTCAAAAGTGTTGCATTTGAAAAATCAAACCAGGGCAGGACTTAAACAGTGAAGGGTTACACCCTGGTGAAGTGTTGTGGAACAGAGGGACCTAGTTTGCTGGAAATGGCATCACAGGTAAAGGGTCTCGGCCTGAAACATCGACTGTTTATGATGCTGCCTGAGCTGCTGAGCTCCTCCAGCACCTTGTGTGTATTGCTCTAGATTTCCAGCATCTTTTGTGTCTATGGTGAAGAAGACATTTATTGATTGATTAATGGATTGATTGATTGATTTGAGATACAGTGCAGAGTGGGCCCTTCAGTCTCTTTGAGAAGTGCCACCCAGCTAACCTAGCCTAATCACAGGACAATTTACAGAGCAATTAATTGGAATGTGGGAGGAAACCGGAGCACTGGGAGGAAATCCATGTGGTCACAGGGAGAACGAACAAACTCCTTACAGACAGTGGGCAGGAATTGAACCCAAGATGCCTGTACTATAAAGCATTGTGCTAACCACTATGCTATCATGCTGCCCAGTATTTCAGGTGTACAAGGTGTTGGTGAAGTCACACTTGGGAGTATTGTGTACAGATTTAGTTACCCTCCTAAAGACACCATTACCATGGAAAAAGTGTAGGGAAGATTTGGGAAGATGTTGAGGGCCTGAGTTATAGGAAGAGTTTATGGCAGACTGGGACATTATTCTCAGGGAAGAGGAGCTAAAAACCAGAGGACAAGGGTAAAGGTGAGAGGAGAAAGATTTAAAAAGGACCTGATCAGCAACTTCTTCGCACAGATGGCAATGTGCATGTAGAAGCTGCCAGAGTATAATGACAACATTAAAAGTACATTTGGATAAATACACAGATTGGAGTGGGTTTAAAGGAATACGGGCCAAATGCAAGCAAATGGGACTAGCTTACTGGGCACAGGGTTAGCATTGACTAGATGGGCTGAAGGGCCTGTTACACTACTCTATGGCAGGCTCTTCACAAAAAGAAGAGGAAGTTATGGGGTGATTTACAATAGGGTATGAATTGTTTTGATTGAGTAGGTCAGAGGAAACTCCTTGTGGCAGAGGACCACTCTTTGTGGTCCAATGGGACAATGTGTACTGGCCCTGTCTCCTTTAGGACAACACGTGGGACTGGGGCTCGGTGAAATTGGGGTATGCACTTCCAAGAGGTGGGTGACCAGAGCCGTCCATCTCTTCCCTTTCCTGTTTCATATAGTTGGGTTGTTGTTGATTGTTAGTCACCAAGAGCCCCTTATCCCAGAGGATATAACCAGACTTGCTGCAAACAACCAGGTGAGCATTCTCTCATCTTTATTACCACTCATGGTTAAAGTTATTCATTAAAAATATATTCCACACAAAGTTTACATGTTACAATCACAAAATCAAAAGAATCCCAATAGATGGAACTGAGAGACATCTAATTCTCCAAAGTCATGTCGGCTTTGCTCAAGTACACAGCTGCATTCTCACAAGGTTTTATAAAATAGCTTATTTTCAAAGAACATTACTGGCATGGGGAAATAATAATGATATCTGTTGTCATGTCTGTGAATCTAATGTAAAAAATGTTGTTAATATGTACAGTGTCTAAGCATTGAAAATGATAATGAAATTCGCATGGGGTAGGAAGATGATTGCAGTGTATGCCATAGCCTGCAGTGGTCATCTGCAGTGATGCAGGTTCTGTGAAATAACAAGAACAGGAAAGCGCGCGGGCAGATTAAAGATACCTGCCGAGCTGGGCCAGACCATCATGGTCACTCCAACAAAGACTATGTTTTCTCAGTCTGCACTTGATAGTGGGACTGGGGAAGGCAGTCCCAGGGTGAGAGAGAGAGGTGTATTGAGTACAGGAGATGGAATGTTATGTTGAAGTTTATAAGACATTGATGAGACCTAATTTGGAGTATTGTGCACAGTTTTGGTCACCTACCCCCAGGAAAGATATAAATAAGGTTGAAAGAGTCCAGAGAAAATTTACAAGGATGTTGCCAGGTCTGAGTTATATGGATTTGATGGAGATATACAAAATTATGAGGGGTATAGACAGGGTAGATGCAAGCAGGCTTTTCCCACTGAGGTTAGGTGGTTCTACAATTAGAGGTCATGGGTTAAGGGTGAAAGGTGAAATGTTTAAGAAGAACATGAGAGGAACCTTCTTCACTAGAGGGTCGTGAGAGTGTGGAATGAGCTACCAGCACAAGTGCTGCATATAAGCTCAATTTCGACGCTTCAGAGAAATTTGGATAGGTACATGGATGATAGGGGTTTGGAGGGCCACGGTCCCAGTGCAGGTCAATGGGAGTAGGCAGGTTAAATAGCTCAGCACAGACTAGATGGGCCGAAGGGCCTGTTTCTGTGCTGTACTTTGGCTCTATGAGAATGTGGGGAAGAGAGAGAGATTGTGTGAAAGAGAATCAGAGAGAAAGAGAATAGAGAGAAAGTCACTAGAGAGAAAGTGTCTGTGCATGCATGTGTATGCATTACTGTGCATGTGCACATGTGTGTGCATTGAAGTGTGTATTAGTGTGTGTGTGTGTGTGTGTGTGTGAACAATTTGCAGTCGTCAGCTCTCCTGTTTCATTTCTTCTCATTTAAAGTAAGATGAACAATGTGATGCCACATGAGATCACATCGGGGAACAGCCACATAACAGGCTTGGAGAATTAAATATCTCTTAAACAAATGGCAAGAACGTATCTATAACAAGGCACTTAACTTCAGTACTTTAAAAGTGGTTAATTTTTATTTGAACAGAAAATATTAAATGCAGGAATGTCAGAGAGTTTGCAGGAGGAGAGAACACTGCAAATTGCTGTATTCTCCAAAGTAAATCCTTCATTCTCTCTGGTCAGTCAGTGTTGGGACCACTGCGCATCACTGTTGGCCCTACACACCAGCCCCTGGGGATTGATGTTCACAAATTGCGACAAAGTAAGCTAAGAGTTAAAAGTTGCTACGAAGCTGGTCAGGGTGAAGTCTGTAGGAAGGATCACTTTCACTAACTAGCAAACCTGCTGATTTAAACTACTGTCACCTTATCTTAACCAACTTAACCTTTCCTTCATCACTGAGCCTTGAGAAGTTAATCCAATTCAGTCTGTGCATATCCTATAATGAAGCAATTTTACAGCTGCCAGTTGCAGCTTGACTTTATTCAAACATGTACATAGGGTAGATACTTATCCATGGTCACAAGAGTTTAATGCATAACCCACAGAAGCTGCTTCTGAAATCTGGCTCCATTGTTTCCATGTGCACCCTGTCCTATCTTGTGCATTTAGACCATGAGCTATAGGAGCAGAATTAGGCCATTTGGCCCATTGAGTCTGCTCCACCATTCCATCATGGTTGATCCATTATCCCTCTCAACCCCATTCTCCTGCCATCTCCTCACAACCTTTGATGCCCTGACTAACCAAGAGCCCATTATCCTCCACTTTAAATATGCCCACTGAGTTGGCCTCCACAGCCACCTGTGGCAATGAATTCCAGAGATTCATCACCCTCTGGCTAAAGAAATTCCTCCTTATCTCTGTTCTTTACAGCTAGCAATACAAAAGGCCTGGAGCTGATCAGCTGTGATTATATTGAATGGCTGGACAGGCTTGATGGGCCGAGTGGCCTACTCTTGTTCCTACTGTGTTCCTTCGTGACTGAGGACAAATTTCTCACTGAATTCTTCAATGGGTTTCCACTGGCCAACAATGATCTCAGGGGTAAACCTTCTCCGTTCTGGATTGACAACTTCTTCAGTGAGCTTAACGGAGATGCGGGGAGTTCCTTTAGCCAGAAGGTAGTAAATCTGTGGAATTTATGGATGCAGACGACTGTGGAAGCCAAGTCATTGGGAATATTTTAAGCAGAGGTACTTGATTAGTCAGGGCTTCAAAGGTTAAGTGGAAAAAGCAGGAGAATGGGGTTTGAGAGGAATAATAAATTAGCCATGATGAAATGGTAGAGCAGACTCGATGGGCTGACTGGCCTAATTCTGCTCCAATGTCTTATGGTCTTAATCGTATGCAATGGAACATATCCTAAAAGCTGGAATCAAATGAATTTTGATGCTGATGAGAATTGTTGGTGCTCACTTTTCTCAGTCAGTACCCAAATGAACTCATATGAGTCCTGGTGGAGGTAGATGACTTGTTGGTCTCCTTCTCTGACCAATCGTGCCCTCTTATCCACTGATCCCACCGCACTTAGGACAAGGCATCATCACTGTTGAATAAATTCATTGAGGCAGGATGCCTTAAGATAGCACTGGAGTGGGTAAAGTACCACAATAGGCCAGAGTGACAATGCCCAATCAGCCTGTGACCTACTGAATAAAACTGGGATCCATCACTTCATCCCTCCCACCTTATGCGACTCATTCACCTCCAATTACTTCCTGGGATCTATTCAATCCTATCACCTCATAGAATCCATTCAACCTCTAGTTGTACACACAAAATGCTGGAGGAACTCAGCAGACCAGGCAACATCTATGGAAAAGAGTAAACAGTCAATGTTTGGGCCAAGACTCTTCACCAGGCCTGCTGAGCTCCTCCAGCACTTTGTGTGTATTATTCAGTTTCTAGCATCTGCAGATTTTCTCTTGTTTGTGAACCTCTGGTTGCCCTGTTTTGCTGTAAGTTTGTCTCACTTCTGTACGTGGGAGCCCCTCTGTCTGATTACCTCACCCCCTCGCTGCGTACGAACCCCTCAGATTACCTCACCCCCCTCGCTGCATAGGAAACCCTCTGTCTGATTACCTCACCCTCCTCGCTGCGTAGGAGCCCCTCTGTCTGATTACCTCACCCCCCCTCGCTGCGTAGGAACACCCCTGACTAATTACCTCACCCCTCTCGCTGTGTAGGAGCCCCTCCGTCTAATTACCTCACCCCCCTCACTGCTTAGGAGCCCCTCTGTCTGATTACCTCACCCCCTCGCTGCGTACGAACCCCTCTGTCTGATTACCTCACCCCCCTCGCTGCGTAGGAACACCTGTGTCTGATTACCTCACCCCACTCACTGTGTAGGAATACCCCTGACTAATTACCTCACCCCCCTCACTGCGTAGGAACACCTGTGTCTGGTTACCTCACCCCCCTCGCTGCGTAGGAACCCCTCTGTCTGATTACGTCACCCCCTCGTTGCATAGGAACCCCGCTGATTACCTCACCCCCCTCGCTGCGTAGGAACCCCTCTGTCTGATTATCTCACCCCCCTCGCTGCGTGGGAACCCCTGGGTCTGATGACCTCACCCCCCTCGCTGCGTAGGAACCCCTCTGTCTGATTATCTCACCCCCCTCGCTGCGTGGGAACCCCTGGGTCTGATGACCTCACCCCCCTCGCTGCGTAGGAGCCCCTCTATCTAATTACCTCGCGCCTCTCGCTGCGTAGGAGCCCCTCTGATTACCTCACCCCCCCCTCGCTACGTAGGAACACCTCTGACTGATTACCTCACCCCCCTCGCTACGTAGGAACCCCTCTGTCTAATTACCTCACGCCCCTCACTGCGTACGAACCCCTCAGATTACCTCACCCCCCTCGCTACGTAGGAGCCCCTCTGTCTAATTACCTCACCCCCCTCGCTGCGTGGGAACCCCTCTGTCTGATTACCTCACCCCCCTCACTGCGTACGGACCCCTCAGATTACCTCACCCCCCCTCGCTGCATGGGAACCCCTCTGTCTGATTACCTCACCCCCTCGCTGCGTACGAACCCCTCTGTCTGATTACCTCACCCCCCTCGCTGCGTACGGACCCCTCAGATTACCTCACCCCCCCCTCGCTGCATGGGAACCCCTCTGTCTGATTACCTCACCCCCTCGCTGCGTACGAACCCCTCTGTCTGATTACCTCACCCCCTCGCTGCGTACGGACCCCTCAGATTACCTCACCCCCCCTCGCTGCATGGGAACCCCTCTGTCTGATTACCTCACCCCCCTCACTGCGTACGGACCCCTCAGATTACCTCACCCCCCCTCGCTGCATGGGAACCCCTCTGTCTGATTACCTCACCCCCTCGCTGCGTACGAACCCCTCTGTCTGATTACCTCACCCCCCTCGCTGCGTGGGAACCCCTCTGTCTGATTACCTCACCCCCTCGCTGCGTACGAACCCCTCTGTCTGATTACCTCACCCCCCTCGCTGCGTGGGAACCCCTCAGATTACCTCACCCCCCTCGCTGCGTGGGAACCCCTCAGATTACCTCACCCCCCTCACTGCGTACGGACCCCTCAGATTACCTCACCCCCCCTCGCTACGTAGGAACACCTCTGACTGATTACCTGACCCCCCTCGCTACGTAGGAACCCCTCTGTCTAATTACCTCACGCCCCTCACTGCGTACGAACCCCTCAGATTACCTCACCCCCCTCGCTGCGTGGGAACCCCTCAGATTACCTCACCCCCCTCGCTGTGTAGGAACCCCTCTGACTGATTACCTCACCCCCCTCGCTGCGTAGGGACCTCTGTGACTGATTACCTCACCCCCCTCACTGCGTAGGAGCCCCTCTGTCTAATTCTTCCTCAAGACCATATGCTCAGTGATATCTGTCACCATCACCAAAAGGAAATAGGCCACTGTTTATCTTTCACTCGTTAGATAAAAGCTTAACCGTGCATTTTCAGTCCATGTTTAACATATTCAAATCCTTATATTTTTATTGCTAAGAATTGCTAATCTAAGCAGGTTTGGAAGCTGCCAGCAGAGGATGAGTGGCAAGTGTCTGTGAGGGAACTTGTACACAGTGTTAGTCACACGGTCATTGCTTCAGCAATCTCTACTGTAACTTGTTAGTGCTGGTACTGTAATGGACAGTTTAGTTTCATTCGTCAGTTCCAGTACATCGTCTGTCCAGGTTCTATAACACAGGAATGCTGTTAAAGCTGAGCCCGAAGAAGCGGGGGGCTTCCATCAAAAACAGTCTAGTCTCTGACCCGCCTCTCAGGCCTGCAGCACCCGCTGCTTCCGGGCTTCGCCTAAATGCTGGTTGATTTGTCAGCTGGAGTTCCGGTTTTCACCTGTCTTCTGCTCTTCGACACAATCACAGAACTAATCTCCCCCACGATCTTCTCCTCTGAAGCGTGCTCCTCCTGGTAGACTGTTGTGAAGCCCACTTTAGGCATCTGCAGTTTAAAGAGTCGCTTTGTACCATCCTCGCTCTCCTGTTGCCCCTCCAAGTCGGTGTTGTTTTCATACCCCAGAGAGCTGGACTTGTTGCCAAGGGACAACTTTGGGAGCTTGAACTTGGCCGACTTGTCTTTGCTGTCTGTCTGTTCCCTATCATCCCCTGGGCTGCCCTTTGGTTTGGGCTCCTTACCTGTGGCCAACACATCTTTAGACTTGCCAGAAGTAAAGCCCAGTATGCTTTTAGACTTTGCGTGACCAGTATCCCCTCTCGAATCCTGGGATACCAACTCTGTCCTGGCAGTTGATGTTACTAGATTTGACATCTCCGTGTCCTCGTCGGACCCTGCTTTTTCACCGCTTTTCTTTTTGAACCCAGAGAAGCTGATTTTGGGTGCTTTGATTTTTGAACCCCTTACATCCCCTCTGTCAGCTCTAGGAGAGGAGGTCTTGAAGGACTGATCAGAATGGGCTTGGAGGCCTGCATCGTCCTTGGAGACGGACATCTCTGTTTTGACCAGCTGAAGGTTCAGTTCGTTGTCACTATCCCTGACCTTCTGATAGGGTGAGGAAAACTCTACTTTTGGAAGTTTTATTCTGCCCATCTTTCCGGGGCTTCCAGGCTCTTCGCTGTCCCCATTAATGTGAACTGCCTGCGCCTCCCCCCTCATTATATTAACAGCTGTTGCTTTAATAGGTGTGAAACTAACCTTTGGCAACTTCAGCTTCATTTTTGATTTCCCATCCAGGCTGTCTGGCTCATCAGTTTCCTCAACTCTGGCACCCTTTTTCCAAGAAGTTTGAATCTCCCACTCTCCCTTCCTCGTTGAATCAACCGGCTCTCCATTTCTATTGAACTCCATGGTTTTACTCTTTGGCCACGAGATTTCAAAACTGGGCATCTTCACCTTGGACATCTTCAGCTTGGCCTCTGCACTGTCTGTCTCAGCCAGGCTTCCTTTCACAGCTGGTGACCTGCTGCGGTCCCTGGCCTTGGTTTTCACATGTTCCTCAGGACCTTTTGGTTTTGACACAGAAAAGCCAAGCACTTGCTTCCTGGTTTTGTCGGTTTTCAATTCTGCATCAGGTCCCTCAAGCCCCACACCTAATTTATAACTGACTTCCCGACCCTTTGCCTCAGAAATAGCTGTGGACGAGCTCACCTCCCCTTGCTCCTTACCACTGGATAACTCCACTCCGACATTTGACATTTTATTTTTTAGCTTGCTTAGCACACTCTCCGAGACATCCCCTGCCTCCACCTGAACCTGGGGACCTTTAATGTCTATTTTAGCCCCAGAGCTGCTTCTATCTCCAGGTGTTCCTTGGACCTTCTCCTTGGAGGATCCAAATGAGGGCAATGTAACCTTGGGTACTTTCAGCTCAAGAGCGTCAGTATCAACCTCACTAAGAGTTCCTTTTCCCTCTGCGAGGGGCAGGTCAATGTCGTCACCTCCTGTTTCTATCCCAGCACATAAGTCACTGGTTTTAGGGGATGAGATTTCCACACTGGGCATTTTAAAGGGTACTTTTGTGGACATTGCTCCTGAACCAGCGATGTCTCCACCAGGCTTCTGGCCTGCTCTGATCTCAGCTTTATCTCCTGCGGACGTTTCATCTTTGGTAAAGCCAATCTCGACCTTGGGCATCTTCACCTTCAGCATCTGGAGCTTGCCCTCAGCGTCCACATCTGAACCCTCAACATCAGCCTCACCCTTCGACCTTCGGAATTCCATTTCTGAAACCTTCACATTCCCTGTCACCATTCCATCGTCATCTTTCCTGCTGCTCCCGGACATCCCAAAATCAGGCATGGTCAGCTTGGGCATTTTAAACCTAGAATCTGAGCTGTCAGCGCTAATAACTGGGGCTGAGATCTCACCCCTTCCTTCCTTTGCTACACCTTTGATTTCATGGTTAATAGTAGTGACCTTGCCTTTTGGAAAATTGACATCCAGGTCAGCATCTGGTCCTTTCATCTTTGGAGCTGCGATAGTAACTGACGGAATCTTGACCTTGAACTTAGTTCCTTCGGAATCCCCTTCTGCCTGCCCAGACTCTCCCACTTCCCCTTTCTGGTCTTTCCCAAGAGACAGGACAAACATTTTCAGTTTGGACTCTTTGCCTTTTCCTTCCATGCCTTCCATCTCTATGTCAGCTTCCGTCTCGGCCGATTTTGACGAGATCCCAATTTTTGGCAGTTTCAGTTTCAACTTGCCTCCCTCTGTTTCTGTTTCAGATTTAGTTGCCTCAGTTGTGTCCTCTAAGGCCTTGTCTTTCGATGTTGTCATTCGAATCTTGGGCACTTTAATGACCTTATCCTCTCGCCCTTCCTGTCCCTCTCCTCCCACCAGGTGAGATTTAACTTCCCCTTTCACTTTTGGCTTGGGTTTCTCCATGGGGACGCTGGCTTCCACACTCGTCTCTGCTCCCGCTCCAGACAACCCGAAACTCGGCAAGGACACCTGAGGCATCTTTAGCTTAAATCCAGCCCCCGGCTCCTCAGTGTCAACTTTGAGGTCAGAGGAATCGCTAGAGGCCCTCTTGTCTTTGGAGCGACTGAAGTTAATATCGATTTCGGGAGCTTTAAATTTTGGTGGCGAGATCTTTGGCAGTGTAAAACCAGGCATCTTAAACCTTTCCTCTGCCTCAGGTCCTTCAACCTCAAGGAGGGAAGCATCCATATCGATGTCTGCATCTGATGGTTTAACTTTCGGGAGAGAAATGTCAATCTTGGGCATTCTTGCTTTGAAGCTCATACCCTTGCCGTCAGCATCATCAACATGGTGACCCCCACCTACTCCTGGGCTGCAGGTGTCTTCTCCTGGTTCTTTATCCTTTGAACCAGACACCCCAAACTTAGGCATTCCCAGCTTGGGCATCTTCAGTTTGAAGGCTGCATCATCAGCTTGACAGCTTATCAAGGTGGCCTCACCCTCCACTCCCCTGACAGTGGCATCGATCTTGGGCATGGGAAAACTGAGGTCAACTTCAGGTGCCTTTACCTTAGGCATTGAAATGTCAATTGCTGGCATCTTCATTGATGGGAGCTTCTGTTTCCCCTCGGGATCGACCACTTCTGCATCGACTTTCACTTTTGGAATCTTTAACTCCCCCCCATAAGTTTTCAGGTCCACTTCCGAAACGTCAACTTCTGCCCCCGGCCTCCTTATCTCGGGCACCGAGATTCCAATCGAGGGCATCTGTACTTTGGGAATTTTCAGCTTGCTGCCAGACCCATCTGCTTCTGCACTCAAGGATCCTGTTTTGGCTTTGACTTCAGGAGACCTTCCACTAGGGATTGGGATATCCATGTCCTCTTCATATTTTTTGGAAGTCCCAAAAGAAGGCATTTTGATCTTTGGCATCTTAAACCTTCCCTCCTTTCCTTTCAGCTTTACATCATCTATATCTACATCTCCTTTGACTCCTGAGTCGAGAGCCTTCCCTTTGGCCTGGACTTTACCTTTTCCCTCAACATGGCTGACCTTCAGCTCAACTTCCGGCATGTTCCCATCTCCCCCCACCTCCTCTTTACTTTTCAAATCGAACTTTGGGAGGGATATTTTGGGCATCTTCACTTTAGCATCGGGCCCTTCCACCTTAATCCCACCACTGTCAGCTTTGGAATCCTTCTCAGTGGAGAAAGGTGACTTCACTGATGGCAGGTTTATATCAACTTCTGGGACCTTAACCTGAAGAGCTGACGTGTCGATTGTGGGCAGTTTCACCGAAGGCATCTTCACTTTTGTTTCTGCATCTTCCACTTCAATTTTCCCCTTTGAGATCTTTGTTTCCCTTTTGACATCAGTCTCTGCTGTTGGGGCAGACACCTCCGCCTCACTCGGTCTCATTTTGGGTAGAGCTACTTCACATTTAGGGATTTTAAGTGCTGGGCTTTTTGCATCAGCATCTGTCTCCTTGGCTGCCTTCACCTCTGCTCCAGCCTCTTTACCTTTAATGGAAATATCAAACTTCGGAAGTGATACCTTTGGGATGTGAAGAGTGACCTCAGGTCCTTCCATGGTAGCCTTCGGCACGTCGCTGGCTACACCGGTCTTTGGTGACTTGGTAGCAGCAACTAATTCAGGAGCATCTGCTTTTCCTTTGGGAAGGCAGACATCGACTTCAGGGACTTTGACCTTGAATGCTGACAGATCAACAGTGGGCATTTTAGAGCCGCCTTTGGGGCTGCTCGGTTCAGCTTTTGCCTCTTTGCTGCTAGGTGACATACCGAATGACGGGAGCGAGACTTTCGGCACTTTCAGCTGCAGCTCAAAGCCTTCTAAGCTCGATTCAGATGGTTGGTCCCCACCTTTAGGAGCCTTGACATCTCCTTCAGCAGCCTGGACCTCAGCTCCCCCTGATGGAAGATGAATGTTAACATCAGGAATCTTCACCTTAGGTGCAGATATGTCCAGAATGGGCATCTTGACACCGGGCAGTTTCCCCATAGTGAAACCTGAATCTTTGACCTCAGCGTCCACAGAAGTTCCCATCTCCACTTCTGCAGGTTTCATTCTGGGGACAGCGATCTCAAACTTGGGCATGGTTATCATGGGAGGCTTGGGCTTGGCATCGTCTCCGTCTGTGTCTACTTTGGCACCTGCCTCCACTTCTTTCCCGCCGGTTGACAACTTTGGGAGGGAAACTTTTGGTACTTTCAGCTTCAGGTCGAATCCCTCCGGCTGCTGCCCAACCCCCGACACTTTTGCTGTTTTCCCATCTGGTATGGCAGCTGACCTAGAGACATCTGCCTTACCCACCGGAAGCTGAACATCTGGGAGTGTGACTTTGGGCACTGCGATGTCAATGGTTGGCAATTTCACTGATGGGAGCTTCATTTTGGCCTCATGATCTTCCAATTGAGGGCCCTTAATATCAAGTTTAACCTTGGAAACATGCACCCCAGACACCCCAGCTTCTGTCTTTGGCATGGGAACATCAGCTCGAGCCTCGTCTAGTTTCACTTTAGGCATAGAAACTTCAACCTTTGGCATCTTTATCACAGGGCCCAAAGCCTCTGGAGCTGCCTCTGCCATGCCTTCTTTACCCTTGGCAAAGATGCCAAATTCTGGCAGTGAGACCTGGGGCATCTTCAGTCTTGCTTCGGGTCCCTCAATGGTGATTTTAGACTTCTGGGCATCAGTCTTTGTGGTCCCAGAGTCCCGCGGCCCAGATCCCACAGTGGGGAGTTCTACTGCAGCCTTTTGTAGACTGATATCAACATCTGGTACCTTGGGGGCTGAGATGTCAATTGTCGTGACCTTCTGTGCAATTTCTTTGATCTTTCCTTCCAGCCCAAGTGTCTTAGAGCTGCCGACAGCAATCTCAACCCCTGATATGGTTACATCTTCTTCGCATGGCTTTATTTTCGGTACAGAAATGTCAATGGCAGGCATTTTCAGCTTGTCCTCTGACTCTTCCACTTGACCTCCTGCCTCCTTGCTCTCCCCTTTGTGTTTTGCACCCACTGTGTCCGTTCCCTCCACACCTTTCAGTTCAAGCGAAGGCATTTTTACCTTAAAGCCGGGTCCTTTTGCACCAACTTCCCCTTCAGCTGATGGGCCTTTGACATCAACGTCAGCCTTCGGTAATCCAATATCTAGTTCAAGCTTTGGAGCTTGCACTGGGAGCCCCAGCAGTAACTTGCTCTCAGCTGCCTCTCCATCAGCCAAGATTCCCACTTTCACAGAATCCTTCAACTCCACTTTTGCCTTTGGATTTGGAGCTTCCATCTTTTCCTTTCTCGTCAGGTCAAACGAAGGCATTTTAATTTTTTTCTTCACCTCCTGGTCCTCCTCTGTGACCTGCCGTGATTTTGCCAAAACAGTAGCTTTCTCCTTTGGTTCCATGCCAACCTCAACTTTGACCTTCCCAGGATCACTCGTACGGAATCCTGGGAATCGGATCCTCTTCTTCTTGCCCTTAATCTGCCCCTCTCCAAAGGAAAGTTCAGCTTCCACCTCAGGATGTCTCACCTTGCCTTCACCTTTCAAAGCTGCCTCATCTTTGGGAGAGGTGATACTCAATCTTTTAAACCTGGAGAACTTGGGGAAAGCGAACTCCACGTCCACAGGCACATCTAGTTCTACAGCTGCCTCGTCTTTGCTGAGGATCCTTCCCTTCATCAGCTGCTTGGTCTTCTTCACAGGTGAGATACTCTTGACACTCTAAACAGAGACACAACATCTGTCATCAGAATTCAGCTACAGTATCACACAATAACATTGGAGATGGTCAACATTGGGTAAAGTTTACCTGGAACATTAAACCAGAAGAACAGGCAGAATGGTCACAGGAATGAAAGGGTTAACATATGAGGAGCATTTGATTGGTTCTGGGCCCGTGCTCCATAAGGCCATAAGATACAGGAGCAGAATTGGGCAATTTGGCCCATCGAGTCTGCTCCATCATTTCATCATGATTGATCCAATTTTCCTCTCAGCCCCAATCTCCTGCTTTCTCCCCATATCCCTTCATGCCCTATCAACCTCTGCCTTAAATATACATAGAGACTTGGCCTCCACAGCTTCCTGTGGCAACGAATTGCACAGATTCACCACTCTCTGGCCAAAGAAATTCCTCCTCATCTCCATTCTAAAAGAATGCCCCTCTATTCTGAGTGTGGGTCCTCTGGACTTAGACTCTCCCACCATAAGAAACATCCTCACCACATTCACTCAATCAAAGCCCTTAACCATTCGATAGGTTTCAATGAGGTCACCCCTTATTCTTCTGAATTCCAGCAAATACGGGCCCAAAGGCATCAAACGCTCTTTACAGTTCAATCCTGGAATCATTTGCAAACCTCTTTGAACCCTGTCCAGTTTCAGCACATCCTTTCTAAGATAAGGGGCCCAAAACTGCTCACAACACTCCAAGTGAGGCCTCACCAGTGCTTTATACAGTTTCAACATTACATCCTTGCTTTTATATCCTAGTCCTCTTGAAATGAATGCATTATATTTGCCTTCCTCAGCACAGAATCAGCCTGCAAATTAACCTTTAGGGAATTCTGCACAAGGACTCCCAAATCCCTTTGACCCTAAGTTTATTGCATTTTCTCTCCATTTAGAAAATAGCCAACCCTTTCATTTCTTCTGCCAAGTGCATGCCCATACACTTCTCGATATTGTTTTCTATCTGCCATTTCTATACCCATTCTCCTAATCTGTCTAAGTCCTTCTGTAGGCTCTCTACTTCCTCACACCAACACCTCTCTTCATATTGTCTGCAAAATTTGCAACAAAGCCATCAATTCCATCATCCAACCTCATTGAGATTTGACATAAAAAGAATCAGTCCCAACACAGACCACCAGTCACTGACAGCCAGTCAGAAAAGGCTTCCGTTATTCCCAATCTTTGCCTCCTGTCAGTCAGCCACTATTTTATCCATGCTAGAATCTTTCCTGTAATACCATGGGCTCATAGCTTCTAAAGCAGCCTCATGTATGGCACCTTGTCAAAGACCTTCTGAAAATCCAAGTATACAATATCCACCGATTTGTACATACACTAACCCTATGACAAAGGGTTCCGGCCCGAAATGTCAACTCATCGTTTCCACTGATGCTGCCCGACCTGCTGAGTTCCTCCAGCGTGCTGTGAGTGAAACTGTATAATCTTCCTAGTTCTGGCCTCACTAGCACATGGCACGTGTAGCAATCCTGAGATCACAACCCCAGAGGTCCTGCCTTTTAACGTAGCACCTAACTCTCTGAATTCTCCCTGCAGAACCTTGTCACTCATCCTACCCATGTTATTGATATCTACATGGACCACAATTTCTGGCTGTTCACCCTCCTGTTTAAGAATGCTGTGGTCTTGAAATGAGATATCCTGGACTCTGGCACCCAGCAGAAATCTCATTCTTGCCCATAGAATCTCCTGTCCATTCCCTTAACTAACAAATCCCCTATCACCACAGCGTACCTCTTCTCCTCCCAACCCTTCCCTTCTGAGTCATAGAGGTAGACACAATGCCAGAGACCCAACCAGGTAGGTTTCAGAGCGTTGAAAGGACTAGATAGGGTGGATGTGGAGAGGATGTTTCTATATTCAGAACTAGAGAACACAGCCTGAAAACTGAGGAGAAACCTTTTAGTGCAGAGGTGAGAAGGAATTTTTTTAGCCAGAGTAATGAATCAGTGGAATGCTCTGCCACAGACTGCGGTGGAGGCCAAATCCATGGGAATATTTATGGCAAAAATTGATTGTTTCCTGATCGGTCAGGGCAACAAAGGATATGGTGAGAAGACAGGTGTATGGGGTTGAGTGACCATAAGACTATAAGACATAAGATAGGAGCAGAAGTAAGCCATTTGGCTCATCGAGTCTGCTCCGCCATTCAATCATGGGCTGGTCCAATAGTTGCAGTTATCCCCACTCCCCTGCCTTCTCCCCATATCATTTGATGCCCTGGCTAATCAAGAACCTATCTATCTTTGCTTTAAAAACACCCAGTGACTTGGCCTCCACAGCCACTCGTGGCAACAAATTCCACAGATTTACCACCCTCTGACTAAAGTAATTTCTCCACATCTCAATACTAAAAGGACATCCTTCAACCCTGAAATCCTAAACTCTGCTACTATGGGAAATAATTTTGCCATATCTAATCTGTTCAGGCCTTTTAACATTTGGAATGTTTCTATGAGGTCCCCCCTCATTCTCCTGAACTTGAGGGAATACAGCCCAAGAGCTGCCAGACGTTCCTCATACGATAAACCTTTCATTCCTGGAATCATTCTCGTGAATCTTCCCTGAACCTTCTCCAATGTCAGTATATCCTTTCTAAAATAAGGAGCACAAAACTGCACACAATACTCCAAGTGTGGTCTCACAAGTGCCTGATAGAGCCTCAACATCACATCCTTGCTCTTATATTCTATACCTCTAGAAATGAATGCCAAAATTGCATTCACCTTCTTCACCACAAACTCAATCTGGAAGTTAACCTTAGGGTATCCTGCACAAGGACTCCCAAGTCCCTTTGCATACCTGCATTTTGAATTCTCTCCCCATCTAAATAATAGTCTGCCTGTTTATTTCTTTCACCAAAGTGCATGACCATATACTTTCTAACATTGTATTTCATTTGTCACTTCTTTGCCCACTCCCCTAAACTATCTGTCTCTTTGCAAGCTCTCTGTTTCCTCAACACTATCTGCTCATCACCTACCTTTCTATCATCGGCAAATTTAGCCACAAATCCATTAATCCCATAGTCCAAATCATTGACATACATCATAAAAAGCAGCAGTCCCAACACCGACCCCTGTGGAACTCCACTGGTAACCGGCCGTCAGCCAGAATAGGATCCCTTTATTCCCACTCTCTGTGTCCTGCTGATCAGCCTGTGCTCCACCCATGCTAGTAACTCCCCTGTAATTCCATAGGCTCTTATCTTGCTAAGCAGCCTCATGTGCGGCACCTTGTCAAAGGCCTTCTGAAAATCCAAGTACACCACGTCTACTGCATCTACCCTGCTTGTAATTTCCTCAAAAAAATTGCAATAGGCTTGTCAGGCAGGATTTTCCTTTCAGGAAACCATGCTGGCTTTGACTTATCTTGTCATGTGCCTCCAGGAAATCCGTAATCTCATCCCTAGCAATCGATTCCAACAACTTTCCAACCACTGATGTCAGGCTAACAGGTCTATAGTTTCATTTCTGCTGCCTCCCACCCTTCTTAAATAGTGGAGTAACATTTGCAATTTTCAGTCAACCGGTACAATGCCAGAATCTATCAATTCTTGAAAGATCATCGCTAATGCCTCCGCAATCTCTCCAGCTACTTCCTTCAGAACCCAAGGGTGCATTCCATCAGGTCCAGGAGATTTATCCACCATTAAGCTTCCTGAGCACCTTCTCAGTCATAATTTTCTTTTTTTTGTAATTTATTTTTTATTGAAGTTCATCATCAAAATCCCAGTCGTAATTTTCACTGCACATACTTCACTTCCCTGACACTCTTGAATGTCTAGTATACTGCAGATGTCTTCCACTGTGAAGACTGGTGCAAAATACGCATTCAGTTCCTCTGCCATCTCTGTGTCTCTCATTACAATATCTCCAGCATCATTTTCTATTGGTCCTATATCTACCCTTGACTCTCTTTTACCCTTTACTTAAAGAAGCTTTTGGTATCTTTTTTGATATTAGTCTGCAGCTTCCTTTCATAATTCATCTGTTCCATCTTAATGAACTTCTTAGTTTCCTTCTGCAAGTTTTTAAAAGCTTCCCAATCCTCTATCTTCGCACTAGCTCTGGCTTCCTTGTGTGCCCTCTCTTCTGCTTTTACTTTGGCTCTGACTTCACTTGTCAGCCATGGTAGTGTCTTTCTTCCATTTGAAAATTTCTTCTTATTTGGAATATATCTGTCTTGCACTTCCCTCATTTTTCACAGAAACTCCAGCCATTGCTGCTCTGCTGTCCTTCCTGCTAGTGTCCCTTTCCAGTCAACATGGGCCAGATCCCCTCTCATGCCATTGTAATTTCCTTTATTCCACTGAAATACCGACACATTGGATTTTAGTTTCTCCTCAGATTTCAAAGTGAACTCAATTACATTGTGATCACTGTTCCCTATGGGTTCCTTAACCTTACGCTCTCTGGTCATCTCTGGTCATTGCACAACACCCAATCCAGCACAGCCGATCCCCTAGTGGGCTCAACAACAAGCTATTCTAAAAAGACTTCCCTTAGATATCCTACAAATTCTCTCTCTTGAGGTCCAGTACTGACCTGGTTTTCCCAATCCACTTTCATGTTAAAACCCCCAATGTTATCATGACATCGCCTTTCTGACACCCCCTTTCTATCTCCCACTGTAATTTGTAATCCACAACCTGGCTGCTGTTTGGAGGCCTGTATACAACTGCAATTAGGGTCCTTTTACCCTTGCCATTTCTTAACTCAACCCATAGAGACTCTACACCTTCCAATCCTATGTCATCCCTTTCTAATGATTTAATATTATTTCTTATACACAGGGCCACACAAGCCCCTCTGCCTGCTAACCTGTCTTTCTGGTACATCATATATCCTTGGACGTTCAGCTCCCAAAGGCAGACATCCTTTAGCCAAGTTTCAGAGATGACCACAACATCATACTTGTCAATCTGTAGCTGAATTTCAAGATTATCCGTTTTATTTCTTATGCTGTGTGCATTCAAATACAGCACTCTCAGTCCAGTATTTGTTGCTTTCTGTTTTAACTGCACCATGCCTCTATTGCCCTGTAACTCATCCCACTGGCTGTGATTATGCCTCATCTCCTGCCTGTTCTTTCTATCATCTCTGTTGCACGCTATCGTTGATTTTTTTTTTGTTTTCCCCTTCCTCAGCCCTATAACTCCGGTTCCCATCCCCCTGCCAAATCAGATTAAACCCTTCGTAGCAGCTCTATTAAACCCGCCTGCTAGGATATTGGACCCCTTTGGGTTCAGGTGTAACCTGTCCTTTTCGTACAGGTTGTAACTCCTCCAGAAGAAGCCCCAATGATCCAGGAATCTGAAGCCCTGCCTCCTACACCAGTCTCTCAGCCACTCATTAATATGCTTGATCATGCTATTCTTATGCTCGTTGGCACAGTGAGATCCAGGATCAGCCATGATGGAATGGTGGAGCAGATTTGATGGGCTGAATGGCCTAATTCTGCTCCTATGTCTTACGGTCTGTGGTCCCTCTGTTAAGTCATTCCGCCCAACAGTATCCAAAGTTGTTTGAGGGGGGGGCGGATGGCCACTAGAGTACTCTGAACTAGCTCCTTAACCCTTCTCCCATTCCTGTGTCCTGCACTTTGGGTGTAACTACCTCTCTATATGTCCTATCTATCACTGCTTCAGCCTCCCGAATGATCAGGAGTTCATCCATTTCCAGCTCCAGCTCCTTCATGCAGATAGTTAGAAGCTGCGCTTCTTGCAGTTGTAGTCATCAGGCACTGGAGGTCTGCCTGACTTCCCACATCCTGCAAGAGGAGCATTGCACTATCCTGCCTGTCATCTTTACCCAGCTGAAGAGAAGGAAAAAACTTGAGCTTTTCTCTCCTTTCCTTTCTCTGAGTGAAACCTCTCTTCACGGAAGCCTCGAAGATGATGTCCACTGCATTTGCCCCTGCCTTCCTTTCATTTGTAGTGGTTAGCGCAATGCTTTCCAATCCCAGCGATCACTAATTGGGGTTCAATTGTAGGTTCTCCCCGTGTTCGCTTGGGGTTGCTCGGGGTGCTCTGGTTTCCTCCCACTTTGTGCAGGTTAGGGTTAGGATCAGTAAACTGTCAGCCTGCTCTGTTGGAGCCAGAAGCATGGTGACACTTTCAGGCTGTCCCCAGCTCATCCTTCGGCTGGTTGATGCAAACAACATATTTCACTCTATGTTTCGACGTGCACAAGACAAAGAAAAGTCGTAATTCTTTCTTGATCGTATGACTTTGAACGTACACAAAGGAAGGACGTGTACTCAGAATCAGAATCGGGTTTATTATCACCAGCATGTGACGTGAAATTTGTTAACTTAGCAGCAGCAGCAGTTCAATGCAATATATAATCTAGCAGAGGAAAAAGTAATAATAAATAAACTAAAAGTAATAATAAATAAACAAATAACTCAATAACGTATATCGAATAGATTTTTTAAAAGGTGCAAAAACAGAAATACTGTATATTAAAAAAAAGTGAGGTAATGTCCAAAGATTCAATGTCCATGTAGGAATCAGATGGCAGAGGGAAAGAAGCTGTTCCTGAATTGCTGAGTGTGTGCCTTCAGGCTTCTGTACCTCCTTCCTGATGGTAACAATGAAAAAAGGACATGCCCATCATGGCCACATTCCACCCATCACTGTCTCATGAAGGCAATATCGTCATAGAACATCGAACATAGAATAGTACAGCACAGTACAGGCCCTCCGGACCACAATGTTGTGCCGACTCTCAAACCCTGCCTCCCATATAAGCGCCCACCTTAAATTCCTCCATATACCTGTCTCTTAAACTTCACGAGTGTATCTGCCTCCACCACTGACTCAGGCAGTGCATCCACGCACCAGCCACTCTCTGAGTAAAAAACCTTCCTCTAATATCCCCCTTCAACTTCCCACCCCTTACCTTAAAGCCATGTCCTCTTGTATTGAGCATTGGTGCCCTGGGGAAGAGGCACTGGCTATCCACTCTATCTATTCCTCTTATTATCTTGTACACCTCGATCATGTCTCGTCTCATCCTCCTTCTCATCAAAGGTCTCCACTAATCAAGTCATGCCATCTTCTCACAACTACCCTCAGGCAGGAGGTACTGAAATTCCACACCACCAGGTTCTATAAATCTACTTCCCTTCAACCATTAAGTTCCTGAACCAACCTGCACAATTCTAATCGCTACCTCAGCACAGCAACACTGAGTCCATTCTGCACTCCAATGGACTTTAGTTTCTGGCTTCCAGTCCTGATGAAGGGTCTCGACCCGAAACTCTGACTGTCTATTCTCCCCGATAGGTGCTGCCTGACTTGCTGAGTTTCCCCAGTATTTTGAATGTTTTCAGCATCTGCAGAATCTCTTGTGCAAAGGACTGTAGGATATTTTTGTTCTAATTGTGTCCTTTCTTGTATGAAACTTGAAAGAAATCTTCCAGATGTGACCTAACTAGAGTATTATAAGCAACACACACAAAATGCTGGAGGAACTCAGCCGGTTAGGCAGCATCTATGGAAATAAATATGCAGTCAACATTTTGAGCCAAGATCATTCTTCAGGAATGGAAAGGATGCGAGAACAAAAAGGTGGGGGGAGGGAATGGAGAACAAGCTGGAAAGTGATAAGAGAAGCCAGGCAGGTGGGGGAGTAGCACTGAAGAAACTGGGAGGTGGTAGGTGGGAAAGGTAAGGGCTGGAGAAGAAGGAATCTGATAGGAGACAAGAGTGGACCATGGTAAAGTGAAGGAGGAGAGGCACTGGGGGAAGGTGAAAGGCAGGCAGGGAGAAGAGGGAAGAGGTCAGAGTGGGGAATAGAAGTAAAAGGAAGAGGGAGTGGGAAAATTACCAGAAGGATAAATGAATGTTAATGCCATCAGGTTGGAGGCTACCTAGATGGAATATGAGGTGTGCTGCAACATACCTTGGCCCGAAATCTACAGCACATTACAGGCCGACTCGTTTCTCTTCCCTTATACCCTTCAACATCTGTCTGTGTCTTCCACAGCGAAGCTTGTTGCAAAATACTCATTTAGTTCATTTGCCACCTCCTTCCCATTGATTCTATTGTATTTCTTTTTATTGCCTGCAAGAAGTGAGCCTCTGGGTTGTATATGTAGATGTTGGCATGTATCAGAGTCAGAATCATAACCAGGTTTAATAGCACTGGTGTATGTTGTGAAATTTGTTAACTTTGCAGCAGGAGTACAATGCAATACATGAAAAATATAGAAAAAATGATTACAGTAAGTATATAGTTGTATATTAAATAGTTAAATTAAAAATAGTGCAAGAACAGAAATAATAAAAGCGAGGAAGTGTTCATGGATTCAGTGTCCATTTTTGGATGCAGGGAGGAAGAAATTGTTCCTGAATTGCTGAGTGTGTGCGTTCAGGCTTCTGTATCTCCGTCTTGACAGTATCGATGAGAAGAGGGCCTGTCCTGGGTGGTAGGGTCCTTAATAATGGATGCCACCTTTCTGAGGCACTGCTCCTTAGATACTACGGAGGCTAGTGCCCACGGTGGAGATGACTAATCTTACAACTTTCCGTAGCTGCTTTCAATGCTGTGCAGTCACCCCCTCCCCCTTACCAGACAGTGATGTAGCCTGTCAGAATGCTTTCCTCTATACATCTGTTTAATGTTTTAGAAACAAACCAAATCTCCTCAAACTCCTAATGAAACAAAGCTGCTGTCTTGACTTCTTTATATGTATTTTGATAGTAAATTTACCTTACATTACATTTGCCACTTTACTGTACTGGATTATCTGAAATTTTTGAGAATCTTACCAGCTTTGTCTTTTTTGCTTCTGGTCCTCTCAGTTCAAGGCTCCCAGTCTCTGGAGAAATGGCCACATCAGCACTGGGCACCGTCCGCTTGAAGCAGAAGGCAACTTTGTATGGTTCAGCACTCTGCAGGATCCTCACCACATCCTCACACTTGGCATTGTCAAAGTAGACCTTGGCACAGAGAAGCTGGTCTCCTGCACAACACAGTCACAGTGATAGTCACGTGGAAGGGGAGGGAGGGCATGGTGTGGCAGGCAGATGTGAGAGAGAGAACTTCAAACACTGGCAGATTCCCACTATGAGACACAAGGAGAGATCCCATCCAACAAAGCCAAAGTCAAATTTGTCATCCTATACCAAACAAGAGACTATCTGCAGATGCTGAAAATCCAAGCACACAATATGCTGGAGAAACTCAGCAGACCAGACAGCATCTGTGGAAAAGAGTATAGTCAATGTTTTCGGCCAGACCAGAAGTCCCGTGGAAGAGTCTTGACTCGAAATATCAACTGTACTTTTTTTCTATAGATGCTGCCAGGTCTGCTGAGTTCCTCCAGCATTTTGTGTGTGTTTATTGTCCTATATACAGGTACACAAAAGGGTCAAAAGAATGGAAAAGAGGAACAGGAATGAAGAGGAAACTACTCAGTGGGTAAGGGAAGGGACAATAAAATGTAAGAAGATGGGTGAATTACAGCAGGTAAGTGATTCAGAAAATAAAATACAATGGATTCCGGTTAACTGGGACACATTGGGACCAGTACATTTTAGCCCAATTAAGCCACTGCCCTAATTAGCCGAAGTTTCATGGAAATAGTTAAAAATGTAACAAATTATGTATTTAAATGAAATATGGAGCAAATTAGAACACTACCAATAGTACTACAGTACTATGAAGCTATGTATTAGTTATCGTCGGAGGGGTTCATCCAGTGTACAGAATGAACAAAATCTGTGCGGACACTATTACAGCTAATGGTCTACCTTCGTACAATCCTTTTGACAATTGCATCTTCCAAATCTTCATTGTCATTGTAACATTCAAGATGATTGTTGATAACTTCCAATTCTTTCTAGGTCCTGACTTATTGAAGTTGTGAAATTGTTTAATTTTCACTGTTGGCTTTATCCAGCATCTCCAAGCCTGACTACTTGAAACCACAGTGAACAAAACGGTTCTAAATTGCTTACTGTTTATTCCTCGACATCAGTGACAAAAATCACTGCTGTTTGAACATAAATGCACGTAACTGACACTATTTAAAAACTGATCATTCTAAGCACAGTGTAGCACTTAACAGCCACACAAGTGCACGTGATTGACGCTGGCTAGAACCTGTTCGGCAACAGTTTCCAACCCCAATTAAGCGGAATAATGTCCCAAATAACCAAAGAGAATCCCTGCAATTTTCTCATTTAGTTTTTGTTCTTTAGGAGTTGTCCCAAATTAGTGGCTGCCCTGATTAACCGATTATGTGTGCAGTGAGCTGAATGAAATGGGGGAAATAAGGTGGGCAATGCTCCCACTGGAAAATGCAATAAATAAATCTGAGACTAAAGGAAATTAATAGGTGAAAGGGGAAAAAGGTCGGAAAGGGTAAAATGAGAGAGAACAAACATTGGAAGTTTACCACAAGACAAGGGTAACGGGGTTAGGGTAACAGAGGGTTAAGGTAACAGAGGGTAAAGGTCACAGAGGGTGGAGGTCATGTTCTAAGAACTGCTGGCGTTTGAAATTTTTGATCACAAGATCGTGTCCATTGCTATCTCGGTAGCCTTCTCCCATCACCAGCGATCATTGTTCTCTTCCAATTCCTGTCTCCTGGACCTCTCCCAAGTTAACTACTGCCCTGCCTATGGCTGTCCTAGTCCCAGGCTCCAGGGGTGGTTAAGTTACTGAATTTAAAGAGATGTGAGTTTGAGAACAACTGTGGCAGCTAGGGAATGTTCAAGTTTAAATAGTAGCAGGACTAGGCCATTTGGCCCTTCAAGCCTGCTGCACCATTTAATATGATCATGGCAGATCATCTCTATTCAGTCCCGGTTCCAACTTTCCCTCCTTATCCCTCTATGCGTGTAGCCCTCAGAAAACAATCCAATTCCTCTCTGAATATAGAATAGTACAGTACAGCACATTACAGGCCCTTTGGCCCACAATGTTGTGACGACCCTCAAACCCTGCCTCCCATATAACCTCTCACTTTAAATTCCTCCTTATACCTATCTAGTAGTCTCTTAAACTTCACTAGTGTATCTGCCTCCACCACTGACAGGCAGTGCATTCCATGCACCATCCACTCTCTGAGTGAAAAACCTTCCTCTAATATCCCCCTTGAACTTCCCACCCCTTACCTTAAAGCCATGTCCTCTTGTATTGAGCAGTGGTGCCCTGGGAAAGAGGCGCTGGCTGTCCACTCTATCTATTCCTCTTATTATCTTGTACACCTCTATCATGTCTTTTCTCATCCTCCTTCTCTCCAAAGAGTAAAGCCCTAGCTCCCTTAATTTCTGATCATAATCCATACTCCCTAAACCAGGCAGCATCCTGGTAAATCTCCTCTGTACCCTTTCCAGTGCTTCCACATCCTTCCTATAGTGAGGCAACCAGAACTGGACACAGTACTCCAAGTGTGTCCTAACCATTTATTTAACATACATTTAATGATATGGCTTCAACCACATCCTGTTGAAGAGAATCCTCCAAGATTATCACTCTGAGGGGAAGAACCTCCTCCGTGTCCCATTCTTAAATAGCTCACCCCCTACCCACTAACTGACCCCTAGTCCTGGACTTACTGGCCATCAGGAACATCCTTCCTGCATCTCATCTGCCCAGTCCTGTTAGAATATTACTCGTTTCTAGGAGATGCTCCCTCAACGTAAGTGAATATGGGTTCAAGTGACCTAAAGTCTTCTTATATGTTATACCTATCATATCAAGAAGTAGTCTGGTGAACCTTCACCGAAATCCTTTCATAGCAAGAACATCCTTCCCTGGAAACGGAAATGAAACCGCACGCAGTACTCGAAGAGATGCACGATACTGCAGATGCTGCAGTCTGGAGCGAAAAGCAAAACGCTGGAGGAACTCAGCTGGTCAGGCAGAGTCCACAGACTGTCAACATCACAGGTTGAGACCTTCCATCAGGACTGAAAGAGTGACAGGAGATAGCCAGTACAAAGAGGTGAGGGGAAAGCGAGAGCTGTCAGGTGGTGGATATGCTGGGTCCAGGTGAGGGGGTTCTCAGTAGATGGATGAGGAGAGGGAGGGGGAAGGATGTCAGGTGATAAGAGGAAGTGACCAAGAGTTGAAGTGGTGAATCTGATGGAATAAAGGGGGGAAGTGGAGAGGGGCACTGATAGGAGAGTGTATGGGTGATGGTAGGTGGGGAACATGGGCAAAGGGAACTAGGAGATGGGGGCAATGAATCAGAATAAAGAGAAAAAGGGAGATAGGGGAGCAGTTACTGAACAATTCAAGGTTCATGCTGCTGGGTTGTTACAGTACTCTGAGTGTGGACTCACCAAGCAGGACATCCCTCCTCCTCTACCTAAATCCCCTCACTATGAAGGACAGCATATAATTTGCCATATTTATTTCCTGCTACACCTGCATGGTTACCTTCAGAAACTGGTGACTAGTCTCAGTGCAATTCCCCCTTCCCCAGTCATCACAATCCATAAAATAAGTAGCCTTCCTCTTATTGCATCACCTCCGCATTTTGTCGTGGATGTCAGTGGCTCAGCTGATTTAAGAGATTGAAGTTAAGTGCCTTAAATCTCTCTTCCTTTATATCACAACTAAAGCCTTGATAATTTATCCCAGTATGCCATGATGTGTTTTGCAACCAAATCTCTATTGATATTCACTTGTGAAGTTGGAGCCACAGGGACACAATATGGCAAAAGGTCCTTCAGCCCAACTTGCCCATGCTGACCAAGGGTCCTTCTTGAGCTAGTCCACTTTGCCTCCGTTTGGCCAATATCTCCCCAAACCAGGGGTTCCCAAGCTGGGGTCAACATTGAGCCAGGCTTTCGATGCTTCCTCGTCAACATCTAATCTGCTCAGATCTTGAGGATATCTTCCATGGGAGGTCACACACTTCCACTGGTTAACGTTTTTTTCTGTAGTGATAATTTATTCAGTTTTGTGGTGTGTACTTATCAGAATTGCACATGCTGACATGGAGTGCTGGATCCTACTTTAATTGATGAAAATATAGCCTTAGAAATTTTATCTGACTGTTGCAATTTTTTTCATATCTGTTATTCCTCTTCCTCCTTCTGTCATAGATAGTGAATCTAAGTGAGTTCAAGTGTACATAATGTTTTCTGAATTTGTCATTTCAGTTCTTATTTTTCTTTATAAATTTTCCAGATCGGTTCAGACCAAGATATTGTGCCAAAAGAATACATTAATATAGACATAGCAAAAGTGTTCATTGCCTTTGTTATATTTTTACTATTGAACTGTTTGTCAGATTTTCTTAAGTCTTGAAGTAAATTCCATTAAAAGTTTTTCCTTTGTCGCAGTATGATCTGTTTTCTTTGCTTGTGGATATCCCAGATATTTATATGTTTCATAGTCATCCATCAGTTGTATTGTATCCTGCTGCCCTGTTTTATATTCCACTGGCTCTTTTGCACCTTTTGTTAATTATCCAGTCCAAAGTTCATATTAATATCTTTCAAAAATAGTCCTACTGCTTGAATTAATTGCTTTAGCTTTGCTGATGAAGGAGCCTTATCATTTCAAATTTTCCATGTATAGAAGGTGTGTCAGGGTATAATTTGCTTCACTGTTTCTGATTTGATACCCAATTTTCATCGGATTTCAGTAAAGTTGAGAGCATGTTTAAAGCCAGACAAATCCATAGTGGGCTTAGAGATTTGCCCTGGAAAATGCCATCATAATAATAAGATATTACATTATTATGGAATATAGTAATTATAGTATTATTCTTTCTTTTTTTTGTATTTAGACAGTTCGTTGTCTTTTGCATGTTGGTTGTTTGTGCATCCTGTTGTGTGTGGTCTTTTGTTGATCTTATTGTGTGTCTTGTGTTTACTGTGATTACCCACAAGAAAATGAATCAGGGTTGCATATTTATGTACTTTGATAATAAACTAACTTTTGAACTTTGTGATGTACTTGGAATTCTGAAGACACACTGCAGTAAAAAAAGGCCCCTTAGCCAACAATATCTATGCTAGCTATCATGACCAGTTCACATAACAGAAATACACCCTTACGTAATTCACAAATCACTGTCAAAAAATCAAAAAAATTGCTTTTACAGAACTTAAGTGGGAAAAAAAGAACTAAATGAACACAAGATGTGAAAGAAACCATAATTTTTTGTCAATTTTAGTCAAAGGTTTGTGTTATGGAGGGCTGAATTGAATTGAATTGACTTTATTTCTTATGTCCTTCACATACATGAGGGGTAAAAATCTTTATGTTACGTCTCCATCTAAATGTGTAATATGCAATCATAGTAATTTATAAAAAATAGAACAGTCAATGTAATATAAAGTACACTCGAGTCAGTGTGTGTTAATCACTGTGATGGCCTGGTGGAAGAAGCTGTCCTGGAGCCTGTTGCTCCTGGCTTTTATGCTACGGCACCACTTCCCCAGATAGTAGCAGCTGGAATAGATTGTGGTTGGAGTGACTCGGGTCCCCAATGATCCTTCAGGCCCTTCTTACACACCTGTCCTTGTAAATGTCCTGAACCATGGGAAGTTCACAACTACAGATGTGCTGGGCTGTCTTCACCACTCTCTGCAGAGTGCTGCGATTAAGAGAGGTACAGTTCCCATACCAGACAGTGATGCAGCCAATCAGGATGCTCTCAATTGTGCCCCTGTAGAAAGTTCTTAGGATTTGAGGGCCCATACCAAACTTCCTCAACTGTCTGAGGTGAAAGAGGCACTGTTGTGCCTTTTTCACCACACAGCTGGTGTGTACAGACCATGTGAGGTCCTCGGTGATGTGGATGCTGAGGAACTTGAAGCTGTTTACCCTCTCACCCCAGATCTATTGATTTCAATAGGGGTTAGCCCGTCTCCATTCCTCCTGTAATCCACAACCAGCTTCTTTGTTTTTGCAACATTGAGGAAGAGGTTGTTTTCTTGACATCACTGTGTCAGAGAGATGACTTCTTCCCTGTAGGCCACCTCGTTATTGTTTGAGATAAGGACAATCAATGTAGTGTTGTTGGCAAATTTAATTAGCAGATTGGATCTGTGGGTGGAGACATAGTCATGGGTATACAGAGAGTAAAGGAGGGGATTTAGTACACAGCGCTGAGGGGCTCCTGTATTGAGAGTCAGAGGGTTGGAGGTCCAGGATCCAGCTACACAAGGCAGGGTGAAGGCCGAGGTCTCTGAGCTTCTTGTCAAGCCGGGATGGAACTGGTGTTTAATGCTGAACTGTAGTCCAAGAACAGCATTCTCACATAAGCATCCCTCTTCTCCAGATGTGTAAGGACAGTGTGTAGAGCTGTGGCTATTGCGTCATCTATCGATTAGTTACGTTGGGAGGTGAATTGTAGGGGGTCTGGGTCTTGTGTGGGTGGTAGCATGCTGGAGATGTAATCGTTGACCAGCCTCTCAAAGCATTTGCTTATTATTGAGGTGAGTGCAACAGGACGCCAGTCATTCAGGCATGTTACCTTAGTCTTTTTTAGTACAGGGACAATGGTGGATAATTTGAAGCAGGAGGGCACTCTACACTGGGAGAGGGAGAGATTAAAAATTTCAGTGAACACACAGGGCTGCAATACAACTGAACCTCTCCCTACACAGGGGCGGTCTGTGCTGATCTATACTGATCCCATGTGCCTGCAGTTGGACTGCAGTTTACAATCCCTGGTGTGATTGAGCGGACACTTGTGAAATGTTGTGGAAGTGCCTGCCTCCACCACTACCTCAGGCCAACATTACCTCTTTAGTTCCAGGTCCGACCCTCTTACCCCTAACACGCAGCTCACCCTCTTTCAGATTCAGTGCCTTTGCAGCTCGCGAGTCCTTCAGCACCTCCTTGATAAAGATACCATCCTTTCCTCCTCCCGTCACACTGAATCCAGATGCTCCAACCTGGGCCTCCGTCTCCACAACCAATTCCACCATCTCCGACATCTTGGGTTCCTGATCAGAGAGAGGGAGAGGGTTAGAAGCATGCTCCCCTCCCAGTCATTCCCACTCTTGCAATATGGCATCAATTTTCCTGCACCTGACTGCCGGGAGCCATGGACCAAAGGGAGCCAGGCAGCTTGCTCGGCTGTTGTGCGGTTCAAATATCCAAAGGATGCATGTGAGACACTTACAAGTGGGAAAGCAAGTTAGACCATAATATCAGAAGATATAGGAGCAGAATTAGGCCATTCAGCCCATTGAGTCTGCTCTGCCATTCCGACCTGGCTGATTTATTCTCCCTCTAGACTGCATTCTCCTGCTTTCTCCACGTGGCCTTTGCTATCCTTACTAATCAGAAAATTATTGTCACCCTTACTAATCAGAAAATTATTGTCACCCTTACTAATCAGAAAATTATTGTCACCCTTACTAATTAAGAACCTATCAACCTCTGCTTTTACTATACCCAAGGACTTGACCTCCACAGCCATCTTTGATAATAAATTCTACGCCTGGCTAAAGAAATACTTCCTCATCTCTGCGCTAAAAAGAAGTCTAGTGAAACTTAGTGACAAAGGTTAAACAGGTCACACACCATGTACTGACTCAGCTCCTTCATCATTCAAGGCTCAAAGTCAAGAAATATGCAGTCCAACAAAACAACAGGACAACCTTAACTGCAGCTGTTCAATAAGATGTCCACTACTCAAGACTGGTTTGAATTTGTTAGTTATCTGGATTTGTGGGCTGACAGAGGTTACATTGGGACACATAGGATGCAAAACTGGGCTGAGAAGTGGCAGATGGAGTTCAACCCAGATAAGTGTGAAGTGGTTCATTTTGGTAGGTCAAATATGATGGCAGAATATAGTATTAATGGCAAGACTCTTGGCAGTGTGGAGGATCAAAGGGATCTTGGGGTTCGAGTCCATAGAACACTCAAAGCTGCTACGCAAGTTGACTCTGTGGTTAAGAAAGCATACAGTGCATTGGCCTTCATCAATCGGGGATTGAGTTTAAGAGCTGCAAGGTAGTGTTGCAAATATATAGGACCCTGGTCAGACCCCACTTGGAGTACTGTGCTCAATTCTGGTCGCCTCGCTATAGAAAGGACCTGGAAACCATAGAAAGGGTGCAGAGGAGATTTACAAGGATGTTGCCTGGATTGGGGAGCATGCCTTATGAGAATAGATTGAGTGAACTCGACCTTTTCTCCTTGGAGCGACAGAGGATGAGAGGTGACCTGACAGAGGTGTATAAGATGATGAGAGGCATTGTTCATGTGGATAGTCAGAGGCCTTTTCCCAGGGCTGAAATGGTTGCCACAAGAGGACACAGGTTTAAGGTGCTGGGGAGTAGGTACAGAGGAGATGTCAGGGGTAAGTTTTTTTACTCAGAGAGTGGTGAGTGCGTGGAATGGGCTGCCGGCAATGGTGGTGGAGGCAGATATGATAGGGCCTTTTAAGAAACTTTTGGATAGATACATGGAGCTTAGAAAAGTAGAGGGCTATGGATAAACCTAGTAATTTCTAAGGTAGGGACATGTTCGGCAGAACTTTGTGGGCCGAAGGGCCTGTATTTTGCTGTAGGTTTTCTATGTTTCTATTTTGATTATTGCTAACTGGACGTTGCTGCTGGGCTGAGCAGTTCCTCCAGTAAAGGACCTCCCACAACATTGTTTCAGGAGATTCCAGGATTTAAATCCAATGATAATCCAAGAATGGTGAATTATTCCCAAGCTGGGGGGTCAGAGAGAAACCTGGAGGTGGTGGTGCCTGAACTCCATCGGATCGATTGCGAGATCAATCGCAAGTATGTGGCAAATGCTCATAGGGCCGATTGACTGCACAGTGAGTTGACTGGGCCTCCTATGGACGAAGGGCTCTCTTGCCTTGCGTGCGGGCTTCTAATTGTGCACACCTTTGGAGGGCCCGGTTCGTCGCTCCAACACTGCAAGTTGCCCAGCATGTACTGTTACTGATGTGACTCAGTAAAAATATTTAATCATACCAATCTGTTGTCATTCTTGCTCCACACAGATGTAACAGTGTCTCTTCTTGGTGTTGGGAGAGTGAATAAGTGCTGTGCATTTTGAAGATGTGACACTTGGCAGCCATCGTGTGCCAGTGGTGGCGGGAATGAACGTTTGGGGTGGTTGAACAATCTCTTCCTGTCTTTGATGGACTCCATTCTTTGAAGCTGCAGACATAGTGGGATGATAACAGGTATAGATAGAGTGGACAGCCAGAGACTTTTGCCCAAGGTGGAAATGGCTAATACAAGGGGACATAATTTTAAGGTGTTTGGAGGAAGGAATATGGGGGAGTGTCTGAGATAAGTTTATTTACACAGAAAGTGGCAAATGTGTGGAACATGCTGCCAGAGTTGGTGGTAGAGGCAGATACATTATGGAGATATAACAAACTCTTAGATAGGCACATGGATTATAGAAAAATGGAGGGCTGTATAGGAGGGAAGGTTTAGATTGATTTCTGAGTAGGTTAAACGGTTGTGGGCTGAAGGGCCTGTACTGTTCTATGTTCTATCTGCCCTGAGTTGGAGGTGGGGACGTCAGGCTGTCAGAGAAGAGAACGCTTACGACACCGAAGGGACATCACTGCAATAACTGGCCCCAGAACATCGCTAAGCAAAGCATTGCTGGGTCAGGTTACCTTGGCGACCTGGCTCTGGCCCGCCGTCTCCATGTCAGCTTCAGGCAATAAATCAGCACAGCGATTCTTCTTAACCCGCAGAAATTGTTTTAACTCCTCATGAAGCAGTTCCTTGTGTATCTGTGATTCAGAAAAGTCTCCTCAGACAAACCCAGCATCCTTCCAAACCACTGATACTTTGAAAAGACAGCAATGGTGATGAAAGTGAGACAGAGAGAAGGTGAATACGGAGAGAATTTAGTAATCATAGTGGGAGAGTGTGCTGCAGGGGTTAGAACATAGAACATAAAAACATAGAAAACCTACAGCACAATACATGCCCTTCAGCCCACAAAGTCGAACATGTCCTTACCTTAGAAATTACCTAGATTTACCCATAGCCCTTTATATTTCTGAGCCCCATATACCTGTCCAGGAGTCTCTTAAAAGGCCCTATTGTTTCTGCCTCCACCACCGCCGCCGGCAACCCATTCCACACACTCACCACTCTCTGCATAAAAAATCTACACCTGACATCTCTGTACCTACTCCCAAGCACCTTAAAACTGTACCCTCTCGTACTAGCCATTTCAGCCCTGGGATAAAACCTCTGACTATCCACCTGATCAATGCCTCTCATCATCTTGTACACCTCTATCAGGTCACCTCTCATCCTCCATCGCTCCAAGGAAAAAAGGCTGAGTTCACCTAACCTATTCTCATAAGGCATGCTCTCCAATCCAGGCAACATCCTTGTAAATCTCCTCTGCACCCTTTCTATGGTTTCCACATCCTTCCTGTAGTGAGGCAACCAGAATTGAGCACAGCACTCCAAGTGGGGTCTGACCAGGGTCCTATATAGTTGCAACATTACCTCTATACACTAGGGTAGGTGCGTGAGTGGACTTGGGGGATACAATTGGAGTGCACAACTGGATAAAGATCCCAAATGATCTACGATGGTGTTTATTCTACAAAGCGATAGCCTTCAACTGTTTGCAGCTCCCCCTCCCAGATCACCCTAATCCGTCCTCCTTCTACTCTGCAGCACCCTTCCCAGGTCTCTCTGGGATTGATCTTCCTCAAACAGTCTCCAAGTTTGTATTTTATATGATTACTTGTATACAAGTAATGGCTTACAATGCTTCCTAGTGGCTATAATATGTTTTTGCAAGTTTAATATGCCTCTAGTCATTATACAAAGTATAATTCTGGAAAGCTCGGGATGCTTCTTTGTTCTGCATTATTTGAATAATGGCCTTCTAATTAGTTAACTCTTATCTATAAATTTGAATGGAATTTTCCATTAGTGGGTAAAAAAGTCGCTGTTCCATGCTGGTACCAACTTATTTCCCTTTTCTCTCTCTTTTCTTTGTAGATGTATGTCACTGTCTGTTCAACTTTTAATAAAACGATTGTGAAGCAAAAAGTTTTGTGCTTCTTTCCTAACTTCCAAAATAGTTGGATCAAAAACATCAGAATCCAACGATTTTATATAGTTAGCAAAGAGTGGTTACGAAGATTTAGGATGTGGAACAATCAGACAAAGTGGAATTTTTGGCACCTAAACAAAAGGGTAGGAACTTCTCTTATGTTCCAATTTGTCTGAGAAAAAATGTCCAGATTCTAGAGATTAAAATAAAAACAGAAGATGTCAGAACCACCCAGAAGGTCAGGTAGCATCAACAGAGAGAGAAGTAGAGACATTTGAGACTGATCATCTTTTATTGGAACCAACTATAAAATTAGAAATAAGTTTCAGGTTGCAGAGAAAGGGACGGTGTAGAGGGAAAAAGATGGCTTAGCCGATGACAAGCAAGCAAACCTGAATAACAGTGGTGGCTGAGACAGGCTGAAGAGGACTTGTCAGTCACAGCTGAGCAGTCTGCGGAGGGTCTGTATAGAAGGGATGGGGCAGATGGGGGAGAAGACAGAGTGAGACATAGTGAGAGAGAGGGGAGAGAGAGTGAGAGGCTAACACCTTCCCACTCTGAGGACCAGGACACATAACTGTGGTGGGGGGAAGAACCGGTCTGCCCGCTGGTCACTGGTCCTAAGTCCCAGCTGCTCCTTGACTTTGCTGTGACTCTCTATGTGAAGTTGGGGTTCTAGTTAAAGGTCAGGGATTCATTCTTCATCCCTCCACTCATCCCACTGACCTTCATCAGAGCCAGAATTAGATGTCAAAACATACAGTGAAGTGTATTGCTTGCGTTAACAACCAACATCCCTAGGGAGGTGCTGGGGGCAGCCCACAAATGTCAGCACACATCCTGTCACCGACACAACATACCCCCAGTGCTCAGCAGAACAACACAGAACACAACAAGCAACAAAACAACAACAGCAAAACAAGCCCCGTTCCTTCCTCCCACCCACACACTCACATGGACTGTCCTCCAACTCAGGACAAGCCTTGGGTTGGAGTCACAGAGAGATATGGCAGAGGAAAAGGCCCTTCTGACCATCAACGACCGACTTACACTAATCCTACATTCCCATCATCGCCCCCTAGATTCTACCACCCACCTACACACTTGGGACTATCAACAGAGGCCGATTAAACAACTGAACCGTGCACCCTTGGGAGACCGGAGCAGTCGGGGTAAGCCTACATGGACACGGGACAGACTCTGTGGAGGTCAGGTCCGAACCCGGTCTACCCACTGAGCCACCAGGATGCAGCTCGTGGTGGACGGCTCCTACCTCACTACGTAGGCTGATGGCTCTGTCCAGTGACTGGAGTGCCCGCTGAGGTCTCGAGGGGCTGTGGCCGTTCTCCTCTACTGCATGAACCTGAGGAAACAGGAGTCAGAAATCAGCTCAGCTCAGGAAAGCAGAGGATGATTGCGTGATACTGTGATTCAGGGTGTTCCGACAACATGACCAGTGAAGAGTTTCGTAGGGCATCCATCTACCTATCTACGTCTATAAGTCACTCATTTTTATTTATTGAGATACAGCTTGGAACAGACCCTTCTGGCCCTTTGAGCCCTGCCTCCCAACAACTCTCGATTTAACCTCAGCCTAACCACAGGACAATTGTCAATGACCAATTAACCTACCAGCGTTTTTGGAATGTGGGAGGCAACCAGAGCACCAGGGTGAAAACCACGCGATCACGGGGAGAACATCCAAACTCCTTATAGACAGCGATGGGGACTGAACCTGGATCGCTGGTACTGTAAAGTGTTGTTCTAACCGCTACACTACTGTGGTCATTGATTCATAGAGAGTTACAAATATGGAAACAGACCTTTCGGCCCATTGAGTATTTGCCAACCACTTACACCAATCCTGCAGTAATTCCATTGTGTTACCCTCCCCATTATCCCCTTGATTCCCACCAAATCCTACCGCTCATCTCCATACCAGGGACATTTCACAGTGCTCAGAGATGATGTGGGAATAAACAGGACGACCGGGAGGAACCCCACAGTTCATGGAGAGAGCAGCTTTGTGTTCAGTACTCACATGGGGCTGTTCAGAGGGAGAGGTGTGACCATCCTTCGGTACCTGCGTGATGCCTGCAATGCAGCAAGGCAAATGGATTCAATCAATACCAATGGACCATTGAATGGAGTATTCAAGATGCTCACTACAGTATATCATTATATATCATTTCCCTGTAGAAGGCTCAACAAAAAAACCATGAGACATGGGATCCGTGGGAACTTTGATCTGGCTAGCCTACAGAAAGCTAAGGGTCGGAGTGCAAGTTCTGCCTGGAGGTCCATGACCAGTGGTGTTCTGCAGAGATCTGTCTGCGACCCCTACTCTTTGTGATTTTTATAAATGACTTGGATGAGGGAGCGGAAGGGTGACTTAGTAAATTTGCAGATGTCACAAAGATCGGCAGTGTTGTGGATAGTGTAGAAGGTTGCCGTAGGTAAAAATGGAACATTGACAGGATGCAGAGCTGGGCTGAGAAATAGCAGATTGAGTTCAATCCAGAAAAGTATGAACTGATACACTGTGGAAGGACAAGTTTGAAGTCAGACTAAAGGTGAAAAGCAGGATTCTTAGCAGTGTGGAGGAACAGGGGGACTTTGGGGTCCATGTCCCATAGATCCCTCAAAGTTGCCAAGCAAGTTGATGCATGGTTAAAAAGGTGTATGGTGTTAAGTGGAAGAGCTACGAGGTAGAATTGAAGTTCTATAAAACTTTGACCAGACCACACTAGAAGTATTGTGTTCAGTTCTGGTTGCCTCATTATAGGAAGGATGTGGAAGCTTTAGAAAGGGTGCAGAGAAGATTTACCAGATGGCTGCCTGGATTAGAGAGCATGTCTTAGCAAGGTTGACCAAGTTAGGGCATTTCACTTTGGAGCAAAGGAGAATGAGAGGTGACTTGATTAAGATTATAACAGACAAAGATAGAGTGGACAGCCAGTGCTGTTTTCTCTGGGTGGCAATGGCTAATCCCAGAGGGCATTCTTTTAAGGTGAATGGAGGAAAGTTTAGGAGGGGTGTCAGAGGCAGATACATCAGGAATATATATATAAGAGATTAGGAGGGACGTCAGAGGTAGATACATCAGGGATATATCTACCTTCTCCATCGGGAGGGAGAAGATGGTGGCGCGCCTGAGCGTGCACAGCCCTCCGGTGAAAAATGATATCGTATCTGTTAAATAGGGGCCGTGGACAATTCTGATTTGATGGAGAATGGACATGAAAGCACAGAGGAACATCTGGAGAAATTTCTGAAACGCTCGTTCACTGCTGTCGTTACTGTGTGGTCGGGAATCTTTTAGAGCGTAGGCCTCAAAATCCTCAGCCTTGCCTGCTTTTGGCGACCGAGCAGGAGGTCGAATCGTTCGGACAGAGATGGCGCTCAGGACTCGGTGTCGGAGAGCTGATCAGAGGTCGAAGTTTTCAGATGACTCAGAGTTGGACTGTGGTCGGCATGGCAGGGAGAGTTTTTCTTCCTTCTCCCGTCTGCGTGAGATGTGGGACATTTGAGAAACTTTGAACTTTACTGTGCTCGTGGACTTCTTCATCAAGTTATGGTATTGTTGCACTTTTGTAACTATATGTTATAATTATGTGGTTTTGTCAGTTTTTTCAGTCTTGGTCTGTCCTGTGTTTTGTGATATCACACTGGAGGAAATATTGTATCATTTCTTAATGTATGCATTACTAAATGACAATAAAAAAGGACTACGTGTCTTCATAATCTAATCTAAATATATATGTAACAGATTAGGAGGGATGTCAGCAGTAGATACATCAGGGATATATATGTAAGAGATTCTTGGACAGGCACATGGATGAAAGAAAAATGGAAGATTATGGGCTGTGTAGGAGGGAAGGTTAGATTAATTGTGAATTGGATTAAAAGTTCAGTACAACATTGTGAGCTGAACTTTGCTGTAGTGTACTTTGTTCTAAGACACAGCTTGTTTATTCTCTGAGTGTCAGTACACAGGCTCTGTTCAGTTAATGAATACACAGGATCTATTCCACAGGTCTGGGGCTCGGGGAATTTGATGGGCTAAGGCAAGAAGATACACCTGAGGATGCAGTTGCTGTGAGTTTAATTGCAAATGCTTATCACGAGTTTCCAACACCAGCTGACCCGGTTGTGACTTTGCGTGCCCCTAGAGACAAGCACAGCTGGAGATAGTGAAGACCAATGTGGAAAGTGCCTTCCAACATCGTATGGGAAACTGGACCTTGGCCATACTGAGGTGTTAAAACATCGGCCGGGCTGGCTGACACTGTTCATACTATTCATCCTGGCGCCTGGTTGAACATACTACAACACTTTATACAGGCACAGTGGAGAGTATCCGGGCTGGTTGTATCACAGCCTGGTTTGGGAACACCAATGCCAAAGAACAGAAAAGTCTACAAAGAGTGATTCTAGCCCAGCCCATCATAGTAAAAGCCCTGACTGTAATTCAGCACATCTACAAGGAGCACTGCCACAAGAAAGCAGCATCCATCATCAAAGACCGCCCCCCCCAAGAGACAGGCATGCACTCTTGTCACTGCTGCCATTAGGCAGGAGGTTCAGGAGCCTCAGGACCCACACCATTAGGATCAGGAACAGTTATTACAGTTTAACCATCAGGTTCCTGAACCAGCATAGAGAACTTCAGTCACCTCAGCACTAAACGGACCACAGAACACAATCTATCAAGTCACTTTCAAGGGCTTTAAAACTCATGTGTTCAATATTACTGATATACGGCCTGTGATCAGTATTATTGATATACGGCCAGTGATCAGTATTATTGATATACGGTCTCTGATCAGTATTATTGATATACGGCCCGTGTTCAGTATTATTGCTATATGGCCCGTTTTCAGTATTATTGATATACGGCATATTTTCAGTATTATTGATATACAGCCCGTGGTCAGTATTATTATACGGCCCGTGCCCAGTATTATTGATATATGGCCCGTTTTCGGTATTATTGATATACAGCCCGTACTCAGTATTATAGATAAATGGCCAATGCACAGTATTATTGATATATGACCTGTGCTCAGTATTACTGATATATGGCCCATACTCAGTATTATTGATATATAGCCTGTGCACAGTATTATTGATATATGGCCTGTGCACAGTATTATAAATATACAGCCCATGCACAGCTTTACTGATATATGGCCCATACACAGTGCGCAGTATTATTGATATATGGCCCGTGCTCAGTATTATTGATATACGGCCCCTGCTCAGTACTATTCATCTATGGCTGTGCTCAGTAATATTGATACACAGCTGTTCTAAATATTATTGATAAATGACCCATGTTCAGTATTATTGATATACGGCCCGTGTTCAGTGCTCAGCATTATTGATATAAGGGCTGTGCTTAGTATTATAAATATACGGCCCATGAACAGTATTATTGATATAAAGCCCGTGCTCAGTATTATTGATATACAGTCCGTGCTCAGTACTATTGATATACGGCCCGTGCTCAGTACTATTGATATACGGCCCATGCTCAGTATTATTGATAGACGGCCCGTTCTCAGAATGATTGATATACAGCCCGTGCTCAGTATTATTTATATACGGCCCATGCTCTGTATTATTTATGTACTGACCATGCTCAGTATTATTGATAAACGGCACATGCTCAGAATTATTGATAAACGGTCCGTGCTCAGTATTATTGATATACGGCACGTGATCAGTATCATTGATATGTGGCTCATACTCAGTGTTATTGATATGCGGCATGTGCTCAGTATTATTGATATACAGCCCATGCTCAGAATTATTGATATACGGCCCGTGCTCAGTATTATTGATAAACGGCCCGTGCTCAGAATTATTGATAAACGGTCCATGCTCAGTATTATTGATAAACGGTCCATGCTCAGTATTATTGATAAACGGCCCATGCTCTGTATTATTTATGTATTGACCGTGCTCAAAATTATTGATAAATGGCCCGTGCTCAGTATTATTTATGTACTGACCATGCTCAGTATTATTGATAAACGGCACATGCTCAGAATTATTGATAAATGGTCCGTGCTCAGTATTATTGATAAATGGCACGTGATCAGTATCATTGATATGCGGCTCATACTCAGTGTTATTGATATGCAGCATGTGCTCAGTATTATTGATATACAGCCCGTGCTCAGTATTATTGATATACAGCCAGTGCTCAGTATTATTGATATATGGCCCATTTTCGATATTATTGATATATGTCCCATGCTCCGTATTATTGATATATGGTGCATTCTCAGTGCTCAGTATTATTGATATGCGGCCCGTACTCAATACTATTGATATACGGCCCATGCTCCGTATTATTGATATACGGCCCATGCTCAGTATTATTCATATACGGCCCGTGGTCAGTATTATTGATATATGGCCTGTGATCAGTATTATTACTAAACAGCCCGTGCTCACTATTATTGACATAAGGCCCGTGGTCAGTATTATTGATATATGGCCCATGCTCAGTATTATTGATAAACGGCCCGTGCTCAGTATTGCTTATGTTCTGACCGTGCTCAGGATTATTGATAAACGGCCCGTGCTCAGTATTATTGATATACGGCCCGTGCTCAGTATTATTGATGAACGGCCCGTGCTCAGAATTACTTATGTACTGACTGTCCTCAAAATTATTGATAACCGGCCCATGCTCAGTATTATTGATATAGGGCCCATGCTCAGTATTATTGATAAACAGCCCGTGCTCAGAATTATTGATAAACGGCCCGTGTTCAGTATTATTGATAAACGGCCCGTGCTCAGTATTATTGATAAACAGCCCGTGCTCAGAATTATTGATAAACGGCCCGTGTTCAGTATTATTGATAAACGGCCCGTGCTCAGTATTATTGATATACGACCCGTGCTCAGTATTATTGATAAACGGCCCGTGCTCAGAATTATTGATAAACAGCCCGTGCTCGGAATTATTGATAAACGGCCCGTGCTCAGAATTATTGATAAACGGCCCGTGCTCAGTATTATTGATATACGGCCCGTGCTCAGTATTATTGATAAACGGCCCGTGCTCAGTATTATTAATGAACGGCCCGTGCTCAGAATTATTTATGTACTGACCGTGCTCAAAATTATTGATATACGGCCCATGCTCAGTATTATTTATATACGGCCCGTGCTCAGTATTATTGATATAGGGCCCATGCTCAGTATTATTGATAAACGGCCCGTGCTCAGAATTATTGATAAACGGCCCGTGTTCAGTATTATTGATAAACGGTCCATGCTCAGTATTATTGATAAACGGCCCATGCTCTGTATTATTTATGTACTGACCATGCTCAGTATTATTGATAAACGGCACATGCTCAGAATTATTGATAAATGGTCCGTGCTCAGTATTATTGATATATGGCACGTGATCAGTATCATTGATATGTGGCTCATACTCAGTGTTATTGATATGCAGCATGTGCTCAGTATCATTGATATACAGCCCGTGCTCAGAATTATTGATATACGGCCCGTGCTCAGTATTATTGATAAACGGCCCATGCTCAGAATTATTGATAAACGGCCCATGCTCTGTATTATTTATGTACTGACCGTGCTCAAAATTATTGATAAATGGCCCGTGCTCAGTATTATTTATGTACTGACCATGCTCAGTATTATTGATAAACGGCCCGTGCTCAGAATTATTGATATACGGCCCGTGCTCAGTATTATTGATAAACGGCCCATGCTCAGAATTATTGATAAACGGCCCGTGCTCTGTATTACTTATGTTCTGACCGTGCTCAGAATTATTGATATAGGGCCCGTGCTCAGTATTATTGATAAACGGCCCGTGCTCAGAATTATTGTTAAACGGCCCGTGCTCAGAATTATTGATAAACGGCTCGTGCTCAGAATTATTGATAAACGGCCCGTGCTCAGTATTATTGATATACGGCCTGTGCTCAGTATTATTGATATACAGCCCGTGCTCCGTATTATTAATATACGGCCCGTGCTCTGTATTACTTATGTTCTGACCGTGCTCAGAATTATTGATAAACGGCCCGTGCTCAGTATTATTTTTGTACTGACCATGCTCAGTATTACTGATATACGGCCCATGCTCAGAGTTATCGATAAATTGCCCGTGCTCAGTGTTATTGATAAATGGCCTGTGCACAGAATTATTGATAAATGGCCCGTGCTCGGTGTTATTGATATACGGCCCGTGCTCAGTATTATTTTTGTACTGACCATGCTCAGTATTATTGATATACAGCCCGTGATCTGTATTATGTACTGACCATGCTCAGTATTATTTATTGATGTGTTATTATTATTTGTTTGTTTTTGTATTTGCACACTTCGTCGTCTTTGTCAGTTGCTTGCTTGCTTGTCAGTTTTTCATGGATTCTATTGTATTTCTTTGTCCTTATGTGATTGACTGCAAGAAAATGAATCTCTGGGTAGTGTCATGTGACTGAGAGTTTTAGTAAATTTACTTGAACTGTTAAAAATTGTATCAAATCGCCTCTGCCGTATTTCTGAAACTCCCCTGACTCTGTCACTCTCTGGGGTGCTGCCTCACTGATCCAGTGACCTGGACTCGACCCTGACCACCTGACCTCTGCACCTTCTCTCTGCGACCCTGGAGGTCTCCAGTTTCCACCTTCATCCCCAATCCGTGCGGATCAGTCCGGTAGCTGGCTGCTCTAGGTTGTCTCTCGTGGGTGGCTGAGGGCTAGAATCTGGTGAAGTGGAGGTTGTTGGGAATGTGGGATCAGTGAGGGGCTTGATGGTGGACAGAGTCAATGGGCCGAAGGGCCTCTTCCCATTCTGTATGACTGCAAGGCTCTGGGGTTGATGGACTAGTCCAATTCTGCCAGCAGATCAATCTTGGAGGTTGTGACTGGTCGTAGAGTAGGAGGCAGAGCTGCAGAATATGTTTACATTATCTGTTAATCTTATTATGTTCATATAATTTTATGTGCTCTCTGTGATATTGTACTTCGTTTTACACCTTGGTCTCAAAGAAGTATTGCTACATTTAGCTGTATACATGTGCATGTTCGAATGGCAATAAACTTCAACTTGAACTTGAGCTAATGAGGTTTAAATTCTTTCTTAAAAGTCCTTAGCCAAATCTTATTCCATGAATTGATAGTTCTTCATGGAGCTGGACACCGAACTCTGACAATCTCTCAGGGCTCTTGCCTTCTACACTTGTACTTTGCCAGAGGCACATTGAGTTCAAGTCAAATAGTTGGAAGCAGGTCCTCTGACCCAGCTATGGCTCCCAACAAGTGTATCCCATCATTCTGCATTTGGCCCTCCCAATCATACACTTCTTCAGCTGGCTTTTCAATGTCACTCATGTGCCCGCCTCAGCCACTCATTCCACCCTCTGCGTGAAGAAGCTGTCACTGATGTCCCTTTTAAATCTCTTGCCCCTGATCTTAAATTGATGCCCCCTTGTCAAATGTACTTGGATCCTGGGAATTCATTACACAGTGCACTGAGGTAAAACAAGAACACTGCAGAATAAAGTGTAAAACTACCGAAGTAGTGCAGGTAAACAATAATGTGCAAGATCACATCCAGATAGATTGTGAGGACAAAAATCCATCCTGTCATATCCCTTCATGGCCTGACCAATGAATCTATCAACCTCTGCCTTAAATATACATAAACACTTGGCCTCCACAGTTGCCTGTGCAACAAGTTTGCTGATGACACAAGGTTGGGGGTGTTGTGGATAGTGTGGAGGGCTGTCAGAGGTTACAGTGGGACAATCACAGAATGTAAAACTGGGCTGAGAAGTGGCAGATGGAGTTCAACCCAAATAAGTGTGAAGTGGTTCATTCTGGTAAGTCAAACATGATGGCAGAATATAGTATTAATGGTAAGACTCTTGGCAGTGTGGAGGATCAGAGGGATCTTGGGGTCTGAGTCCATAGGACACTCAAAGCTGCTGCGCAGGTTGACTCTGTGGTTAAGAAGGCATACGGTGCATTGTCCTTCATCAATCGTGGGATTGAGTTTAAGAGCCGAGAGGTAATGTGGCAGCTATACAGGACCCTGGTCAGACCCCACTTGGAGTGCTGTGCTCAATTCTGGTCGCCTCACTATAGGAAGGATGTGGAAACCATAGAAAGGATGCAGAGGAGATTTACAAGGATGTTGCCTGGATTGGGGAGCATGCCTAATGAGAATAGGTTGAGTGAACTCGGCCCTTTCTCCTTGGAGACAGAGGATGAGAGGTGACTTGATAGAGGTGTATAAGATGATGAGAGGCATTGATCGTGTGGATAGTCAGAGGCTTTTTCCCAGGGCTGAAATGGCTAACACGAGAGGGAACAGTTTTAAGGTGCTTGGAAGCAGGTACAAAGGAGATGTCAGGAGTAAGTTTTTTTACGCAGAGAGTGGTGAGTGCGTGGAATGGGCTGCCAGTGACGGTGGTGGAGGCATATACGATAGGGTCTTTTAAGAGACTCTTGGATAGGTACATGGAGCTTAGAAAAATAGAGGGCTATGGGTAACCTTGGGTAATTTCTAAAGTAAGTACTGTTCAACACAGCATTGTGGGCTGAAGGGCCTATATTGTGCTGTAGGTTTTCTATGTTTCTATGTAAATTCCATGGATTCACCACTCTCTGGCTAAAGACATTCCTCCTCATCTCCATTCTAAAATGATGCTCCTCTATTCTGAGGCTGTGTCCTCTGGTCTTAGACTCCTCCACCATGGGAAATGTGATCATTTTCGTGAACCTCCTTTTAACCTTCTCCAATTTCAGCACATCCTTTCTAAGATAAGGGGCCTAAAACTGCCACAGTAGGCCAAGTGAGGCCTCACCAGTGCTTTATAGAGTCACAACATTACATCCTTGTTTTTATATTCTAGTCCTCATGAAATCAATGCTAACATTGCACTTGCCTTCCTCACTACAGACTCAAACTGCAAAATTAATCTTTAGGGAATCCTGCACAAGGACTCCCAAATCCCTTTGAACCTCAGATTTTTGTATTTTGTATTTTGTAGAAAATAGTCAACCCTTTTATTTCTTCCACCAAAGTGCATGACCATACAATTTTTGACAATGTATTCCATCTGCCACTTCTTTGCCCATTCTCTTAATATGTTTAAGTCCTTCTGTAGCCTTTCTACCTCCTCAAAACTACCTGCCCCTCCACCTATCACCATATCGTCCACAAACTTTGCAACAAAGCCATCAATTCTATCATGCAAATCATTGACATATAAAGTAAAAAGAATCAGTCCCAACAAAGACACCTTTGGAGCACCACTAGACACCAGCAGCCAACCAGAAAAGGCTCCCTTTATTCCCACTCTTTGTCTCTTGCCAATCAGCTACTGCTTTATCCATGCTAGTAACTTTCCTGTAATACCATGGGCTTGTAGCTTGTTAAGCATCCTCATGTGTGGCACTTTGTCAAAGGTCTTCTGAAAATCCAAGTGCACAACATCAGCTGATGCTCCTTTGTCTATCCTGCATGTTATCTCTTCAAAGAATTCCAACACATTTGGCAGGCAAGATTTTCCTTTGAGGAAACCATGTCTCATTTTATCATGTGCCTCCAAGTACACTGAAACCATATCCTTAACATTTGACTCCAACATGTACCCACCACTGAGGTCAGACTAACTGGCCTATAATTTCCTTTCTTCTGCCTCTCTCCCTTCTTGAAGAGTGGAATAACATTTGCAATCTTCCAGTCTTCCAGAATCAGGAGATCATTACTAATGCCTTCACAATCTCTTCAGCCACTTCTTTCAGAACCTGGGGTGAATACCATATGGTGCGAAGCCTCCCTTCTGTCAAGCGTCCAATGCACATTACACATTCGAACAGGAAAGTTGAGATGATGAGATCCTCTTGTTGGATAACACTGGATTGAATCTGGCTCAATGAAACTGTAAAGTGCCAGGTCTATTACATGTTTCATTGACATATTACTTGATGTTTCCTATAACTTTCCATGAGATCTGAGCAGGAAATTTGAGAGCACTTGCAATATCATGGGTGAGCTTATCGGAAGGAACTTGTTCCCATTAACAGGAAAACTCTTCATTCACTTTCACCCCAGAAAAAAAAGTCCCAGTCTATCCAGTTTCTCCTCTCCACTCAAGTCCTCCAGTCCTGGAACATCATTGTGAATCTTTTCTGCACCCTCTCTAACTTAATCACATCCTTCCTAAGTACGGCGGCCAGAATTGCCCACAATATTCACCAAGCTGTAACATGATGTGCCAACGCTTGTACTCAATGCCCTGAAAATGAAGGCAAATGTGTCATAAATGTTTAATAACTTATCTATGTTTTCAGGAAAATCAGTGCCTATAATAAGTATTCACCTCCTCCTTTGAAGTTTTCATGTTTAATTGTTTTACAACATTGAATCACAGTGGATTTAATTTGGCTTTTCTGACACTGATCAACAGAAAAAGACTCTTTCACATCAAAGTGAAAACAGATCTCCACAAAGTAATCTAAATTAATTAGAAAATATAAAACACAATTGATTGCATAAGTATTCACTCCCTTTAATATGACACACCAAATCATCACTGCTGCAGCCAATTGGTTTTAGAGGTCACATAATCAGTTAAATGGAGATCACCTGTGCGCAGTCAAGGTGTTTCATTGACCGTAGTAAATATACACTATATGTATCTGGATACATATAAATATGTATCTGGAAGGTCCAATCGCTGCTGAGTCAGTATCCTGGCAAAAACTACACCATGAAGACAAAAGAACATTCGAAGTAGCTCCATGAAAAGGTTATTGAAAAACACAAGTTAGGAGATGGATACAAGAAAATTTTCAAGCCACTGGATGTCCCTTGGAGTACAGTTAAGTCGGTCATCAAGAAATGGAAAGAACATGGCACAGCTGTAAATAAGACCATAAGACATAGGAGCAGAAGTAGGCCATTCAGCCCATCGAGTCTGTTCCGCCATTCAATCATGGACTGATCCAATTCTTCCAGTCATCCCCACTCCCCTGCCTTCTCCCCATACCCTTTGATGCCCTGGATAATCAAGAACTATCTATCTCTGCCTTAAGTGCACCCAATGACTTGGCCTCCACAGCCGCTCGTGGCAAGAAATTCCACAGATTTACCACCCTCTGACTAAAGTAATTTCACTGCATCTCTGTTCCAAGTGGGCATCCTTCAATCCTGAAGTCCCAGACTTCCCTACCATGGGAAATAACTTTGCCATATCTAATCTGTTCAAGGCCTTTTAACATTCGGAATGTTCCTATGAGATTCCCCCCTCATTCTCCTGAACTTGAGGGAATACAGCCCAAGAGCTGCCAGATGTTCCTCATACGATAAACCTTTCATTCCTGGAATCATTCTTGTGAATCTCTTCTAAATCCTCTCCAATGTCAGTATATCCTTTCTAAAATAAGGAACCCAAAACTGCACACAATACTCCAAATGTGGTCTCATGAGTGTCTTATAGAGTCTCAACATCACATTCCTGCTCTCATATTTTATACCTCTAGAAATGAATGCCAACATCACATTCCTGCTCTTATATTTTATACCTCTAGAAATGAATGCCAACATTGCATTCGCCTTCTTCACTACCAACTCAATCTGGAGGTTAACCTTTAGGGTATCCTGCACATGGACTCCCAAGTCCCTTTGCATCTCTGCATTTTGAATTCTCTCCTCATCTAAATAATTGTCTACCCATTTATTTCTTCCACCAAAGTGCATGACCATACACTTTCCAATATTGTATTTCATTTGTCAGTTCTTTTCCCATTCCCCTAAACTATCTAAGTCTTTCTGCAGGCTCTCTGTTTCCTCAACACTACCCGCTTCTCCACCTATCTTTGTATCATTGGCAAATTTAGCCTCAAATCCATTAATACCCTAGTCCAAATCATTGACATACATCGTAAAAAGCAACGGTCCCAACACCGACCCCTGTGGAACTCCACTGGTAACTGGCAGTCAGCCAGAATAGGATCCCTTTATTCCCACTCTCTGTTTTCTGCCGATCAGCCAATGCTCCACCCATGCTAGTAACTCCCCTGTAATTCCATGGGCTCTTATCTTGCTAAGCAGCGTCATGTGCAGCACCTTGTCAAAGGCCTTCTGAAAATCCAAGTACACCACATCTACTGCAAATCCTTTGTCTACCCTGCTTGTAATTTCCTCAAAAAATTGCAGTAAGTTAGTCAAGCAGGATTTTCCTTTCATGAAACCATGCTGGCTTTGGCCTATCTTCTCATGTACTTCCAGGTACTCTGTAATCTCATCCCTAACAATTGATTCCAACAACTTCCCAACCACTGATGTCAGGCTAACAGGTCTATAGTTTCCTTTCTGTTGCCTCCCACCCTTCTTAAAGAGTGGAGTAACATTAGCAATTTTCTAGTCATCCGGTACAATGCAGAATCTATCAATTCTTGAAAGATCTGCCTTGAACAGGCTATCCTCAAAAACAGAGTGACTGTACCAGGAGGGGCTAGTGAGGGAGACCACCAAGAGACCTGTGACAACTCTGGCTGAGTTACAAGCTTCAGTGGCTGAGATGGGAGAGACTGCATATACAACAACTGTTGCCCAGGTACTTCACCAGTCGCAGCTTTATGGGAGAGTGGCAAAGAGAAAGTCACTGTAGAAAAAAAACTCTCATGAAATCTTGACTAGAGTTTGCCAGAAGGCATGTGGGAGACTCTGAAGTCAGCTGGAAGAAGGTTCTATGGTCCGATTAAACCAAAATTGTGCTTTTTGGATATCAGACTAAATGCTATGGCTGGCATAAGCCAAACACAGCACATCATCAAAAACAAACCATCCCTACCATGAAGCATGGTGGTGGCTGCATCATACTGTAGGATGCTTCACTGCAGCAGGCCCTGTAAGGCTTGTGAAGGTAGAGGGTAAAATGAATGCAGCAAAATACAAGGAAATACTGGAAGAAAGCTAATACAGACTTCAAGAGAACTGCAACTTGAGAGAAGATTTGTTTGCCAGCAAGACAATGACTCCAAGCATAAAGCCAAAGCTACACAGGAATGGCTTAAAAACAACAAAGTTAATGTCCTGGAGAGGCCATGTCAGAGTCCAGGCCTCAATACGATTGAGAATTTGTGGCTGGACGATTGGGGAAAAATTGTAGTGTCCAGATGTGCAAAGCTATCTACCTATCCACACTGACTCAAGGCTGTAATTACTGCCAAAGGTGCATCAACTAAATATTGACATGAAAGGGGTGAATACTTATGCAGTCAATTATTTTGTGTTTTATATTTGCAATTAATTTAGATCACTTTGTAGAGATCTGTTTTCACTTTGACATGAACGTCTTTCTGTTGATCAGTGTCAAAAAAGCCAAATTCAATCTGCTGTGATTCAATGTTGTAAAACAATAAAACATGACAATTTCCAAGACGGGCGAATACTTTTTATAGGCACTGTATATACTTGTATTCCTAGCTCTCCAGCATCATCTCTCCCAACTAATTTGCACTTGTCTTTCACATAACTTCTCATCAAAACTAGCCACTTCCTGTGGGAGTGAGTTTCATGTCCCTACCACTCACTGAGACAAGAATCTTTTCCTGAATTTCCTGTTGCATTTATTAGTAATGATGATATGCCAACAATAAAATAAAAATGGCAGGGCAGCGAAGCAGCTCAGTCAGCACCTGTGTCCTTGAGCAGAAACATTAATCGTATTTCTCTCACCGCAGATGCTGCCTGGCTGACTTCTACTTCTAGCACCTTCGATTTACTGATACTTCCTTCTTTCTGACCCTGACCTACTCTGCAAACCCACCACCATGCCTTATCTGGTGTGCTACATTATTCAGTGCCTTATTTCAAGAGATTCACTTGTCTCGCCTTATTCATCCTCAATAATTCTATGAAATTTGTCAAATACAATTTTCTCTTCAGGAAACCAGTTGATTATGCTTGATGACATTATGATTTTCTAAGTTGGTAGATGGATTCCAACACATTACTAACAATGGCCTGATCCGCTCAACCCCTCCCTATTTTTCACTTCCTCTTTCTTTAAATAACTTTGTCACATCCTCATCCCTTTCATTCTACTGGGATTGTTCCATTTTCTAGGAACTGTGGAATCTGCTGTCCCTCTGTGCACCCTTTTCTAAACTCTGGGGAGCAAGTTAAAAGGCACAGGAAATTTGTTCCTTAATCTTACACCACTTTCTCTCGACTATTATTAATTACTTTAAATTTCATTGTTATTGGTCCCTTGGTCCCATTCAGTCTTTGCGTGTTTGGCAGTGAATGTAATAGACCTAAAAATGTCTGAGCGATTTCCTAAATTACCTTCAATATTATCCTCATGGTGCCTTTCACAAATTATTGTCGGACTCTTTTCTGTAACTAGTCATTGATACATGTTTATCACAATTACTATGATAGGCTTTGTTTTGCATGCCATCACGTCAGTATATTGAAAGAGAAGAGGGGAAAACAGAGTGCAGAATAAAGTGTAACAGTAACACAGAGAGAGAGAGAGAGAAAATAAGATGCAAGGCCATAAACGAGGTCGATAGTGAGATCAAGAGTCCATCTTACTGTGTAAGTGCTCCATCCAATAGATTTAGAACAGTGGGGTTGAAGCTAACCTTTTGTCAGGTGGGACATGCCTTCAGGCTTCTGTACTTCTGTCTGGCGGGTGGGGGGAGATGTCTCTGGTGTATGGATGGGGTGGGGGGTTAAATTGCCCCCGGTATATGGATGGAGTGGGGGGGTAAATTGTCCCTGGTGTATGGATGGGGTGGGGGGTTAAATTGCCCCTGGTATATGGATGGGGTGGGGGGTTAAATTGCCCCCGGTATATGGATGGAGTGGGGGGGTAAATTGTCCCTAGTGTATGGATGGGGTGGGGGATTAAATTGCCCCTGGTATATGGATGGGGTGGGGGGGTAAATTGTTCCTGGTGTATGGATGGGGTGGGGGGGTAAATTGTCCCTGGTGTATGGATGGGGGAGGGGGAATTGCCCTGGTACACGGGATGGAGGGGGAATAGTCCCTGGTGTACGGGATGGAGGGGAAATTGCCCCTGGTGTATGCATTGGGGTGGGGAATTGCCCCTGTTGTATGGATTGGGGTGGGGAATTGCCCTGGAACACGGGATGGAGGGGGATTTGCCCCTGGTGTATGGATTGGGGTGGGGAATTGCCCTGGTACATGGGATGGAGGGGGAATAGTCCCTGGTACACGGGATGGAGGGGGAATTGCCCCTGATGTATGGATTGGGGTGGGGAACTGCCCCTGAAGTATGGATTGGGGTGGGAAATTGCCCCAGTGTAAGGATTGGGGTGGGAAATTGCTCCTGGTGTATGGATTGGGTGGGGGGAAAATTGCCCCGGTTGATGGACAAATGGAGTTTGCCACATCTGCCTATTTGTACTCATCCTACACTAATCCCATTTTCAGTCTCCCCACATTCCTGAACACTCTGGCCCAAATTTTACCCTCACCCATACACCTGGGACAATTTACTGTGATCAATTACGCTTCCAACATGACTGTCTTTGGGACACTCAGTCCTGACTTCGGCAGCTCTCTGCGTGGAGTTTGCAAGTTCTCCCTGTGACAGCATGGATTTCTTCTGGGTCTGATGCTTTCTCCCCCACATCCCAAAGACATTTAGGTTGGTGTGTTCATTAGCCATTGTAAATTATCCCTGGTAAAATGTGGGGCTAAGAATTTGGGACTGCTGGGTGAATTTGGTTTAGTACAACTGGGTGGTTACTGCAAACTCCATGCAGACAGTAGCCAAGATCAGGATTGAACCAGAAGCTGGAGGCCGTGGCTCTACCAGCTTTACCACAGTGTCTTGAGTTTAGAATCCCAGGGGGGTTTTCAGGGTAGTCTTCCCAAGCAATGTTTGGCTACTGGAGATAACTTGCCTCCACCCCATTTGTGGAGTACCTGATGATGTAAATAGAACTATGGATCAGGAGGTGCTGGACAGAAGAGATAGGTTTGTAGTTTGTGTTGTGAGTTGCTCCTTCAGCTCCTTTTCTGCACCCCACCCACCTCGGACTTTCTGTCTTCTCCCCTCTCCCCTCAGGCAGAAGATACAAAAGCTGGAAACCATACAGCAACAAGCTCAAGGACAAGGTTTATCGGGCTTTAAAATAGCCATCTTGTACAATAACATTCCTTCACAATCTACCTCATCATGATCTTCCACTTTGTTATCTACCTACACTGCACCTTTTCAGCAGCTAAACAATTTATTCTGCATTCTTATTTTATCTGACAGTAACTCAGAACACGGTGTAATGATAACAATTGATACATGCAAGGTCACTGTGACAGTCATAACCAAAACCAACTCTATAACTAAAACCAGCCTCTGACAGTGCAAATGAAAGGACTCCACATACAGAGATAGCATAGTGCTTTATATCAGATACTCAGCAACCTCAGACACGCGCAGTGATATATTAGATACTCAACATCCTCAGTTATCCACAGTGATATATCAGATTCTCAACATCCTCAGATACCTACACTGATATATCAGATACTCAGCATCCTCCAATACTCACAGTGATATATCAGATACTCAGCATCCTCAGATACCCACAGTGAAATATCAGATACTCAGCATCCTCAGACACCCACAGTAATATATCAGATACTCAGCATCCTCCAATACCCATAGTGATATATCAGATACTCAGCATCTTCAGATACCCACAGTGATAGAAGAGATACTCAGCATCCTCAGATACCCACAGTGATTTTTCAGATACTCAGCATCCTCAGATACCCACGTGATATATCAGATACTCAGCATCCTCAGATACCCACAGTGATATATCAGATACTCAGCATCCTCAGATACCCACAGTGATATATCAGATACTCAGCATCCTCAGATACCCACAGTGATATATCAGATACTCAGCATCCTCAGATACCCACAGTGATATATCAGATACTCAGCATCCTCAGATACCCACAGTGATATATCAGATACTCAGCATCCTCAGATACCCACAGTGATATATCAGATACTCAGCATCCTCAGATACCCACAGTGATATATCAGATACTCAGCATCCTCAGATACCCACAGTGATATATCAGATACTCAGCATCCTCAGATACCCACAGTGATATATCAGATACTCAGCATCCTCAGATACCCACAGTGATATCAGATACTCAGCATCCTCAGATACCCACAGTGATATATCAGATACTCAGCATCCTCAGATACCCACAGTGATATATCAGATACTCAGCATCCTCAGATACCCACAGTGATAATCATATCAGATACTCAGCATCCTCAGAACCCACAGTGATATATCAGATACTCAGCATCCTCAGATACCCACAGTGATATATCAGATACTCAGCATCCTCAGATACCCACAGTGATATATCAGATACTCAGCATCCTCAGATACCCACAGTGATATATCAGATACTCAGCATCCTCAGATACCCACAGTGATATATCAGATACTCAGCATCCTCAGATACCCACAGTGATATATCAGATACTCAGCATCCTCAGATACCCACAGTGATATATCAGATACTCAGCATCCTCAGATACCCACAGTGATATATCAGATACTCAGCATCCTCAGATACCCACAGTGATATATCAGATACTCAGCATCCTCAGATTCCCACAGTGATATATCAGATACTCAGCATCCTCAGATACCCACAGTGATATATCAGATACTCGGCATCCTCAGATACCCACAGTGATATATCAGATACTCAGCATCCTCAGATACCCACAGTGATATATCAGATACTCAGCATCCTCAGATACCCACAGTGATATATCAGATACTCAGCATCCTCAGATACCCACAGTGATAATCAGATACTCAGCATCCTCAGATACCCACAGTGATATATCAGATACTCAGCATCCTCAGATACCCACAGTGATATATCAGATACTCAGCATCCTCAGATACCCACAGTGATATATCAGATACTCAGCATCCTCAGATACCCACAGTGATATATCAGATACTCAGCATCCTCAGATACCCACAGTGATATATCAGATACTCAGCATCCTCAGATACCCACAGTGATATCAGATATCAGCATCCTCAGATATATCAGATACTCATCCTCAGATACCCACAGTGATATATCAGATACTCAGCATCCTCAGATACCCACAGTGATATATCAGATACTCAGCATCCTCAGATTCCCATCGTGATACATCAGATACTCAGCATCCTCAGATACCCACAGTGATATATATCAGATACTCAGCATCCTCAGATACCCACAGTGATATATCAGATACTCAGCATCCTCAGATACCCACAGTGATATATCAGATACTCAGCATCCTCAGATACCCACAGTGATATATCAGATACTCAGCATCCTCAGATACCCACAGTGATATATCAGATACTCAGCATCCTCAGATACCCACAGTGATATATCAGATACTCAGCATCCTCAGATACCCACAGTGATATATCAGATACTCAGCATCCTCAGACCCACAGTGATATATCAGATACTCAGCATCCTCAGATACCCACAGTGATATATCAGATACTCAGCATCCTCAGATACCCACAGTGATATATCAGATACTCAGCATCCTCAGATACCCAGTGATAATCAGATACTCTGCATCCTCAGATACCCACAGTGATATATCAGATACTCAGCATCCTCAGATACCCACAGTGATATATCAGATACTCAGCATCCTCAGATACCCACAGTGATATATCAGATACTCAGCATCCTCAGATACCCACAGTGATATATCAGATACTCAGCATCCTCAGATACCCACAGTGATATATCAGATACTCAGCATCCTCAGATACCCACAGTGATATATCAGATACTCAGCATCCTCAGATACCCAAGTATATCAGATAAGCATCTAATCAGATACTCAGCATCCTCAGATACCCACAGTGATATATCAGATACTCAGCATCCTCAGATACCCACAGTGATATATCAGATACTCAGCATCCTCAGATTCCCACAGTGATATATCAGATACTCAGCATCCTCAGATACCCACAGTGATATATCAGATACTCAGCATCCTCAGATACCCACAGTGATATATCAGATACTCAGCATCCTCAGATACCCACAGTGATATATCAGATACTCAGCATCCTCAGATACCCACAGTGATATATCAGATACTCAGCATCCTCAGATACCCACAGTGATATATCAGATACTCAGCATCCTCAGATACCCACAGTGATGATAATCAGATACTCAGCATCCTCAGATACCCACAGTGATATATCAGATACTCAGCATCCTCAGATACCCACAGTGATATATCAGATACTCAGCATCCTCAGATACCCACAGTGATATATCAGATACTCAGCATCCTCAGATACCCACAGTGATATATCAGATACTCAGCATCCTCAGATACCCACAGTGATATATCAGATACTCAGCATCCTCAGATACCCACAGTGATATATCAGATACTCAGCATCCTCAGATACCCACAGTGATATATCAGATACTCAGCATCCTCAGATACCCATCGTGATATATCAGATACTCAGCATCCTCAGATACCCACAGTGATATATCAGATACTCAGCATCCTCAGATTCCCATCGTGATACATCAGATACTCAGCATCCTCAGATACCCACAGTGATATATCAGATACTCAGCATCCTCAGATACCCACAGTGATATATCAGATACTCAGCATCCTCAGATACCCACAGTGATATATCAGATACTCAGCATCCTCAGATACCCACAGTGATATATCAGATACTCAGCATCCTCAGATACCCACAGTGATATATCAGATACTCAGCATCCTCAGATACCCACAGTGATATATCAGATACTCAGCATCCTCAGATACCCACAGTGATATATCAGATACTCAGCATCCTCAGATACCCACAGTGATATATCAGATACTCAGCATCCTCAGATACCCACAGTGATATATCAGATACTCAGCATCCTCAGATACCCACAGTGATATATCAGATACTCAGCATCCTCAGATACCCACAGTGATATATCAGATACTCAGCATCCTCAGATTCCCATCGTGATACATCAGATACTCAGCATCCTCAGATACCCACAGTGATATATCAGATACTCAGCATCCTCAGATACCCAGTGTGATATATCAGCTACTCAGCATCCTCAGATACCCACAGTGATATATCAGATACTCAGCATCCTCAGATACCCACAGTGATATATCAGATACTCAGCATCCTCAGATACCCACAGTGATATATCAGATACTCAGCATCCTCAGATACCCACAGTGATATATCAGATACTCAGCATCCTCAGATACCCACAGTGATATATAATCTCAGCATCCTCAGATACCCACAGTGATATATCAGATACTCAGCATCCTCAGATACCCACAGTGATATATCAGATACTCAGCATCCTCAGATACCCACAGTGATATATCAGATACTCAGCATCCTCAGATACCCACAGTGATATATCAGATACTCAGCATCCTCAGATACCCACAGTGATAGATCAGATACTCAGCATCCTCAGATACCCACAGTGATTTATCAGATACTCAGCATCCTCAGATACCCACAGTGATATATCAGATACTCAGCATCCTCAGATACCCACAGTGATATATCAGATACTCAGCATCCTCAGACACCCACAGTGATATATCAGATACTCAGCATCCTCAGATACCCACAGTGAGATATCAGATACTCAGCATCCTGACATACTCACAGTGACATATATCAGATACTCGTCATGCTCAGATACCCAGTGATATATCACTCAGCATCCTCAGATACCCACAGTGATATATCAGATACTCAGCATCCTCAGATTCCCACAGTGATATATCAGATACTCAGCATCCTCAGATACCCACAGTGATATATCAGATACTCAGCATCCTCAGATACCCACAGTGATATATCAGATACTCAGCATCCTCAGATACCCACAGTGATATATCAGATACTCAGCATCCTCAGATACCCACAGTGATATATCAGATACTCAGCATCCTCAGATACCCACAGTGATATATCAGATACTCAGCATCCTCAGATACCCACAGTGATATATCAGATACTCAGCATCCTCAGATACCCTCATTGATATATCAGATACTCAGCATCCTCAGCTACCCACAGTGATATATCAGATACTCAGCATCCTCAGACACCCACAGTGATATATCAGATACTCAGCATCCTCAGATACCCACAGTGATATATCAGATACTCAGCATCCTCAGATACCCACAGTGATATATCAGATACTCAGCATCCTCAGATACCCACAGTGATATATCAGATACTCAGCATCCTCAGATACCCACAGTGATATATCAGATACTCAGCATCCTCAGATACCCACAGTGATATATCAGATACTCAGCATCCTCAGATTCCCACAGTGATATATCAGATACTCAGCATCCTCAGATACCCACAGTGATATATCAGATACTCAGCATCCTCAGATTCCCATCGTGATACATCAGATACTCAGCATCCTCAGATACCCACAGTGATATATCAGATACTCAGCATCCTCAGATTCCCATCGTGATACATCAGATACTCAGCATCCTCAGATACCCACAGTGATATATCAGATACTCAGCATCCTCAGATACCCACAGTGATATATCAGATACTCAGCATCCTCAGATACCCACAGTGATATATCAGATACTCAGCATCCTCAGATACCCACAGTGATATATCAGATACTCAGCATCCTCAGATACCCACAGTGATATATCAGATACTCAGCATCCTCAGATACCCACAGTGATATATATCAGATACTCAGCATCCTCAGATACCCACAGTGATATATCAGATACTCAGCATCCTCAGATACCCACAGTGATATATCAGATACTCAGCATCCTCAGATACCCACAGTGATATATCAGATACTCAGCATCCTCAGATACCCACAGTGATATATCAGATACTCAGCATCCTCAGATACCCACAGTGATATATCAGATACTCAGCATCCTCAGATACCCACAGTGATATATCAGATACTCAGCATCCTCAGATTCCCATCGTGATACATCAGATACTCAGCATCTTCAGATACCCACATTGATATATCAGATACTCAGCATCCTCAGCTACCCACAGTCATATATCAGATACTCAGCATCCTCAGCTACCCACAGTCATATATCAGATACTCAGCATCCTCAGATACCCACAGTGATATATCAGATACTCAGCATCCTCAGATACCCACAGTGATCTATCAGATACTCAGCATCCTCGGATACCCACAGTGATATATCAGATACTCAGCATCCTCAGATACCCACAGTGATATATCAGATACTCAGCATCCTCGGATACCCACAGTAATATATCAGATTCTCAGCATCCTCAGATACCCACAGTGACAGATCAGATATTCAGCATCCTCAGATACCCACAGTGATATCTAAGGTACTCAGCATCCTCAGATACCAACAATGATATATCAGATACTCAGCATCCTCAGATAACCACAGTGATATATGAGATACTCAGCATCCGCAGATACCCACAGTGATATATCAGATACTCAGCATCCTCAGATACCCACAGTGATATATCAGATACTCAGCATCCTCAGATACCCACAGTGATATATCAGATACTCAGCATCCTCAGATACCCACAGTGATATATCAGATACTCAGCATCCTCAGATACCCACAGTGATATATCAGATACTCAGCATCCTCAGATACCCACAGTGATATATCAGATACTCAGCATCCTCAGATACCCACAGTGATATATCAGATACTCAGCATCCTCAGACACCCACAGTGATATTTCAGATACTCAGCATCCTCAGATACCCATCATGATACATCAGATACTCAGCATCCTCAGATACCCACAGTGATATATCAGATACTCAGCATCCTCAGATACCCACAGTGATATATCAGATACTCAGCATCCTCAGATACCCACAGTGATATATCAGATACTCAGCATCCTCAGATACCCACAGTGATATATCAGATACTCAGCATCCTCAGATACCCACAGTGATATATCAGATACTCAGCATCCTCAGACACCCACAGTGATATATATCAGATACTCAGCATCCTCAGATACACACAGTGATATATCAGATACTCAGCATCCTCAGATACCCACAGTGATATATCAGATACTCAGCATCCTCAGATACCCACAGTGATATATCAGATACTCAGCATCCTCAGATACCCACAGTGATATATCAGATACTCAGTATTCTCAGATACCCACAGTGATATATCAGATACTCAGCATCCTCAGATACCCACAGTGATATATCAGATACTCAGCATCCTCAGGTACCCACAGTGATATATCAGATACTCAGCATCCTCAGATACCCACAGTGAAATATATCAGATACTCAGCATCCTCGGATACCTATCGTGATACATCAGATACTCAGCATCCTCAGATACCCACAGTGATATATCAGATACTCAGCATCCTCAGATACCCACAGTGTTATATCACATACTCAGCATCCTCAGATACCCACAGTGATATATCAGATACTCAGCATCCTCAGATACCCACAGTGATATATCAGATACTCAGCATCCTCAGATACCCACAGTGATATATCAGATACTCAGCATCCTCAGATACCCACAGTGATATATCAGATACTCAGCATCCTCAGATACCCACAGTGATATATCAGATACTCAGCATCCTCAGATACCCTCATTGATATATCAGATACTCAGCATCCTCAGCTACCCACAGTGAGATATCAGATACTCAGCTTTCTCAGATACTCACAGTGACTTATATCAGATACTCAGCATGCTCAGATACCCACAGTGATGTATATCAGAAACTCAGCATCCTCAGATCCCCATCGTGATACATCAGATACTCAGCATCCTCAGATACGCGCAGTGATATATCAGATACTCAGCATTCTCAGATTCCCACAGTGATATATCAGATACTCGGCATCCTCAGATACCCACAGTGATATATCAGATACTCAGCATCCTCAGATACCCACAGTGATATATCAGATACTCAGCATTCTCAGATACCCACAGTGATATATCAGATACTCAGCATCCTCAGATACCCATAGTGATATATCAGATACTCAGCATCTTCAGATACCCACAGTGATATATCAGATACTCAGCATCCTCGGATACCTATCGTGATACATCAGATACTCAGCATCCTCAGATACCCACAGTGATATATCAGATACTCAGCATCCTCAGATACCCACAGTGATATATCAGATACTCAGCATCCTCAGATACCCACAGTGATATATCAGATACTCAGCATCCTCAGATTCCCACAGTGATAGATCAGATACTCAGCATCCTCAAATACCCACAGTGATATATCAGATACTCAGCATCCTCAGATTTCCATCGTGATACATCAGATACTCAGCATCTTCAGATACCCACAGTGATATATCAGATACTCAGCATCCTCGGATACCTATCGTGATACATCAGATACTCTGCATCCTCAGATACCCACAGTGATATATCAAATACTCAACAGCCTGAGATACGCAGTGTGATATATCAGATACTCAGCATCCTCAGATACTCTGTGTGATATATCAGCTACTCAGCATCCTCAGATGCCCACAGTGATATATCAGATACTCAGCATCCTCAGATACCCACAGTGATATATCAGATACTCAGCATCCTCAGATACCCACAGTGATATATCAGATACTCAGCATCCTCAGATACCCACAGTGCTATATCAGATACTCAGCATCCTCACATACTCACAGTGACATATATCAGATACTCGTCATGCTCAGATACCCAGTGATATATCACTCAGCATCCTCAGATACCGACAGTGATATATCAGATACTCAGCATTCTCAGATATCCACAGTGATATATCAGATACTGAGCATCAGTAGATACCCACAGTGATATATCAGATACTCAGAATCCTCAGATACCCACGGTGATATATCAGATACTCAGCATTCTCAGATACCCACAGTGATAGATCAGATACTCAGCATCCTCAGATACCCACAGTGATATATCAGATACTCAGCATCCTCAGATACCCACAGTGATATATCAGATACTCAGCATTCTCAGATACCCACAGTGATATATATCAGATACTCAGCATCCTCAGATACCCATCGTGATACATCAGATACTCAGCATCCTCAGATACCCACAGTGATATATCAGATACTCTGCATCCTCAGGTACCCACTGTGATATATCAGATACTCAGCATCCTCAGATACCCACAGTGATATATCAGATACTCAGCATCCTCAGATACCCACAGTGATATATCAGATACTCAGCATCCTCAGATACCCACAGTGATATATCAGATACTCAGCATCCTCAGATACCCACAGTGATATATCAGATACTCAGCATCCTCAGATACCCACAGTGATATATCAGATACTCAGCATCCTCAGATACCCACAGTGATATATATCAGATACTCAGCATCCTCAGATACCCACAGTGATATATCAGATACTCAGCATCTTCAGATACCCACAGTGATATATATCAGATACTCAGCATCCTCGGATACCTATCGTGATACATCAGATACTCAGCATCCTCAGATACCCACAGTGATATATTTAATACTCAGCAGCCTGAGATACACACTGTGATATATCAGATACTCAGCATCCTCAGATACCCTGTGTGATATATCAGATACTCAGCATCCTCAGATACCCACAGTGATATATCAGATACTCAGCATCCTCAGATACCCACAGTGATATATCAGATACTCAGCACCCTCAGATACCCACAGTGTTATTCACATACTCAGCATCCTCAGATACCCACAGTGATATATCAGATACTCAGCATCCTCAGATACCCACAGTGATATATATCAGATTAGATCACATCGTTTTCCATTTCTTGTCACAGGTAAACTTACTCAGGTTATAAATCTATTAGCTTCTTTCAGCAGCAGAACTGTCTATGACATGGTCTTTATAAGGTTATTAGATGGGAGTAGAGGGATATTGATCTAGTCAGGAAGGAGAGATTCAGGGGTCAATTTCAGTACAACTGTTCCTGTGCCTTATTTACCATGCACCACATTCCCAGTCCCATGCGGAATGCTCTTTTCCCGCTCCGACTGAGAAACATGGCAAAGGGTGGGAGTGAACCTGCCACACAGATGATTAAGGCAAATGCTGGGGTAACACAGCAGCTTGGGTGATATTTCCCCTGGCTGGGCTGTGTTGAGCAAGGAGTCCTGACACCCAGGAGAGAGCTGAGGAGCAACTTTTTCACTCAGAGGGGAGTGAATCTCCATCCACTGTGATGTGGAATCTCATTCCCTGATTATATTTGGGATAAAGACTGTGAGATTTAGGGATATCAAGGGGTCAGTGCGGAGGAGTGCTGCAGAGGTTACGGGATCGGCCATATTTCTACAGAAAAGCAGCAGAAACAAGGGGCAGAATTCCATAGTCCTGATGGATTTCCAAACAGGTCTGTCCCTCCACTGTGCTTCAGTTTCCTGGGCTACTGTTTTTTCACAGGAGCTGGAAGGTATTTGGGAAGGTGGAACAGATCACTGTCGGTGGGTAAAATATTCAACAACAGCAGTGAGTGTGAAGCACATTGAACAGTACCAACACCAGATGCTTCCAGCCGAGCCCATCAATCCCTGGAGAGGCAGACCGGCCCCAGAGTGTTCTAAGTCTGACTGTACGACAAGCATTGATTCAATCTATTAAGCATCATCACCCAACAGAAACGTTTGACACAAAGAACCAAACTCGGCAACCTATGCTCAGATGCTTAGCATTTTCGGGTTCGGAAGATTAGATGACAAGAAGTGCCCACAGCCCAGTGATGGGCTGCATTCTTTCAAAAGCACAGACCAGGCAGCTCTTGTATTTCCTCCCGACCATTGAGTCTACGTTCTGCAGCCACGGAAACACCAGACTGACTTGTTCCTCACGACAGAACCTTGTACACATTCACTGTGGACCCTGCACATTTACACCAGAGGGACATCAACACCTCAGTCACATTGTATCCCACCCACAATCAGTCACAGTGTACCTCACCCGCACTCCGTCACAGGGTATCCCACCCGCACTCCGTCACGGGGTATCTCACCCGCACTCAGTCACGGGGCATCTCACCCGCACTCAGTCACGGGGCATCCCACCCGCACTCAGTCACGGGGTATCCCACCCGCACTCCGTCACGGTGTATCCCACCCGCACTCCGTCACGGGGTATCTCACCCGCACTCAGTCACGGGGCATCCCACCCGCACTCAGTCACGGGGTATCCCACCCGCACTCCATCACGGGGTATCTCACCCGCACTCAGTCAGGGGTTATCTCTCACACACTCAGTAATGGTGTATCCCACACACCCAATCACGGGGTATCTCTCACTCACTCAGTAACAGTGTATCCCACACACCCAATCACGGGGTATCCCACACACCCAATCATGGGGTATCCCACGCACACTCCGTCACGGGGTTTCTCAGGCACACTCCGTCATGGGATATCCGACCCGCAATCTGTCACGGGGTATCCCACCCGCACTCAGTCATGGGGTATCTCACACGCACTCAGTAACGGGGTATCTCACCCGCACTCAGTCGTGGGGTATCTCACCCACACTCCGTCACGGGGTATCTCACCTACACTCAGTCACGGGGTATCTCACCCACACTCAGTCACGGGGTATCTCACCCACACTCAGTCAGGGGGTATCCCACCTGCACTCAGTCAGGGGGTATCCCACCCACACTCAGTCAGGGGGTATCTTCCCACACTCCATCACGGGGTATCTTCCCACACTCCGCAACGGGCTAACTCACACACACTCTGCTATAGGGTATATCACACACACTCAGTCATGGGTTATCACACACGCTCAGTCACGGGGTATCCCGCCCGCGCTCCGTCACGGGGTATCCCGCCCGCGCTCCGTCACGGGGCCTCGCGCCCGCGCTCTGTCAAGGGACCTCGCACCCGCGCTCCATCACGGGGCCTCGTGCCTGCGCTCCGTCACGGGGCCTCGCACCAGCTCTCCGTCACTGGGTATCCCACCCGCGCTCCGTCACGCAGTATCTCACACACTCCGTCACGGGGTATTCCCCCCCCCGGACTCCGTCTCGGGGTATGACACCCGCACTCAGTCACGGGGTATCCCACCCGCACTCCTTCACGGGGTATCTCACACACTCCGTCACGGGGTATCTCACACACTCCGTCATGAGATATCCCACACGCACTCAGTCACAGGGTATCCCACACGCACTACGTCACGGGGTATCTCACACATTCCGTCACGGGGTATCCCACCCGCACTCCATCATGGGGTATCCCACCCACACTCAGTACCTCACCCACACTCCCTCACCGGTTAACTCACACACACTCCGTTACGGGGTATATCACACACCCAGTCACAGTGTATCCCACCAACACTCAGTCACAGGGTATCTCACCCGCACTGAGTCACGGGGTATCTCACCCGCACTGAATCACGGGGTATCTCACACACTCCGTCACGGGGTATCTCACACACTCAGCCACGGGGTACGTCACGGGGTATCCCACCCGCAGTCCGTCACGGGGTATCCACCCGCACTCCGTCACGGGGTATCTCACCCGCACTCAGTCAGGGGTTATCTCTCACACACTCAGTAATGGTGTATCCCACACACCCAATCACGGGGTATCTCTCACACACTCAGTAACAGTGTATCCCACACACCCAATCACGGGGTATCCCACACACCCAATCACGGGGTATCCCACGCACCCAATCACGGGGTATCCCACGCACACTCCGTCACGGGGTTTCTCAGGCACACTCCGTCATGGGATATCCGACCCGCAATCTGTCACGGGGTAGCCCACCCGCACTCAGTCATGGGGTATCTCACACGCACTCAGTAACAGGGTATCTCAACCGCACTCAGTCGTGGGGTATCTCACCCACACTCCGTCACGGGGTATCTCACCCACACTCAGTCACGGGGTATCTCACCCACACTCTGTCACGGGGTATCTCACCCGCACTCAGTCAGGGGGTATCCCACCCGCACTCAGTCAGGGGGTATCCCACCCACACTCAGTCAGGGGGTATCTTCCCACACTCTGTCACGGGGTATCTTCCCACACTCCGTCACGGGGTATCTCACACACTCCGCTACGGGGTATATCACACACACTCAGTCACGGGGTATCACACACGCTCAGTCACGGGGTATCCCGCCCGCGCTCCGTAACGGGGTATCCCGCCCGCGCTCCGTCATGGGGCCTCGCGCCCGCGCTCTGTCAAGGGACCTCGCGCCCGCGCTCTGTCACGGGGCTTCGCACCCGCGCTCCGCAACTGGGTATCCCGCCCGCGCTCCGTCACGCAGTATCTCACACACTCCGTCACGGGGTATTCCCCCCCCCCGGACTCCGTCTCGGGGTATCCCCCCTGTGCTCAGTCACGGGTATCCCACCCGCGCTCAGTCACTGGGTATCCCACCCGCGCTCCGTCACGCGGTATCTCACACACTCCGTCACGGGGTATCCCCCCCACCGGACTCCGTCTCGGGATATCCCCCCCGCACTCAGTCAGGGGGTATGACACCCGCACTCAGTCACGGGGTATCCCACCCGCACTCCTTCACGGGGTATCTCACACACTTCGTCACGGGGTATCTCACACACTCCGTCATGAGATATCCCACATGCACTCAGTCACAGGGTATCCCACACGCACTACGTCACGGGGTATCTCACACATTCCGTCACGGGGTATCCCACCCGCACTCCATCACGGGGTATCCCACCCACACTCAGTACCTCACCCACACTCCCTCACCGGTTAACTCACACACACTCCGTTACGGGGTATATCACACACCCAGTCACAGTGTATCCCACCAACACTCAGTCACAGGGTATCTCACCCGCACTGAGTCACGGGGTATCTCACCCGCACTGAATCACGGGGTATCTCACACACTCCGTCACGGGGTATCTCACACACTCAGCCACGGGGTACCCCACCCCGACTACGTCACGGGGTATCCCACCCGCAGTCCGTCACAGGGTATCCACACGCACTCAGTCACGGGGTATCTCACCCGCACTCCGTCACAGGGTATCCCACCCTCACTCCGTCAAGGGGTACCTCATACACTCTGTCACGGGGTATCCCACCCACACTCAGTCACGGGGTATCCCACCCGCACTCAGTCACGGGGTATCCCACCCGCACTCTGTCACGCGGTATCCCACCCGCACTCCGTCACACGGTATCCCACCCGCACTCCGTCACGCGGTATCCCACTCGCACTCCGTCACGGGGTATCCCACCCGCACTCAGTCACGGGGTATCCCACCCGCACTCCGTCACGGGGTATCCCACCCGCTCTCCGTCACGGGGTATCCCACCCGCGCTCCGTCACGGGGTATCCCACCCGCTCTCCGTCACTGGATATCCCACCCGCACTCCATCATGCGGTATCTCACCCGCACTCCGTCACGGCGTTAACTCACACACACTCCGTTACGGGGTATATCACACACCCAGTCACAGTGTATCCCACCAACACTCAGTCACAGGGTATCTCACCCGCACTGAGTCACGGGGTATCTCACCCGCACTGAATCACGGGGTATCTCACACACTCCGTCACGGGGTATCTCACACACTCAGCCACGGGGTACCCCACCCCGACTACGTCACGGGGTATCCCACCCGCAGTCCGTCACAGGGTATCCACACGCACTCAGTCACGGGGTATCTCACCCGCACTCCGTCACAGGGTATCCCACCCTCACTCCGTCAAGGGGTACCTCATACACTCTGTCACGGGGTATCCCACCCACACTCAGTCACGGGGTATCCCACCCGCACTCAGTCACGGGGTATCCCACCCGCACTCTGTCACGCGGTATCCCACCCGCACTCCGTCACACGGTATCCCACCCGCACTCCGTCACGCGGTATCCCACCCGCACTCCATCACGGGGTATCCCACCCGCACTCAGTCACGGGGTATCCCACCCGCACTCCGTCACGGGGTATCCCACCCGCTCTCCGTCACGGGGTATCCCACCCGCGCTCCGTCACGGGGTATCCCACCCGCACTCCATCACGGGGTATCCCACCCACACTCAGTACCTCACCCACACTCCCTCACCGGTTAACTCACACACACTCCGTTACGGGGTATATCACACACCCAGTCACAGTGTATCCCACCAACACTCAGTCACAGGGTATCTCACCCGCACTGAGTCACGGGGTATCTCACCCGCACTGAATCACGGGGTATCTCACACACTCCGTCACGGGGTATCTCACACGCACTCAGCCACGGGGTACCCCACCCCGACTACGTCACGGGGTATCCCACCCGCAGTCCGTCACAGGGTATCCACACGCACTCAGTCACGGGGTATCTCACCCGCACTCCGTCACAGGGTATCCCACCCTCACTCCGTCAAGGGGTACCTCATACACTCTGTCACGGGGTATCCCACCCACACTCAGTCACGGGGTATCCCACCCGCACTCAGTCACGGGGTATCCCACCCGCACTCTGTCACGCGGTATCCCACCCGCACTCCGTCACACGGTATCCCACCCGCACTCCGTCACGCGGTATCCCACCCGCACTCCATCACGGGGTATCCCACCCGCACTCAGTCACGGGGTATCCCACCCGCACTCCGTCACGGGGTATCCCACCCGCTCTCCGTCACGGGGTATCCCACCCGCGCTCCGTCACGGGGTATCCCACCCGCACTCCATCACGGGGTATCCCACCCACACTCAGTACCTCACCCACACTCCCTCACCGGTTAACTCACACACACTCCGTTACGGGGTATATCACACACCCAGTCACAGTGTATCCCACCAACACTCAGTCACAGGGTATCTCACCCGCACTGAGTCACGGGGTATCTCACCCGCACTGAATCACGGGGTATCTCACACACTCCGTCACGGGGTATCTCACACACTCAGCCACGGGGTACCCCACCCCGACTACGTCACGGGGTATCCCACCCGCAGTCCGTCACAGGGTATCCACACGCACTCAGTCACGGGGTATCTCACCCGCACTCCGTCACAGGGTATCCCACCCTCACTCCGTCAAGGGGTACCTCATACACTCTGTCACGGGGTATCCCACCCACACTCAGTCACGGGGTATCCCACCCGCACTCAGTCACGGGGTATCCCACCCGCACTCTGTCACGCGGTATCCCACCCGCACTCCGTCACACGGTATCCCACCCGCACTCCGTCACGCGGTATCCCACCCGCACTCCGTCACGGGGTATCCCACCCGCACTCAGTCACGGGGTATCCCACCCGCACTCCGTCACGGGGTATCCCACCCGCTCTCCGTCACGGGGTATCCCACCCGCGCTCCGTCACTGGGTATCCCACCCGCTCTCCGTCACTGGATATCCCACCCGCACTCCATCATGCGGTATCTCACCCGCACTCCGTCATGGCGTATCACTCCCCCCCCGGACTCCATCTCGGGGTATCCCCCCCGCACTCAGTCACGGGGTATCCCACCCGCACTCAGTCACGCGGTATCCCACCCGCACTCAGTCACGCGGAATCCCACCCGCACTCCGTCACGCGGGATCTCACATACTCCATCACGGGGTTTCCCCCCCGGACTTCGTCTCGGGGTATCCCCCCCGCACTCAGTCAGGGGGTATGACACCCGCACTCAGTCACGGGGTATCCCCCCCACACTCAGTCACGGGGTAACGCACCCGCACTCAGTCACGGGGTATGACACCCGCACTCAGTCACGGGGTATCCCCCCCACACTCAGTCATGGGGTAACGCACCCGCACTCAGTCACGGGGTATCCCACCCGCACTCAGTCACAGGGTATCCCACCCGCACTGAGTCACGGGGTATCTCACCCGCACTCACCCACGGGATATCTCACCCACACTCAGTCACGGGGTATCTCACCCGCACTCAGTCACGGGTATCTCATACACTCCGTCACGGAGTATATCACACACACTCAGTCACAGTGTTTCCCACCCACACTCAGTCACGTGGTATCTCACCCACAATCAGTCACGGGGTATCCCACACACACTAAGTCAAGGTGTATCTGATACACTCCGTCACGGGGTATCTCACCCGCGCTCCGTCACGGGGCATCGCACCCGCGCTCCGTCACGGGGCATCGCACCCGCGCTCTGTCACTGGGTATCCCACCCGCGCTCCGTCACTGGGTATCCCACCCACACTCCATCATGCAGTATCTCACCCGCAGTCCGTCACGGCGTATCCCCCCCCCGGACTCCGTCTCGGGGTATCCCCCCCCGGACTCCGTCTCGGGGTATTCCCCCCCGCACTCAGTCACGGGGTATCCCCCCCGCACTCAGTCACGGGGTATCCCACCCGCACTCCCTCACGGTGTATCACACCCGCACTCCCTCACGGGGTATCTCACACACTCCTTAACGAGGTATCCCACCCGCACTCCGTCACGGGGTATCCCACCCGCACTCCGCACGGGGTATCTCACACACTCCTTAATGGTGTATCCCACCTGCACTCCGTCACGGGGTATCCCACCCGCACTCCGTCACGGGGTATCCCACCCGCACTCCGCACGGGGTATCTCACACACTCCTTATCGGTGTATCCCACCCGCACTCTGTCACGGGGTATCACACCAGCACTCCGTCACGGGGTATCCCACCCGCACTCCGTCACGGGGTATCCACACGCACTCAGTCACGGGGTATCTCACCCGCACTCCGTCACAGGGTATCCCACCCTCACTCCGTCAAGGGGTACCTCATACACTCTGTCACGGGGTATCCCACCCACACTCAGTCACGGGGTATCCCACCCGCACTCAGTCACGGGGTATCCCACCCGCACTCTGTCACGCGGTATCCCACCCGCACTCCGTCACGCGGTATCCCACCCGCACTCCGTCACGGGGTATCCCACCCGCACTCAGTCACGGGGTATCCCACCCGCACTCCGTCACGGGGTATCCCACCCGCTCTCCGTCACGGGGTATCCCACCCGCACTCCGTCACTGGGTATCCCACCCGCTCTCCGTCACTGGGTATCCCACCCGCACTCCATCATGCGGTATCTCACCCGCACTCCGTCACGGCGTATCACTCCCCCCCCGGACTCCATCTCGGGGTATCCCCCCCGCACTCAGTCACGGGGTATCCCACCCGCACTCAGTCACGCGGTATCCCACCCGCACTCAGTCACGCGGAATCCCACCCGCACTCCGTCACGCGGTATCTCACATACTCCATCACGGGGTTTCCCCCCCGGACTCCGTCTCGGGGTATCCCCCCCGCACTCAGTCAGGGGGTATGACACCCGCACTCAGTCACGGGGTATCCCCCCCACACTCAGTCACGGGGTAACGCACCCGCACTCAGTCACGGGGTATGACACCCGCACTCAGTCACGGGGTATCCCCCCCACACTCAGTCATGGGGTAACGCACCCGCACTCAGTCACGGGGTATCCCACCCGCACTCAGTCACAGGGTATCCCACCCGCACTGAGTCACGGGGTATCTCACCCGCACTCACCCACGGGATATCTCACCCACACTCAGTCACGGGGTATCTCACCCGCACTCAGTCACGGGTATCTCATACACTCCGTCACGGAGTATATCACACACACTCAGTCACAGTGTTTCCCACCCACACTCAGTCACGTGGTATCTCACCCACAATCAGTCACGGGGTATCCCACACACACTAAGTCAAGGTGTATCTGATACACTCCGTCACGGGGTATCTCACCCGCGCTCCGTCACGGGGCATCGCACCCGCACTCCGTCACGGGGCATCGCACCCGCGCTCTGTCACTGGGTATCCCACCCGCGCTTCGTCACTGGGTATCCCACCCACACTCCATCATGCAGTATCTCACCCGCAGTCCGTCACGGCGTATCCCCCCCCCGGACTCCGTCTCGGGGTATCCCCCCCCGGACTCCGTCTCGGGGTATTTCCCCCCGCACTCAGTCACGGGGTATCCCCCCCGCACTCAGTCACGGGGTATCCCACCCGCACTCCCTCACGGTGTATCACACCCGCACTCCCTCACGGGGTATCCCACCTGCACTCCGCACGGGGTATCTCACACACTCCTTAACGAGGTATCCCACCCGCACTCCGTCACGGGGTATCCCACCCGCACTCCGCACGGGGTATCTCACACACTCCTTAACGGTGTATCCCACCTGCACTCCGTCACGGGGTATCCCACCCGCACTCCGTCACGGGGTATCCCACCCGCACTCCGCACGGGGTATCTCACACACTCCTTATCGGTGTATCCCACCCGCACTCTGTCACGGGGTATCCCACCCGCACTCCGTCACGGGATATCCCACCCGCACTCCGTCACGGGGTATCCCACCCGCAATCCGTCACGGGGTATCCCACCCGCACTCCGTCACAGGGTATCCCACCCGCACTCCGCACGGGGTATCTCACCCGCACTCCTTAACGGTGTATCTATCCCGTAATCAGTAACGGGGTATACCACCCGCACTCTGTCACGGGGTATCTCACCCGCACTCACCCACGGGATATCTCACCCGCACTCACCCACGGGATATCTCATACAGTCCGTCACGGAGTATCTCACCCGCGCTCAGTCACGTGGTATCTCACCCGCGCTCAGTCACGTGGTATTTCACACGCGCTCCGTCATGGGGTATCCCACCCGCACTCCGTCACGCGGTATCCCACCCGCACTCCGTGTCGCGGTATCCCACCCACACTCCATCACGGGGTAACGCACCGGCACTCAGTCACGGGGTAGCTCTCCCGCACTCAGTCACGGGGTAACCCACCCGCACTCAGTCACGGGGTATCCCACCCGCACACCGTCCCAGGGGTATCACACCCGCACTCCGTCACGGGGTATCCCACCCGCACTCAGTCACGGGGTATCCCACCCGCACTCCGTCACGGGGTATCCCACCCGCACTGAGTCACGGGGTATCTCACCCGCACTGAGTCACGGGGTATCTCACACACTCCGTCACGGGGTATCTCACACACTCAGCCACGGAGTACTCCACCCCCACTACGTCAGGGGGTATCCCACTGGCAATCAGTCACGGGGTATCTCACCCGCACTCCGTCGCGGGCATCCCACCCGCGCTCCATCGCGGGGCATCCCACCCGCGCTCCGTCGCGGGGCATCCCACCCGCGCTCCGTCGCGGGGCATCGCACCCGCGCTCCGTCACTGGGTATCCCACCCGCTCTCCGTCACTGGGTATCCCACCCGCATACCATCATGCGGTATCTCACCCGCACTCCGTCACGGCGTTACACCCCCCCCCCGGACTCCATCTCGGGGTATCCCCCCCTGGACTCCATCTGGGGGTATCCCCCCCCCCGCACTCAGTCACGGGGTATCCCCCCCGCACTCAGTCACGCGGTAACGCACCTGCACTCAGTCACGCGGTATCCCACCCGCACTCAGTCACGCGGTATCCCACCCGCACTCCGTCACGCGGTATCTCACATACTCCGTCACGGGGTTTCCTCCCCGGACTCCGTCTCGGGGTATCCCCCCCCGCACTCAGTCAGGGGGTATGACACCCGCACTCAGTCACGGGGTATCCCCCCCACACTCAGTCACGGGGTAACGCACCCGCACTCAGTCACGGGGTATCCCACCCGCACTCAGTCACGGGGTATCCCACCCGCACTCAGTCACGGGGTATCCCACCCGCACTGAGTCACGGGGTATCTCACCCGCACTCACCCACGGGATATCTCACCCACACTCAGTCACGGGGTATCTCACCCGCACTCAGTCACGGGGTATCTCATACACTCCGTCACGGAGTATATCACAAACACTCAGTCACAGTGTTTCCCACCCACACTCAGTCACGGGGTATTCCCACACACTCCATCACGGAGTATCTCACCCGCACTCAGTCAAGTGGTATCTCACCCACACTCAGTCACGGGGTATCCCACACATACTAAGTCAAGGTGTATCTGATACACTCCGTCACGGGGTATCTCACCCGCGCTCCGTCACGGGGCATCGCACTCGCGCTCCATCACGGGGCATCGCACGCGCGCTCCGTCACTGGGTATCCCACCCGCGCTCCGTCACTGGGTATCCCACCCACGCTCCATCATGCGATATCTCACCCGCACTCCGTCACGGCATATCCCCCCCCGGACTCCGTCTCAGGGTATCCCCCCCCCGGACTCCATCTCAGGGTATCACCCGCCGCACTCAGTCACGGGGTATCCCCCCCGCACTCAGTCACGGGGTATCCCAGCCGCACTCCCTCACGGTGTATCACACCCGCACTCCCTCACGGGGTATCCCACCCGCACTCCGCACGGGGTATCTCACACACTCCTTAACGGGGTATCCCACCCGCACTCCGTCACGGGGTATCCCACCCGCACTCCGCAAGGGGTATCTCACACACTCCTTAACGGTGAATCCCACCTGCACTCCGTCAAGAGGTATCCCACCCTCACTCCGTCACGGGGTATCCCACCCGCACTCCGTCACGGGGCCTCCCGCACTCCGCACGGGGTATCTCACACACTCCTTAACGGTGTATCCCACCCGCACTCCGTCACGGGGTATCTCACCCGCACTCCTTAACGGTGTATCTCTCCCGTAATCAGTAATGGGGTATACCACCCGCACTCCGTCACGGGGTATCTCACCCGCACTCACCCACGGGATATCTCACCCGCACTCACCCACGGGATATCTCATACAGTCCGTCACGGAGTATCTCACCCGCGCTCAGTCACGTGGTATCTCACCCGCGCTCCGTCACGGGGTATCCCACCCGCGCTCCGCCACGGGGTATCCCACCCGCGCTCCGCCACGGGGTATACCACCCGCGCTCCGTCACGGGGTATCCCACCCGTGCTCCGTCACTGGGTATCCCACCCGCTCTCCGTCACTGGGTATCCCACCCGCACTCCATCATGCGGTATCTCACCCGCACTCCGTCACGGCGTATCACCCCCCCCCGGACTCCATCTCGGGGTATCCCCCCCTGGACTCCATCTCAGGGTATCCCCCCCCCCGCACTCAGTCACGGGGTATCCCCCCCGCAGTCAGTCACGGGGTATCCCACCCGCACTCAGTCACGCGGTAACGCACCCGCACTCAGTCACGCGGTATCCCAGCCGCACTCAGTCACGCGGTATCCTCCCCGGACTCCGTCTCGGGGTATCCCCCCCGCACTCAGTCAGGGGGTATGAAACCCGCACTCAGTCACGGGGTATCCCCCCCACACTCAGTCACAGGATATCTCACCCACACTCAGTCACGGGGTATCTCACCCGCACTCAGTCACGGGTATCTCATACACTCCGTCACGGAGTATATCACACACACTCAGTCACAGTGTTTCCCACCCACACTCAGTCACGTGGTATCTCACCCACAATCAGTCACGGGGTATCCCACACACACTAAGTCAAGGTGTATCTGATACACTCCGTCACGGGGTATCTCACCCGCGCTCCATCACGGGGCATCGCACCCGCGCTCCGTCACGGGGCATCGCACCCGCGCTCTGTCACTGGGTATCCCACCCGCGCTCCGTCACTGGGTATCCCACCCACACTCCATCATCCACGGCGTATCCCCCCCCCGGACTCCGTCTCGGGGTATTCCCCATCGCACTCAGTCACAGGGTATCCCCCCGCACTCAGTCACGGGGTATCCCACCCGCACTCCCTCACGGTGTATCACACCCGTACTCCCTCACGGGGCATCCCACCTGCACTCCGCACGGGGTATCTCACACACTCCTTAACGGGGTATCCCACCCGCACTCCGTCACAGGGTATCCCACCCGCACTCCGCACGGGGTATCTCACACACTCCTTAACGGTGTATCCCACCTGCACTCCGTCACGGGGTAACCCACCCGCACTCCGTCACGGGGTATCCCACCGGCACTCCGCACGGGGTATCTCACACACTCCTTATCGGTGTATCCCACCCGCACTCTGTCACGGGGTATCCCACCCGCACTCCGTCACGGGGTATCCCACCCGCACTCCGTCACGGGGTATCCCACCCGCAATCCGTCACAGGGTATCCCACCCGCACTCCTTAACGGTGTATCTATCCCGTAATCAGTAACGGGGTATACCACCCGCACTCCATCACGGGGTATCTCACCCGCACTCACCCACGGGATATTTCACCGGCACTCACCCACGGGATATCTCATACAGTCCGTCACGGAGTATCTCACCCGCGCTCAGTCACGTGGTATCTCACCCGCGCTCAGTCACGTGGTATCCCACCCGCACTCCGTCACGCGGTATCCCACCCGCACTCCATCACGCGGTATCCCACCCACACTCCATCACGGGGTAACGCACCGGCACTCAGTCACGGGGTATCCCACCCGCACTGAGTCACGGGGTATCTCACCCGCACTGAGTCACGGGGTATCTCACACACTCCGTCACGGGGTATCTCACACACTCAGCCACGGAGTACTCCACCCCCACTACGTCAGGGGGTATCCCACTGGCAATCAGTCACGGGGTATCTCACCCGCACTCCGTCGCGGGCATCCCACCCGCGCTCCATCGCGGGGCATCCCACCCGCGCTCCGTCACAGGGCATCCCACCCGCGCTCCGTCGCGGGGCATCGCACCCGCGCTCCGTCACTGGGTATCCCACCCGCTCTCCGTCACTGGGTATCCCACCCGCATACCATCATGCGGTATCTCACCCGCACTCCGTCACGGCGTTACACACCCCCCCCGGACTCCATCTCGGGGTATCCCCCCCTGGACTCCATCTCGGGGTATCCCCCCCCCCGCACTCAGTCACGGGGTATCCCCCCCGCACTCAGTCACGCGGTAACGCACCTGCACTCAGTCACGCGGTATCCCACCCGCACTCAGTCACGCGGTATCCCACCCGCACTCCGTCACGCGGTATCTCACATACTCCGTCACGGGGTTTCCTCCCCGGACTCCGTCTCGGGGTATCCCCCCCGCACTCAGTCAGGGGGTATGACACCCGCACTCAGTCACGGGGTATCCCCCCCACACTCAGTCACGGGGTAACGCACCCGCACTCTGTCACGGGGTATCCCACCCGCACTCAGTCACGGGGTATCCCACCCGCACTGAGTCACGGGGTATCTCACCCGCACTCACCCACGGGATATCTCACCCACACTCAGTCACGGGGTATCTCACCCGCACTCAGTCACGGGGTATCTCATACACTCCGTCACGGAGTATATCACAAACACTCAGTCACAGTGTTTCCCACCCACACTCAGTCACGGGGTATCCCACACACTCCGTCACGGAGTATCTCACCCGCACTCAGTCAAGTGGTATCTCACCCACACTCAGTCACGGGGTATCCTACACATACTAAGTCAAGGTGTATCTGATACACTCCGTCACGGGGTATCTCACCCGCGCTCCGTCACGGGGCATCGCACTTGCGCTCCATCACGGGGCATCGCACGCGCGCTCCGTCACTGGGTATCCCACCCACGCTCCATCATGCGATATCTCACCCGCACTCCGTCACGGCATATCCCCCCCCGGACTCCGTCTCAGGGTATCCCCCCCCCGGACTCCATCTCAGGGTATCACCCGCCGCACTCAGTCACGGGGTATCCCCCTCGCACTCAGTCACGGGGTATCCCAGCCGCACTCCCTCACGGTGTATCACACCCGCACTCCCTCACGGGGTATCCCACCCGCACTCCGCACGGGGTATCTCACACACTCCTTAACGGGGTATCCCACCCGCACTCCGTCACGGGGTATCCCACCCGCACTCCGCACGGGGTATCTCACACACTCCTTAACGGTGAATCCCACCTGCACTCCGTCAAGGGGTATCCCACCCTCACTCCGTCACGGGGTATCCCACCCGCACTCCGTCACGGGGCATCCCGCACTCCGCACGGGGTATCTCACACACTCCTTAACGGTGTATCCCACCTGCACTCCGTCACGGGGTATCCCACCCGCACTCCGTCACGGGGTATCTCACCCGCACTCCTTAACGGTGTATCTCTCCCGTAATCAGTAATGGGGTATACCACCCGCACTCCGTCACGGGGTATCTCACCCGCACTCACCCACGGGATATCTCACCCGCACTCACCCACGGGATATCTCATACAGTCCGTCACGGAGTATCTCACCCGCGCTCAGTCACGTGGTATCTCACCCGCGCTCCGTCACGGGGTATCCCACCCGCGCTCCGCCACGGGGTATACCACCCGCGCTCCGTCACGGGGTATCCCACCCGCGCTCCGTCACTGGGTATCCCACCCGCTCTCCGTCACTGGGTATCCCACCCGCACTCCATCATGCGGTATCTCACCCGCACTCCGTCACGGCGTATCACCCCCCCCCGGACTCCATCTCGGGGTATCCCCCCCTGGACTCCATCTCAGGGTATCCCCCCCCGCACTCAGTCACGGGGTATCCCCCCCGCAGTCAGTCACGGGGTATCCCACCCGCACTCAGTCACGCGGTAACGCACCCGCACTCAGTCACGCGGTATCCCACCCGCACTCAGTCACGCGGTATCCCCCCCGGACTCCGTCTCGGGGTATCCCCCCCGCACTCAGTCAGGGGGTATGAAACCCGCACTCAGTCACGGGGTATCCCCCCCACACTCAGTCACAGGATATCTCACCCGCACTCAGTCACGGGTATCTCATACACTCCGTCACGGAGTATATCACACACACTCAGTCACAGTGTTTCCCACCCACACTCAGTCACGTGGTATCTCACCCACAATCAGTCACGGGGTATCCCACACACACTAAGTCAAGGTGTATCTGATACACTCCGTCACGGGGTATCTCACCCGCGCTCCATCACGGGGCATCGCACCCGCGCTCCGTCACGGGGCATCGCACCCGCGCTCTGTCACTGGGTATCCCACCCGCGCTCCGTCACTGGGTATCCCACCCACACTCCATCATCCACGGCGTATCCCCCCCCCGGACTCCGTCTCGGGGTATTCCCCCCGCACTCAGTCACGGGGTATCCCCCCGCACTCAGTCACGGGGTATCCCACCCGCACTCCCTCACGGTGTATCACACCCGCACTCCCTCACGGGGTATCCCACCTGCACTCCGCACGGGGTATCTCACACACTCCTTAACGGGGTATCCCACCCGCACTCCGTCACAGGGTATCCCACCCGCACTCCGCACGGGGTATCTCACACACTCCTTAACGGTGTATCCCACCTGCACTCCGTCACGGGGTATCCCACCCGCACTCCGTCACGGGGTATCCCACCCGCACTCCGCACGGGGTATCTCACACACTCCTTATCGGTGTATCCCACCCGCACTCTGTCACGGGGTATCCCACCCGCACTCCGTCACGGGGTATCCCACCCGCACTCCGTCACGGGGCATCCCACCCGCAATCCGTCACAGGGTATCCCACCCGCACTCCTTAACGGTGTATCTATCCCGTAATCAGTAACGGGGTATACCACCCGCACTCCATCACGGGGTATCTCACCCGCACTCACCCACGGGATATTTCACCGGCACTCACCCACGGGATATCTCATACAGTCCGTCACGGAGTATCTCACCCGCGCTCAGTCACGTGGTATCTCACCCGCGCTCAGTCACGTGGTATCTCACCCGCGCTCCGTCACGGGGTATCCCACCCGCGCTCCGTCACGCGGTATCCCACCCGCACTCCGTCACGCGGTATCCCACCCGCACTCCGTCACGCGGTATCCCACCCACACTCCATCACGGGGTAACGCACCGGCACTCAGTCACGGGGTATCTCTCCCGCACTCAGTCACGGGGTAACCCACCCGCACTCAGTCACGGGGTATCCCACCCGCACTCAGTCACGGGGTATCCCACCCGCACTCCGTCCCGGGGTATCACACCCGCACTCCGTCACGGGGTATCCCACCCGCACTGAGTCACGGGGTATCTCACCCGCACTGAGTCACGGGGTATCTCACACACTCCGTCACGGGGTATCTCACACACTCCGTCACGGGGTATCTCACACACTCAGCCACGGGGTACTCCACCCCCACTACGTCAGGGGGTATCCCACCGGCAATCAGTCATGGGGTATCTCACCCGCACTCCGTCGCAGGCATCCCACCCGCGCTCCGTCGCGGGGCATCCCACCCGCGCTCCGTCGCGGGGCATCCCACCCGCGCTCCGTCGCGGGGCATCGCACCCGCGCTCCGTCACTGGGTATCCCACCCGTGCTCCGTCACTGGGTATCCCACCCGCTCTCCGTCACTGGGTATCCCACCCGCACTCCATCATGCGGTATCTCACCCGCACTCCGTCACGGCGTATCACCCGCCCCCCCCGGACTCCATCTCGGGGTATCCCCCCCTGGACTCCACCTCGGGGTATCCCCCCCCCGCACTCAGTCACGGGGTATCCCCCCCGCACTCAGTCACGCGGTAATGCACCTGCACTCAGTCACGCGGTTTCCCACCCGCACTCCGTCACGCGGTATCTCACATACTCCGTCACGGGGTTTCCTCCCCGGACTCCGTCTCGGGGTATCCCCCCCGCACTCAGTCAGGGGGTATGACACCCGCACTCAGTCACGGGGTATCCCCCCCACACTCAGTCACGGGGTAACGCACCCGCACTCAGTCACGGGGTATCCCACCCGCACTCAGTCACGGGGTATCCCACCCGCACTGAGTCACGGGGTATCTCACCCGCACTCACCCACGGGATATCTCACCCACACTCAGTCACGGGGTATCTCACCCGCACTCAGTCACGGGGTATCTCATACACTCCGTCACGGAATATATCACACACACTCAGTCACAGTGTTTCCCACCCACACTCAGTCACGGGGTATCCCACACACTCCGTCACGGAGTATCTCACCCGCACTCAGTCAAGTGGTATCTCACCCACACTCAGTCACGGGGTATCCCACACATACTAAGTCAAGGTGTATCTGATACACTCCGTCACGGGGTATCTCACCCGCGCTCCGTCACGGGGCATCGCACTCGCGCTCCATCACGGGGCATCGCACGCGCGCTCCGTCACTGGGCATCGCACCCGCGCTCCGTCACTGGGTATCCCACCCACGCTCCGTCACTGGGTATCCCACCCACGCTCCATCATGCGGTATCTCACCCGCACTCCGTCACGGCGTATCCCCCCCCGGACTCCGTCTCGGGGTATCCCCCCCCGGACTCCATCTCGGGGTATCACCCGCCGCACTCAGTCACGGTGTATCCCCCCCGCACTCAGTCACGGGGTATCACACCCGCACTCCCTCACGGGGTATCCCACCCGCACTCCGCATGGGGTATCTCACACACTCCTTAACGGGGTATCCCACCCGCACTCCGTCACGGGGTATCCCACCCGCACTCCGTCACGGGGTATCCCACCCGCACTCCGCACGGGGTATCTCACACACTCCTTAACGGTGAATCCCACCTGCACTCCGTCAAGGGGTATCCCACCCTCACTCCGTCACGGCGTATCCCACCCGCACTCCGTCACGGGGTATCCCACCCGCACTCCGCACGGGGTATCTCACACACTCCTTAACGGTGTATCCCACACGCACTCCGTCACGGGGTATCCCACCCTCACTCCGTCACGGGGTATCCCACCCACACTCAGTCACGCGGTATCCCACCCGCACTCCGTCACGCGGTATCTCACATACTCCGTCACGGGGTTTCCTCCCCGGACTCCGTCTCGGGGTATCCCCCCCGCACTCAGTCAGGGGGTATGACACCCGCACTCAGTCACGGGGTATCCCCCCCACACCCAGTCACGGGGTAACGCACCTGTACTCAGTCACGGGGTATCCCACCCGCACTCAGTCACAGGGTATCCCACCCGCACTGAGTCACGGGGTATTTCACCCACGGGATATCTCACCCACACTCAGTCACGGGGTATCTCACCCGCACTCAGTCACGGGGTATCTCATACACTCCGTCACGGAGTATATCACACACACTCAGTCACAGTGTTTCCCACCCACACTCAGTCACGGGGTATCCCACACACTCCGTCACGGAGTATCTCACACACTCAGTCAAGTGGTATCTCACCCACACTCAGTCACGGGGTATCCCACACATACTAAGTCAAGGTGTATCTGATACACTCCGTCACGGGTTATCTCACCCGCGCTCCGTCACGGGGCATCGCACTCGCGCTCCATCACGGGGCATCGCACGCGCGCTCCGTCACTGGGCATCGCACCCGCGCTCCGTCACTGGGTATCCCACCCGCGCTCCGTCACTGGGTATCCCACCCACGCTCCATCATGCGGTATCTCACCCGCACTCCGTCACGGCGTATCCCCCCCCGGACTCCGTCTCGGGGTATCCCCCCCCCCGGACTCCATCTCGGGGTATCACCCGCCGCACTCAGTCACGGGGTATCCCCCCCGCACTCAGTCACGGGGTATCCCAGCCGCACTCCCTCACGGTGTATCACACCCGCACTCCCTCACGGGGTATCCCACCCGCACTCCGCACGGGGTATCTCACACACTCCTTAACGTGGTATCCCACCCGCACTCCATCACGGGGTATCCCACCCGCACTCCGCACGGGGTATCTCACACACTCTTTAACGGTGAATCCCACCTGCACTCCGTCAAGGGGTATCCCACCCTCACTCCGTCACGGGGTATCCCACCCGCACTCCGTCACGAGGTATCCCACCCGCACTCCGCACGGAGTATCTCACACACTCCTTAACGGTGTATCTCTCCCGTAATCAGTAATGGGGTATACCACCCGCACTCCGTCACGGGGTATCTCACCCGCACTCACCCACGGGATATCTCACCCGCACTCACCCACGGGATATCTCATACAGTCCGTCACGGAGTATCTCACCCGCGCTCAGTCACGTGGTATCTCACCCGCGCTCCATCACGGGGTATCCCACCCGCGCTCCGTCACGGGGTATCCCACCCGCGCTCCATCACGGGGCATCGCACGCGCGCTCCATCACTGGGCATCGCACCCGCGCTCCGTCACTGGGTATCCCACCCACGCTCCATCACGGGGCATCGCACCCGCGCTCCGTCACTGGGTATCCCACCCGCGCTCCGTCACTGGGTATCCATCCCACGCTCCGTCACTGGGTATCCCACCCACGCTCCATCATGCGGTATCTCACCCGCACTCCGTCACGGCGTATCCCCCCCCGGACTCCATCTCAGGGTATCCCCCGCCGCACTCAGTCACGGGGTATCCCCCCCGCACTCAGTCACGGGGTATCCCACCCGCACTCCCTCACGGTGTATCACACCCGCACTCCCTCACGGTGTATCCCACCCGCACTCCGCACGGGGTATCTCATACACTCCGTCACGGAGTATATCACACACACTCAGTCACAGTGTTTCCCACCCACACTCAGTCACGGGGTATCCCACACACTCCGTCACGGAGTATCTCACCCGCACTCAGTCAAGTGGTATCTCACCCACACTCAGTCACGGGGTATCCCACACATACTAAGTCAAGGTGTATCTGATACACTCCGTCACGGGGTATCTCACCCGCGCTCCGTCACGGGGCATCGCACTTGCGCTCCATCACGGGGCATCGCACGCGCGCTCCGTCACTGGGCATCGCACGCGCGCTCCGTCACTGGGCATCGCACCCGCGCTCCGTCACTGGGTATCCCACCCGCGCTCCGTCACTGGGTATCCCACCCACGCTCCATCATGCGGTATCTCACCCGCACTCCGTCACGGCGTATCCCCCCCCGGACTCCATCTCGGGGTATCACCCGCCGCACTCAGTCATGGGGTATCCCAGCCGCACTCCCTCACGGTGTATCACACCCGCACTCCCTCACGGGGTATCCCACCCGCACTCCGCACGGGGTATCTCACACACTCCTTAACGGGGTATCCCACCCGCACTCCGTCACGGGGTATCCCACCCGCACTCCGCACGGGGTATCTCACACACTCTTTAACGGTGAATCCCACCTGCACTCCGTCAAGGGGTATCCCACCCTCACTCCGTCACGGGGTATCCCACCCGCACTCCGTCACGGGGTATCCCACCCGCACTCCGCACGGGGTATCTCACACACTCCTTAACGGTGTATCCCACACGCACTCCGTCACGGGGTATCCCACCCGCACTCCGTCACGGGGTATCCCACCCGCACTCCGCACGGGGTATCTCACCCGCACTCCTTAACGGTGTATCTCTCCCGTAATCAGTAATGGGGTATACCACCCGCACTCCGTCACGGGGTATCTCACCCGCACTCACCCACGGGATATCTCACCCGCACTCACCCACGGGATATCTCATACAGTCCGTCACGGAGTATCTCACCCGCGCTCAGTCACGTGGTATCTCACCCGCGCTCCGTCACGGGGTATCCCACCCGCGCTCCGTCACGGGGTATCCCACCCGCGCTCCATCACGGGGCATCGCACGCGCGCTCCATCACGGGGCATCGCACGCGCGCTCCATCACTGGGCATCGCACCCGCGCTCCGTCACTGGGTATCCCACCCGCGCTCCGTCACTGGGTATCCCACCCACGCTCCATCATGCGGTATCTCACCCGCACTCCGTCATGGCGTATCCCCCCCCGGACTCCATCTCAGGGTATCCCCCGCCGCACTCAGTCACGGGGTATCCCCCCGCACTCAGTCACGGGGTATCCCACCCGCACTCCCTCACTGTGTATCACACCCGCACTCCCTCACGGGGTATCCCACCCGCACTCCGCACGGGGTATCCCACCCGCAATCCGTCACGGGGTATCCCACCCGCACTCCGCACGGGGTATCTCACCCACACTCCTTAACGGTGTCTCTATCCCGTAATCAGTAACGGGGTATACCACCCGCACTCCGTCACGGGGTATCTCACCCGCACTCATAGTTCAGCATCTGCTCACCAGTTAATGTTTGCCTGACATACCTGCACTGTGTAACACAAAAGTAATTGCAAACTACAGCAGCGTTGTGGGGGCACCAAGGTAATGTAACGTTAATGCGACACTATGACAGCTCGTGGCGTCAGAGTTCAGAGTTCAATGCCTGTGTCCCCTGTAAGGAGTTTGTATGTTCTCACTGTGACCTCAGAAATTTCCCCCGCATGCTCCAGTTTCCCCCCCACAGTCCAAAGGCGTGTTAGTAGTTTAATTGGTGTTGTAAATTCTTCCATGATTAGGCCAGGGTTAAATACAGTGTTACAAGGTTGCTGGAAGTGCAGCTCCATGCTGTATCTCTAAATAATATAAATAGATCTCCAGATAAACAGAAGAAAAGACTGTTGAGGGATCGGTTGAGTAACATCCAGTTGTCCTGAAGCCGCCAGTCTGGTACTGCCAACGTCTGAGACGTGCCAGATTATTGGATGAGGAAAGCAAATGTTACTTCTGCATGTTTCCACCTTTACTCCAGCTGGGATAGGTGGGTGTGAGGTGTGAGGAAGACACAAAGTCTATAGAGTTATACAGTACAGAAACAGGCCCTTCAGCCCATCTGGTTCATGCCCACCAGGATGCCCGATCTAAGCTAGCCCCATTTGCCAGTGATTGCCTTGTTACCTTCTTAATCTTCCCATTCCATGTACCGTCCAAATGTCTTTTAAACGTTGTTATTGTACCTGCCTCAACCACTTCCTCTGGCAGCTCGCTCCACCCTCTGTGGAAAATGTTGCCCCTCAAGTTCCTTCTAGACACTTTCGGCAAGTTTAGGTGGGTGAGGGGGCAGATGCAATTCAATATGAGGTCATCCACTCTGACTCTAAAGTTAGAGACGCATTATACGTGAATTGTGAGAGACTGGCAAAAGGGACCTGGGAGTCCTCGTCCACCATTCACTGAGAGCAAGTGTCCAGCTACTGCCAAGTTGGCCTTCAGTGCAAGGGGATTGGAGCAGAGTTGCTGCCATTGTCCCTGGTCTTGGTGAGACTCCATCTGTCTCTGGCTTCTGTTTCTGAGCAAAGATGTTCTTGCCCTAGTGGGAGCATAACAAAGGCTCTTTAATTCCCAAGATGTCAGAACTGACATATGAAGTGAAACTGGGTAAGATTTTTTTGATTTATTTAGAGAATCAGTGCAGAATAGGCTCCTCTGGCCCTTTGAGTCACATTGCAAAGCAACCCTCGATCTAACTGTAGGCATATCACGGACCATTTACAACCACCAGTTAACCTACTAAAAGGTACCTTTAGCCTGTGGGAGGAACCTCACACATTCCATGGGCAGGGCGTACCAACACACCAGAATTCAACTCCACACTCCGATGCTCCAAGCAGTAATGGCATTGTGCTATCCACTGCATGCCCATGGCAACTATACCCGCTAGGGCATTGAAGAACACAGATGAGCTGCCTGCAGAGTCCTAAGGGCAGATTTGATAGAAGTATACAAAATTATAGGGTCAATACATGCAGGTTTTTCCCTGAGATTGAGTGAAACTAGAACCAGATGTAATGGGTTGAGGGTGAAAGGTGAAATAATTAAGCAGAACCTGAGGGGGAAATGTATCACTCAGAGGCTGTGTAAGTGTGGGACAAGCTGCCAGCAGAAATGGGTTCAAATGCAACATTTCAGGGAGGTGTGGGTGGGAGAGGTTTGGAGGGTATAGTCCAGGTGCAGGTAGGTTGGAGTAAGCAGAAGATCAGGTCCACATCAACTAGATGGGATGAAGAGCCTGCTTCTATGCTGTAGAGCTCTGTGACTCTATCTCACAGAAAACTTTAAAATTCTAACAGGACGATGTTCCAGATAACTGGGAGGCCAGACCCTGAGCTCAAAGCCTCAGAGAACAGGACCCTCTATTTAAAACCATGCTCGGAGAAATGACTTCACCTAAAAAGCAGGTGGACTTGTAGAGTTAAAAACAAAACTAAATGCTGGAGGAACTCAATTCTTTGGGTGAGGCTCTGCTTAAGAGAACTTCTTCAAACTGAGAATTTGTTGAAGAGGATTTACTGTGGGGCAGTAGAATTGGAGACACAGGGTATCAGAGGAGATCACTATTACACGGTTGGCATGGACATGGTAGGCCGATGGGTTTGCTTGTGATATAATTCGACTGAAAACATTACTAATAACACTTTTTCTACATTGTGGTAAACTATCATTGCAGACGATGAAGAAACGAGCGAAGGTGAAGCTGATTCGAGGGATGAGTGTGCTGGTGCATAGCCAATTGTTCGAGGGATGAGTGTGATGGTGTGTTGCAAACTGTTCGAATTCATAAGGATACTTATTATAAATCAAAATAAGGTAGCACAAAATGCACTATATATAAATCACACTAACATTATCATGGTATCCCATATTCATGATCAATCAAATAAAATAAATTGAATTATGAAATACGATAATATGGTTAATTATTTTATAAAAAAGATCTACACCCACTACTAAGACAAAGCTGGTTAGTAAAAAAACAAAAGAAAAAAACAAAGTACTTTACCATATAGTATTTTATAATTATAGCCCAGCTCTATATCTTAATAACAATAACAATTCAAAGATTTTCAAAATGGTTCAGAAAGGGTCCCCAGAGCGTTTGAAAATCTTGATTAGAATCAGAAATCGAACAACAAATCTTCTCTAAATTTAAACATGACATAACATCACATAACCATTGAGCATGTGTTGGAGGGGCAACCTCTTCCATTTAAGCAAGATCGCCCTCCTAGCCATAAGAGAAATAAAAGCCCGTACCCGCAAATGAGAAGGCTCCAAAATTATAGCTCTTTCCTCAACAATACCAAATAAGGCAGTCAAAGGATTGGGCTTAAAATTAACTTTAAAAAGTACAGAAAAAGTTTGGGATACATCTTTCCAATATTATTCAAGGCTCGAACATGACCAAAACATATGAATTAATGAAGCCTCTCCATTATTACATCTGTCACAATGAGGAGATATATCTGCAAAAAAAACGAGAGAGCCTGTCTTTAGACATATGAGCCCTATGTATCACTTTAAATTGTAGGAGGGAATGACGAGCACATAATGATGAAGAATTAATCATTTTGAAATTAGCCCTCCAGTCTCATCAGATAATGAAGTCTGTAAATCCTTTTCCCAATCTTTTTTAATTTTCTAAAGGAGTCATTCTCAGCCCCAACAACAGACCATAAATACAAGATATTGAGCCATTATCAAAAGGTTTCAAATTAAAAATTACATCTATTATGTTCTTATCCGGGCTGGTAGGAAATATATGTAGTTTAGATCTTAAAAAAATGTCTAATCTGTAGATATCAAAAAAAGTGGGTATTTGATGTTATATTTCACTGAGAACTGCTCAAAAGAAGAAAGATTTCCTCCAACAGACAGATCCTGGAATTGTTTAATGCCTAATTTACCCCATTCTCTAAAAAACAGATTGGTCGTAGATGGTTTAAAAAAAATTAGAGAACATAGGACTAGGAAGGGAAAATCTCAATAAACGGAAATGTTTTCTGAACTGTAGCCAGATCCTCAAAGTGTGTTTAACCACCAAACTGTCAGTTAATTTATTTAAAGATAAAGGAAAAGAAGATCCAAGAAGAGAAATAGAAAATTTCGTAACAGAGTTGGCTTCCAAAAAGGCCCATATTGGACAATCCTCACGATTAATATAATATAACCAGAATTTTTCGTATGTTAATTGCCCAATAATATAACATAAAAATGGGTAAAGCAAGGCCTCCATTCTTTTTAATTTTTTGAAGGTTGGCTTTATTTAATCATGTTTTTCTGTTCTTCCATATATGGGAAGAAAGAATCGAATATATAGGAAGAAAGAATCAAATCTAAAGAATCAAAAAAAGACAGGAATAAAAACAGGTACGGCTTGAAAAAGATATATAAATTTAGGTAAAATATTCATGTTAATAGAATTAATTCATCCAATCAATGATAAAGAGAGAGTCAACCAATTTAAAAGTGTCTTTTTCACATAATTCATTAAGGTTAGAAAATTTTCTTTGAATAGATCTTTATAATTCTTAGTGATTGTTACACCTAATATGTAAATTTTTTTCTTACAATTTTAAAAGGAAGGTTAATATTGGTTGGTATCAAATTATTTAAAGGAAACAATTCACTCTTATGTAAATTCAATTTATATCCTAAAAATTGACTAAAATTAGTCAGTAAAAGAAACATAGGGGGTAAAGAAGTTGTAACAGTAGATATAAAGAGCAATAGGTCATCAGCATAAGGCGACACTTTATGAATAGCATCTTTCCTTAAGATACCAGTGATACCTTTAGACTCTCAAAAGGCAATTGCTAAAGGTTCTAATACCAAATCAAAAAGCAAAGGGCTCAACGGATATCCTTGTCTGGTTCCACGTTGGAGTTTAATTGGTTTAGAATTCTGAAAGTTAGTAAGGATCCGAGTGGAGGGAGATAAGTAAAGTAATTTAATCCAAAGAATAAAATTGGACCCAAAATTAAATTTTTCTAAGGTTTTAAATAAGTAATTCCATTCAACTCAGTCAAAAGCTTTCTCCGCATCCAGGGAAATCACACATTCCGATATTTCCTTGAATGGAGAATGCATAACATTTAGCAATCGCTGAATATTAAAATGGGAATATCGATTTTTAATAAATCCTGTCTAATCATCAGATATTATCGAAGGTATAATATTCTCGAGTCTATGGACCAAAACTTTAGATAGGATCTTAGCATCAACATTGAGTAAAGAGATTGGAGCATTCAGTGGGATTCTTATTCTTTTTAAGAATAAGCGAAATGGAAGCTTCATAAAAAGACCGTGGCAACCTACCCACCTTAAAGGAATCAGTAAGGGTAGAACATAAATAAGGTATAAGCAATGAAGAAAAAGCCTTATAAAATTCTTCAGAGAATCCATCAGGTCCTGGAGATTTCCCAGAAAGCAATGAATGTAAAGCCTCAGTGTTTTCCTCCTGAGAAATAGGTTGATCCAACTGCTTTTGATTGTCAACCGAAAGTCCAGGAATATTTAATTGGTCTAAAAAATTGTTCATTGCAGTATTATCTTTAACAAAATCAGAACTATACAGTTTAGAATAAAATTCTCTAAAAGTGTCATTTATTTCAAAATGGTCAGTTGTCAAATCACCATTGGTTTTGCGAATTTCTTTAATTTGCTGTTTAGCTATAAAGGTCTTCAATTGATTAGCCAATAGTTTACCAGTTTTTTCTCCATGTATATAGAATTGGCTTCTAGTTTGATTTATAATAAGTATCCTTACGAATTCTGTATATGTGTATATGAAACTTAAATTTAATAAAAATATTGGAAAAGAACAAAGTGTTCGAGGGATGATCGTGATGGTGCATTGCAAAGTGTTCGAGGGATGATCGTAATGGTGCATTGCAAAGTGTTCGAGGGATGAGCGTGACGGTGCGTTACAAAGTGTTCGAGAGATGAGCGTGACGGTGCGTTACAAAGTGTTCGAGAGATGAGCGTGACGGTGCGTTACAAAGTGTTCGAGAGATGAGCGTGACGGTGCGTTACAAAGTGTTCGAGGGATGATCTTGATGGTTCGTTACAAAGTGTTCGGGGGATGATCGTGACGGTGCGTTACAAAGTGTTCGAGGGATGAGCGTGACGGTTCGTTGCAAAGTGTTCGAGGGACGAGCGTGACGGTTCGTTGCAAAGTGTTCGAGGGATGATCGTAATGGTGCATTGCAAAGTGTTCGAGGGATGAGCGTGATGGTGCGTTACAAAGTGTTCGAGGGATGAGCGTGATGGTGCGTTACAAAGTGTTCGAGGGACGAGCGTGACGGTTCGTTGCAAAGTGTTCGAGGGACGAGCGTGATGGTGCGTTACAAAGTGTTCGAGGGACGATCGTGATGGTTCGTTACAAAGTGTTCGAGGGACGAGCGTGATGGTTCGTTGCAAAGTGTTCGAGGGATGAGCGTGACGGTTCGTTGCAAAGTGTTCGAGGGATGAGCGTGACGGTTCGTTGCAAAGTGTTCGAGGGATGAGCGTGATGGTTCGTTACAAAGTGTTCGGGGGATGATCGTGACGGTTCGTTACAAAGTGTTCGGGGGATGATCGTGATGGTTCGTTACAAAGTGTTCGGGGGATGAGCGTGATGGTTCGTTACAAAGTGTTCGGGGGATGATCGTGACGGTTCGTTACAAAGTGTTCGGGGGATGATCGTGACGGTTCGTTACAAAGTGTTCGAGGGATGATCGTGATGGTGCATTGCAAAGTGTTCGAGGGATGAGCGTGATGGTGCGTTACAAAGTGTTCGAGAGATGAGCGTGATGGTGCATTGCAAAGTGTTCGAGGGATGATCGTGATGGTTCGTTACAAAGTGTTCGGGGGATGAGCGTGATGGTTCGTTACAAAGTGTTCGAGGGATGAGCGTGACGGTTCGTTGCAAAGTGTTCGGGGGATGAGCGTGATGGTTCGTTACAGAGTGTTCAAGGGATGAGCGTGACAGTTCGTTGCAAAGTGTTCGAGGGATAAGACTACTGGTGCGTTGCAAAGTGTTCGAGGGATGATCGTGATGGTGCGTTACAAAGTGTTCGAGAGATGAGCGTGATGGTGCGTTGCAAAGTGATCGAGGGATGATCGTGATGGTTCGTTACAAAGTGTTCGGGGGATGAGCGTGATGGTTCGTTACAAAGTGTTCGAGGGATGAGCGTGACGGTTCGTTACAAAGTGTTCGGGGGATGAGCGTGATGGTTCGTTACAGAGTGTTCGAGGGATGAGCGTGACAGTTCGTTGCAAAGTGTTCGAGGGATAAGACTACTGGTGCGTTGCAAAGTGTTCGAGGGATGATCGTGATGGTGCGTTGCAAAGTGTTCGGGGGATGATCGTGACGGTTCGTTACAAAGTGTTCGGGGGATGAGCGTGACGTTGCGTTGCAAAGTGTTCAGGGGATGAGCGTGATGGTGCGTTACAAAGTGTTCGGGGGATGAGCGTGATGGTGCATTGCAAAGTGTTCGAGGGATGAGCGTGATGGTTCGTTACAAAGTGTTCGAGGGATGAGCGTGACGGTTCGTTACAAAGTGTTCAGGGGATGAGCGTGATGGTGTGTTACAAAGTGTTCGAGGGATGATCGTGATGGTGCGTTGCAAAGTGTTCGGGGGATGATCGTGACGGTTCGTTACAAAGTGTTCGGGGGATGAGCGTGACGTTGCGTTGCAAAGTGTTCAGGGGATGAGCGTGATGGTGCATTACAAAGTGTTCGGGGGATGAGCGTGATGGTGCATTGCAAAGTGTTCGAGGGATGAGCGTGATGGTTCGTTACAAAGTGTTCAAGGGATGAGCGTGACGGTTCGTTACAAAGTGTTCGAGGGTTGAGCGTGACGGTGCGTTACAAAGTGTTCGGGGGATGAGCGTGATGGTGCATTGCAAAGTGTTCGAGGGATGAGCGTGATGGTGCGTTACAAAGTGTTCGAGGGATGAGCGTGATGGTTCGTTACAAAGTGTTCGGGGGATGAGCGTGATGGTTCGTTACAAAGTGTTCGAGGGATGAGCGTGACGGTTCGTTACAAAGTGTTCGAGGGATGAGCGTGACGGTTCGTTACAAAGTGTTCGGGGGATGATCGTGACGGTGCGTTACAAAGTGTTCGGGGGATGAGCGTGATGGTGCGTTACAAAGTGTTCGAGGGATGAGCGTGATGGTTCGTTACAAAGTGTTCGAGGGATGAGCGTGACGGTTCGTTACAAAGTGTTCGGGGGATGATCGTGATGGTGCGTTACAAAGTGTTCGGGGGATGAGCGTGATGGTTCGTTACAAAGTGTTCGAGGGATGAGCGTGATGGTTCGTTACAAAGTGTTCGAGGGATGAGCGTGACGGTTCGTTACAAAGTGTTCGGGGGATGATCGTGATGGTGCGTTACAAAGTGTTCGGGGGATGAGTGTGATGGTGCGTTACAAAGTGTTCGAGAGAAGAGCCCACTGGTGCGTTTGGGTTAGTGAGTTGTGGGCATGCGATGTTGGCACCAGAAGGGTGGTGATATGCACAGGCTGCCCTGCACAATTCTTGCTGATTTGATTTGATACAAACAACACATTTGAATCATGTCTCAATATGCGTGTGACAAATAACCTTTAATCCTTTTCCATTTCTAAATCTGGCATGCTGTTTCAATTCCATCTCCTCTCCTCTGAGCCTTCCTTTCTCCAATAAGAGCATTTTCACCAGTCTAACCATCTAAAATGCCTCAAACATGCAAACCATTCCGGTGAATCTCTTATCCACTTTTACACCCTCTCCAAAGTGAGGGGGCCAGGACTGAACACAATACCCCAGCAGTGCTGGAAACAGGCTCATTATAGTTCCTCGTATTTGTACTCTGTGTCTCTCCCAATGATCAGCACAGTACACAATGTTGTGCCGATCTTTTAACCAACTGTATGATCGATCTAACTCTTCCCTCCCTCATAGCCCTCTATTGTGTTTATCGAAGAGATTTTAAAATACCTGTAATGTATCTGCCTCTATCATCGCCCTGGTTCCACGTACCCACCAGTCTCTGTGTAAAAAAATACATCTCTGACACCCCCCCCCCATTCTTTCCTCCAATCACCATAAAATTATGTGCGCTTGTATTAGCCAGTTCCACCTTGGAAAAAATATTTTGAGCTGCCAGAGAAAGCAGTTGAGGCTCTTTTAGAAGGCAGTCAGACAGATTCAAGGATTAGAAAAGTTTAGAAGGCCAGATACTGGGAGTGGGTGTAGGAGGGTGTAGGTGTAGGGTGTTTATACTTTCTCCAAGGACATTTGCCTGCTTGTACATTTCTTACACAGACAAAGGAAGGAGGAGTTATTTGAATGACAGTTGGTACCCAGTACGGTGAGATAAATAGGAGGTCAGATGATAGACCTCAGGCACATGTTTTTGAACACTGAATGAGCTTTGTTGTGCCCACAGAAAAAGTGCGTTTTTGGAGGACCGATCAGGTGGATCGATCAGTGGCTCTTGCAGTGTGAAAAGGGAGTGACCGGTGGGGAGTTGTCCACGTGTTCAACCTTTGCCTCGGTTGATGATTCCACCACAGAAGAACGGTCCCTTTGTTGAAGTCACAGTCAGTGACTTTTAAAGGATTTCGGAGGACAACGAGAAGATCGACGGGGTCAGTTCAACAGAAGAGTCAAATCTCTCCCTCTCTCTCTCTCCATCACTACTCAATTCAACACTACGAACTGAACTGAACTTTACTCATCATCGTAAGACTGTATCTTTTTACCCCTAGACTTGAAGAAGCTTGGTTTTTCATATATATTTCCACACTCTGATTTATTTACTTATATATAATCATTGCTAACCGGTTTGATTTATCTACATTTATATTACTGTATTGCATAGTTACTAATAAATATCATTAGTTAATAGCAATACGGACTCCAAAGTGTTTCCCATTTCTGCTGGTTCTTTAACCCGTCACGGGGTATGTGACATATCAGCGTTGTCAATGTCCAGCTGAGCTAGTTCTCCTGCAACAAGCGCTAAGCAGTTTTCAGGTTGGTCACCTCTGTGGAGTCCTGCATTGTGCCTACATTCCAGTTCGCGATTTTGAGATATGTTGAGCTCTTTGATTTATTTTCCTTTATCTTACTGCTCGAGGGGGATGTCCGCTGGCCATGGTGAACTAACCAGTTGGTGGTGAGGCAAACTGTTTTTGGACCTCCTTTTCTCCATTTTCCATTCAGAGCAAGCAGTGCTACTCCTGAAGAGGGCTGCTTGGTCAACCAGAGGCCTGTTGATGCTGTTGTTGCCTCAGGTCAACAGACAGATGACCCATGGGTCTGAGCCGCCTACCTGAAGAGTTGAGACGGACTTCCAGCGTCATCCAACACCTGTCATTTTGTTCCTTCTCCATCACTGTAGGACTTTTCATCCCACCCGCACTGTGTAGGTTTATAGTGAGGATCAGTGCCTGCCGACTAATTCCACTCTTTCAGCGGGGGACATTCACACAGATGCACATGTAGCATAGCAGTAAGCATACAGTCAAAAACGTAAGTTCAGCATGAACAAGCCCACAGCCTCTACAGACAAAGGCAATCCAGCATGTCTGCCACCTAGTGAGCGCCAGAGGGCAGCACTGACGCCAGTATGAACGTCATGCCACACCACCTCTGCTGTCATCTCTCCTGGGCAGCTACAACAGGCAACACCACGGCATGAGGCCTAGTTCATGCTACAACCGAGGCCACGCAGTCCCCCCACCAGTGAGCCAGTGAACCGGACTTGCAGCACTTCACATTCCCCATGTCCAGCAGGGTCGTGTGATCACAGGAAAAGTGGCTAAGGCAATCACTCGCTGTTAGACTGCACAACACCTTCAGGCACCGACTCCAAACCCTCTCTGTGGCAGGCAGCAACACTGCCTGCACCAAGCCAAGCTCCTCCAGCTCCTCCACCTGCTGATGGGATAGAGGCCCTTCTGACCACCAAACCCCTGCTGAGTGTCACCCACCAATCCCATAATGTCAGCGAGTATTCTTCCCACACCACTATCAGCACCCCCCACACCCAGTGTCACACTCGAGATAACTTACAGGGGCCAATTAATCTACGAGCCTGCACATTGCCGGAATGTGGGAGGAAATCAGAGAACCCAGAGGAAGAAAGGACAACCCCCACATGGACAGCAGCTGAGCCGATAAACACTACCTCGTTATTGGGGTTTTCATACTATTTATTTAATTTATAGCAAGTTTAATACAGGATCAATATCACAAATGACCTGCCTTAGTCTAACCAAGCAGAGTCCACTGCCAAGAAGGCCCACCAGCACCTTTACTTCCTGAGAAAGCTAAAGAAATTTGGCCTGTTCCCTAAAACCCTCACTAATTTTTATAGGTGCACCATAGAAAGCATTCTTCTAGGGTGCATCACAACCTGGAATGGAAGTTGTCCTGTCCAAGACCAAAAGAAGCTGCAGAAGATCGAGAACACAACCCAACACATCACACAAACCAATCTTCTGTCCTTGGACTCACTTTACACCGCATGCTGTCGGAGCAGTGCTGCCAGGATAATCAAGGACACGACCCACCCAGCCAACACACTTTTTGTCCCTCTTCCCTCCAGGAGAAGGTTCAGGAGCTTGAAGACTCGTACGGCCAGATTTGGGAACAGCTTCTTTCCAACTGTGATAAGACTGCTGAACGGATCCTGACCCGGATCTGGGCCGTACCCTCCAAATATCCAGACCTGACTCTCGGTTTTTTTGCACTACCTTACTTTCCCTTTTCTATTTTCTATTTATGATTTATAATTTAAATTTTTGTTATACTTACTATCGATTTGTACGCCAGGGAGCGCGAAGCACAGAATCAAATATCGCTGTGATGATTGTATGCTCTAGTATCAATTATCTGGCAACAATAAAGTGATAAAGTAAAGTAAAGTTTATGTCTTTGCCCTGTTCTGCTGCCACAACACAACTAATTTCATGTCATACAAGAGAGTGACAATGAACCTGATTTGATTCTGATTTTATTGGATGGCCCCATCAAAAAGAAGATCGAATGGACAGCCCACAGTTCTTTCCCCAGGATGGCAATGGATAATACAAGGGGCATGCTGATTAGGTGACTGGAAGGGAGTATAGGGCGATGTCAGCGATAAGTTTTTTTACACATGGGTGGGTGCGTGGAATGGTGGAAGAGTCAGGTACATTAAAGATTTTTATGAGACACCATGAGACTGGCACATGGATGAAAGAAAAATGGAGGTCTTTTGTTGTGACTTAGCTGGAAGTCAGCAGGAGACACTGAAGCTGGTGATATGGAAGCCTATATTCACCACACAAGCAGGCATCATACTGGAACACTCTGAGGAGAGGCTCCCTGATCCAATATTACATCACATTTTTATATGCTGAAGATCAAAGATATCAACAGGACAATTCTGCATTTACAATGTATCCACCTAGATCTTTACACCAACATGCCAGACAGCCAAAATGAGTGAATCACCAGTGTCTCTAAACTGCATTCACACCTATGCAGCATCTCAGGTCAAAAGGGTGTTCTCTGGTTTGCAGTCACCCAAATCTGCAGCTCCTGGAAGACCATTGCTCTGGCTGTATTTTAAACTCAACCTACAATCCACATTCAGGTCTGAAGACTGGTTGCTGTTGAGATTAATATTTACTATATCCCATAACTCCAGAATATGCCCTAACAGTTTTGCAGGAGAGAACTGTTAAGAGGCAAAAAGGATGGCACAACATTGTGGGCCGAAGGGTCTGTACTGTTCTATCCATGATGCACAGCTTACTGCCCATCCCAGCAATCACATCGTCCTCTATCTGTTCTTCTGACCAACTGGAAAGAGGGACCAGAATGCAAATAACAAGTGGTATCAAGTGTTGAGGGTCTGGCGATTTTTTCCATGGCCCTAGCAAGGGAAGCCAGGCTTCAGACACTGGCAAGGGGCTTGCCAAGATCATACTGAACGAGGAAACCAGAGACCTGCCCGGAAACAGTCTCTTCAGCCCAACACGGCCATGGTGACCAGTCACTGGTGCCCAGACCAGCTGCTGTGCAACAGTCACACTGTCACAGCCTGGACACAGGCCCTTCAGCCCATCAAGTCCATGCTGACAATGAAGCACAGATTAACACCAATGCCATTTTACTCTCCCACATGGCCATCAACCAGAAATGCATAAACTAGGGGGGGACGTTCGATGACTAATTAGCCTGCCAACCCACATATCCCGCAGAGGAAATGAGAGCACCCAGGAAAAACACAAACATTCACGGGGGGGACAAGAAAACTCCACACAGACAGCAACAGAGGTCAGCATCAAACCAGATTAGAGTCCTTTTACGGGGAGAAATATCAAATTATCAGAGAGTAGCTTCAGTTTCCAGAAGATTCCTGTGCTAGGTTTTCTTGTCAAAGGCAGAAAGTACTAGATGCATGCCATGAACTAGCAGGGCAGGTGGTGGAATTCAATAGGATCAAAACATACCAAAGGCACAGAGACTGGTAAACAAGCAGGGAACAGAGGGACGTATGAACGGACGAGGAGCAGAGGGATACAGGAAAAGACAGGGAACAGACGGGCACGTCAACGGACAGGGAACGGACGGACACGTGACCGGACAGGGGACGGAGGGACACGTGACCGGACAGGGGACGGAGGGACACGAGAACGGACAGGGGACGGAGGGACACGAGAACAGGGAATGGAGGGTCATGTGAACGGACAGAGAATGGACACGTGAAGGCACAGGGATTGGAGGGACACGGGAATGGACAGGGAACGGAGGGACACGGGAACGGACAGGGAACGGATGGGCACGGGAACGGACAGGGAACGGAGGGACAAGTGAACAGGGAACGGAGGGGCACGTGAACAGGGAATGGAGGGACACGTGAACAGGGAATGGAGGGACACGTGAACGGACAGGGAATGGAGGGACACGTGAACGGACAGGGAATGGAGGGACACGTGAATGGACAGGGAATGGAGAGACACGTGAACAGGGATTGGAGGGACACGTGAACGGATAGGGAATGGATGGACATGTGAACGGACAGGGAATAGATGTACTCGTGAACGGACAGGGAATGGAGGGACACGTGAAAGGACAGGGAATGGAGGGTTATGAGAACACAGAATATAGGCAGGTGTGGACCGGCAGGGAACAGAGAGATAGAAGAAGAGAAATGGAATGGAATGATAAGGCAACAGAGATGGACGGAGGATTAGGGGAACGGAGAAGGAATGGAGGGATAGTGGAACAGAGGGATAGGGGATCAGAGATGGAATGGAGGGATAGGGGAACGGAGGTGGAACGGAGGAACAGGGGAACAGAGATGGAATGGAGGGACAGGGGAATGGAGATGGAACGGAGGATTAGGAGAAGGGAGATGGAATGGAAGGATGGGGGAACGGGGATGGAACGGAAGGATAGGGGAACCGAGATGGAGCGGAGGGATAGGGGAACCGAGATGGAGTGGAGGAACAGGGGAACGGAGATGAAAGGAGGAACAGGGGAACGGAGATGAAAGGAGGGACAGGGGAACGGAGATGGAATGGATTGACGGAGAATGGAGATGAAATGGAGGGATGGGGGAACGGAGATGGAATGGAGGCATGGGGAACGGAGATGGAATGAAGGAGAGGGGAACAGGGATGGAATGGAGGGATAGGGGAACGGAGATGGAACGGAAGGATGGGGTAATAGAGATGGAACAGAAGGATGGGGTAATAGAGATGGAACGGAGGGATAGGGGAACAGATGGAATGGAGGGATAGGGGAACAGATGGAACGGAGGGATAGGGGAACGGAGATGGAACGGAGGGATAGGGGAACGGAGATGGAACGGAGGGATAGGGGAACGGAGGGACAGGGGAACAGAGATGGAATGGATTGACGGAGAATGCAGATGTAATGGAGGGATGGGGGAACGGAGATGGAACGGAGGGATGGGGAAACAGATGGAACGGAGGGATAGGGGAACAGATGGAATGGAGGGATTGGGGAACGGAGATGGAACGGAGGGATAGGGGAACAGAGGGATTGGGGAACAGAGATGGAATGGATTGACGGAGAATGCAGATGTAATGGAGGGATGGGGGAACGGAGGGGGAACGGAGGATTAGGAGAAGGGAGATGGAATGGAAGGATGGGGTAATAGAGATGGAACGGAGGATTAGGGGAACGGAGATGGAACGGAGGGATTGGGGAAAGGAGATGGAACGGAGGGACTGGGGAACGGAGATGGAACGGAGGGACTGGGGAACGGAGATGGAACGGAGGGACGGGGTAATAGAGATGGAACGGAGGGATAGGGGAACAGAGATGGAATGGAGGGATAGGGGAACAGAGATGGAACGGAGGGATATGGGAATGGAGATGGAACGGAGGGATGGGAAACGGACATGGAACGGAGGGATAGGGGAACGGAGATGGAACGGAGGGATTGGGGAACAGAGATGGAATGGAGGGATTGGGGAACAGAGATGGAATGGAGGGATAGGGGAACAGAGATGGAACGGAGGGATAGGGGAACGGAGATAGAACGGAGGGATATGGGAATGGAGATGGAATGGAGGGATGGGAAACGGACATGGAACGGAGGGATAGGGGAACGGAGATGGAACGGAGGGATTGGGGAACAGAGATGGAATGGAGGGATTGGGGAACAGAGATGGAACGGAGGGATAGGGGAACGGAGATGGAATGGAGGGATTGGGGAACAGAGATGGAACGGAGGGATATGGGAATGGAGATGGAATGGAGGGATGGGAAACGGACATGGAATGGAGGGATTGGGGAACAGAGATGGAATGGAGGGATTGGGGAACAGAGATGGAATGGAGGGATTGGGGAACAGAGATGGAATGGAGGGATCGGGGAACGGAGATGGAACGGAGGGATTGGGGAACAGAGATGGAATGGAGGGATTGGGGAACAGAGATGGAATGGAGGGATTGGGGAACAGAGATGGAATGGAGGGATAGGGGAACAGAGATGTAATGAAGGGATGGGGGCATGGAGATGGAACGGTAGACTGATAGTGAGTGCTGTATTGCACTGAGGGGAGGACAGTAGGCTGATAATCGGTGAGTGCTGTATTGCACGGAGTGGAAGACGGTATGCTGGTGAGGAGCATGAAGTGTGTTTTTCGAGTATTGAATGGACTCACCCAACTTGGGCTGTGACATCAGCCTCTGCCTCCCAAATTACCTCTCCCAATTTCCTCTTACTTATGGGAGCAAACAAACTCTGTTGGTGTAGTGGAAAATTGGAGAAAAATGTTCATTCTATAGAAGGATCTTTCAAGCAAGATTGGCTAAAAACTCATTCTCTACTCAACAGAGCAGTGACCGTTATTACTGCATTATTATATCCACAACTTAGTGATCACACTATCCCACTGTGAGCTGTAGATATCATAATCTTCATGCAGGGAGTCCCTGGAACCTGACAATTATTTCAATGGTTCCTCTGGGGCAAAATGTTTGAGAAAGGCTGTTCTAGATGTTAGGCTTGTGGTTGTTGGGCTGTAGATGGTTGAAACAACCCTGTGTTTGCTGGGCTGTAGGTACAAACCTGATTGACAGTACCTGCTGAATTTCTGGTTGCTGATCTGTAGTAGTAAAGATGGTAGGTTTTAGCCTGCAGTGTTAGGCCCCTTGTTCGAGAATATAGTTATCAGGTCTATCTCTGCTCAGAGGTCAAACATTCAGGCTTCTCCAAGCAGAGAGATAGGAAGCTTTACTCAAGACAGGATGGACCATTCCAAACAGAGTCGCTGGCCAGAACACTGGAGAAACACTATTCCTAGCCCACCCCAGCCCACACTGACAGTCCTTGATAGCTTGATATGGTCAAACCTTTAGGAAGGTTCATGACAAGATGAAGACACAGCCCCCCGGAATGGTGCAATTGGGAAAGATCACAAAATAAGAGGGACAAGGGACCAAAGGGATATTAAAATAAACAAGGACCGGACCAGCAACCAGGTAATACATCTCAGAGTGAGGACATAACCCAAAAATATACCCTATGCTTTACCCTAGTTGGAATGAGTGCAGAAGAGATTTATGAGGATGCTACCAAAACTGGGGGCAGAGTTATTCACAGAGGTTCAACAGTTTGGGACCGTTTCCATTGGAACATAGAAAAAATTGGGGGTAATCTTATAGAGGTGTATAACATTGAGAGGCTTTGGGATATAGTCTTATAGGGTCAATGCACACATCTTTTTCTCAAGGATGGAGAATCAAAAAGTAGATGGCATATGATTGACGTGAGAGAGGAGAGATTTAATAGAAAAACTTTTCACTCAGAGAGTGGTCAGCAGGTAAGATACTGGTCAGTCGAGCGATCTAAGACTTGACTCTTAGATATGCACATAGGTGAAAGAAGAATGGAGGACTATGTGGGAGGGAAGCATTAGCTTGATCTTAGAGCAGGTTAAATAGTCGGCTGAAGGACCTAAACTAAGTGAGCTGCCAGAGAAAGTTGAGCCAGGTACATTCATCATCATCATCAGGTGCCGTGCCCAGTTTGAGTTTTGACTGCCATGGCCCACACACTCCTGTTTCGGGTCAAGTGGATCAATTCATTGGTATTCATTTCCAGTTCTCTGGCTGCTATCTCCATCATCATTTGTCTTTGCCTTCCTTTTGCTTTCCTCCTTTCAATCTTTCCCATAATTACCGTGCATTCTAACTCCTCTTTTCTAATCACATGTCCAATGAAGTTACGTTGCCTTTTCATGGTCTCATACATTATTTCTCTTTTTGTGTTTGCTCTGTTCATGACATCCTCGTTAGATATTCGTTTTGTCCATGATATTCTTTGCATCCTCCTCAAAAACCATATCTCTGCTGCTTCAATTCGTTTCCTCATGTTACTAGATATTGTCCAAAATTCTGATCCATATAACATAACTGGATAAACGTAATATTTCAGTACTCTGAGGCACATTGTCATGCCTAGTTTAGTGTTGGTCAGTATTCTCTTCATTCTTGTAAAGGTGTCTTTTGCCATTCCTATTCTTCTTTTGATGTCCAAGTCGCACCTGCCATCTGATGTCACCCAGCTTCCTAAGTAGCAAAAGTTCTGTACTTGTTTTATGTCTTCCCTGTTTATTCTCAGCCTGCAGATAGGATTCTCCTTCTTTTTGGATATCACCATACATTGTCTTTTTGCAATTGATAGATAGACCCATTTTTGTACTTTCTTCAACAACTATATCAATTAAGTTTTGTAGTTCTTCCTCCGTACTTGCAATTAACACAATGTCATCCACACATCTGAAGTTATTGATGTTTTCACCGCCAGCTTTGATTCCCAAGATGTCTCTTATTTTTTGTAATATTGTTTCACTGTGCACATTAAACAAATCAGGGGAGAAAACACAACCTTGTCTAACGCCACTCTTGATTTTCGTAAACTGACTCACTTCTCCATCTATTCTTACAGCAGCAGTTTGTAACATTAGCAACATTTAAAAGATGCTTGCACAGGGACATGAATATGGAAAGCTTACAGGGCTATGGGCCAAACACAGACAAATGGAACAGCTTTCACGGGAGTAGGGGCAGCACGGTAGTGTAGTGATTAGCACAATGGTACTACAATACCAGCAACTCAGGTTCAAATCCCACCGCTGTCTGTCAAAACTTTGTTTGCTCCCCCTGTGACTGCACATAACTCATCCCGGTACTCCAGATTCTTCCCATATTCCGAAGACGTAGATGTTAGTGGGTTAATTGGTCACACGGTGTGTCTGGGCAGCACAGCCTCGCTGGGCTGAAAGGACGCATTACCACTCTGTATCTCTAAATAAATATATAACTAAAAATGAATCTTAGTCGGCAGGGACCAGTTGGGTTGAAGAGCCAATTTCCATACTGTATGACTCTATGACTCTTGTTCCAGTATCTGTTTGAATTTCTCTCTCTTGTGCATCAGTTTTATAAATATTAATTTGGAGCCTGAATAGTTTACAATCCACACAGCTTGGGCTGACTCTCCCACTCATAAACATGAGGAATTTGATTCCACTCTCTGTGCCAGCCGGCTGAAAGAACGGACCTCATTCAGCATGTGGGGCTGTAGTCTGAGAAAACTATGCACTCCTTTCCCACACTCAGTAATAGGAGCCCACACTTGCCCCTTACTAAAGGTCAATCATTATCGTTGTGGGCTCCTTTGCTCTTGGACCACTGTTGTACTCTGAAACTGACATTCCTATTCCCTGGAATGTGTTGCAGCAGCTGGTTAGAAATACCATGTTCAAAAACTCAAGCTGATATTCCAGACAGACACAGAATATGGTCTTGGTGCAGGGTCACCTGGAGCAGAGGTTGGTTATACCTATAAGTGCAGGGAGAAAGCAGGTATGGGCACACCTGAACAACAGGCTTAGCCTTACCTGGAGCAGAGATACAGTTACACCTACCGTTACAGATATAGTGCAGGTACAGTCACACCTGGACAACAGGCACAGCCTTACCTGAAGCAGAGATAGTTACACCTTACAGTCTTCAGTCCTGCACTCTACTCCCTATATACTCATGACTTACTGGCCAAACTTTGCTCTACATCTATAATTTTGCAGATGATACCACTGTACCTCAAACAATGAAGAGATAAGTACAGGGAGGAGATAGAGAGTGTAGTGACATGGTGTTGTCATGACAACAACCTTCCCCTCAATGTCAACAAGACAAAAGAGCTAGTCATTCACTCGATGAGGTGAGCGGGGGCTGTTATTGAATGTGCACACGAGCTCCTATCTACATCAGTAGTGCTGAGGTCGAGAGGGTTGAAAGCTTCAAATTCCTGGAAGTGAGCATCACCAATAACTTGTCCTGATCCGACCACACTGATGAGAAGGTTCACCGACACCTCTACAACCTCGGGAGGCTAAAGAAATCTGATACGTCCCTGTTGACCCTTACCGAATTTTATCGGAGTACCATAGTAAGCATTGTACCTGGGTGCATCCCAGCCCGGTACGGCAACGCGACCACAAGAAGCTGCAGAGTTGTTGACACAGCTCAGCAAGTTGCAGGCACCACCCTCCCCTTCTCACTGCCTCAGCAAAGCATTCAACATAATCAAAGATCTCACCCACCTCAGACATCCTCTCTCCTCACTCCTCCCATCAGACAGAAGATACAAAAGCCTGATATGTAGCACCAGGCCCAAGGACAGTTTCCATCCTGCTGATATCAGACTCTTGAATGATAAAATGGACGCCTGACCTCACAGTCTGCCTCCCTGTTATCTTGTTTCCCTGGGCTGCACTTTCTCTAAAGCTTTTAGTCTTCATTTTGTTATTGTTTTACCTCATTCTACCTCAAATATACTCTGTAGTGATCCAATCTGTGTGAACAGTATGCAAGACTAGCTTTTCACTGTATCTTGGTAATAATAAGCCAATTCCATTACAGGTGGTCATATTTGGACAACATACTTCAGTTGGAGATGAGGCTGGTTACAGTCACACCTGCACAACAGGCACAGCCTCATTCGGAGCAGAAGTGAAGCTGTTCCACTACAGTCACAGGTAGAGTCCAGGCATAGTTACACCTGCAGGAACAACATCACTTGTTACAGGCAAGAACTCCTGGTCCCAGGAAGAAAGTTCAATATCACATTTCCTTTGTGTTTTTCACTCCAAATTTAAGTTCTGTTCTGCTCCCCCAAGCTGGTCCTGAATATTTCACAGGTGCACTTCCCTCTCTTTACTGCCTAAACTCGTCATGATCTTGTCCACCTCCAACACACCTCTTCTGCACGTGTGACCAAATGGGTTTCCTCCACATCCCAATGGTGTGCCGTTTGCTCTTTCTCTCTCTCTTTCTGTGCCTGCGTGTCTCTCTCCCTTTGACCCTCTCTCTCCATCTCTCTCTGTCCCTCAGTGTGTGTGAACCTCTCTCTGTCTCTCTCTGTGCATCTCTTGTGTGTGTGTATGTCTGTCTGTCTCTTTGTTAGTCTTTGCGTGTGTTTTGGGACATACACACCATGACCCTTCCATTCTAACTCAGGGGCTGGATTGCCTTATCTCAGCAGGCCCTTCCAGCACTTTCTGTCTCCTCAGACCTTGACATCTTTCTTCAAGTGTGAGCCAGAATCAGGCTCAGTACTCCAGCCCTAACCTTTCCACTATTTTCCCATAATTTCAGTGTAGCTCCACTGCTTTTGTACCTGGTGTCTCTTTCTATGTGTCCCAGGATCTTGTGTGTTTCATTGAACACTCTCTCAGTATCCCTTGATACTTACTTCTGGATTTCTGCACCTGCCCTGTTCAGCACAGCTTTCTGAACTGCACCATTTAATCTACGTTATTTATTTTTCCTTTCAATCCTACTATTAACATATTCTTCTCTTCTCCCTTTACCACATTTCCTTCTAATATTAGAATAGGAGGCCATTCAGCCCAGAGTCTTTCCTACAGATCAATCCCATTTCCCCACTCTTTCCCTGTAACTCATCTTCCCCGTGTTTTCAGCGGGGGAATATATAGAGTTTAAGGTTAATTTATTACCAAGGTACATACACTGTACTACTTTGAGGTTCATTTTCTTGAAGGCATTCACAATAGAACAAGGTAATCCAATGAAATTAATGAAGACTACACATATAAACAAAGACTGGTAAACAACCAATGTGCAAAACCAATACAAAAATAGACAGCTTGAGGAATAAATCAGTAACTCTGAGAACATGAGTTTAAGAGGCCCGGAGAGTGATCCATAGATTGTGGAATCAGATCAGAGTTGAGGTTATCCGCACTAGTTCTGGAGCCCGATGGTTGAAGGGTAATAACTGTTGCTTTTCATAGCTTGTCACTCCAGACAGCCAGCCACTCTAGTGTTGTGTGGGTGATGTTGAGCAGGTCAGTGTCAGCTAAATCAGGTGAGAGTGGGCAGTTGCACAGAACGTGTTCAATGCTCTGCACCCTTTCGCCAAGCTCACAGGATTCGCTGGGTCTTTAAGCTCCACTTCACCATATTGTCTCCCGTCCTACAAACTCCCGCTCTCGTTCTGTTGAGAGTGCACCACTTCTGTCTGTCAAGCAGTGCCCCGTCTGGTAACATATAACAGTTGCTGAAGCTGGTGGCGTGGGACCCAAGACTCCTATACCTCTTATCCAATGGCAGGAGTGAGAAGAGAGCCCGGCCTGGATGGTGGGATGATGGGCATCCTTGATAATGGATGCTGCTTTCTTATGGCAGTGCTCCTTGTAGATGTGTTCACTGGGGAGGAAGACTTTGCCTGTGATGGACTGGGCAGTAAACACCACTTTTAATGGCTTTTCCGTACTTGGGCATTGATGTTTCCATTCCAGGCCATGATGCTCTCCACTGTACACCTATAGAAGTTTGTCGATAGTTTTAGATGAGATGCCAAATCTGTGCAAACTTCTAATAAAGTAGAGGCGTTGTCACACCTTCCTTTCAATGACACTTATATGCTGATCCCAGGAGAGATCCTCTGGTAATGCCAAGGAATTTAAAGTTACTGACCCTCTCCACCTCCGATCCCCTAATGAGGACTGGCCCCTGGACCTCTGGATTCTCCCACCTGTACTCAATAATCAGATCTTTGGTTTTGCTGACGTTGAGTGAGAGGCCAGTGGCCAGCTAGCCCACCGGCCCACACATCTTTGGGATGTGGGAGGAGGCTGGGTCATCCGGGGAGAATCACGCAGTCTCTGGGAGAACATACAAGTTGAATGCAGACAACGATGAAGGTCAGGATCAAACTCAGGACACTCGGGCTGTGAGGCAGAGGCTCTATCAGCGGTTCCACTGTGTGACCTGCTAATGCATACGTGGGTTTACATTCCAAATACATATGGATGCGTAGCTTAATTAGTCACATGGTTGTAAATGGAGGGGGTGGGCTTGTTGGGCCGGTTAGGCCTGTCACTATGGTGTATCTCTAAATAATAAACCACTCATCATAGCAACACTAGTACGGCTCGCAGTATCAGACATCATCGTCTGTATGGAGTCTGTGTGTCCTCTCCAAAGAATGCATGGGTTTCCTCCAGGATGCCCAATCTTCTCCCACAGTTGAAAGATGTATTGGTTAGTAGGTTAATTATTCTTTGGAAGTTGTCCCATGATTAGGCTAGGGTTAAGTCGGGGCACAGCTCAAAGGGCTGGAATGGTTTATTCAATGTGGTATTTCACTATAATAAAATTAAATATCCCTGACCATCACTCAGGTACAGGTGAGGCAATACTGACCTTCAGCATGACCTCAGTACTATCATACTGATTTGATGTTACTTATCCTATTCACCAATACATAGCATCCTAGAGTCTGGTGACCAGAACTAAGCACAGGATTCCAGCTACGGTGTGACTCTAACCGATGCTTCATCTCGCTGCTCTTCTATTCCTCAGCTAATAAAGGCAGATACTCAGTGCACTTTCTTCAGAACCTGTACTACCACTTTCAGAGATTCTTGGACTTGAATGTCAAGGTCCCTCTACCCCAGAGCTCCCTGGAGCCCTGCCATTGATTGTATTTGTCCAACCCTTATTGGTCCTCCAAAGTGCTTCAGCTCACAGTTATCTGTTTGCCATACTGAAGATAGTGGTTGAGGTTCAGGTTCATAGCCTGCTGTCCATCTGTACACAACTGGCATTCCCAATGTCAGCCACAATACTCAGCCATAGTGGCACTGCATCAGAGCCCTTCACTGTTAAGACAGGAGTTAAACAGGGCTGTATCCGGGGAATTATAGGCCGGTTAGCCTAACGTCGGTGGTGGGGAAACTGCTGGAGTCAGTTATCAAGGATGTGATAACAGCACATTTGGAAAGCGGTGAAATGATCGGACAAAGTCAGCATGGATTTGTGAAAGGAAAATCATGTCTGACGAATCTCATAGAATTTTTTGAGGATGTAACTAGTAGAGTGGATAGGGGAGAACCAGTGGATGTGGTATATTTGGATTTTCAAAAGGCTTTTGACAAGGTCCCACATAGGAGATTAGTGTGCAAACTTAAAGCACACGGTATTGGGGGTAAGGTATTGGTGTGGGTGGAGAATTGGTTAGCAGACAGGAAGCAAAGAGTGGGAATAAACGGGACCTTTTCAGAATGGCAGGCGGTGACTAGTGGGGTACCGCAAGGCTCAGTGCTGGGACCCCAGTTGTTTACAATATATATTAATGACTTGGATGAGGGAATTAAATGCAGCATCTCCAAGTTTGCAGATGACACGAAGCTGGGTGGCAGTGTTAGCAGTGAGGAGGATGCTAAGAGGATGCAGGGTGACTTGGATAGGTTGGGTGAGTGGGCAAACTCATGGCAGATGCAATTTAATGTGGATAAATGTGAAGTTATCCACTTTGGTGGCAAAAATAGGAAAACAGATTATTATCTGAATGGTGGCCGATTAGGAAAAGGGGAGGTGCAACGAGACCTGGGTGTCATTATACACCAGTCATTGAAAGTGGGCATGCAGGTACAGCAGGCGGTGAAAAAGGCGAACGGTATGCTGGCATTTATAGCGAGAGGATTCGAGTACAGGAGCAGGGAGGTACTACTGCAGTTGTACAAGGCCTTGGTGAGACCACACCTGGAGTATTGTGTGCAGTTTTGGTCCCCTAATCTGAGGAAAGACATCTTTGCCATAGAGGGAGTACAAAGAAGGTTCACCAGATTGATTCCTGGGATGGCAGGTCTTTCATATGAAGAAAGACTGGATGAACTGGGCTTGTACTCGTTGGAATTTAGAAGATTGAGGGGGGATCTGATTGAAACGTATAAGATCCTAAAGGGATTGGACAGGCTAGATGCAGGAAGATTGTTCCCGATGTTGGGGAGGTCTAGAACGAGGGGTCACAGTTTGAGGATAGAGGGGAAGCCTTTTAGGACCGAGGTTAGGAAAAACTTCTTCACACAGAGAGTGGTGAATCTGTGGAATTCTCTGCCACAGCAAACTGTTGAGGCCAGTTCATTAGCTATGTTTAAAAGGAAGTTAGATATGGCCCTTGTGGCTACAGGGGTCAGGGGGTATGGAGGGAAGGCTGGGTTCTGAGTTGGATGATCAGCCATGATCATAATAAATGGCGGTGCAGGCTCGAAGGGCCAAATGGCCTACTCCTGCACCTATTTTCTATGTTTCTATGTTTCTATGTATCTTTGCACCCACCCGATTTGCCATCCTTCACCTCGTTTAGAGATGGAGCATGATAAAAGGCCCTTCCAGGCCAACAAGCCCATGTCAGCCAATTACACCCATGTGAGTAATTAGCCCACTAGCCTGTACGTTGTTGCAATATGGGAGGAAACTGGAGCACCCGGAGGAAACGCATGTGGTCGTGGGGAGAACATACAAAGTCCTTACAGAGAGCGGGGGAATTGAACTGGAGTTGCCAGCGCTGTAGTTGCGTTATGCTACTGTGCCATCCACAATTTGCTCAGACACCATCTGCCCCTAATGCTTTTTATGTGCAGATTAACTCTGTGAGAGGCTTGTCACAAAAATCTCACTCAGAATATTGATATTAGATCCTGATACACAGGCAAGGTACATCAGTGAATCTCACTGAGCTATAATTTTTTGGTAAAAATTGTGTAGAATTGATGATTTTCTTGTGAATGATGCCTGTGAAACTGCTACATTCCACCTGTGCAGACGTGGACTTGCACACACGGCGTGAAACTCAACTTGAACTTTGACATAGGGACTACTTCTCGTTGTGGCAGATACTACAACACTGTGAGGTAGGTGCTGCTTCTGTAATGACCACTGTAACAGGGACAATAGTGCAGATACATAACCATAAGACACAGGAGCAGAATTAGGCCACTCAGCCCTTCAAGTCTGCTCTGCCTTTCTATCAAGGCTGACTTAATATCCCTGTCAACTCAATTTTCCTGCTTTCTCCCCATAACCTTTGACACCCAGACTAACCAAGAACCTAACTACCTCCCTCTGGCTGTAGAAGTTCTTCTCATCCATTTTAAATTGACATCTCTCTATTCTGAGGTTGTCCCTTCTGGTCCTTGACTCCCCACCATAGGAAGCATCCACTCCATCTAGGCTTTTCAACATTCGATATGTTTCAAGGAAGATCCTTTTCTTCTAAACTCCAGCAAGTATAGGACAAGAGCCAAGAAATGCACTTCATACGATAACCCTTTCATTCCCAGAATCACTCTCGAGAACCTCTTCTGGACCCTCTCCAAAGTAAACACATCTTTTCTTAGATAAGGGACCCAAAAATGCTCACAATACTCCAAGTGAGGCCTCACCAGTGCCTTATAAAGTCTCAGCATCACATCCTTGCTTTTATATTCTAGTCCTCTCGAAATGAATGCTAACATTGCTTTTGCCTTTCTCACCACCAGCTCAAACTGCAAGTTAACCCTTAGGGAATTGTGCACAAGGACTCCCAAGTCCTCTGCACCTCGGATTTGTGAATTAATTGCTATTTAGAAACTAGTGTAATGCCTTTATTCCTTCAACCAAAGTACATGATCAGAATCAGAATCAGGTTTAATATCACTGGGATATGTTGTGAAATTTGTTAGCAGCAGCAATACATGACAAATATAAGGAAAAAGGTAAATCAAATACAGTAAATATATATAAAATAAATTAAAAATAGTACTAAAACAGAAAAAAGTGAAGTAGTGTTTGTGGGTTCTATGTCCATTTAGGAATCGTATGGTAGAGGGGAAGAAGCTGTTCCTGAATCATTGAGTGAGTGACTTCAGGCTTCATTAATATATATTGTAAACAGTGCTGGGACCCCAGTTGTTTACAATATATATTAATGACTTGGATGAGGGAATTAAATGCAACATCTCCAAGTTTGCGGATGACACGAAGCTGGGTGACAGTGTCAGCTGTGAGGAGGATGCTAAGAGGATGCAGGGTGACTTGGATAGGTTGGGTGAGTGGGCAAATTCATAGCAGATGCAATTTAATGTGGATAAATATGAAGTTATCCACTTTGGTGGCAAAAATAGGAAAACAGATTATTATCTGAATGGTGGCCGATTAGGAAAAGGGGAGGTGCAACGAGACCTGGGTGTCATTATACACCAGTCATTGAAAGTGGGCATGCAGGTACAGCAGGCGGTGAAAAAGGCGAATGGTATGCTGGCTTTTATAGCGAGAGGATTCGAGTACAGGAGCAGGGAGGTACTACTGCAGTTGTACAAGGCCTTGGTGAGACCGCACCTGGAGTACTGTGTGTAGTTTTGGTCCCCTAATCTGAGGAAAGACATCCTTGCCATAGAGGGAGTACAAAGAAGGTTCACCAGATTGATTCCTGGGATGGCAGGACTTTCATATGAAGAAAGACTGGATGAACTGGGCTTGTACTCGTTGGAATTTAGAAGATTGAGGGGGGATCTGATTGAAACGTATAAAATCCTAAAGGGATTGGACAGGCTAGATGCAGGAAGATTGTTCCCGATGTTGGGGAAGTCCAGAACGAGGGGCCACAGTTTGAGGATAGAGGGGAAGCCTTTTAGGACCGAGATTAGGAAAAACTTCTTCACACAGAGAGTGGTGAATCTGTGGAATTCTCTGCCACAGGAAACAGTTGAGGCCAGTTCATTGGCTATATTTAAGAGGGAGTTAGATATGGCCCTTGTGGCTTTGGGGATCAGGGGGTATGGAGGGAAGGAAGGCTGGGGCGGGGTTCTGAGTTGGATGATCAGCCATGATCATAATAAATGGCGGTGCAGGCTCGAAGGGCCGAATGGCCTACTCCTGCACCTATTTTCTATGTTTCTATGTTTCTGTACCTCCTTCCTGATGGTAACAATGAGAAGAGGGCATGTCCTGGGTAATGAGGGGTCTTTTCTGAGGCACCTCTTCTTGAAGGCATCATGGATGCTAAAGAGGCTGGTACCCATGATGGAACTGATTAATTTTACAACTTCCGGTAGCTTCTTTCGATCCTGTGCAGTAGCCCACCCCCACTCCCCCATACAGCCTGTCAGAATGCTCCCCGTGGTACACCTGTAGAAGTTTCTGTGTGTTTTGGTTGACAAACCAAATTTCCTCAAACTCCTAATGAAATATAGCCGCATTCTTGCTTTCTTTATAGCTGCGTCGATATGTTGGGACCAGGTTAGATTCTTAGAGATATTAACACCCAGGAACTTGAAATTGCTCACTTCTGATCCGTCTATGAGGATTGGTCGTGGTCCCTCGTCCTACCCTTTCTGAAGTCCACAATCACAATGCATTTCCTACACTATTTTCCATCTGCCACTTCTTTACCTATTCTCCTAATCTATCAAGCCCTTCTGCAGGCTCCCTGCTACTTCAGCACTACCAGACCCTCCATTTATCTTTGTATCGTTCGCAAACTTGGCCACAAAGCCATCAATTCTATCACCTAAATCATTAGCTCTTGAGGTAAAAGGCAGCAATCCCAACACCACTTGTCATTGGCAGTCAACCAGAAAAGCGCCCCTTTATTCCCACTCTTTATCTCGGGCCGGTCAGCCACTCTTACACGGATAGAGTAGTACCTGTGCAATGAGAGAGAGTGGTCTCTCTGTGACACAGGCACTACTCACTGAATCTCACTGTGCAACAGAGGAGTTATTGTATCAGGTCAATGAGCCTCCACTCAGCTCTAAATGGTCTTAGAAACATAGAAACATAGAAACATAGAAAATAGGTGCAGGAGTAGGCCATTCGGCCCTTCGAGCCTGCACCGCCATTTATTATGATCATGGCTGATCATCCAACTCAGAACCCAGCCTTCCCTCCATACCCCCTGACCCCTGTAGCCACAAGGGCCATATCTAACTTCCTTTTAAACATAGCTAATGAACTGGCCTCAACAGTTTGCTGTGGCAGAGAATTCCACAGATTCACCACTCTCTGTGTCAAGAAGTTTTTCCTAACCTCGGTCCTAAAAGGCTTCCCCTCTATCCTCAAACTGTGACCCCTCGTTCTAGACCTCCCCAACATCGGGAACAATCTTCCCGCATCTAGCCTGTCCAATCCCTTTAGGGTCTTATACGTTTCAATTAGATCCCCCCTCAATCTTCTAAATTCCAACGAGTACAAGCCCAGTTCATCCAGTCTTTCTTCATATGAAAGACCTGCCATCCCAGGAATCAATCTGGTGAACCTTCTTTGTACTCCCTCTATGGCAAGGATGTCTTTCCTCAGATTAGGGGACCAAAACTGCACACAATACTCCAGGTGTGGTCTCACCAAGGCCTTGTACAACTGCAGTAGTACCTCCCTGCTCCTGTACTTGAATCCTCTCGCTATAAATGCCAGCATACCATTCGCCTTTTTCACCGCCTGCTGTACCTGCATGCCCACTTTCAATGACTGGTGTATAATGACACCCAGGTCTCGTTGCACCTCCCCTTTTCCTAATCGGCCACCATTCAGATAATAATCTGTTTTCCTATTTTTGCCACCAAAGTGGATAACTTCACATTTATCCACATTAAATTGCATCTGCCATGAGTTTGCCCACTCACCCAACCTATCCAAGTCACCCTGCATCCTCTTAGCATCCTCCTCACTGCTAACACTGCCACCCAGCTTCGTGTCATCCGCAAACTTGGAGATGCTGCATTTAATTCCCTCATCCAAGTCATTAATATATATTGTAAACAACTGGGGTCCCAGCACTGAGCCTTGCGGTACCCCGCTAGTCACCGCCTGCCATTCTGAAAAGGTCCCGTTTATTCCCACTCTTTGCTTCCTGTCTGCTAACCAATTCTCCACCCACACCAATACCTTACCCCCAATACCGTGTGCTTTAAGTTTGCACACTAATCTCCTGTGTGGGACCTTGTCAAAAGCCTTTTGAAAATCCAAATATACCACATCCACTGGTTCTCCCCTATCCACTCTACTAGTTACATCCTCAAAAAATTCTATGAGATTCGTCAGACATGATTTTCCTTTCACAAATCCATGCTGACTTTGTCCGATCATTTCACCGCTTTCCAAATGTGCTGTTATCACATCCTTGATAACTGACTCCAGCAGTTTCCCCACCACCGACGTTAGGCTAACTGGCCTATAATTCCCTGGTTTCTCTCTCCCTCCTTTTTTAAAAAGTGGGGTTACATTAGCCACCCTCCAATCCTCAGGAACTAGTCCAGAATCTAACGAGTTTTGAAAAATTATCACTAATGCATCCACTATTTCTTGGGCCACTTCCTTAAGCACTCTGGGATGCAGACCATCTGGCCCTGGGGATTTATCTGCCTTCAATCCCTTCAATTTACCTAACACCACTTCCCTACTAACATGTATTTCGCTCAGTTCCTCCATCTCACTGGACCCTCTGTCCCTTACTATTTCTGGAAGATTATTTATGTCCTCCTTAGTGAAGACAGAACCAAAGTAATTATTCAATTGGTCTGCCATGTCCTTGCTCCCCATAATCAATTCACCTGTTTCTGTTTGCAGGGGACCTACATTTGTCTTTATCAGTCTTTTCCTTTTTACATATCTATAAAAGCTTTTACAGTCCGTTTTTATGTTCTCTGCCAGTTTTCTCTCATAATCTTTTTTCCCCTTCCTAATTAAGCCCTTTGTCCTCCTCTGCTGAACTCTGAATTTCTCCCAGTCCTCAGGTGAGCCACTTTCTCTGGCTAATTTGTATGCTACTTCTTTGGAATTGATACTATCCCTAATTTCTCTTGTCAGCCACGGGTGCACTACCTTCCTTGATTTATTCTTTTGCCAAACTGGGATGAACAATTGTTGTAGTTCATCCATGCAACCTTTAAATGCCTGCCATTGCATATCCACCGTCAATCCTTGAAGTGTCATTTGCCAGTCTATCTTAGCTAATTCACGTCTCATACCTTCAAAGTTACCCCTCTTTAAGTTCAGAACCTTTGTTTCTGAATTAACTACGTCACTCTCCATGTGAATGAAGAATGCCACCATATTATGGTCACTCTTACCCAAGGGGCCTCTCACGACAAGATCGCTAATTAACCCTTCCTCATTGCTCAAAACCCAGTCCAGAATAGCCTGCTCTCTAGTCGGTTCCTCGACATGTTGGTTCAAAAAACCATCCCGCATACATTCCAAGAAATCCTCTTCCTCAGCACCTTTACCAATTTGGTTCACCCAGTCTACATGTAGATTGAAGTCACCCATTATAACTGCTGTTCCTTTATTGCACACATTTCTAATTTCCTGTTTAATACCATCTCCGACCTCACTACTACTGTTAGGTGGCCTGTACACAACTCCCACCAGCGTCTTCTGCCCCTTAGTGTTACGCAGTTCTACCCATATCGATTCCACATCTTCCCGGCTTATGTCCTTCCTTTCTATTGCGTTAATCTCTTTTTTAACCAGCAACGCCACCCCACCTCCCCTTCCTTCATGTCTATCCCTCCTGAATATTGAATATCCCTGAACGTTGAGCTCCCATCCCTGGTCACCCTGGAGCCATGTCTCTGTGATCCCAACTATATCATAATCATTAATAACAATCTGCACTTTCAATTCATCCACCTTGGACGTGAAACAATTCTGTTTCTCTCTCCACGTCCACAAAATTGTTTTATAGCAGCAATATATAAAAATGAGACATTGGCAGATAAAGAGAAACATTGAGATAGTGTTCATGGACCATTCAGAAATCTGATGGCAAAGGGGAAGAAGCTGATCCTAAAACACTGATTGTGAGTTTTCAGATTCCTGTACCTCCTTCCCGATGGTAGGAATTGCAAGAGGGCATGTCCCAGATTATAAGGGTCCTTAATGACAGATGCCCCCTTCTTGAGCCACTGCCTTTTCAAGATGTTCTCAGTGGAGAGGGTTGTGTCCTGATGGAATTGGTTCCTCTGTCATTGTATGTCTGGGGGATTTGCCTGGTACATTTCAAGATCAGGGAATTTCTGTTGGAAGGAAGGACGGACGTGAATTCTATACAAAGAGTGCAGAGGAGATTTACAAGGATGTTGCCTGGATTTAGAGAGCGTACCTTATGAGAATAGGTTGCGTGAACTTGGCCTGTTTTCCTTGGAGCGACAGGGAATGAGATCTGACCTGATAGAGGTGTACAAGATGATGAGAGGCATTGATCATGTGGATAGTCAGAGGCTTTTTCCCAGGGCTGAAATGGCTAGCATGAGGGGGCATAGTTTTAATATGCTTGAAAGTAGGTCAGAGGTAAGATTTTCATACAGAGTGGTGGGTGCATGGAATGCACTGCTGGTGGTGGTGGAGGCAGATACAATAGGCTTTTTAAAGAGACTTGGATAGGTACATGGAGCTTAGAATCAAAGAGGGCTATGCCCTAGGGTAATTCTAGGCAGTTTCTAGAGTAGGTTACATGATCGGAACAACGTTGTGGACCGAGGGGCCTATAATGTGCTGCAGATTTCTATGTTCTATGTTCTAAGTGCTGGTGCAAGCAGATTCATGAGCAATATTTAAAGAGGAATTGTATGGACGCTTCAAAGGAGAAATAAATAAATGGGTCTGTGGAGATAGAGCAGAAAAACAGGGCTAATTGGACAGCCAGAGGATAATCAGGGCAGAGTGGACTAGATGGATTGCTGTTTTGGAGCCCTCTGTGGCTTCCCCGAGTTCAGTTTATCTGAAATGGGTTCTGATTAAATTATTCATGAAGGGTTGTAAATTTAGACAAAACCTGAGGAAAATAAAGTTGGGCCTGTCTCCTGTTCTGACAATTAGCCAACAGATTCTAAGGATTATAGCTATTATTCTCCCATTCCTGGGGCTTTTCGTTAGTAAGTGAGGCAGAAGGTCGACGAACCCCCGCCCACACTCCACGGCCACTTCCTGAGGAGCGCAGGAAGCAGGAAAGGTGTGTATCCTGCCCTCTGTCAGACATAGACACAGCACATCCTGTCCTTTGTGCTCGATGTTTCAGGAATAAGCTGTGCAGTGATTCTGGCCCCAATCCCCTTGGCAAGACCATCATTCATTGTCCTTTGCTCCCCAGCCTGAGAAGTGGGGAGGGGAGTGGGAAGAGGAGCTCCCTCTGGAATCACTGCAGTCCTTCTCGTGAAACTGCCTCCACAACACTATTGGATAATGCCCACTTTATTGTGTGCCTCTTGTACTGGGTGTATGTTCATGGTCTTCGGGGGCTGTAGCCCACCCACTTCAAGGTTCAATGTGTTGTGCTTTCAGAATCAGAATCAGGTTTATTATCAGCGGCATGTGTCATGAAATTTGTTAACTTAGCAGCAGCAGTTCAATGCAATGCATAATATAGAAGGAAAAAAAAATAATGATAATAAATAAGTCAATTACAGTATATGTATATTGAATAGATTAAAATCTTGCAAAAAGCAAATAATATATAGTGAAAAAGTGAAATAGTGTTCAAGGGTTCAATGCCCATTTAGGAATCGGATGGCAGAGGGGAAGAAGCTGTTCTTGAATCGCTGAGTGTGTGCTTTCAGGCTTCTGTACCTCCCACCTGATGGTAACAGTGAGAAAAGGGCATGCCCTGGGTGCTGGAGGTCCTTAGTAATGGACGCTGCCTTTCTGAGACACCGATGCTTGAAGGTGTCCTGGTACTTTGTAGGCTAGTAGCCAAGATGGAGCCAACTAAATTTACAACCCTCTGCAGCTTCTTCTGGTCCTGTGCAATAGTCGCCCCATACCAGACAGTGATGCAGCCTGTCAGAATGCTCTCCACAGTACACCTATAGAGGTTTTTTGAGTGTATTTGTTGACATGCCAAATCTCTTCAAACTCCTAATGAAGTATAGCCGCTGTCTTGCCTTCTTTATAGCTGCATAGATATATTGGGACCAGGTTAGACCCTCAGAGATCTTGACACCCAGGAACTTGAAACTGCTCACTCTCTTCACTTCTGATCCCTCTATGAGGATGGGTATGTGTTCCTTCATCTTACCCGTCCTGAAGTCCACAATCAGCTATTTCATCTTACTGACGTTGAGTGCCAGGTTGTTGCTGCAGCACCACTCCACTAGTTGGCATATCTCACTCCTGTACACCCTCTCGTCACCACCTGAGATTCTACCAACAATGGTTGTATCATCAGTAAATTTATAGATAGTATTTGAGCTGTGCCTAGCCACACAGTCATGGGTATAGAGTGAGTAGAGCAGTGGGCTAAGCACACACCCCTGAGGTGCGCCAACGTTGATCATCAGCGAGGAGGATATGTTATCACCAATCTGCACAGATTGTGGTCTTCTGGTTAGGAAGTTGAGGATCCAATTGCAGAGGGGGGTACAGAAGCCCAGGTTCTGCAACTTCTCAATCAGGATTGTGGGAATGATGGTATTAAATGCTGAGCTATAGTCGATGAACAGCATCCTGCCATGGGTGTTAGTGTTGTCCAGGTGGTCTAAAACTGTGTAAAGAACCATTGAGATTGCATCTGCCGTTGACCTATTGTGGCGATAGGCAAATTGCAATGGATCAGCTTGGCATTTCGCCCATGCTCCTGACTACCTTCTCTGGTGAGGGAATCTAGGCCAGGGTCTCTAATTAGAGCCAGATGCAAACAAAAGAGAATCTGCAGAAGCTGGCAATCCAAAGCAATACACAAAATGCTGGAGGAACTCAGCAGGTCAGGCAGAATCTACAGAAATGAATAAGCAGACAATGTTTCGGACTGAGAGCTGGTGAAGGGGTTCGGCCTGAAACTTCGACTGTTTATTCATTTCCATAGATGTTGAGTTCCTCCAGCATTTTGTATGAAGCTGCGAATAATTCTACATGCAACAGTGGATCCAGGAGAGGGGGTGCCTATCCTTTTTTACATTCAGATTCCTGTCTGATGTCTGATGAAGTCTAAAACACATTGGGCCCCAGATGTAAGGCTAAGCATCACTTCAGCAGGATGTTTATAGTGCAGTGGTCCCACAGCAACACTACTTTCTGTCTTTTCAGAGAATGGGCAAGAAAGTGGCAAATGAAGTATAATGCTGGAACATGCATGCTCATGCACTTTGGTAGTTGAAATAAATATGTGGACTATTTTCTAAATGGGGAGAAAATCCAAAAATCTGAGATGCAAAGAGACTTGGGGGTGCCTGTGCAGAACACCCTAAAGGTTAACTCGCTAAAGGTTGAGTTGGTGGTGAGGAAGGCAAATGCCATGTTAGCATTCATTTCAAGAGATTCAGAATACAAGAACAAGGATGTGATGCTGAAGCTTTATAAGGCATTGGTGAGGCCTCACCTTGAGTATTGTGAGGGCTCTTCATCTTAGGAGAAATGTGCTGGCATTGCAGAGGGTCCAGAGGAAGTTCACAGGGATGATTCCAGGAATGAAAGGGTTATCATATAAGGAACATTTGATGGCTCTGGGTCTGTACTCATTGGAATTCAGAAGGATGAGGGATAATCCCATTGAAACCTTTCGAATGTTGAAAGGGCTAGACAGAGGAGATGTGGAAAGAATGTTTCCCATAGTGAGGGAGTCTAGGACAAGAGGGCACAGTCTTAGGATAGAGGGTCACCCTTTCAAAACAGAGATGCAGAGAAATTTCTTTAGCCAAAGGGTGGTGAAATGGAGACACCTCTTTCTCGCTTATTAGGGAGAGAGAGAGCTTGTGGTATGTCGAATACCAGGTGAACGAGTAGTCTTTTAGGGTATTGCAAGTCTGTGTCTTTGCTGTGCTTTTCTGCACGCTTGAGTGCTTGGTGGTGGGTGCAGATGCTTTTTTTTGCTGATGGGGGGAGGGGGATCATTGCTTGCTGCCGCTTACACACAGGAGGGAGGGAAGCTGGGGGGACTTTGGGGTTCTAACATTTAACTGTCATTCATTCTTTGGGGGCACTCCTGTTTTTCGTGGATGGTTGAGAAGAAAAAGAATTTCAGGATGTCTATTGTATACATTTCTCTGATATTAAATGTACATTTGAAACCTTTGAAACCTTTTGAATTTGTGGAATTTGTTACCACATTCATCTGTGGAGACCAGGTCACTGGAGGTATTTAAGGCAGAGCTTGATGGGTTCTTAATTGGACATGGCATCAAAGGTTACAGGTTGAAGGCTGCGGAGTGGGACTGAGGGTGGAAAAACACATCAGCCATGATTGAATGGTAGAGCAGACTCAATGGGCCAAATGTATTATGGTCTTATAAAAACTGGACACAAGAAGAATGTGAGTCCACTGGTTGTGGTAACAGTTCAGTATTGGCATGACTGAAGTTCAGTGATGTTATCCATTCTGGTTCAAGGTCCTGAAGGATGAGGGGGATTAATTATTCCTGAACTTGGTGGTGTGGGTCCTGAAGCTCCTGTACCTTCTTTATGATGACAGTGGTGAAAAGAGAGCATGGACAGGATAGCCAGAGGGGGGTGAATTTGTGGAATTTGTAACCACGTGCAGCTGTGGAGGCCAGGTTGTTGGACGTATTTAAGGCAGAGATTGATAGGTTTTTGATTAGACATGGCATCAAAGTCACAGGGAGAAGGCTGGGAAATGGGGTTGAGGAAGAGAAAAAGAAAGTATTAGCCATGATTGAATGGCAGAGCAGACTCGATGGGCCAAATGGCCTAATTCTGCTCCTATGTCTTATGATCTTATCAGGTTTATCCCCACCACAGTTCCAGTGAAGTCCAATGTCCACAGTGTTAACAGAGCACCTCATAGATCTTCAGCTCTCAGGTCCAAAGTAAGCCGTAAGCTTAAAACTAGTTATCTTCATTCAGTGATGAGGTGGAGTGACTAATTCCAATTGATGCACCAGTCTTCACTGAACTGAAATCTCTGCCACTTCCAACAGCTTATCTTCACCTTGAGCTGTCCTCATCGTTTATCCAAACAACTTGTAGGTTCTCCCTGTGACCGTATGGGTTTCCTCCGGGTGCTCCGGTCTCCTCCCACAGTCCAAAAACGTATCAGTTGGTGGGTTAATTGGTCATTGTAAATTGTCCCATGGTTAGGCTAGGTTTAGATCAGGAGAATGCCGGGCAGCATGGCTTGAAGGGCTGATTCCGCACTGTATCTCAGTAAATAAATTGAATAGGTAAACCCCTCAAAGTTGCTCTTTTAAAAACATTACAACACGTACGAGATCTTCAGTCCACAATGTTGAGTTGATCAAACTAACCCTCCCCTCCTACATAGTCCTCCATTTTACTTTCATCCATGGGCCTATCTAAGAGTCTCTTACATCTCCCTAATGCACCACCTCCCCCAGCAGTGCATTCCATGCATCCATTACTGTCTGTGTAAAGTACCTACAGTACCTCTGACATCCCCCCTATAATTTCATCCCATCACCTTCAAATTATGTCCTCTCAAAAAGCCACTGTCTCTGAACACCTCTATCAAGATACCTCTCATTCTCCTTCACTCAAAAGAGAAACCACTTAGCCTGTTCAACCTTTCCTCATAAAACATGCTCTTTACCCAGGCAGCAGCCTGGTAAATCAGAAAAAACTGCAGAAAGTTGTAAACTCAGACAGCTCCATCATGGGCACTAGCCTCCAGCATCCAGGATATCTTCAAAAGGCGATGAATCAAAAAGTCAGCATGAATTATTAAGGACCCCCATCACCCAGGACTTGCCCTCGTCTCATCAAGTAATAGGTACCGGAGCCTGAAGACGCACACTCAACATTTCAGCAATAGCTTCTTCCTCTCCGCCATTTGTTCTGAATGGACAATGAATGAACCCATGAAAACTACCTCCGCATTTTCCCTCTCGTTTTTGCACTACTCATTTAATTTATTTTTATATGATTTTCTATAGTAAGTTAAAGTTTTTGTTGCTATGTAATCATAATCTGATTCTAAATCTCTCCTACACTCTTTCTAAAGCTCCACATCCACTCTAAATGTTGTGTGAATGTCTTTGCACGTTCTTCAAATACACAGATCATACCCACTAATTTCCTCCAGAAGTTGGGGGCACGGTCTCACCTTCCATTCAACCAGATTTGTTCGAGCTACTAAATGCTCTGAATGCTGAGTATCTCAGCCGAGTCCAGCTCCTGGCCTTCAAGCGTGGCTCTGCTAGAAAGCCCGGTGGAATGGTTCCTATGACAGGAGGAGGGTTCAGACCGGGTTGTTGGTGCCTTATAGCCAGTCACTTCCAGCAGATGGGGTCATCAGCTATGATTATCAGTACATCAGCCTTGATTGACAGCTCATCAACCATGATTGACAGCTCATCTAGGTGAACGAAAACTTTGATCTCAAACCTCCACTGCATTACTGCTATTCCCACTCACAGGGAAGGCTTCGGGAGTAAACCCCAGGGCAAAATCCGGAGCTGGGGTTCTAAGTTGAGTTCAATGCTGACTGGTGTTGTGACGGCACTGGTGCCAAACTGTATCAGTCTCTGACATTCCTTTGGAAGGAGAGCATGCTACATGGGTAACAGCTTGCTCTCCATATCGTACTGTCCTGGCCATGTATCACATAGACAGCTGGATCACAGCATCCATGGTCAACCACGACTCACACAGGTAAAACTTAACAGCCCACTTCCCATTGAGTCCCGGAATGGGGAAGGCACGAGAGGGAGAAGATGGAAGCAGACATGAGTGGAGAACCGGGCAGGGAAAATGAGACTTGGTGCCAACAAAACACTTCGAGGATCTGCAGCAGTGTCAGATCAGAGGCACTCCAACTGATCTCAACCAGGCTTTCCAACTAACAAAGGTGCTCAGATGGATTGTAAAGACAGAGGCAGATCTAATGTTGCTTCTGGGACTCTGAAAAGGCTAACAAATACCTCTGCCTCATGGAACCAGCAATCTGGACTCAAACCCTATCTCCAGCACTGTCTGTGTGGAATTTGCATTTCTCCCTGTGGACCATCTGGGATTCCCCTGGGTGATCCCATTTCCTCATACATTGCCAAGACAGCATGGTAGGATAATGGTTAGCGTGAGTCTATTACAGTGTCAGCGACTTGGTTCAATTCCCGTCACTGTCCGTAAGGGATTTGTACGTTCGGCCTGTGACCACATGCAATTCCTCTGGTGCTCCAGTTTCTCCCCACAGGCCAAAGATGCACAAGTTAACTTGCATGGTGCTGACTCGTTGGCTCACACACTGACCCTCACTGGGGGGAGACCCACACAGACACATTGACCCTCACTGGGGGATGAGTCTCACACACTGACCCTCACTGGGGGACGAGACCCACACAGACACACTAACCCTCACTGGGAGATGTGTCTCACACAGACACACTGACCCTCACTGGGGGAAGACCCACACAGACACAGTGACCCTCACTGGGGGACGAGACCCACACAGACACAGTGACCCTCACTGGGGGACGAGTCTCACACAGACACACTGACCCTCACTGGGGGATGAGACCCACACAGACACATTGACCCTCACTGGGGGATGAGACCCACACAGACACACTAACCCTCACTGGGAGATGTGTCTCACACAGACACACTGACCCTCACTGGGGAACATGTTCCACACAGACACACTGACCCTCACTGGGGGACGAGTCTCACACAGGCACACTCACCCTCACAGGGGGACGAGACCCACACAGACACACTGACCCTCACTGGGGGACGAGTCTCACACAGACACACTGACCCTCACTGGGAGATGTGTCTCACACAGACACACTGACCCTCACTGGGGGACGAGACCCACACAGACACAGTGACCCTCACTGGGGGACGAGTCTCACACAGACACACTGACCCTCACTGGGGGACGAGACCCACACAGACACACTGACCCTCACTGGGGGATGAGACCCACACAGACACACTGACCCTCACTGGGAGATGTGTCTCACACAGACACACTGACCCTCACTGGGGGACGAGACCCACACAGACACACTGACCCTCACTGGGGGACGAGACCCACACAGACACAGTGACCCTCACTGGGGGACGAGTCTCACACAGACACACTGACCCTCACTGGGGGACGAGTCTCACACAGACACACTGACCCTCACTGGGGGACGAGACCCACACAGACACAGTGACCCTCACTGGGGGACGAGTCTCACACAGACACACTGACCCTCACTGGGGGACGAGACCCACACAGACACACTGACCCTCACTGGGGGATGAGACCCACACAGACACACTGACCCTCACTGGGAGATGTGTCTCACACAGACACACTGACCCTCACTGGGGGACGAGACCCACACAGACACACTGACCCTCACTGGGAGATGTGTCTCACACAGACACACTGACCCTCACTGGGGGACGAGTCTCACACAGACACACTGACCCTCACTGGGGGACGAGACCCACACAGACACACTGACCCTCACTGGGGGATGAGACCCACACAGACACACTGACCCTCACTGGGAGATGTGTCTCACACAGACACACTGACCCTCACTGGGGGACGAGACCCACACAGACACACTGACCCTCACTGGGGGACGAGACCCACACAGACACACTGACCCTCAGTGGGACTTGGGTCCTGTTGTGGATTTCCCTCATGCCTGCACGTATGCACATCCTAGGAGGGGTTAAATGTCAGGGTCCTAATCCCAAACTGTGATACGACTTGTAAACAGAACAAGTATTCGGACGCTGAGAAACCGCAGACCGAAGGAAAATGAACAAGAACAACAGACTTTATAGGAGTTCAAAGTGAAATGGTGAAGAATAATAAAAACAGATCTGCTTTTATTAAAACTTTCACCTTTGCTAAAATAAAGGAGCGGATACAAGTTTGAGATCAGACACACAAACCAATGCCACTCTCAAACTCACAACACAGGAAGTCTATCCCTCTTGGGGTCAATCCTATTTTAAGTTGTAAAACACGTGCAAATAAAATACTTAATAGTTACGCACTGGAAAACAGCAGTGTTGCTTTACCTTCTTTGCTTAACCCTTTGCTGGAGCCCGAGTGAAGAGAGCTGTCTGAGGCGGCAGTCCTGTGTAATACCCTGCGCTCTGTACTAGGCGCACAGGGAGGAAGAGCCAACCTGTATGAGTGAAGAGGCGACGCTGGTCACAGCCCCAGGAGGTGGGCCCCTCCAGCTATTGGCTTGAGTCTGTCTGACATCAAGCTGAGCGGGGCTGCATCAGATGTCAATCCAGGCTGGAGACTTAGACAGCATCAAGAATATCGACTGTTATCGTCCAGCTGCTTCGGAAGCCACGAGTTAGACCTGCTGCAATTAACCATTCCAACCGCCTCCCTTCTCCCCAGGGATAGGAAGGGCAGTCTGAGAATTAGCCCCCACCTTACGGAAAACCAACTCAAACAGAGCTCAGCCATTAACCTTTTCATCACCAACACGACAAGTTGAAATTGAGTAGTGCCCTTAACATAAACAGATGATCTTATTCAGCTTGCATTGACCTATCACTTGTATATCGTATGGGCCTTGAAATGCAACATTTGAATTCACAACTAACACACCCACGGATATGCTGGGCATCCTACAGGGGTCGACACACATTCCAGCATCAACAATAGCTGGCCCACGATGGTCAGTAGAACAGCACACAAAGATGTAGGAGTAGAATTAAGCCATTTGGCCCATCGAGCCTGCTCTGCCATTCCATCATGGATGATTTTTTAACCCCATTCTCCCAACTTCACCCCCTTACCAATCTTTATTGGCATTGGTATGGGTTTATTATTGTCACATGCACCAAGACAGAGTGAAAATGTTGCCTTTCATACTGTTCACACAGATCAGATCATTACATAGAGCATTGAGGAAGAACAAGGTAAAATAACAGCAGATCTTCCAGTAAGATGACTGCACGACTGGTAGCAGCGGTTTTAGTGGGGTCAACAAAAGGTGCTTCTGTTAGACTTAAACGTACATCTAATGATCGTAAGATCTTGCTATACGTTAACAACTCAGAAGCATTGCAGGTCTACGCCGTCAGCCAGTTGTTCTCTGGCAGAGATAATGAAGGAGCTGTACAACGTTCTGCTGCCTGAGTCGAAGGAGGCTTACAGTTAAATAGAAGTGGTTGTCTTGGTCACTTTCCTTGTGATTGCAAGACCCCTTTGGATATTATTAATCTGGAACGCAGCAAGTTCGGCTCACTGATTTATTGGATGGGAGTAGGGGCGGATGGAGGGGTCCTAGCCCTAGGTCATAGAGGGGACTAGGCCTGAAGCCACAGAGTCGCCTGGGCAGAGTGAGGGGGCAAAGCCTTTGCGCTTCACCGGGAGCAGTGTAGAACGATGCCCAGAATGGGGTCGGAGCTTCCCTCCCAGATTGCTTTGGCGGCCCTCAGTGGACTCGGGCCTCAAGCTGTGGGGTTACTTGCTTTCCAGCTGCCGGAGGAGAGGCGTCTGAGCCAGCAGGCTCTACCGGGAGCAGCGTAGCACAGCTTGGTGACTGAGGTCTAAATGGACTGAGGGGACTGGACTATATACATAGATAATTGTTTGGTTGTATCTTTACTAATATTCTATGTGTGTCTGCATATGCAAGAACTGGACTTTGACCCCATAGTAACATTGTCTCATTTGGCTGTCTTCATGAGTATTCATGTATGGTTAAATGACAATTAAACTTGAATTGAACTGAATTTCAGAAAAAAAGTGTAACAGCTGCAGATAAAGTGCAGCGCAGGTATACGATAAGGTGCAAAATCATTTCGAGGGAGATAGTGAGGTTCAATACAAAGTTTATGAGAATGCTACCAGGAGTAGAGGTTGGCCAGCTGGGCACGGGAGACTGAAAGGTAATGTTTTAGATGTGTATAAAATTAGGGGCATGGGCGGGGTGAATGCACACCGCCTCTTTCCAGGCAAAGGAAATCAAAAACTAGAGGACACGTTATAAAGAAAGCGAGAGAAAATGTAAAGGGGTAACTTCTTTATGCAGAGGGTGGTGGGGATATGGAACATGTTAGCAGTGGGAGTGTTGAAACAGGTACATGGGAAAGACATTTGGACAAGAACATGGATAGGGAACTGAATTACTTACTGCCCACTACAGAAACAGCAATGAAGGATCCCTCTATGGATAGGAAATGATCTAAACATGGGCAAATGGAACTATCTTGGATAGACATCTTGGTCAGCACGGATAAGTTGGGCTGAAGACCATAGGGTCGTTAGACATAAGAGCAGAATTAGACTATTTGGCTACACTACTAGATCATGGCTGATTTATTTTCCCCCTCAACCCCATTCTCCTGCCTGCTCCCCATAGCCTTTGACATCCTCACTGATCAAGAAACTGTCAACCTCTCCTTTAATGACTTGGCCTCCATTTGTGGCCATGAATTCCACAGATTCACCACCCTAAAGAAATTCCTTCACATCTCTCTTCTGAAGTGGCATTCTGAGGCTGTGCCCTCTGCTCCTGGTCTTCTTCACTCTAGCAAACATCTTCTCTATACCCATTCTACCTAAGCCCTCCAATGAGATCCTGCATCATGCATGGAGGACTCTCTTGTGCAGCAGACTCGATGGGCCAAATGGCCTCACTTTGCTCCTATGTCTTATGGTTTCATTCTTCTAAAATTCTAGCATGTACAGGCCCAGAGCTATCAAATGCTCCTCACACATTAACCCTTTCATTCCCAAGATCATTCTCGTAAACCTCCTCTGGAACTGCTCTAAGGGCAGCATATCCTTTCCCAGATATGGGGCGCAAAACTGCTCAATAGGGAGGACCCCTCTCCTGTGATCACCTTCCTGCCCACCTTCAGTGGCTCAGAGGGAACTGCTGTTCACACGTCCACCTCCTTCGTCTCTTCCACTCCTCCCATCCCACTGGTGATATCTTGCTGTCCTAATCATAATCTGCTTACTGATGTCTAGTGTCCTCCTCAACACTTACATACAGCAACACAACAAACCGTAGATTTGGAATCTGGAACAACAAACAAAATGCTGGAGGAGCTCAGGCAGCATCTGTGGACAGGAATGGATTGTCGACACTTCAGCTCCAGACCTGTCACCTGGACTGCAGAGATCACAGAGGGGGAGGAGTGAGAGAGAATCGTACGGAACCCCCATCGAAGAGAAGAGGGGAACTTCTTCAAAGTGAGCATACCTTGAAGAGACCAGGCCACACCTCCAACTTCCACATCACCCCCACCCCCTGTAACACCTCCCCACATCACATCAAGCTGTTGTTTCTCAAACCCTCATTTAGCCAATCTCCTCAAAAGATTTCCCCTCCTACTTCATGGACACCAGTGATGCAGAAGCCTCCTCTGCCTCCACCTCCTTGATCCACAACCAAACTTGGTCTGGAAGACCCTTCATTTGAATTTGCTCCTGCCTCCCCCCAACCCCTTTCCCAGTACATTGATGCTGCTTCCTCTACTCACACAGCTGTCATGTTTGCTGCCCTGACCTTGAGATGCTCCATTCCAGCATCTGCTAGTTTTTGATTTTTATTCCTCCCGTCTCTTCTCTACCTTTTCTCCTTTTCTCTCCTCCTCTTTAAATATTTTCAGTTTCTTCTTCCCTTCCATTTTTGCCATTTTCAGCATTGACTTCTACAATCTCCACCAGGAACTTCTACCCTGCCCCCCACCCCACCATTCTCCACTAGGAAAAACTTCCAACTGAATGCAGACCCGATCAGCCTCCTATTTCCACAACGAGCAACATCCTCTTTGGCCCAGCCACTTCCTTCAAGTAAGAGAGAGTGCCAAGGGAATTGGCAGAACTCCTGGCTTTGTTTTGAATTTTCACGGGATGCACGTAGCATTCTCTATTCCAGCCCCTCCCTCAACGTCAGAGATCTTTGACCATCGTAAGAAGCCACTTCTTGTTCACTCCGCACTGAAAAAAGCCTGCCAACCTTGCTTCAGGTTTCCACCATTCCCTTATCTCACCATCCTTTCGACAGGCCCCTCAGTCAGGTCTGTAACTTCCACCCTCAAGCCTCCACCAACCTTCCCAAAATCTGAAAGTATTCCCTCCTGCTCACCCTACCCTCTTTCTGCCCCTGTTCTCACAGCATCTGTCACATTCTGGGATTCTCCTCTACCATTTCTACCACTCACCTTCTCCCCTTCTCTCTCTTCCTACCTGGCCATCTGCTCAGTTGCTTCCAAAATCCCACCAATTCCAACAGTCCTCAGTTGCAGCCACATTCCAATTGCTTTGCAAAGCACCGACTTTTTCAACATAGATGGAACTGGACCCAAATCGGCAAGATGCCATAATCCTGCTCCTCGGTCATATGGTCTTATGGACCATTTATTTCTTAATTCTCAGCTCCACCTGCCATTTGCTCCATCACTCTCATGTCTAAGACCAGAGAGCGAAGGTTTAAAGTGAGGACTAAGAGTACTGGAGGGGATTTTGAGGAAGAATTTTGACACAGAGGATGGTTAAGGTCTGATTTGTACTACCTGAAAGAGTAGTCAAGGGATTTAAAACATTTAAAACATTCACAACATTTAAAAGGTATTTAGCTAAGCCCTTGAATTGTCAGGTATTGTAGTCTACAGACCAAGTTCTGCTACTTGGTGACAACCATGGATGTAGAGGGTCAAGAGGCCTCCTTCTGTGCTGTATGCCTTGACAACTCTAATTTCCTCCTCCTCGCTCCATCTTCTCCAGCTCTACCATTACCAACGTCTGATTATATTACTAAAACTTTAAGTGTGTTTCAATACACACAAAATGCTGGAGGAACTCAATAGGTCAGGCTGCATTGACAGAGGGAAATGAACAGTCAGTATTTTGGCCCAAGACTTTAATGAAACCAAAAAAAAGGGGTGAGGGGAGGTGGGGTGAATCAAGCTGAGGGAAGTAGGTAGTGAGAATAATGTGAAAGGCTGGGAGATGACAGGTGGGAAAGGCAAAAGGCCAAAGAAAATGGAATCTGACAGGAGAGGATGTTGGAGCATACAATAGGAGAAGGAGTTGGGGAAGCAGGGGAAGGAAGATATGGGTGATGGACAGGTCATGAAGGAAGGGGGAGAGGGAAAGAGAAGGTGTAAATGGGGCAGAGGGAAAGGGAAAACGGGGGGGGGGCAGGGAGTAACCTAGATGAAGGCTTTTGACCCAAAACATCGACTGTCCGTTTCCCTCTACAAACTCTGCCCAACCTATTGAATTCCTCCAGTAGCTTACCCTTTGTTCTGGATTTCAACATTGGTGGTGTTGTGGGTCTGCACCCTGAAACTTTAACTGCTTCTCTCTCCAGATATGCTGCCTGACCTGCTGAGTGTTTCCAGATGAGCTTAAAGAGACCAGGAAGTGTCCAAGCATGCTGAAACCTGACTCTGACCGGACTCTCCGTTGGCACTCTGGGACACAGCCCACATTCCAGGCAAAAGTGAAAGGTTGAATAGGTTAGGACTTACTCACTGGAGCATAGGATAATGAGGGGACAGTTCAAAATTCAAAGTAAATTTATTACCAAAGTACAAAAATTTCACCATATACAACCCTAAGATTCATTTTCTTGAGGGCCTACTCTGTAAATCTATAGAATAATAACCATAACAGAATCTATGAAAGACCATCCAACTTGGGTGTTCAACCAGAGAACAGAAGATAACAGACTGTGCAAATACAAAAAGAAAGAAATGATTATAATAAATAAATAAATAAATAATCAATAAATATTGAAAACATGAGATGAAGAGTCCTTGAAAGTGAGTCTGTGGGAACATTTCAAGATGGGTTGAGTGAAGTTAAGTGAAAATTCAATTTGATTCAGGAGCCTGATGGCTGAGGGATAATAACTGTTCCTAAACCTGGTGATGTGAGTCCTGAGGCTCCTGTAGCTTCTTCCTGATGACAGCAATGCGATAAGAGCTTGACCTGGGTGGTGGGGATCCCTGATAATGGATGCTGCTTTCCTGCGATAACACTCTGCATAGATGAGCTCAATGGTGGGGAGGGCTTTACCTGTGACGGACTGAGCTGTATCCACTACTTTTTGTAGGATTTTCCATTCAAGGGCACTGGTGTTTCATTACCAGGCTGTGATAGAACCAATCAATACGCTCTCTACCACACACCTTTAGAAGTTTGTCGAAGTTTGAGATGTCGCACCAGATCTCCACAAACTCGTAGGTAGAGGCACTGTTATTCTTTCTTCACAATTACACTTACATGCTGGACCCAAGATAGGTCCTCAGAAATAATACACCAAGGCATTTAAAGTTGCTAATCCTCTCCACCTCTGATCCTCTGATGAGAACTGGCTTATGACATTGAGTAAGAGGTTGTTTTTGTAGCATCACTCAGCCAGATTTTCAATCTCCCTCCTATATGCTGATTCATCACCACCTTTGATTTGACCAAGTACACTGGTATTATCACAAATTTGAATATGGTATTGGAGCTGTGCTTAACCACACAGTCATAAGTGTAAAGCGAGTAGAGCAGGGGGGCGAAGCACACAGCCTTGCAGTGAACCTGTGCTGATAAAGATTACGGAGGAGATTTTATTGCCAATCCAAACTGACTGGGATCTGCAAGTGAGGAAATCCAGGAACTCATTGTACAAGAAGGTATTGAGGGCAAGGTCTTGGAGCTTATTGATTAGTTTTGAGGGGATGTTGGTATTGAATGCTGAGCTGTCGTTGATAAAGAGCACCCTGATGTATGCACCTTTGCTGTCCAGTTGTTCCAGAGTTGAGTAAAGAGCCAACGAGATGGCATCTGCTGTGAACTTGTTTCTCTAGAAGGCAGGAGTTGGTATGTTTCATTACTAACTCTCAAAACACTTCATCACTGTGGATGTAAGTGCCAGTGGGCGATCATCATTGAAGCAGGTCACCACACTCTTCTTGGGCACCAGTGTGATTGAAGTCTGCATGAAGCAAGGGGGTGCGGCACACTGCCGAAGTGAGGGGTTAAAGATCTCAGTGAACACTCCAGCCAGTTGATCAGCACAGGTCTTTAGCACCTGGCCAGGTACCCCATCTGGGCCGGATGCTTCTTGTGGGTTCATCCTCTCTCACGTCAGCCTCAGGGACTGAAATCAGAGGGTCAGGAGGGGTATGGGAGTTCTTCATGGTTCCTCCATGTTTTGACAGTCAAAGTGAGCACAGGGGGTATTGAGCTCATCTGGAAGCAAAGCCCTGCTGCTGCCTATGTTGTTTGATTTAACTCATCAGAGGTGATATTATTCAAGACCTGCCACAACTGTTGAGCATCATTCATTGATTTAAGTTTAGTCCGGAACTGGCTGTGAGACGACTTTCTAGAGATTGTATCTGGACCTCTGGGAACTCTCTTGATCATCAGACTTGAATGCCTCTGATCTGGCCGTCAGCAGATTGCAGGTTCATCTGGGGTTTCTGGTTGGAGAAGACTCTGAATGATTTAGTGAGGACACACTCATCCACAACCATTCTAATAAATCTGTTATAACCATGATGTATTCATTCAGATCCACAGAAGATGGCCCAGTCCACTGACTCAAAGCAATTCCACAGCTACTCCTTTACCTCCTGCAACCAGATCTTTGTTGTCCGTATCTCTGGAGCTCCGCTCTTCAGTCTCTGCCTGTAGGCAGGTAGGAGAAGGACAGCCAAGTGATCTGGCTTAGCGGAATGTAGTCTGGACATGGAACAGTAAGTAGGCATTCCTTATCTCAGTATAAAATTGATCTGGTGTGTTGGGACCTCTGGTGCCACAGGTTATATGCTGATGTTAATTGGGCAGGGTTTTCTTCAAACAAGCCTTGTTGAATTCCCCGACTATTATTTGAAATGCTCTGGGATGGGCTGCTTCTTGTTTGGAGATGGCATCATGCTGTATCTCAAGAGCCTGAGTCAGCCACTGGTAGACAGAGGTATACTAGATTATGAGTTGTATGGATCGAGTAAATTCAAGCAGGCTTATTCCACTGTGCCCCTTGGTTCTGGACTCCCCCACTGCAGGAAACATCCTCTTCACATCCACTCTGTCTAGACCTTTCAATATTCGATCAGTATTAATGAGATTTCCCCTCATTCTTCTAAAATACAGGCCCAGAGCCATCAAAGCCCCTTCTTTCAGAGTCCTTTCATTCCAGGGATCACTCGTGAACCTCCTCCGGGCCCTCTCCAATGTCAGCACATTCTTTCTCAGATAAGGGGCCCAAAACTGCTCACCATACTCCAAAAGCGGCCTGACAAATGCTTTCTAAAGCCTCATTTACAAATCTGTGGAAGAACAGGCACCCCGGTCCCTCGGGTCCTTTGGCCAGAGACAGAGGAGCAAGCTCAGAAGCAGCATTCTTATTCCTGGCCCTCCTGTTTGATTGGACTTGTTACAATGCTCCTATTTATGACATCCTTTTCTCTTACACACCATACTCCCACAGTTTTATTGCAAATGTTTCCAGTTTGTGGTGCTCTTACATAAAATGGACTGTTGTTTTCGCATTCCTCAGACACTAATCCTAAAACTGTCCAATCTGCAACTTTTCTGTGCTCTCGCATTCCTACCATGACAACCATCAGTTCATTTCATGTCCCGACTTCACTGAAATGTGACTGCGTGGCAAAACGGATCAGCAGTTCGAGCTCTGCTCTTTACAATGGCCTCAGAAATAACACAGAACACAGAACCGTTCAAAACAGTGCAGGCCATTTGGCCCACCATGTTATGCCAACCCTTTAACCTACTCAAAGATCAATTAAACCCTTTCCTCCCATATAGCCCTGCGTTTTTCTTTCATCCATGTACCTATCTAAGAGTCTCTCAAGTGTCCCTAATTTACCAACACCTCCCACACCATGTTCCAAGCACCTACCACTCTCAGTGTGAATAAAAAATCCCCCCTATACTTTTCTCCAAACACCTTAAAGGTATGCCCCCTTCTAGTTGGCCATTTTTTGCCCTAGCTAGCTTTTTAATGAAAATGGGTAGACTCGGGATATTCTGCATTCTTGTACAGAGTAACGGAGGTAATTCCAGCTGGAAAATGTGGTGACAACAGCGTTCAGCTCTGATCTGGGCCTCTTTTTGTTTAGTTTTGTCTGGTCAATTTTCAAGTTACATCATAAATATTTAGATTGCTTGATTTCCAAAAAATCACTGAAAAAATTATGGTGAACAACTTTTCCCATCTCAAGTTAGTCAGATTTTGAGGTACACTTCTTTCAGAAGGTGAGGTCTGCTGACATCTATTGACACAACCCCTTAAGTCAAACCATGTGTGTACCCTCAAATCATACACCCCAACCCATTGCCAGTCTCTCTTCTTGTTTCCAGCCCTTCAAACACTGCCCACTCAATTACCACACTTTCAAACAGTCCCTTACCAACTCTGCTCCCTTGTAAATTGGAATGCTAGCCCTCACTATCCATATCTAACCTTTGGCCTTTGTCTTCAGTCCTATCTTCATAAAGCTCCAGATGCGTCCCAAATTCTTTCCCTACCAAAAGTTTTAAATTCCTGTCCCATCTACCTTATCATCTCAAAACTCTGCCTCAGTCAATCACCGCCCCTGTCCCATTTCTACAAGGTCATTGACTTCAGAAAGCAGGGTAGTTCACTCACTCCTGGCTACATCAATGTGCTGAGGTCAAGAGGGTTGAGAATTTCGAGTTCCTATGAGTGAACAATATTAATAGAGACCATGGGCAAGGAAATTCACCAGCACCTCTACTTCCTCAGAAGGCTGAAGAAATTCAGAATGTCCCTGTTGGCCCTCACCAGTTTTCATAGATGCACTATGGAAAGCATCTTACCCAGATGGATCATGGCTTGATAAGGCAACTGTTCTGGCCACGAGTTCAAGAAACTGCAGTTGTGGACATACCAGTCTCTCCTCCATGCTCTCTGCCCTCACTTCTCACAGCATCGGTAAAGCAGTCGACATAATCAAAGCCCCTCCCCACCCTGGACTTTCTTTCTTCTCCCCCATCCCATTAGGCAGAGGATACAAAACCTTTAAAGTATGTGCAACCAGGCTCAACAAGAGCTTCTATCCCACTGTTATGAGACTATTGAACAATCTCCTCGTACGATAAGATGAGCTCTTAACCGCACAATCTTTGTCATTAGAGCCTTGTACCTTAATGTCTGTCTGCTCTGCACTCCCTCTGTAACTGTTACACTTGATCTACATAAACACAAAAGATTCTGCAGATGCTGAAAACCCAGAGCAACGCACAGAAAATGCTTGAGGAACTCAGCAAGTCAGGCAGCATCTGTGGAGGGGAATATACAGTGAACATTTCAGGCCAAGACCTTCATCAGGACTATATTCTACATTCTCTTATTGTTTTGGCTTGGACTTTCTCGATGTACCGATGTGATGAAATGATCTGTATGAATGGAATGTAAAACAAAGTTTTTCACTCTACCTGGCACTTGTGACAATAATAGACCAATTTTGCAACTTACATTTAAACTGTTGGCTTGATCGTACATCAGGTTCAGCAATCCCTGGCAATTCCTACAACAGCAGAGATGCCAGGTTCACAAAGTCTCCTACATGATAAACAGAAGGTCCATCAAAGTCTGTGACCCTGATAAAGCAGATAGTGCATTCAAATCAGGTGCCTACCTGGGAGATGGGATGGAATGCTGGTCACGCAGAGACCCTGAAGATAGTCACACATCGTTTTGTTCTGGTGGTTTGCAGCCTCCCAGATTCCCTGCCCTTGGCCAGAGTTCTGGATAGAATGATTACCCATCCTGTGCACAATGATGCGGGAGATGATGTTCAGGCTGGGAGACTGTGTCAGCAGTTCCACTCTTTGTTGTCTTGCTTAAACAATTTAACCCTTTCAGGATGACAGTGAAGTTTTGTCATGTTGCGTAAATGCACACAGTTCTGCATCTGGTGCTTGGATTATGGCAGGGATGGGACTCAGAGATCAAACATTGTTGTTCCTTTTCATCCCTTGCGGCCCATCGGGCAGCATTTTTGCCATTTGTCTGTTTTTTACAAGGCCGAGCTGACACTCAACCCAGCGTGGAAGGAAAGCTGGACGGGCTGGCTGGATTTGAACCCTGGACCACTCACCTCAAAGTCTGATGCTGATGTCCAGGCTTGGTGATCGTACCGATGCATGTTTACTTTTGCTGGTGGGGGGAGGGGGAGATCATTGTTTACCGCCACTTACGTGCGGGAGCGGGGAGCTGGGGGGGACTTTGGGGTTCTCACATTTAACTGTTGTTCATTCTTTGGGACACTTCTCTGTTTTCATGGATGTTTTGCGAAGAAAAAGGCATTTCAGGATGTATATTGTATACATTTCTCTGACATTAAACTTGACCTCTGAACCCGCGCAATTCTTACTGATTTGATTTGACACAAAAAACACTTTTCTTATATAACTGTAACATTACCTCTTGAACTCAGTCCTGTGGTTAATGAAGGCCATCACACAATACGCTTTCTTAACAATACCCTCAACCAGCACAGCAGCTTTGAGTGTCCTATGAACACAGACCCTAAGATCTCACTTATCCTCCATACTGCCAAGAGTCTTACCAATAATATTGTATTCTGTCTTCAGATTTGACATACCAAAATGAACCACTTCACACTTAGCTGGGTTGAACTCCATCTGCCACATCTCAGCCCAGTTCTGCATCCTAACAATGTCCCACTGTAACCTTTGACAATCCTCCACACTATTCACAGCACCCCCAACTTTTGTACCATCAGCAAACTTACTAATGTACCCTTCTACTTCCTCATCCAGGTCAGTTATAAAAATCACAAAGAGGATGAGTCTCAGAACAGATCCCTGCAGAACACCACTGGTCACCGACCTCCATGCAGAACACGAACAACCTACACGAACCCTTTGCCTCCTGTGAAAAAGCTAATTCTGGATCCACAAAGCAAGGTCTCCTTGGATCCATTATAACCATATAACCATATAACAATTACAGCACAGAAACAGGCCATCTCGGCCCTTCTAGTCTGTGCTGAACTCTTACTCTCACCTAGTCCCACCGACCTGCACTCGGTCCATAACCCTCCATTCCTTTCCTGTCCATATATCTATCCAATTTAACTTTAAACGACAACATTGAACGTGCCTCAACCACTTCTGCTGGAAGCTCGTTCCACACAGCTACCACTCTCTGAGTAAAGAAGTTCCCCCTCATGTTACCCCTAAACTTTTACTCTTTAACTCTCAACTCATGTCCTCTTGTAGGAATCTCCCCCACTCTCAATGGAAAAAGCCTATCCATGTCAACTCTATCTATCCCCCTTATAATTTTAAATATCTCTATCAAGTCCCCCTTCAACCCTCTACGTTCCAAAGAATAAAGACCCAACTTGTTCAACCTTTCTCTGCAACTTAGGTGATGAAACCCAGGTAAAATTCTCGTAAATCTTCTCTGTACTCTCTCTATTTTGTTGACATCTTTCCTGTAATTCGGTGACCAAAACTGTACACAATATTCCAAATTTGGCCTTACCAATGCCTTGTACAATTTTAACATTACATCCCAACTCGTATACTCAATGCTCTGATTTATAAAGGCCAGCATGTAGCGATGTGCTACACACAGCGCTAGAATAACCACACGGAGTCGGTGAGTTAGAGTTGCGATGAAAGAGATTTATTCAAACTTCGTGACCCGCTTTAAAGCCTTCCCATTCCCGCCCTCCCTGGGCGGGACTACTGTGGGGAATGCATATTCCCAGACCCTTTCTGCTCGCGGGATTTTCTCCCTGCTGGTGAAGATGGCCTGGCGCCCTTTTTGCTGCCAGCCCTCTGCCTGTGCGCGCTGTTTCGTGAGCCGGTTCATGGGTGCCAGAAAGTGGGTCGCCACATAACCGCCCCCCAGAACCGGCGATACCTCCCCCAATGTCCACAGTCTGGATCGGCCTCTGTTTGGGAGGTCTGCCCCTGCGCCGCGGTGCCTGAGCCTGGACCGGTTGCGCCAAGTCCACATGGGCCAGTTTGAGTCAGTCCACCGTGAAAACCTCCTCTTTCCCCCCAATGTCCAGCACGAACGTGGACCCGCTGTTCCTGATCACCTTAAACGGCCCCTCGTAGGGCCGCTGTAGCGGTGCCCGGTGTCCGCCCCGTCATACAAAAAGAAACTTACAGTTCTGCAGGTCTTTGGGTATGCAGGTGGGGCTCTGTCCGTGCTGTGAAGTGGGTATGGGGGCCAGGTTACTGAGCCTCTCCCGTAGTCTGTCCAGGACTGCTGTGGGTTCTTCCTCTTGCCCCCTTGGGGCTGGTATGAACTCTCCTGGGACGACCAGGGGCGCGCCATACACCAACTCGGCCGACGAGGTGTGTAGATCCTCTTTGGGCGCCGTGCGGATTCCAAGCAGGACCCAGGGAAGTTCGTCCACCCAGTTAGGCCCCTCCAGGCGGGCCATGAGAGCCGATTTCAGGTGACGGTGGAAGCGCTCCACTAGTCCGTTCGACTGTGGGTGGTAGGCAGTTGTGTGGTGTCGTAACTCGTTGGAGGTAAGACGCTGATCTCTGCTCCGGTGTCGACCAAAAAGCGGCGTCCCGACTGTTTGTCCCAGACGTACAGGAGGCTGTCCTGATGGCCAGCCGCTGTAGCCATCAGCGGCGGCTGGTCCTGGCGTTTCACGGGAATTTGCAGGGCGGTCTGCAGCGGCGGGCCTCCGTGCCCCACCGCTGGTGGTAGAAACACCATTGTTCGTTGGGCTCCTCACTCCCGTCGCCGGGTTTTGTAGGCTCTGCTGCCGGGCCTGGGCTGGTCTGTCGTTGGGCACGCGGCTTGGTGATCTGTGCGACGGATGCCCCTCTCTCTTTCCTGGCATTCCACAGCACATCTGCTCGGGCCGCCACCTCCCGGGGGTTGCTGAAATCTGCGTCAGACAGCAGCAGGCATATGTCCTCGGGCAGTTGCTCTAGGAACGCCTGCTCAAACATGAGGCAGGGTTTGTGTCCTTCAGCCAGGGCCAGCATCTCGTTCATTAATGCTGACTGCGGCCTGTCTCCCAAACCATCCAGGTGCATTAAGCGGCGTGCTCGTTCGCGCCGTGAGAGTCCGAAAGTCCTTATGAGCAGGGCTTTGAATGCTGTGTATTTGCCGTCCTCCGGGGGCGACTGTATAAACTCCTCAACTTGTGCAGCAGTCTCCTGGTCGAGGGAGCTCAGCACGTAGTAGTAGCGAGTGGACTCCGAGGTTATCTGCCAAATATGGAATTGTGCTTCTGCTTGTTCGAACCATAAATGGGGTCGCAGCGTCCAGAAGCTTGGCAGTTTTAACGAAACTGCGTGAACAGATGCAGCGTCGGTCATCTCTGGTCCAAATATCGTTTGGGCCGTCGGGGTCACCAATTGTAGCGATGTGCTACACACAGCGCTAGAATAAACACACGGAGTCGGTGAGTTAGAGTTGCGATGAAAGAGATTTATTCAAACTTTGCGGCCCGCTTTAAAACCTTCCCGTTCCCGCCCTCCCTGGGCGGGACTACTGTGGGGAATGCATATTCCCAGACCCTTTCTGCGCGCGGGATTTTCCCCCTGCTGGTGAAGATGGCCTGGCGCCCTTTTTGCTGCCGGCCCTCTGCCTGCGCGCGCTGTTTCGTGAGCCGGTTCGTGGGTGCCAGAAAGTGGGTCGCCACAAACATACCAAAAGCTTTCTTCACCACCCTATCCACATGAGATTCCACCTTCAGGGAACTATGCACCATTATTCCCAGATCCCTCTGTTCTACTGCATTCTTCAGTGCCCTACTATTTACCATGTATGTCCTATTTTGATTAGTCCTACCAAAATGTAGCACCTCACATTTTTCAGCATTAAACTCCATCTGCCATCTTTCAGCCCACTCTTCTAACAGGCCTAAATCTCTCTGCAAGCTTTGAAAACCTACTTCATTATCCACAACTCCACCTATCTTAGTATCATCTGCATACTTACTAATCCAATTTACCACCCCATCATCCAGATCATTAATGTATATGACAAACAACATTGGACCCAGTACAGATCCCTGAGGCACACCACTAGTCTCCTGCCTCCAATCTGACAAACAGTTATCACCACTACTCTCTGGCATCTCCCATCCAACCACTGTTGAATCTATTTTACTACTTCAATATTAATACCTAATGATTGAACCTTCCTAACTAACCTTCCATGTGGAACCTTGTCAAAGGCTTTACTGAAGTCCATATAGACAACATCCACCACTTTACCCTTGTCAACTTTCCTAGTGACCTCTTCAAAAAATTCAAGAAGATTTGTCAAACATGACCTTCCACGCACAAATCCATGTTGACTGTTCCTAATCAGACCCTGTCTATCCAGATAATTATATATATACCATCTCTAAGAATACTTTCCATCAATTTACCCACCACTGACAGGCCAATAATTGCTAGGTTTACTCTTAGAACCCTTTTTAAACAATGGAACAACATGAGCAATATGCCAATCCTCCGGCACCATCCCCGTTTCTAATGACATTTGAAATATTTCTGTCAAAGCTCCTGCTATTTCCACACTTCTCTCAAGGTCCCAGGGAATATCCTGTCAGGACCCGGAGACTTATTAACTTTTATATTCCTTAAACGCGCCAGTTCTTCCTCTTCTTTAATCATCATAGTTAACATAACTTCCCTGCCTGTTTCCCTTATCTTACACAATTCAATATCCTTCTTAGTGAATACCGAAGAAAAGAAATTGTTCAGAATCTCCCCCATCTCTTTTGGCTCCGCATATAGCTGTCCACTCTGATTCTCTAATGGACCAATTTTATCCCTCACTATCCTTTTGCTATTAATATAATGGCAGAAACCCTTGGGATTTATTTTCACCTTACTTGCCAAAGCTTCTTTTAGCTTTTCTAATTTCTTTTTTAAGATTCTTTTTACATTTTTTATATTCCTCGAGCACCTCATTTACTCCATGCTGCCTATATTTATTGTAGATATCTCTCTTTTTTCGAACCAAGTTTCCAATATCCCTTGAAAACCATGGCTCTCTCAAACTTTTAACCTTTCCTTTCGACCTAACAGGAACATGAAGATTCTTTACCCTCAAAATTTCACCTTTAAATGACCTCCATTTCTCTATTACATTCTTCCCATAAAACAAATTGTCCCAATCCACTCCTTCTATATCCTTTCGCATCTCCTCAAAGTTAGCTTTTCTCCAATCAAAAATCTCAACCCTGGGTCCAGTCCTATCCTTCTCCATAATTACATTGAAACTAATAACATTGTGATCACCGGACCCAAAGTGCTTCCCAACACATACCTCCGTCACCTGACCTATCTCATTCCCTAACAGGAGATCCAACACTGCCCTTCTCTAGTTGGTACATCTATGTATTGCTGCAAAAAACTATACTGAACACATTTGACAAACTCCAAACCATCCAGCCCTTTTATATTATGGGCTTCCCAGACTATGTGTGGAAAATTAAAATCTCCCACAATCACAACCTTGTGCTTACTACAAATATCTAGTATCTCCTTACAAATTTGCTCCTCCAATTCTCGCTCCCTATTTGGTGGTCTATAATACAATATAATATCCCACGCCTCATTCTGAATGAACTTCGCATGCGGACCTTATCAAATGCCTTACTGAAATCCATATTCACTACATCCACTGTTCTACCTTCATCAATGTGCTTTGTTACATCCTCAAATTTTCTCCCACTGAGAGACCTGACACCTGACCAGGTTCATTTCCCAATACCAGATCAAGTACAGCCTCTCCTCTAGTTGGCCTATCTACATATTGCATCAGGAAACCTTCCTGAACACATCTAACTAACTCCACCCCATCTAAACCCCTTGCACTAAGGAGATGCCAGGTCAATATTAGGAAAGTTAAAATCACCCATTACAACTGCCCTATTATTATTGCACCCTTCCAGAATCCACCTCCCTGTCTTCTCCTTGATGTCTCTGTTATTATTGGGGGGGGTCTATAAAAAACACCCGGTAGAGTTATTGCCTCCTTCCTGTTTCTGACTTCCACCCACAATGAATCAGTAGACAATCTCTCCATGACTTCCTCCTTTTCTGCAGCCATGACACATCCCTGATCAACAGTGCCATGCCCCCACCTCTTTTGCCTCCCTCCCTGTCCTTTTTGAAACATCGAAAGCCTGGCACACTCAACAGCCATACCTGCCTCTGAGACATCGAAGTCTCTGTAATGGCCACAATGTCATAGTTCTACGTATTGATCCACAGTCTTAGGTCATCCGCCTTGCTTATGATACTCCTTGCATTAAAATAGACACATCTCAAACCACCTGGCTGAGTGCATATTCACTCTATCATCTGCGTATTCTTCCTCACAAACTCATTACAAGCTGTTTCTACTTGTGTTCCAACCTCCCCATCCTCTGCCTCTTCACTTCAGTTCCCACCGCCCTGCAAACCTAGTTTAAACCCTCCTCAATAGCATTAGCAATCCTCTTTCCCAGGAACACACATCAAAGTTGCTGGTGAACGCAGCAGGCCAGGCAGCATCTCTAGGAAGAGGTACGGTCGACGTTTTGGGCTGAGACCCTTCATCAGAATATCCCTCCCAGGATATTGGTTCCCTCCAGTTCAGTTGCAACCTGTCCCACTTGTACAGGTCACTCCTTCCCCAGAAAAAGTCCCAATGATCCAGGAACTTGAAACCCTGCCCCCTGCACCATCTCCCCAGCCACACATTCATCTGCACTATCTTCCTGTCCTGACCTTCACTGGCTCGTAACAACAGGAGTAATCCGGAGATGACCACCTTGGAGGTCCCGCTCTTCAGCCTCCTGCCTAACTCCCTAAACTGACTGCGCAGAACCTCCACCCCTCTCCTGTCTATGTCATTGGTACCAACGTGCTCACCCTCCCCTTCAAGAGTATTCTGCAAATACTCAGGGACATCCTGGATGCTAGCACCCGGGAGACAACACCCTATCTTGGCGTCTCTTTTTGATGCCATAGAATCTCCTATCTGTCCCCTATGACTATTGCTCTGCTTGACTTCACCCTACCCTTCCAAGGCTCAGAGCCCACCACAATGCTATTGGTCTGGCTGCTGCTGCCTTGCCCAGATAGCAGTATCCAGAGGTACCTGTTGCTGAGGGAATGGCCACAGGGGACCCTGCACTGACTTCTTGCTCCCTTTACCTCTCTCGTTGTTCACCCATGTACTCCCTGAATTCTACAGTCTGGGTGTAACCACCTGCTCAAAAGTCACATCTATCAATTGCTCTACCTCCCAGGTGATCCTTAGTTCATCCATCTCCACCTCCAGCTCATTAATGTGGTCTTTCATGAGCTGTAGTTGGCTGCACTTCCCGCAGGTGTATTCAGGGAGACCATCAGGTTCCATGAATTCCCATGTCCCACAGGAGGAGCATTCCACTGCCATGTCTGCCATCCTGCCTGCACTATACAATGGGCAACCAACACCAAATCAGCAATAACGAAAGGAAAAGCAAACCCTTCTAACCTGTTTCTTTGGCCTCAGCCTCTTCTCATCGAAGCCCCTTGAGTCAAAGCCTGACACTCCTACTCTCTCCGCTGGCCCACTGTAGTGCTCTGCTCCCACGGCTGATCGGGTCCCTGACTGTCCAAACGCCCGTGAAGCTCGCCTTTTAAACAAGCTTCGGTAACTGCAAGTAACCCCCTGGAAGTGCTCTGCTCCCACCGCTGACTGGGTCTCCCGAATACGAAGATGGTACATTAATAACATTTTAAAAGCACTGAACAGGTATATGGATAGGAAAAGTTTAGCGATATATGGGCCAAACACAGGTAAGTGCGACGAACTTCAAAGGGCACCTTAGTCAGATGGGCCAAAAGGCCTGCGCCTCTAGGACTTTGGCAGTCGGTGTGGATTTATCAACAACTGGACTCTGAGTCAGCTGATATCTATCTGTTACTGGCCAACAATGAACCGTCACACGATCAGGAAATGATTGGCACTCAGTCGAACGTGGGAGAGATGGAGCATAGTCAAAATCGTACATGCTTCAGCAAGGCTTCCTGATGCCAGATCTTCAGCCCAATTATACTCAGAGGGTGAGGTGATGAGGGTGATGTACTGAAGAGAAACTCAACTGTCTCCAGATCGGCCAAACTGGTTCTGCTCTGTACATTGTAGGAAATATTAAGAATTAGAGTTGTTTTAAAGCATTATTTTTCATTGGATATACAGCAAGACTCGTACAGCAGTTGGCACTCAGTTTGTTCAGAGACTACCACACCAGAAGTTACACAGAGATTGATTGAGAAACACAAAATGGTAGAATATGGAATAACTTAGGAGCAGGCTCTTCTGCCATAATGTCTGCACCAAGTATCGATCAAAACAAAATGAATATGAATCCCTCTGCCTGCACGTGATCTATAATCTTCTGTTCCCTGCATGTTCATGTGCCTGTCTAAAGCCCCTTGAATTCAAATATTGCATTTGCCCCCACCACCATACCTGGCATCACATTCCAAAAGCCCACCACCCCCTGTGTAAAAAACACTTGCCCTGCACACCACCTTTAAACTTTCCCCCTCATCTGAAACCTATACCTTTCAGTAGTTGACATTTCTACCCTGGGAAAAGGGTCCTGCCTGCTGTCTATCCCTTCTATGACTCTCAGCATTTTATAAACATCTATCAGAAACCTGAAATTAAAATAGAAGGTATGGTATGTAATGTCTTTGTTCTGAAACATTAGCCTTCTTTCTCTTCTCACAAATGCTGTCTGGACTGATGCCTATGTTGTCTCATTTTTATATTATAAGACAGAGAGAGGACCTCTAGTTCTTTTCTTTCACAGGGATTAAGGAACTGGCTGGTAACTTAGAACAATCAGTGTCATCAAATCATAAGGCTGTTATGATACACGATAAGAACATTTAATTCGCCCAGTCTGTACTATCTCTTTGTCTTGTTGGTCTTCTTCCCTGCCCTCTCCAGTACCAATCCAATTTCTTCTTCTGCCCCCAGTTCTTGAGCCATCTTCTTCTACTGCCCCTCTCTAAACCCACCATAATCATATCCAACTTCATCATATCTCCTCTCAATCTTCCTTGTTCCAAGGAGAAGGAACAAGGCTATTAGTTCTTCCAGTCCAACCCTGAAGCTGAAATCCCTCATCACTGGAACTATAGACATTTCCTAAATTCTCAGATCTTCATGTCTTGTCATGGTCCAGATCGGGGTCCCTTTAAATTTACCTTGTTTATGTTACGATCCGGACCATTGATTCCCTGTTTTCCCGTGTCCCTCGACTTTGGTGATTAGAGGCAATTAACGCTCGGCTGAACCGGTAGTTTATAGTCTTCGGCTTTCAGCCGTTCGGCGCGGGAGCATCTGTAAAGTCATCCAAGGTATGGTGTGCCAATGTCATCTGGCCGGAGCAAGCCTAGTCTCTGCCGAAGCGAGTGCCGGTAATTCACCTCTCCTCACCGGAGCAACCCTATCCAAAGCGAGCCTGCAAAGTTTCCTTACCGAGGTGGATCCATCAGTTAACCTGCCGGAGGGAATCAAGAACTGCTATCTACTGTTCCCGGGCCAAGTCGAGAGCTCGCTACTACCCAGAGGCTCCAAGTCAAGTCCTGGCTCCGGCGGCATTCAAGTTCCAAGTCGAGTCCTGGCCCTAGTGGCATTCAAGCACCAAGTCAAGTCCTGTCCCTGGCGGCTTTCCAGTTCTGAGTCAAGTCCTGGCCCTGGCGGTCTGTGATACCTGTCCTACCCCCATGTCTGAATCCCTTCTCTGCCCCTCTCGCCTCTAGCCCTCGTCTGCAGCCCCCGCCTGCACTTCAGTCTAGTTCCATCACTGGAGCTAGATAGGTACTGTCTGGTGTTCATTCGTGTTGGTCTTGTCTTGTCTTGTCCTCGCCCCCGTGGGGTAAGTCAGGCCGTCTTGCCGTTGCCCCGCAGGGAGTCATGTCTTGTCTTGCCTGGTCCTCGCCTCCGTGGGGGTAAGTCTGGCCGTCTTGCCGTTGCCCCGCGGGGAGTCATGTCTCGTCCTGTCCTTGCCTCCGTGGGGTAAGTCAGGCCGTCTTGCCATTGCCCTGCAGGGAGTTATGTCTTGTCTTGTCTTGACCTTGCCTCCATGGGGTAAGTCAGGCCGTCTTGCCATTGCCCCGCGAAGAGTCATGTCTTGTCTCGTCTTGTCCTCGTCTCCGTGGGGTAGGTCAGGCTGTCTTGCCGTTGCCCCACGGGGGGTTATGTTCTGTCTTGTCTTGTCCTCGCCTCCGTGGGGTAAGTCAGGCCGTCTTGCCGTTGCCCTGCAGAGGGTCATGAGTCCCAGCCCTATGTCCTGTACCCAAGGAGGGCTCCCGGCTCTCTGTTCTGTGTGTGAGTCCCGGCCCTATGTCCTGTACCCAAGGAGGGGTCCCGACTCTGTGTTCTGTGTATGTGTCCATGGTTCCATGTACCTGCTCTCCCGAGACCAAGGCTCTGTGTTCCCATGTTCCTCCTCTCCCTAGCCCATGTCATGTCCATGCCTGGTTCTGGGGTCAGAACCCGAGGCAGGACCCAGGTACTGGGTCCTTGCCCAGTCTCTGGCTCGGAGTCCATACCCTAGCCTCTTCATGTCTCCTCTAGTTCTGGGAGCCGATTCTGAGTCCAAGCCCAGACCCTTCGTCCCAGCCTAGTCGTAGTCCTCAGTCCTTGTCCAGTTCGCTATTTCCTGCTCCTGCCTTACTCTCCTGGTATCGAACAATAAACTAAATCTAAGTAACCTCACAAGATGTGTCTTGCATTTGCTCCCAAAGCCCCCGCCATTGTGACATGTCTTTACTCAAGTATAGAGGTCTGAATCGAACAAAGTGCTCAAGCTGAGACCTAACCAGGTTCAGCATTATATCTGAGACCATAACAACACCCACTGTCGTTTATGTCCAATTCAACTGAGTTCCCCTGTGATGATGTATTTCATACAGAAACAGAGATCTGGACCTTCTACTTCTTAAGCGCTATCACTCCTCGTGGGGCATAGGCTGCTGACAGTAACTTGCCAGAGTCTTCTGACGTGGGCCAGTCTTTCACGTTGTCGCTAGGTGTGGCCCATCTTCTTAGTGTTGTTCTTCCACTCCCAGGGATGAGGTCTTTAGAACTTCTGTTGGCATTTCTGTGGCACTGTTTTCACAGGATGAGGTTGCTAGTCCAACCCTACTCCTTTCACAGTCAGGCTCCAGACTGCCGATGGCAGAGTTGAGACCTGGACCTGAATCCAGAAAATTCCTTTGAAGTGGCAGGATACGACAGCATGGAGGGGGCTACTGCACAGGACCAAAAGAAGCTGCAGAGGGTTGTAAATCTAGTCAGCTCCATCTTGGGCACTAGCCTACAAAGTACTCAGGACATCTTTAGGGAGCGGTGTCTCAGAAAGGCAGCGTCCATTATTAAGGACCTCCAGCACCCAGGGCATGGCCTCTTCTCACTGTTACCATCAGGTAGGAGGTACAGAAGCCTGATGGCACACACTCCACGATTCAGGAACAACTTCTTCCCCTCTGCCATCTGATTCCTAAATGGACATTGAACCCTTGGACGCTACCTCACTTTTTTTAATATACAGTATTTCTGTTTTTTGCACTTTTTTTAATCTATTCAATATGCACATACTGTAATTGATTTACTTATTTGTTTATTATTATTATTTTTATTTTTTTTCTCTTCTATATTATGTATTGCATTAAACTACTGCTGCTAAGTTAACAAATTTCATAGCACATGCCGATGATAATAAACCTGATTCTGATTCAGTAGGTGAAGCCAACAGGATCCTGGAATTCATAAAGATAGACAGGGGGGTTAAGTTGAGTCTGGTCTGGCCATGGCTGAAGGATTAAACCAGACTTTCGCATGGGTCTTCGGACACTTCTCCAGCATGCCCCTCATCAAGCTCTGCTTTACCATCCCTGTGCATGCTCTAACACCTTCACTATGGTCACTTCTCAGGGCTTCTCCATTGAGCTCTTCTGCTCCGACAACAAGAGACAACACCAGCACCAGCAATGGATACTGGCACGAACTGAAGATGTCCAGCTGATGTGCAAACGAATGGTTGTACCAGACCCTGACACAACCAGCCAGGGTATTTTCAGCAGTAGACCTCAAGAAGTTTGAGAGAGTTTTCGGAGAGAAGCCAAACTTCCTTGACCTCCTACGGAGGTAAAGGTGCTTCCTTCCTTCCCTTGTGATGTATCCTTGGATATCATAAGACCATAAGACAAAGGAGCAGAAGTCGGCCATTCGGCCCATCGAGTCTGCTCCGCCATTTAATCATGAGCTGATCCATTCTCCCATTTAGTCCCACTCCCCCGCCTTCTCACCATAACCTTTGATGCCCTGGCTACTCAGATACCCATCAATCTCTGCCTTAAATACACCCAATGACTTGGCCTCCACTGCTGCCCGTGACAACAAATTCCATAGATTCACTACCCTCTGACTAAAAAAACTTCTTCGCATTTCTGTTCTGAATGGGTGCCCTTCAATCCTTAAGTCATGCCCTCTCGTACTAGACTCCCCCATCATGGGAAACAGCTTTGCCACATCCACTCTGTCCATGCCTTTCAACATTCGAAATGTTTCTATGAGGTCTCACCTCATTCTTCTAAACTCCAAGGAATACAGTCGAAGAGCAGACAAACGTTTCTCATATGTTAACCCTCTGATTCCTGGAATCATTCTAGTGAATCTTCTCTGTACCCTCTCCAACATCAGCACATCCTTTCTTAAATAAGGAGACCAAAACTGCCCACAGAACTTCAAGTGAGGTCTCACCAGCGCCTTATAGAGCCTCCACATCACATCCCTGCTCCTATACTCTATTCCTCTAGAAATGAATGCCAACATTTCATTTGCCTTCTTCACCACCGACTCATCCTGGAGGTTAACCTTAAGGGAATCCTGTATGAGGACTCCCAAGTCCCGTTGCGTCTCAGAACTTTGAATTCTCTCCCCATTTAAATAATAGTCTGCCCATTTATTTCTTCTGCCAAAGTGCATAACCATACACTTTCCAACATTGTATTTCATTTTCCACTTCTTTGCCCATTCTTCCAATCTATCCAAGTCTTTCTGCAGACTCTCCGTTTCCTCAGCATTACCGGCCCCTCCACCTATCTTCATATCGTCAGCAAACTTAGCCACAAAGCCATCTATTCCATAATCCAAATCGTTGATGTACAATGTAAAAAGAAGCAGCCCCAACACGGACTCCTGTGGAACACCACTGGTAACCGGCAGCCAACCAGAATAGGATCCCTTTATTCCCACTCTCTGTTTCCTGCCAATCAGCCAATGCTCTATCCACTTTGTAACTCTGTGTAACTTTCCCGTAATTCCATGGGCTCTTAGCTTGTTAAGTAGCCTCATGTGTAGCACCTTGTCAAAGGCCTTCTGAAAATCCAAATATACAACATCCACTGCATCTCCCTTGTCTAGCCTACTTGTAATTTCCTCAAAAAATTGGAATAGGTTTGTCAGATAGGATCTTCCTTTAAGGAATCCATGCTGAGTTCTGCCTATCTTGTCGTATGCCTCCAGGTACTCTGTAACCTCATCCCTGACAATGGACTCCAACAACTTCCCAACCACCGATGTCAAGCTAACAGGTCTATAATTTCCTTTTTGCTTCCTTGCCCCCTTCTTAAATAACGGAGTGACATTTGCAATCTTCCAGTCCTCCGGAACCATGCCAGAATCTATCGACTTTTGAAAGATCATCGCTAATGCCTCCGCAATCTCCACAGCTACTTCCTTCAGAACACGAGGGTGCATTCCATCTGGTCCGGGAGATTTATCTACCTTTAGACTATTCAGGGATTTAATATATCAAGGGATTTTAGAGATTTAATTCATAGACAAGCTGCAGATAAAATTGAACAAATAGATGAGGTAACATTAGGAGAGTCAGGGTTTCTCTCTGAGTGAGCTCAATCTTAAAATTTGTTGCTTGTTGTAGAAGTTTGCAATTTGTCAGGTGACCAAGTTTCCAATTAAACGTACCTTTATAACAAAAGGTAATTAAACTTAGCTTTATAACGAAAGGTAATTAAACTTAGCTTTATAGCGAAAGGTAATTAAACTTACCTTTATAACAAAAGGTAATTAAACTTAGCTTTATAACAAAAGGTAATTAAACTTAGCTTTATAACGAAAGGTAATTAAACTTAGCTTTATAACGAAAGGAAGCTTGCAGTGTATCCCCTCTGCTACAATCAGCTAATTCAGAGATCAGATACATATTTCTGTGGCTAGAAACTGGTTGTATGCCCTGGTTCATATTTTTACTGTTATACTGCATGTATTTCATTTTGGCAGTTCTGTAAGAGCAGCTTGTTTTCAGCTTGCTCCATTCTCAACTTGTTTGGGTTATTGTTGAAGATAAGAGATAACGAGAAATGTGTACCATCCAATTAGGATGGTCAAATTAAGAGAAGGCTTCTCTGGTGAGGGACACTAGGGTTGGGTTTGGGGCTTTTGTTGGGGCAGAGATGAAGAGAGAAGATGCTGGGGAGAACCAGTCGTAGCACTAATTTGTAACAGGGTAGCAAATTACTCAGCATCCACACAAACCGGTCTTGGGGTGGGACGAGCCGTCTCAATCTCATGAGTTTGGTGGAGCTTGAGATATGTGGTCATGGATGCTGCCAGGGTTGAGCGGAGGTTTGATATGATGGTGGGCAAAGACTTTGTTCTAGTTCAGACTGGGTCTGACATAACGGCTGTGGAACTGCCTGGTACTGGGGCCCTGGGAGGGGGGGGTCCGTGCGCTGTGCGTTGTCCATACTTTCCAGGAGGAGGGGAGTGTAGGCGAGTGGGCCAAACCGCAAGCTGAGTCTCCTGTAGCTGGTGGTGGAGACTTCAAAGATAGGGTTCTGTTGTTTCTGCAGAGCGAGGGGAAGGAATGGTCAGATATGAGATGTCCAATGAGTTCCCAGCGAGGAGTGAGAATTCTAAGTTAGTATCAGCCCTTGTCTCTCGGGCGAATAAATGGCCCAGTGCACAGGTTGAGGGTCCTAGTTATCAAGAGCTAAGAATGTTCTCGGGGGCAAAGCCCACCTCTGAGGGGGAAGAGGAGAATGAGACTTGAGCAGAGCAGACTTCTCAGTTGTTCGATGAGTGGCAGTGCTCATTTAACTTGGTGTATCTAGATGACCTCATAGTGTTTTGGTCAACCTTGGAGGAACATGAAACCAGGCTGCTGAAGGCGCTGGGCCGCCTGAAAGCTGAAGGGTTAAAACTTTCTCTGGACAAGTGCTACTTCTGCAACACGTATGTCAGCTATGTTGGGCACATAGTCTCATGAGATGGAGTAGGTACTGATCCATCTAAGATAGAGGTAGTGACCACATGGCCATGGCCTCAGACTGTGAGCACCCTGCCCTCATTCCATGGATTCTGTGGGTACTATCAGAGGTTCGTGAAGGACGACTCTAAAGTGAATCACCCTTTAAATCAGCTTCTGTGCTGTTACCTCCCTTGGGGAAGAAAGGGAGGAGGACAAAAGGAGAGGATGGTAAAGATTATCTTCGCCCTTCAGAGCCCTTTAGAGCAAGATGGGATGTGAAATGTGAAGAGACCTTTCAGTCGCTGAAGGAGCTGCTGACACAAGTGACTGTGCTGGCATTTGCAGACCCTCGATTTTCGTATGTGCTGCATACGGATGCCAGCAGAGAGGGCTTAGGGGGTGTCCTGTGTCAGGATCAGGGCACAGGGTTGAGACCTGTTGCATTTGTCAGCCGGAGTCTGTCACCCTCTGATCGAAACTACCCCACACAGAAATTTGAGTTCCTGGCATTGAAATGGGCTGTGGTGGATCAGCTAAGTGACTATCTATATAGTGCCAAGTTTGAGTGATGACGGACAACAACCCTCTAACTTATATCCTGACCTCGGCAAAATTGGATGCCACAGACCATCGGTGGTTGGCGGCGTTGTCTGCCTCTGATTTCAGCCTGGAGTACCGGCCGGGGCGGGGGGGGGGAGTCAGAACATTGATGCTGATGCTCTGTCCCAACATGTGCATGAAGGACTGGACAGGGACGGAGAGTGGGAGAGCGTTCCTGCCCGGGAGTGAAAGCCATGTGCCAGTTTGCCATCACTGGGAAGGCAGAGGGAAGGCAAGGGCAGAATCGAGTGGTAGATCATTTGGGAGTTTCTGATGACACCATTCCACAGGCTTACTGCAACCTGACGGCTCTGAAGACAAAGCAGTTGCCAGAATTGAGCCCTGGGGAAGTGTTAGCCACTCGGCAAGATGATTCATACATTGGCACTGTTTGGTCAGCGGTTGTGAAAGGGGACCTGACCCAAGCAGAGAAGATGAAACACACTGCGGTGCCTCCATTACTGAGAGAATGGCCCAGATTGGAGTTGAGGAACCAGATGGTATATCGGGTCACGTCGCCTCCAGACCGGCCTCGGCATTCTCAGCCTGAGAAATATCAGAGGATTGTGTTGTAGTCACTTTATGATGATTCTGGACATTTGGGGGTTGAAAAGACCTATGGATTGCTCAGAGGTCGGTTTTACTGGCACCAAATGAAGCCAGAGGTTGAAGAACACTGTAATTTTGTGCATTTGATGCATACGGAGGAAGGTGCTGCCTACGAGGGCCGCTCTATTGTCCCACTTGCAGAGTGCGGGGCCCCTTGACCTGGTGTGTATGGATTTCCCGTCAATAAAGGCAGATGCCTGCAACATGGCGAATGTCTTAGTCATCACGGATCACACCAGATATGCGCAAGCTTTCCCTACCAAGGATCAGAGGGCGTCCACGATGGCCAAAGTGTTATGGGAGAAGTATTTCATTTATTATGGCTTCCCCAGGTGGATACATAGTGATCAGGGACAGGATTCAAGAGTAGGCTCAAATGTGAGTTACTGAGAATGCTTGGGGTCGAGAAGTCGAGAACTACGCCTTATCACCCATAGGGTGATCCCCGACCAGAGAGGTTTAATCTTTAATCGGTCCCTGCTAGACATGCTGGGAACCTTGGAGATCAGCAAGAAGAATCGACGTATTGGACATCTGGTCCACTACTACAACTTTACACAGAATGAAGCTACCGAGTACTCACTGTATTATCTGATGTTCGGGTGTGAGGCGGTGTTGCCCGTTGACCTGTTTTGGGACTGGCAAGGAAGATCTACCGCAGAAGACATCTGAAGTATGTGTCCAAAATGAGAAAGGAGCTGAAAAAGGCTTATGAATTAGTGGAGGTCGCAGCTGCCAAGCAGAACCAAGGAAATAAGAGGAGGTTTGATCAAAAGGTGAGGTTCTCCCTACTCATGCTGGGAGACCGAGTTCTCATAAGGAATTTGGGACTACCTGGGAAGCATAAGTTGGCTGATCTCTGGGCAGCTACACCCCATGTGGTGGAGAATCAGATGTCAAACGTACCAGTTTTCTGGGTGAAATCAGAAGATGGGAATGGGCCTGTCAAGATCCTCCCTCTGTACAAGAGGAGCATGTTGACCTAGAGCCTGACCTGGACCCTACACCTAGTAAGAGGACTCTGCGGTGACGTGTAAAGACTGAAGGACCAGCGGCAGGAGAGATTAGACTGGCTCCCGCCCCTGAATGGGATATGGACTCGAAGGATGAGGAAATGGGGGCGTGGTATATGTTGCCTTTCACTAACCCCCCCGGTAATTGAGGAAGAAATTCCCAACCTTTCTCACACTCAGGCAGGTGAAATGGGTGGCAGGGGAATTCGCAGTGCTCAGGCAGGCTTGCAGCTGGACTGCGAAGGGGGTGAAGCTGAGCTCAGCCAAGTGGCAGAGAGATCCAAGTTGCAGGAGGGCACGAGTGATAGATGGGGGAGGCCTCGCCATGTAGACCAGAAATATCCCAAGGAATGTCTAAAACTGAAGAAGTAGATTATGGGATAAGGAGGTCTCAAAGAATCAGGAGACCCCCAGATAGGCTGGCCTATGTAGCACCGGGGGAACAGAGTGCTACGGCTAACCCCCTAATGGGATATGTCACTACCCTTCACAAATGCATTGGAGATGCGGACATCACGAAACCTTTGAAAGTGGTGTTACAAAGTCATGAGGACATGAGTATTTTGGTAGGGGGAAGAGTATAATGCCCTGGTTCATATTTTTACTGTTATACTGTATATATTTCATTGTGGCAGTTCTATAAGAGCAGCTTGTTTTTATCTTGCTCCAACCTCAGCTTGTCTGAGTTACTGTTGAAGATAAGAGACGAGGAGGGATGTCTGCCATCCAATTAGGATGGTTGGATCAAGGGGAGGTTTCTCTGGTAAGGGACACTAAGGCTGGGCTTGGGGCTTTTGTTCTGGGGGAGATGAAGAGAGAAGACGCTGGGGAGAACCGGTCGTAGCATACGATGGGTGGGAGACTCATTTGCTTGAGATGGATTGTGAGCGACGTTCAGACCGAGGGCCCAGTACGTGAGTCAGAGAACTTCAAGATGAGCTCCAACTTGTGCACATTTGACTGTTTAATTAGAATGGGCCCTTTTCTTTTTGTTATTCTTTACTAACCCTTTAGTTAAGATTCATAAATATAATTCCTTTAATCATATGCAATGTACTGTCAGTTATTTCGTGGCATTAATTTGTAACAGAGTAGCAAATTACACAGCATTCACACAAACCAGGGTTTGGTGTGGGACGAGCCGTATCAATCTCACAAGTTTGGCAGGACGAGAGTGTGTTCCCTAGACTTACGCAGCAAAGGAAACCAGGGTGGTTCATACATATAGATTGCTGCAATATTTTGTGCCTCTCTGCAGAGGGAAGTGTATAAGCACTTCGGAGACATCAGGATACTCGGAGTAGTAAGGGCTGCTCTTTACTCCATGGCCTGTCCAACAATGGATGAGAGGAAGATTCCAACTGAAACCCCATCTGATTACAACGTGTCTCCAGTTTGCAAAAGCCTTCCCACTACACTATAGATATGTGTAACAGAATACAAAAGAAAATTGCTTGTCCTCTAACGTGTGTCAGCTTGTCCTTGAATGACATGCCAATATTCATTTGCCCATTTCCAGTTGACTTGAAGGGTACTGGTGGGACAGTTTTAATTGGCAGGTGGCAAATTGGTAAATTGGTTTATAATTGTCAAATGTACCGATGTTTGCTGAAAAGCATTCCATCCATACAGATCAATCTCAATGGCACATTGAGGTATTACAAGGTAAAACAATAATAAACTACAGAAATGAAGTGTTACAGTTACAGAGTAAGTGCAGTGTAGCAAGACAGCAAGGTCACAACGAGGTAGATTGTGAGGTCAAGGCTCCATCTTTTTGTACTAAGAAGACAGTTAATAGTCTTATAGTAGCAGGGTAGAAACAGTCCTTGAGTCTGGTGGTATGTGATTAGGCTGCTGTATCTACTGTCTGATAGGAGAGAAGAGAAGAGAGGCTGACCAGGGTGGGTGAGATCTTTGATTATGCTGGCTGTTTTACAAACGTTCCCAACCTTTTCTGTGCCATGGACCAATGTCATTGAGAAAGGGGACTGTGAACCCTAAGTTGGTTACGCCTGCTCTGGACATTTAAATATTGTAAAGCAGTGTGCATCACTCTTGGTAAAAATATTCCTCCTCAGCTCCCTTCTTATCTTGCACCCTAAACCTATGCTCTCTAGTTTTAGACACCTCTACTATGGGGAAAAAGCTTGTTACAGTTGACTTCTTGTTACTTTCTACACTTTAACAGGTCTTCCCTTAGACTCCTGCACTCCAATGAAAACAGACACAGCATGTCTCCTCGTAACTGAAAGATTTCATCCTGCTAACATACAGGATGAATTCTCCCGGCATCTTCTCCAATGAAATCAAATCCTTCCTACAGTGAGGTGACCAGAATCATCTCCCTCCTTCCTACAATGTGGTGACCAGAATCATGTCCTTCCTACAGTGCAGTGACCAGGATCATGTCCTTCCTACACTGTGGTGACCAGGATCATGTCCTTCCTACAGTGTGGTGACCAGAATCATCTCCCTCCTTCCTACAGTGTGGTGACCAGAATCACCTCCCGCCTTCCTACACTGTGGTGACCAGAATCATCTCACTCCTTCCAACAGTGTGGTGACCAGAATCACCTCCCGCCTTCCTACACTGTGGTGACCAGAATCATCTCACTCCTTCCTACAGTGTGGTGACCAGAATCATGTCCTTCCTACAGTGCGGTGACCAGGATCATGTCCTTCCTAAAGTGTGGTGACCAGGATCATGTCCTTCCTACAGTGTGGTGACCAGAATTATCTCCCTCCTTCCTACAGTGTGGTGACCAGAATCATGTCCTTCCTACAGTGTGGTGACCAGAACCATCTCTCTCCTTCCTGCAGTGTGGTGACCAGAATCATCTCACTCCTTCCTACAGTGTGGTGACCAGAATCACCTCCCGCCTTCCTACACTGTGATGACCAGAATCATGTCCTTCCTACAGTGTGGTGACCAGAATCATCTCCCTCCTTCCTACAGTGTGGTGACCAGAATCATCTCCCTCCTTCCTACAGTGTGGTGACCAGAATCATCTCACTCCTTCCTACAGTGTGGTGACCAGAATCACCCCCCGCCTTCCTACACTGTGGTGACCAGAATCATCTCACTCCTTCCTACAGTGCGGTGACCAGACTCATGTCCTTCCTACAGTGCGGTGACCAGGATCATGTCCTTCCTACAGTGTGGTGACCAGGATCATGTCCTTCCTACACTGTGGTGACCAGAATCATGTCCTTCCTACAGTGTGGTGACCAGAACCATCTCTCTCCTTCCGGCAGTGTGGTGACCAGAATCATCTCACTCCTTCCTACAGTGTGGTGACCAGAATCACCTCCCGCCTTCCTACACTGTGATGACCAGAATCATGTCCTTCCTACAGTGTGGTGACCAGAATCATCTCCCTCCTTCCTACAGTGTGGTGACCAGAATCATCTCCCTCCTTCCTACAGTGTGGTGACCAGAATCATCTCCCTCCTTCCTACAGTGTGGTGACCAGAATCATCTCCCTCCTTCCAACAGTGTGGTGACCAGAATCACCTCCCGCCTTCCTACACTGTGGTGACCAGAATCATCTCACTCCTTCCTACAGTGCGGTGACCAGAATCATGTCCTTCCTACAGTGCGGTGACCAGGATCATGTCCTTCCTACAGTGTGGTGACCAGGATCATGTCCTTCCTACAGTGTGGTGACCAGAAACATCTCCCTCCTTCCTACAGTGCGGTGACCAGACTCATGTCCTTCCTACAGTGCGGTGACCAGGATCATGTCCTTCCTACACTGTGGTGACCAGGATCATGTCCTTCCTACAGTGTGGTGACCAGAATTATCTCCCTCCTTCCTACAGTGTGGTGACCAGAATCATGTCCTTCCTACAGTGTGGTGACCAGAACCATCTCTCTCCTTCCTGCAGTGTGGTGACCAGAATCATCTCACTCCTTCCTACAGTGTGGTGACCAGAATCATCTCACTCCTTCCTACAGTGTGGTGACCAGAATCACCTCCCGCCTTCCTACACTGTGATGACCAGAATCATGTCCTTCCTACAGTGTGGTGACCAGAATCATCTCCCTCCTTCCTACAGTGTGGTGACCAGAATCATCTCCCTCCTTCCTACAGTGTGGTGACCAGAATCATCTCCCTCCTTCCTACAGTGTGGTGACCAGAATCATCTCCCTCCTTCCTACAGTGTGGTGACCAGAATCATCTCACTCCTTCCTACAGTGTGGTGACCAGAATCACCTCCCGCCTTCCTACACTGTGGTGACCAGAATCATCTCACTCCTTCCTACAGTGTGGTGACCAGAATCACCTCCCGCCTTCCTACACTGTGGTGACCAGAATCATCTCACTCCTTCCTACAGTGCGGTGACCAGAATCATGTCTTTCCTACAGTGCGGTGACCAGGATCATGTCCTTCCTACAGTGTGGTGACCAGGATCATGTCCTTCCTACAGTGTGGTGACCAGAAACATCTCCCTCCTTCCTACAGTGTGGTGACCAGAATCATGTCCTTCCTACAGTGTGGTGACCAGAACCATCTCTCTCCTTCCTACAATGTGGTGACCAGAATCATCTCACTCCTTCCTACAGTGTGATGACCAGAATCATCTCACTCCTTCCTGCAGTGTGGTGACCAGAATCATCTCACTCCTTCCTACAGTGTGGTGACCAGAATCACCTCCCGCCTTCCTACACTGTGATGACCAGAATCATGTCCTTCCTACAGTGTGGTGACCAGAATCATCTCCCTCCTTCCTACAGTGTGGTGACGAGAATCATCTCCCTCCTTCCTACACTGTGGTGACCAGAATCATGTCCTTCCTACAGTGTGGTGACCTGAATCATCTCCCTCCTTCCTACCGTGCAGTGACCAGAATCATCTCCCTCCTTCCTACAGTGTGGTGACCAGAATCATTTCCCTCTTTCCTGAAGTGCGGTGACCAGGATCATGTCCTTCCTACAGTGCAGTGACCAGGACCATTTCCTTCCTACAGTGTGGTCACCAGAATCATCTCCCTCTTTCCTGAAGTGCGGTGACCAGAATCATGTCCTTCCTACAGTGCAGTGACCAGGACCATTTCCTTCCTACAGTGTGGTCACCAGAATCATGTCTGTTTTGGCAGCTCATGCATGGTAAGTGTCAGTGTCAGGAACTACCAAACATCAAGAGTGAGGGCGAGGGAGAGTATAGTAGGAGGTGATTTGGTTAAAGCAGGTCTTTTTCCGGTGCGCTGGCGCAGTTAGTGTCAGATGCTTATTGAAGGTCAGGGGAGAGAGAGAAAGAAACTAGAAAAGGAGCAGATTCAGGCAAGGCTAGTCTTTTTTCAGCTGCATAGGCAGCAGATGCCTAAACTCAGCACCAAATAATAGGCAGGCAGGGTCAAGTAGTGTGGCCATTGTTGGATCATGCCTGTGACAGAGGGGGAAGGCTTTGATGTGAATAGATGGAGGCACAGATAAGAAGAAGTAAGGTCTTTTTTAAGTACAGAGTAGTCAGGATAGAATGCTCCTCCTGTCAATTGGGGGAATTCAGGTTATCTAACGGTTTCCCTGATGACTACATCTGCAGGATGTGCATGCAACTTCAGCTCCTGAACGACTGAGTCAAGGAGTTTGAGCTGGAGTTGGATATGCTTAGGATCATCTGAGAGGCTGAAGACATTATATGGGAGGCTTTTGAAGAGATGGTCATACCCAGAGTACAGGCTTCAGGCAGTAGATAGGTGACCACCAGGAGAGGTAAAGGAATTAAGAAGTCAGTGCAGGGTCCCCTTGTGGCCATTCCAACACACTGATGGAATTGTATTACAGAGCCTCCAGTAGTCACTAGGACATTGAGGAACAGACAGTGTATCTAAACAGCAACAAGTATACGTCTTTGGATACTGCTGTGGGGGATGATGGGGTGGTAAATTGGATGAGTAAGTATGCAGATGATACTAAGATAGGTGGAGTTGTGGATAATGAAGTAGGTTTTCAAAGCTTGCAGAGAGATTTAGGCCAGTTAGAAGAGTGGGCTAAAAGATGGCAGATGGAGTTTAATGCTGATAAATGTGAGGTGCTACACTTTGGTAGGACTAGTCAAAATAGGACATACATGGTAAATGGCAGGGCATTGAAGAATGCAGTAGAACAGAGGGATCTAGGAATAATGGTGCATAGTTCCCTGAAGGTGGAATCTCATGTGGATAGGGTGGTGAAGAAAGCTTTTGGTATGCTGGTCTTTATAAATTAGAGCATTGAGTATAGGAGTTGGGATGTAATATTGAAATTGTATAAGGCATTGATGAGGCCAAATTTGTAGTATTGTGTACACTTTTGGTCACCAAATTATAGGAAAGATATCAACAAAATAGAGAGAGTATAGAGAAGGTTTACTAGAATGTTAACAACAGGAATTCTGCAGATGCTGGAAATTCAAACAACACACATAAAAGTTGCTGGTGAACGCAGCAGGCCAGGCAGCACCTCTAGGAAGAGGTGCAGTCGACGTTTCAGGCCGAGACCCTTCGTCAGGACTAACTGAAGGAAGAGTGAGTAAGGGATTTGAAAGTTGGAGGGGGAGGGGGAGATCCAAAATGATAGGAGAAGACAGGAGGGGGAGGGATGGAGCCAAGAGCTGGACAGGTGATTGGCAAAAGGGGATACGAGAGGATCATGGGATAGGAGATCCGGGAAGAAAGACAAGGAGGCGGGGCGGGGGAGGACCCAGAGGATGGGCAAGGGGTATATTCAGAGGGACAGAGGGAGAAAAAGGAGAGTGAGAGAAAGAATGTGTGTATATAAAAAAAGTAACAGATGGGGTACCGCATCTGTTACTTTTTTTTTATACACACATTCTTTCTCTCTCTCTCCTTTTTCTCCCTCTGTCCCTCTGACTATACCCCTTGCCCATCCTCTGGGTTTCCCCCCTCCCCCCTTGTCTTTCTTCCCAGACCTCCTGTCCCATGATCCTCTCGTATCCCCTTTGCCTATCACCTGTCCAGCTCTTGGCTCCATCCCTCCCCCCCCTGGCTTCTCCTATCATTTTGGATCTCCCCCTCCCCCTGCAACTTTCAAATCTCTTACTAACCCTTCCTTCAGTTAGTCCTGACGAAGGGTCTCGGCCTGAAACGTCGACTGCACCTCTTCCTAGAGATGCTGCCTGGCCTGCTGCGTTCACCAGCAACTTTTATGTGTGTTACTAGAATGTTACCTGGGTTTCATCACCTAAGTTACAGAGAAAGGTTGAACAAGTTGGGTCTTTATTCTTTGGAACGTAGAAGTTTGAGGGGGACTTGATAGAGGTGTTTAAAATTATGAGAGGGATAGATAGAGTTGACGTGGGCAGGCTTTTTCCATTGAGAATGGGGGAGATTCAAACAAGAGGACATGAGTCGAGAGTTAAAGGGCAAAAGTTTAGGGGTAACATGAGGGGGAACTTCTTTACTCAGAGAGTGGTAGCTGTGTGGAATGAGCTTCCAGCAGAAGTGGTTGAGGCAGGTTCGATGTTGTCATTTAAAGTTAAATTGAATAGATATATTAGGAAAGGAACAGAGGGTTATGGGCTGAGTGCAGGTCGGTGGGACTAGGTGAGAGTAAGCGTTCGGCACAGACTGGAAGGGCCGAGATGGCCTGTTTCTGTGCTGTAATTGTTATATGTTATGTTATATGGTTATAGCAGTAGCCAAGCTAGTGGCACTGTGGCCAGCTCTAAAGCTCAGCAGGGAATGGTAAAGTCAGGCAGTGTGGTAGTTACAGGGAACTTAATAGTTAGGGGGACATATGGAGATTCTGTAGCCACAAAATAGACAATAGAATGGTGTGTTGTCTCCTGGTTGCTAGGGTCCATGGTGCAACAGAATGGCTGCAGGACATTCTCAAGAAGGGATGTGAATAGCCCAAGGTCATGATGCATGTTGGCACCAATGACATAGGCAGTAAAGGGGAAGAGGTCCCATGTAATGAGTAGAGCTTTAGGAAAGAGGCTAAAGAGAAGGACTTCCAAAGTTGTAATCTCCAGATTACTCCCAGTGCCCTGAGCTTGTGCTGGTAGGAATGGGGTGATAGCACAGATGACTGAGTGGCTGAGAAGATGGTGCAGGGGACAGGGTTTTAAGTTCTTGCATCATTGGAATCGTTTCTTGGGGAGGAGTGACCTGTACAAGCAGTCTGTGTTGCAACTGAACAGAAGGGGAAACAATATCCTGGCCAGGAGGTTTGCTAATGCTACTCAGGATAGTTTAAGCTAGTTTTGCAGGGTCTGGGAGTTGGAACACCAGGTCAGTAAATGAGGGATCAGACAGGAAGGTAGATGTCAGGGGAAGTATTGAAAGCAAAATCAAAATAACAGATATGATGGGTCAGATAGCTTGATGTGCGTGTATTTTAATGCTCGGAGTATTATAGGTAAAGGTGATGAACTTAAAGTATGGATCAGTACATGTAACTACGAGGTTGTGTCCATTACAAAAGCATGGTTGAGAGAGGGACAGGGATGGGTGATTAATGTACCGGAAACGATGGAGGAGATAAAGGAGCTGGTAGGGGAGAGTTGCACGAATAATCAGGGACAATATCACAGCTGCGCTCAGGGAGACAGAACGGAGATATCAGACACTGTGTGTATTTGTGTGGAACCCAGCAATAGGAAGAGTGCAATCACCCTGATGGCATTGTATCCCAGAGCCCCCAGTAGCCATCGGGACATTGAGGAACAGATACTGTATGTAAACAGATTAAGAAAATGTGTAAAAATGATAGGGTTGTTGTCATGGGGAGTAAGAACATAAGTAATAGGAGCAGGAGTTGGCCATCTGGCCCATCAAGCCTGCCCTGCCATTCAATAAGATCATGGCTGATCTGGCCATGGACTCATCTCCACCTATCTGCATTTTCCCCAAAACTAACCCCTACTTCCCATTCCCCTACTATGCAAAAATCTATCCAAATTTGTCTTAAATGTACTTACTGAGGTAGTCTCCACTACTTCATTGGGCAGAGAATTCCACAGATTCACCACCCTCTGGGAAAAGTAGTTCTTCCTCTTCTCCGTCCTAAATCTACTCCCCTGAATCTTGAGGCTATGTCCCCTAGTTCTGGTTTCACCTACCAGTAGAAACAACTTTCCTGCCTCTACCTTATCTATCCCTTTCATAATTTTGTTTCTATAAGATCACCTCTCATTCTTCAGAATTCCAGCGAGTACAGTCTCAGGCAACTCAATCTCTCCTCATAGTCTAACCCCCTCATCTCTGGAATCAACCTGGTGAACCTCCTCTGCACTGCCTCTAAAGCCAGTATATCCATCCTCAAGTAAGGAGACCAGAAATGCAGGCAGAGCTCCAGGTGCGGCCTCACCAGTACCCCTGTACAGTTGCATTGTAACCTCCCTGCTCTTAAATTCAATCCCACTAGCAATGAAGGCCGAAGTTCCATTTTCTTTCTTGATAGCCTGCTGCACCTGCAAACCAAACTTTTGTCATTCATGCACAAACACTCACAAGTCCCTCTGCACAGCAGCAGGCTGCATTTTTTTACATTTAAATAATAATCTGCTCTTCTATTTTTCCTTCCAAAGTGGATAACCTCGCATTTACCAACATTGTATTCCATCTGCCAGACCCTGGCTCACTCATTTAACCTATCTATATCTCTCTGCAGACTCTCTGTATCTTCAGCACAATTTGCTTTTCCACTCAATTTAGTGTCATCAGCAAACTTAGATACACTACATTCGGTCCCTTCTTCCAGATTGTGGGCCCAGCACTGACCCCTGCAGCACACTGCTCACCACTGATTGCCAAACAGAGTAACACCCATGTACCCCGACTCTCTGCTTTCTATTAATCATTCCTCAATTAATATATCACCCCCAACTCTATGCATCCTTATCTTATGAATAAGCCTTTTATGTGGCACCTTATCGAACACTTTCCGGAAATCCAAGTAAGTAACATCCATCTGCTTCCCTCTATCCACTGCGCTCATTATATCCTCAAAGAACTCCAGTAAGTTTGTCAAACAGGACCTGTCTTTGCTGAATCCATGCTGCATCTACCTGATGGATCCATTTCTTTCCAGATGCTTTCCTATTTCTTCTTTAATGATGGCTTCAGGCATTTTCCCAACTACAGATGTTAAACTAAGTGGTCTATAGTTACCGGCCTTTTGCCTACATCCTTTTTTGAACAGTGGTGTGACATTCACCCTCTTCCAATCCGCCAGGACCTGCCCAGAGCCCAGAGGATTTTGGTAAATTATCACCAAAGCCTCTATAACTTCTGCCATTTCTTTCAGTACCCTGGGATGCATTCCATCAGGACCAGGGGACTCATCTATCTTCAGGCCCACAAGTTTGCTCAGCACTTCCTCTTTAGTGATAGCTATTGTATCGACGTCCTCACCTCCCATTGAATCCATAACGTCTCTCTTTGGCAGGTTGGACGTTTCCTCCACAGTGATGTCTGACACAAAATAGTCATTCAAAGCCTCTGCCATCTCCTCATTACCCATTATCAATTCCCCTTTCTCGTCCTCCAAGAGGCCTACATTCACTTTGGCTACCCTTTTCCACTATATAATTATAAAAATTTTTACTATCCTTTTTTATATTTTGTGCTAGTTTATTTTCATAATCTAGCTTGCCTTTATTTATTGTTCACTTGGTGGTTCTTTGCAACACACACAAAATGCTGGTGAATGCCGCAGACCAGGCAGCATCTCTAGGAAGAGGTACAGTCGACGTTTCCGGCCGAGACCCTTCATCAGGACTAACTGAAAGAAGAAATAGTAAGAGATTTGAAAGTGGGAGGGGGAAGGGGAGATCTGAAATGATAGGGAAGACAGGAGGGGGAGGGATGAAGCTAAGAGCTGGACAGGTGATTGGCAAAAGGGATACGAGACTGGAGAAGGGAGAGGGTCATGGGACGGGAGGCCTAGGGAGAAAGAAAGGGGGAGGGGAGCCCAGAGGAAGATGGAGAGCAGGCAAGAAGTTATTGTGAGAGGGACAGAGAGAGACAAGAAAGAGAGAAAAAAAAGGGAAAAAATAAAAATTAATTAATTAATTAATAAGGGATGGGGTAAGAATGGGAGGAGGGGCATTAACGGAATTTAGAGAAGTCAATGTTCATGCCATCAGGTTGGAGGCTACCCAGACAGAATATAAGGTGTTGTTCTTCCAACATGATTGTGGCTTCATCTTGGCAGTAGAGGAGGCCATGGACAGACATATCAGAATGGGAATGGGATGTGGAATTAAAACGCGTAGTTCTTTGTTGCTTTTTAAAGTCTTCCCAATCTTCCAGTTTCCCATTACTCTGGTGACTTTGTACGCACAATCTTTAGAAGAACATAAGAACATAAGCATTAGGAGCAGGAGTAGGCCATCTGGCCCATCGAGCCTGCCCCGCCATTCAGTAAGATCATGGCTGATCTGATCTGATTCAGCTCCATCTACCTGCCTTTTCCCCATAACCCTTAATTCCCCGACTATGTAAAAATCTATCTAACTGTATCTTAAATATATTTAGTGCAAAAGCCTCAACTGTTTCCCTGGGCAGATTCACCACTCTCTGGGAAAAACAGTTTCTCCTCATCTCGGTCCTAAATCTTCTCCCCCTGAATCTTGAGGCAATGTCCCCTAGTTCTAGTCTCACCTACCAATGGAAACAACTTTCCTACTTCTATTTTATCTATCCCTTTCAAAATTCTGTATGTTTCTATAAGATTCCCTCTCATTCTTCTGAATTCCAGAGAGTATAGTCCCAGGCAACTCAATCTCTCCTCATTTGAAAGTCTTCCACTGTTCCTCAACCGTCCCACCATATAGCCTGTGTTCCCAGTCTACACTAGCCAAATCCTCCCTCATCCCATTATAATGTCCATTGTTTAGGTATTATACACTGGTTTTAGACCAAACTATTACGCCCTCTATTGGTATGAGAAACTCAATCATAAATAATTAAATAGTAATAAAACCATATTACTATTTAATTATGTATGGTTTTATTACTAGTTAATTATTTATGGTGCAACTGTAACGAAAACCAATTTCCCTTGAGATCAATAAAGTATGACTATGACTATGACTATGACTGTGATTACTCTTTCCAAGAGGATCCCTAACTACATAGAACATAGAACATAGAATAGTACAGCACAGTACAGGCCCTTCGGCCCCCAATGTTGTGCCGACCCTCAATCCTTGCCTCCCATATAAGCCCCCACCTTAGATTCTTCCATATACCTGTCTAGAAGTCTCTTAAACTTCAGTAGTGTATCTGCCTCCACCACTGACTCAGGCAGTGCATTCCACGCACCAACCACTCTCTGAGTAAAAAACCTTCCTATAATATCCCCCTTGAACTTCCCACCTCTTACCTTAAAGCCATGTCCTCTTGTATTGAGCAGTGGTGCCCTGGGGAAGAGCCACTGGCTATCCACTCTATCTATTCCTCTTATTATCTTGTACACCTCTATCATGACTCCTCTCATCCTCCTCCTCTCCAAAGAGTAAAGCCCTAGCTCCCTTAATCTCTGATCATAATGCATACTCTCTAAACCAGGCAGCATCCTGGTAAATCTCCTCTGTACCCTTTCCAATGCTTCCACATCCTTCCTATAGTGAGGTGACCAGAACTGGACACAGTACTCCAAATGTGGCCTAACCGGAGTTTTATAGAACTGCATCATTACATCGCGACTCTTAAACTCTATCCCTCAACTTATGAAAGCTAACACCCCATAAGCTTTCTTAACTACCCTATCCACCTGTGAGGCAACTTTCAGGGATCTGTGGACATGTACCCCGAGATCCCTCTACTCCTCCACACTACCAAGTATCCTGCCATTTACTTTGTACTCTGCCTTGGAGTTTGTCCTTCCAAAGTGTACCACCTCACACTTCTCCGGGTTGAACTCCATCTGCCACTTCTCAGCCCACTTCTGCATCCTATCAATGTCTCTCTGCAATCTTTGACAATCCTCTACACTATCTACAACACCACCAACCTTTGTGTTGTCTGCAAACTTGCCAACCCACCCTTCTAACCCCACATCCAGGTCGTTAATAAAAATCACAAGAAGTAGAGGTCCCAGAACAGATCCTTGTGGGACACCACTAGTCACAATCCTCCAATATGAATGTACTCCCTCCACCACCACCCTCTGCCTTCTGCAGGCAAGCCAATTCTGAATCCACCTGGCCAAACTTCCCTGGATCCCATGTCTTCTAGCTTTCTGAATAAGCCTACCATGTGGAACCTTGTCAAATGCCTTACTAAAATCCATATAGATCACATCCACTGCACTACCCTCATCTATATGCCTGGTCACCTCCTCAAAGAATTCTATCAGGCTTGTTAGACACGATCTGCCCTTCACAAAGCCATGCTGACTGTCCCTGATCAGACCATGATTCTCTAAATGCCTATAGATCCTATCTCTAAGAATCTTTTCCAACAGCTTTCCCACCACAGACGTAAGGCTCACTGGTCTATAATTACCCGGACTATCCCTACTACCTTTTTTGAACAAGGGAACAACATTCGCCTCCCTCCAATCCTCCGGTACCATTCCCGTAGACAACGAAGACATAAAGATCCTAGCCAGAGGCTCAGCAATCTCTTCTCTCACCTTGTGGAGCAGCCTGGGGAATATTCCGTCAGGCCCCGGGGACTTATCTATCCTAATGTATTTTAACAACTCCAACACCTCCTCTCCCTTAATATCAACATGCTCCAGAACGTCAACCTCACTCATATTGTCCTCACCATCATCAAGTTCCCTCTCATTGGTGAATACCGAAGAGAAGTATTCATTGAGGACCTCGCTCACTTCCACAGCCTCCAGGCACATCTTCCCACCTTTATCTCTAATCAGTCCTACCTTCACTCCTGTCATCCTTTTTTTCTTCACATAATTGAAGAATGCCTTGGGGTTTTCCTTTACCCTACTCACCAAGGCCTTCTCATGCCCCTTTCTTGCTCTTCTCAGCCCCTTCTTAAGCTCCTTTCTTGCTTCCCTATATTCCTCAATAGACCCATCTGATCCTTGCTTCCTAAACCTCATGTATGCTGCCTTCTTCCACCTGACTAGATTTTCCACCTCACTTGTCACCCATGGTTCCTTCACCCTACCATTCTTAATCTTCCTTACCGGGACAAATTTATCCCTTACATCCCGCAAGAGATCTCTAAACATCAACCACATGTCCATAGTACAATTCCCTGCAAAAACGTCATCCCAATTCACACCCGCAAGTTCTAGCCTTATAGCCTCATAATTTGCCTTTCCCCAATTAAAAATTTTCCTGTCCTCTTTGGTTCTATCCTTTTCCATGATAATTATAAAGGCCAGGGAGCGGTGGTTACTGTCCCCCAGATGCTCACCCACTGAGAGATCTGTGACCTGACCCGGTTCATTACCCAGTACTAGATCTAGTATGGCATTCCCCCTGGTCGGCCTGTCCACATACTGTGACAGGAATCCATCCTGGACACACTTAACAAACTCTGCCCCATCTAAACCCTTGGAAATAATCAGGTGCCAATCAATATTAGGGAAGTTAAAGTCACCCATGATAACAACCCTGTTATTTTTGCACCTTTCCAAAATCTGCCTCCCAATCTGCTCCTCTGTATCTCTGCTGCTACCAGGGGGCCTATAGAATACCCCCAGTAGAGTAACTGCTCCCTTCCTGTTCCTGACTTCCACCCATATTGACTCAAAAGAGGATCCTGCTACATTATCCACCCTTTCTGTAGCTGTAATAGTATCCCTGACCAGTAATGCCACCCCTCCTCCCCTTTTTCTGCCCTCTCTATCCCTTTTAAAGCATTGAAATCCAGGAATATTGAAAATCCATTCCTGCCCTGGTGCCAGCCAAGTCTCTGTAATGGCCACTACATCATAATTCCATGTATGTATCCAAGCTCTCAGTTCATCACCTTTGTTCCTGATGCTTCTTGCATTGAGGTACACACATTTCAGCCCTTCTACCTTACTGTCTTTACACTGTTTATTCTGCTTCTCTTTCCTCAAAGCCTCTCTATATGTTAGATCTGGCTTTACTCCATGCACTTCTTTCACTGCTCTATCGCTCTGGGTCCCATCCCCCTCGCAACTTAGTTTAAACCCTCCCGAACCATGCTAGCAAACCTACCTGCAAGGATATTGCTCTCCCTCGAGTTCAGACCATTAATTTTACCTGTCTCATTGCACAGGACCAAATCTAAGATAACACGTTCCCTTGTAGGTTCAGTAACATGCTGTTCAAGAAAGCCATCATGGATGCGTTCTGTGAAGTCCTCCTTAAGACTGCCTCAACCAACTTGATTCACCCAATCTATGTGCAAGTTAAAGTCCCCCATGATAACTGCTGTTCCATTCTTACATGCCTCAGATATTTCTCTGTTTATTGCCTGTGCCACTGTAATGTTACTATTCGGTGGTCAACAGACAACTCCCACCAGTGATTATTTTACTTTATTATTCCTAATCTCTACCCAAATGGATTCAACACTCTACTCCTTAGATCTTAGATCATCTCTCACTATCACCCTGATCTCATCCTTAATTAAAAATGCTACCCCCCTCCCTTACTTTCCTGCCTATCCTTCCATATTCCCTGATATCCTTGGATATTTAATTCCCAATCCTCTCCACCCTGCAACCACGTTTCTGTAATCGCCACTAAATCATATGCCTTTGTACTGATCTGTGCCACAAGTTCACTGACTTTGTTTTGAATACTACAGGCATTCAAATAAAGTGCCCTTACACTCATAGTGCTTTTAAAATCTTGTAATCCTTTACTCTTTTGCGCTTGACTTTTCTTTACTCCACTCTTACTTTTCTCTTTTTTTATCTCTTGCTTTTTCATTTTCTTTATCCACACTTTTCTTTTACTTTATCCATACTTCTCTGATCTGTTGAACCCACATGCTAAAGCCCTATCCACAGCCCTAGTTATGTCATTCGCTAGGATCCAGGTCCCATCACCGTTCAGGTGGAGTCTGTCCCATTGGTACAGCTCCCTCCTTCCCTAATATTGATGACAATTTCCCATGAATTCAGACCCACTTCTCCCACACCAATCCTTGAGCCACGCATTTCACTCTCTAATCTTCTTGCCAATTTGCACGTGGCTCAGGTAGAAATCTAAATGTACCACCTTTTGGTTCTGCTTTTTAATTTAGTCCTTAGCTGCTCAAATTCCATCAGCAGAACCTCATTCCTCATTCTACCTATGTCATTGGTACCCACATGGACCGTGACAATTGGATCTTTCTCCTCCCACTGCAAATTCCTCTGCAGATCAGATAAGATGTCCCAAACCCGGGCACCAGGCAGGCAACACAGCCTTCAGGATGCTCTATCCTTGCAACAGAGAACACTGTCTATTCCCCTGACTATACTATCCCCAATTACCACTACATTTCTCCTCTTTCCCTCCTCTTGAATGGCTCCCTGAACTACAGTGCCACAGTTAGGTTGCTCATCCTTCCTACAGCCCCCACTCCCATCCACACAGAGAGCAAAAATCTCAGACCTGCTGGACAAGCTCAAGGGCTGGGGCTCCTCCAGCACTGTCTCTTGGATCCCACTACCCGCCACACTCACAGTCACACCCTTTTGTCCTTGACCACAGAAAGAACTAGAGGAAGCTAATCTAATGGGTGTGACTACCCCCTGAAACAGAGAGTCTAGGTAATTCTCCCCTTCCCTGATATGCCACAATGTTCCAAGTTCATATTCTAGGTCATTAACTTTGAGCCTGAGTTCCTCGAGCGGCCAACGCTTGCTGCAGATGTGGTCACCAGGAATCACAATGGTGTCCACCAGCTCCCACATCTTGCAGCTACAGCACATCACCTGATCCTGCATCAGCCCTACTTTATTTAATTAGCTGTAATTTAGTGACTTTTTATTCAACCACTACAAAAATCTCACCTGCTACTTACCTGTGCCTCCCCACAGAACCTCTTGAGTCAAAGCCTGAAGTTCCCACTCCTCCACTGGTCCACTCACGCAATGGCCGCTCCGCTTTGATCCTACTTACTTTATTTGCTCCTGCTAATGAATTGCGAATCAATTGGTCCACCACTAATGCACCTAACCCTGCAAAACATCCTTCTTTTAAACTCTTCTCCACGACCTGTGCAAAGCTCTCTCTCTGTGAATTGATTGGTCCACCAATTTAACTTTCAACTTTCCTGATATAAACTGAGGTCTTCTTAGTGCAAGGGGTTTAGATGGGGCTGAATTTGTTAAGTGTATCCAGAAGGGTTTATTAAATCAATATGTGGATGGTCCAACAAGAGGACCTGGTGGTGGGTAATGAGCCTGGCCAGGTGCCTGACCTTTCAGTGGGCGAGCAGTTAGGGAACAGAGGCCACAACTCCTTAACTTTCAGGATAGCTATGGACAAGGTTAGGTATGATCTTGTGGGACAGTTTTAAGTTGGAGTGGGACAAATTATAAGGCATTGGGCAGGAACTAAAAACATTAATTGGAAACACACAACAGACATGTGGACGGTGTTTAAAGATCAGCTGCACAGAGTACAAGAAAGGTATGTTCATGTTGGAAAGATTAGAGAACCTTGAATGTCCAGAGAGGTGATGAATTTAGTCAAGAAGGAAAAAGAGAAGTATGTAAAGCTTCAGAAGTTAGGATCAAACGGAGCACATGAGGATTATAAAGAACCAAGTAAAGAGCTAAAGAAGGGAATTAGGAAAGCCAGGAGGGGGCATGAAAAGTCTTTGCAAATAGGATTCAGGTGAATCTCAAGGCATTCCGTACATACAGTCCAACAAGAGTAAGAGGAAAACTAGGGAGAGAGTTTTCAAGACTAAAGAAGTCCTTAATGAGTACTTTGCTTCAGTATTTACCAAGGAAAAGGACATGGAGGACCAGGAGGTCAGTGATGAGTGTATAAACATGTTAGGGTGTTTAGAAGTCAAGGAGGAGGAAGTGTTGGGCCTCCTAATGAGTGTTGTGGTAGTTCATGTTATTTCTGTGTCGCTCAGTTAGCCACTCCCACGTGGGAGGAGGAATTCACATATTATACAAGCAGTGTTATCCGTAAAGTTCAGCTGAGTAGCCTGCGTGCTGGCGTGCTGGTGTGTTCTCTGCACTGTCCCTCCATAATGAACACAACATGGTGTCAGAAGATTGTTGATGAATTTGGACCACAAAGAAGATCCCCAACAAGATGGACTGCTCTTGTTTGCATATATCTATGAAAAATATCCAGAGACTGATCAACCTCTGCTGCCTATGCTAGTTGCTAGTGTATGCACATAGGCAGAGCTGAGAGCTATCCAGGGTTGCTAGGCAATGCATTTGAGTGCACCCATAGTGGATACATTGTAATAATCCATGGCCACTAGCCTGGGAAAATGCACAGAAACACAGACACAACAGAGGAGTCAGTCAAACTCTCATGGAGAGAGAAAAAATAAGACTTCTATAGTCCAAATAAATAAAATAATAAATAAACAAACAAACACCTACAGTACCTACATCTACTTACCTAAGTAGATGTTCAACTCCAGAAAACAGAGGCCAGATGAAAGCGTAAATGACTTAATCACAGCATTGTGTGCCCTGTCAGACAACTGTGCATACGGAATTCTGAGAGATTAGCTCATTAGAGACAGGTCGGTTTTTGGGCTACAGTACACCAAATTGTCAGAGACACTTCAGTTATAAGCAAGTCTCACATTAGATAAAGCTATTACTATGGTCGGGCAGAGTGAGAACATTCCTCAGCAACAGCCAGAACTCAGACACGATAACGATGCTGAAGTAAAGCAAAATGCTGTACAAAAAGAAGGGTACAAACAGATGCAGTCAGAAAGAGGTAACATTAGAGCTCAGCTCAAACAAAACAAGCAAGTGAAACAAAGAGCAGGTAAAATGTCCAACTGCAGGAGATGCGGCAAATCTCCATTCTACGTCAAAGAGCTCTGTCCAGCAAAAAAGGACAATATCACCAATGAAACAGAGTCGGCTATTGTAAAAGTAAGTCAGTGTCATTCAAAAACTGTTCATCAGGAAGTCAAAAAAGACCATGATTCAGACAAAGAGAGAGCTCCCCTTGGGGCCCTAGATTCAAATAGACAAGGCTGCTGTACCACAGTTTAGTTGCAAAATGAGGCAGTGATATTCAAAATAAATACAGACAGATGTTACGGCCAACCCTGAACGTCTGTTCACAAAACTGGTGAAGAAAACAGATGTTACACTAAACCCAACAAAGAAAGTGATGGGGTCAGGCAACCATAAGCTCAGAGTGAAAGGAATGTTGACTACTTCCATCTGCAAAAAGGAGAAACAGTTAAAAGAGGATGTCTACGTTGTTCAGAATTTCTTCTCGCCGTTACTGGGATGACATGCCATTGAGAAGCTGAACCTCTTTGCAAGGCTGGATTTGCTAAACAATATTCAGCAGCAGAAGTTGTTCACAGGCCTGGGGGACAGAAAGAAAACTGAGAAAAGGAGTGTCACCCAAATCTCTGACAAGCGAGATTGTTCTCAAAAAAGGGGAATTGGTGAAAAAAGGAGGCAAACAAAGAGAGAGACAGTTCTAATGTTAGCAATTCTTTTTTATGTTTATTGTGCATAAGTTACATGCTATGGGTAAAGTGAACTGAATCGCTCAATGTCAGCGACTATAATTTCAATGCAGTTCTATAGACAAGAAGCACGTACCTAGTTTTTCATTTTTTTCAAGGAAGGGAGATGTAATGGTAGTTAATGGGCTAATCCTAGGCCATTCAGTTAGCTGCTCCCACATGGGAGGAGTTCACAGGCTGGACACACAGAGTTATTAATAAAGTTCAGTGGAGCACCCTGCATGGCAGTGTCTGGTGCGCTCTGCACTATACCTCCATAATGAACACAACAATGAATATTAAGGTGGATAAGTCCCCTGGACTTAACCCAGGTTACTGAATGAGGCAAGAAACAAGATTGCTGGGCCTTGACCCAGTATCTCCATGTCAACTCTAGCCACAGTTGAGGTCCCAGAAGATGGTGCGTGGCTAATGTCGTACCTCTGTTTAAGAAAGGAACAAGGGAAATCCTGGGAACCATAGACCAGTGAGTCTCACATAAATTGTATGGAAATAGTTGGAGAAAATTCTTAGAGGTAGGATTTTGAGCTTTTGGGAACTCATAGCCCAATCAGGGAGAGCCAGCTTAGCTTTGTGCATGTCTTACCAACTTGATTGAGACTTTTGACAAGGTGAGAAGAGAGACTGATGAAGATAGGGCAGTAGATGTTCTCTAAATGTGTTTTAGTATGGTGTTTGACAAAGTCCCTCATAGGCCTCACTGGCTTGCACATTGAAGACAGAGGCTGGTGACTGAAGCGATTTATTCAAGCTGGTCTGTAACTGGTGATATTGCATAGGGATCTGTGCTGGGACCTTTGCTGTTTGTGATGTATATAAATGACCTGGATGAAAATGTAGATGGGAGGGCTAGAAAGTTTACAGATGATTGGTGGAGCTGTGGATAGTATAGAAGACTGGCAGAGAATACAGCATGATATAGATCAGTTGCAGATATGGGCAGAAAAATGCAGCTGGAGTTTATTTTTTTGTGATTTATTTTTTATTGAATTTCATCATCAAACAAACATTTCCATAAGATGTATTCCAGATACTCTACACATATATCATATAATCATATTTGTCACAAATCTCCACATAATATTTATCTGAGGTATACACTTACAGAAAGCAGAGGAAAGAAAGAACAATCGAAAGAAGAAAATTATGCAGAGTAGGGAGTGATTTTTTTTACAACATATTCATTGACTTGTGAGAATAAAATCAGGCCTATGAGGTGTTATGCAGTTAAACCATTTTTTTCAGTACGAATAAAATTGTTCCAACTTATGATTAACAAATGCTGTTATCTTCTCCATATTGTAAATGTCCATTGTAATTTCCATCCATACATTTAAGGTTGGGCTCTCCTGTGATAATCATTTCCTGGTAAAGCTCTTTTTACCAGCCACCAGCAGTACATTCATTAAATATTTATCTCTTTTCAACCATTCTTGAGGTATATACCCAAAATATATTGTCTTACTCTCTAAGGGTATTTCACATTTAAAGATGTCTTGTAGGGCATTATGTATCCCACTCCAATAATCTTTGATAACGGGGCATTCCCAGAAAATATGATAATGGTTTGCATTTTGATTTCCACAATTTCTCCAGCAAACAGGGGGTTACTATCATAATGGGATTTCTGAGAGGGTGTAATAAAATATCAAGTTTTCCTACCCAAACTCCCTCCGTTTCTGTGAACTGGTACACTTCCATTGATACCTCCACATTATTGTCCAGTCTTCCTCAGATATTATTATCCCTCCTTCCTTCTCCCATTTTGTTTTAATGTATGAAGTCGAATGTGGTTTAAGATTTGACAAACCCTTATACACGCTTGAAATGATTCTACTACTGTTGTCTAAATTATATGCTTTTCTAAATAGCTCTATCAGACATGTACTTGTCTTGCTTACATTTTTAACCGTCCTATTAACATACTGTCGCATCTGTAAATACTGGCAAAAGTCTTGTTTTTCTAATAAGTGTTTCTCTTTGAGCATTTCAAAACTGAACAGTGTTCCTTCTTTCATTATATTGCAAATAGCTGTTACTCCTTTAGCTGTCCAGTCCTTAAATCTAGTATCCAGTTTATCCGGCATAAAATCTGAGTCACATGCACACCATTTAAGAATTGCAATGCCTCTCTCTAGTTTATATTCTTTTATAATAGTTTTTTTCAATCTTTTTATTAGTATCATAATGATAAAGATTAACATAACATAATAATCGTACAAAGTTATTGGGATTACATTGTTGTAATTATCATATATAAATATAAACCCAATTAGCACATGGATATTAAACCTCCCAATCATACAAGACACAAATATTGTATATAAACAAAATAACATGAAAAAGGAAAATAAAAGAAAAAACTATACCCCAAAAAAAACTAATCTAACAAGACTAACCAACTAAACTACAGAAAAAAAAGAAAAAGACATGGGCTGTTGTGAAACATAAAAAAAGAACTATTAGTGTCATCGACTCCATTCCTCTCAACATACGTTAAAAAGAAATAAAATAGGTTTGGAAAAGGTCAAATTATGTCATATGGAAGTGTTGAATAAATGGCCTCCAAGTCTTTTCAAATTTAATAGAGGAATCATAAATAACAGTTCTAATTTTTTCTAAGTTTAAACACAATGTAGTTTGACAGAACCAATGAAATGTGGTGGGGGGATTGATCTCTTTCCAATTCAGCAAAATGGATCTTCTGGTCATTAGTGTAAGAAATGCAATCATCCGACAGGCTGAAGATGTTAAAAGATTTGGTTCTGTCATTGGTAAACCAAAAATTGCAGTACTGTACTCAAAATAGTTGAAATAATATCAAAGATATCTTTCCAGTATTTTAAGAGTCCATTTCACCCACGGATTGTCAATATTATTTATGTAACTTTGTAGGTTGTTGTCAGCCAAAATTGCCTGTATGGGGATGGAAAGTATCCTCTCTTCAATGTTTTTCTATTGAGTGTCATATGATGGGTTGCACCAGCACATCACGGCTCTCAACTGTGCTACAAAATAGTAATCTCTAAGAGAAGATAGGCCCCATTTCCTTCTCCCCAGCCCCCTTTTCCTTGGCTATTGCAAAGTTTCAAGATGAACCCTAGGCCTTTCACCTTGCCATATTTATCTTGATAGCATCTTGTTCCATTCATTGAATTGATTTTGGTTAATCTCTATTGGTAGGGTCTGAAAAAGATATAGTATTCTGGACAGTATATTCATTTTAATAGATTCAATCCTTGAACTGAGACCGAGAAAAGGAAGCACGAGGAAATCTGCAGATGCTGGAATTTCAAACAACATCTTGACAGCAGAGGAGGGTCTTGTAGGATCTCCCAGTGGCCAGACATTTTAATTCCACGTCCCATTCCCATTCTGACATGTCCCCAGTGGCCAGACATTTTAATTCCACGTCCCATTCCCATTCTGCTATGTCCCCAGTGGCCAGACATTTTAATTCCACGTCCCATTCCCATTCTGACATGTCCCCAGCGGCCACACATTTTAATTCCACGTCCCGTTCCCATTCTGACATGTCTATTAAAGCAGGATCTCCCAGTGGCCAGACATTTCAATTCCACGTTCCATTCCCATTCCGATATGTCTCCAGTGGCCAGACATTTTAATTCCACATCCCATTCCCATTCTGCTATGTCCCCAGTGGCCAGACATTTTAATTCCATGTCCCATTCCCATTCCGATATGTCCCCAGTGGCCAGACATTTTAATTCCATGTCCCATTCCCATTCTGACATGTCCCCAGTGGCCAGACATTTTAATTCCCCGTCCCATTCCCATTCTGACATGTCCCCAGTGGCCAGACATTTTAATTCCCCATCCCATTCCCATTCTGACATGTCCCCAGTGGCCAGACATTTTAATTCCACGTCCCATTCCCATTCTGACATGTCTATCCACAGCCTCCTCTACTGCCAAGATGAAGCTACACTCAGGTTGGAGGAACAACACCTTATATTCCGTCTGGGTAGCCTCCAACCTGATGGCATGATCATTGACTTCTCTAACTTCTGTTAATGCCCCACCTCCCCTTCGTATCCCATCCCTTATTTACTTATCTTTTATTATTATTAATAATTTTTTTCTCTCTCTCCTTTTTCTCCCTCTGTCCCTCTCACCATACTCCTTGCCCATCCTCTGGGCTTCCCCCCTCCCCCTTTCTTTCTCCCTAGGCCTCCCGTCCGTCCCATGATCCTCTAATACCCCTTTTGCCAATCAACTTTTCAGCTCTTAGCTCCATCCCTTCCCCTTCTTGTCTTCTCCAATCTTTTGGATCTCCCCCTCCCCCTCCCACTTTCAAATCTCTTACTATCTCTTCCTTCAGTTAGTCCTGACGAAGGGTCTTGGCCCGAAATGTCAACTGTACCTCTTCCTATAGATGCTGCCTGGCCTGCTGCATTCACCAGCAATTTTTATGTGTGTTCCAAGAAAAGGAATTAGGTTCCATCTTGTTATATCTTCCTTAATTTTTTTATATATAGGCTGATAATTGCATTCTGATAATTTTGCCAAATCTTTTGGCATAATGATGTCCAAATATTTGACGGGCTCTTTTTGCCACGCCCAAGGATATCTACTTTCAGTTTCTCATGGTGGGCTATAATTATATGAAAGTAGTTGGGTTTTATCTATGTTGATCTTCTATCCTGATAATTGGCCATATTGTTCAAAGGATTGCATCAATTTAGGTAACGAGTATGTTGGTTGCCCTAGATAGATCAAAATGCCATCTGCGTAACAGGCCAATTTATGCTCTGTCCCTTTAATAGTAATTCCCCTGGTATCTTCATTTTGTCTGATGTATTGAGCTAATGGTTCCAGATGTAATGCGAAGAGTAGTGATGACCTTTCTAGGGTAAAACTATTCGATAAATATCCATTGATTTTAATCCTGGCAGTAGGATTGTCGTATAGTTTTAATAATTGTGTCATGTAGACCAAATCTATGTAAAATTCTGTGAAGAAAATTCCAATTAAACGAATCAAATGTCTTTTCAGCGTCCACGCTTATCACTATTGCTTCAATTTCATTTTTTTATATGATCCATAATGTGAAGTGTCCTTTGTTTATTGTCTTGCATTTGGCGTTGTTGTATAAAACCTGTCTGATCATATGTATCAGTGTGGGTAGAAACTCTTCTAATTATTTGGCCATGATGGAAGTAAATATTCTATAATCCACATTAAGAACAGATATTGGTCTAAATGACCCACATTCCATTTTATCCTTGCCTTCTTTCAGTATAGCTGAGAATATCGCCTCCTTCCAGCTGGGTGGCATTTGTGCCTTTCTTAGGGCCCAGTTCAGTGTGGGGAGTAAAACAGGAATTAACTCACTTCTAAACTCTTTACACCACGCTGTTGTATATCCATCTGATCCTGGTGACTTGCTTAATTTAAGCCTACTAATTGCAGTTTTTAGTTCAGCTTCAGTTATGTCAATGCAAGGAGCATTCGTAATAAGGTGGATGAATTAAAAGTGCAGATTGTTATTAATGAATATGATATAGTTGGGGTATATGGGGTGTCAGGGAGGGGTAGCACCTCTGGTGCGGGAACATGTCGTATCCTTTTCAGGGCAGTTAGTCCACCTTTGGTCCCCACCTGGCACTCAGCTCTCACCTGTGACTCCCCGTAGCTGTTTGCATGCAACAGCGGCCACACCCCGGGCAACGGCTTCGACAAGCCGGCTAAACCAGGTGAGGGTAGCTGACGGGTCTCAAACCCTCGGTGAGATACTGAGTTGTCTATCCCAGCATGTGAAGACAGACTCCGGCGGATTGAGCGGACGAGACCATTGGAAGGTCCAACAGTCAAGAAGGCGGTCTCGGCAAGCGTCGTGGAACGTGTAGAGCAGGACAAGACACATGTCCTGGTCATCCACTGTGCCGAGTCCCATCTCCAGCCGTCTAGACTCTGTCTTGCCACTGGACCCAGATGGGAATTGGGAAGAGAGAGTGAGGCTGACGCTGCGCAACTCTCCCTCACTTAAATCCAAATCACGCGCTAGTCTCGACACCATCATTATGGTGTCAAGGTCCTCATCAACGTCAACGATGGACGAACAGCAACAACATAGTTGGGATCACAGAGACATGGCTCCAGGGTGACCAAGGATGGGAGCTCCACATTCAGGGATATTCAATATTCAGGAGGGATAGACATGAAAGAAAAGGAGGTGGGGTAGCATTGCTGGTTAGAGAGGAGATTAACGCAATAGAAAGGAAGGACATTAGCCGGGATGATGTGGAATCGATATGGGTAGAGCTGCATAACACTAAGGGGCAGAAAACGCTGGTGGGAGTTGTGTACAGGCCACCTAACAGTAGTAGTGAGGTTGGAGATGGCATTAAACAGGAAATTAGAAATGCGTGCAATAAAGGAACAGCAGTTATAATGGGTGACTTCGATCTACATATAGATTGGGTGAACCAAATTGGTAAGGGTGCTGAGGAAGAGCATTTCTTGGAATGTATGCGGGATGGTTTTTTGAACCAACATGTCGAGGAATCAACTAGAGAGCAGGCCATTCTAGATTGGGTATTGAGCAATGAGGAAGGGTTAATTAGCAATCTTGTCGTGAGAGGCCCCTTGGGTAAGGGTGACCATAATATGGTGGAATTCTTCATTAAGATAGAGAGTGACATAGTTAATTCAGAAACAAAGGTTCTGAACTTAAAGAGGGGTAACTTTGAAGGTATGAGACGTGAATTAGCTAAGATAGACTGGCAAATGATACTTAAAGGGTTGACGGTGGATATGCAATGGCAAGCATTTAAAGATCGCATGGATGAACTACAACAATTGTTCATCCCAGTTTGGCAAAAGAATAGATCAGGGAAGGTAGTGCACCCGTGGCTGACAGGGGAAATTAGGGATAGTATCAATTCCAAAGAAGAAACATACAAATTAGCCGGAAAAGGCGGCTTACCTGAGGACTGGGAGAAATTCAGAGTCCAGCAGAGGAGGACAAAGGGCTTAATTAGGAAAGGGAAAAGAGATTATGAGAGAAAATTGGCAGGGAACATAAAAACTGACTGTAAAAGTTTTTATAGATATGTGAAAAGAAAAAGATTGGTTAAGACACATGTAGCTCCCTTACAGACAGAAACAGGTGAGTTGATTATGGGGAACAAGGACATGGCAGACCAATTGAATAATTACTTTGGTTCTGTCTTCACTAAGGAGGACATAAATAATCTTCCGGAAATAGTAGGGGACAGAGAGTCCAGTGAGATGGAGGAACTGAGGGAAATTCATGTTAGTAGGGAAGTGGTGTTAGGTAAATTGAAGGGATTAAAGGCAGGTAAATACCTGGGGCCAGATGGTCTGCATCCCAGAGTGCTTAAGGAAGTAGCCCAAGAAATAGTGGATGCATTAGTGATAATTTTTCAGAACTCTTTAGATTCTGGACTAGTTCCTGAGGATTGGAGGGTGGCTAATGTAACCCCACTTTTTAAAAAAGGAAGGAGAGAGAAACCGGGGAATTATAGACCGGTTAGCCTAACATCGGTGGTGGGGAAAATGCTAGAGTCAATTATCAAAGATGTGATAACAGCACATTTGGAAAGTGGTGAAATCATCGGACAAAGTCAGCATGGATTTGTGAAAGGAAAATCATGTCTGATGAATCTCACAGAATTTTTTGAGGATGTAACTAGTAGAGTGGATAGGGTAGAACCAGTGGATGTGGTATATTTGGATTGTCAAAAGGCTTTTGACAAGGTCCCACACAGGAGATTAGTGTGCAAACTTAAAGCACACGGTATAGGGGTATGGTATTGATGTGGATAGAGAATTGGCTGGCAGACAGGAAGCAAAGAGTGGGAATAAACGGGACCTTTTCAGAATGGCAGGCAGTGACTAGTGGGGTACTGCAAGGCTCAGTGCTGGGACCCCAGTTATTTACAATATATATTAATGACTTAGACGAGGGAATTAAATGCAGCATCTCCAAGTTTGTGGATGACACGAAGCTGCGCGGCAGTGTTAGCTGTAAGGAGGATGCTAAGAGGATGCAGGGTGACTTGGATAGGTTAGGTGAGTGGGCAAATTCATGGCAGATGCAATTTAATATGGATAAATGTGAGGTTATCCACTTTAGTGGCAAAAATAGGAAAACAGATTATTATCTGAATGGTGGCCGATTAGGAAAAGGGGAGGTGCAACGAGACCTGGGTGTCATTATACACCAGTCATTGAAAGTGGGCATGCAGGTACAGCAGGAGGTGAAAAAGGCGAATGGTATGCTGGCATTCATAGCAAGAGGATTTGAGTACAGGAGCAGGGAGGTACTACTGCAGTTGTACAAGGCCTTGGTGAGACCACACCTGGAGTATTGTGTGCAGTTTTGGTCCCCTAATCTGAGGAAAGACATTCTTGCCATAGAAGGAGTACAAAGAAGGTTCACCAGATTGATTCCTGGGATGGCAGGACTTTCATGTGATAAAAGACTGGATCGGCTAGGCTTATGCTCGCTGGAATTTAGAAGATTGAGGGGGGATCTTATTGAAACGTATAAAATCCTAAAGGAATTGGACAGGCTAAATGTAGGAAGATTGTTCCCGATGTTGGGGAAGTCCAGAATGAGGGGTCACAGTTTGAGGATAAAGGCGAAGCCTTTTAGGACTGAGATGAGGAAAAACTTCTTGACACAGAGTGGTGAATCTGTGGAATTCTCTGCCACAGGAAACAGTTGAGGCCAGTTCATTGGCTATATTTAAGAGGGAGTTAGATAAGGCCCTTGTGGCTGAAGGGATCAGGAGGTATGGAGAGAAGGCAGGTACAGGGTTCGGAGTTGGATGATCAGCCATGATCATACTGAATGGCGGTTCAAGCTCGAAGGGCCGAATGGCCTACTCCTGCACCTATTTTCTATGTTTTCTATGTTTCTATGTCAGCAGTCATCGTTCTATTTTGTTCTATGCTTAAAGTGGGTAACTCTAAAGAATTCGGAAAGGTGTCAACTTGGGTTATGCTTCCCCCTGGAACCTTGGAATATAGAGTTTTGTAAAACATTTCAAAAGCTTCTTGAATTTCATTTAGCTTATTTTTTATCACTTTTGTTCTTGAATCCTTAATTCTATGAATTGTATTTTCTGCTATCTTTTTTTTCAGTTTCCACGCCAGTATTGTCATAGATTTAGATCCTCTTTCATAGTGTCTCTGTTTCAGAAACATTAAATTTTTTCTAATTTCTTGTGTAGCCAAACTATTAATTTCATTCCTAATTTTTTTTTAATTTCCTCTACTGTATCCTGTGCCAAACTCATTTTTTTTCTAGTTCCTTCAGCTTATTTTGTAAATCCTCTAATGTTTTATTCCTTATTTTTTTTCTTATCTAAAGATATCACTATAATTTTCCCTCTTAAGACCGCCTTCAGAGTATCCCATAGAATGGGAGGTGAAATCTCTCCATTATCTTTGAATTCTAAGGAAAGACCAATTTCTTTTTTAATTTGTTCCTTATAGGGATCATTGAGTAGACTTGAATTTAGTTTCCAAATAGTATTCTTTGGTTGTAGGTCAAAATCAACAGATAAATATATAGGTGCATGGTCACTTACATCTATTGTCCCAATTCCACAGGTGATTATCTTGTCTCTATCTTTTCCAAAATAGTCTATTCTAGTATATACGGAATTGGGGGCAGAATAATGAGTGTAATCCCTTCTGTAGAGGAAAAGGTCCCTCCATATATAAATTAGACCAACATCCTCAAAAAGAGTGTTAACTTTCTTATGTAAGAACTTTGTTTCATAAGTTTTTCTATTGAAAGAGTCTAATTTTGGTTGTAATTGTAAATTTAAGTCTCCCCCACATATCAAGAGACCTTCTGTTTCCATTACCATAATATTAGTAATTTTCTGGAAGAAACTAATATCACTTAGAAACAATAGAAACTACAATACAGAAACATGCCTTTTGGCCCTTCTTGACTGTGCCGAACCATTTTCTGCCTAGTCCCACCGACCTGCACACGGACCATATACCTCTATACACCTCCCATCCATGTATCTGTCCAATTTATTCTTAAATGTTAAAAAAGAACCCGCATTTACCACCTCGTCTGGCAGCTCATTCCATACTCCCACCACTCTCTGTGTGAAGAAGCCCCCCCAATGTTCCCTTTAAACTTTTCCCCCCCTCATCCTAAACCCATGTCCTCTGGTTTTTTTCTCCCCTTGCCCCAGTGGAAAAAGCCTGCTTGCATTCACTCTATCTATACCCATCATAATTTTATATACCTCTATCAAATCTCCCCTCATTCTTCTACGCTCCAGGAAATAAAGTCCCAACCTATTCAACCTTTCTCTGTAACTGAGTTTCTCAAGTCCCGGCAACATCCTTGTAAACCTTCTCTGCACTCTTTCAACCTTATTTATATCCTTCCTGTAATTTGGTGACCAAAACTGAACACAATACCCCAGATTCGGCCTCACCAATGCCTTATACAACCTCATCATAACATTCCAGCTCTTTTACTCAATACTTTGATTAATAAAGGCCAATGTACCAAAAGCTCTCTTTACGACCCTATCTACCTGTGACGCCACTTTCAGGGAATTTTGTATCTGTATTCCCAGATCCCTCTGTTCCACTGCACTCCTCAGTGCCTTACCATTAACCCTGTATGTTCTACATTGGTTTGTCCTTCCAACGTGCAATACCTCACACTTGTCAGTATTAAACTCCATCTGCCATTTTTTAGCCCATTTTTCTAGCTAGTCCAAGTCCCTCTGCAGGCTCTGAAAACCTTTCTCACTGTCTACTACACCTCCAATCTTTGTATCATCAGCAAACTTGCTGATACAATTTACCACATTATCATCCAGATCATTGATATAGATGACAAATAACAATGGACCCAGCACTGATCCCTGTGGCACACCACTAGTCACAGGCCTCCACTCAGAGATGCAATTCTTTACCACCTCTCCATGTATACCTAGCGACTGAATTTTCCTAACTAACCTCCCATGCGGGACCTTGTCAAAGGCCTTACTGAAGTCCATGTAGACAATATCCACTGCCTTCCCTTCATCCACTTTCCTGGTAACCTCCTCGAAAAACTCCAATAGATTGGTCAAACATGACCTACCATGCACAAAGCCATGTTGACTCTCCCTAATAAGTCCCAGTCTATCCAAATGCTTGTAGATTCTGTCTCTTAGTACTCACTCCAATAACTTACCTACTACCGACGTTAAACTTACTGGCCTATAATTTCCCGGATTACTTTTCGATCCTTTTTTAAACAACGGAACAACATGAGCCACTCTCCAATCCTCCGGCACTTCACCCGTAGACAGCGACATTTTAAATATTTCAGCCAGGGCCCCCGCAATTTCAACACTAGTCTCCTTCAAGGTCCGAGGGAACACCCTGTCAGGTCCCGGGGATTTATCCACTTTAATTTTCCTCAAGACAGCAAGGACCTCTTCCTTTTCGATCTGTACAGTTTCCATGATCTCACTACTTGTTTCCCTTAATTCCATAGACTTCATGCCAGTTTCCTTAGTAAACACAGACGCAAAAAACCTATTTAAGATCTCCCCCATTTCCTTTGGTTCCGCACATAGACGACCACTCTGATCTTCAAGAGGACCAATTTTATCCCTTACAATCCTTTTGCTCTTAATATACCTGTAAAAGCTCTTTGGATTATCCTTCACTTTGACTGCCAAGGCAACCTCATGACTTCTTTTCACCCTCCTGATTTCTTTCTTAAGTATTTTCTTGCACTTCTTATACTCCTCAAGCACCTTATTTACTCCCTGCTTCCTATACACGTCATACAACTCCCTCTTCTTCTTTATCAGAGTTGCAATATCCCTTGAGAACCAAGGTTCCTTATTCCTATTCACCTTGCCTTTAATCCTGACAGGAACATACAAATTCTGCACTCTCAAAATTTCTGCTTTGAAGGCTTCCCACCTACCAATCACATCCATGCCAGAGAACAACCTGTCCCAATCCACGCTTTTTAGATCCTTTCTCATTTCTACTTCCTGGGGGTGCGTATATATTCAATAAAGTAACTGGATTTCCATCTATATTCCCCCTTACCAGAATATATCTGCCCTCCTTATCTCCCATTTCGAATACTTTTTCAAAATTTAGTTTGCTTGAGATGAGAATAACAACTCCTCTTCTATGTCCTGATTTATATGAGGAGAAAAACAAATTAGTGAAGCCCATCATTCTCTTTTCGAACTTTTCGAAAAAAATGGGAGACCGCTTTGCTGAACATCTACGCTCTGTCCGCCAGAGAAAGCAGGATCTCCCAGTGGCCACACATTTTGATTCCACATCCCATTCCCATTCTGACATGTCTATCCACGGCCTCCTCTACTGTAAAGATGAAGCCACACTCAGGTTGGAGGAACAACACCTTATATTCCGTCTGGGTAGCCTCCAGCCTGATGGCATGAGCATCGACTGCTCTAACTTCCGCTAAGGCCCCACCTCCCCCTCGCACCCCATCTGTTACTCATTTTTATGCACACATTCTTTCTCTCACTCTCCTTTTTCTCCCTCTGTCCCTCTGAATATACCCCTTGCCCATCCTCTGGGTCACCCCCCCCCCCCGTCTTCCGGACCTCTTGTCCCATGATCCTCTCGTATCCCCTTTTGCTTATCACCTGTCCAGCTCTCAGCTCTATCCCTCCCCCTCCTGTCTTCTCCTATCATTTTGGATCCCCTCCCCCTCCAACTTTCAAATCCCTTGCTCACTCTTCCTTCAGTTAGTCCTGACGAAGGGTCTCGGCCTGAAACGTCGACTGCACCTCTTCCTGCAGATGCTGCCTGGCCTGCTGCGTTCACCAGCAACTTTGATGTGCATTGCTTGAATTTCCAGCATCTGCAGAATTCCTGTTGTTCCCATTCTCTTTAATCACTTAAGTGAGTTTCCTGTAAATATACTACATGGGCTTGTTCTTTTTTCATTTTTGATAGAATTTTACTGCACTTGACTGGATTCAACAGCCCACTGACATTAAAAGAAATGAATTTTACTTTGTCCTTAGCCATGTGTATTTATCTGTTAGTATATCATTGAAATTTGCAGAATATAACTTAATCGATCTACTCCCTGAACAAGAAACGTGAATAATTTTTTAAAAAGGTAACGAAGGTGTGATTCCAAGGCTGGGGTCTCTAGATGATCCTGGGTTGAGCTAGAAAGAAGTCTAGCCGTGGGGGATAGACCCTCCTACCTGTGAGTTGAGGGCCCCGCTGCAGTACCTATAAAAGTAAGTAAAAAACTCTATGTCCATTACACTGAAATAATTTCCCTGTGTATTCCTCCCATGTATATATTCTCATTTAAGTGGGGAGAAAGGAATGAATAAATGAATTTTTAAAAGTTGAGTAATATAAAATCCACATTATAATATGTATTTCTCGAGATAGGTATATCACCGTCTATTTTTGCTTCCGTTTAGTTTATCAGCACTTTTAAACTTATCCAAACCTTATGGCTCTTCTGGAGGAGGTGAGGGCTGTCCTCGGAGAACTCACAGTCTCTTCTTAATATCCTTCTCTCGTCCTGTTCCCGTCCCCTGCTTTCTCGGTTCTCTTACTATTTCCCAAGCAGCTCAGGACAACTGCTCAGCCGGACTTTCCCTTGGTTTGACCACGCTAATGGACAGTCCTCTGTTGTTCATGTCTGTAGTCATCTCTTCCACTGTCGATGTAATCGTATCTCTCCCTTCTTGGTAAAATACCCTCAGTTTAGCAGGGTACCGGGTTTGGAATTTAATCTTTTCTTGCCTTAATATTCGTTTTGCTTCAGAATATTCCTTCCGTTTCTGTAGGACCGCCGGGGGGTAATCATGATCGAAGTATATTAACTTCACGTTCCAAAAAACCCTCTTCTTACCCCAGGCCCTTTTGTAGAATCTCCGGCTTGCTCTTGAATCGAAGGAATTTAAGTACTATTGAGCGCGGCTTACTTTCTCTGTCTCTGGAGGGCCGCGGGACGAGCGAACGATGCGCCCTCTCAATTTCAATCTCCATAGTCGGGGGAATCTCCAGTGCTTCCCGCAGCAGCTTGTCTACAAAGTCCATCATCGACAATCCCTCCACTGCTTCGGGAACATTATAAATCCTGATATTTTTCTGTCGCGATCTTCCCTCCTGGTCAAGCAATTTACTTTCCTGTCGATTTAACATTTTTATCGTCTTACTTAGTATCTGTTCCACGTTTTGCACCCAATCTTCCACCTTCTCAATTCGGGTCTCTGCCACCGTTATTTTCTGATTGACATTGGCGAGCTCTGACTTTATATCATTGAGTTGCTGTTTTATATCTTTTTGGACTTCCCTTATCTCTTCCAGAATCTTTATCATATTTGCCGCTTCGCCTGCAAGAGGCCCCGCGTCAGCCTCGCCACCATGCGCACGTGTAGGAGAGCTGCTCATTGTACCTCTCTCTTCCGTAGGCTCTGCAGTGGTGCTTTTTTATCTCCATTCTTTTCCCCCATTCCTGCCCCCTTTATCAATTCAGATATTTTTGAAAGATCTTATATTTGATGGATTAACGGGGCAAAATACGCGTTTTTCCGGGGAGCTATTGATTTAAGCCACCATTCTGAACGATGACGTCACGGAACCTCGCAGATGGAGTTTAACCCAGATAAATGTGAGGTGTTGCACCATGGTAGGACAAATGCAAGGAGACAGTGTTGCTGAACAACAGATCTTGGGGTCCAAGTTCACCGCTCCTTGAAAGTGGCTACACAGGTCAATGTTGTTGTTGTTCGTCCATCGTACATCGATGAGGACCTCGACACCATTATTGATGGTGTCGAGACTAGTGCAACTTGGATTTAAGTGAAGGAGAGTTGCGCAGCGTCAGCCTCACTCTCTCTTCCCAATTCCCATCTGGGTCCAGTGGCAAGACAGAGTCTAGACGGCTGGAGATGGGACTCGGCACAGTGGATGACCAGGACATGTGTCTTGTCATGCTCTGCACGTTCCACGACGCTTGCAGAGACCGCCTTCTTGACCATTGGACCTTCCATAGGTCTCGTCTGCTCAATCCGCCGGAGTCTGTCTTCACATGCTGGGATAGACAACTCTCTATCTCACCGAGGGTTTGAGACCCGTCGGCTACCCACACCTGGTTTAGCCGGCTTGTCGAAGCCGTTGCCCGGGGTGTGGCCGCTGACGCATGCAAACAGCTACGGGGAGCCACAGGTGACAGCTGAGTGCCAGGTGGGGACCAAAGGTGGACTAACCGCCTTGAAGAGGACGCGACATGTTCCCCCACCAGAGGTGCTACCCCTCCCTGACACCCCATACACCCCAGGTCAATAGACACAATACACACAGGTCAATAAGGCGGTTAAGAAGGCTTATGTAATGCTTGTTTTTATTAGTCGAGGCACTGAGTTCAAAAGTCAGGAGGCCATACTGCAACTTAATTAAACTCTGGTTGGGCCACGTCTGGAGTATTACAAGTATTGCCTACAATTCTGGTCACCCCACTATCGGGAGGAGGCTTTGGAGAGGATGCAGAAAAGATTTACCAGGAGGCTACATAGTTTAGAGGACATGTGTAACACCTGTGTAGTGCTTGTCTTATCTCGTGTGACTGGTCACAGCACTCTTCATGAGAAAATCAAATTACATAGTACCACAGTAGGTGTTAGAAAGCCATCAGAAACTCCAGATATCGGAAGGAGACAGTGAATAGAAAACACATTTTTCTGGTGGTAAGTTTTGTTTATAAAAAACAATATACTTTATACTTTATACTTTATTGTCACCAAACAATTGGTACTAGAACATACAATCGTCACAGCGATATTTGATTCTGCGCTTCACACTCCCTGGATTACAAATATTAGATATTAAAAATATTTAAAATAGTTAAAATTAGTAAATTTAAATTTTAAATCATAAATAGAAAATAGAAAAATGGGAAGTACGGTAGTGCAAAAAAACCAAGATGCAGGTCCGGATATTTGGAGGGTACGGCCCAGATCCAGGTCAGGATCCTTTCAACAGTCTTATCACAGTTGGAAAGAAGCTGTTCCCAAATCTGGTCGTTCGAGTCTTCAAGCTCCTGAACCTTCTCCCAGAGGGAAGAGGGACAAAAAGTCTGTTGGTTGGGTGGGTTGTGTCCTTGATTATCCTGGCAGCACTGCTCCGACAGCGTGCAGTGTAAAGTGAGTCCACGGACGGGAGATGGGTTTGTGTGATGTGTTGTGCCGTGTTCACAGTCTTCTGCAGCTTCTTTCGGTCTTGGACAGGACAACTTCCATACCAGGTTTTGATGCACCCTAGAAGAATGCTTTCTACGGTGCATCTATAAAAATTAGTGAGGGTTTTAGGGGACAGGTCAAATTTCTTTAGTTTTCTCAGGAAGTAACGGCGTTGGTGGGCCTTCTTGGCAGTGGACTCTGCTTGGTTGGACCAAGTCAGGTCATTTGTGATATTGACCCCGAGGAACTTAAAGCTTTTGACCTGTTCCACTTGCACACCACCGATATAAATTGGGTCGTGTGGTCCGGTACTCCTTCTGAAGTCAACAACCAATTCCTTCGTCTTGCTGACGTTGAGGGATAGGCTATTGTCTTCGCACCATGCCACGAGGTTCTTAATTTCCTCTCTGTACTCAAACTCATCATTACCCAAGATACGGCCTACAATTGTTGTGTCATCAGCAAACTTATATATTGAGTTTGATGGAAACTTGGCTGCACAATCATGGGTGTACAGTGAGTACAGCAGGGGACTGAGTACACAGCCTTGTGGGGCACCGGTGCTCAGAGTGATTGTAGAGGAGAGCTTGTCCCCTATTTTTACAGCCTGGGTCCTGTCTGTGAGGAAGTTGAAGATCCAGCTGCAGATCTGAGTGCTAAGGCCCAGGTTCCGGAGCTTCGAAATCAGTTTATTTGGAATGATGGTATTAAAGGCAGAGCTGTAGTCAATGAAAAGGAGCCTTACGTATACGTCTTTGTTCTCCAGGTGTTCTAAGAAGGAATGTAGGGCCAGAGAGATGGCATCTGCCGTTGACCTGTTGCTCTGGTAGGCGAATTGCAAAGCATCGAGGTTGACCGGTAGGCTGTGGTTGATGTGTGCCATAACCAATCTCTTGAAGCACTTCATAGCAATTGATGTCAGAGCCACACGTCGATAGTCATTCAGGCATGCCACCTTGCTCTTCTTCGGCACTGGGATTATCGTTGCCTTCTTAAAACACGAGGGGTTCTTAGACTGAAGCAAGGAGCAGTTGAAGATGTCAGCAAACACTCCAGCTAGCTCACTTGCACAGGCCCAGAAAACCCGTCCTGGAACGCCATCTGGGCCCGTCGCCTTCCGTGGATTTATCTTCAGGATGGCCCTTCTAACGTCCTCCTCGGTGACGATGAATCTCGATGCCACCAGGTCCGGTTCATTCGGAGGGAGCGGGACGCTCCTCTTCTGTTTGAATCTTGCGTAGAATACGTTAAGTTCGTCAGGAAGAGAAGCGCCACAGCTATTGATATTCCCAGCCTTTTCTTTGCGCCCAGTGATCTCATTTAGACCCTGCCATAGTCTACTGGCATCCCTCTGGTTAGCCTGGGCTTCCAACTTGGCTCGATATTGCCTCTTGGTGCCCTTAATGGCTTTCCGGAGTTCACGCCTGGATTCTGTGCAGCCACTGGTATCGCTGGACCTAAAAGCAGCAGTTCTAGCCTTTAAAAGGGACTTGACCTCATAATTCATCCAAGGTTTCCAGTTAGGGAATACCCGGATCGTCTTGCGAGACACACAGTCCTCTGTGCATTTCCAAATAAAGTCCATGACAGCTGAGGCATACTCATCGAGGTTAGCTGCCGAGTTCTAGAATACTAACCAGTCCACCGATTCAAAGCAGTCACGGAGGACCTCATCCGTTTCCTCCGTCCAACGTGACACTACTTTTGACACCGTGACCTCCAGCTTCAGTTTCTGTTTGTAAGCCAGGAGGAGGAGTACGGCCTGATGGTCTGATTTTCCGAAGTGAAGTCGTGGGACGGAACGGTAGGCATCCTTGACTGCTCTGTAGCAGTGGTCAAGTATATTCAGGCCTCTAGTGGGGCAGGAGACATGTTGGTATAACTTTGGCAGCGCCTTTTTGAGGTTGACCTGGTTAAAGTCCCCGGCTGTAATGAGTAAAGCCTCCAGATACCTGGTCTCAAGTTCACTGATGTTGGCATACAGTATGTTCAGAGCACACTCCACGTCCACCTGGGGGGGAATGTAGACCGCCGTCAGTATGACCGAGGTGAATTCCCGTGGCAGATAGTAGGGACGACACTTCACCGACAGGTGTTCCAGGTCCGGGCTGCAGGAGCTTGTCAGTGCCACTGTGTCCGAGCACCATCCAGTGTTGATCAGTAGGCAGACACCACCTCCCCTCATCTTGCCCGAAGACGCCGTGCGGTCCATCCGATGGTTCGAAAATCCCTCCAGTCGGATGGCACAGTCGGGGGTGGCAAGGGAGAGCCAGGTCTCGGTGAAACAGAATACACGGCAGTTCTGCATCTCCCTGCAGTAGGTGAGTCTCCCTTTAAAATCATCCACCTTGTTCTCTATGGCTTGCACATTAGCTAGTAGGATGGTGGGCACAGGGACCCTGAAGCCCCTCAGCTTCAATCTGACCAGCAGCCCAGCTCTTTTTCCCACGCTTCCTCGGTAAATAGTGCATCTTTCCAGGTTTCCATCGATGCAGTGTTTTGTTGTCAGCTCTTTGATGTCGACGGGTCGCGTCGTCGTGTGCTCCGGGTCGGGCCGAGTAACGGGGGAGGCTCCGCTGCCATTTCCAGCTGCCGGGGGCCCGGGCTGTCGATTGGGTTGGGCCCCGAAGCTGACACTTAATCCCGGATGGCCGGGCTCCTGGCTGAAACAAGTCCTTAAGCTGAGTCACGGTTGCGGAGGCCTCTGCTCCAGCCGAACCTCGGGCTTGATTTCCGAGGTCGGCGGCAGAGGCCTCACTCCCGGCAGCTGTGGATGGCCACCAATGGGGCTTTACTGTGGTCGCTCCGGGGAAGCGTCTGGGACACCTTGAGGTCTCCGCCGTCACTTCTGTGTGGTCGTCTGCTCCGGAGAGGCGCTGTCAGAATGGCCTCCGGCACGGTAGCAGACTGCAGGTCTCCGGGAACGTTGTGCGCCTCGCTGGTTGGGTCCAGGTGTGGTCCAGAGTTTAAGAAGCAATTCTGGATCGGTGGTCTCCAGCTGGGTCAGTAGCTTCGCCAGGGTGTTGTTGATCTTGATCTTGCTAAATTGTAGGTTTAGAAGGGTTTCTCGGGTATAGGATAGTGGAGAGGGCAGTTTGCTTGGGAGAGCTCGCACAAAATCACCAGTTACTGGCGCCATCTTTAATGGACTGAATTACAGGACATTATATACAAAATGAATAAGAACAATTCAAATTTCCAACATTCTGATTAGGTTCCAAATCTCAGATATCAAACAAAGACCAAATTCCTGTTTAGTTAGAATCAGTGTTATTTATTAGAATAATCTTTATTATTCCAATTTCTCAAACTAATTAGATCTAGTGTTATTCCCTATTTAAAGGTTTACTGACTAACCTTTCCTTTTTATTTAACCCTATATTTTTAGAAAACTAATTGAATTCCTATTGTTAAGTATGATGATTAACTTCAGTTTCAGTTTCAGTCAGTATGTCTAAAAATAATCAGTTCTGGCAGAAATCAAATTCAGAAGAGATTGAAAATAAACTTACACATCCGACAGTATTAAATCCTCTACATCATTAAACATTCCGTTCCTGCATTGGTTCTTTGATATTGCGTGGCTCACCATCTTGTTTCTTGGTTCAGTGGATGAAATAGTTGGTCATCCACGGTAAGTCGATTCATAAACTTATACAAAAAAATCCTGACCAAATCCCCTGGTGTGATTTACAGAACTAATTCCCAGTTACACAGTAGAGATCTTGGACACTCGTCTCTGCCAATATTGTCTCATTATAGCTGCTGCTTCTTATAGCCGTAGCTCCAATAAATCTTTTATCGTTATCATCTCTCCTCCAGCGGTTTCACGCTGAGGTTTTCAAATAAGTAGGGTAAAGATACTCACTACTAATTCCACTTTTAACAGTTTATATCTTCAGTTTCTGATAGTTTGCTGTGTTTCTCTCGCTTTCCCGTGCCTGCGTCAGCCACGCCTTGTTCTCACATAGCTTCCTCCCCCAAACCCCGCCAGTTCTCCTTTTTTAATTTGGTAAATCTCACTTTCATCCCTCCACAGGTGCAGCTTTCTAGCGTTACATCTTTGGGTTTAATTAACCTGCGTTCACACGTGAGGCTGGATAAACGTGGGCTGTTTCCTCTGGGGGCTGAGGGGAGAGTTGATAGAGGCTTATAAGGTTATGAGAGGCCTAGACAGAGCAGTCAGGGAGTATCTGTCTCCCAGGCTAGAAATGTCTAATACCAGAAGGCATGCACTGAAGCTTCAAAGGGGATGTGAAGGGTAAGTTTGTCACTCAGAGTGGTGGATGCCTCGAATGTGCTGCCTTGTTGTGGTGATAGAGGCAAATACATCAGAGATTTTAAGGCACATGAATGTGAAAAAGATGGAGGGATTCATGTTTGGATGTTTTTGATTTGCTTTTCAGCTGGTTCAGCGTAACATTGTGGGCAGAAGGGCTTGTTCCTGTGTTGTACTCTTCTTCCTACAATGTGGTGACCAGAAATCTAACTATTTTATGAAGTTGTCCCAGAACTTTGAGTAACAACACACACGGAAATGCTGGAGGAACTCAACAGTTCAGGCAGGCAGCATCTATGGAGAGGAATAAACAGTCAAAGTTATGAGCCAAGACCCTTCATCAGGACTGGAAAGGAAGGACTTAGAAGTCAAAGATAAGGATGGTGTACACACTGAGAGGTAATAGGTGAGTCTAATTGAAGGGGAAAGTAGATGGGTGGAGAAGGCAAACGGCTAAAAAGGAAGGAATCTGATGGGAGAGTGGACTATCGAATAAACAAATGGAGATGGGGAACGAGATGTGAAGGGAAGGTCATGAGGGCAGGGGAGTGGAAGAAACGGAGAGACAGGACCAGCAGAATGAGGGGTGGGGGGGGGTTGAACTTGAGAGGTGTGGTTACTGGAAGTTAGTGAAATCTTTCTAGACTCTGTCAGGTTGGAGACCAGCAAGACGGAATACAAGGTGCTGTTCCTCCAATCTGCCTTGGCCAAGGACAGACACATCAGTGTGAACATGCGAAGTGGAATTAGAATGACTGGCCCTAGGAAATCCTGGCTGCTGTGACAGATGGAATGAAAATACCCTGCTCTTACACTCTATGCCCATCAAAGGCCTTATGAGAACAGGCTGAGTGAACTCGGCCTTTTTTCCTTGGAGCGACGGAGGATGAGAGGTGTTGATCGTGTGGATAGTCAGAGGCTTTCTCCCAGGGCTGAAATGGCTAACATGAGAGGGCAGTTTTTTTAGGTGCTTGGAAGTAGGTACAGAGGAGATGTCAGAGGTAAGTTTTTTTACACTGGTGAGTGTGTGGAATGGGCTGTCAATGATGGTGGTGGAGGCGGATACGATAGGATCTTTTAAGATGGTCCTGGATAAGTACATGGAGCTTAGAAAAATAGAGGGTAACCTGAGGTAATTTCTAAAGTACATACATGTTCAGCACAGCATTGTGGGGCAAAGGGCCTGTATTGTGCTGTGGATTTTCTGTTTCTATGTCTTTGCCTCATATATACAAATCCAAATGGGTCAGATAAAGAAGAAACAGGAAGGATGCCAGCACTGATCACAGTGGTACATCACTGGTCGCAGGTGTCCAATCAGAAAATGGGTGTCAATGAGCTCAATGGGTTTGTATGGTTTGGAAGAAGTTGGTATTGGGCTACCACAGGAAAACCACAAGAGCACCAGATGCAGGTGATTCTCTCACTTCTTCTTATGGAGCATCTACACTGAAGGATTTCTGTGAAAGAACCTACAGCCACTGTTTGCTTGCACTGATGATCCTTTCTGCAGAAATCTCAGCTCAGCACAGAGTGTGGAAATGTACGGGAAATTGGTTCAAGAACATCTGTGCTGAGAAACAAAGGTACAGAATTAAATTAAATTAAAAATCAAAACCTGCAGGTTTTGGAACATGAGGAAAACAAAACAGAAAATAATAGATCAGGTAGAATCTGTAGAGAGAGAAACTGTTAACATTTACGTTCAAAATCAAGTTTATTGTCACATGCAGAAACAATCTCACCACCTCTACTACAGTATAGTACTCCCTCACCTTCTGCAATTTAGGAGTTCATCGACCCCCAAATCCCACCTCCCACATAAAAACCGAGCAAAACAGATCAGGCACATCGACCCCCAGATCAGACCTCCCACATAAAAACTGAGCAAAATTGATCAGGCACATCGACCCCCTAAATCCCTCTTCCTGCACAAAAAAAAACAGGAAGATCAGGTGAAAAAACACGGAATATGAAAAAAAAGTCTATAGTCCAAAATGCAGAAAAACCTGAGACAACACTCTCCACAGCGGCAGATTCTCCCCTCTCTGGTACAGAGCAACCGATCAAAACGCAAGCACCCAGCGCTCACCCTCTGCACCCACTTTGAAGCTTCACTCTCCCTCGTCACTTTAATCAGCGGACAATGGGAGCTTTAATCGGCAAAGCGGAGCCAAACATCGGCTTACTCCCTGTGCTGCAGCCTGCCTGCTATGCCTTCTGGAATTCTCTCGGAGACTGCAGAGCTCTGGGACACCCAAACAATCTCCAAACTTCCCCACTCGCCTTGATGTTTCAATCGCCCTCGTCGCTTTAATCAGCAAACAATGGAAGCTGTAATCGGCGAAATGGGGTCAAACATCGTCTTGCGCGCCATCTTGCAGCTTTCTGGGTCACATCATGTTCAGACATCCCACCTCTCCCGGAAGATCCGGGAGTCTCCCGCATATCGATAGTGGCTCCCTGACGCCCAGAAATTATATACAATATCCCGGAAATCGATTTTTTTGAGAGGGAGAGCAAGAGCGAGCATCCTGATTGGTCTCCCTTCATGCTAAGAGTGGTCCCCAACCACCGGGCCGTGACGAAATAATATGATTTGGCAATATGAAACGATATGAGTCATTTGCACCTTTCCTCATTCCCTGTCACGCACTGTTGAACTTGAACGCACGCGAGGTCATTACCCGCGCGTCATCTGTGTCAGCGCGGGAAGGAGATCAACTCCTCGTGCTTGTAAATGACGGCGGGCTGAAAAGTATGTTTGACATTACATCTCTGCCGGCATTCTAGATCAAAGTCAAGGCTAAATATCCTGAGATAGCCACGAAAGCACTGAAAACGTTGCTTCCATTTCCAACATCATATCGCTGTGAAGCGGAGTTTTCTGCGATGAATGCAATGAAAACTAAATTGCGGAATAGACTGGACATAAGGAACCCCCTTTGAGTATCAATGTCTCCAATCACCCCTCAATGGGACCGTCTTGTTGCAGGAAAACAAGCCCAGGGCTCCCACTGATTCAGCGATATTGGTGTGTTGCAATGATTTTATATGTTTATACGGGGAAAATATGCGCTGTGTGTTTAATATCCAAACGTTACTTAAAATGTTATGATGCTATTGACTTATGACCTATAGTCCGGTTGTGAATAACAACCACCCCCCTACCCGGTCTGCCGGTCCGCAAGAATATTGTCAATATTTAACCGGTCTGCAGTGCAAAAAATGTTGGGGACCCCTGCTAAGTAGACCTATCAGTTCTCTCTGTGGGTGGGCTTTACAGTCGACCTCAAAAATAATGACAGTGTTGCTCGCTGCACTGTTTGCAACAGAGACTTTTCTATTGCCCATGGTGGGTTAAAATGTAAAAGACATGTTGAGGTGAGTTTAACAGGTGTCATTTGTTCATTAGCATAGCTAACGTATTTAAACTAGCTGGCTGGCTGCCAAGGAGCTACGCTATTGATGCCCTACGTGATGAGGCCAAACTCCCTGTAGACTTGCTTAAAGTTGTAATAGAATAAACATGATAATATAATATAATATAAGCACATATTTTAATGTCACGTTTGCTGCATATACCCAACTTGGTTTACAGATTAGACAAAATCACTAAACAAAGTATTACATACACCCTTGGAGGTCGACGGGGGGAGGGGGATATGGGGTTGCGGGGGGCAGGGGTGATACCTCCCTGAAATGAGTTTTTGTGGGATGTCTGCATGTTCCTGAACAGAGCAGGTAGGGAGGCAGATTCTGGAATGGTGCATTAATAACAGGGGACAATGGGGTGGTTGAGACATAGCACAAGAGAGAAGCCCCAGTCTCCCTGAACTTAATGAGAGCCAACCGCAGGCTTGTGACTGCTGTTCGGAGAGACTGCCAAGTCAGTAACTTTTGGCTGGCATGTTGGCATAATCAACCCCTAGTGTACAACCTTAACAGCTGCCCATGAGAGGCAATTGACCACAGCAATATTTTTCCCCTTGATATGTTGTGTATCTGTTGTGAGCAAGGCATGTTGCTGCCATGCAGACCAAGGGTCTGATATTTTAGCCATTTTGGCACGAGGGGTTTGTGGTCAATGAATGCTGTGAAGTGGCCACCCTCAAGAAGAAAATGAAAATGATGGACAGCCAGGTAGAGGCCAAGAAGCCTATGGTCAAAAGTGTCACTTCCTTTCGGGTGGACAGAGCTGCCGGCTGAAGATGGTGAACAGCTGCCACAGGCCTCTGACCAGCTGTCATGCACAGCACCCAGAGCACAGTCTGAGGCTATGGGTGCACTGGGAAGCAGGAGCATCAGTAGGGTTGTGTTAGAAAGAACTCATCTGGTGTCATCAAATGCCCAGGTCATGTCTGCTGACCAGTCAAGCACGTGATTAGGGATATTGCCTTTCAGCGCACTTTAGAGGGGAAACACAAGTGCAGCAGCTTGTAGAATGAGATAGAAATTCACCTTGTCTAAAAACTCCTGTAGTTTTTTAGCAGTGCAGGGCAGTAGGAAATCCGTAATAGTTGCTATCTTTGATGGGAGGTTGTTTTGCTCCTTCTGCGGAGAAAGTCAATGGTTGACAACCTAAACTGGCATTTAGCAGGGTTAATAATCAACCAGCATTGGCTTAAGGGCACAAAAAGTGTGTGGAGATTGCTAGTCAGGGATAGTATCATGGCTGCAGAAAAGCAGGAAGTCATGAAGGGATTGTCTACTGAGTCAGTGAGGGTGGCAGTCAGAATCAGGTTTTTTTATAGACATCCCCCACCCCCCAATAGTAACAGAGGCATCGGGGAGCAGATAGGGAGGCGGATCCTTGAACGGTGCAGTAATAACAGGATTGTTGTGATGGGTAACTTTAACTTTCCTAATATTGACTGGCATTTCCTTAGAGTGAAGGGTTTAGATGGAGTGGAGTTTGTTAGGTGTGTTCAGGAAGGTCTCCTGACACAATATGTATGTAGATAAGCCTACAAGAGGAGAAGCTGTAGTTGATCTGGTATTGGTATCTGGTCAGGTGTCAGATCTCTCAGTGGGAGAGCATTTTGGAGGTAGTGACCATAACTCTATCAACTTTACCATAGCGCTAGAGAGGGATAGGGGCAGGCAATATGAGAAAATATTTAATTGGGATGGGGAGATACGATGCTATTTGGCAGGAACTGGGAGCAGATGTACTCAGGGAAATACACGGCAGAAATATGGCAAATATTCAGGGAACATTTGCATTGAATTCTGCATAGATACTGAATGGTCCATTGAAGCAGGGAAAGGATGGTAGAGTTAAAGAACCATGGTGTACAAAGGATGTAAAACATCTAGTTCAGAAGAAAAGAAAAGCTTATGAAAGGTTCAAGAAACTAGGTACTGTTAGAGCTCTAGAAAATTACAAGGTTGCCAAGAAGGAGCTTAAGAATGAAATTGGGAGAGCTAGAAGGGGTCATGAGAAGGCCTTGGTGAGCAGGATTAAGGAAAACCCCATGTGAAGAGCAAGAGGATGAGCCATGTGAGACTAGGACCAATCAGCAGCGATAGTGGAAACATGTGCATGGAGCTGGAGGAGGTAGCAGAGGTACTTAATGAATATCTTGCTTCAGTATTCACCAGTTAAAACACCTTGGCAATTGTGGGGATGACTTGCAGTGGACTGAAACACTTGAGCATACAGACATTAAGAAAGAGGATGTGCTGGAACTTTTGAAAAGCCTTGTTAGATAACTTGCCAGGTCAGGACTAGATGTACCCCAGGCTACTGTGGGAAGCGAGGGAGGAGATTGCTGAGTCTCTGGCAATGATCTTTACATCATCAATAGGGACGGGAGAAGTACTGGAGGATTGGAGGGTTGCAAATGTTGTTCCCTTTTTCAAGAAAGGGAGTAGAGATAACCCAGGAAATTATAGACCAGTGTTTATATTATAGTCTGACTTCAGTGGTGGGCAAGTTGTTGGAGAAGATCCTGAGAGGCAGGATTTATGAGCATTTGGAGAGACATAAGCTGATTACGGATAATCAGCATGGCTTTGTCAAGGGCAGGTCATGCCTTATGATATTGACTGAGTTTTTTTTGAGGATGTAACAAAACACATTGATGAAAGTAGAGCAGTGGGTGTGGTGTATATGGATTTCAGTAAGGCATTTGATAAGGTTCCCCATGCAAGGCTCATTCAAAAAGCAAGGAAGCATGGGACCCAAGGAGACCTGGCTTGTGGATCCCGTTTCTACCTCCTACCCAAGATCCACAAACCTGCCTGTCCTGGCCGACCTATTGTCTCAGCTTGCCCCTGCCCCACCGAACTCGTTTCTGCATACCTCGACACTGTTTTATCACCCCTTGTTCAATCCCTTCCGACCTATGCTCGTGACACTTCTCACGCTCTTAAACTTTTCAATGATTTTAAGTTCCCTGGCCCCCACCGCTTTATTTTCACCATGGATGTCCAGTCCCTATATACTTCCATCCCCCATCAGGAAGGTCTCAAAGCTCTACGCTTCTTTTTGGATTCCAGACCTAATCAGTTCCCCTCTACCACCACTCTGCTCCATCTAGCAGAATTAGTCCTTACTCTTAATAATTTCTCCTTTTGCTCCTCCCATTTCCTCCAAACTAAAGGTGTAGCTATGGGCACCCGTATGGGTCCTAGCTATGCCTGCCTTTTTGTTGGGTTTGTGGAACAATCTATGTTCCGTGCCTATTCTGGTATCTGTCCCCCACTTTTCCTTCGCTACATCGACGACTGCATTGGTGCTGCTTCCTGCACGCATGCAGAACTCGTTGACTTTATTAACTTTGCCTCCAACTTTCACCCTGCTCTCAAGTTTACCTGGTCCATTTCCGACACTTCCCTCCCCTTTCTAGATCTTTCTGTCTCTGTCTCTGGAGACAGCTTATCCACTGATGTCTACTATAAGCCTACTGACTCTCACAGCTATCTGGACTATTCCTCTTCTCACCCTGTCTCTTGCAAAAACGCCATCCCCTTCTCGCAATTCCTCCGTCTCTGCCGCATCTGCTCTCAGGATGAGGCTTTTCATTCTAGGACGAGGGAGATGTCTTCATTTTTTAAAGAAAGGGGCTTCCCTTCCTCCACTATCAACTCTGCTCTTAAACGCATCTCCCCCATTTCACGTACATCTGCTCTCACTCCATCCTCCCACCACCCCACTAGGAATAGGGTTCCCCTGGTCCTCACCTACCACCCCACCAGCCTCCGGGTCCAACATATTATTCTCCGTAACTTCCGCCACCTCCAACGGGATCCCACCACTAAGCATATCTTTCCCTCCCCCCCTCTCTCTGCATTCTGCAGGGATCGCTCCCTACACAACTCCCTTGTCCATTCGTCCCCCCCATCCCTCCTCACTGATCTCCCTCCTGGCACTTATCCGTGTAAGCGGAACAAGTGCTACACATGCCCTTACACTTCCTCCCTTACCACCATTCAGGGCCCCAAACAGTCCTTCCAGGTGAGGCATCACTTCACCTGTGAGTCGACTGGGGTGATACACTGCGTCCGGTGCTCCCGATGTGGCCTTTTATATATTGGTGAGACCCGACGCAGACTGGGAGACCGCTTCGCTGAACATCTACGCTCTGTCCGCCAGAGAAAGCAGGATCTCCCAGTGGCCACACATTTTAATTCCACATCCCATTCCCATTCTGACATGTCTATCCACGGCCTCCTCTACTGTAAAGATGAAGCCACACTCAGGTTGGAGGAACAACACCTTATATTCCGTATGGGTAGCCTCCAACCTGATGGCATGAACATTGACTTCTCTAACTTCCGCTAGGTCCCACCTCCCCCTCGTACCCCATCTCTTACTCTTTTTTATGCACACATTCTTTCTCTCACTCTCCTTTTTCTCCCTCTGTCCCTCTGAATATACCTCTTGCCCATCCTCTGGGTCACCTCCCCCCCGTCTTTCTTCCCGGACCTCCTGTCCCATGATCCTCTCGTATCCCCTTCTGCCTATCACCTGTCCAGCTCTCGGCTCCATCCCTCCCCCTCCTGTCTTCTCCTATCATTTTGCATCTCCCCCTCCCCCTCCAGCTTTCAAATCCCTTACTCACTCTTCCTTCAGTTAGTCCTGACGAAGGGTCTCGGCCTGAAACGTCGACTGCGCCTCTTCCTATAGATGCTGCCTGGCCTGCTGCGTTCACCAGCAACTTTGATGTGTGTTGCTTGAATTTCCAGCATCTGCAGAATTCCTGTTGTTTGTGGATCCAGAATTGGCTTGCCCACAGAAGGCAAAGGGTGGTTGTAGATGGTTCATATTCTGCATGGAGGTCGGTGGCCAGTGGTGTTCTGCAGGGATCTGTTCTAGGAACCCACCTCTTTGTGATTTTTATAAATGACCTGAATGAGGAAGTAGATGGGTGAGTTAGTAAGTTTGCTGATGACACAAAAAACATAAACATAGAACATAGAAATCTACAGCACATTACAGGCCCTTTGGCCCACAATGTTGTGCCGACCATGTAACTTACTCTAGAAACTGCTTAGAATTACCCTAGGGTATAGCCCTCTATTTTTCTAAGCTCCATGTTCCTATCTAAGAGGCTCTTAAAAGATCCTATTGTATCCTTTTATTGTATAAAAGTTGGGGTGTTGTGGATAGTCTGGAGGGTTGTCAGAGGTTACAGTCGGACATCAATAGGATACAGAACTGGGCTGAGAAGTGGCAGATGGAGTTCAATCCAGCTAAGTGTAAAGTGGTTAATTTTGGTAGGTCAAATTTGAAGACAGAATATATTGATGGTAAGAGTCTTGGCAGTGTGGAGGGTCAGAGGATCAGAGAGATCAGTGGTTTGGGGGGTTGGATGAAGAAGAAATATGGAGAATTTTGATATCTAGAATTTTAAGATGGAGAGGTCTAGGACACTCAAAAGCTGCTGTACAGGTTGGTAGTGTTGTTAAGAAGGGGTATGGTGTGATGGCCTTCATCAACCGTGGGACTGAGTTCAAAAGCCGTGAGGTAATGTTACAGCTATACAAGACCTCAGTTAGACCCCAGTTGGAGTACTGTATTCAGTTCTGGTCACCTCACTACAGGAAGGATGTGGATACTATAGAGAGAGTGCAGAGGAGATTTACAAGATGTTGCCTGGATTGGGGAGCATGCTTTATGAGAATAGGACGAATGAACTTGGCCTTTTCTCCTTGGAGCGAAGAAGGATGAGAGGTGATCTGATGAAGGTGTATAAGATGATGAGAGGCATTGATCGTGTGGATAACCGGAGGCTTTTTCCCAAGGCTGAAATGGCTAACACAAGGGGGCATAGTTTTAAAGTGCTTGGAAGTAGGTGCAGGGGCAGTGTCAGAGGTAAGGTTTTCACACAGAGAGTGGTGGGTGCATGGAATGCACTGCCAGCAATGGTGGTGGAGGTGGATGCAATAGGGTCTTTGAAGAGACTCTTAGTAGGTATACGGAGTGTAGAAAAATAGAGGGCTATGTGGTAGGGTAGTTCTATGCAGTTTCTACAGTAGGCACAATATTGTGGGCAGGAGGGCCTGTGATGTACTGCTGATTTCTATTTTCTATATTATATGAGATGAGATATGTGTTCGGATTTGAATGCACTGTAGGCAAGTATGTCATCCAGGTAAACAAAAAGAAAGTCTTAAGTCTTTTAATAGAATCTATCAGCTGTTGGAAAATCTGTGCTACATTTTTCAGTCCAAACGGCATGTGCAGAATCTCAAAAAGGCCAAACAGGGTTATCACAGCTGTTTTGGAAATGTCCTCCAAGCATACCAGCACCTGATGGTAGCCCCTAACTAGATCGACTTTGACTAAGCTTGCTGAGAAGTCTTGAATGCGTGGGGCCATGTAACGATCGGGGGTTAAGGCGTTGGTAATCACCACATGGACAGCAAACACTTAGAGGATTGAAGCCCGGGGGCTATTCAACTGGCGTACAATGCAGAGTCTTTCCATATCGACAGACTTAGTCTTTGCAGTTGCCAGCTTTTCTGGATCCAGACTACGCACACGGGCCAATTGTGGTGACCCCATGTTTTGAGACTGTAGTGGAGAATGTAGACTTGGTGAGGTCTGGGAAATTCACCCAGCAGACGAGTAAACTCTCATGTGGTCATTGCGGGGATCTGACTGGGGGAGCAGGGTAACGACCCAAAGTCTTTGACATCCACATGCCGGCAGTTCTTAAGATCGACTATCAGCCCTTGGGCACATGGAAATCTGCACCAAGCAGTGGTCTAGCCACTTTAGCCAGGACTAAGTCCCGTGTGTAACGTCACTCACTGAAACAGAGCGTCACCCATCGTGTCCCGTCAGTCTGGATCTTGCTGCCGTTGGCAGCCTCCAGCAAGGTTTCATCGCTCTTTTCCTTCTTATCAATAGGCGACACTGGCAGCACACTCACTTGAGCACCCGTGTCACACAGGAAGTGTCGCCCTGAATGGGCGTCCGTAATAAACAGTAGACGGCCCCAGCAGCTGGAACTCATGGTGTTCACAGGCCTCTGATATCCCGATGCGCTGGCACTGTCGAAGCTGCAAGGCAGTCAGCACTTTCTAGCGTTCCTACCCAAGTGTGCATGGTGAAAGCACAGGCCTGACATCCACCGTTTCGCAGCCGTGGGCTTCCTTATGTTGGGGGCCTTGCTGACCGGCCTTATTGAGGTACAGAAAGGAGGAGGAATGATGCATCACTGCCTGGCTGAGTGTAGACTATCAGCTATCCTAGCAAGCTCCCTGTCGTCCTGCACGAGTTCATTAGCGAGGGCTCACGAACTGGATCAGGCATTTGCTGCATGAAATGTTCTTCAAAGATAAAACAAGGATGGCGATTTCCCAGGAGAGACAGGGTGTGGTCCATTATCACCAATGGCTTGGCATCACCGAAGCCGGGCAAGGAGAGTGACTGTTCAGTGCACTCAAACTCCAATAGTCCTAAAGTCTGTGAAAGGTGAGTTTCCAGCAATCGGCATTTATTGTGCTCGGGTGGGGGTGCAAGCAGACATCCTCTTGGCACTGTTGCCGCTGTGGAGTTGCTGAGTGACACTACCATGGTGTCATCCGTGAAGATTTCTCGTAGGGCAAACTGGGTCTCTGCTGGCAACCGCATTTTGCTCCCAAAACTCCGGCAGTTTCAAAGTGACTGCATTTGCTGACATATTCCATAACTCTGGAATTGTCCTAGAGCATCTAGGAAATAAAACAAAGTGATGTTTAATGAAATCCACAACACATTTTATTGAACTCCAAAACCCTCACAACAAAAGCGTGCTAAAAGCCGTTTACATAATCACTGCCTCACATCAGACCAGCCTCTTAAAGCGAAACCACAACTCAGTGTTGGTGGCTGTGAACTCAGTACGTTTCTCCCAATTACTTCACCCTACAATTGTTTTACTTTGTACAACTTCAATGCACTGTTGACTATTGATCTGTACGAATGTATGCAAGACAAGGTATTTCACTGTACATGTGACAATAACAAACTAATTTACCAGTTTACTAATACCTCTTCCGTTCCTGTCCAAAACACTAATGTATATAGCCAACATTAAGTGTCTCACTACTGATCCCAGTGATACATCACTGGTCACAAGCAACCCACCACTATCAGCCACTGCCTCCTCTCACCAAGCTAATCTTGGATCCAATTTGCCAACTTGAATCCCATTAGCTCTAAGCTTTTGGACTAGTTTCCCATGCAAGACCTTGGTGTGGCCTTTTTGTCCATGTATCTACATTTTTTAAAATTTAGAGATAGTGTGGCCCTTCGAGCTCAGCAACTCCTGATTTAACACTAGCCTAATCATGGGACAACTTACAATAACCAATTAACCTAGAACCAGTACATTTTTGGACTGTGGGAGGAGACCAGAGCACCCAGAGGAAACCCTCATGTTCCTCGGGAGGTCATACAGACTCCTTACTGATGACATCAGAATTGAACTCTGAACTCTGATGCCCCGAGCAGTAATAGCATCCTGCTAACCAATCCACTACCATGGCAACCAATCCACCACATTGTCTTCATTAGCACATTTGTTAACTTATCAAAAACTTCATTCAAATTGAATGGACAGCAAATTCCTCCCATTGGGTCTGCTCCACCATTCCATCACTGCTGATCTATGATCCCACTCAACTTCATACACCTGCCTTCTCACCATAACCTTTGATGCCCTGACCGATCAGGAAACAATCAACTTCCGCCTTAAATATTCCACAGACTTGGCCTCCACTGCAGTCTGCGGCAGAGCATTCCACAGATCTACTACTCTCTGGCTAAAAGAATTCCTCCTTATCTCTGGTTTAAAAGGTCACCCACCCAGAATGAGAGGCTGTGCCCTCTAGTTCTGGATATCCCCACGGTAGGAAATACCTTCTCCACATTGACCTTATCTAGTCCTTTCAACATTCAGTAGGTTTCAATGAGAACCTCCCACATTCTTCTAAATTCCAGTGAGTACAGGCCCGAAGCTGCCAAATGCTCCTAATTTGTTAACCCTTTCATTCCCAGAATAATCCTCGTGAACCTCTTCTGGACTCTACAATGACAAATCATCCCTTCTGAGATATGAGGCCCAAAACTTTTGACAATACTCCATGTGCAGTCTGACTATTGTTTTATAAAGCCTCAGCATTAACTCCTTGGTTTTATATTCTATTTCCCTTGAAATAAATGCCCAACATTGCATTTGCCTTCTTTACCGCAGACTCAACCTGTAAATTAACCTTCTGGGAGTCTTGCATAAGGACTCCTAAGTCCCTCTGCACCTCTGATGTTTGAACCTTCTTGCCATTTAGATAATAGTCTGCACTATTTTTCCTTTTAGCAAAATGTATTATCATACATTTCCCAACACTGTATTCCATCTGCCACTTTTTTGCCCATTCGTCCAAGACCTGCTGCAATTGCGTTGCTTCCTCAGCACTACCTACCCCTCCACCTATCTTCTTATCAACCGCAAATTTTGCCAAAGCCATCAATTCCATTATCCAAACAAAGTGAAAAGCAGCAGACCCAATACTGACCCCTGAGGAATGCCAATAGTTACTAGTAGCCAACCCCCTTTATTCCCACTTGCTGCCTCCTGCCTGTCAGCCATTCCTCTAAGCATGCCAGTATCTTTCATGTAATACCATGGGACTTTATATTATTGAGCAGCCTTATGTGTGCATCTTATCAAATGCCTTCTGAAAATCCAAGTAAATGACATCCACTACCTCTCCTTTATCCACCCTGCTTGTTACTTCCTCGAAAAACTCTGACAGATTTGTCAGGCAAGATTTCTCTTTACAGAATCTATGCTGACTTTGACTTATTTTATCATTAGTCTCCAAGTACCCTGAAACTTCATCCTTAATAATAGACTCCAATACTTTCCCAACCATTGTTGGTGGAATCTCAGGTGGTGACGAGAGGGTGTACAGGAGTGAGATATGCCAACTAGTGGAATGGTGCCACAGCAACAACCTGGCACTCAACGTCAGGAAGACAAAAGATCTGATTGTGGACTTCAGGAAGGGTAAGACAAAGGTTCACATACCATTCCTCAGAGAGGGATCAGAAGTGGAGAGAGTGAGCAGTTTCAAGTTCCTGGGTGTCAAGATCTCTGAGGATCTAACCTAGTCCCAACATATCGATGTAGTTATAAAGAAGGCAAGACAGCGGCTATACTTCATTAAGAATTTGAAGAGATTTGGCATGTCAACAAATACACTCAAAAACTTCTATAGTTGTACTGTGGAGAGCATTCTGACAGGCTGCATCACTGTCTGGTATGGAGGGGCTACTGCACAGGACCAAAAGAAGCTGCAGAGGGTTGTAAATCTAGTCAGCTCTATCTTGGGTACTAGCCTACAAAGTACCCAGGACATCTTTAGGGAACGGTGTCTCAGAAAGGCAGCGTCCATTATTAAGGACCTCCAGCACCCAGTGCATGCCCTGTTCTCACTGTTACCATCAGGTAGGAGGTACAGAAGCCTGAAGGCACACACTCAGTGATTCAGGAACAGCTTCCTCCCCTCTGCCATCCGATTCCTAAATGGACATTGAATCTTTGGACACTGCCTCACTTTTTTTTAATATACAGTATTTCTATTTTTGCAGGTTTTTAAAATCTATTCAATATACATATATAGTAGTTAATTTACTTGTTTATTTATTATTATTATTACTTTATTTATTAATGTTATTTTCTTCTCTCTGCTAGATTATGTATTGCGTTGAACTGCTGCTGCTAAGCTAACAAATTTCACGTCACATGCCAGTGATAATAAACCTGATTCTGATTCTGATTCTGATTCTGATTCTGAAGTATCTGTTAATATCATGCACCATTTCTTTGCCCCCATTACTTACCTCACCAGCATCATTTTCCAGTGGTCCAATATCAACTCTCACCTCCCTTTTACTCCTTATATAACTGAAAAAAACTTGTAGTATCCTGCTTTATATTATTGGCTAGTTTTCCCTCGTATTTCATCTTTTCCTTTATAGCTTTTTTAGTTGCTTTTGTTAAATTTTAAAAGCTTCCCAATCATCCAGCTTCTCATTCACTTGTGCTACCTTATATGCCCTTTCCTTGGTTTTTTTTGCAGTTCTTAACTTCTCGTCAGCCATGGTTGCCCACCCCTGCCATTTGAGAACTTCTTCCTCTGTGGGACATTTCTATCCTTCACCTTGTGAAATATTCAGCCATCTCTGCTCCTGGAGAGGTTGGACAAATCTGGGTTATTTCCCTGGGCCAGTGGAGACTGAGGGGAGACCTGATAGAAGTTTGTAAAATTATGAGAGATGTATACTGTATCTCGAGAGCCAGTATCTTTTCCAAGGGTTGAAATGTCTGACATCAGAGGACATGCATTTAGAGTGAGAGGGGGAAAATTTCAAAGGAGATGTGTAGGGTTTGTCGTTTACACAGAGAGTGATGGGTGCCTGGAACACACTGCAGGAGTGGTGGTGCGTGTATGTTCAACAGAGACATTTAAGACATCTTTACGTAGGCACATGAATATCTGCAGAATATGAACCACGTGCAGAGAAAAGGAATCAGGTGTCTTTAGTACAGTACAACATTGTGGGTCGAAGGGCCTGTTCCCTTTATTTAGAGATACGCCGCGGAACAAGGCCCTCCACCCCAACCAGCTCCACCGCCCGGCAACCAAACCATTTAACCCTAGCCTAATCGCTGGATAATTTACAATGGCCAATTTGCCTGCTAACCAGGAGGGAATCAAATCACTCAGAGGAAACCCAAGCAGTTACGGAGAAAACATACAAGCTCTTTACAGATAGCTCTGGAACTGAACTCCATCCTCTGAGCGGTAATAACATTTGCTAACAGCTACGCCACTGTATCGTTCTGTGTTTACGGAAATTACACACACAGACGGTTCAATAATTAGCTGTGTGAAAAACCGCCCAGAGATCCAAGTGCACTGAGTGGCCACTTTATTAGGTGCATCCTATAAAGTGGCACTGAGGGTATGTTTGTGGTCTTCTGCTACTGTAGCCCGTCCACGTCAAGGTTCAACACGCTGTGTGTTCAGTGATGATCTTCTGCACACCACTGTTGTAACGCATGGTTATTTGAGTTACTGTCACTTTCCAGTCAGCTTGAACCAGTCTGGCTATTCTCCTCTGACCTCTCTCATTAAGAGGGCATTTTCACCCACAGAACTACCATTCCCCGGCTGTTTTTTTTTGTTTCTCGTACGATTACCTGTAAACTCCAGAGAGAGTTGTGTGTGAAAATCCCAGATCAGCAGTTTCTGAGATACTCAAACCACCCAGTCTGGCACCAACAATCATTCCCTGGCCAAAGTCACTTAGATCACATTTCTCCCCCAGTCTGAACAACAACTGAACCTCTTGACCATGTCTACATTCATCTCTGCATTGAGTGCTGCCACGTGATTTGCATTGATGAGCAGGTGGACAGTGCAACTGATAAAGTGGCCACTGGGTGTATGATTGATCCAGCAGTTCTACTTTAACCACAGCACGGGCTCCAAGAATTTGGTCAAACACAACTTTGCTTTGATCCTTTGGTTTGACAGGAACAGCAGAGAGAGGAATATCCCAGGCCAGGGGGCTACATACTGAGGGATATCTCAGGCCAGGGGGCTACATACTGAGGGATATCTCAGGCCAGGGGGGCTACATACTGAGGGTTATCTCAGGCCAGGGGCTACATACTGAGGGATATCTCAGGCCAGGGGGCTACATACTGAGGGATATCCCAGGCCAGGGGGCTACATACTGAGGGATATCCCAGGCCAGGGGGCTACATACTGAGGGGTATCCCAGGCCAGGGAGCTACATACTGAGGGATATCTCAGGCCAGGGGGCTACACACTGAGGGATATCCCAGGCCAGGGGGCTACATACTGAGGGATATCCCAGGCCAGGGAGCTACATACTGAGGGATATCTCAGGCCAGGGGGCTACATACTGAGGGATATCCCAGGCCAGGGAGCTACATACTGAGGGATATCTCAGGCCAGGGGGCTACATATTGAGGGATATCCCAGGCCGGGGGCTACATACTGAGGGATATCTCAGGCCAGGGGGCTACATACTGAGGGATATCCCAGGCCGGGAGCTACATACTGAGGGATATCCCAGGCCGGGGGCTACATACTGAGCTGGGGCTGCTCCACGGCACCTCATAGTCGCTTTGCTTTGAGCTGCCAGAGATGTTCCGAGTCTGTCCCTGACTGAGTCTTCACTGTGAGGATGGAGACTTTGTCTCCACGACTGACACCAGAATTGGTTTATTATCATTATCACATATACTGAGGTACAGTGTAACACTTGCCTTGCCTCAGAACCCACACCACCAGGTTCAGGAACCAGCAGGCTCTTAAACCGGAGAGGGTAACTTCACTCAACCCATCGCTAAACTGTTTCTACAGCCTATGGACTCACTTTCAAGGACTCTTCATCTCATGTTTTCGATAGTTATTGCTTATTTATTTAGTATTATTATATCCTTATTTTCTTTAATTTGTATTTGCACATTGATTGTCTGTCCTGTTGAGAGCAGTTTTTCATTCCACAGATTCACCCACCCTCTGGCTAAAGAAATTCCCTGTCATTTCCATTCTGAAAGGATACCCCACTATTCTGAGGCTGGGTCCTCATAGGAAACATCCTCTCCTCACCCACACTATCAAGGCTTTTAAATATTCGATAGGTGTCAGTAAGATAACTCCTCATTCTTCTGAATTCCAGTGAGTAGAGGCCCAGAGCCACTAAACGCTCCTCATATGAGAACTCTTTGAATCCCTGAATCATTTTTGTGAACTTCCTTGTACCCTCTATAATGTCAGCACATCCATAACGTGCCCAAAACTGCTCACAATACTCCAAGTGAGGTCTCACAGTGCTTTATGAAGCCTCAATATTACATCTTTGATTTTATAATCTAGTCCTCTCAAAATGAATGCTAACATTGCATCTGCCTTCCTCACCACCAACTCAACCTGCAAATTAGCCTTTAGGGAATCCTGCCAACGACTTCCAAGTCTCTTTGCACCTCAGCTTTTTGAATTTTCTCTCCATTTAGAAAATACTCTATGCTTTTATTTCTTCTACCAAAGTGCATTACCATACACTTCTTGACACTGCATTCCACCTGCCACTTCTCTGTACATTCTCCTAATCTCTCTAAATCCTTCAGTAGCCTCTCCATTTCCTCAAAACTACATGGCCTCCACCTACTTTGTATCATTCGCAAACTTAGCACAAAGTTGGACATATATACAGTATGTACGTTGAACTTCAGATCATTACACAGTTGCATCTGTGGAGGGAAATGTACGATCAACATCTCAGTTCAAGACCGTTCATCAGGACTTCTTCATTCCAGGTGAAGAGTCTCAACCCAAACTGTCGACTCTCCGTCTCTCTCCGTCTGACCCACTGAGTTCCTTCAGCACCCCAGTTTTCTGTCTCTGGTTCACTGATACAGTGTGCCACATCTATCAGTATTGGATTTCATCTGCCAGACCGTTGGAGAGGTATAGTATGAAACAGGCCCTACAGCCCATCAAGTTTGTACTGTCACACCGACCATCAAGCTCCATTCACCCCACATTGTCTTCAAGTCCTCCCATTCTACCCCTCACCCACACACTGAGGGCAATGTATAGCAGCCAATTAAACCACCAGCCAGCAGGTCCTTGGGATGTGGAAAGAAATGGGAGCACCAGGAAGCAGGTGGGAGGGGATTCCACATGGTCACAGGGAGAACGTGCAAACTCCACACAGAGAGCTGAGGTCCCAAGGGGCTGTAGCCTTTCTCCTCTGCCACAAGCACCTGAGGAAACATGAGCTGGGTATCAGCTCGGGAAAGCAGAGAGTGGGTGCCTGGCACTGTGACTCAGGGAAATGCACAAATGGACAGGCTGAACTAGATGGACAGAATGGCCACTGTGCAGCATCACCAACACAAGCCAGGCCCTGTCCACGACTCATTCAGTACAGGGATGTTAAACATGTCCTCTTCTCATAATATAGAGATGGAGAGGAATACAGCATGCAAATAGGCCCTTCGGCCCATTGAGTCTGTTCCAACTCTCTACCACCTATTCAATCCCATTACTTGCTCCCCACTACATTCTTATCAACTCCTCCTAGATCCACCTACACACAGGGGACAACTTACAGTGGCCAGTTAATCCACCAGCCTACACATCTTTGCAATGTGGCAGGGAGCCGAGCACCCAGGTGAAAGCCACATGATCTGAGGGAGAAGGTGCAAACTCCACACAGACAATGCCCGAGGTCAGGATTGAACCCATGTGTCTGGTGTTACGAGGCAGCAGCTCGACCCACTGTGCCACCTTGCCATCTCTGTCTGTCCCTTCACCATCTCTGTAACTGCCCCTCACTGTCCATTGTTCGGACGTTGGGGCTGTGTTGCTACGTTAGAGAGAGAAAGGAAAGGGTAACCTGTAACAAACATGATTCCTCCAAAAGTGAAATCAATGTTCACGTAACATCAGGAGAGAGTTGTCATTTGATCAGAAGTGTGCTGGTGAAAATAGGGTTAGCTTTGTGACAATTCAGACCCAAGAGATCCATCCTGTTCCACTGCAAGAGATGTCATTTAAACAACAATTGTCAGCGTTGTCCCTCCAGTAGTGATTTCACGGACAGTTTTGTGTTCCCACAGACAGCAGGAAGGGTGGGCTATCGCTTTGAAGTAAGCATTACATCAAGGCAATTCAACACAGCGCAGTCCCAGGAGGGTGTTGCACCCCCGTGTGGGTGGACAGGCCGCACGTTTACTGACTGATCAAATCAGTTCGTGAGGACAGGAGAGACCACAGGGGCGTCTACCAGCATTATTGGCGAAAAGCCAGACCCCAACATAAACAAAACTCAGGTCCAGCTGTACTAGGAAGACTGGGCCGACAAGTGCATGTTTCAGATGTGGGAAGGTGTTTTAATGGCATAAGCTGTAATGACATGCTGGTGGCGGTTTAATTTTAGCTTTCAGTCTATAGCTGAGGTTTCAGCAGAGTCGGCAAAGCTCTACAGCAGAGAAACAAACCCTTCAGCCCATCAAGTCTTTAACTAGAGGGTGAGGAATCTAGGAAATTCATTGCCACATCAAGCATCCCAGGGTACAGAAAGAAATAGCAGAAGTTATAGTAGAGGCTTTGTTGAACATTTGCCAAAATTCTCTGGACTCTCGGCAGGTCCCAGCGGATTGGAAGGCAACAAATGTCACGCTGCTGTTCAAAAAATGATGTAGGCAAAAGGCAGGTAACTATAGGCCAGTTAGTTTAACATCTGTAGTTGGGAAAATGCTTGAAGCTATCACTAAAGAGGAAATAGCGAGACATCTGGCAAGAAATGGATCCATCAGGCAGACGCAGCATGGATTCAGCAAAGACAGGTCCTGTTTGACAAATTTACTGGAGTTCTTTGAGGATATAACGAGCAGAGTGGATAGGGGGGAATGGATGGACTTTATTTACTTGGATGTCCAGAAGGCATTTGAAAAGGTGCTGCATAAAGGACTTATCCATAAGATAAGGATGCATAGAGTTGGGGTGATGTATTAACATGGATAGAGGATTGGTTAACCAATAGAAAGCAGAGAATTGGTGTTTCTCTGGTTGGCAATCAGTGGCGAGCAGTGTGCCACAGGGGTCAGTGCTGGCCCCGCAACTGTTCACGATATACAGTACATTAGTGATCTGGAAGAGAGGAGTGAGTGTAGTGTATCTAAGTTTGCTGATGACACTAATTTGAGCGGAAAAGCAAATTATGCAGAAGATACGGAGTCTGCAGAGAGATATAAGTAGGTTAAGTGAATGGACAAGGGTCTGGCAGCTGCTACGATGTTGGTAAATGCGAGGTCATCCACTTTGGAAGGGAAAATGGAAGAGCAGATTATTATTTAAATGGTAAAAAAAATTACAGCATGCTGCTGTGCAGAGGGACTTGGGAGTGCTTGTGCATGAATCACAAACGGTTGGTTTGCAGGTGCAGCAGGCTATCAAGAAGGCAAATGGGATATTGGCCTTCATTGCTAGAAGGATCCAATAAAGCAGTGAAGGCTACCTCAGCAAAAATATTTAAGACAAGGTTGGATAGAGTTTAAGGGAATTTAGGGTTACAGGGAAAAGGCAGGCAGGTTGAATGAGAGAACAGGACTGCTCCAGCTCCAGCTCCTGCTCCTATTTCTTATGTTCTTAAGTCATTGTATATTTAAAGCAGAGCTTGATAGGTTCTTGGTCAGTCAGGGCATCAAAGGTTATAGGATGAAGGCAGAAGAATGGGGTTGCGAGGGATAGTAAATCAGTCATTATAGAATGGTGAAGCAGACTCAATGGGCCGAATGGTCTAATTCTGTTACTACTTATGGTCTAGACCACTTGGCAAGCTTTCATATCCTTCATCATTTGCCCACCAAGCCCCAGTCTTAGTGTCATCTACATAAAGCAAAGAACATAGAAATCTACAGCACGTTACAGGCCCTTTGGCCCACAATGTTGTGCCAACCATGTAATCTACTCTAGAGAATTTCCCTAGCGCATAGTCCTCTATTTTCCTAAGCTCCATGTACCTATCTAAGAGTCTCTTAAAAGACCCTATTGTATCCGCCTCCACCACCTTTGCTGGCAGCCCATTTCACACACCCACCACTCTCTGTGTGAAAAACTTACCTCTGACATCCCTCTTGTACCTACTTCCAAGCACCTTAAAACTATGCCCCCTTGTGTTAGCCATGTCAGCCCCGGGAAAAAGCTTCTGACTATCCACACAATCAATTCATCTCTTCATCTTATACACATCTGTCAGGTCATCTCTCTTCCTCGGTCGCTCCAAGGAAAAAAGGCCGAGTTCACTCAACCTATTCTCAGAAGACACTCTCTCCAATCCAGGAAACATCCTTGTAGATCTCCTCTGCACTCTCTCTATAGTATCCACATCCTTCCTGTAGTGACGTGACCAGAACTGAACACAGTACTCCAAGTGGGATCTGACCAGGGTCTTATATAGCTGTAACATTACTTCACAGCTCCTAAACCCAATCCCACAATTGATGAAGGCCAGCACAGCATATGCCTTCTTAACAACACTGTCAACCTGCACAGCAGCTTTGATTGTCTTATGGACACAAACCCCAAGATCTTGCTGATCCTCCACACTGCCAAGAGTCTTCCCATTGATATTATATTCCGTCTTCAAGTTTGACCTTCCAAAATGAACTACTTCACATGTATCTAGGTTGAAATCTATCTGCCATTTCTCAGCCCAGTTCTGCATCCTATCAATGTCGTGCTGTAACCTCTGATATCCCTCCAGAATATCCACAACACCCCCACCCTTCGTGTCATCAGCGAATATACTAATCCACCCTTCTACTTCTTCATCCAGGTCACTTATAAAAATAACAAAGAGGATGGGTCCCAGAGCAGATTTCTGCGGAACACCACTGGTCACGGACCTCCATGCTAAATACGAACCATCTAAAACATATTGGTACCAATGACATAGGGAGGAGGTCCTGAAAGCAGACTACAAGGAGTTAGGAAGGAAGTTGAGAAGCAGAACCTCAAAAGTAGTAATCTCGGGATTACTGCCTGTGAAACGTGACAGTGAGTATGGGAATAGAGTGAGGTGGAGGATAAATGCGTGGCTGAGGGATTGGAGCAGGGGGCAGGGATTCAAATTTCTGGATCATTGGGACCTCTTTTGGGGCAGGTGTGATCTGTTCAAAAAGGACGGGTTGCACCTGAATCCCAGGGGACCAATATCCTGGCAGGGAGGTTTACTAAGGCTATTGGGGAGAGTTTAAACTAGAAATGCTGGGGGGTGGGAACCGAACTGAAGAGACGGAGGAAGAGGTGGTTGGCTCACAAATAGAGAAAGCTTGGAGACAGTGCGAGAGGGAGGATAGGCAGGTAATAGAGAAGGGATGCGCTCAGACCAATGGTTTGAGATGTGTCCATTTTAATGCAAGGAGTATTATGAACAAAGGGGATGAACTTAGAGCGTGGATTAGTACTTGGATCTATGATGTTGCGGGCATAAAAGAGATTTGGATGGCTCAGATGCACGAATGGTTACTTTGAGTTCCAGGCTTTAGATGTTTCAGAAAGGACAGGGAGGGAGGCAAAAGAGGTGGGGGCATAGCACTGCTGATCAGAGATAGTGTCACGGCTGCAGAAAAGGAGGAAGCCATGGAGGGATTGTCTATGGAGTCTCTGTGGGTGGAAGTTAGGAACAAGAAGGGGTCAATAACTCTACTGGGTGATTTTTATAGACCACCCAATAGTAACAGGGACATCGAGGAGCAGATAGGGAGACAGATTCTGGAAAGATGTTGTCGTGGTGGGAGATTTTAATTTCCCAAATATCGATTGGCATCTCCCTACAGCAAGGGGTTTAGATGGGGTGGAGTTTGTTAGGTGTGTTCAGGAAGGTTTCTTGACACAATATGTAGATAAGCCTACAAGAGGAGAGGCTGTACTTGATCTGGTATTGGGAAATGAACCTGGTCAGGTGTCAGGTCTCTCAGTGGGAGAGTATTTTGGAGATAGTGATCACAATTCTATCTCCTTTACCATAGCATTGGAGAGGGATAGGAACAGACAAGTTAAGGAAACGTTTAATTTAAGTAAGGGGAAATGTGAGGCTGTCAGGCAGGAACTTGGAAGCATAAATTGGGAACAGATGTTCTCAGGGAAATGTATGGAAGAAATACTTTCAGTATGCTGGATGAACTCAGCAGGTCAAGCAGCATCAGTTAGAAGTGATGAGTCGACGTTTCGGGCCAGAACCCTTCGTCAGGACTGAAGAATGAAAGATGGGGAAGGATTTGAAGAATGCTTGTAGCTTTGGTTGAAAGACCAGTAATTTGAAAGACAAAGGGGTGGGGGAGGAGAAGCATCGACGTCATAGCCCTGAAAACAATGGGTAGTAGTAGAAGGAGGCGGAACCAAGAGGGAGGTGATAGGCAGCTGGGGGAGGGGGCAGAGTGAAATAGGGATAGAGGAAGGGATGGGGAGGGAATTACCGGAAGTTGGAGAACTCTATGTTCATACCAAGGGGCTAGAGACTACCTAGATGGTATATGAGGTGTTGCTCCTCTAACCTGAGTTTAGCCTCATCATGGCAGTAGAGGAGGTCATGTATGGACATATCTGAATGGGAGTGGGAAGCAGAGTTGAAGTGGGTGGCTACCGGGAGATCCTGTCTGTTGTGGCGGATGGAGTGGAGGTGCTCGACGAAGCGGTCCCCCAATCTGCGTCGGGTTTCACCGATGTAGAGGAGGCCGCACCGGGAGCACCTGATGCGATAGAGAACCCCAACAGACTCACAAGTGAAGTGTTGCCTCACCTGGAAGGACTGTTTGGGGCCCTGAATCGTTGCAAGAGATGAAGTGTAAGGACAGGTGTAGCACTTACGCTTACAGGGATAAGTGCCGGGTGGGAGATCAGTGGGGATGGACGTGCGGATAAGGGAGTAGCGGAGGGACCAATCCCTGCGGAAGGCAGAAAGGGGTGGAGAGGGAAAGATGTGCTTAGTGGTGGGGTCCTGTTGAAGGTGGCGGAAGTTGCGGAAGATAATGTGCTGGATCCGGAGGCTGGTGGGGTGGTAGGTGAGGACAAGGGGAACTCTGTCCCTGTTGTGGTGGCGGGAGGATGGGGTGAGGGCTGAAGTGCGGGAAATGGAGGAGATGCGAGTGAGGGCATCATTGACGACAGCAGAAGGGAAACCACGATCCTTAAAGAAAGAGGACATTTGAGATGTCCTGGAACGGAAAGCCTCATCCTCAGAGCAGATGCAGCGGAGACGGAGGAACTGGGAATAGGGAATGGCATTTTTGCATGTGGCGGGGTGGGAAGAGGTATAGTCGAGGTAGTTATGAGAGTTAGTGGGCTTGTAGAAGATGTCAGTGGACAGTCTGTCTCCAGAGATGGAGACCGAGACATCGAGAAAGGGGAGAGAAGAGTCCGAGATAGAGCAAGAGAATTTGAGGGCTGGGTGGAAGTTTGAAGTAAAGTCGATGAAATTGACGAACTCAGCATGGGTGCAGGAAGCAGCACCAATGTAGTCGTCAATGTAGCGAAGAAAAAGTTGGAGAGCAGTACCAGAATAGGTTTGGAGCACAGACTGTTCTGCATCTCCTCCATTTCCCGCACTTTGGCCCCCACCCCATCCTCCCGCAACGACAACAGGGACAGAGTTCCCCTTGTCCTCACCTACTACTCCACCAGCCTCCGGATCCAGCACATTATCCTCCGCAACTTCCGCCACCTTCAACAGGATCCCATCACTAAGCACATCTTTCCCTCTCCACCCCTTTCCACTTTCCACAGGGATTGGTCCCTCCGCGACTCCCTTATCCGCACGTCCATCCCCACTAATCTCCCACCCGGCACATCCCTGTAAGTGTAAGTGCTACACTTGTCCCTGCACCTCCTCTCTTGCAACCATTCAGGGCCCCAAACAGTCCTTCCAGGTGAGACAACACTTCACTTGTGAGTCTGTTGGGGTCATCTATTGCATCTGGTGCTCCCAGTGTGGCCTCCTCTACATCGGTGAAACCCGACGCAGATTGGGGACCGCTTCGTCGAGCACCTCCACTCCATCCGCCACAACAGACAGGATCTCCCAGTAGCCACCCACTTCAACTCTGCTTCCCATTCCCATTCGGATATGTCCATACATGGCCTCCTCTACTGCCATGATGAGGCTAAACTCAGGTTGGAGGAGCAACACCTCGTATACCGTCTGGGTAGTCTCCAGCCCCGTGGTATGAACATAGAATTCTCCAACTTCCAGTAATTCCCTCCCCCTCCCTTCCTCTATCCCTATTTCCCCTCCCCCAGCTCCCTTATGGTTCCGCCTCCTTCTACTACTACCCATTGTTTTCAGGGCTATGACGTCAATGCTTCCCCTCCCCCACCCCTTTGTGTTTCAAATTACTGGTCTTTCAACTGAAGCTACAAGCATTCTTCAAATCCTTCCCCATCTTTCATTCTTCAGTCCTGACGAAGGGCTCCAGCCCAAAACGTCGACTCATTGTTTCTGACTGATGCTGCCTGACCTGCTGAGTTCATCCAACGTACTGAAAGTGTTGCTTTGATCGCAGCATCTGCAGATTATTTTGTGTTTAAAATGTATGGAAGAAATGTGGCAAATGTTCAGGGGATATTTGCATGACGTTCTGCATAGGTATGTTCCAATGAGGCAGGGAAAGGATGGTAGGATACAGAAACCGTGGTGTACAAAGGCTGTTGTAAATCTAGTCAAGAAGAAAAGAAGAGCTCACGAAAGGTTCAAAAATCTCGGTAAAGGTAGAGATCTAGAAGATTATAAGGCTAGCAGGAAGGAGTTTAAGAATGAAATTAGGAGAGCCAGAAGGGGCATGAGATGGCCTTGGCGGACAGGATTAAGGAAAGTTCAAGGCATTCTACAAGTATGTGCAAAGCAAGAGGATAAGGCATGAGAGAATAGGACCAATGAAATGTGACAGCGGAAATGTGTGTATGGAACTGGAGGAGATAGCAGAGGTACTTAATGAGTACTTTGCTTCAGTATTCACTATGGAAAAGGGCCTTGGCGATTGTAGGGATGACTTACAGTGAACTGAAAAGCTTAAGCATGTAGATATGCTGGATGTGCTGGAGCTTTTGGAAAGCATCAAGTTAGGTAAATCACCGGAACCCGATGAGATGTACCCCAGGATACTGTGGGAGGCGAGGGAAGAGATTACTGAGCCTCTGGCGAAGATCTTTGTATCATCAATGGGGTTGGGAGAGGTTCCGGAGGATTGGAGGGTTGCGGATGTTGTTCCCTTATTCAAGAAAGGGAGTAGAGATAGCCCTGGAAGTTATAGACCAGTGAGTCCTACCTCAGTAAGTTGATGGAGAAGATCCTGAGAGGCAGGATTTATGAACATTTGGAGAGGTATAACATAATTAGAAATAGTCAGTATGGCTTTGTCAAGGGCAGGTCATGCCTTACGAGCCTGATTTAATTTTTTGAGGATGTGACTAAACACAATGATGAAGGTAGAGCAGTGGATGTAGTGTATATGAATTTCAGCAAGGCATTTGATAAGGTACCCCATGCAAGGCTTATTGAGAAAGTAAGGAGGCATAGGATCCAAGGGGACATTGCTTTGTGGATCCAGAACTGGCTTGTCCACAGAAGGCAAAGAGTGGTTGTAGACGGCTCATATTCTGCATGGAGGCCGGTGACCAGTGGTGAGCCTCAGGGATCTGTTCTGGGGCCCCCACACTTTGTGATTTTTATAAATGACCTGGATGAGGAAGTGGAGGGATGGGTTAGGAAATTTGCTGATGACACAAAGGTTGGGTGTGTTGTGGATAGTGTGGAGGGCTGTCAGAGGTTATAGCGAGACATCGATAAGATGCAAAACAGGGCTGAGAAGTGGCAGATGGAGTTCAACTCAGATAAGAGTGAGGTGCTCCCGATGCGGCCTTCTGTATATTGGCGAGACCCGACGCAGACTGGGAGACCATTTCGCTGAACACCTACGCTCTGTCCACCAGAGAAAGCGGGATCTCCCAGTGGCCACACATTTTAATTCCACATCCCATTCCCATTCTGACATGTCTATCCACGGCCTCCTCTACTGTAAAGATGAAGCCACACTAAGGTTGGAGGAACATTACCTTATATTCCGTCCGGGTAGCCTCCAACCTGATGGCATGAACATTGACTTCTCTAACTTCCGTTAATGCCCCACCTCCCATTCGTACTCAATCCCTTATTTATTTATTTATTTGTTTGTTTGTTTATTTATTTATTTATTCTCTCTCTCTTTTCTCCCTCTGTCCCTCTCACTTGTAATTCCTTGCCTGCTCTCCATCCTCTGGGCTCCCCTCCCCCTTTCTTTCTCCCTAGGATCCTGTCCCATGATCCTCTCCCTTCTCCAGCCTCGTATCCCTTTTGCTAATCAACTGTCCAGCTCTCGGCTCCATCCCTTCCCCTCCTGTCTTCTCCTATCATTTTGGATCTCCCCCTCTCCCTCCCACTTTCAAATCTCTTACTATCTCTTCTTTCAGTTAGTTCTGACAAAGGGTCTCGGCCCGAAACGTCAACTGTACCTCTTCCTATAGATGCTGCCTGGCCTGCTGCGTTCACCAGCATTTTTTATGTGTGTTGCTTGAATTTTCAGCATCTGCAGATTTCCTCATGTAAGTGTGAGGTAGTTCATTTTGGTCAGTCAAATATGATGATAGAATATAGTATTAATGGTAAGAGCCTTGGCAGTGTGGAGGATCAGAGAGATCTTGGGGTCCAAGTCCATAGGACACTCAAAGCTGCTGTGCAGGTTGACTCTCTGGTTAAGAAAGCATATGGTGCATTGGCCTTCATCAATCGTGGGATTGAGTTTAGGAGCCAAGTGGTAATGTTGCAGCTATACAGGACCCTGATCAGATCCCACTTGGAGTACTGTGCTCAGATCTGGCCACCTCATTACAGGAAGGATGTGGGAACCATAGAAAGGGTGCAGAGGAGATTTACAAGGATATTGCATGGATTGGGGAGCATGCCTTATCGCAATAGGTTTGCCACATTTCTTCCATACATTTCCCTGAGAACATCTGTTCCCAATTTATGCTTCCAAGTTCCTGCCTGATAGCTTCATATTTCCCCTTACTCCAATTAAATGCTTTCCTAACTTGTCTGTTCCTATCTCTCTCCAATGCTATGGTAAAGGAGATAGAATTGTGATCACTATCTCCAAAATACTCTCCCACTGAGAGACCTGACACCTGACCAGGTTCATTTCCCAATACCAGATCAAGTACAGCTTCTCCTCTTGTAGGCTTATCTACATATTGTGTCAGAAAACCTTCCTGAACACACTTAACAAACTCCATCCCATCTAAACCCCTTGTTGTAAGGAGATGCCAGTCAATATTAGGAAAATTAAAATCACCCATCACAACAGCCTTATTATTATTGCACTGTTCCAGAATCTGCCTCCCCATCTGCTCCTCGATGTCCCTGTTACTATTGGGAGGTTTATAAAAAACACCTAGTAGAGTTATTGTCCCTTTCCTGTTTCTGACTTCCACCCACAATGAATCAGTAGACCATCCCTCCATGACTTCATCCTTTTCTGCAGCCGTGACCCTATCCCTGATTAGCAATGCCACATCCCCACCTCTTTTGCCTCTCTCCCTGTCCTTTTTGAAACATCTAAAGCCTGGCACACTCAACAGCCATTCCTGCCCCTGAGACATCGAAGTCTCTGGAGCTGTGCATCTCATCTGAATGTTTCTATAATACTGAAGGCACCAGATACCCCACTGTCCCAGTCACAACACCTTCTCTTAGGATACACAGAATGATCAGGCTTTCATCCAACAGCACAGATGTCAGTAAGTCTCCCACACTCAACACATCTATGGATTGGGATTAACAATGCAACTTGGATGCAAGACCTTAGGAGTCCACAGACATCCTGGAGGCCCATGGCCACTATGGCTTTGTGGCCAGGAAGAGCTAGGCCGCAGCTTGAAAGATAAAATCAAAAGACCATAAGATATACTGTAGGAGCGGAATTAGGCCATTTGGCCCATCGAGTCTGCTGCACCATTCCATCATGGCTGATTTGTTATCCCCTCAAACCCACTGTCCTGCCTTCTCTCCGTAACCTTTGGTGCCCTGACTAATCAAAAACCTATCAACCTCTGATTTAAATATACCCAATGACTTGGCCTCCACAGCTGTCTGTGTCAATGAATTCCACAGATTCAGCACCCTCTGGCTAAAGAAATTCCTCCTCATCTCCGTTCAAAAGGGACATCCATGTATTCTGTAGCTTTGTCCCCTGGTCCTAGACTGCCCCGCTATAGTAAGCATTCTCTCCACATTCACTCAACAAGTCTCCATGGTTGAACGTGAGCAGGATTTTTTCCAAGTCGAGAGAGGTTTGGATGAAAGTGGTAGGATTTGGGGCTCAACAAGACTGCGAAGAAAACCAAGAAGGACAAGGAGCTGCAGCTGAGGGTGTTGGTTTGCAGCAGATCACCCTCTGGTAACTGGCTGCAGTTCTCCTACACTGCAGTGACCACACTGCAATTACAGCTACGGAACTGGCGTGCAATGGGCTGCGATCACAGCACAGCGATCACAACAGACAACATTGCACTGTGCACATCCATCCACTTAGATCCCAGTGGCAACACTACTCTGTGGAGAGACCACCTGTCAGTACCTCCAGTTGAACTTTGTCTTTTTGTGTGTTTCCCCCTAGCCGTCAGTCTGTGGTTTTGTATTGCCATGTGCTCTTGTTTGTTTTCATGCCCCCATGTGCTCCTGTCCCCGCTCCTACTCTACTCCGGCCCCTGTATTACTGAGTACTCCGTCTCTCACCTGTTTCTCATTATTATCTGTTTTGCTGCCACTTCTGTCGCGTTGTGCTCCACCTTTCATCTGCCTCTCCGTTTATTGCTCAGTGTATTTTAGTCCTGTTTGTTGCCAGATTGTGCCAGTGAGTTTTCCAGCATTTGTATCTGTACTTTGTCCATTTAAATATTAACTCTGCCTATTTCCCGATTCTGGTTTTTGGATTTCTCTGGCTGTTTTGATCTCTGCCTGAACTTTGACGCTGACTTTGTTTGCACCTCGGGATTTGTTACTAAATTAATATCACTGTGTGCACAGTACTGGGTCTGCAATTGGATCCCTGCCACATTCACAGTCATCATTCCAGCAAATGAGTGGGAGCAAAGGGTGCCTTTTCTGGTTGGCAGCCCGTGACTAGCGGTGCTCTGCAGAGGTCAGTGTTGGGACCACCACTTCTCATTTTATATGTTAATGATCTGGATGATGGAATTGCCTTTGTGGCCAGGTTTGCGGATGATACAAAGATAGACAGGGGGGCAGGTAATGTGGAGGAACATACCAGAAATGCAGAAGGAACTCAGCAGGTCAGGCAGCATCTGTGGAGAGGAATAAACATTTCAGGCTGAGACTATCAGGACTGGGAAGCCAGGATAAGTAGGGGAAAGGGGAGGAGTGCAAGCTGGAAGGTGATGGGGGGAGCCAGCTGAGAGGGGTGGGGGATGACCTGAGGGAGCAGGGAGCAGGGAGGTGATAGATAAAAAAAAGTCAAAAGGCTGAAGAAGAAGGAATTTGATAGTGTTGAGGAAGCAGGGAGTTTACAGAAGGACTTTGACACACTTGGAGAATGGGTAAAGAAAGGGCAGATGGAATTCAGTGTAGGGAAGTGTATGGTCATGCACTTTGGTAGAAAGAATAAAGGTGTAGATGATTTTCCAAAAGGGAGTAAATTCAGAAATCGGAGGTGCAAATGGACTTGGGAGTCCTTGTGCAGGATTCCCTAAAGTTAACTTGCAGGTTGAGTCGGTGGTGAGGAAGGCAAATGCAATGTTAACATTCATTTTGAGAGAACTAGAACATACAAGCAAGGATGTCATGCTGAGGATTTATAAGGCATTGGTCAGACCACTTTTGGAGAATTGTGAACAGTTTTGGGCCCGACATCAACGAAAGGATCCATTTATGTGACTCCATTGTCCATTCTTCCCTCCCCACTGATCTCCCTCCTGGTACTTATCCTTGCAAGCGAAACAAGTGCCATACTTGCCCCCACACTTCTCCCTTACCACCATTCGTAGCCTCAAATAATGCTTCCAGGTTGGGTGACACTTCACCTGTGAGACTATTGGGGTTATCTGTTGTATGCAGTGCTCCTGGTGTGGCCTCCTGTATTATCGGTGAGACCCAGCGTAGATTGGGAGACCACCACCAAGCACCAAGTCCACCAGTAAAAGCGGGATCTCCCAGTGGTCACCCATTCCCATTCCCACATGTCATAGTCATAGAAACAGGCTCTCTGGCCCGCCTAGTCCATGCTGGAGCCATTTAAACTGCCTACTCCCATCGAACTGTCACCTGTCACCTATCACCTTGTATTTCTTCCTCCCCGCTCTCCACCTTCTTACTCTGACTTCTCATCTTTTTTCTCCAGTTCTGAAGAAGGGTCTCAGCCCAAAATGTCGACAGTTTTATTCTTTCTCATGGATGTCACCTGGCCTGCTGAGTTCCTCCAGCATTGTGTGTGTTGCTTTGGATTCCCAGCATCTTCAGATTTTCTCATGTTTGTAAGAAAGGATGTGCTGGCATTGTAGAGAGTCCAGAGGAGATTTACACATAGGAATGAAATGAGAAGCATTTGATGGCCCTGGGCCTCAGGTGCTGTCAGTATGGAGTTTGCACATTCTCCCTGTGACCGTGTGGGTTCCCCTGGATGCACCAGTTTCCTCCAAGGACGCGGGCTGAGCACAAAGAGATTAGAGATGTGTTACATGTACATCAAAACATACAGTGAAATGCGTCATTTTCATCAACGCTATGGAGGGCAGCCCGCAAATGTTGCCACGTTTCCTGTGCCAATGTAGCATGTCCACAACTCATTAATAGTTGTTTACAATATATATTAATGACTTGGATGATGGAATCAAATGCAGCATCTCCAAGTTTGCGGATGACACGAAGCTGGGCGGCAGTGTTAGCTGTGAGGAGGATGCTAAGAGGATGCAGGGTGACTTGGATAGGTTGGGTGAGTGGGCAAATTCATGGCAGATGCAATTTAATGTGGATAAATGTGAAGTTATCCACTTTGGTGGCAAAAATAGGAAAACAGATTATTATCTGAATGGTGGCCGATTAGGAAAAGGGGAGGTGCAACGAGACCTGGGTGTCATTGTACATCAGTCATCGAAAGTGGGCATGCAGGTACAGCAGGCGGTGAAAAAGGCGAATGGTATGCTGGCATTTATAGCGAGAGGATTCGAGTACAGGAGCAGGGAGGTACTACTGCAGTTGTACAAGGCCTTGGTGAGACCACACCTGGAGTATTATGTGCAGTTTTGGTCCCCTAATCTGAGGAAAGACATTCTTGCCATGGAGGGAATACAAAGAAGGTTCACCAGATTGATTCCTGGGATGGCAGGACTTTCATATGATGAAAGACTGGATTGACTAGGTTTATACTCTCAGGAATTTAAAAGATTGAGGGGGGATTTGATTGAAACGTATAAAATTCTAAAGGGATTGGACAGGCTAGATGAAGGAAGATTGTTTCCGATGTTGGGGAAGTCTAGAACGAGGGGTCACAGTTTGAGGATAAAGGGGAAGCCTTTTAGGACCGAGATTAGGAAAAAGTTCTTCACACAGAGAGTTGTGAATCTGTGGAATTCTCTGCCACAGGAAACAGTTGAGGCCAGTTCATTGGCTATATTTAAGAGAGAGTTAGATATGGCCCTTGTGGCTAAAGGGATCGGGGGTATGGAGAGAAGGCAGGTACAGGGTTCTGAGTTGGATGATCAGCCATGATCACACTGAATGGCGGTGCAGGCTCGAAGGACCGAATGGCCTACTCCTGCACCTATTTTCTAAGTTTCTATGTTTAACTGAACCCGTAAACCTTCGGAAAGTGGGAGGAAACCAGAGCACACGGAAGAAACCCACTCCATCACAGGAAGAACATATAAACTGGTTACAGATAGCAATAGGAATCAAATCCAGATCAGTAAGCACTGGTGCTGTAACAGCATCACACTAACCGTTATGCTTCAGTGCTACATGTGTATAGAATAGTACAGCACAGGAACAGGCCATTCGGCCCACAACATCTGCGCCAATCAAACTAATTTCATCTGCCTGCACATGGTCCATATCCCTCTATTCTCTAACTGTTCCGGTGCCTTAAAACGTCTTGAACATCACTCTCACATCTGTTTCCACCATTTCCCCTGTCTCTGTGCTCCAAGTACCTACCACCCTCTGTAATTTTGCCAGCAGCACAAGTATCGTTGGCAGAATTTCAGCTGGCGATGAGGAGGCGAACAAGAGTGAGATAGATCAGCTGGTTGAGCGGGCTTCAGGAAGGGAAGTCAAGGAAGCACACACCAGTCTTCATCAAGAGATCAGCAGTGGAAAGGGAGAGCAGTTTCAAGTTCCTGGTGTCAACATCTCAGAGGATCTGTCCTGGGCCCAACATCGATGCAATTACAGAGAAGGCACAACAGCGGCTATACAGTATTTCATCAGGAATTACAGGAGATTTGGTATGTCACCAAAGACACCTACAAATTTCTGCAGATGTACTGTGAAGGGTAAATATACGCATGCACACACACACACACACACACACACACCTCTCTCCATAAGGTCCAACAGTATGGTAGATTGTCGCCAGACCAAAACAAAATGAAGACAAAAGAACATTCAAGACAGTCAGAGAAATGATAATAGAGAAGCACAAACCAAGGGAAGGGCACAAGACCATCTCAAAGACACTGAACATACCTTGGAGCTCGTTGCAGTCCTTCGTGAAAAAGTCAAAAAAATATGAAACCACAGCCACACTATCTCGGTCAGGCCACCTCTCTAAACTTGGTCGCTGGAGAAGAACAGCACTTATAAAAGAGGCTACTGTGATACTCTGACTGAGCTGCAGAAATCAGTGACTGCAAGCGGAGATGAAATTCATGGCTCCGTAATCTCTAAGGTCTTGCGCAAAAAGGGGATTTATGTAAGAGTGGCAAGGAAGAAGCCCTGGCTAAAATAAAAGCATATCTTTGCCCTAAAGACTTTGCAAAGCATCACTTAGAAGATATTGTAAAGAATTAGGTTTTGTGGTTGGATGAGACTGAAGTGGAACTTGTTGGCCTCAACATTAAGCAGTACTTGTGGTGTAAGTCTAATATCAGACATCAGCCAGGTAACATCATCACTATGGCGGAGGCAACATCACGCTATGGGGATGCTTTTCAGCAGCAGGGTCTGGAAATCTGGACAGAATTCATGGGAAAGCGAAGGTGAAGATGAATGCTAGATACAGAAAGATCCTGGATAGAAACCTGCTAGCGCCTGCCAGAAAGATTAAACAGGGGAGGAAGTTCATCTTTCAGCAGGACAACAACCCAAAGCACCCTGCCAGAGCAATCATGGTGTGACTTTAATTGAAGAATACTTATGTCCTTGAGGGGTCCATCAGAGTCCTGACCTCAAACATTTCTGGCAAGACCTCAAGATTGCTGTCCACCACAACTACCCAACTAACCTGGCACAGCTTGAGCAATTTTATACGAAGGAATGGGTAAATCCTGCTCCATCATGTTGTGCAAAGGTAATAGAGACTTATCCAAAAAGACTACTGGTGGTAATAGCTGCAAGAGGTGGTTCAAATCAGTATGAAGCAAAGCGGGGGGATGAATACTTTTGAACTGCTGACATTTCAGTTTTTTAATTTCTAGTTTTTCATGTTTTACAATTTTCCATGTTTTTTTGGACTGTGGTGTGAAAAAAGATGTGATTCACAAATAAAAATTCTCAATTCTCAGAGAGAAGTCACCTCTCTGAACAGTGGTGTCAAGAAAACAACTTCTCCCTTAATGTCACAAAAACAAAGGAGCTGGTTGTGATTACAGGAAGAATGGAGGCGAGCTAACCCCTATTGACATCAATGGATCTGGGGTTGAGAGGGTGAACTGCTTTAAGTTCCTCGGCATTCACGTCACTAAGGATCTCATGTGATCTGTACACACCAGCTGTGTGATGAAAAAGGCACAACAGTGCCTCCTTCACCTCAGATGGTTGAAGAAGTTTGGTATGGTCCCTCAAATCCCAAGAACTTTCTATAGGGGCACAATTGAGTGCATCCTGACTGGCTGCATCACTGCCTGGTATGGGAACTGTACTCCCCTCAATTGCAGTACTCTGCGGACAGCCCAGCGCTTCTGTAGATGCGAACTTCCCACTATTCAGGACATTTACAAAGACAGGTGTGAGAAAAGGGCCCATAGGATTGTTAAGGACCCAAGGCACCCCAACCACAAACTGTTCCAGCTGCTACCATTCGGGAAACGGTACCGCAGCATAAAAGCCAGGACCAACGGGCTCTGGGGCAGCTTCTTCCACCAGGCCGTCAGACTGATTAACTCACGCTGATTTGAGTGTATTTCTATGTTACGTTGATTGTTCTATTTATTATAAATAATTATGAATTACTATGATTGCATATTGCACATTTAGATAGAGACGTAACGTAAAGATTTTTACTCCTCATATACGTGAAGGTTATAAGAAATAAAGTCAATTCATTTCAATTCTCAGTTAAATTGAACAAAATCCCTCATTTAAGTGAACAAAGGGTTGGGGGGGCGCTGAATAAAGTACATAGAACGTCACAGCACAATACAGGCTCTTTGACCCATGATGTTGAGCTGACCTTTTACCCTACCCCAAGATCAATCTAACCCTCCCTTCTATGTAGCCCTCTATTTTTCTTTCATCCATTTGTCTAAGTCTCTTAAATGTCCCTAATCTACCCACTTTTACAAGGTACTATAATTATAATACTTCGACAACTCTCCTTACAGCTCGTACCCTCTACTCAAGGCAGCATCCTGGTGAACATCTTCTGCACCCTCTCCAAATTCACATTCTTTCTGTAACGGGGTGACCAGAACTGCACACAGTTCTCAAAACATGGCTTAACCAAAGACTGATGAAGCTGCAAAGTGTTAGCGTAACACTATTACAAGTCCAATGTCACTGCTATCTGCAAGGTGTTAGTATGTTCGCCTCATGAACGTGTAGATTTCCTCAGGGTGCTCTGGTTTCCTCCCACGTTCCAAAGAGGCACGGGTTAGTAGGCTAAATGGTAACATGGGCTATGTGGGATTGTTGGGCTGAAAGGGTCTGTCACCCTGCTGTATCTCTAAGTAAAAACAAAAATAAACACGACTTGCCAACTTTTGTACAACTCCCCAAGCAAAGGCGGGAAGCATGGTGTACCCCTGTGTCACTACCCTATCCACTTTCAGAGAGCCATGGACTTGCACCCCAAGGTCCCGCTGTATACCAGTGTGCCTAAGTTTAGGTGGGTTTATCAGCTGCTGAAACAACCTGGTGTGCAGATGAGAGGGAGAGTCATAGAGCAGTCGATGGAAATGTGGGAAGAGTAAAACAGGATCAGTGACCAGTGGTTAGCATGGACTCATTGGGCCAAAGGGCCTGATTCTGTGATTACACGGGGAATGCCGATTTCCACTCTACCCAAATAAAAAGGCTCCTCCCAACCGTTGGAGACTGGGAGCCAGCCCACTGCTCCAGAGCACAGCGTGGAAAGTGAGGAACAGCTCTGCTCTCTATTATAAACAGGATGTGCTAATCATATGTAGGCTTCCCCTGCAACGGCTGTAATCTGCAGCTCCACCCTGGCCACAATCACATATCAGTCCCACCCTCGAAACCTACCCCCAGGCTCTCAGGCCTAGTCACCAGCATGGGACATAGGCTCCTAACCCTGGAGGCAAGGAAACTATTGCTAGAACTCCATCACTCTAGGCCCAGGATATTCCAAGGGTGTAGGGTCTGAAGCTCAGGCTGCAGTGAATTAGACAGGTGACCAGATTAGAGAGGAGGGGAAGAGGAATAAAGGGTCTAGAGGACACTCATGAGAATGATTCAGGAATGAAAAGGTTAAAATATGAGGAGCATTTGATGGCTCTGGGCCTGAACTTGCTAGAGATTAGAAAAATGAGCGGGGGGGGGGGATCTCATTGAAATTGATCGAATATTGAAAGGCCTAGATAGAGGAGATGTGGAGAGGATGTTTCCTTTAGTGAGTGAGTCTGGAACCAGAGGGTGCAGCGTCAGAATTGAGGGAAGTCCATTTAGAAAGGAGGAATTTCTGTGGGATTCATTACCATAGGCAGCTATAGGCCAAGTCATTTAAAACAGAGTTTGATAGATTCTTGATTAGTAATGGTGATGAACGTCACGGGGAGAAGGCAGGAGAATGTTCAGAGGAATAATAAATCTGCCATGATGGAATAGCAGAGCAGACCTGATGGGCCAAGTGGCCTAATTCTCATCAAACATAGAAACCTACAGCACATTACAGGCCCTTTGGCCCACAATGCTGTGCCGACCCTGTAACCTACTCTAGAAACTGCCTAGAATTTCCCTGGTGCATAGTCCTCTATTTTTCTAAGCTCCATGTACCTACCCAAGAGGCTCTTAATAGACCCTATTGTATCTGCCTCCACCACCTTCGCTGGCAGTGCATTCCACGCACTCACCACTCTCTGTGTGAAAAACTTACCCCTGACATCCCCTCGGCACCCATTTCCAAACATCTTAAAACTATGCCTCCTTGTGTTAGCCATTTCAGTCCTGGGAAAAAGCCTCTGTCTATCCACATGATCAATGCCTCTCATCATCTTATACACCTTTATCAGGTCACTTTTCATCCTCCGTCGCTCCAAGGAGAAAAGGCCAAATTCACTCAACATATTCTCATAAGGTACACCCTCTATTCCAGGCAACATCCTTGTAAATCTACTCTGCACTCTCTCTATAGTATCCACACCTTTCCTGTAGTAAGATGGCCAGAAATGTACACAGTACTCCGAGTGGGGTCTGTCTAAGGTCTTATATAACTGTAAAATTACCTCATGGCTCTTGAACTCAATCCCACAGTTGATGAACACACCATAGGCCTTCTTAACAACACTGTCAACCTGCGCAGCAGCTTTGAGTGTCCAATGGACACGGACCCCAAGATCCCTCTGATCCTCCACACAAGAGTCTTACCATTAATATTATACTCTGTTTTCAAATTTGACCTACCAAAATGAACCACTTCACACTTATCTGGATTGAAGTCCATCTGCCACTCCCCAGCCCAGTTCTGCATCCTATTGATGTCGTGCTGTAACCTCTGACCTCCAGACTATCCACAACACCCTCAACCTTAGTGTCATCAGCAAACTTACTAACCCATCCCTCTACTTCCTTATCCAGATCATTTATAAAAATCACACAGAGGATGAGTTCCAGAACAGATCTCTGCAGAACACCACTGGTCACCGATCTCCATGCAGAATATGAACCATCTACAACCGCCTTTTGCCTTCTGGATCCACAAAGCAAGGTCTCCTTGGATCCCATGCCTCCTTACTTTCTGAATGAGCTTTGCATGGGGAACCTTATCAAATGCCTTACTGAAATCCATATACACTACATCTACTGCTCTACCTTCATCAATGTGTTTAGTCACATCCTCAACAAATTCAATCAGGCTCATAAGGCATCACCTGCCTTTGACAAAGCCATGCTGACTATCCCTAATCAGATACTGTCTCTCAGGATCTTCTCCAACAACTTGCCCACCACTGAAGTCAGACTCACTGGTCTACAATTTCCTGGGTTATCTCTACTCCCTTTCTTGAACAAGGGAACAACATTTGCAACCCTCCAATCCTCCAGCACTTCTCCTGTCCCCGTTGATGATGCAAAGATCATCACAAAAGGCTCAGCAATCTCCTCCTTTGCTTCTCACAGTAGCCTGGGGTACATCTCATCTGGTCCAGTGACTTATCTAACTTAATACTTGCTTTTCAAAGGCTCCAGCACATCCTCTTTCTTAACGTCTATATGCTCAAGCATTTCAGTCCACTGTATGTCATCCCCACAATTACCAAGGTCTTTTTCCCTGGTGAATACTGAAGCAAAGTATTCATTAAGTACTTCTACTATCTCCTCTGGTTCCATACACACTTTTCCACTATCGCACCTGATTGGTCCTAGTCTCACATGGCTCATCCTCTTGCTCTTCACATACTTGTAGAATGCCTTGGGGTTTTCCTTAATCCTGCTCACCAAGGCCTTCTCATGGCCTCTTCTGGTTCTCCTGATTCCATTCTTAAGCTCTTTCCTAGCAACCTTGTAATTTTAACAGTACCCAGTTTCTTGAATCTTTCATAAGCTTTTCTTTTCTTGTTAACTAGATTTTCTACATTTTTGTACACTATGGCTCTTTTACCCTACCAATCTTTCCATGACTCAATGGAACATACCTATGCAGAACTCCATGCAAACGCTCCCTGAATATTTGCTACATTTCTGCTGTGCATTTCCCTGAGAACATCTACTCCCAGTTTATGCTCCCAAGCTCCTAACTAAGAGCATCATATTTCCCCCTACCCCAATTAAACGTTTTCCCAAATTGTCTGCTCCTATCCCTCTTCAGCACTATGGTGAAGGAGATAGAGTTGTGATTACTACCCTCCAAAATGCTCTCCCTAAAACCCTCACTAATTTTTATAGATACACTATAGAAAGCATTCTTCTAGGGTGCATCACAACCTGGTATGGAAGTTGTCCTGTCCAAGACCGAAAGAAGCTGCAGAAGATCGTGAAAACGGTGCAGCACATCACACAAACCAATCTTCTGTCCTTGGATTCACTTTACACCGCACGCTGTCAGAGCAGTGCTGCCAGGATAATCAAGGACACAACCCACCCAGCCAACACACTTTTCATCCCTCTTCCCTCCGGGAGAAGGCTCAGGAGCTTGAAGACTCGTACTGTCAGATTTCGGAACAGCTTCTTTCCAACTGTGATAAGACTGCTGAACGGATCCTGACCCGGATCTGGGCCATACCCTCCAAATATCCGGACCTGCCTCTCAGTTTTTTTGCACTACCTTGCTTTCCATTTTTCTATTTTCTATTTATGATTTATAATTTAAATTTTTAATATTTCCTAATTTTAACTATTTTTAATTTTTTTAATATTTAATATTTGTAATCCAGGGAGTGGGAAGCGCAGAATCAAATATCGCTGAGATGATTGTACGTTCTAGTACCAATTGTTTGGCAACAACAAAGTATAAAGTAAAGTACCGAGAGATCTGACACCTGACCAGGGTCATTTCCCAATAGCAGATCAAGTACAGCCTCTCCTCTAGTTGGCTTATCTACAGTACATATTGTGTCAGGAAACCTTCCCGAACACACCTAACGAACTCCACCCTAACTAAACCCCTTGCGCTAAGGAGATGCCAATCAATATTAGGAAAGTTAAAATCACAACAACCCCATTATTATTGCACCGTTCCAGAAACTGTCTCCCTATCTGCTCCTCAATGTCCCTGTTACTATTGGGGGTCTATAAAAAACAACCAGTAGAGTTATTGCCTCCTTCCTGTTTCTGACTTCCACCCACAATGAATCAGTAGACAATCTCTCCATGACTTCCTCCTTTTCTGCAGCCATGACACATCCCCGATCAACAGTGCCACGCCCCCACCTCTTTTGCCTCCCTCCCTGTCCTTTTTGAAACATCGAAAGCCTGGCACACTCAACAGCCATACCTGCCCCTGAGACATCGAAGTCTCTGTAATGGCCACAATGTCATAGTTCTACGTATTGATCCACACTCTTAGGTCATCCGCCTTGCTTATGATACTCCTTGCATTAAAATAGACACATCTCAAACCATCTGACTGAGTGCACCTTTGCTCTAACATCTGCCTATCCTTCCTCACAAACTCCCTACAAGCTGTCTCTACTTATGTTCCAACCTCCCCATCCTCTGCCTCTTCACTTCAGTTCCCACCGCCCTGCAAACCTAGTTTAAACCTTCCTCAATAGCACTAGCAAACCTCCCCGCAACGATATTTGTCCCCCTCAGATTCAAGTGCAACCGGTCCTTTTTCTACAGGTCAAGCCTGCCCCAGAAGAGATCCCAATGATCCAGAAATCTGAATCCCTGCCCCCTGCTCCAATCCCTCAGCCATGCTTTAATCCTCTATCTCATGCGTGACACAGGCAGTAATCCTGAGATTACTACCTTTGAGATCCTGCTTCTCAACTTCCTTCCTAACTCCCTGTAGACTGCTTTCAGGACCTCCTCCCTTTTTCTATATATGTCGTTGGTACCAATATGTACCACGACCTCTGGCTGTTCACCTTCCAACTTCAGGATATCGTGGACGCGATCAGAAACATCCCAGACCCTGGCACCTGGGAGGCATCCGCATTCCTTTTTCACACCCACAGAATTGCCTATCTGTCCCCTGACTATAGAGTCCCCTGTTACTGCTGCCCTCCTCTTCCATTCCCTACCCTTCTGAGCCACAGGGCCAGACTCTGTGCCAGAGGCACGGCCACTGTTGCTTCCCCCAGGTAGGCTGTCGCGCCCCCCCCCCAACAGCACTCAAAATGGAGTACTTATTGTTAAAGGGGACAGCCACAGGGATGCTCTCCACTGCCTGACGCCCTCCCTTCTCTCTTCTGAGGGCCACCCACTTATCTGTCTCCTGTGGCCCTGGGGTGACTACCTGCCTGTAGCTCCTGTCTATCACCTCCTCACTCTCCCCAACAAGCCGAAGGTCATCTGCAGCTCCAGTTCCTTAACTCAGTCCCTAAGGAGCTGCAACTTGATGCACCTGGTGCAGATGTGGCCATCGGAGAGGCTGGAAGACTCCCAGGCGTCCCACATCTGGCACCCAGAACAGAAAACTGGCCTCGCTTGTTAGAAGGGGGAATAAAGTAACCTACTTCATGACGCCGCGATGAGCCAAAGCCCTATTACTCTGACTTACTCTGATGACCGCTCCGCTAAACAATGTCTCTCTTTTATTTAACACACATACAAGTTGCTGGTGAACGCAGCAGGCCAGGCAGCATCTCTAGGAAGAAGTGCAGTCGATGTTTCAGGCCGAGACCCTTCGTCAGGACTAACTGAAGGAAGAGTGAGTAAGAGATTTGAAAGTCGGAGGGGGAGGGGGAGATGCAAAATGATAGGAGAAGACAGGAGGGGGAGGGATGGAGCCAAGAGCTGGACAGGTGATAGGCAAAAGGGGATACGAGAGGATCATGGGACAGGAGGTCCAGGAAGAAAGACAAGAGCGGGGAGACCCAGAGGATGGGCAAGGGATATAGTCACAGGGTCAGAGGGAGAAAAAGGAGAGTGAGAGAAAGAATGTGTGTATAAAAATAAGTAACAGATGGGGTACGAGGGGGAGGTGGGGCATTAGCGCAAGTTAGAGAAGTCGATGTTCATGCCATCAGGTTGGAGACTACCCAGACGGAATATAAGGTGTTGTTCCTCCAACCTGAGTCTGGCTTCATCTTTACAGCAGAGGAGGCCATGGATAGACATGTCAGAATGGGAATGGGATGTGGAATTAAAATATGTGTCCACTGGGAGATCCTGCTTTCTCTGGCAGACAGAGCGTAGGTGTTCAGCAAAGCGGTCTCCCAGTCTGCATCAGGTCTCACCAATATATAAAAGGCCACATCGGGAGCACCGGACGCAGTACGTCACCCCAGCCGACTCACAGGTGAAGGGTTGCCTCACCTGGAAGGACTGTTTGGGGCCCTGAATGGTGGTAAGGGAGGAAGTGTAAGGGCATTTGTAGCACTTGTTCCGCTTACACGGATAAGTGCCAGGAGGGAGATCAGTGGGGAGGGATGGGGGGGACGAATGGACAAGGGAGTTGCGTGGGGAGCGATCCCTGTGGAATGCAGAGAGAGGCGGGGAGGGAAAGATGTGCTTAGTGGTGGGATCTCGTTGGAGGTGGCGGAAGTTACGGAGAATAATATGTTGGACCCGGAGGCTGGTGGGGTGGTAGGTGAGGACCGGGGGAACCCTACTCCTAGTGGGGTGGCGGGAGGATGGAGTGAGAGCAGATGTACGTGAAATGGGGGAGATGCGTTTAAGAGCAGAGTTGATAGTGCAGGAAGGGAAGCCCCTTTCTTTAAAAAAGGAGGACATCTCCCTCGTCCTAGAATGAAAAGCCTCATCCTGAGAGCAGATGCAGCGGAGATGGAGGAATTGCGAGAAGGGGATGGCGTTTTTGCAAGAGACAGGGTGAGAAGAGGAATAGTCCAGATAGCTGTGAGAGTAGGTAGGCTTATAGTAGACATCAGTGGATAAGCTGTCTCCAGAGACAGAGACAGAAAGATCTAGAAAGGGGAGGGAGGTGTCGGAAATGGACCAGGTAAACTTGAGGACAGGGTGAAAGTTGGAGGCAAAGCTAATAAAGTCAACGAGCTCTGCATGCGTGCAGGAAGCAGCGCCAATGCAGTTGTCGATGTAGCGAAGGAAAAGTGGGGGACAGATACCAGAATAGGCACGGAACATAGATTGTTCCACAAAGCCAACGAAAAGGCAGGCATAGCTAGGACCCATACGGGTGCCCATAGCTACACCTTTAGTTTGGAGGAAATGGGAGGAGCCAAAGGAGAAATTATTAAGAGTAAGGACTAATTCCGCTAGACGGAGCAGAGTGGGGGTAGAGGGGAACTGATTAGGTCTGGAATCCAAAAAGAAGCGTAGAGCTTTGAGACCTAATCGGTGGAGTATGGTGGCACAATGCTATGACAGTGCCAGTGAAAAGGGGCTCTTGGTGGAGGTGGGACTGCGTCAGGGCATCTCCCTTGGCACTGTCCATGATATTAAGGCAGAGCTCAAGGAGATGGATGGTGCAAATCAAACACCCTTATCATAGAGCACAGAACAGGCTCCTCAGCCCCCATACTAAACATGGCTAACTAAACTAATCCCTTCTGCCTGCACAACCTCCATGTCCCATTTATATAAATAGGCAGAGTAAAAATAGTGAGGTAGTGTACATGGGTTCAACGCCCATTCAGAAACCTGATGGTGCTCAGGACAAAGCTGTTCCTGGAACACGATTATGTGTCTTCAACCTGCTGTACTTCCTCCTGGATGGTAGCAATGAGAAGTGGCCATGTCCTGGGTGACGAATGCCCTCAATGATGCTTGCAGAGTCCAGTTTCTATCTTAGCAGTGTTGCCTGAGGTTAACCAGTACACATACACCTTCACACCAGTGCAGTCCATGCACCATTCGGGAGCTGGCAAGGAAGCCGTCCATCGGAGGCTCCGCTCCGGCAACCTCTGGGCAGTGCTCAAGATTCATCTGGACTGCTAACAGGAGACACTGGCAATACTGGGCTGGCAACAGAGGTTGGGGGGGAAAAGTCCGAGATGTGCTGTTGGGTCAGGGATCTCTCCCAGAACACGCCCTGGCCTACCAGAATAAGAATTTGTTAGGGTTTAACTTTGTTCACCATAACTGTCTACCTGTATTAGGAATTTGCTGCGGTGTGTCAGGGCATGACATGTAACAGGGAATAACAACATTCAATGAGTCTAAACCAGAAGGAATTATATAAAATAAAGGTAGAGGTTAAAGTAGAGATGTGGAATAAAGTGGGTATAAACATATAAACACCAACACGTATTCACAATGCACACAGCTTTATGAAAAGTGGTTTAATGTGTCCACAGTGTAGAACAGTGATGGGGGTAATCAATAGTCGGGGAAGGGCCTAATTAGAATGGTCGATCAGATTAACTGCCTGGGGTAAGAAACTTTAAGAAGGCGTGGGAAAAGGCAGTTTGCAGGGTGAGTAGTGTCTGCAATGATCTTCCCTACCTGCTTCTTTGTCCCGGACATATACAAGTCCTGCGGTGATAGCAGACTGCAGCCACTGAACTTCGCTTCCTGTAGCTTGTGTACACTGTGAGAGGATGCTACACCAAACCAGACAGTAATGGCTGATGTGAGGATGCTCTCTTTGGCGGCAGTGTGGAATTGCAGTGGTCCACTCCAAGCCAAGCAAGGAAGGGGCCACTATCTATCACTTAAAGGTATACAGTCAGTTGGGTAACCATGGCAACCAAACTCCACACAGCAAACCATACAATAAAGGATAAGGTGAGGTGTTGCACTATAGGAACTTGAACGTAAAGTTCAAAGTTCAAAATAAATTTATTATCAAAGTACATATATGTTACCATATACAACACAGAGATTCATTTTCTTGTGGACATTCACAGTAAATCCAATAATCTTAATAGAATCAATGAAACACCATACCAATAGTGTGGGCAACCAGTGTGTAAAAGACAACAGACTGCAAATACAAAAAAAATAATAATAACAGTGAAATTTCTACAACATCTGATGAAGCAATTGGCAAACAATAATCACCCTATTAACAACCACTGTTATCAAAATAAACTAAGGCATTTTTCAGGGCGACTCTCTAAGCCTATTATAGTTTTGTTTAGCTTTAAACCCGCTCTCTAATTTACTGAATTAGACAAAAATAGGGTATCAAATCAGAAACAACTGAACAAATTATAACTTGACACACCTTCTGTACATTATACGGATTAATTATCACCGGCATGTGACGTGAAATTTGTTAGCTTAGCAGCAGCAGTTCAATGCAATACATAATCTAGCAGAGAGAAGAAAATAACAATAATAAATAAAATAATAATAATAATCAATAAGTAAAAAGTGCAAAAAGAGAATACTGTATATTAAAAATAAAGTGAGGTAGTGTCCAAAGATTCAATGTCCATTTAGGAATTGGACAGCAGAGGGGAAGAAGCTCTTCCTGAATCGTTGAGTGTGTGCTTTCAGGCTTCTGTACCTCCTACTTGATGGTAACAGTGAGAAAAGGGCATGCCCTGGGTGCTGGAGGTCCTTAATAATGGACGCTGCCTTTCTGAGACACCGCTCCCTAAATGTCCTGGGTACCTTGTAGGCTAGTGCCCAAGATGCAGCTGACTTACAACCCTCTGCAGCTTCTTTCGGTCCTGTGCAGTAGCCCCTCCACACCAGACAGTGATACAGCCTGTCAGAATGCTCTCCATGGTACAACTATAGAAGTTTTTGAGTGTATTTGTTGACATGCCAAATCTCGTCAAACTCCTAATGAAGTATAACCACTGTCTTGCCTTCTTTATAACTACATCAATATGTTGGGACCAGGTTAGATCCTCAGAGGTCTTGACACCCAGGAACTTGAAACTGCTCACTCTCTCCACTTCTGATCCCTCTATAAGGATTGGTATGAGTTCCTTCGTCTTACCCATCCTGAAGTCCACAATCAGCTCTTTTGTCTTCCTGACGTTGAGTGCCAGGTTGTTGCTGTGTCACCACTCCACTAGTTGCCATACCTCACTCCTGTACACCCTCTCGTCACCACCTGAGATTCTACCAACAATGGTTGTGTCGTCAGCAAATTTATAGATGGTATTTGAGCTATGCCTAGCCAAACAGTCATGTGTATACAGAGAGTAGAGCAGTGGGCTAAGCACACACCCCTGAGGTGCGCCAGTGTTGATCATCAGCGAGGAGGAGATGTTATCACCAATCCACACAGATTGTGGTCTTCCGGTTAGGAAGTCGAAGATCCAATTGCAGAGGGAGGTACAGAGGCCCAGGTTCTGCAAATTCTTAATCAGAATTGTGGGAATGATGGTATTAAATTTTGGGCCAAGACCTTTCTTCAGAACTGGCATTACTTAAGATAAAACTGACACTACTTAGGACAAGAGGAGGAAGAGAAGTAACAGATATTAAAAATTTACACAACAATCAGATAAAACTTCTGAGGATATATTTTCCATCAACACAACAGGATTCAGCTCTCCATAAAAGCATGGGGTTCTGTCCAAGACACTGACTTAGAGCTACACTCAAACTCCAGTTCTTTGCAGCCATTTTTCGATATCCCAAGGGTGCTTTCTTGAAGACAAGCGTGCCTTCACGATTCCGATGCTTTGCGGCTGTGGGGACAAGGTGATTCTATTTCTCCCGCAGACTGAAGCACTGTGGGAGAAAATGGAACGTCGGGAACAGCAGATCAGCTGACGGGGGCTCTGTACTCAGCAAATCATGCTCTCTTTCTCTTGTTACTGGGGGAGACTTGTTGCCGATTCTTGAGTCGAAGAACTTGTGTAAATCAGAGAGATGTTTGTCCTTAGTGGTTTCCCCTCTCGCTGTGAAATGGAGACACCTCTCCGCCCCTTTATTAGGGTGAGAGAAAACCTGTGGTGTTTCAAATTGTTGTGTGAATGTTTAGTTTTTGTTGTACTGCAGATCATGGTCTTTCTTGGGGGCTTTGCTGTTGCTTGCTTGGCGGATGGAGGAAGCTGATGCTTTTTTTTTGCTGAAGTAGGGAAGGGGGAGAGCCATTCCTTTGCTGCCTGCTTTTTGTGCATGGGGGAGTAGGGGCCGGCTTTGGGGGTTCTAACATTTTTACTGTCACTCATTCTTTGGGGCACTCTTCTGTTTTCAAGGATGTCTGCAAACAACAAGAAATTCAGATTGTATATTGTATACATTCTCCAACATTAAATTAAACTATTGAACTATTAATAAGTACAAATCAATAAACAAATAAAAATACAACCCAGCAAAGTAAAGAAATTATCACTACAGAAGAAAAAAGTTAACCAGTGGAAGAGCATGACCCTCCATGGAAGACATCCCCACGATCTGAGCAGACCAGATGTTGACAAGGAAGTGTTGAACAAAGTTGGAGACTTCCCAGAAACAGAGTTCCTTGTGTCAATACAGTACCAGATGGTTAACACAAAAAATAATCCAGAAATACATAGTAAAAGACCAACAGATTCAAGACAATAATACAGAAAATGTCAAGAGGAACTAGAAACAATCCAACACATGACGGGATCCTGCAGCAGTTTAACTCAGTCTGATTTCTTCTTCTTCTTGGAAGTCCATCAGGAATGACGATGACATCAGGAACGCCTCTGCTGACAGCAAATCCTGAACTGGGAAGAGCAGGTGCACCCGCAGGTCAGGCACATTACGGCCACTGAAGAGTTGGGTCGATTCCCCTTGTAGTCCTGGTATTGACTGCCAGGCGCCAGGCACAGCAGTCTTTGGCCAAGGCCTTCCAACCAGTCACAGGGACATTGCATGCCTTCAAGGACACTTTCACACAGTCTTTGTAGCGCTTTGTGGGGCCTCCCTTCTTTCTGGTGCTAGGTGCCAGCTCGGAAAAGAATACCATCTTTGGAAGTCGGCTGTCCAACCCATCAAAGTTGTGCCTTCATGATTAGTGTCTCTGTGCCAGAGCTCTTGGTCCTTCGTAGGACTTCTGTGGTGAGGACTCTGTCTTACCATGAGATGCCCATGATCTTGCGAAGGCATTGTAGGTGGAACTGGTCAAGCATCTTGATGTGCCTGCAGTATGGGGTCCATGTTTCACAGTCGTACAGCAGAGAATCAGGATGATTATTCTGTAGACAGCCATCTTGGTCTTCAGCCCAATGCCATTTTCTCCTGATGCACATGCCCATAGCCTGCCAAAGGATACTTCAACTTTTGCAGGTCTGTCTGAGACCTCTCAATCTAGACTGCAGGAGGAGGTGAGGCAGCTTTTAAGGTAGGTGAAGGCGTCAGCATCGTTGAGTTGTGTGCCTGCACTCTCAATTCGTGGTTCTGTGGAGTTGGCTTGGGGTGCGGGCTGAAGTGGAACTTCTGTCTTCTGTAAGCTGATGGTTAGGTCGAATTTTCTGCGGCCACAGCCAGGCAGTCAGCAAGCTCCTGCAGGTCCCTTTCACTGTGCGTTGCAAGATTGCAGTCATCTGCAGAGAGGTCTCGTACTATTGCTTCCAGCACTTTGGTCTTGGTCTTGAGGTGTTGCAGATCAAAGAAGCATCCATCAGCCCTGTAGCGAATTGTTATTCCCGCATCAGTCTGTGAGAGAACAGAGAACAGCGTCGTGGCAAAGAGCACGCTGAACAGAGTAGGTGCAAGGACACAACCCTGCTGGACACCATTAGTTACTCGGAAGTGCTCAGAGGTGCAGCCATTTTCGATGTCCCTGGCCATCATGCTGTCATGGAATGACCTGCCAATGCTCACCAGCCTGGAGGCAGTCTAACTTTGTAAGGATGCATCCAAAGGCCTGTATGACTGATGGCATCAAATACCTTTGTTAGGCCCACAAAGAGGATGTGGAGATTCTGGTTCTGTTCCTGACGCTTCTCCTGGATCTGTCTGACAGCAATGATCATGTCCACTGTCCCTCTGTTGGATCTGAAACTACATTGGCTCACTGGGACAACGTCATCCTGGAGGTGAGAGGTAACCCTGCTCAGTATGAGATGGCCCATGATCTTCCCAGCTGTGCTCAGGAGAGATATGCCTCTGTGATTGTCACAGGATGCCCTGTCCCTCTTGTCCTTGTACAGGTGGATGATGTCTGCATCCCTAAAGTCCCGTGGTACACAGGCATTCTCCCACAACTGCTGCATGAGCTCTGTCAGCTTCTGAAGAAGGGTCTTGCCACCCTCTTTGAAGACTTCTGGTGGGATCCCATCCAGGCCAGAGACCTTACCTGGCTGCAGCTGGTTGACTTGCCTTCCTAGCTTCTACCAGTGTGGGGGGGATCATCAAGGGCCTCCGAGACTGGGCAGTGGGGCATATCTTCTATGGCCTAGTCCTCTATCTGGGATGGCCTGTTCAGCAGCTGGTTGAAATGGACTGTCCAGCCGTGGACAATGTTGCCTTTGTCAGCGAGGAGCAGTCCGTCCAAGGAGCAGACTGGTGCCATGATGTTGGAGGAAGGTATGTACACTGCCTTTAGAACATCAAAAAGCTCCTTTGTGTTGTTCTGGTCAGAGTCGTGCCGAAGCTCTGCCACTTTGGCCTCCCACCACTGACCTTCCATCTTCCGCAGCTCAGCCTGGACCTCACCACAGAGGTGCTTCGAGCGGTCATGTTTGGAGATTGACTGCTTGTCACTGAGTCAGCTTGCAAAGGCTTCCTGCTTCTGCTTGAGGAGGGTGATGTTCTCATCGAACCAATCCTGATGCCTCCTCTTGGGGTGCCTGAGAATGGCACCTGCAGCGCTGTACAGGGTGTCTCTGAGGACAGCCCCTGCTGTTTCTGGGTCTGCTTCCTCAGGCAGTTGCTCAAGTTGTTTCTCCAGTTTGCTGATCAGCTCTTCTTTGATGCTGGGGTCAGCGAGCCGTTGAATGTTCAGCTTCTACTTAGTGCCAGCCTGCTGGCACCTGTGCGTCCTGGCGATGTAAAATGACAGCTTGCTTCTCAACAGACGTGGTTGGGCCAGCAGTCTGCACCCTTCATTGCTCTGGTGATGATCACATCCCCCGATGTCCCGGCGCCTTGTGATCATGTAATCAATCAGGTGCCAGTTCTTGGAGCGCGGGTGCATCCAGGTTGCCTTGAGGAAGTCTGGAGGCTGAAAGAGGGTGTTGGTGATTGTCAGCCCATTTTCTGTGCAGAAGGTGAGTAGTAGCTGCCCATTTGAATTCTCCTTTCCAAGGCCAAGCTTGCCGATGACTTCTGCCCAAGACTGATGGTCACTGCCTACTCGGGCATTAAAGTCACCAAGTAGCAGGATCTTGTTGTCTTTGGGGACAGAGCATAGTAGCTGGCCAAGCTGCTGGTAGAACAGTTCCTTCTGTTCAGAGGTGTAGGTCATGGTGGGTGCGTAGGCACTGATCAGAGTCAGCTGAGTCTTGGCTTTCAGAGGCAGCCTCATTACCTCTGGGGACGGACTCCAGGTTCCTGACGATTGTGGTCCGGATGGCAAAGCCAACTCTGACTTCTCTAGCCTTATCCTTTCCCGTGCCACTCCAGAAAAACATTTAGCCAGCCCCTACTTTTGTGATTTCACCAGTCTCGGCCAGGCGTGTCTCACTGAGCACTGCAATGTCGATGTTGTACTTCTGAAGCACGTGTCCATAAGACCATAAGACAAAGGAGCAGAAGTCGGCCATTCGGCCCATTGAGTCTGCTCCGCCATTTTATCATGAGCTGATCCATTCTCCCACTTAGTCCCACTCCCCCGCCTTCTCACCATAACCTTTGATGCCCTGGCTACTCAGATACCTATCAATCTCTGCCTTAAATACACCCAATGACTTGGCCTCCACTGCTGCTCGTGGCAACAAATTCCATAGATTCACCACCCTCTGGCTAAAAAAATTTCTTTGCATTTCTGTTCTGAATGGGCGTTCTTCAATCCTTAAGTCATGCCCTCTCGTACTAGGCTCCCCCATCATGGGAAACAACTTTGCCACATCCACTCTGTCCATGCCTTTCAACATTCGAAATGTTTCTATGAGGTCTCCCCTCATTCTTCTAAACTCCAAGGAATACAGTCCAAGAAGCGGACAAACGTTCCTCATATGTTAACCGTCTCATTCCTGGAATCATTCTAGTGAATCTTCTCTGTACCCTCTCCAATGTCAGCACATCCTTTCTTAAATAAGGAGACCAAAACTGCCCACAGTACTCCAAGTGAGGTCTCACCAGCGCCTTATAGAGCCTCAACATCACATCCCTGCTCCTATACTCTATTCCTCTAGAAATGAATGCCAACATTGCATTCGCCTTCTTCACTACTGACTCAACCTGGAGGTTAACTTTAAGGGTATCCTGTACGAGGACTCCCAAGTCCCGTTGCATCTCAGAACTTTGAATTCTTTCCCCATTTAAATAATAGTCTGCCCATTTATTTTTTCTGTCAAAGTGCATAACCATACACTTTCCAACATTGTATTCATTTGCCACTTCTCTGCCCATTCTTCCAATCTATCCAAGTCTCTCTGCAGACTCTCCGTTTCCTCAGCACTACCGGCCCCTCCACTTATCTTCGTATCGTCAGCAAACTTAGCCACAAAGCCATCTATTCCATAATCCAAATCGTTGATGTACAAAGTAAAAAGAAGCGGCCCCAACACTGATCCCTGTGGAGCACCACTGCTAACCAGCAGCCAACCAGAATAGGATCCCTTTATTCCCACTCTCTGTTTCCTGCCAATCAGCCAACGCTCTATCCATGTATGTAACTTTCCCGTAATTCCATGGGCTCTTATCTTGTTAAGTAGCCTCATGTGTGGCACCTTGTCAAACGCCTTCTGAAAATCCAAATATACAACATTCACTGCAGCTCCCTTGTCTAGCCTACTGGTAATTTCCTCAAAAAATTCTAATAGGTTTGTCAGATAGGATTTTCCTTTAAGAAATCCATGCTGAGTTCTGTCTATCTTGTCATATGCCTCCAGGTACTCTGTAACCTCATCCTTGACAATGGACTCCAACAACTTCCCAACCACCGACGTCAAGCTAACAGGTCTATAATTTCCTTTTTGCTTCCTTGCCCCTTTCTTAAATAGCGGAGTGACATTTCCAATCTTCCAGTCTTCTGGAACCATGCCAGAATCTATCGACTTTTGAAAGATCATCGCTAATGCCTCCGCAATCTCCACAGCTACTTCCTTCAGAACACGAGGGTGCATTCCATCTGGTCCGGGAGATTTATCTACCTTTAGACTATTCAGCTTCCTGAGTACTTTCTCTGTCGTAATTGTGACTGCGCACATTTCTCTTCCCTGCCACCCTTGAGTGTCCGGTATACTGCTGATGTCTTCCTCAGTGAAAACTGATGCAAAATACTCGTTCAGTTCCTCTGCCATCTCCTTATCTCCCATTACAATTTCTCCAGCATCATTTTCTATCGGTCCTATATCTACTCTCACTTGTCTTTTACTCTTTATATACTTGAAAAAGCTTTTAGTATCCTCTTTGATATTATTTGCTACCTTCCTTTCATAGTTAATCTTTTCCCTCTTAATGACCTTCTTGGTTTTCTTTTGTAAGGTTTTAAAAACTTCCCAATCCTCTGTCTTCCCACTAATTTTTGCTTCCTTGTTTGCCCTCTCCTTTGCTTTAAGTTTGACTTTGACTTCTCTTGTCAACCACGGTTGCATCCATTTTCCACTCGAAAATTTCTTCTTTTTTGGAATATACCTGTCTTGCACATTCCTCATTTCTCGCAAAAACTCCAGCCACTGCTGCTCTGCTGTCTTTCCCGCCGGTGTCCCTTTCCAGTCAACTTTGGCCAGTTCCTCTCTCACGCCACTGTAATTTCCTTTACTCCACTGAAATACCGACACATCAGATTTTGGCTTCTCTTTTTCTAATTTCACAGTGAACTCGATCATGTTATGATCACTGTCTCCTAAGGGTTCCTTCACCTCAATCTCTCTAATCACCTCTGGTTCATTACACAATACCCAATCCAGTACAGCCGATCCCCTAGTGGGCTCAACAACAAGCTGTTCTAAAAAGCCATCTCGCAGAAATTCTACATGTTCTCTCTCTTGAGATCCAGTGCCGACCTGATTTTCCCAATCTACTGGCATGTTAAAATCCCCCACAATTATCATAACACTGCCCTTCTGACAAGCCTTTTCTATTTCCAGTTGTAATTTGTAGTCCACATCCCTGCAGCTGTTTGGAGGCCTATAAGTAACTGCCATCAGGGTCCTTTTACCCCTGCTATTTCTTAGCTCAACCCATAAAGATTCTGCACCTTCCGATCCTATATCACCTCTTTCTAATGATTTAATATCATTTCTTACCAATAAAGCCACGCCTCTCCCTCTGCCTACCTTCCTATCCTTCCGATACACCGTGTATCCTTGGACGTTCAGCTCCCAGAGACATGCATCCTTTAGCCAGATCTCAGTGATGGCCACAATATCATACCTGCCAATCTGTAGCTGTACGACAAGATCATCCACCTTATTCCTTATGCTGCGTGCATTTAAGTACAACACCTTAAGACCAGTATTTGATACTTTTCACTTTGATTTCACTGCAACTTTATTGCACTGCAACTCATCCCAATGGCTACAAATTTGCCCCATCACCTGCCTGTCTTTCCTGACATCTTTACTGCTCACTGCCTTAGATTTATTTCTATTTTCCCCTTCCTCCGCTCTGTCATTCCGGTTCCCATCCCCCTGCCAAATTAGTTTAAACCCTCCGTAACAGCTCTATTAAACTTTCCCACCAGGATATTGGTCCCCTTCGGGTTCAGGTGTAACCTGTCCTTTATGAAGAGGTCATACTTCCCCCAGAAGAGATCCCAATTATCCAAGAATCTGAAGCCCTGCCCCCTACACCAGTCTCTCAGCCACGCGTTCATCTGCCTGATCCGACTATTCTTGCCCTCACGAGCACATGGCACAGGTAGCAATCCCGAGATTACTACCCTACAAGAGCAGTTTGCCCCTCTGGTCTGTTACTCGTATCGTTGTCCACGCGTGTCCTGAGGTTCCAGGCTCCAACACAGAGATTACTCAGCTTTCTGGTGGCTCTTCTTTCTTTTGTGGTTTTTGAGGTAGTTTGACCGCTAAATAGCTGTCCAGTCAGCAGCAGTGTGCTGACAGGATAGGTGAGGGAAGCTTTCTGTAGGTCACCTTTTTCAGACCCTTTCCCGTGAGGGGGGAGCAGTGACGTCCTGAAGAGGGCTGCTCTGTCACCAAGATGGCTGCCAAACACTGCCCTTGCCTCGTGAGAAGACAGCAACCATCCTGCCTTGGCTGCCTGAGTGCAAATCCATGACTTGTGGCTCCCAGCACTATCTCATGGCTGCCACTGTCGCCACTTGCCCATCGCTCCAGGTTTTGAGTTGGTTGTGGAGCTTGGCGTCACCGAATCCTGTGCAGGAAGTGAATGAAGACCATGAGTTGCCCAAGTGTCATGTTTGCCCCCTCAGTCCAGACACTGAAGTCAAAAGGGATGGCAGGCATAAGGTATTGACAATGGCTGAACTGCAGGAGCTGCCAGAATGACATTGAATCACCATCAGACTGTCTTAGGGGCTCCAACTCTGGATTTCTTCCTCAGGGTTTTCTCCCGAAGCCTTTCCCATGAGTGGGTTTAGCCACAAGGCAGCAGAGGTTTCCCTCTCCTAGGCATACTGCTTTCCCAGGTTAACGAGCCCCAGCTGCCCAAAGCAACTGGTTTAAGGTGCCAGTGACTCTCCTGCATGTTCCCAATGGCTGTCATCACTGGGGTGGTAGTGGGGATAAGCTCTGAATATCTCCAACTGAACACAAAGTTCAAGAAGATAGCAAGGAAAGATAAAGAAACTTACTTAAAAGAGCAATGCAAAAAAGCTGAAGAAGCCAACAGAATTGGAAAAACAAGAGATCTATTCAAGAAGATTAGAGAAATCAAAGGAACATTTCATGCAAAAATGAGTATAGTAAAAGACAAAGAAGGGAAGGACCTTACAGAAACAGAAGACTTCAAAAAGAGATGACAGGAATACACTGAAGAACTGTACAGGAAAGATCCCAACAGCGAAGTCATCTGCAATGACTCCCTCTTCAATCTAGAGCCGGACATTCTGGAAAGTGAAGTCGAATGGGCGATAGAAAATATTGCCATCAATAAGGCTGAAGGATGTGTTAGGATTCCAGTTAAGTTGTTTAAAACTTTAAAAGGTGATGCTGTAAAAGTGTTGCATGCAATTTGCCAGCAGATCTGCAAAACCCAACAATGGCCTTTAGATTGGAAAAGATCAGTTTATATCCCAATTCCCAAGAACGGAAATGTAAAGGAATGTTCAAATTACCAAACAATTTCACCAATTTCACATGCTAGCAAGGTAATGCTAAAGATCATGCAAGCAAGACTCCTGAAATATATAGAACGAGAACTGCCAGATATACACGCTGGTTTTAGAAGAGGCAGAGAGAGGCACCAGAGGCCAAATTGCTAACCTTCACTGGATAACAGAGAAGTCAAGGGAATTCCTGAAAAGTACTTATCTGTTTTATTGACTACTCTAAAGCCTTCAACAGTGTGGACCATAATATACTATGGCAAATCCTTAAAGAAATGGGGATACCTGCCTTATGAGAAACTTGTACGAAGATCAAGAGGCAACAGAACTGAACATGGAACAACAAACTGATTCAAGATTGGGAAAGGCTGCATACAGTCACCCTACTTATTTAATCTATATGCTGAACACATCATGGGGAATGCTGGTCTAGAGGACTCAAATGTTGGAATCAAAATTACCGGATGAAATATTAACAACCTCAGATATGCAGACGATACTGCTGTAATGGCTGAAAGTGAGGACAATCTGAGGAAGCTTCTAATCAAAGTGAAAGAAGAAAGTGTAAAAGCTGGCTTGTTGCTCAATATTAAGAAAACCAAGATGATGTCAACCAGCCCTATTTACTCTGTGGTAATAAATGAAAAGGAAGTGGAAGCAGTGATGGATTTTGTCTTCTTCAGTTCAAAGATGGTAACTGAAACCATGAAATTAAACGGCACTTACTTCTGGGGAGGGCAGCAATAGCAAATTTAGATAAAATACTGAAGGACAGAGACATAACTTTGTCTATGAAGATCTGTATCGTCAAGTCTATGGTATTTCCAGTTGTGATGTACGGCTGTAAGAGCTGGACTATTAGTAAGGCTGAATACAAAAGAAGTGACACCTTTGAACTTAGATACTGGAGGAAAGTGTTAAGAAGATCCAACAAGTCAGTACTTGAAGAAATACAGCCGGACTGCTCACTAGGAGGCTTGATTATGAGAAAAAGCTCAAAGTATTGGCCACATCATGAGAAGACAGGATTCCTTGGGGAGGACTCTCATGTTAGGTAAAACAGAAGGTAAAAGAAGGAGAGGACGACAGAGGCTACAATGGATAGATAATATTACTCAGACAATGCGTATGACCATGGGGGATCTTAGAGAGGCAGTTTCCAACAAGAAGGCTTGGTGTGCAGGAGTCCATGAGGTCACTAAGAATTGGACTCGACTTAACGACTGAACAATAAACTTAAAGTGCTCCCAGTGGCATGCGTCTCAAATTAGCCTCTGATAACCAAGTCCAACTCCTGGCCTTCAGGTGGCAGAACTATTTACACTGACAGGAGAAGGGGCGAAGGCGGGTCACTGGCACCTTAAAAAAACCAGCTGCTTCAATCTGATTACTTACACTGGCACAATCAAGTGGCAAACATCATTCACCAAAATCTTACTTTAAAATACAAATTCACAAAAGACACCATACCTTACTAGAAATACAAACCAGATCCAGTTTTAGAGACAGCATCTGACAAATTATTTTATGACTAATCCATTATTACAGTTAGGAAAATCCATAATAACCGTCCGGATATAATACTACAGGATAAACAAGCCAGAACAACTTACTTAATAACAACAACTTACTTAAGGGCTGGATGGTTTGGAGTTTGTCAAATGTGTTCAGTATAGTTTTTTGCAGCAATACATAGATGTACCAACTAGAGAAGGGCAGTGTTGGATCTCCTGTTAGGGAATGAGATAGGGCAGGTGACAGAGGTATGTATTGGGGAGCACTTCGGGTCCAGTGATCACAATGCCATTAGTTTCAATATAATTATGGAGAAGGATAGGACTGGACCCAGGGTTGAGATTTTTGATTGGAGAAAGGCTGACTTTGAGGAGATGCGAAAGGATTTAGAAGGAGTGGATTGGGACAATTTGTTTTATGGGAAGGATGTAATAGAGAAATGGAGGTCATTTAAAGGTGAAATTTTGAGGGTACAGAATCTTTATGTTCCTGTTAGGTTGAAAGGAAAGGTTAAAAGTTTGAGAGAGCCATGGTTTTCAAGGGATATAGGAAACTTGGTTCGGAAAAAGAGAGGGATCTACAATAAATATAGACAGCTTGGAGTAAATCAGGTGCTCAAGGAATATAAAGAATGTAAAAAGAATCTTAAGAAAGAAATTAGAAAAGCTAAAAGAAGATACGAGGTTGCATTGGCAAGTAAGGTGAAAATAAATTCAAAGGGTTTCTACAGTTATATTAATAGCAAAAGGATAGTGAGGGATAAAATTGGTCCCTTAGAGAATCAGAGTGGACGGCTATGTGTGGAGCCAAAAGAGATGGGGGAGAATTTGAACAATTTCTTTTCTTCGGTATTCACTAAGAAGAAGGATATTGAATTGTGTAAGGTAAAGGAAACAAGAAGGGTAGTTATGGAAAGTATGACAATTAAAGAAGAGGAAGTACTGGCGCTTTTAAGGAATATAAAAGTGGATAAGTCTCTGGGTCTGGACAAGATAGGACCTTGAGAGAAGTTAGTGTGGAAATAGCAGGGGCTCTGACAGAAATATTTCAAATGTCATTAGAAACGGGGATGGTGCTGGAATATTGGTGTATTGTTCATGTGGTTCCATTGTTTAAAAAAGGTTCTAAGAGTAAACCTAGCAATTATTGGCCTGTGGGTTTGACATCAGTGGTGGGTAAATTGATGGAAAGTATTCTTAGAGATAGTATATATAATTATCTGGATAGACAGGGTCTGATTAGGAACAGTCAACATGGATTTGTGCGTGGAACGTCATGTTTGACAAATCTTATTGAATTCTTTGATGAGGTTACAGGAAAGTTGACGAGGGTAAAGCGGTGGATGTTGTCTATATGGACTTCAGTAAGGCCTTTGACAAGGTTCCACATGGAAGGTTAGTTAGGAAGGTTCAATCGTTAGGCATTAATATCGAAGTAGTAAAATGGATTCAGCAGTGGCTGGATGGGAGACACCAGAGAGTAGTGGTGGATAACAGTGTGTCAGATTGGAGAACGGTGTGTAGCGGTGTGCCTCAGGGATCTGTACTGAGTCCAATGTTGTTTGTCATATATATTAGTGATCTGGATGATGGGGTGGTAAATTGGATTAGTAAATAGGCAGATGATAGGTGGCGTTGTGGATAATGAAGTAGGTTTTCAAAGCTTGCGGAGAGATTTAGGCCAGTTAGAAGAGTGGGCTGAAAGATGGCAGATGGAGTTTAATGCTGAAACATGTGAGGTGCTACATTTTAGTAGGACTAATCAAAATAGGACATACATGGTAAATGGTAGGGCATTGAAGAATGCTGTAGAACAGAGGGACCTAGGAATAATGGTGCATAGTTCCCTGAAGGTGGAATCTCATGTGGATAGGGTGGTGAAGAAAGCTTTTGGTATGCTGGCCTTTATTAATCAGAGCATTGAGTATAGGAGTTGGGATGTAATGTTGAAATTGTATAAGGCATTGGTAAGGCCAAATTTGGAGTATTGTGTACAGTTCTGGTTATCGAATTATAGGAAAGATGTCAATAAAATTGAGAGAGTACAGAGGAGATTTACTAAAATGCTGCCTGGGTTTCATCTCCTAAGTTACAGAGAAAGGTTGAACAAGTTAGGTCTTTATTCTTTGGAGCATAGAAGGTTGAGGGGGGACTTGATAGAGGTATTTAAAATTATGAGGGGGATAGATAGAGTTGATGTGGATAGACTTTTTCCATTGAGAGTAGGGTAGATTCAAACAAGAGGACATGAGTTGAGAGTTAAAGGACAAAAGTTTAGGGGTAACATGAGGGGGAACTTCTTTACTCAGAGAGTGGTAGCTGTGTGGAACGAGCTTCCAGCAGAAGTGGTTGAGGCAGGTTCGATGTTGTCGTTTAAAGTTACATTGGACAGCTATATGGACAGGAAAGGAATGGAAGGTTATGGGCTGAGTGCAGGTTGGTGGGACTAGGTGAGAGTAGGAGTTCGGCACAGACTAGAAGGGCCGAGATGGCCTGTTTCCTTGCTGTAATTGTTATATGGTTGTATAGTTATAATAGGTGCAGCCATTCCAAACACACATAACGTACCGAAATCAATAAGTGTAAAACACCAGGAACATGCTGAATTAAGAGAGGAAATTGAGAGTCTATGAAACATGTACTACAACTGGTATCATCCCACAGTCACTACACAATAGCAGTAAACATTTGGGACTACACGGTAAATTTATGTAAATCTCCAGCAAGCTACAATACTAAACATCACTAGAATGGTCTGTAAGTCTGCAGCAATTGAGATATGTGTGTCATCTGCTATGACGGTACTTCAGGTTTTACCAGCTTGAGCTGAGAAAAAAACAATAACAATAAATAAATAGGTAGTAAATATTGAGAACATGAGATAAAGAGCCCTTGAAAGTGAATCCATAGGTAGTGGGAACAATTCGGTGATGGGACGAGTGAAGTTATCCCCACTGGTTCAAGAGCCTGATTGCTGAGGGGTAGGAACCGTTCCTGAACCTGGTGGCATGTGCCTGAGGCTTCTGTGTCTCCTTCCTGAGGTGGGGGTCCCTAATGATGGATACCACTTTCCTGCGACAAACTTTGACAGTACACACTAATGATAGGACCCGTAACAGTGTTGACATACAGAAAGATTTTGGAGTCAAGTCAATAACTCCCCACAAGGGGCTGCACAGGTTGACAGGCCGGTAAAGAATGAGAATGGCGTGCCTGCCTTAGACGTTGAATTCCAAGGTCAGGAAGCTGTGTAAAGCTCTGCTTAGCCTGCATCCAGAGTATTATATTCAGATTGCCCCATTATACGAAGGATATAGACTCACACACAGGGGTTCCCAACCTTTTTAATGCCACAGACATTATGCAAGGGGTTGTAGACCCCATGCTGGGAACCCCTGATGGAGACTCTGGAGAGAGTGCAAGAAGATTCACCAGGATGCTGCCTGGATTAGAGGCCATGTGCTCCAACAAGAGGTTGGACAAATTTGGATTGTTTCGTAAATCATCATGATTCATAAATCCACCACGATGAAATGGCAGAGCAGACTCGATGGGCTGAATGGCCTGATTCTGCTCCTATGCTAATGGTTTCTCAGAAGCGATAGAGACTGATGGACAACCTGGCAGAAGTTTATAAGATTATGAGAGGCAGAGATAGGGTAGACAGACCGCACTTTTTTTTAGATCCCAGGGTCAGAAGTCTAATACCAGAGAGCAGGTGGTTAAAGTGATGGGGGGGGGGGGAGTTCAAAAGAGATATGAAGGGCAAATGTTTTTCACAGAGTGTGGTGGCTAGAAAGCCAGCCAGAGGTGGTGGTGGAGGCAGAGAGAGGATAGAAGCATAAAAGAGAAGCACACAAATGTGCAGGAATGAAGCAATGCGGACATAATGAGCTGCCAGGGGAAGTGGTAGATGTGGGTTCAGTTGCAACATTTAAGAAAAGTTGCAATGGGAGGTGTTTATTGTCTGAGTGCAGGTAGTTGCAACTAGGCAGATTAGGTTGGCATGGACTAGATGGGCTGAAGGGCCTCTTTCTGTACCTTAATACTGTCTGACTCTATGATGTTGTATGCGCAGAAGGGATTTGTTTATTTAGGAGCTTTTAATTACTTCAGCACAACAACAGGCCCTGTGCTGTGCTGTGCTGTTCGATGGTAAGCAGTCAGGTTTGGGAGTGTTAAATTTGTTCTATCCACCTCCTTAGATCCTCGCTTCCATCAGGGGCTGTGTCAAGAGAGATGCCCTGACCCCGTCACAACTACACCAAGTCTTGGCATATATCTAACCGGTCTCCTTTGCCAGCCTCTGAGAGGCGAGACCATTGCTACCAGTACTGGGTTGGGGAGAGGTGTAATAACAAGGGTCACCACTCAAGTCTGCCCCCAGGTCACGCCAGAATCAGAATCAGGTTTATTGTCACCAGCATGTGACGTGAAATTTGTTAACTTAGCAGCAGCAGTTCAATGCAATACATAATCTAGCAGAGAGAGAAAAAAAATAATAAAATAAAACATAATAATAATCACCAAACAACTAAATCAATTACATATATTGAATAGATTATTAAAAAATGTGCAAAAACAGAAATACTGTATATTTTAAAAAGTGAGGTACCGTCCAAAGCTTCAAAGTCCATTCAGGAATCGGATGGCAGAAGGGAAGAAGCTGTTCCTGAATCACCGAGTGTGTGCCTTCAGGCTTCTGTACCTCCTACCTGATGGTAACAGTGAGAAAAGGGCATGCCCTGGGTGCTGGAGGTCCTTAATAATGGACGCTGCCTTTCTGAGACACCGCTCCCTAAAGATGTCCTGGGTACTTTGTAGGCTAGTCCCAAGATGGAGCTGACTAGATTTACAACCCTCTGCAGCTTCTTTTGGTCCTGTGCAGTAGCCCCTCCATACCAGACAGTGATGCAGCCTGTCAGAATGCTCTCCATGGTACAACTATAGAAGTTTTTGAGTGTATTTGTTGACATGCCAAATCTCTTCAAACTCCTAATAAAGTATAACCACTGTCTTGCCTTCTTTATAACTGCATCGATATGTTGGGACCAGGTTAGATCCTCAGAGATCTTGACACCCAGAAACTTGAAGCTGCTCACTCTCTCCACTTCTGATCCCTCTGTGAGGATTGGTATGTGTTCCTTCGTCTTACCCTTCCTGAAGTCCACAATCAGATCTTTCGTCTTACTGACGTTGAGTGCCAGGTTGTTGCTGCGACACCACTCCACTAGTTGGCATATCTCACTCCTGTACGCCCTCTCGTCACCACCTGAGATTCCACCAACAATGGTTGTATCGTCAGCAAATTCGTAGCTGGTATTTGAGTGATGCCTAGCCACACAGTCATGTGTGTACAGAGAGTAGAGCAGTGGGCTAAGCACACACCCCTGAGGTGCACCAGTGTTGATCGTCAGCGAAGAAGATACATTATCACCAATCCGCACAGACTGTGGTCTTCCAGTTAGGAAGTTGAGGATCCAATTGCAGAGGGAGGTGCAGAGGGAGGTACAGAGGCCCAGGTTCTGCAATTTCTCAGTCAGGATTGTGGGAATGATGGTATTAAATGCTGAGCTATAGTCGATGAACAGCATCCTGACGTAGGTGTTTGTGTTGTCCAGGTGGTCTAAAGCCGTGTGAAGAGCCATTGAGATTGTGTCTGCCATTGACCTATTGTGGCGATAGGCAAATTGCAATGGGTCCAGGTCCTTGCTGGGGCAGGAGTTCAGTCTAGTCATGACAACCTCTCAAAGCATTTCATCACTGTTGATGTGAGTGCTACCGGGCGATAATCATTAAGGCAGCCCACATTATTCTTCTTATACACTGGTACAATTGTTGCCTTTTTGAAGCATGTGGGAACTTCTGCCTGTAGCAGTGAGAGGTTGAAAATGTGCTTGAATACTCCTGCTAGTTGGTTGGCACAGGTTTTCAGAGCCTTACCAGGTACTCCATCAGGACCTTCCCCCTTGCGAGGGTTCACTCTCTTTAAAGACAGCCTAACATCGGCCTCTGAGACGGAGATCACAGGTCATTAGATGCAGCAGGGATCTTCACAGCCGTAGTTGTGTAGTTGTCCCTTTCAAAGCGGGCATAGCAGTCATTGAGTTCATCTGGTAGTGAAGCACCGCTGCCATTCACACTATTGGGTTTTGCTTTGTAGGAAGTAATGTCTTGCAGTCCCTGCCAGAGCTGCCATGGATCTGATATTGCCTCCACCATGTATCAGAATTAGTTTATCATTGTAGTGTAGCAGTTAGCGCAATGCTGTTAAAGCCCAGAGTATCGGAGTTCTGAGTTCAATTCCAACATCATCTCTAGGTACGTCCTCCCAGTGGAACACCTGGGTTTTAAGTCCTCCGCTTTCCACCCACAGTCCAGTTGGTAGATTAATTGGTCATTGTAAATTGTTCCGGGATTAGGCTAGGGTTAAATTGGGGGTTGCAGGGGGTGTGGCTCGAAGGGCGGTATGGCCTGTACCTCTAAGGAAGTAAAATGTACTGGATGGAGTACAGTGAAAAACTTGTTGGTATTACTGTTCACGCAGATCAGGTAACTACACAGCACACTGAGGGAGAAGCCGATAAAACAACAATACAGAAGATAGCTACAGAGTAAGCGCAGTGCAAGTAAGCACAAGACCATAAGACATAGGAGAGGAATTAGGCCATTCAGCCCATCAAGTCTGCTCCACCATTCCATCATGACTGATTTATTCTCCTGTCTTCTCCCTGTAACAAGATCATAATGAGGTAAATTGTGAGGTCAAGAGTCCAATTCATTTAATAGACTTAAATGCAGGGTCCTTGAGACTGGTTGTACGTGCTTTCAGGCTTTTGTATTCCGAAGACGAAGTTCATCATCACTGGCCAAGATTTATCTCCGCTCCAACAGATACAGAGAATACTGGCAGCACACGTTGGCTGCTGTGTTTCCATTACACAGAGCAAGTATTCAAGAGTTTGGGCATGGTCCAAATTAAATTTGGTTTATACCAAGGGACTGGGTGAGGAAGTATTGGTGTAATTATCTCTGGCCTTATGGAACCATCTCTGTCTGGAGCAACGCCTTCAGTTCTGCTTTCCACAGACATAGGAGCACAATTAGTCCATTTGGCCCATCGAGTCTGGCCCATCATTTCATCCTGGTTGATCCACTTTCCCTCTCAGTCCCAAACTCCTCATATCCTCCACACCTTGAGTAATCAAGTATTTCTCAACCTCTGCCTTAAATGCACCCAATGTCTTGGCCTCCACAGCTGTATGTGGCAACAAATTCCACAGATTCACCACTCTCTGGCTAAAGAAATACCTCCTCACCTTCGTTCTAAATTGTTATCCCTCTATTCTGAGGCTGTGCCCTTTGGTCCAAGGCTCCTTTAGCACCCTCTCCACATCACTCTTTTAAAGCTTTTCAACATTTGCTAAGTTTGAATGAGATCCCACCCTCATTCTTCTGAATTCCAGCAAGATCAGGTCCAAAGCCAAGACACACTCCTCATACAATTACCTTTCATTCTGGAATCATTCTTGAGAACCTCTTCTGAACCCTCTCCAACGTCAGCACGTCTTTTCTTAGATAAGGGGCCCAAAACTGCTCACAATACTCTAGGTGAAGACTTACCAGTGCTTTATAAAGCCTTGGCATTACATTCTTGCTTTTATATTCTAGTCCTCTCGAAATAAATGCAAACATTACATTTGCCTTCCTCACCACCAACTCAACCTGCAGGTTAAGGTGTTCTGCACAAGGATTCCCAAGTCCCTTTGCACTTCAGATTTTGGAATTTTCTCCCCATTTAAAAAATTGTCTGCACCTTCATTCCTCTACTGATGGGAATTGGACTTGACGTAAAGGGAATTCAGTAAGGAGATTTAACTTGTCAGAGGTCTTCAATGACCCCTTTATCCCCAGCGCTGGGTAACTCAATGGAGTCACACACATCAGTAACCACACTCAACCGCTACACGCATGTCCAACTCCTTCCATAAGGATCAGCTGAGCATTACCCCGATCTGAACTCCCTCTCCCCTGAATCTAGAAGCTACAAATCCGCAAAGAAATCAAACGAAATGCCAGAATTACTGAGGAGTCACAGGCAAAGGCCTGGGGCAACTATCAGCTGCAGGAACTCAGCAGGTCCAGGAGGGAGTGTGAGTGTGAGTGCAAGTGTGTGTGTGTGTGTGTGTGTGTGTGTGTAATTGTCAAGTTCCACAGGTTGGACCCTGCATAAAGATGAGCTTTATTTGTCACATTAAACATCCAGTGAAATGTGTCGTTTGCAACAGTGACCAGCACACGAAGGATTGAGCTGGAGGCAGGTGTCTCCAACCAGGCAAAACCCACGACTTAGTAACCATTACCTGTATATCCTCTGATTGTGGGAGGGAACTGGAGCACCTGGGGAAAATCTGCAATCACAGGGAGAATGTACAAACTCCTTACAGATAGTTGCGGGAGCTGACCCTCGATCACCAGCTCCAAGCGTTATGGTAACGGCACTGCCGTCCTGCATTGGGAGTGAGGGTGGAGAGGAGAGATGGCTGGTATAAAGAGGTGAGAGGGAGGCGTGGGACAGGGACAGGGATGGAGATGGGAGGGGTGTTGGCGGCTGGTGAGTGGGGAACGAGGTGGGGTGAAGGATGATGGGCAGGTAGAACCAGGTGGAGAAAGGGAAAAGTTAGAGGGTGGAGTTGGGTGGAAAAAGGCAATAAATAAAATAGGAGCAGATGGAACCAGATGATATGGGGCTCGGATGGGTGAAGTATATGGGAAGGGGACAAGAAAATGGGTGGACTGGGGGGGTGGAGATGGGAAACGGGACAAAAATAGGAAAACCGGTGGTGCATTAGAAGGGAACAAAGGAGGTAGGATTACCGTAAGTAACTCCCAGAAAGTCTCCTGAACTTGCCCCAACTTTCTGACGAATTCAGACTCTGCTGAAAGGCATGCAAGAGTCAGAAACCCACGGCACACAGTAACACTTGTACAGTATTCCTATACCCGGTTCCGAGACTCGTTGCGCACATGTGGTCAATACTGACCTCTACTGGATGAGACGTGCAGGGTGGCGAAACTTGCCTATTCCCACATACCCGGCCACAGAAACTGAAAACTTTACAGAGACCTGAACTTGCAAAGAATTTCCTACTGTTGTATTTGGAACAACGCCCGACCTATCGCCCACTCCCTGCCCATCCCATCACCGGACCTGTGTCAAGGTGCTTGTCAGTATTACGGAGTTGGATTGTCCTCGGCCAGTTCCCATCATGGGCAGAAGCCACCATCCTCAGGGAAGGCGACATCCGTCATCAAGGACCCTTATCACTCGCGATACCCACACATTTTCATTCTCAAACAAGAGAAATTCTGCAGGTGATTGTCCGAATGTGATTACTGAGCATTTACCAGAACTGAATCATTGGATTTAGTTCTGACGATGATGAATCAGTTTTATTTCTCCTGAAGTTACTCATAAGTAGAAATTGCACATTTAGAAACAGCCAAGTAGGGAGTTTTCAATGTTTTCTCGCGGTTGCGGAAACGGGAACATACCCCTTCCAACGCTGACCATCGGCTATGTCGCAGCTGTTGCCAGCCACGCCTCCCAAAGGCTAGAGCGCAACTATGGGACTATTGGCGTGGTTTCAGCTCCTGGGTCAGAAACTCAGGCCCTGTGCTCTGGTTAGGAATTGTAGAGAGGTTCTGAGGCTGCCTTTTTGAACGACGCAGACTTTCTCAAAGTCAGAGTCGAGTTGATTGACATAGGCACAAATGCATGCATGCACAGGTGCAAGAAAACCTCACTTGCCGCAGCATCACAGGTACGCAACATTAGAGACACAGCATTCGCAAGAAAAAGCAAGCAAAACAAATTACACACAATTTTACAAGAACAGAAACAATAGCAACAGACGCAAAATGCAGCAGGAACTCAACAGGACCCCAGCAACTATAGAAAAGAGTAAACGGGTCGACTCCAGCTGAAGGCAATCTGTGTCATACGCTTTCCCTGTGACTGAGTGCATTCCCCCGGTACCCTGGTTTCCTGCCACATCCCGAAGACGTGTGGGCTCCTTGGTTAGTCAGCCACTGGAAGTTGTTCCTGTTTGAGAGTGAGTGGAGAGGCGGAATCTGGGGTGAGTCAATAGGAATGTGGAGAGAACAAAAAAAAACAGGACTGGTGTAAATGGGCACAGATGAGTCAGCACAGATTCACTGGGCCGAATTCCCTGTGACTCTCAACAGGGGAATACCAACCATCTCCTTCCTTTGTCTATGTAACGTAGTCCCTCTCATGTGCATCATCAATGACAGAAAGCCAGTTAGCCTTCTGGCATCTCGCCCTGGGGCGAGGAAGGGAAGGGGAGATAGAGTAAAATGTGTCATTTGCATCAAATCAAATCAGCAAGGACTGCTCTGAACAGCCCGCAAATGTCTCCATAGCATACCCACAATTCGCTGACCCTAACCGTATGTCTTTGTGGGGGGAACCCAAGCAGTCATGGAGAGAACGTACAAACTCCTGCCAGACAGTGGCAGGGATTGAGCTGTGATGCATTAACAAGGCTGCAGTGCCGCAGACAGAGCCCAAGATTAGGATGGAGTCCAGGTCACTGGAGCTGTGAACCGTCACAATATCACCACTGTGATAACTTTACAAAGGACTTGACGTGGAGAATTCAATTATGTCAATACCATTATGTAAAATTAACGCATTTCCTTTATCAGAACAGTATACATTTCCTCTTTAAGACCATTAGTAAAGTCATTCCCCTGCACGTGATGAGGAACTGTTGTGTGATTGTTCTTGCAGAAACATGGCTCCCGGACAACATCCCATGAACCATCAGTCTTCAGGGACTTGAGCAACTTTTATTTGTGACAGAAAGTTTTTCTGCTACTGTTAGTGCTGTGTTTTGCTTAGCTGTAAATTAAACTTCAACCTGAACATGAACTTGAAGTCAACATTCCCAATAACTTGGCTGTGCTAGTACAGCAGCAGCCCCGTGCAGAAGTAATTTGGTCTAACTAATCTTATCCAAACTTGGTGGTCACCACTTACAAGATGCACTGGCGTTCAGAAAGCCTGAAATCAAAACAGATTAATGTTAATTGTGAGGACAAAAGTGGACCAGTTCATTGAGCTACCTGATGAGCAAAGAATTGGAAAATGAAGTTGATCACAGATATGTACACGGAGCCACCAGACAGTGAGGACACTGGAATGAAGTTGATCACAGATATGTACACGGAGCCACCAGACAGTGAGGACACTGGAATGAAGTTGATCACAGATATGTACACGGAGCCACCAGACAGTGAGGACACTGGAATGAAGTTGATCACAGATAAGTACACGGAGCCACCAGACAGTGAGGACACTGGAATGAAGTTGATCACAGGTATGTACACGGAGCCACCAGACAGTGAGGACACTGGAATGAAGTTGATCACAGATATGTACACGGAGCCACCAGACAGTGAGGACACTGGAATGAAGTTGATCACAGATATGTACACGGAGCCACCAGACAGTGAGGTCACTGGAATGAAGTTGATCACAGATGTGTACGTTGTGACACCAGACAGTGAGGACACTGGAATGAAGTTGATCACAGATGTGTACGCTGTGACACCAGACAGTGAGGACACTGGAATGAAGTTGATCACAGAAATGTACACGGAGCCACCAGACAGTGAGGACACTGGAATGAATTTGATCACAGATGTGTACGCTGTGACACCAGACAGTGAGGACGCTGGAATGAAGTTGAACACAGATATGTACACGGAGCCACCAGACAGTGAGGACACTGGAATGAAGTTGATCACAGATGTGTACGTTGTAACACCAGACAGTGAGGACACTGGAATGAAGTTGATCACAGATGTGTACGCTGTGACACCAGACAGTGAGGACACTGGAATGAAGTTGATCACAGATATGTACACGGAGCCACCAGACACTGAGGACACTGGAATGAAGTTGATCACAGATGTGTACGCTGTGACACCAGACAGTGAGGACACTGGAATGAAGTTGATCACAGATATGTACACGGAGCCAGCAGACAGTGAGGACACTGGAATGAAGTTGATCACAGATATGTACACGGAGCCACCAGACAGTGAGGACACTGGAATGAAGTTGATCACAGATATGTACACGGAGCCACCAGACAGTGAGGACACTGGAATGAAGTTGATCACAGATGTGTACGCTGTGACACCAGTCAGTGAGGACACTGGAATGAAGTTGATCACAGATGTGTACGCTGTGACACCAGACAGTGAGGACACTGGAATGAAGTTGATCACAGATGTGTACGCTGTGACACCAGACAGTGAGGACACTGGAATGAAGTTGATCACAGATATGTACACGGAGCCACCAGACAGTGAGGACACTGGAATGAAGTTGATCACAGATGTGTACGCTGTGACACCAGACAGTGAGGACACTGGAATGAAGTTGATCACAGATATGTACACGGAGCCACCAGACAGTGAGGACACTGGAATGAAGTTGATCACAGATGTGTACGCTGTGATACCAGACAGTGAGGACACTGGAATGAAGTTGATCACAGATATGTACACGGAGCCACCAGACAGTGAGGACACTGGAATGAAGTTGATCACAGATGTGTACGCTGTGACACCAGTCAGTGAGGACACTGGAATGAAGTTGATCACAGATGTGTACGCTGTGACACCAGACAGTGAGGACACTGGAATGAAGTTGATCACAGATATGTACACGGAGCCACCAGACAGTGAGGACACTGGAATGAAGTTGATCACAGATGTGTACGCTGTGACACCAGACAGTGAGGACACTGGAATGAAGTTGATCACAGATGTGTACGCTGTGACACCAGACAGTGAGGACACTGGAATGAAGTTGATCACAGATATGTACACGGAGCCACCAGACAGTGAGGACACTGGAATGAAGTTGATCACAGATGTGTACGCTGTGATACCAGACAGTGAGGACACTGGAATGAAGTTGATCACAGATATGTACGCTGTGACACCAGACAGTGAGGACACTGGGATGAAGTTGATCACAGATATGTACGTTGTGACACCAGTCAGTGAGGACACTGGAATGAAGTTGATCACAGATATGTACGCTGTGACACCAGACAGTGAGGACACTGGAATGAAGTTGATCACAGATATGTACGTTGTGACACCAGTCAGTGAGGACACTGGAATGAAGTTGATCACAGATGTGTACACTGTGATACCAGACAGTGAGGACACTGGAATGAAGTTGATCACAGATGTGTACGTTGTGACACCAGACAGTGAGGACACTGGAATGAAGTTGATCATAGATGTGTACGCTGTGACACCAGACAGTGAGGACACTGGAATGAAGTTGATCACAGATATGTACACGGAGCCACCAGACAGTGAGGACACTGGAATGAAGTTGATCACAGATGTGTACGATGTGACACCAGACAGTGAGGACACTGGAATGAAGTTGATCACAGATGTGTACGCTGTGACACCAGACAGTGAGGACACTGGAATAAAGTTGATCACAGATGTGTACGCTGTGACACCAGACAGTGAGGACACTGGAATGAAGTTGATCACAGATGTGTACGTTGTGACACCAGACAGTGAGGACACTGGAATGAAGTTGATCACAGATGTGTACGTTGTGACACCAGACAGTGAGGACACTGGAATGAAGTTGATCACAGATATGTACGCTGTGACACCAGACAGTGAGGACACTGGAATGAAGTTGATCACAGATATGTACGCTGTGACACCAGACAGTGAGGACACTGGAATGAAGTTGATCACAGATATGTACGCTGTGACACCAGACAGTGAGGACACTGGAATGAAGTTGATCACAGATATGTACACGGAGCCACCAGACAGTGAGGACACTGGAATGAAGTTGATCACAGATGTTTACGTTGTGACACCAGACAGTGAGGACACTGGAATGAAGTTGATCACAGATATGTACACGGAGCCACCAGACAGTGAGGACACTGGAATGAAGTTGATCACAGATGTGTACGCTGTGACACCAGACATTGAGGACACTGGAATTAAGTTGATCACAGATGTGTACACTGTGACACCAGACAGTGAGGACACTGGAATGAAGTTGATCACAGATATGTACGCTGTGACACCAGACAGTGAGGACACTGGAATGAAGTTGATCACAGATATGTACGCTGTGACACCAGACAGTGAGGACACTGGAATGAAGTTGATCACAGATATGTACACGGAGCCACCAGACAGTGAGGACACTGGAATGAAGTTGATCACAGATGTTTACGTTGTGACACCAGACAGTGAGGACACTGGAATGAAGTTGATCACAGATATGTACACAGAGCCACCAGACAGTGAGGACACTGGAATGAAGTTGATCACAGATGTGTACGCTGTGACACCAGACAGTGAGGACACTGGAGTGAAGTTGATCACAGATATGTACACGGAGCCACCAGACAGTGAGGACACTGGAATGAAGTTGATCACAGATGTTTACGTTGTGACACCAGACAGTGAGGACACTGGAATGAAGTTGATCACAGATGTTTACGTTGTGACACCAGACAGTGAGGACATTGGAATGAAGTTGATCACAGATATGTACACGGAGCCACCAGACAGTGAGGACACTGGAATGAAGTTGATCACAGATGTGTACGCTGTGACACCAGACAGAGAGGACACTGGAATGAAGTTGATCACAGATATGTACGTTGTGACACCAGACAGTGAGGACACTGGAATGAAGTTGATCACAGATGTGTACGCTGTGACACCAGACAGTGAGGACACTGGAATGAAGTTGATCACAGATGTGTACGCTGTGACACCAGACAGTGAGGACACTGGAATGAAGTTGATCACAGATATGTACACGGAGCCACCAGACAGTGAGGACACTGGAATTAAGTTGATCACAGATGTGTACGCTGTGACACCAGACAGTGAGGACACTGGAATGAAGTTGATCACAGATATGTACACGGAGCCACCAGACAGTGAGGACACTGGAATGAAGTTGATCACAGATATGTACGCTGTGACACCAGACAGTGAGGACACTGGAATGAAGTTGATCACAGATATGTACGCTGTGACACCAGACAGTGAGGACACTGGAATGAAGTTGATCACAGATGTGTACGCTGTGACACCAGACAGTGAGGACACTGGAATGAAGTTGATCGCAGATATGTACACGGAGCCACCAGACAGTGAGGACACTGGAATGAAGTTGATCACAGATGTGTACGCTGTGATACCAGACAGTGAGGACACTGGAATGAAGTTGATCACAGATATGTACACGGAGCCACCAGACAGTGAGGACACTGGAATGAAGTTGATCACAGATGTGTACGCTGTGACACCAGTCAGTGAGGACACTGGAATGAAGTTGATCACAGATGTGTACGCTGTGACACCAGACAGTGAGGACACTGGAATGAAGTTGATCACAGATATGTACACGGAGCCACCAGACAGTGAGGACACTGGAATGAAGTTGATCACAGATGTGTACGCTGTGACACCAGACAGTGAGGACACTGGAATGAAGTTGATCACAGATGTGTACGCTGTGACACCAGACAGTGAGGACACTGGAATGAAGTTGATCACAGATATGTACACGGAGCCACCAGACAGTGAGGACACTGGAATGAAGTTGATCACAGATGTGTACGCTGTGATACCAGACAGTGAGGACACTGGAATGAAGTTGATCACAGATATGTACGCTGTGACACCAGACAGTGAGGACACTGGGATGAAGTTGATCACAGATATGTACGTTGTGACACCAGACAGTGAGGACACTGGAATTAAGTTGATCACAGACGTGTACGCTGTGACACCAGACAGTGAGGACACTGGAATGAAGTTGATCACAGATGTGTACGTTGTGACACCAGACAGTGAGGACACTGGAATGAAGTTGATCACAGATGTGTACGTTGTGACACCAGACAGTGAGGACACTGGAATGAAGTTGATCACAGATATGTACGCTGTGACACCAGACAGTGAGGACACTGGAATGAAGTTGATCACAGATATGTACGCTGTGACACCAGACAGTGAGGACACTGGAATGAAGTTGATCACAGATATGTACACGGAGCCACCAGACAGTGAGGACACTGGAATGAAGTTGATCACAGATGTGTACGCTGTGACACCAGACATTGAGGACACTGGAATTAAGTTGATCACAGATGTGTACACTGTGACACCAGACAGTGAGGACACTGGAATGAAGTTGATCACAGATATGTACGCTGTGACACCAGACAGTGAGGACACTGGAATGAAGTTGATCACAGATATGTACGCTGTGACACCAGACAGTGAGGACACTGGAATGAAGTTGATCACAGATATGTACACGGAGCCACCAGACAGTGAGGACACTGGAATGAAGTTGATCACAGATATGTACACGGAGCCACCAGACAGTGAGGACACTGGAATGAAGTTGATCACAGATGTTTACGTTGTGACACCAGACAGTGAGGACACTGGAATGAAGTTGATCACAGATATGTACACGGAGCCACCAGACAGTGAGGACACTGGAATGAAGTTGATCACAGATGTGTACGCTGTGACACCAGACAGTGAGGACACTGGAGTGAAGTTGATCACAGATATGTACACGGAGCCACCAGACAGTGAGGACACTGGAATGAAGTTGATCACAGATGTGTACGCTGTGACACCAGACAGTGAGGACACTGGAATGAAGTTGATCACAGATATGTACACGGAGCCAGCAGACAGTGAGGACACTGGAATGAAGTTGATCACAGATATGTACACGGAGCCACCAGACAGTGAGGACACTGGAATGAAGTTGATCACAGATATGTACACGGAGCCACCAGACAGTGAGGACACTGGAATGAAGTTGATCACAGATGTGTACGCTGTGACACCAGACAGTGAGGACACTGGAATGAAGTTGATCACAGATATGTACACGGAGCCACCAGACAGTGAGGACACTGGAATGAAGTTGATCACAGATGTGTACGCTGTAACACCAGACAGTGAGGAATGTAATAGAACAGAACTGACAACATTGACTGTGAACGAAGGAAGGAAAAAGCATTGCACGGTTTATTCTTGTAAATAATTTTTATTATGAATATAGTTTAAAAAATCTGTGGGTAGAGAGGGAACTGTCAAGGTTTCCAGTTGTAACCCTGCATCAGCTGCCTGCTTGTCACTATAAGTGAACACAGGCGTGCACATGCTGGGTGGAAGATTAGACAGCCCACGTCACTTCGATGATATAGTCTCCGTGGAGTGTGGGGACAGGAGTCCAGATAGAAAAGAAGAGGAAAAAAAAATGATTCGTTTCATTTATCACAATGTACTGTACATCACTGGAACGCATCATTCGTGTCAACAGCCAACACGTGTGCTGGGGCCGCCCCCAAGAATGTCGCCATGCTTCCAGTGTCAGAATAGCATGCCCATAACTTAATCACCCTAGCCCGTACACCATAGTTACACTTGGACGAAAATCTAAAATCTGAGATAAAAAACAAAAACTGCTGGAAACACTCAGTAGGTCAGGCAGCATCTCAGAATCACTTTATAATCTGCAGAAAGGGAAGCTGTTAACGTTTGAGGTCAGGTTTTGCTTAGATATATATCTGGCACAAAGTTATGAGGGGGGCATAAGGAACTTATCCCTATAACTGAGATATTTAAGACTAGAGGGTGTTGATTTAAGGGGGAGGATAAGAGGCTTGGACAGGGTCAGAGGGAAAAAATTCACCCTGAGTGTGGTTGCAGCCTGGAACACACTGCCTGAGACACACTGCCTGGGACACACTGCCTGAGACACACTGCCTGGAACACACTGCCTGGGACACACTGCCTGAGACACACTGCCTGGGACACACTGCCTGGAACACACTGCCTGGAACACACTGCCTGGGACACACTGCCTGGAACACACTGCCTGGGACACACTGCCTGGGACACACTGCCTGGGACACACTGCCTGAGACACACTGCCTTGGACACACTGCCTGGGACACACTGCCTGAGACACACTGCCTGGGACACACTGCCTGGGACACACTGCCTGAGACACACTGCCTGGAACACACTGCCTGAGACACACTGTGTGAGACACACTGCCTGGAACACACTGCCTGGAACACACTGCCTGGGACACACTGCCTGAGACACACTGCCTGGAACACACTGCCTGGAACACACTGCCTGAGACACACTGCCTGAGACACACTGCCTGGAACACACTGCCTGAGACACACTGCCTGGAACACACAGCCTGGGACACACTGCCTGAGACACACTGCCTGGAACACACTGCCTGGAACACACTGCCTGGGACACACTGCCTGAGACACACTGCCTGGAACACACTGCCTGGGACACACTGCCTGAGACACACTGCCTGGGACACACTACCTGGGACACACTGCCTGAGACACACTGCCTGGAACACACTGCCTGAGACACACTGCCTGAGACACACTGCCTGGGACACACTGCCTGGGACACACTGCCTGGAACACACTGCCTGGGACACACTGCCTGGGACACACTTCCTGGGACACACTGCCTGAGACACACTGTGTGAGACACACTACCTGGGACACACTGCCTGGGACACACTGCCTGGAACACACTGCCTGAGACACACTACCTGGGACACACTGCCTGAGACACACTGCCTGGAACACACTGCCTGGAACACACTGCCTGAGACACACTGCCTGGAACACACTGCCTGGAACACACTGCCTGGGACACACTGCCTGAGACACACTGCCTGGGACACACTGCCTGAGACACACTGCCTGGAACACACTGCCTGGGACACACTGCCTGGAACACACTGCCTGAGACACACTGCCTGAGACAAACTGCCTGGGACACACTGCCTGGAACACACTGCCTGAGACACACTGCCTGAGACACACTGCCTTGGACACACTGCCTGGGACACACTGCCTGGGACACACTGCCTTGGACACACTGCCTGGGACACACTGCCTGAGACACACTTCCTGGAACACACTGCCTGGAACACACTGCCTGGGACACACTGCCTTGGACACACTGCCTGGGACACACTGCCTGAGACACACTTCCTGGAACACACTGCCTGGGACACACTGCCTGGGACACACTGCCTGGGACACACTGCCTGAGACACACTTCCTGGAACACACTGCCTGGAACACACGGCCTGGAACACACTGCCTGGAACACACTGCCTGAGACACACTGCCTGGGACACACTGCCTGGGACACACTTCCTGGGACACACTGGCTGAGACACACTGCCTGGAACACACTGCCTGGGACACACTGCCTGAGACACACTGCCTGGAACACACTGCCTGGAACACACTGCCTGAGACACACTGCCTGGGACACACGGCCTGGGACACACTGCCTGAGACACACGGCCTGGGACACACTGGCTGGAACACACTGCCTGAGACACACTGCCTGAGACACACTGCCTGGAACACACTGCCTGAGACACACTGCCTGAGACACACTGCCTGGGACACACTGCCTGAGACACACTGCCTGGAACACACTGCCTGGGACACACTGCCTGGAACACACTGCCTGAGACACACTGCCTGAGACACACTGCCTGGAACACACTGCCTGGAACACACTGCCTGAGACACACTGCCTGGAACACACTGCCTGGGACACACTGCCTGGAACACACTGCTTGGGACACACTGCCTGAGACACACTGCCTGAGACACACTGCCTGAGACACACTGCCTGAGACACACTGCCTGGGACACACTGCCTGAGACACACTGCCTGGGACACACTGCCTGGGACACACTGCCTGAGACACACTGCCTGGAACACACTGCCTGAGACACACTGCCTGGAACACACTGCCTGAGACACACTGCCTGAGACACACTGCCTGGAACACACTGCCTGGAACACACTGCCTGAGACACACTGCCTGGAACACACTGCCTGGGACACACTGCCTGGAACACACTGCCTGGGACACACTGCCTGAGACACACTGCCTGGGACACACTGCCTGAGACACACTGCCTGGGACACACTGCCTGGAACACACTGCCTGGGACACACTGCCTGGGACACACTGCCTGAGACACACTGCCTGGAACACACTGCCTGAGACACACTGCCTGAGACACACTGCCTGAGACACACTGCCTGGGACACACTGCCTGAGACACACTGCCTGGGACACACTGCCTGGGACACACTGCCTGAGACACACTGCCTGAGACACACTGCCTGGAACACACTGCCTGGAACACACTGCCTGGGACACACTGCCTGGAACACACTGCTTGGGACACACTGCCTGAGACACACTGCCTGAGACACACTGCCTGGGACACACTGCCTGAGACACACTGCCTGGAACACACTGCCTGGAACACACTACCTGAGACACACTGCCTGAGACACACTGCCTGGGACACACTGCCTGAGACACACTGCCTGCGACACACTGCCTGGGACACACTGCCTGAGACACACTGCCTGGGACACACTGCCTGAGACACACTGCCTGGAACACACTGCCTGGGACACACTGCCTGGGACACACTGCCTGAGACACACTGCCTGGGACACACTGCCTGGGACACACTTCCTGAGACACACTGCCTGGGACACACTGCCTGAGACACACTACCTGAGACACACTGCCTGAGACACACTGCCTGAGACACACTGCCTGCGACACACTGCCTGGGACACACTTCCTGAGACACACTGCCTGGGACACACTTCCTGAGACACACTGCCTGGGACACACTGCCTGAGACACACTACCTGAGAAGGTGGAGGCACAGACTCTCACATTTAAAAAGCATCTGGATGAAAACTTGAATTGTTAGGTCAGCATAGGCCACGGACACTTGCTGGTAAATGGGTTTAGTGGTGATGGGTACTCGATGTTCAGCATAGACATTATCCATACTCCACAAGGCAGGAGGTGATGGGTCATGTCCAGATATCTAGATGAGAGAAGATCCAAGAACACCACCACCCATTCATTACCTCCTCCAATGATGTACACAAGCTACAGTGTATTACATTCATAAAATGAACCATCTTTCATTGCCTTGGCTACTGTCACAGACTCTTCCAAATTCCTGACTCCTACCACCGAGGACAATGGCATTAGCACATGGGAACACGACCTCCTGAGGGATCTCCTCCAGTTCACACAGCAACCCACCTATCTGCCATAAGCAGAATTTTCTGGTGGCCAAATAATTTAGTTCCCATTCGCATTCTGACATATCGGTCCATGGCCTCCTCTTCTGTCAGAATAAGGTCATGCTCAGGGTGGAGGAACAACACTTTATATCCCACTTAGCCAGCCTCCAACCTGACAGCATGAATATTGATTTCTCCTTCCTGAATCTTTCCTTTTCTCTCTTCTTCTGTTACCCACTCTAGCCCCTTACCTCTTCTCATCACCTGCCTATCACCTCCCCCAGCATCCCCCACTTCTTCCCTTTCTCCCATGGCCACTCTCCTCTCCTATCAGATTCTTTCTTCTCCAGCCCTTTATCTTTTCCACCCACCTGGCTTCATCCATCACCTTCTGGCTATCCTCCTTCCCCGCCCCCTTTTTATTCTGGTATCTTTCCCCTTCCTTTCCAGTCCTGATGAAGGATCTTAGCCCAAAATGTCAACTGTTTGTTTCCATAGATGCAGTCTGACCTGTTGAATTCCTCCAGCATTTTGTATGTCTCTCTTTGGAAATACAACATTGTCTCTTCAATATGGATGTGGGGGTAGAAGAGTGGGTTGGCAAGTTTGCAGACGACACAAAGGTTGGTGGTGTTGTCAATAGTGTAGAGGATTGTCGAAGATTGCAGAGAGACATTGATAGGTTGCAGAAGGGGGCTGAGAAGTGGCAGATGGAGTTCAACCCGGAGAAGTGTGAGGTGGTACACTTTCGAAGGACAAACTCCAAGGCAGAGTATGAAGTAAATGTCAGGATACTTGGTAGTGTGGAGGAGCAGAGGGATCTGGGGGGTACATGTCCACAGATCCCTGAAAGTTGCCTCACAGGTGGATAGGGTAGTTAAGAAAGCTTATGGGATGTTAGCTTTCATAAGTCGAGGGATAGAGCTTAAGAGTCACGATGTAATGATGCAGCTCTATAAAACTCTGGTTAGGCCACACTTGGAGTACTGTGTCCAGTTCTGGTCGCCTCACTATAGGAAGGATGTGGAAGCATTGGAAAGGGTACAGAGGAGATTTACCAGGATGCGGCCTGGTTTAGAAAGTATGCATTGTGATCAGAGATTAAGAGAGCTAGGGCTTTACTCTTTGGAGACAAGGCGGCTAAAAGGAGACATGATCGAGGTGTACAAGATAATAAGAGGAATAAATAGAGTGGATAGCCAGCGCCTCTTCCCCAGGGCACCACTGCTCAATACAAGAGGACATGGCTTTAAGGTAAGGGGTGGGAAGTTCAAGGGGGATATTAGAGGAAGGTTTTTTACTCAGAGAGTGGTTGGTGCGTGGATGCACTGCCTGAGTCAGTGGTGGAGGCAGATACACTAGTGAAATTTAAGAGACTACTAGACAGGTATATGGAGGAATCTAAGGTGGGGGGTGATATGGGAGGCAAGGTTTAAGGGTTGGCACAACATTGTGGGCTGAAGGGCCTGTACTGTGCTGTACTGTACTATTTTATGTTCTATATTGTAGGGTGTATATCCTGGAGTTCCCTCCCCAACATAACTGTGGGTGTATCTACACTAAAATACACCGACTTCCTTTCGACCGTTCCATTCATGTACCAGCCGGCTCAACCACCATAACTACAATGTAACAACATAATGAACACGTTATACTAAAAACAGTTTTCTTTACTCTAATTGTGTTCTTTCTTGGGATGCCATGTTCAAGGAGAAAAGCTCTGATCTCAAACCTCTGATGCCTTGTGGCTATACCCACCCATTGGGAAGGCTTTGGTAGTAAACACCGAGGAAATGTACAGAGCTGGAGTCCCTAAGGCAGAACTATATCAAGCTCACACTGGCCGGCGTCTCTGGTAATACTGCTGATGCCAAGCCGTATCGCTGTCTGCATTCATCAGCTGTGTGGAGAAGGGAGCCTGCTACATGGGCCACAGATCACTCTCCGTATCGTACTGCCCTGACTTATCTACACAACATCCATGGTCAACCATGGCCCACAGAGGGCCTCAATTTCATTTACATATGTGAATGCTGCTTATATGGGTCTGTGATGTCTTTCATTGCACCTGTGCACTTGTACAATAAACTTGACTTTGAGAATGTTTGCAGCGGCTTGAGAAGGTAGTTCATCCCCACCTTCTTGGGACAGTTAGGGATGGACACTAGACTTTGGCCCAGCAGAACTACCAAGATCCCATAAATTAAACTTAAAAAGTGAAAACAGACGCAGTCATAGCTTGTACCGGGGGTGACACGGTAGCGTAGCGTTAAGTAGCATCAAGGAGGAGAAGATGACGGCACTACAGCAGCGGGCGCAGCCACTTCGGTGGTGATGTCTGTTATTTGTCAAGTAGGGGACCGTGCACAATTCTGATTTGATGGAGACAGACGTGAGAGTACGGAGGAACATCTGGAAAACTTCTGAAATGCCCGCTTCGCTGCTGCTGCTACTGTGTGGTAACTGGAATCTCCGGAGCTGAAGGCCCCAAAATCCTCGGCTTTGCGTGTTTCAGCGGCCGGGGCGAGGTCGAAGGCGCTCGGCAGAGGATGGTGCTCGGGAGGCTGTATTGGAGGGGCTGCTTGGAACCTCGAAGCTTTTGGACGGATGGACTCAGTGTCGACTGCTTCCAAGGCATCAGCAAGTTGACGATGCCTGGAGGTTTACGGCGGGGAGTTTCTCCCTTTTGCCGCCTGCTATAGGGGACTCGGGAGTTGATCGACTCAGGGAATTTGAGACATTTTTTTACCATACCCATGGTTTGTTCTTCATCAAATTATGTACCGCTTTGCACTGTTGTGACTATATGTTATAATTATGTGGTTCTATCAGTGTTAGTCTTTGGTTTGTCCTATTTTCTGTGATATCACTCCGGAGAAACATTGTATCAGTTCTTAACGCATGTATGCATTTCTAAATGACAATAAAAAGAGGACTGAGTGTTCTCATAATCTAATCTAAAGTTATTACAACACCAGGAACCTAGGTTTGGTTCCTGCCACTGTCCGTAAAGTGTTTGTATGTTCGCCCTGTGGCCGTATGGGTCTCCTTTAGGTGCTCTGGTTTCCTCCCACATTCCAAGTTACACAGGTCAGTACATTACTTGGTCATGGGTGTCATCGGGCAGTGCAGGCTCGCTGGGCCGGAGGGCCCTGTGACATGCTGTATCTCTAAGTAAAACAAAATAAAGGATTTTAGAAAGTTTCACTCAGCGAGTTTTCTTCGCCTTACTCGGAACTAGTGAATCGTTTGCTGAATTTTGCTGTAAGAATATCAGAGGAGGCAGCAGAAGCTGGACACACAGAACACCTCTCCTGCTCTTCCACACAATAAGATCATGGCTGATCTTCAAATTCAGTGTCTCTTCCTGCCTTGAAACCATATCCCCTGCTTCCCTTACTGTCTATCAATGGACCGCTCGGATACATTTTGTGACCGAGGCTCCACAGCATATTTGAGTAGAGAATTCCAAAGATTCACTCTGCCCTCTGGGTAAATAATTTTTTTCTTCTCTCCAGTCCCAAACGGCCACACCATTTATTATGAGACTGTGAGCCCTGGTTCTGGACCTCACAGTCAAGGGAAACATCCTCACTGCCTCTATCCTGTCAAAACCCACAAGACCTTTAAGTTTCACCAAGGTATCCTCTCATTCTTCCAAACTCAGAATGTGCTGTCACCCACATTCTGGTGCCAGCAGAGCGTGCTCACAATGTTCAGCCGAACGAACACGAACACACACACAAATCCTAAAAAGGACCGTGACTGTGACGCATCCTTTGGTCTTGGGGCATCTACCACTACTTGAACTTCCTCAGAACACTTGTGTAATCCTTGTGCATCAATGATGTGACCACAGTAAATGATGATTGGTTTACACTTGTTGCACCATGCTCTGAGGTCATACTTCTTCTAATCATTTTAAGATTTTGGAGATGTTCCTTGTCATCTTCACCACTGGCAATGATGTCATTTGGGTAACGCTGAGCACCCAGGCAGAATTGCAGCACCTGGCCCATAGCTCTCCGCAAGAGTGCAGATGCTATTTCAAAAATAAGCCTATTATAGTGAGAAAGCCTTTTATGAGCGTTTATGGTGAGAAACACCATTTTTTGAGGATGTAGCTAGTAGAGTGGATAGGGGAGAACCAGTGGATGTGGTATATTTGGATTTTCAAAAGGCTTTTGACAAGGTCCCACACAGGAGATTAGTGTGCAAACTTAAAGCACACGGTATTGGGGGTAAGGTATTGGTGTGAAAACAGAACTGGTTGGCAGACAAGAAGCAAAGAGTGGGAATAAACGGGACCTTTTCAGAATGGCAGACAGTGACTAGTGGGGTACCGCAAGGCTCAGTACTGGGATCTCAGTTGTTTACAATATATATTAATGACTTAGATGAGGGAATTAAATGCAGCATCTCCAAGTTTGCGGATGACACAAAGCTGGGCAGCAGTGTTAGCTGTGAGGAGGATGCTAAGAGGATGCAGGGTGACTTGGATAGGTTAGGTGAGTGGGCAAATTCATGGCAGATACAATTTAATGTGGATAAATGTGAGGTTATCCACTTTGGTGGCAAGAACAGGAAAATATATTATTATCTGAATGGTGGCTGATTAGGAAAAGGGGAGGTGCAACGAGACCTGGGTGTCATTGTACACCAGTCATTGAAAGTGGGCATGCAGGTACAGCAGGCGGTGAAAAAGGCGAATGGTATGCTGGCATTCATAGCAAGAGGATTCGAGTACAGGAGCAGGGAGGTACTACTGCAGTTGTACAAAGCCTTGGTGAGACCACACCTGGAGTATTGTGTACAGTTTTGGTCCCCTAATCTGAGAAAGACATTCTTGCCATAGAGGGAGTACAAAGAAGGTTCACCAGATTGATTCCTGGGATGGCAGGACTTTCACATGATGAAAGACTGGATCGACTAGGCTTATACTCTCTGGAATTTAGAAGATTGAGGGGGGATCTGATTGAAACGTTTAAAATAAAAAAGGGATTGGACAGGCTAGATGCTGGAAGATTGCTCTCGATGTTGGGGAAGTCCAGAACGAGGAGATCACAGTTTGAGGATAAAGGGGAAGCATTTTAGGACCGAGATGAGGAAAAACTTCTTCACACAGAGAGTGGTGAATCTGTGGAATTCTCTGCCACAGGAAACAGTTGAAGCCAGTTCATTGGCTATATTTAAGAGAGAGTTAGATATGGCCCTTGTGGCTAAAGGGATCAGGGGGTATGGAGGGAAGGCAAGTACAGGGTTCTGAGTTGGATGATCAGCTATGATCATACTGAATGGCGGTGCAGGCTCGAAGGGCCAAATGGCCTACTCCTGCACCTATTTTCTATGTTTCTATGACTCTTCTTCTATCTCCATCTGTAGTTAAGTCCACTTTGCTGAAGAGATTCCTTTCAGAAAGGTTTGCAAAGTTATTATCTACCCTAGGCAGAGGGTAATGATCTACATTCAGTACTGGATTAGTAGTCATAGTCATACTTTATTGATCTCGGGGGAATTTGGTTTTCATTACAGTTGCACCATAAATAATTAAATAGTAATAAAACCATAAATAGTTAAATAGTAATATGTAAATTATGCCAGGAAATAAGTCCCGGACCAGCCTATTGGCTCAGGGTGTCTGACCCTGCAAGGGAGGAGTTGTAAAGTTTGATGGCCACAGGCAGGAATGACTTCCTATGACGCTCTGTGTTGCATCTTGGTGGAATGAGTCTCTGGCTGAATGTACTCCTGTGCCCAACCAGTACATTATGTAGTGGATGGGAGGCATTGTCCAAGATGGCATGCAACTTGGACAGCATCCTCTTTTCAGACACCACCGTGAGAGAGTCCAGTTCCATCCCCACAACATCACCGGCCTTACGAATGAGTTTGTTGATTCTGTTGGTGCCTGCTACCCTCAGCCTGCTGCCCCAGCACACAACAGCAAACATGATCGCACTGGTCACCACAGACTAGTAGAACATCCTCAGCCTCGTCCGGCAGATGTTAAAGGACCTCAGTCTCCTCAGGAAGTAGAGACGGCTCCGACCCTTGATGGTGACCTTAAAATTACTACAGATCCTGAAAGACTAATTCTTCTTGGCTACTGCAACTTCTGACACTGTCCATGGGCTCCACTCAATCTTGGAAAGAATTCCTTCATCCTTCAACTCATGGGTAGTATAAGGAACAGGATGGGCTTTGTAACAGGATGGACTTTCATTTAACACTGTTGTTGTTGTTGTTGTTCGTCCTTCGTAGTCGAAGATGACCATGGCTTCAAAGTCAAATGGGAGATTTGTGGCTGTGGGTCCGGAGGTGACTGATGAGGCCAATCCGGGCCCTGAAGGCTCGCCCACATGTGGGACACAAGTGGGTGGGTGCTGTCGTGGCAGTGGATGCTGCTCGGGCCTTGCACACAGCACGCTTTCGTTGTGCCTCGATGATGCGCCTGACTTCAGCTGCACGGGCTCCTGTGGTGATCTTGCTGTGCCAAGCTGGACGGTCGAGGGCAGGCGTCTCCCATGTGTTGATGTCGACACCCAGTCCTTTGAGGGACGCTTTCAGGCAGTCTTTGTAACGTTTCTTCTGCCCCTCGACTGAGCGCTTGCCCTGACACAGTTCTCCATACAGCAGCTGCTTAGGCAATCGGCTGTCTGGCATTCTGACCACATGTCCAGCCAACCTGGCTTGGGCTTTCAGCAGGAGGGTGTAGACGCTGCAGAGCCCAGATTGTTCCAGGATTTCCGTGTCGGGGACTTTGTCCTGCCACCTGATGTGGAGGAGTCTGCGGAGACAGCTCAGGTGAAAGTGGTTGAGCTGTTTGGCGTGTCTGCTGTAGACAGTCCAGGTCTCGCTGGCGTAAGGGAGGGTGGTAAGGACCACTGCACAGTAGACCTTCAGCTTGGGGGTAAGGCTCAGTCCTCTCCGCTCCCAGACGTTCTCACGGAGTCTCCCAAAGGCGGCGCTGGCTTTGGCAATCCTGTTGTTGACCTCAGCGTCCATATTCACTGCGCGAGAGAGTATGCTGCCCAGGTAGGTGAAGTTGTCGACTGCCTGGAGGTTCTGGCCCTTCACCGTGATGCACGGCTCCTGGTCTGGCTTTCCTGGGGCAGGCTGGTACATAACTTCGGTCTTTTTGGTGCTGATAGTGAGACCGAAGTTGTCACAGGCTTGTGAGAAGCAGTCCATTTCACGCTGCATCTCCTGCTCTGTGCTGGCGTTGAGTGCGCAGTCATCAGCAAACAACAAGTCTCTGATGACAGTCTCTCGCACCTTTGTAACTGCCTGCAGGCGCCTAAGGTTGAACAACCTGCTGTCAGTCCTGTACCTGACGTGGATTCCTTCTTCGTAGTTATGGAAGGCATCTGTCAGCATGGCAGAGAATACCACACTGAACAGAGTCGGGGCAAGAACGCAGCCTTGCTTGATGCCATTTGTCACTGGGAAGGCCTCCGACTCGTCGCCATCATCCAGAACTTTCACCATCATACCGTCGTGGAACTGCCGGACGATTGTGATGAACTTGCTGGGCCAGCCAAACTTCTTCATGATCTTCCACAAGCCTTCTCTGCTGACCGTATCGAAAGCCTTGGTTAGATCGACAAAGGTCACGAAGAGGTCGCTGTGTTGATCCTGGCATTTTTCCTGGAGTTGGCGCACAGCAAAAATCATGCCCGCGGTCCCACATTCAGCATGGAAGCCGCACTGGCTTTCTGGGAGCAGACCTTGCTCAAGATGTTGGAGAAGGCGGTTGAGCAGGACACGGGCCAGAATCTTCCCCGCAATGGACAAGAGGGAGATGCATCGGTGGTTGTCGCAAGACTGGCGGTTGCCTTTCCTCTTGTAGATGTGGACTATGCTGGCATCTTTCAGCTGTTGCGGGACCTGTCCCTTTTTCTACATGGACTGGAAGAGTACAGTCAGCTTTTGCGTCATGACAGGGCCTCCTGCTTTGTATACCTCAGCAGGGATTGCATCGGGTCCTGGCGCTTTGCCACAGGAGAGTTGCTTCACTGCCTTCCTGACTTCATCTACTGTGGGGAGGGTGTCGAGGTTCTTGTTGATCTCTACCTGGGGCAGGCGGGCAATGGCCTCGTCGTTGATGTCGGCAGGGCGGTTAAGGACGTTGTTAAAGTGCTCAGCCCACTGATCCAGAATCTGCTTCTTCTCTGTCAGCAGCTGCGTCTCATCTGCGTTGAGGAGAGGTGAGGAGCCGGAGGACTGGGGTCCGTATACAGCCTTAAGCGCATCGTAGAAGCGCTTTATGTCGTGGCTGTCTGCATAGCCCTGGATTTCATCGGCCTTCTTGCTGAACCAGCTGGTCTGCATCTCGCGAAGTTTTTTCTGCACCTTTCTTCTTGCGTTGGTAAAGGCATCTTTCTTGGCTAGCGACGTGGGGTCGTTCTGATGCACTCTGTAATGTTGATGTTTCTCCATTAGTAGTGCCTGTATTTCTTCATCATTCTCATCGAACCAGTCTTGGTTTCTTCGGGTTGCTGGTCCGAGATGTTCGAGTGCGGTAGTGTAGACAGCGGCTCTGAAGGCCGTCCACTGTTCCTCAATGCTGGTCCCGTCATCCTGTGGTGTGTCTGGCAGTCTGCCTTCAAGGTCATTGACGAATTCTTCTGCAACCCTGCTGCTTTTCAGCTTGGAGACATTCAGCCTCTTTGCAGTCTTCTGCCCTTGGGGTCTTCTCATGGGCAGAAAGCGAAGCCTGAACTTGGACACAATGAGGCGGTGGTCGGTCCAGCAGTCGGCACCACACATGGCTCTCATCACTCTGACATCCATCCTGTCCCTCTTCCTGGTGATGATGTAGTCAATCAGATGCCAGTGCTTCGAGCGTGGGTGCATCCATGACGTCTTCTTACGGGTGGGTAGGCGGAACAGGGTGTTGGTGATGACAAGGTCGTGTGTGGCACATGTCTTGAGGAGCAGAAGGCCGTTGTTGTTACACTTGCCAGTGCCGTGTCTACCAATGATCCCTTCCCAGGTTTGGTAGTCTGTCCCTACTCTGGCATTGAAGTCCCCGAGAACGATGAGCTTCTCTGACTGTGGGATTGCTGAGATGAGGGCGTCGAGTTCTTCATAGAACTTGTCTTTAATGTCATCTGGGTTGGTCATGGTGGGAGCGTAGGCACTAATCAGCGTAGCACTCTTCTTGTTTGCAAGTGGGAGCTGAAGTGTCATCAGGCAATCGTTGATGCTCTCTGGGTGCTTGGTGAGTTTACGGGCGAGGTTAGAATTGATGGCAAATCCCACGCCTGCTTCTCGTCGTTCAGCGCTGCTGCGACCGCTCCAGAAGAACGTGTATCCACCACTACGTTCTGTCAGCTGGCCCTTGTCTGCTGGGGGCGTTTTGCTGAGAGCTGCTATGTTCACGTTGCAGCGAGCTAGCTCTTTTGCAACCAGTGCAGTTCTTCTCTCTGGTCTGTCTGCCTTGATGTTATCTCGCAGAGTTCTCACGTTCCATGTGCGGAGGTTGAGCACCATCACTTTCTTCTTCACTGTTGTAGGTCGACCGCTATGAGGGATCCCCACCAGCCGCGGTAAGCTGGCCAGGGTGAAGTGAAGCAGACTATGTTTGAGGCACCTTTTCCAGCCCCTTCCTCAATGGAGGTGAGCAGAGCAATCCAAAAGAGGGCTCTATGTCATACGTGCGGTGCGGGGAGGCACGATGCCGCCTCTTGGTGAGGTCGAGGCCGGGGCCCAGCCCCTGGCCACCCGCCGCCACCGCACCGTCGGCGGCCTGCAGCCAGTGCGAGGCGGCGGCGGGCAGAGGAGGCGAGGCCTGAGGCCTGCAGCTGGCCTGCCACTTGTCGCGACCACCGCTGCCTGCCCCCGCCGCCTGGTATGGCCAGCGCGGCAGCAAGCTGCGAGCCCACTTCCATAGGCCAGTAACCAAGGTGATCATCCCAATGGCGGAGCAGGCAGAAGAGGATACATCTCCCAACGGCTGCAAAGGCAGATGAGGATGCCCAACAATGGGTCGGGAGGCTTGCGAGCACGCCGCAAGAACCGCCGTAGACCCACGACACTCAGGGCCTGTCTACCTAGCGTGTGAAGCCTGGATTCAGCAGACTGCATGGAAGAAACCATCACTGGTTCAACGGGCAGAAAGGCGATTCTCAGCAATGCGTCGTGGAGCGCTAAGAGGGCACAGTGAGACACACAGAACACTGCTGGCCGTCCACTGCATCCTGACCTATCTCCAGCCGTCTCGACTATGTCTTGCCACTGGGTCCAGATAGGCCGTGACGAGAGAGTGAGGCTGACGACCTGCGCAACTCTCCCTCACTTTAATCCAAGTCAAGCGCAAGTCATGACTTCAAACCCAACGCGCAACCTAAAGCCCTGTGTCGATGGGGGAGTGGCGAAGCAGCAGGTACGGATACACTGGAAGCTGTAGTCACAAACCTGCACACAGGCGGCCCAGGGCATAGGGTCGCTCTCTACTGGACCGAAGCAGCAGTTGAGTTCGGCAGCCCCCTGGGTGTCTGAGCAGCCCTCTTTAGGATCGCTCTGCTCACCTCCATGGAGGAAGGGGCTGGAAAAGGTGCCTCAAACATAGTCTGCTTCACTTCACCCTGGCCAGCTTACCGCGGCTGGTGGGGATCCCTCATTTAACACAATTTCACCCATGATATGCTTGAGTTTTCTGGTGCCGAATTTAAACACTGCTGTGGCCTCATCCAGTACTTTCTCAATTTCCTTTCAGTTGACTCTGTTGCTGGTGTTGAGGTGTGCAAATGGTGGATGTATCTCCAGCCAAGTTGCAATTGCCCCAGCCAATCATGGCCCACGATGCTGGCCCTCCTGTCTTCACCACATACAAACCCAACATGGCTTGCTTGTTGTTGTATTTCACTGTTGTGAAAATCATTCCCACAAGAGTTATCTTTTCTTCAGCGTAAGTTACTGGCAAATGTGGATTGGAACAGGCAGTTTTCTGGCAAATGTGAACTTAGAAAGTGGGAGGCCTTCTAAAATGAATATTTAAGAGTAGAAAGCTTGTATGTGCCTGTCAGAATAAAGGGTAAAGATAACAAGTTTATGGAACCAAGTTTATGAGGCCCTGGTTAAGAGAGGAAAGGAGGTGCATAGCAGCTATTTGGCAGGTAGGAACAAATGAAGTGCCTATGGAGCACAAGTAATGAAAGAGGACACTTAAGAAATAAATCAGGAGGGCTAAAAGAAGGAATGAAATTGCTCTAGCAGATAAGATGAAGGAGTATCCTAAGGGATTCTACAGATATGTTAAATGCAAAATGATTGCAAGGGTCAAAATTGATCCTCTTGAAGATCTTAAATGAATGTTTTGCATCTGTATTTACTCAGAAGATGGCTGCTGAGTCTATAGAAGTGAGGCAAAGTGGCATCAACTTCGATGGACTCTGTACAGATTACAGGAGCTGGTGTTTGCTGTCTTGAGGCAAATCCAAGTGGATAAATCCCTTAGGTCTGACAAGGTATTCCCTCATATCCTCGTGCAGAAACTGCCAGGGCTCTAGCAGAGATACTTAAATCACCCTTCACGACAGGAGAGGTTCCAGAGGATTGGAGGATAGCTGATATTGGTCCACTGTTTAAAAAAGGCTCAAAGCATAAACCAGGAAATTATAGGCCAATGAGTCTGACATCAGCTGTGGAAAACTTATTGTAAGGTATTCTAAGGGACTGCATATACAAGTATTTCAATAGGCATGGACAGATTAAGTATAGTCTGCATAGCTTTGTGCATGGTAGGTCATGTCTAACCAATCTTATAGTTTTTCAAGGAAGCTACCAGGACAGTCGAGGCTGTGGATGTTGTCTACATGGACTTTAGCAAGGCATTTGACAAGATACTGCATGGGAAGTTTGTCAAGAAGGTTCAGTCGCTCGGCATTCAAGATGAGGTAGTAAATTTGATTAGACATTAGCTTTGTGGGAGAAGATAAAGAGTGGTATTACATGATTGCCTCTGACTGAAGGCCGTAGGGACTCTGACTAGTGGTGTACGGTAGGGATTGGTGCAGGGTCCATTGTTATTCCTTATGTATATCAGTGATCTGGATGATAATGTGGTTAACTGGATTGGCAGATTTGCAGATGACACCAAGACTGGCAGTGTAGTGGACAGGGAGGAGGGCTATCATGGCTTGCAGAGGGATTTACATCAGCTGGAAAAATGGCAGAGAGACTTTAATGCAGACAAGTGCAAGGTATTGCACTTCAGCAGGACCAACCAGGATAGGTCTTACACAGTGAACGGTAGGGCACTGAGGAGTGCAATAGAACAAAGGGATCTGGGAATACATAGAAATCTACAGCACATTACAGGCCCTTTGGCCCACAATGTTGTGCCGACCATGTAACCTACCCTAGAAGCTGCCTAGAAATTCCCTACCATGTAGCCCTCTATTTTTCTAAGCTCCATATATCTATCTAAGAATCTCTTAAAAGACTCTTTTGTATTCACCTCTACTACCTTCACTGGCAATGCATTCCATGTACCCACGACTCTGTGTGAAAAACTTACCTCTGACATCCCCCTTGTGCCTACTTCCAAGCACCTTAAAACTACGTCCCCTCGTGTTAGCTATATCAGCCCTGAGAAAAAGTCTCTGGCTATCTACATGATTAATGCCTATACAGTACACCTCTCTCAGGTCACCCTTTCTCCTTGGAGCAGTGGAGGATGAAAGGCCAAGTTCACTCAACCTATTCTCATAAGGCATGCTCTCTAATCCAGGCAATATCCTTGTAAATCTCCTCTGCACTCTCTATATAGTATCCACATCCTTCCTGTAGTGACGCGACCAGAACTGAACATACTGGAAAATGCAAATGCATGCATTGTATTTTCTATGTATTACAGTATTTACTCAAATGCACACATTGTATTTTCTATATTTACTATGTAACCACTGCTGGCTCAATAAAAGGTATTCACTATGTAGCCATGACTTTTGACCTGTTCACTATTAATTCATGAAGAGAACTAGAATGAAACCAAGTAGAAAGATAACGGTGGCGAGTAAGGTGATGAAATATGGGGCAGTATGTCAACACAAGACTAATTAAGAAATAACTGTGGTTAGGGATGAGAGTACACATGGTCTAAAATGTAAACTAGGACATAATTAAGTTGGGGAGTAAAACAATAGTGGAAAGTCGAGAGCGGATATATTGATGACAGGCCGACTGGATATGATAATGTAGCTGAGATAGGAAATTGCTATAAAAATGCTGTGTACAAGCCTCGACGGGCAGTCAGCTACTAGCTTTCTGATTGTCTCAGCTTTGATTTGCAAATTAAAGTTTAAAAGGTCTTGACGAGTTTTCTGCATCTCCTTGTCGTTTGTGAGAAACGAGAAACCACGACAAAATTGGCGTCACGAACGGGATCGGATAGAGACCCGCGAGGAAGGGAACGGCAGATTGGGACGCTTCCCGGTCCCTCAGGGACCCTCACTGGGGTTAACAGAATTAAGGGTGCACCCAAAGAAAAAAGGTGAGCGCTTTTTGCGATAATTCGGACTAAGAATTCTATTGGTTTTGGGGGGTCTCGGGGACTCAGAAGTGTGAAGCAACTGCCGAAGGGTCTCTCTGATCCAAAGAATCTGGCAGAATTGGGGATAAAAGGAGGCTCAGAGGATTAATCAAGAGCACGGCAGTGGGGGTAAGTACGAATAAGTAAGTAAGTAGTAATAATAAGTTAAGTGAAAATTCCACGTGGTGTTGGTAAGTCCCTGTGGATACCGCTTTGCACGAAACGAAGGTCTGAACAGGCAGGGAAGGAGAATTAAAAATCCTCGTGAATACCGCCTTAAGAAGTGTAAGGGTCTGCATAGGCAAGGTGCAAATTAAAAATCCTCGGGAATACCGCCTTAAGTGTAAGGGTCTGCATAGGCGAAGTGTAAAAGGTTCTGTGGATACCGCCCTAAGTAGGGGTCTGCACGGGCAGAACGTAATAAGAGATAAAGATAGTTTAATAGATAATTCAGACGCTGGTGAGATAAACCATAAGGCTAGGCATAGAAATAGAGTTAGAGAAATAGTATTATTAAATAGGCAAGTCGTGAGATTCTTAAAATACCATAATAGAAAAAGGAAAAAGAGAACAACATGACAGAGAAAGGAACAGCAGTAGAAATATTGAGCAGAAAATTCCTGGTGTGTCAAGGTAAGATCACGGAAATTTCAGAAAAATGGGAAAAAAGAACTAAAGAACTGGTCACGAAATGGCCAAGAGAATGTAAGCTTATGCGAGGAAATGGAAGAGCTAATTAAAAATCACAAACCCAAAGATAAATCTAAGAAAAGAGAGGGAAAAAGGGAACAAGAAATGGCAGTGTTAAAACTCTTTAGGATGGAGGGAGAAAGATTAAGAAAGACGGGAGGTATATTAATAGTAAGTAAAAAAGACACTGAGAAACGAAAGCAGCAGTCTGATAAAGAAAAGGAAAAGCATAACAGGGAGCCGGCTCCGGCTCTATGCCCAGACCTGAAAGACGTAGAAAAACCTTCTGCCTATTAGGAGAAAGAAACCCTTAAGCAGTGTCCGATGATAACAGGAAAAGTGGATCTAAATGGAGAAATTAAAGTCTGGGATACCGAGGAGGAAAGAAAGAATCACGAAAAGGAGCGGGAGGAACTACGGAATGTAATAGAAGAAGACAGGGCAAAGATAGAACAGGAGAAAAGGGAAATAGAAGAAGAGATCAAAGGGTTACAGGAGTCAAAAGCGAAAAGGGATGAAGAGAAATCTTTGTTATATGGGCACGGAACTGAACAGGCCAGAGCAGAAGGTAACTTGTCGGGAGAGCGATAGTTAAGTAGCAAAAGAGAGGGTGCAGGAGAGTGTAGGCAGAGGATAGGAGACAGGAGCCTTGAAGGGGAAAAAGAGAGAGTGAAAAGGCAGATATTAGAAACAGAGGGAGAGAAAGTAGATATCTATACAGATTCAGCATATGCTCATGGAGTGTGTCATTTGTTTGGGGCAGTGTGGAAACAGAGAGGTTTTAAAAAGAGCAGTGGAGATCCCATACAGCACTGTCAGCAGATTTTAGATCTAATAAAAGCACTGATGAAACCTAAAGCACTGGCTATAGTAAAATGCCAGGCACATAAAAAAGGAAATGATGCAGTAACAAAGGGAAATCAAGCTGCAGATGAAGCAGCCAGGAAAGCGTCTGGGTGTACATCCGCTGTCATCGCACCCCAGGTAAGTCTAGAGCCGGAACCTATGGTAGAGGACCTAAATGAAATACAGGGAAAGGCAACTTTGGCGGAACAAACACTGTGGAGACAAAGGGAGGCCAATCAGAACCCAGAAGGCCTATGGACCACGGAAGATGGCCCACTGGTAGCTCCCACCCCTTTACTGACTATCCTGATCTCAGAAGCACATGGGATGGATCATTGTGCAAGGGGGGAAGTAATAAGGAAAATAAAAAAGGACGGATTTTGGTCGCTTTATTTACAGGCTTCAGTAGACCATGTGTTGTCACAGTGCGAGGTATGTGTGCAGAATAATGTTCGGAAAGGAATTACAACCACAATAGTCACATACCCGTACCTGAAGGGCCATTTAAACACCTAGTGATTGACTACATAGACATGATAAAAACAGTAAGTGGGAAAAGATACATGTTGGTGGTAATCGACAGATTCAGCAGATGGGTAGAGGCAGTATCCTCGAAAGATCAAGGGGCAGGAACAGTGGTGAAATTCCTGACAAACGAAGTGATCCCAAGGTTTGGGATACCGACAGAAATTAGCTCAGACAATGGTTCAGCTTTCATCCAAAAAGTGGTCAAGTTAGTTCTGCGAGCACTGAGAATAAAGCAGAGATTTGGATGTGTGTATCACCCTCAGTCGCAGGGTATGGTGGAAAGAATTAACGGGACCTTAAAAACCAAACTAAACAAAATCTGTGCAGATACTAAACTCAACTGGGTCAATGCACTACCGTTAGCATTAATGAGTTACCGCATGCAGACTAATCGGATGACGTGTCTAACACCGCATGAAATGCTAACCGGAAGGCCCATGCCAGTGCCCCAGTGGACAGGACCATATAAAGGGCCTAGTTTAGAACAACTGGAATTGGAATTAAAACAATACATGCGGCAATTAACTATGATGCATAAGTCTATTTATAAACAGGAAAAACAGAAAGAGCCAGAGATCGATCAAGGGGAAGGACCAATCAAGCCAGGCGATCAGGTCTACGTGCGAGCGTTTCGAAGAAAGTGGAACGAACCCAGAAGGGAAGGGCCCTTTACAGTAACCAAAGCATCACCCACCGCAGTTCAAGTGGAAGGACGCTCCACCTGGTATCATCTCAATCACTGCACTAGAGCAGTCCCGCAGGTACAGTCAGGTGGGCCACCCGAGGTAAGTGGTGAAGAGGAACAAACAGTAGGGGGCAGACAAGAGCAACAAGAAGCTGACACTGAACCGCAGGAGCTTGACCAAGTAATAAGGGAAATTTGTGGTCCTGAGGACAGGCCAGAAGACCATAAGGATCGGGTTATGGATGGTAGTACTCTTTCAGATAAGGGGGACGACTTGAGGGCGACCAGTCCCGCCCCCCAGGATGATACACTCAGATACTCTTGTGCAGATTTGGAGACCATTAATTTGGCAGATGTGGCATGGGACTGTTAGGATCCCACCAAACCTGAGAGAAAGGAGTAAGAGGAGCACAATGGTTACCTCCGTACCATGGTATCAGAACATGTGGGCAAATTATACAGCAGGGATGATGAAGAGACAGAATTGTTATCTTTGCTGAAGGGCAAGTCCGGTGCAATACGTAGCCCCCATGCCTTATAACTCCTCCACCTGCACGCAATGGCGAAAGGAGCGGAGGGGACAGTGTGCGCGGCAGTGTCCAAGTGTAGTCAAGACCTGCAGTATGGGAATTTGTAGCGGGACGGATCCTTGTTATCAGAAGTGTATTGATAACACACCAATGTGCCCTTATTGGTGTATGTTATACCAGGCTTCCTCGCAGTTTGATCAAAACAAGCTTGCCTGTAACTGTAATTACAGCAGACCGTGGGCTATGAATAAAAGAAGCCAGACACCTACATTGGGAAAGCTTAAAATGCAGGAACATTTGAGTTATGAATGTTTCACGCGGATGGGTGACCTTTCAGTTGGGCATTTCAGCGGCAACTATGTTAAGATTTGGGATGTAACCGCAGGCCGAAGATACCAGACAGGTACCCCTCTGCCCGAGGGTGCACTGAACTCCCAGACCATCCCGTTAGCAGATACCTGGTGGCTGTGTGGACAGGAAGGGGGTCTGGGATCCACGCTTCTCCTTAATTGGGCGGGTACATGTAGCGTGTTATGCTGATTCAAGAAGTTGTAGTATCCCCTGAAATACAGTTTGACACCTCGAGGCAACAGACTCTAAAACGGAGGAAGAGAAAATATGAGCCTGACCTGACGATTCGGATCGACAGAATAGGACAGCCGAGGGGTTTACCTAACGAGTTTAAGGCAAGAAATGAGATTGCTGCGGGCTGGGAAGCACTTATACCTGTAATAGGGGTTAGCAAAAATGTTGAATGGATAAATTATATATATTATAATCAACAGAGATTCATTAACTACACCAATGATGCACTAGAGGCTTTGGAACAGCAGCTAGCTGCAACCAGTAGAGTGGCGTGGCAAAATAGACAGGTACTAGACTGGCTATTGGCGGAGAAAGGAGGGGTTTGTGTAATGTTTGGGGAACAGTGCTGTACTTTTATACCGAATAACCCTAGTTCGGAGGGGTCGTTTACCAGAGCAATGAATAAACTGAAAAACCTAAGAAAGGAAGTTAAACAAAATGCAGGGTTTGGACATCAGTTCTTTGACTGGTTAAATAGTAAACTAGGAGGATGGGGAGCATGGCTGACCAAGATTGCAGTATTGTATTGCTAAGCTGTGCGGTCATTCTGTGCTGTTTTCTTCCACGCCTCAAGTCGCTTGTAGTGCGTGCTGCAATGAAACGGTTTCCGATGCTCCTGGAAATTGTTGGGTCGAGCCCTATGGAGAAGGAGACACCGATGATGTATTCGTACAGTCTACGAGACACGGAAGACGAACAGGAGAGAGATGAAACATGTGGGACTGTGAAGGCTCCTGGGTCTTTTTCCCTGTCTCAGATACGAAGGGACGGGTTTTTGGCTCAGCGGCCTAGGGAGGCAGGGAGAGAACACTTTGAGTCCTAAGCGCAGAAAACTATAGTTTAACCCAAATTTGGGAGTAAATGCGGGGCTTTATTTGAACTTTTGTGCATAGACTCTCAGTACTCTCTCTCTGTGGGATTATATTGGAAAATGCAAACGCATGCATTGTATTTTCTATGTGTTACGGTATTCACTCAACAGTATTTACTCAAATGCACGCATTGTATTTTCTATATTTACTATGTAACCACTGCTAGCTCAATAGAAGGTATTCATGACTTTTGACCTGCTCACTATTAATTCATGAAGAGAACTAGAAAGAAACCAAGTAGAAAGATAACGGTGGCGAGTAAGGTGATGAAATATGGGGCAGTATGTCAACGCAAGACTAATTAAGAAATAACTGTGGTTAGGGATGAGAGTACACATGGTCTAAAATGTAAACTAGGACATAATTAAATTGGGGAGTAAAACAATAGTGGAAAGTCGGGAGTGGATATATTGATGATATGTAATCACAGGCCGACTGGATATGATAATGTAGCTGAGATAGGAAATTGCTATAAAAAATGCTGTATACAAGCCTCGACGGGCAGTCAGCTACTAGCTTTCTGATTGTCTCAGCTTTGATTTGCAAATTAAAGTTTAAAAGGTCGACGAGTTTTCTGCGTCTCCTTGTCGTTTGTGAGAAAAGAGAAACCACGACAAACACAGTACTCCAAGTGGGGTCTGACCAAGGTCTTATACATAGCAGTCACAAGACTGTCAACATGTGCACCAGCTTTGAGCGTCCATAATACATTGAAAGTGGCATCACAGGTAGACAGGGTCATAAAGAAAGCTTTGGTGCATTGGCCTTCATAGATCAAAGTATTGGTTGCAGGAAATGGGATGTTATGTTAAAGTTGTTTAAGACAATGGTGAAGATTTGGAGTATTGTGCCCAGTTTTGGTCACCTACTTACAGAAAAGATTTAAATAAAGTTGAACAGGTACAGAGAAAATTTACAAGGTTGTTGCCAGGACTGGAGGATCTGAGTTATAAGATTGAATAGCTTAAGACTATATTCCACAGAATGGAGAAGATTGAGAGGAGATTTGATAGAGGTATACAAAATTATGAGGGGCATATTATAATTATGAAGACATGTAGTAGTCCTCTTTTATTGTCATTTAGTAATGCATGCATTAAGAAATGATACATGATTTCCTCCAGTGTGATATCACAAAACAAAGGACAAACCAAGACTGAAAAAACTGACAAAACCACATAATTATAACATATAGTTACAAACAGTGTAACAATACCATAACTTGATGAAGAAGTCCGTGAGCACAGTAAAGATCAAAGTCTCTCAAATGTCCCAAATCTCTCACAGACGGGAGAAGGAAGAAAAACTCTCCCTGCCATGCCGACCACAATCTGACTGAGTTATCCGAAAACTTCGAGCTCTGATCAGCTGTCCGACACCGAGTACCGAGAACCATCTCTGCCCGAACGATTCGACCTCCTTCTCGGTCGCCAAAAACAGGCAAGGCCAGGGATTTTGAGGCCTACCCTCCGAAAGATTCCCGACCACACAGTAACGATGGCAGTGGACGGGCATTTCAGAAATTTCTCCAGATGTTCTTCTGTGCTTTCACGTCCATTCTCCATCAAATCAGAATTGTCCATGGCCCCTATTTAACAGATACAATATCATTTTTCACCGGAGGGCTGCGTACAAGCAGGTACGCAGCCATCTTCTCCTCCTGCCGATAGGGTAGATAGATAGATAGGGTAAATGCAAGCAGGCTTTTTCCACTGAGATTGGGTGGGACAACAACTAGAGGTCATGGGTTAAGGGTGAAAGGTGAAATGGTTAAGGGGAACATGAGGGGAAACTTCTTCACTCAGACAGTTGAGAGAGTGTGGAATGAGCTGCCAGCACAAGTGGTGCATGCAAGCACAATTTCAACGTTTAAGAGAAGTTTGGATAGTAGAGGTATGGAGTGCTATGGTCCCGGGTTCAGTATGGACTAGATGGTCTGAAGGTCCTATTTCTGAGCTGTACTTCTCTATGACTCTAAGTTCTGAGTTGAATATCTAGAGTTCAGTATCTTATGGAATGACTGAAACAGCCCAGCTAGTTTCATTTTAATTAATTTGCAGATCACTTCTGGTGTAAGTCATATTGCTTGCCTCTTGTTAGTTTTCCCATTGTAAGTATCAAGGCTACTCAGTCCTGTGTGACTCTCATCATTATCAGATTTTTCATCAATACCATGCAGATTAGTGCTGTTTTTGAAACTACAGCTTGATTTTTTAAAAATCTTTTTCTCTTCCATTTACTTTTTTTGGCCTGACATACTCTTTCTATGTTTCCGACTCTGTTGCATTTTCTGCCTTTCACCTTTAATCCTGCATTGGTCTTCTGTATGTGAGCCCCTGCCACAACAGTAACACAATGTGTTCAGTCAGGCAGGTTTCTGTTTAGACATTGCAATTTTGTTCACACCTGACTGAAACTCGATCGCGACTCTGTCTGCTCTTACCATTCATATCGCGATTTCAACTGCTCTTTTAAATGTCAGCTGTGGTTCAGTTAGAAGCCATTTTGAATACTATCTTGTAAGATTCTACACACTAAACAATCTCTTAATGCATCAATAAGCCCCTAACTGAACTGATAATACTCAATTTCCTCAGTTCAGCCATGTAAGCTGAAACAGACTCCCCTTTCTTTTGATTCCACTTATGAAACCTAACACCCATGGTATTACAGGAAAGATTCTAGCATTGATAAAGTAGTGGCTGATTGGCAGGAGGCAAAGAGTGGAAATAAAGGCTGCTTGACTGCTAGTGACTAGTGGTGTTCCACAGGGGTCTGTGCTGGGACTGATTTACATTATATGTCAATGATTTTGATGATGGAATTGATGGCTTTGTTGCAAAGCTTGCAGATGATATGAAGATAGGTGGAGGGGCAGGTAGACTTGAGGAAGTAGAGAGGCTACATAGGGTCTTAGCTAGATTAGGAGAATGGGCAAAGAAGTGGCAGATGGAATATAGTGTCAGGAAGTACATGGTCATGCACTTTGGTAGAAGAAATGAAAGGGTTGATAGTTTTTTGTATTTCTCTCCATTTGGAAAATTAAGATGCAAAGGGACTTGGGAGTTCTTGTGTAGTATTGCCTCAAGGTTAATTTGCAGGTTGAGTCTGTGGTGCGGAAGCCAAATGTGATGTTAGCATTTATTTCTAGAGAACTAAAACATAAAAACAAGGATATAATGGGGAGACTTTATAAAGCACTGGTGACGACTCACTTGGAGTATCGTGAGCAGTTTTGGCCTCTTATCTTAAAAAGGATGTGCTGAAACTGGACAGGGTTCAAAGGTGGTTCATGAAAATGATTTCAATATTGAATGGTTTGTCATATGAAGAGCGCAAACATGAGGAAATCTGCAGATGCTGGAATTTCAAGCAACACACATAAAAGTTGCTGGTGAACGCAGCAGGCCAGGCAGCATTTCTAGGAAGAGGTACAGTCGACGTTTCGGGACGAAGGGTCTCGGCCCGAAACGTCGACTGTACCTCTTCCTAGAGATGCTGCCTGGCCTGCTGCATTCACCAGCAACTTCTATGTGTGTTGCTTGTCATATGAAGAGCATTTGATAGCTCTGGCCCTTTACTCACTAGAATTCAGAAGAATGAGGGGTGACCTCATTGAAACCTATTGGATGGTGAAAGGCCAGAGTGGATGTGGTGAGAATGTTTTCTATGGTTGGAGAGTCTAAGACTAGAGGACATAGCCTCAGAATAGAGGGATATCCTTTTAGAATGGAGATGAGGAGGGATTTCTTTAGCCAGAGAGTGGTGAATCTGTGGAATTTGCTGCCACAGACAGCTGTAGAGGCCAAGTCTTTATGTATATTTAAGACAGAGGTTCATAGATTCTTGATTGGTCTAGGCATAAAGGGATACAGGAGGTGGGGGGCAAGAGATTGGGGCTGAGAGGGAAAATGGGTTAGTCTTGATGAAATGGCAGAGCAGATGATGGGCAAAATGGCCCATTTCTGCTATGATATGGCATGGTTTTATGGTCCTGTAAATATTCCTGTATTACTTTCACACTATCAGGTATCATTTTGGCTAGTTTGATTGGAGCAGTCCAAGCAAACTGTATGCTCTTCCACCTATTACACTCTATAACACTGGCACTCGCATTTCATTGGCTATTTCATTTGCTTCAAAATTACATCTCAATTCATTCAGTATATATCACCCAGTCATCTGTTGTGGAATTGAACATGTCTGTCTTTCCAATGTAGCCAGCTATTTCTGCTTTTTTCTTACTTATTACTATCAAGCAGTACTAACTGTTTATGAACCCGTGAATCTCATCTATTTTCTGCCTTTCTTTTAACGTGACTGTCTCCCAAAAGAAACATGTGCTGTGCTTTTTTGTTTTAACTCGACAGTCTCTCTCCTTTCTTCTGAAGAAAAGAGCTCAGGGAGTTCTCCGCTTGGGAATTAGTGAGTTTAGGGGTAGGTGCAGACAAAAGGCTGGCAAGTCTTTGGTCGTGTGGTTATTGAGGATATGGGATGAGAGGGATACCGAAGTAAGCCTTTTTAATTGAGAGGTGGTTGCCTTAGGGGACCAATCATCCCAACACATGATCAATAATGACCTGAGGACGCTGTTTGCTTCCCCCAAGCATAATGCCTCACTCTGGGTTCACTCTGGCCGCAGTTAAACTTGGGTATGCCACTCCTACTGAATGGAATTTAAACCCCCAAGCAGAATGGAACACAGTAGAGGAGGGCACTAAAGTTCTATGCCAGTGGGCTCTAATCACAGAAATATACTGCAATAGTGGTAGCCCACCCGAGAATATTGAATTAACTCCTGGAATAGTAGGACTCAGGCAGTTTTCCCAATAAAGGGGTATCAGCTGTTGGTCATCCTAGAAGTATAACGATTCAATTATTACTGGGTTTAGAGTATGTAGAAGAGGGTGCCCCTAGTCAGGTGTGGAAGTTAAATAAGCAGACAGGAAGTGGGAGAATCCCACATGTCTATCATCGCTTAAAACTGGGGCAGGTAAATGGGATTCCCATCCCCACCCTCTATGCAATGTGGGGCAAGTACCGTCTGGGGCAGCAAGAGAGGGAGACAATTCATGGGGAAAGAGTCATTCTTCAAGTCCTCTCTCGATAAGGGTTCCTTTTGTCCTCTTCGAGATTCTTCGCATTCCATTCAGGGCTCCCTGCAAAAGGGACGTGGCTAATGTTTGCTGGCAGTAGCAGTGGGATTCCGGGAAGGGGAGGGTGGGGGTAAGAGGACAGTGGTTAGCACATTTGTGCCTCATTGTTGTAGGAAACGGGTCATTCAAGATGCCTCTGATATCAATCCCTTTGACAAGGAAAATAATGTTGGGAAGAATTATCTGGCTACTTAGGTTTTGGCATTCTGTTTTAGGGGAGCTGGGAGGGAGTAATCTATTTCAGCCAACCTCAACCCGGAGTAACATACATCAAAGTTGCTGGTGAATGCAGCAGGCCAAGCAGCATCTATAGGAAGTATGCTAACAGCTTGAAGGGACTAGAGTCCCAGTAGCCCTAGTGGTGTAAGTGCTTTAGGGACTGAAATTTCCCCACATACCATTTGTTTAATTGGAAGGTCCTGATTTCCCCATCTGGTGGGGAGAGTTGGTGTAGGGGGCAAGTTGGGTACAAATACAAGGTGCAAGTGTGTGCAGGAACAGTATCCTGGGATGGCTATGTCTATGCCAAATGAAGCAGGGCACTTATTGGACGCTGAATGGCATTTACTGGATATGCAGCTCCTTGGCCTACCTATGGTTCCCACAGAGTAGTGCTGTTGATAATTAGCTTTGCAGTTTCTGCAACTTGGGGAACATGAACAGCTGGTTCAAATACTTACAGTTTGTAAACAAAAGATTAATATACTTATTCACAGTCAGTGTTTTCTGTCTCACTCGCCAGATCCACAAACCTCATTCAACATTACACCTCCTCTGGGCCCACTCCAGTGCCAGCGCATCCTTTCTTAGATAATGGGTCCAGTTGAGTTCCTCCAACAGGTTGTGTTTTGCTTCATATCACAGAATCTGCAGTCCCTCATGCCTCATGGTGCTGATTTGAACGAGCTCTTTCCGATAATTGACTGCAACTTCCCCCCAAATCTACGTATGCTCATAGCCCTCCCAAGTATTGAGACTGTGAAAGCTGCTATTAAAATAAAGTTCCCTTCTATGATGTATCCGCTGAGCAGTGGCTGGGAGATCATAAACACAAGAGATTTTGCAGATGCTGGAAATCCAGAGTAATACACACAAAACACTGGAGAAACATGACAGGCCAGGCAGCGTTTACGGAGAGGAATGCACAGACGATGTTTCGGGCCAAGACCCCGATGGTGACGAGACCAGAGCCCAGGTGAAGGATTTTGGCCAGTGTTCTGTGTATGTGTTAACTGGGCGTCCAGCCAGCAGAACATGGATGCTGTCAGTCACATTGATCGCAATTCTTTGCATTTCTGGTCAGATGCTAACTGCATTTCAATGGCTTTGTATCTGTACTCGGCACAATGACAATAAAGTTGAATCTAATCTAATCTAATGACTACAGAGAACCAACATGACCCAAAGCCTGTCAATCCCATAGGATTCTTCCTTGTAACATTTCACAAAGTCTTCCTACCACTACCCCCCACCCATCATCGTCTCTACTCCAGGCTCACAGCATGTTGTGGTTGCATTTCCTGGATGACTTGCAGCTTTGAACAAAAAATTCTTTTAATGGAACGAGCAGCTTATCAGCAGTAACAGAGGTTGGTGGTTAAACATTTGTGGCAGTGACTGGATGGTCATCAGCAGAGAAGTTCCACAGAATTCAGTACAGACAGCATTGAACGGTACAGCAAGAACAGCCCAGTCTCTGTGCTGTCGAACCACGCCCAGCAGTTAGCATAACATTTTACAACTCCAGTTTAAAGATTGGGCTTCAATTTCTGTCGCTGTCTGCAAGGAGATTCTATGTTTTCCCCATGGCCTCTGGCTGCTCCGATTATCCCCCACGTTCCAAAGACATGCGGGTTAGTCACCAAGTTGTGAGCATGCCACGTTGGCACCAGAAACATGGTGACACTTCAGGCTGCCTGGCACAATCCTCACTGATTTGATGTAAACATTGTATTTCACTGTACTTTTCAATGTACATTGGACAAAAAAGCTAATAATTTCTCTTTTTCCTCTGTCTACCTGCACCTGGTCTGTATTCCTCCATTCCTCTCTGCTGGTCAGTCTGTCCAAATGTCTTAAACATTGCTGTCTTATCTGCTTCTGCCAGCTCCCCATGCATCGTGCTCCAGGCACTTACTACTGTGGAACAAACATATTCCCTCCTCTTACTTTAGAGTGATGCTCTCCAGTATTTTACATTTTCATCATGGGAGAAAGACTCAGACCCTATTTATGCCTCTCATCATTTTTTTTTAAAATGTATTTTTAGAAGATCGCCCTCTTCGGCCTCTGACACTCGAGAAAACAATCCAAATTCGTCCAACTTCTTATGGTTAATACTCTCCAATCTGGGCAACATCCTGGTGAAGCTCTTCCTAAAGCCTCCACATTCTTTCTAAAATGCAGTGACCAGAAATGCACTCAATACTCCAAGTGTGGCCTAAGGAAAGTTTTAGACAGCTGCATTGTAACTTGCCAAGTTTTATACACAGCACCCTGACAAATAAAGGTAAATTGAAAGGTAAATAAAGTGCCTGCTTTACTACCCTAACTACTTGCTTTATGAAGGTAAAGGCAGCAAATGCAATGTTGGCATTTGTTTCAAGGGGAATAGAACATAAAAGCAAGGAGATCATACTGAGCCTTTATAGGACACTAGTCATAGTGTCTTGGAATATTGTCAACAGTTTTGGACCCCATATCTCAGAAAGGATGTGTTGTTGTTGGAGAGAGTCCAGAGGAGGTTCACAAGAATGATTCCAGGAATGAAGGGGTTAACATATGGGAGCGTTTTGGCAGCTTTGGGCCTGTACTCACTGGAATTTAGAAGGATGCAGGGGGATCTCATTGAAACCTACCGAATGTTGAAAGGATAGGGTGGATGTGGAGAGGATGTTTCCTATGGTAGGGATATCCAGAACTCAAGAGCACAGTCTCAAAAAATTGAGGGGTGACCCTTTAAAACAGAGGTAAGGAGGAATTTTATGAACCAGAGAGTAGTAAATCTGTGGAATGCTCTGCCACAGACTACAGTGGAGGCCAAACCCATGTATACGTTTAAGGTGGAAGTTGATCGGTTCCTGATTGGTCGAGGATATGGTGAGAAGGCAGGTGTATGGGGTTGAGTGGGATCTGGGATCAGCCATGATGGAATGGCAGAACAGACTCGATGGGCTGAATGGCCCAATTCTGCTCCTATGTCTCATGACTTTCTCATACATCAATTCTCCTAGGTATCCTGCCATTTGCTGTTACTTTTCCGAATGCAACAAACACCCTTCACTTGTCCAGTTTAAATTCCATTAGCTATCCCCCATCCACATTTCCATCTGGTCTGTATCCAGAGCAGCAGACACAGAAAGCTCGAGAAATTCAGCAAATCAGGCAGCAAATAAACAAGTGTCTTGTACCAAAAAGTCAACTGTTTACTGAATTGAAACTGAATCTACCATTTCTGCCTATCTAGTCCATCTATTTAAACTGCCTGCTTTCATCAACCTGCACCTGGAGATAGCTCTTCCACTACCCCTTTCAGAACACTGTGGCGCCGTCCATCTGGTCCAGGTGACCCATCTATTTACCTTCAGAATTTTGTTTCCCAAGCAACAACACTCACTTCTACTCTGACACTCTTGGGACACATCTTTCCTGTGCCTTCCAAATTCCTCCCAGAAACACTAGCCACTGCAGTCCCAGCTAGTTATACTGATATATCTAATTTTCAAAGTTCGAAGTATATTTATTATCAAAGTATGTATAGTATATACAACCTTGAGATTCGTCTCCTTACAGGCAGCCACAAAACAAAGAAATAGAATAGAGACTATTTAAAGAAAGATGATCTAACGCCCAAAGTACAGAGGGAAAAATTGTGCAAATAACATTCAGAACTAAGTTCAGGAAACCAGTCGTTACTGCTGCAGATCCAGGAGCCCGTTAGTTGCAGTTGCAAGCCACAGCCTCAGTTCAACACAGAGACAAGTAAATCTTGCAGAGCAGTAAGCTGAACTCCAGCCCATCCCTCACCTCTGGCCCCTGACACACTGACCTTTTCAATCTGGCCTGGTGCTTAAATCGGCCAAACCTCAAGTTGTGTCTTGCTCTCGGACCCTTGCTTGACTTGCCTCTGCCACATCAAATCACCTCCAAGTCCACTACAGCAATAGCCAATCTCCGCTCTTAGGCCTGGGCCCCAGCACCTTGATTCGGACCATACCTGCCACACCACAATCAATCTGTGCCTTCCAGACTTCAGTTCATGCCAGGTTGTACGGGTGGTTAAAAAGCTCAACTCCAAAAGTGAAGTAACAGGCTATTGATTGCAGTGTTCGTATCTAAGAAAAGTGTGATTAATACAGGAATTTGTAATTTTGCTCCTTTTGTTTGCTACCAAGAAGTCATTGCTATGTTTCATCAGTGCCATCTTAAAATGAAAGATTCTCCTCCTCAAACCGCAGGGTAAATTCTATCATAGTATGATCACTACCTTTTAAAGGTTCCTTTACCTTAAGCTCCTTAATCAGATCTGGGTCATTACATAACATCTAATCCAGATTTACTGTTCCCCTAGTGGGCCCAAACACAAGCTGCTCTTAAAAAAAGAAAGCCATCTTATAGGCATTCTACAAAGGCTCTCTCGGGATCCGGCACCAACCTGATTTTCCCAGTCCACCTGCATATTGAAATCCCCCATGATTTTCACAACATTGCCCTTTTTACATAAACATGACAAATTCTGTAGATGCTGGAAATCCTAAGGAACACAAAATGCAGGAGAAACTCAGCAGGTTAGGCAGCATCTATGGAAATGAGTAAACAGTCAAGCTTTCCAGCCAAGACCCTTCACCAGGAAGGATGCCAGAATAATAAGGCGGGGGAGGGAAAAGAGGAGAGCTAAAAGCTGAAAGGTGAATCCAGGTGAGTACGAAAGGTAAAGGGCTGGAGAGGAAGGAATCTGACAGGAGAGAGGAAGAGAAAGAGGGGCACCAGGTAGATGAGAAGAGGTATTATACTTATTTTATTTCTTACATTCAAAGGAGTAAAAAATCTTTATGTTGCAACTCCGTCACAATGTACAAGCCATAAAGAAGGGAAATGTGGGAGGAGGTAAGAGGCCAGAGTGGAAAATTGAAGAGGAGAAAAGAAAATAAAGAAAACAATTTACCAGAAGGGGACATCAATGTTTCTGCTATCAGGTTGGAGGCTACCTAGATGGAATATGAGGTGTGCTCCTCCATCCTGATAGTGGCCTCATCATGCCACAAGAAGAGGCCGTAGACTGACACGTTGGAATGGGAATGGGAATTAAAATGTTTGATCACCAGGACCCTTTTTACATGCCTTTTCTATCTCTCTGTAATTTGTAGTCTACATTCTGGCTACTGTTTGGAGGCCTGTGTAGAACTCTATAGCGGGATCCTTTTACCCTGGCTGTTTCTTTACTCTACTCACAAAGATTCTACACCTTCCAATCCTATGTCATCTCTTTCTAAGGATTTGATTTCATGTTTTACCAACAGAGCTACCTCTACCTACTGCCTATCTAGTCGAGCTCCTCCAGCATTTTCTGTGTGCTGCTGAAGACTTACAGCATCTACAAAATCTCATGTTAATGGACAAGGGTGCTTGAGGAATAAACATAACTTCACTCAGAAATGTAGAGTCAGAGATCTTCAAATTTCTTTCAGAAAGTACACTAAGAGTTAAGCTGTGACATGTAGGACTCCTGTACATGCTGGGAAGTGGGATTAGTTCCAATACTTTACACTTTCTCAATGTCGCAAATGTCTGTGCTTGATTCCCACATCAACCACAATTGCACAATTGAAGGGTTTGCTTGTAATGTTCATACAATTTTTCCTCAATGTTATCATAGCCGGGGTGGTGGTGCAGATAAGCTCCCACTACCTATTAAATGTTCCCAATGGCGTGCGTCTCAAATAACCTCTTGACAACCAAGTCCAGTTCCTGGTCGTAAAGTGTGGCTTAGCTACTAAGCCTGCTGGGACCATTTCTACTGACAGGAGAAAGGACAAAGGACAAAGGTAGATTACTGGTGCCTTAAAACCAATCGCTCTAGGGCTCTTTATCTATGAGAAGATAAACTCTGATCTCAAACCTCCACTGCCTGGCAGCTATACTCACTCATGGGGAAGGCTTCAGGAGTAGACCCGATGTGAAATCTGGAGTTGAAGTCCTTAATGCAGTCCATTGAGTTCAACGTTGACTGGCAACTCCTGCGATGCCACAGGTGCCAAACAACATGTCTCTGCCGTTCCTTTGGATTCATCAGCTGAGTAAAGAGGGAGTACTGCTACATGGGTAACAGTTTGCTCTCCATATCGTACTACCCTGGCTTGCATAAAGGTTTCTGCCTATATAGACCGAAGGAGGGCCTTGATTTTTCATTGAAGTTCAGAGATGGTAAGAAAAGTACTTCATCCATGAATTTCACCCTTACACTCCACTTCAACCTCTATCCCAAAGTCAAGGATGTGGCGCAGCCCATCCAGAGGGTATGTGGCAATAGTGACCATTTCTGAACAGAGAACAGTACAACACAGGAACAGGCCCTTCAACCAGATGCCTGTACCCACTATGATGTCAATCTAGGGTGGCCGGATAGAATAGCAGTTAGCACAAGGCTTTACAGTGCCAGCAATCAATTCACACCATCTGTAAGAACTTTGTACTTCCTCCCCGTGTGGTTTCTTCCAGGTGCTCCCGTTTACTCCCGATTTCCAAAAGGTATACAGGTTAGGGAGGGCAAGTTGTGGCTATGCTACTTTGGCACTGGTAGAATGAGAACACTTGTGAGTTGACCCCAGCACTGTGCTGGCTGCTGATGAAAATGACACATTTCACTGTATGTTTCAATGTACAAGTGACAAATAAAGCCAATCTGTTATGAACTGGGAGGAGAAGATGGTGGCGGCGGCAGCGCGCACTGCCGCTCTGGTGATGAATATCTGTTAAGTAGGGGACCGTGCACAATTCTGATTTGATGGAGACGGACATGAGAGTACAGAGGAACATCTGGAAAACTTCTGAAATGCCTGCTTCACTGCCACTGTGTGGTAACCGGAATCTCCGGAGCAGAAGGCCCCAAAATCCTCGGCTTTGCTTGTTTCGGCAGCCAGGGCGAGGTCGAAGGCGCTCGGCAGAGGATGGCACTTGGGAGGCTGTATCAGAGGGGCTGATCGGAGGCTCAAAGTTTTCGAATGGATAGACTCAGTGTCGGCTGTGATCGGCTGCTTCCAAGGCATCGGCAAGTTGACCGTACCTGGAGGTTTATGGCAGGGAGTTTCTTTTCAAGGATGCTACCCTTTGTTTTCTATCTGCCAACCAGTTTTCTATCCATGTCAATATCCTCCCCCCAATGCTATGAGCTCTGATTTTACCCACCAATCTCCTATGTGGTACCTTATCAAATGCCTTCTGAAAGTCAAGGTACACCACATCCACTGGATCTCCCGCGTCTATCTTCCTGGTTACATCCTCGAAGAAGGCAGTGGAGGCCAATTCTCTGGAAGCTTTCAAGAAGGAGCTAGATAGGTATTTTATGGATAGGGGAATCAAGGGTTATGGGGACAAGGCAGGGACCAGGTATTGATAGTAGATAATCAGCCATGATCTCAGAGTGGCAGTGCAGGCTCGAAGGGCCGAATGGTCTACCTCTGCACCTATTGTCTATTTTGCCGCCTGCTATCAGGGACTCGGGAGTCGATTGACTCGGGGACTTTTGAGACTTTATTTACTGTGCCCATGGTTTGTTCTTCATCAAATTATGGTATTGCTTTGCACTGCTGCAACTATATTTTATAATTATGTGGTTCTGTCAGTGTTAGTCTTTGGTTTGTCCTGTTTTCTGTGATATCACTCTGGAGAAACATTGTAGCATTTCTTAATGCATGTATGCATTTCTAAATGACAATGAAAGAGGACTGAGTGTTCTCATAATCTAATCTAAACTAACCCCATGTACCTGCAATGATCCATCTCACTGTATGTTCACATATGTCTACATGCCTCTTAAATGTTGCTATCCTATCCGCTTCCTCAGCCCCTCCCAGGCAACTATCATACTAAAAATGCCATGGTAGTGTAGCTGTTTGTGTGACGCTATTAAAGCTTCAGAGACTCCTTCTGTAAGCAGTCTGTATGTCTTGTGGGTTTTCTCCGGGTTCTCTGGTTTCTTGCCATAGTCCAAAGACATATCAATGAAGTAGCCACCCACTTCAACTCTGCTTCCCTCTCCCATTCAGATAGTCCATACATGGCCTCCTCTACTGCCATGATGAGGCTAAACTCATGTTGAAGGAGCAACACCTCATATACCATCTAGGTAGTCTCCAGCCCCTTGGTATGAACATAGAATCCTCCAACTTCTGGTAATTCCCTCCCCCTCCCTTCCTCTATCCCTATGTCACTCTGCCCCCTCCCCCAGCTGCCTATCACCTTCTTCATTGTTCTGCCTCCTTCTACTACCCATTGTTTTCCCCTATTCCTTCTTCACCTTTCCTGCCTATCACCTCCCTGCCTCCCCTCCCCCACCCCTTTATCTTTCCCCTTACTGGTTTTTCACTGGAACCTACCAGCCTTCTCCTTCCCACCCTCCCCCCATCTTCTTTATAGGGTCTCTGCCCCTTCCCTCTACAGTCCTGACTAAGGGTTCCGGCCCGAAACGTCGACCGATCTTTTCCATGGATGCTGCCCGACCTGCTGAGTTCCTCCAGCGTGTTGTGAGTGCTGCTTTGACCGCAGCATCTGCAGATTATTTTGTGTCAATGAATAGGTTATTTGGTCATTGTAAATGGCTAGGGTTAATCGGGGATCACTGGGCGGCATGACTTAAAGGGCCAGAAGGGCCTAGTCCACGCTGTAGCTCAATTTATAAATAAATACATATTAGGACATGAAGTATCTCAGCCCAACAGATTGACTTTTTATTCCTCTCCCTAGATGCTGCCCAACCTGCTGAATTCCTCCAGCATTCTGTGTGTTGCTTGGATTTCCAGCAGAATCTTGAGTTTAGCATTCTAGAAATACTTTATGATGTTTTATTGTGACAAGAACCAATCAGACAACAGATGGAAATTAAACCAGCAATACAATTTTAATGCAATATAAATTAAACATGCACTTCCAGTATTTGTCCAGTAATGGTTTATAAATACATAATGAAAATACAAAGAGGGAGTGGGATAACTTTCTTTAAAAAGATAGCTTTGTAAACAATAAAGATTTGAGTGTAATGAAAATTAGAAGAGGCGATTTCAAATTTAGAAACAATGAGCTGCAGCCAGGGGTGTAATGCTCGCCGGAGCGCACCCAGCACACCTTTCAGAAAAAAGCCCAAATAAATAAACTGTTTATTAGGTGCCCCCCAGGGTGATTTGAGTATCTCAGAAACTGCTGATCTCCTGGGATTTTTATGCACAACAGACTCTGGAGTTTACAAAGAATGGTGCCAAAAACAAAAAGACATCCAGCGGGTGGATTTAACAAGATGTTTTCACTCACAAAACAGCCTCTCGCTGGATTTTTTTTTGTTTTTGGCACCATTCTTTGTAAACTCCAGAGTCTGTTGTGCATAAAAATCCCATGAGATCAGCAGTTTCCGAGATACTCAAATCACCCTGGGCGGCACCTAATTAATTAGCTTGTTTTATTTCAGTTTTTTTCTTAAAGATGTGCCGGACATGCTCCAGCTAGCACTACACCACTGGCTGCAGCTCATCGTTTAATGAGGAATAGAATACTGACTCACAGGCAGGTGTGCAGCCAGTTCAGTCAGCTCAGTGCCCCAGGAAGTGAAGTGACTCAGTGATAGGGCAATAATCTGCAAGAGACAGGAATCCGGTTAAACCTGTATCACTGAGGCTCCGCAATGTAGCTTCTTTGCTCGAGCACTGAAAGGCTGGACTCATTCAAATGTTAAATGCGGTGCACAGAAGTGAGAGACCGAAATACTTACGACATTTTCAAACTTTGCAATCTGAACTGAATGGAGGAGCCTGGAAAAAAACAGATTGACAAGCAACATCCAGGCAACATTTCCTTCTCCTAAACACAACGTTGAAGATCCAATTTTAAACAGGTCTTTGTTGAAAGGACAAAGAAATGTAGAGGAGACCAAGCTTATACTCCATATCTTATACCAGAATTAGCAGGTCCTGAAACAGGAAGCTAGCTATCATAATCAACCTCAAGTTTCATTGTTCCACCTTCAGCAATTTGATAAGGCAAGGCACAGCACTGGAACTCCCTCCCTGTCTGCCCCTCCATCCGCTTAAAACTCCAAGTTAACAAGACTATCAGTTACTTGTCCATCACCTTTTGTGGCTCAAAATTAAAAGTTTTATTTGATAATCCTTCCTGTTCTTTTTTTTTAAAAAAGTGCAGGATGTTAAAGGCACTCTATAAATATGATTAGATGTTGAAATAAGAATCCATAGGCAAAGCCTCATCCTACTTAGCTGTTTTCTTGCACTGATCCTAGGAGCTTTTGGGTGAACTTGTGTAAAGAAACCTCAAAGGATCCTATATTTAAAAAAAAATCCAGCATAACACAAGAGCTCTACTTGTTAAAATCCCACTCTATAACCACTCCCTCAGCATTGAATCAGTGTTCAATCCTCAACATAGAACTCACTACCACAAAAATGCATACAGTAAAAAAGTATTCAGTTCAGGCACATTGCATTTACTATTCAATTTACAGATAATGGGCATTAATAAGATGGGGACTTCTCCAAGCAAGATGAGCAGCCCCAGTTATTTACAATGGCTGAATTACCATCAAAAATCAGTAGGATCAATTTGTGAGATTTCATTGGAGATGCAAGATGAAACACATTTCCAACAGTGAGATTCTAAACTTCACCTGGGAAGAAGAAAGTTGAAATAAAGACATTTGATAATGAGTCACTATGCCCAATGATAACTCAAACTTTGGGTTCATGTCAATTCTCCCACAAGACAAAGGATCAGAATTAGTCGAGTCTGCTCCGCCATTCCATCATGGCTGATTTATTATCCCTCAGCCCCATTCTCCTGTCTTCTTCTCATAACCTTTGACACTCTTACTAATCAACCTCTGCAACCAGGCCCAAGGTGGGAGTGAAAGGGCTGAAGTTATGGGGAAGGCAGAGTCATGTTGTAGAATGGTGAAGTGCTGTGTTTATCATTCGCTTCCATAAAACCATGATACCGGAGAAGATTCAAGTCATTCGGACCGCCATGCATGCTTCACTATTGTGTTTTTGGGGGCTATTACTACATAATACAAATGGTAGAGTGTCACATTATTATTTTGCTTTACTACGACTCTCATTCTCCCATGGTACACCTAGCCACCAATGAATTTGGTTTTAAAATGAAGCTAGGCATCTCTATATGTCTGACACTCAGCTTCTTTGCACAGCAACTCACGGCTGCTGACCGGGGTTACACAGAGGTTGACCTGAGCCGACAGAGCATGTGTTGGGGAGCAGAACACAGGACAAACAAAATTCTCAGTTTCTGTTCAATAAGATTTTTTTAAAACTCCAGTTATCTGCCAAAACGAACTTTGACTCTGTAGTCTGCACCCAGGAATGATGTTTCGGCGAAGCACAGCTCTTAATGCAACTCAATTAAGACATGGAAATAAATCAGTACCAAAGACATAGATCCAGCCTCAGCACCGAATACGGTGCCTGCATTTAACAATTAGATTTGTAAAAATTCTTAATAATAAAAACTGGTATTTCTCACAGATAATGTCAACTTACTTAAAATATTCCAGAACATTTTAAAAGTTACCATAAAGGGATTAACTAAAATCTCAAACATCTTCTCTCCCCCCCACCTCCTCTACCTGCATCCACACCCACAGAATGCACTCTGCCACTACGGCACCCACTCAAAACACATGAGCAACCAGCTTGAGCAGTAGGAATCTACTGGTGGGGAAAATTTCAGAGCAACATTATGGTGAAGGCTCCTCGGGTTAAATGCTGTGCTCAATGGACTTAAGACCTCTTCTCTATTCAATGCATCTTCTCTAACCCCGTGATCTTGAGATGGGCTTACTCAGAAAAGCTTGAAATGAGACTTGTGTAGTCTGCAAGCTCAGATGGAGTTTTCACCAGCTACAGAACAGAATTGTGCTGAAACAAACCCTGGAGCCTCACCATAAACACTCTGGAAATCTTTTTCTACTCAACTCCACCCGTTTAATATTCAACTTCAGTTTAGAGGTTAGTTTTCTTTCAATAAAACTTAATAAAAAATTAAACATGTTATTACAAATTTACACTATCAATAAATTGTTTCACTATGAACTCTAAGAATACTTGTCTTGGGCAATTTCACCTAGCTTGTACTGAGTTTGACTGACTGCCCTGCCCTTGGCCTCAACACCCAGACAGCAGAGCACTAACAACTCCCTGAACTTGTCTGGAGTAGGGGAAAGGTGTAAAGTAATAGGAAATGTGACTCCATTGCATCACAGCATGTCACAGACAAGGCAAACTGAGCAAGAATAGGAAAATATTTCAAATGCATACATGTGATTGACCTCTGAGTGGTTTTCAGTACAGTTTTACAGCTTTTAAAAACAATATATTATGCAAACCTAGGAATTAAAAATCAGAGATAGCTCTGCATCTCTCCAGTGTTTCCTCTTCAGTTGCAGATTAAAGTTCACTGACTCAGCCAGTTGTCTTGAAGCCCCAAATGCCTGATTGTTGCCAATCATTGTCACTGCAGCTTAGAGTTCAAATCCCAGTCTTGCCTCTCACTTTACTTGAGTTCAGAGGCTCAGTGCCATGCTCAGGAGTGACACCTTCACAACTTGGCCACAGCACACAGATCCCCCGCAGATCACAGGCACACCCATGACCTGGGTTTGTTCACCCGTGTTTAAACCCATACAGTTCTTCCCCCACCCCTCCCATTTTCAGTGAGCACCCCTTCCTCATCCTCCCCGGTGTGCTTGTGTTCCTGGCTAATGCAGCGAACATCACTTCTGCTAAGAGGTGAGGAAAATACTACCCAAGACAAGAAGCACTCCCTGTGCAGAGGCTGTGCATTGTTCAAAAGACCAGCTGTGAACGGAATGCCCGGGAGGGCTGCCACAATGAGTCACTCCTTCACCATTGCGCTGATGATATTGATGAGGTTATCGAGTCCCCACAGGTAGCCGTCCTCCCGGTTACCCTCCTCCCAGGCCACCCTGTGGTTCAGTGTCTCTTGATCGGGTAACAGCATCGTCTTCCCAAAGTCAATCATCCAAACTTTGGCCATCCCCGAGTCATCGTGGACAAACAAAAGAGAACTTCCCACCACCTGGAAACAAGAGGACAAAAAATTCCTCAAATGCAGTCAGAAGTTCCTCAAATGGGTGCCACAATAGTGAAGCAATTAATGCGACATCATTACAGCTCAGGGCGGCAGAGTTCAATTCCAATTTCATCTGTACGTCTTACCCGTGGAATGCGTAGGTTTCCTCCGGGTACTCCAGTTTCCTCCCACAGTCCAAAGGTTAATTAGCCATTGTAAATAGTCCTATCATTAGGTTAGGTTAAATTGGGGGCTGTTGGGCAGCACGGTTTGAAGGACCAGAGGGTCTATTGTGTATCTCTAAATAAAAAAAGCTCACACTTCAGTGCTGTCATTTATTTACAGCTAAATCACCTGTGCCACTGTAGAGTGGTCTCAGTTTTAACAGCCAATAAAATGGAAGAGTGAAGTGGTCACTAGAGTCAGTGTTTAGCAATGAAGAGAGCTCAGCTGTCCCAGACAGTTAGTTTATGTTATGTATTGTAGGATAACAATGGAGTAGTATGATTAAACGCTTTTACTGAGTCACGTTAGTAACAGTACACGCTTGGACAACTCGAACTGTGGGAGCTACAAATTAGCCCATTGAGATGAAAGACGTGCACTCAAAAGCTCGCGCCCAAGAGAGAGTCCTCCGCATGTAGGAGGCCTGTTCAATGCACCGTGCACTTGATTGAACACTTGCCACACTCTCACTATCAATTTGATACTGTACAGTTTGGATTTAAACAATTATGAGATGCAAAGCTTAGTGCTTCTTCTGCAATTGGCAGTCCTAGCAGCAATTATTTTAGTTACAGTTAAAGACTTGCGATCTTAGCTCACTAAGCTCCAGCTTCAAGCTGTGAACAGGCACAACAAATACTTTACCTCGTGAGTCCTGAAAAACTCTGAGCCTTCCAATGCAATCCTCAAGTCTTTTAACCTTGTCAAATACTTTTTCTGCAACAGAAGAACAGCATTAGTGGCACACAATACCTGCCCATCACATCCAGCCAAGTGTGAAGTCCAGCCCAGCACACATCACATCAATGCAATCCAGCCAGCCCTGTGAAGGGGAAGCACTGGAGAAGCACACAAAATGGAGAAGGGAAAGGGAGAAACAACCTCTTAAAGGGGCAGGGGATTAGTACTCCTCCATATTAGCTTTCAGTAGGGGGATTATGGGGAGGACAAAAAAAGGGAAGCTCCAGTCAATGGAAGAAAGAAGTGTGGCAACCAGAAAAGTACTATTTGAGTAACATGCCAACATTTCATGACCTGGGCATTCCTGGCAAGGGCAGCCTGAACGGTTCTGGGACCTCCACTTTTTGAGATTTTTATTAACGACCTGGATGTGGGGGTAGAAGGGTGGTTTGGCAAGTTTGCAGATGTTGATGGTGTTGTGGATAGTGTAGACGATTGTCGAAGATTGAAGAGAGACATTGACAGGATGCAGGAGTGGGCTGAGAAGTGGCAGATGGAGTTCAACCCGGAGAAGTGTGAGGTGGTACACTTTGGAAGGACAAACTCCAAGGCAGAGTACAAAGTAAATGGCAGGATACTTGGTAGTGCGGAGGAGCAGAGGGATCTGGGAGTACACGTCCACAGATCCCTGAAAGTTGCCTCACAGGTAGATAGGGTAGTTAAGAAAGCTTATGGGGTGTCAGCTTTCATAAGTCGAGGGATAGAGTTTAAGAGTCGCGATGTAATGATGCAGCTCTATAAAACTCTGGTTAGGCCACACTTGGAGTACTGTGTCCAGTTCTGGTTGCCTCACTATAGGAAGGATGTGGAAGCTTTGGAAAGGGTACAGAGGAGATTTACCAGGATGCTGCCTGGTTTAGAGAGTATGGATAATGATCAGCGATTAAGGGAGCTAGGTCTTTACTCTTTGGAGAGGAGGAGGATGAGAGGAGACATGATAGAGGTGTACAAGATAATAAGAGGAATAGATAGAGTGGATAGCCAGCGCCTCTTCCCCAGGGCACCACTGCTCAATACAAGAGGACATGGCTTTAAGGTAAGGGGTGGGAAGTTCAAGGGGGATATTAGAGGAAGGTTTTTTACTCAGAGAGTGGTTGGTGCGTGGAATACACTGCCCGAGTCAGTGGTGGAAGCAGATACACTAGTGAAATTTAAGAGACTACTAGACAGGTATACAGAGGAATTTAAGGTGAGGGGGTTATATGGGAGGCAAGGTTTGAGGGTCGGCACAACATTGTGGGCTGAAGGGCCTGTACTGTGCTGTACTGTTCTATGTTCTATGTTCTGCAAGGTGTTGAGACATCTTTGCAAACCACTATAGTCTTTGTGAAGGTACTCCCACAGGGATGCTGCTGTGTGACAAAGGGTATACTTCTCATCGCATGCCATCCTGCGCTGGAAGGAAAATCCGAATAAGGTAGTGTTCCCACCTGCCTTGCCTTTAACTTTATAGACTGCACAGTACTGTAGTAATTTTATCTATTGCAGTGTAACTGCTGCTACAAAAATATTACTCCAAACCGGTGTGTGTGAATGATGATAAACCCCTTATTCTGACATGGGTCTCTATTGTGGACTGGGGGGGGGAGGGAATCATGGTGGGGAAAAGACAGTGGAGGAGGGAGGGAGCGGGAAGCACCACAGAGACATTCTGTAATGTTCAATAAACCAATTGTTTGGAATCAAATGACCTTGCCAGATGACTCAGACCTGGGTGTGTCTGCACCTGCGCCTGTCCCTGTCCCTGGCACTCCTCTGCCACCTGTCCCACGCCCCTCTCTAACCATTCCCAACATCCATTGCTCCTGCCAAGTTTACTTACACACACTCCTATATTTATGCATTGTACAGATGATACACACGGCAGTTAGTGCATGTAATGGGAGAGAAAATGCTTAACGTGTTTGGACCATCGACTGAGTAGACTGCTGTGACAATACAGAGCTTATCAAACACTATTGATGCTAAAATCATTGAAGCATACTCGGACTGTATTTTGTTGATGGTAATAAAAGCTTTGAAATGTGAAGAGGAACTTCATGAAGATTCACAACTCAAGATGATGGACATTGAAGACTCCACTCAAACTACACATGGTGCCTTTGCTACTTGCAGTATTTGGAGTCTTCAAAGAGAACTTGATTAAGTTACAACCTCTGGCTAGCTACAGAAAACCTATTGCCTGAACTTCTGGAACAGAGGGAAAATAGTTACCAAGATGTTTTTATTGCTGTCCACAAAATCTTCCAGTGCTGCCATAACCTGTTCCTTGAGTTTGGTTTTCTTAAAGTTTGTGTTGCATGTCCCATCAGCCTTCTGTGGGAATCAGAGGAAAAGAGAAACTTTTAACTGAAGCGAGGGGAGTACCAAAGTCAAAACAGAAAGAATGAGCAACCGATAGCAAAATCTTGTGCAACAATACTGACAATTCCACTCAATGTTTGATCTTTGTTGCCCTTTATTCAGCTGCTTACTCTTCCTACCCTGGACTCACGTGACCAACTGCACCCTGATGGACCCATGCTCATTTCTGGGCACCATGGAAGAAAGGGCATCAGGAGTGCAGTGCAGATTTTACAGAATGATAATCCAATATCTCATTGTTTGCAGACCCTGATAACTTGGCACCTGGCTCACCACAATCCCCCTCCCCCCCCCACACACACACCCATGGTTCGAAGGGTCCCCATCTTCACCACGCTCCCTCTCAAGCCACAATTTGAAATTGCAGTACACTATGTCCCCAATTTAGAAATTCTGAATAATGCAGGCTTAAAGTTCAGAGGCAATGTGAATACCCAGAGGAAATAACAATTCAAAAACCTCTTCCGCAAATGGTTATTGTTGCTGGGTCAGATGTCAATTTTAAAATCTGAGATGCAGTTTTTATTAGTAGAGGATGTAAGAGGATGTGGTTGGGACATGGGACATCTAAGACATCACTAAATGGTTTCTTGTTTTCCTATCGGGTTCCCATTAGTGTGAGCTGTTGGGCTCACCACTTACCCTGATGCCTTCTATCCTGAATCCTAGTGTTGCAGTAGAACTAAGCGTCTCCCGCCATTGCATGTAACGTGGCTTCAAAATGGCCTTCTGATTATGCTCCTCTTGCGTGGGTGCGTTTGGATCCACTGCTATCATCTTCTCATACATATCATTCCGGAGCTTGGGCTTCTCACGAGCTTTGGTCAACTCCTCTTCCAGGTAAGTCCTTTAAAAAGGAAATATGCAAACATTAAGGATAAAGCCAACACCAAGGACAAACTTGGGTTGTTTTCTCTGGAGTGGCAGAAACTGACAGGGGAGATCTGATAGAGGTTTAAAGATTATGACAGGCATCGATAGAGTAGAGACAATACCTTTTTCTAAGGGCTGAAATGTCTAACCAGAGGGCATAAGTTCAAAGGAGATGTGAGGGGCAAGTTTTTACTCTGACCCCCACCACAGAAAGTGGGGGTGCCTGAAATATGCTGCCTTGGGTGGTGGTGGAGGCAGATGCTGTACATTCGGAGCTTTGATTGGTACATGAATGTAAGGAAAATGGAAGGATATCGACAGTGAGTAAGCAGAAGGAATTAGTTTAGTTGGCCATTTGATTATTAATTTAGTTGTACAACCTAAAGGGCCTGTTCCTGTGCTGTACTGTACTGTTCTATGTGATTCACAGTGATAACTCTTGATCCACCTCCACAGTTTTGCCTTGTCATCTCCCAAGATAGCCAGCTCATCACAGCCTCGAAGGCTGCAAGTAGGAGACCAGCAAGGAGGAGTGAACCATTAGGAAAAGAGTATAATTGAGGAAATGGATCGGCAGTGGGAGATATATAAAAAAAATTTTTAAATGGGGAGAGAAGCAATACAGCACTGAGCATCACCTGGAGGACAGCCAAGAAAATAACTCCCTCCACTCAGGATTCAATGGGAAAAGGACACAAAGAGGAGGATGTGAAAGGGAGGATCCAATGGGAAGGGTCAGAGGGCAGGCCACAATTTACATGTTGCAGCAACACACAAAATGCTGGAGGAACTCAGCAAGTCAAGCAGCATCTATGGAGAGGAATGGACACAATGTTTTGGGTTAACACTTTGTGCATTTTTCCAGATTCCAGCATCAATGCTGAAGTTGAAAACCTGTTTGGGTAAAGAGGAGGGAGTACAGATTTCACTCACAGAACTACCACACTACCACTCACTGGATTTTTGTCTCTATTTTTCATGCCATTTGCTGTAAGCTCGAGAGACTGTTGTGCATATAAATGCAAGATCAGCAGTTTCTGAGATACTCAAGCCACCCTGTCTGGCACCACCAATCATTCCACAGTCGAAGTCACTTAGACTACATTTCTTCCATTCTCTGATGTTTGGTCTGAACAACTCAACCTCTTGATCGTGTCTGCCAGATTTTATGCTTCAAGTTCATGATTGTCTGATTAATTTACATTAATAAGTAGGTTTGCAGTAGCACCTAATAATGAGGTGGCCACTGAGTGCAGTTTACTACTATCACAAGCTCCTTCACAACCAATATTGAGCACTTGGTAAGAATTTTCCAACACTATTTGTCTGCCATTACCAAGCCAGAAATAACTGAGGAACATTACACACATTCCATACATCTTTAATACATTGTCACATTACCCAAGTACTGACAGAATCTACTGACTACAATTACCACCTATTCGCCGGCAATCACTTTACTGATGACACGTTAACCACCACAGGAAAGCAGACAATTTTCTTTTATCCCAAGGAACTACATTGTGGTTAATTTTCAAAGGCAAAACACTTTTACATTTCAAAATAAGATCAGCATAAACAGGTGCTGCAAGACCCACCAAGATCCTCCAGCATTTGTGTTGCTCCAGATTGCAGCATCTGCAGTCTCTCATCTCTTTAAAATAAGATTACTCACTGGCTTTTATAAACTGCACAAGCGACACCCTCGAGTTGTGCATCAGCCGAATTGAGGGCCACAGTACCAGTGGTCAGCAAGGTGTTGTCACAACTTGGGGCAGAGTTCAGAGCTCAATTCTGGCATCCTCCGTAAGGAGATTGTACTTTCTCACCATGGAATGCTTGAGTTTCCTCCTGGTGTTCCGGTTTCCTCACAAAGGCCAAAGACGTACCACTTAGGTGTACAGGTTAATTGGCCATTGTCAATTGTCCCATGATTAGGTTAGGGTTAAATCGGGGGTTGTCGGTAGTTGCTAGGCAGCGTGGCTCAGTCAGCTGGAAGGGCCTATTTCACACAGTTTCACTAAATAAATAAAACCTGTTCAAACCTGAAGTTGCCTCAAAATTTGAGGGGGAAGGTTACAAAAATGACAATGGGAGGGACAGAGATAGCAAATTCCATATACTCTTTTCCAAAGAAACTGAGTAATATTATTGAACACACCTCACTCCCATCTTGCAGTCCATGATTGAAGGGGAATCAAATTCTGACAACAAGTCATCCATCTGGTTATAACTATCTCCATCTTTATCCACCACTCCATAATAGCCAGGCACATAGGGACGCAGCAGTGGGTCCTTCATCAGGGACTCCAGGCACTGATGCTCACATTCACAATATTTTTTCAGGATCTTGCCATAATCTCCAGCTTTAAAGTTCCCTGAAAGAAAAAGGCTTAATTAGCAGCAATCTCAACCTGACACGTGTTTATTTATTGAGATACAGCACAGATGACATCAGAATTGAACTCCCAACTCTGGCGCTCTGAGCTATAATAGCTTGGCGGTTCATAATCCTACCCCTCCAAACCCACAATACCACCCTCTCTGAGCGAGAGTAAGTGACCAGGAGGAGATAGCACAGTGCTTACTGCATTGCCTGTACAATCAGGGTTCAGTTCCCGCTGCTGCCTGTAAGAAGTTTGCACATTCTCTCCTCGATCAAATGGGTTTCCTCCAGTTTGCTCCCATATTCCAAAACCGTACGGTTAGGTCAGTGAATTGTGGGAATGCTACATTGGCAGCAGTCATGGATTGCCTCACTGATGTGATTTGACGCAAACAGCGCAAGTCACTGTATATTTCCATGTACATGTGATAATAATGCTAATCTTTAATCTTAATCATTCCTATCAGAGTCCCAGTTTCTAAAAGCTATGAGATCCTGGGCTGCCGCCTCCCACTGCTACCAGTCTCTGCACAATGACAGGGAATCCCAACAGGCGGTTTACCTGCATGTCCTGCTAACTGCACCCATGGATAACGCTTCTTGAAGGAAACAACAAATGGGGACCAGTGCACCATGGTTTTCAGCTTCTTCCACGACTTGTTCTATAAAGAAATGCACCGATTAACAAAGAAACAAGATCATAATCTCCATATTTTGACAGCAAATAGTTTAGATCTATTATTTTACTTTTCTCCTCCAAGGATTAGAGTAATGGCCAAAGGGAGTTTTTAAAGTGATTGAAGGGTTTCGGGTAGATTTCAGCAAGGCTTAGTAACCAGACCTTGGAATTTTTTCTGAGCTGCATGTGGTTATATTCACGTTACTGGAAGGATGCAATAGCACTGAGGAGAGATTTACCAGGGCATTTCCAGGGCTGCAGAATTATAGTTAGGAGAGACAGACTAAAATGGTATTGTTTTCTCTGGAACAATAGAGACCAGGGAAGTCTAGATGAAGTCTAGATGTGGAGGAAACTTGGTATGTCATCCAACACTTGCAAATTTCTACAGCTATACTGTGGAGAGCTTTCTAGCTGGTTGCATGGTGGGGCCACTGCACAGGATTGGAAAAAGTTGCAGAGGGTTGCAAACATAGGGGGACTAGCCTTCCTAGCACTGAGAATATTTTCAAACGGAGATGCCTCAAAAAGACAGTATCTGCCATTAAGGACCCTCATCACCCAGGCTATGCCCACTTCTAATTACTACCAGCAGTTCAGTGGTACAGGAGCCTGAAGAACCACCCTCAATATTTTAGGAACAGCTTCTTCCCCTCAATCATCAGATTTCTGAACGGACAATGAACCAACCCACGAACATTACCTCATCATATTTTTTTCTCTCTTTCTGCACCACTTGTTTAAAAATATATACACATTTCTATAGTGATTTATAGTTTTTATGCATTGAATGCACTGCTGCCACAAATTTCACGACTATGCCAGTGATAGTAAACCCGATTCTGATATTGCCACTAACCAGGAATATTTGTCACTAAAGCTCAGCGTTTTTGATGAAGACAATTTCATCTTTTTAGTACATTTCCTGTATTAATAGAGGCAAGAAACTTCACAGGAATGATTAAAAAAAAAATCTGACACAGCCATAAAAAAAGCAATAATAGCATAGTCAACCAGTCGACCAAAACTTGTTTTTGGGGGGGGGGGTTTGTTTTAAGGAAAGGCTGGGAAAATAACAAAGGTTCAGGGAAGGTGTATGCCAAAACATTGGAAGGGATGGCCAACACTAGTGGCCTGATGTAGATCTGGACAAGTGGCCAGATTACAGAAGTACATAGATCTTCGAGGTTACGTATATAATAGGTCTGGAACTCACGTCCAAACTGAAGTGATCGAGGGAAATATGAATAAATTTGAAAACCAATGTAGAGGTAACAAAATCAGAGTTGCTAGTGTTCCTCTTCCTATGTTTACTGACACTGATTTCACCATCCTCTCCTTAATCAAATTCTAATCCTTACCCTGCAGTTCTTCCTTCATCTATCTGAGTCTTTAACATATTGATGGTATAGAAGTTATACAACCAGAATGCAATCCACAGAACAATTTGAAATGTCCTTCGTTCAGATTGTTTTTAAATTGAGACTCAATGCAGGAGAAGCAGCAGCTCGATTGTCACCCCTGCCTTGGTTTGACAGTTTTAAATTCTTTGTTCAGCCCATTCCTTTCATGCCAGCTTTCAGCAATGGCATGAACCTCATTCGTTCCACTTGCATCCCTTTATGTTCTTCCACATGGCCATTAATACCTTCCTCACATTCCTACCACCCACCTACCCACTTGCCGCACATGCCATTTAACCGACCGCCTGACAAACCTTTGAGATGTGAGGAGGAAACCAGACGATCAGGGGAAACCCACGTGGTCACAGAGAGAACTAACCCACAGAGTTACCAGAGTCAGAATCAAACTTGCAGGGCAGTGTCACTCGAGCACGTCAACTTCTGCCACAAAACACGAGGCTATCAGGCCTTTCAAGTTTGCCATGCCATTTAACAAGATCTGGAAACAAACTAGTGTTTAATCACACCGAACATCTAGGCTTCTTATTGTAGAAGATCCTGAACTAGTCCTGCCGAAGTGTGTCAGCCCAAAACGTCAACTGTATTTTTTTTTCCCCATAGATGCTGCTTCGCCTGCTAAATTCCTCCTGCATTTTGTGTGCTGCCAGTTTCATTCTTTGTTTTTGTCCTTCAGGTACATCTAACCGAAAAATAAGCTAGCAGTCTGCAGATCTCTATCTCATGATGGAACTTGCATCTATAAGTCCAGGTACTGGCAGCTTTCCTCAAGGAAGGTTTCTCCCATTGAGAAACTGTACACAATGCCATCTCTCCTCACTGTGACAGAATCTGCAAAATGACGGAATTGTGCAGGACAGATGTTTTTTTAATAAAGAATGGGATTTGTGCCTGGAATGCGCTACCAGAGGAGGCGGGTGGTATTGGAGGCATTTAAGAGGCAGTAAGAAAGCACATGAATGGGCAGAGAATACAGGGATAATTGACATTGTGTAGGCAAAAGATTAGTTCAGTTAAGCATATAATTACTAGTTTAGTTAGTTTAGTATAGTATCATGAGCCAAAGGAACTGTTCCTACACTGTACTGTTTTAAACTTCTGCCAACTCCACTTCCCTCCTACACATTCCAATTAACAAGCTTCGCACCCGCCTTCTGCGATCACTGCCTCCCACTCTCACTACCAAATACAGCCGGCATCATACCTCTCACAACCTGCTTCAGCCAAATCTGTTTGCTAACACCTAGTACAAACATTCCCAAACACAGAGGATTTGCGCATCATTTAGACATGCTATTACTGCTTTCCATGAGAATCAAAGTTCCATATGTAAACAGGAAATAACTGAGGTCTCAACTATTCTGATCAACTGGCCAGCAGATTTCAAATCACACCCTTCCTATACAACAGCAGTTATTAACTGCAATCCTCCTACTCTTCCAAATTATTCTCATTGTTGCCCTCTCTAAAAGCTCGAGCCTTCAACTTCATCAGCAGGCAGCCACAAAACAAAGAAACATGGAACCCATTCGAAGAAAACATCAAACACCCAACGCGCAAAAATAGAACAGACTGCGCAAATGGCAAAAAAAAACAAGCAATTAACACAGAATATTAAATGTCACACTACAAAGCCCTCAAAACAGTCCAGACACGTTCAGGTTAATTTAGCGCTGTGTTGTTCATTGTCTACAGCCAGTCTGCGAAGTGTCCCAAAGTTGCGCAAATTAGCAATAAAAAAAATGTAACCAGAAACACATTACGTGAACTGTAGAGCCCTCAAAACTAAGTCCAATCCACAAACTGCGCCAATTGAAACTCTCAGCCAACAACAGAACATTAGAAACTGGCCAATTCAGGAAGAGGTTGGAGTTGGAATGCGGAGTTTACAACAATTTCAGGTTCAAGCTCCGAGAACAAATAAAATAACATGGCAGGGACTTTACCAAGATAGTTAAAGACTAGAACATTTATCTTTCAAGCAATAGAAAAGCCTCCCCTCCCTCTCCCTTTGTGTGAAGCAAATGGCCATGATACTTCTCACAGAACACTTAAAAGCGCTGCATCCAACCAGGATAACAATAGCAAGCGTTTCTAAGGCGTACAACCTCTGGAATAAACTGTTCCTACCACCTCAGCACTCTCAAACAGCCTTCAACCTGAAAGGTTCACAAACAAGAGAAAATCTGCAGATGCTAGAAATCAGAGATGCTGAAGGGTTTCGGCCCAAAATGTCGACTATATTTTTTCCCCGTGGATGCCTACTGAAAGGGTCAGTATTTTCCAGTTTTTTTTTGCAGCATGTGGGCTAGACCACCTTTGTGAAAAAAACTGAGCATATTCTTTGCAGCCCTGTCTCCAGCTTCATACTACAGAGAAGCCAGGCTCCAGCAAGATCCTACACACTACAACAAACAACCAGGTACATGGAAAGACAACTCTTAACAGAGCAACCACTACTGCAAGATCACTATTCCCATCACAGCAATTAGTTTCACATGCAAGGAAACCACTGTGATATCCTACAGCAACAGATGCAGAAGACTATCACTCACTCCAAAACAATAAGCAGCATCCATCAAGGACTGGCACTATCCTGGCCACATACTCCTCTCGCTGCTACTATCAGGAAGGCAACACAGGAGCCTCAGGACACACACCACCAGGCTTAGGAACAGTTATTACACCTCAACCACCAGGCTCTTGAACCAGAGGGAACAACTTCACTGAGTTGTTCCCACAACCTACTGACTCACTTTCAAGGACTCTTCAGCTCATGTTTCAGTACTTATTGCTGTTTTTCTTTCTTTGTATTTACACAATAGTCTTTTGCATATTCGTTGTTTGTCCATTCTGTAGGGTACAGTCTTTCATTGATTCTATTGTGTTTTTATATTTACTGTGAATGCTCACAAGAAAACAAATTTCAGGGTTGTATATGGTGACACACATGTAGTTTGATAACAAATTTTCCTAAAACTTTGCACAAGACATGCCCACACTAGTGCCAATACCTTGAAGGCAGCATGCTCAAAGACATAACTATCTGCCAGTACAGAAGTCAAGAAAACAATGAGCTCTGGTTATAAAAGAGTTAACATTCAAACTGAATGCATCAGCATGACTGCTGGTGATCAACATACCAGTGGTTACAGAACTGAACCAGCAGCTCCAAAGATCAAGAGATAACAGGGCAAATTATGAAATTAAATTCAATAAAACTACACAGCACAAGACAGCAATGTTCCACCACTTTATGTCTGTGGTTTTTCTCCACTCATTTACATAATTCATCACAATATCTTGACTAATTCACATTTTGTCCGAGGAAGGAAAATTGCACATTCTCTAGTACCCCAGTCTTGTTAATGCAGTACATTCTCAATTACCCCTGGAGACATTAAACTTAGATCCATTTGCACAAGGAAGCCCATCAATCTCTTGCTGCTATTACACAGAAACAATAAAATGTAGCTCATCAACTTCTGCCTCCTGAAATAAACACAAATGTCCAACTCGACAGGTGATCTTAGTCACATTGAACAGTACAGCACAGGAACAAGCCTTTTAGCCCACAATGTTATACTAGGTGTCAAAGCACAACTAGCCACATTAATGTTATTGATACTGATCTTAACCTCCTTTGTGAATACTATGTGTTCATGGTCTGAACACTGGTTGAAACTGTACAGAGATGACATTGATACCCAATCTGCAATGGTGACTACAAGTCAATGCATTCCCGAAAAACTCCATTCAAAAAAAACTTCAAGTGATCTCAAATCCTTGTAGCTTTCGTTGAATGGGGAATATTCTCCAAGAATATCAAAAGCACGATTCCATAACATTTATAAAGAGCACAAAACAATGAAAATCTGAGAACATTACCAAAGCAGCTGTAGCATCAGAACAGTCTGAGTTAATTCTGTAACCGTCAAGTCTTGCCTTTGTTCTGGGAGTTGGAACGTCAGTCAGACACGCCTATAAAATGTGTCATATACCATGCTGACGCTCACAGTGAATAACGAATGATGACGGAAAGCAACTTTGACTAAGTTGTCTGCTATTGCTCACAACTTCTTTCCTGGTTGTGCTCCAAGCACCAAGTTTCAAGCCTAACCAAAATAATCAGAATTTTTGCTGCAATCTTAACTCCACCTAGACTGACAGCTACTCATTCAGTTTTAGCATTTCATCTAAGCTATTCAGTAGCTCCCTGTTAACTGGAATACATCGGGACCAATACATTTTCAATGAAGCGGCTTCCCCGATTAACCGGAGTTTCGTGGAAATAATCAAACAGGTATAAAAACAATATACTACCATTTAACTGAGTAACAAATATGACACTTAAATTAAATACAGAACATATTAGAACACTACCAATACTTTTATAGTACTAAAACTGTACTAGTTCCCAATAGGTATCGACAGGAATTCATCCAGTGTACACTGTTCTTTTCATTGACTGTACATGAACAAAATCAGCACAGTTATCTAGTGTAGATGATGGACAATCTTCATACAATGCTTTCAATGATGCATCCTTCTATGGGGCTAACATATGAGGAGCGTTTGTCAGCTCTTGGATTGTATTCATTAAGAGTATAGAAGAATGAGAGGGGATCTCATAGAAACATTTCGAATGTTGAAAGGGTTGGACAGAGTAGATGTGGAAAGGTTGTTTCCCTTGGTGGGTGAGTCCAGGACAAGAGGCCATAGTCTTAGACTTAGAGGGTACCCAGTTAAAACAGAGATAAGGAGAAATTTTTTTAGCCAGAGGGTCGTGGATTTGTAGAATTCATTGCCACATACAGCTGTGGAGGCCCGATCATTGAGAGTGTTTAAGGAGGAGATTGACAGGTATCTAATTAGTCAGGGTATTAAGGGATATGGGGAAAAAGCCGGAAATTGGAACTAGATGGGTGAATAGTTTAGCTCATGGGGGAGCTGCGGAGAAGACTCGATGGGCCGAATGGCCTACTTCTGCTCCTTTGTCTTGTGATTACTCTTGTGATCCTCCAAATCTTCATTTTCATTGCAACATTCAAGATGATTGTCAACTCTTTGTAGTTCCTAACTTGGAGTAGTGAATTGTTTTCATTTTCACTCCTGGCTGTTTCTGGCATCTGTACGTCTGAATGCTTGAAACTGTGGTGGGCAGCACAGTCCTGAATTGTCTTACTGCTTATTTCTCACCAACTATCAGTGGCAAAAAAAACCCTGCTTTTTGAACACAAACACATGCAACCGATGCTACTTAAACATTGTTCACTCTAAGTACGGTGTACGTCTAACACACAAGTGCACGTCTGATGACTGATTAGAAACTTTGGCAACAGTCGCTTGTTTTAATTAAGCAGCATAGTGTCCCAAATACAGTTGTGTGCTGGGGCAGCAGGCCGAGGGTAGCAGACACCAACAGAATCAACAAACTCATTCATAAGGCCAGTGGTGTTGTAGGGATGGAACTGGACTCTCTGACAGTGGTGTCTGAAAAGAGGATGCTGTCTAAGTTGCATGCCATCTTGGACAATGTCTCCCATCCACTACATAATGTACTGGGTGAGCACAGGAGTACATTCAGCCAGAGACTCATTCCACCAAGATGCAACACAGAGCGTCATAGGAAGTCATTCCTGCCTGTGGCCATCAAACTTTACAACTCCTCCCTTGGAGGGTCAGACACCCTGAGCCGATAGGCTGGTCCTGGACTTATTTCATAATTTACTGGCATAATTTACACATTACTATTTAACTATTTATGGTTCTATTACTATTTATTATTTATGGTGCAACTGTAACGAAAACCAATTTCCCCCAGGATCAATAAAGTATGACTATGAACGAAGGGAATCCTGACTATTTTCTCAATTCATTTTTGTACTTTCAGAGTTGGCTCAAATAAGCAATTGTCCCAATTAATCAGAATGCACTGTACTCAAAACAGTGCTTTCATTCCAGAGACACAAGAGACTCCAGATGCTGAAATCTGGAACAACATGCAGTCTACTGAAGGAACTCAGCACGTCTGTCAATTGCGCATGGCTTTGACCTAAAATATCAACAATTCCTTTCCTCCCACAGATGCCATTTGACCTGCTGCTTTCTCTTCTAGTACAATGAATCAGTGTGCTGTGACTTATCATACTGTAGCTCTGAGATACTCAAACATTACACTGCATGTTACATAATACAATCAAATATACAGCTGGTCAATACACCCAGATAAAAAGTTAATTCTGTGTTGGCTCAGAAGTTTTCCCCAATTTGAATCATGGGACAATAATTGCTCTATGACGCTCATGTTATTTCCAGATCCCAATTATACTGAATTTGGAAATGCTTACTTAGTCAGACTGAAGTCACTTATACAGTTCCTGCTGTTTCACCGGACTGAAAGAATCAGCGACACAGGAAGCCATGACTATAATCACATAATCAGAAATATACATTGCCCATCTTACTGCCAGAAGCAGATACCCCTGCAGTGTGCATTTCTACGGCAGCATTCAGCTCCAGTGGGATTCCCACGTATCTCGCAGAAAATGAGGATTTTTTGTGGCTTTGCTACCGCCATGGCGGTGGAAAAGCGGACTGAAGCAAAATGGAGAGTTACCCTCTCCACCGACATTGCCTGAACTGTTTAAGATATCCAGCATTCTCCAATTTTATTTCAGACTTCTAAGCACCTTTATCATTTTGTGAGGCAAAACCAATGTATTTTAGTGATACTTGTCAAGAGCTGTGTATTAGTCAGAAAGGTTGAAGGGATTCGCCTAGCCTTTCAGAAATGCTGTGGAATACATACAAATCCAAGAACCTTAGTTTAACCACCCATTTTAAAAGATGACACCTTTTAACATTGCATACTTCAACAAGAGGTTCCCTGAACTCATGACTTTGACAATTGTTTGGAGACTTAATTGCTGTGTGCTTACATCATTATAAGATATGGGCAAGCCAGTGATCAATTCTCCCAGGTAACTGTGTGAACCACAAAACTCCACGGTCACACGCCAACAAAATGCCTGAGTGTTGCTTCAGGACAGCCAAACAGCTTGATGCAATCAAGAACATTTTCCTGTCAAGCAACTTGCCTTTTGATGAAAGGTCTGATAGTTAACACCCATTTTCCCCCACAAACAGAGAATTGTTTCTAACAACAGTGCCCTGTATTCATGTCAGCTATTACCTCTACCCACTCTGTGAGGCTCTGCCACCCCAGGCAGGTCAATCCTCAAGTAGCAGCAACAGCAAGGGATTCATACAAAATCTAGGCCCATTGACACAGCTACTTTTGCTGATCTCTCAGAAAATAGAGGCTTTCGTTCAGACATGCCAGAAAAATGTAGGGTACCTCCAGTACATCCTGCTACATCGGATACCTGCTGAATAATTGTTATGATTTGAATTTACAGTGGGGGAGTAATGGTAATATGCCAGAGATCCTGAAGAAACCAGGAGAGATTCAAAAGTAGCGCAAACAGGGATGAATTGGAAGTAGGCTGTTAAATCCCTGAGACATTATAATTTAAAAGTGATATCATTTCATGTAATCTACCAAATTTCTCCTAATTTGAAAAATGGCTCCCATTGCTCATCCATTCATGGGAAATAATAGACTGGTTAAGACACTTAACAAGGTTCCATATGGGAGGTTAGTTAAGAAGGTTGAGTCACTTGGTATTGAAGATTAGAAACATAGAAAATAGGTGCAGGAGTAGGCCACTCAGCCCTTCGAGCCTGCACCGCCATTCAGTATGATCATGGCTGATCATCCAACTCAGAACCCTGAACCTGCCTTCTCTCCATACCCCCGATCCCTTTAGCCACGAGGGCCATATCTAACTCCCTCTTAAATATAGCCAATGAACTGGCCTCAACTGTTTCCTGTGGCAGAGAATTCCACAGATTCACCACTCTCTGTGTGAAGAAGTTTTTCCTAATCTCAGTCCTAAAAGGCTTCCCCTTTATCCTCAAACTGTGACCCTTCATTCTAGACTTCCCCAACACCAGGAACAACCTTCCTGCATCTAGTCTGTCTAATCCCTTTAGGATTTTAAACGTTTCAATAAGATTCCCCCTCAATCTTCTAAATTCCAATGAGTATAAGCCTAGTCGATCCAGTCTTTCATCATATGGAAGTCCTGCCATCCCAGGAATCAATCTGGTGAACCTTCTTTGTACTCCCTCTATGGCAAAGATGTCTTTCCTCAGATTAGGGGGCCAAAACTGCACACAATACTCCAGGTGTGGTCTCACCAAGGCCTTGTACAACTGCAGTAGTACCTCACTGCTCCTGTACTCGAATCCTCTTGCTATGAATGCCAGCATACCATCTGCCTTTTTCACTGCCTGCTGTACCTGCATGCCCACTTTCAATGACTGGTGTATAATGACACCCAGGTCTCGTTGCACCTCCCCTTTTCCTAATCGGCCACCATTCAGATAATAATCTGTTTTCCTGTTTTTGCCAAAGTGGATAACCTCGCATTTATCCACATTAAATTGCATCTGCCATGAATTTGCCCACTCACCTAACCTATCCAAGTCACCCTGCAACCTCTTAGCATCCTCCTCACAGCTAACACTGCCGCCCAGCTTCGTGTCATCCGCAAACTTGGAGATGCTGCATTTAATTCCCTCATCTAAGTCATTAATATATATTGTAAACAACTGGGGTCCCAGCACTGAGTCTTGCGGTACCCCACTAGTCACTGCCTGCCATTAGGTAGTAAATTGGATTCGACATTGATTTTGTGGGAGAAACCAGAGCATGGTAGTAGATGATTGCCTCCCTGACTGGAGGCCTGTGACTAGTGGAGCAGCCACAGAGATCAATGCTGGGTCCATTGTTGTTTGCGTCTATATCAATGATCTAGACGATAACATGGTCAACTGGATCAGCAAACCTACAGGTGACACCAGGATTGGGGGTGTAGTGGGCAACAAGGAAGACTATCAGAGCTTGCAGCGGGATCTGGACAAATGGCAGATGGTACTTAATGCAGATAAGTGTGAGGTATTGCATTTCGGTAGGAACAACCAGGGTAGGCCTTACACAGTGAATGGAAGGGTATTGAGGAGTGCAGTAGAACAAAGGGATCTGGGAATACAGATCCATAATTCATTGAAAGTGGTGTCACAGGTAGACAGGGTTAGTAAGAAACTTCTAGCACTTTGGCCTTCATAAATCAATGTATTGAATACAAGAGATGGGACAGAAACAGAAAAACATACAGCACAATACAGGCCCTTCGGCCCACAAAGCTGGGCTGAACATGAATCTTAGGCTTTACCCATAGCTCTCAGTTTTTCCAAGCTCCATGTAAACATCCAGGAACCTTTTAAAAGACCCTATTGTTTCCACCTCCACTGCCGGCAGCCCATTCCACACACTCACCACTCTCTGCATAAAAAAACCTAACCCTAACTTCTCCTCTGTACCTACTTCCAAGCACCTTAAAACTATGCCCTCTTGTGCTAGCCAGTTCAGCCCTGGAGCCTCTGATTATCTACACGATCAATGGATGTTATGTTGAAGTTGTGAAAGACATTGGTGAGGCCTAGTTTGGAATATTGTGTGCAATTTGGTCAACTACCCACAGGAAAGATATAAATAGGGCTGAAAGAGTAGAGAAAATTTACAAGGATGTTGCCGGAACTGGACGTCCCAAAGAAAGATTGAATAGGTTAGGACTTGATTCTTTGGAATATAGAAGATTGAGGAGAAATTTGATAGAGGTATACAAAATTATGAAAGAAATAAAATCAGGTAAATGCAAGCAGGCTTTTTCCACTGAGGTTGGGTGGGACAACTACAGGTCATGGGTTAAGGATGAAAGGTGAAAACTCCAAGGGGAACATGAGGGAAAACTTCTTCAGTCAGAGGATCAGGAGAGTGTAGAACGATCTGCCAGCGCAAGTGGTGCATGCAAGCTCAATTTCAACGTTTAAGATAAATTTATGTAGGTGCATGGACTGCCATGGAGGGCCATGGTCCAGGTACAAGTCGATAGGACTAGGCAGTTTCAATGGTTCAGCATGAACTATGTGGGCCAAAGGGCCTGTTTCTATGCTGTACTTTTCTATGATTATGACATCAGATTGAACTCCAACACCCTGAGCCGCAATAGCTAGAAAGGGTGCTGTAAAGACGTTGTTGACTAGATGATTAGGAGGCAGAGGGTTAACTAATAGAAGTATACAAAATCATGAGGGGTGGTGGCTTTATCCCTGGTTCGAAGAGTTTAAAGCTAAAGTTTAAAGTGAAAGGGGAAAAGATTTAAGAGACATGATGCCTTATGCATGGAGGGAGACAGAGTGAACCCCTCTCTTCCCCTCTTGATGTTGCTCAACCTACAGGGCATTTCCACATTTTTAAATATAAATTATTTCCAGCATTTGCTGTTTTTATGTTTTCCAATTATGTACATTCCTGTTCCATTAATTTTCTACCACTAACCCCCACAGGGAAAGGTACTGATTTCAAAGCAAGGACCTCAAGCCTAACCTCACTCTGGAAACTGGGGTTTTTTTTGAGAGAAAAAAAGTCACATGTAGAAAAATGCGCCAAAGCACATGGCACAACTAATGAAATAAATACCATCTATTCCATCCGAGGAGGAGGAAGGTGGAATTTAATGCGAAGACTATAGGCTCTTTCACTTGTGGAACATGTGATTCAATGAGTTTCCAAACCCGCCACGCACAGAATCTAAAAAGGCACTTGTTTGAGGCAGAGAGTTGAAATGCCCTGGAGAAAGTTTCCACATTGTTCTAAAGGTAAGTATTATGGGAAGGAAACGAAACAACTAAAAGATTAACTGCTACAAAACAGTGATCACACAAATTGACTCTGAAAGTAAGAGTCACTAATATTTTAAATAATCCATAAACTGAAGGGTTTGCAGAGTCCTTTGTGAAGGCAAATGAAGGTAAATGTTTTCCAAAGTCACAAGCTAAACTTTGATCTTCGTCAGCACTTAATGTTAAGATCTTCCAAACATTTACTCTCAAACTCCTGGACATGAATCATACGTTTCAGATTTGTTTCGCAGATGTACACTGAAACCTAGTGAAATGGGTCATTTGCATTAATTACCAACACACTCAAGGATACTCGGGCAGCCCACAAGATTCACCACACATTCCAGTACAAGCAAGAGTAAGCTATCCAACTCACTCTGCCTACAAAGTTTTTTTTATAAAAAGAATTGTCCATTGTCCCATGCCCCTGCAAAGCTATGAAAAACTAACAGCTGTTTGAGTCCTGAGATAGAGACATGCCTGTCGTAGTATTGTTTGGAGAAAACCCTGCCCAATTAACATCAGCATATAACCTGTAGCACCAGAGGTCCCAATACACTATACCACTGTTATTCTAAGATAAGGAATGCCTACCCTTCCATGTCCAGACCTCATTTCTGTAAATCAGATCACTTGGCTGCCCTTCTCCTAACTGAATACAGATGGAGGCTAAAGAGCAAAGCTCCCCGAGATTCAGACAACAAAGAGGTGGTTGCGGGTGGCAGAGTAGTATCTTTGGATCTAAATGAATACACCATGTTTGTAACAGACTTTATTAAAACAGTTGTAGACAGTCTTCCTAATTCAGAAGCCCTGGATGATTAAGAGATTTGCAATCTGCTGAGAGCCAGATCAGTGGCATTCAAGTCTGGTGACCAAGAAGGCTACAAAAGGTGCAAGTATGATCTCCAGAAAGCTATCTCATGGGTGAAGTGGCAATTCCAGACTAAACTTGAATCAATGAAGGACGCTCAACAGCTGTGACAGGCTTCGAATAATATCACCTCTTTGAGTTAAATCAAGCAGAGCTCAATGCCCCTGTGCTCACTTTGACTGTCAAAACATGGAGGAACCATCAAGAACTCCCACACCCCCATGAGCCTGTGATTTCAATCTCTGAGGCCAACATGTGAGCAGCCTTCAGGAGGATGAAACCACGAAAAGTCCTGCTCAGACAGGGTACCTGGCCAAATACGAAAGACCTGCACTGATCAACTAACTGCTGTGCTCACTGAGATCTTTAACCTCTCGCTCAGCAATGTGTGGTACCCACCTCTTCAAGCAGGCTTCAATTATACCTGTACCCAAGAACATAGCAGCCTGCCTCAACGACAATCATCCAGTAACACTTAGATCCACAATGAAGTGTTTTGAAAGGTTGGTGATGAAACAGATCAACTCCTGCATGAGAAGTGACTTAGATCTGCTCCATTTTTGCCTACAGGAGCAACAGGTCTAGAGCAGATGCCAACTCATTGGCTCTTCACTCAATCGTGGAACACCTGGACGCAAAGATGCAAACATCAGGATGGTCTCTATCGACTACAGCTCAGCATTCAACGTCATCATCCACTCAAAACTAATCAACTCATGGACCTAGGCCTCAATCCCTCCTGGTGCAATTGGATCCTCTATTTCTTCATTTCAAACTGACTGGTGACCCCAGTCAGTTTGGATTGGCAACATCTCCTTCACAATCTCTAACAGCACAGGTGCACCACAAGGCTGTGTGCTTAGCCACCTGCTCTACTCACTTTATGCTTATGACTGTGTGGCTAAGCATAGGACCAATGCCATATTCAAGTTTGCTGATAACACTACTGTCCTTGGCTGAATCAAAGGTGGTGATGAGTCAGCATACAGGAAATTGAAAATCGGACTGAACAGAGCCATAACAACAACCTCTTACTCAATGTCAGCAAAACCAAGGAACTGACTTTTGATTTCAAGAGAAGGAAGCCAGACGTCCGTCACCCAGACCTCAAAAGAATCAGAGGTGGAGAGGGTCAGCAATTTTAAATTCCTCAGTGTTATTATTTCAAATGACCCGTCCAAGGTCCAACACGCAAGTGCAATTACGATGAAAGCATGCCAGTGCCTCTACTTCCTTAGAAATTTGTGGAGTTTCAGCATGACATCTAAAACTTTGACAGACTTTTACAGACATGCAGTGGAGAGCATATTGTGACAAAAAACCAAGTTATCAGAAGATTGGTGCTAATGGGAGAGAGATAACGAAGAAAGACACAATTCAGAGTATTGACAGACCGGTTGCTTTGAGCCTGAATTGTTTGAAGTTTGATGGACAGGCAATACCCCAGCAGGGGGATAAAAAGAACAGGTTCGCTAAGGCACGAGACACCACGAGATCACTAGATAATGAGACCCTGGAAAAGCAGTGTGCCCCCACAAGTTGGTGGTTCGGGGGAACCAACCATAGACTCAGAGGGTGAAAAGGTACGATTGGCGGGAACCTGGTGTGTGTGTCTGCCCTTGCCTGGGTGCCGGGTTCACCGCGGAAGAACGGTCGTATCCGGAACGGAGGGGTCACAGTCGGTGACCACAGAAGACATTAAAAGGGTCCACCTGAAAGCCAACTGCGAAGAACATCAAAGGTCTGCTGAATCAGATTTGCATATCTCTCTCTCTCTCTAATGGCACAACAGCGATTACTGCGAACTGTACTAAGCTGAACTGAACTCTGCGTCACTTGAGACTGATCATTTTACCCCTAGACTGCGATAGAGCTTGGTTGATTCCTATTACCTTAGTTCTGTGTACATGTGCGTTTTATCATTGCTAACCTGTTGCATTTATATCTTTACGATTAGAGTACTGTGTTACTTATTTCTTTAATAAAACCTTATTAGTTTCTGTTAAACCAGACTCCAACTAAGTGGTCCATTTCTGCTGGTTTGGCAACCCAGTTACGGGGTACGTAACAATATTGACTGGCTGCATCACAGCCTAATATGAAAACATCAATGCCGTTGAACTGAAAATCCTACAAAAAATCATGAATATGGCCCAGTCCGTCACACGTAAAGCCTTCCTAACCATCTATATGAAAAACCATTATCATGGACCCCACTACCTGGGACATGCTCATTTTTCGACATTGCCATCAGGAAGGTAATGGAGCCTCAGGACTCTCACCATCAGGTTCAGAAACAGTTATTACCCTTCAACCATCAGGCTCTTGAACCAGGGGGAATAAATTCACTTGCCTTATCATTGAAATGTTCCCACAACCTACAGACTCACTTTCAAAGACTCATCTCATGCTCTCAATACGTATTGCTTATTTACCTTTTTGTATTTGCAGTTTGTTGTCTTCTGCACTCTGGTTGAACGCAGTCTTTCATTGGTTCTGTTATGGTTATTATTCTATAGATTTATTGAGTATGTCCAAAAGAAAATTAATATCAGGGTTGTATATGGTGACATATTTGTACTTCGCTAATAAATTTACTTTTAAGTCAGCTCCAGTGGACTGCATGGATGATCCAACAGCCAGGTAGGCAGCTCTGCAATGCTCCATGGAGAGCAAAGGGCATGATCAGACACAGAAGTAGTCATGGTCATCCAACCAAGGAAGATCCCAGTTGTGACACATGCTCACATCAAAGGACTCTGACTTCCATGGTCAAGAGAGAGTGGAACTGCCCCAGTGCAGTTTAAAAACTTTTCCACTTCAAAAACACTCCCGCACACGTTTCCTGTCATATTTGGACAACCACCGTAACCATTGGTTGATAAACGTAGAACATAGAATAGTACAGCACAGTACAGGCCCTTCAGCCCACAATGTTGTGCCGACCCTCAAACCCTGTCTGCCATATAACCCCCCACCTTAAATTCCTCCATATATCTGTCTCATAGTCTCTTAAATTTCACTAGTGTATCTGACTCAGGCAGTGCGTTCCACGCACCAACCACTCTCTGAGTAAAAAAACCCTCCCCTAATATCCCCCTTGAACTTCCCATCCCTTACCTTAAAGCCATGTCCTCTTGTATTGAGCAGTGGTGCCCTGGGGAAGAGGCGCTGGCTGTCCACTCTATCTATTCCTCTTAATATCTTGTATACCTCTATCATGTCTCCTCTCATCATCCTTCTCTCCAAAGAGTAAAGCCCTAGCTCCCTTAATCTCTGATCATAAAACCCATTCCTTCTTTCCCATTCTCACCGGCACATGCTAAAGCAGATGTACAGTTCAAAAAAAAACTCAAACTTAACCCATATCTTTGCCTGTTGCAACTTTATCCTAAATTCCTTCTTAAAAGCAACTTGTACATACCTCTGGCTTCTCTACTTCTGAATAGCCTCACTCACAGCTCCTTTTTGGGCAGTATGAGGTCAATGCCATGGTTTGTATTGTTACACAATAAGCCACCATTGTTCATTCCATTGCCGATTTGAAACGAGATGCTGGAAACCAAAAGAAGAACAACTGAAGCCACCAGCAACACTCCCTGCCTCAGGGCAAGAACAAACAAGCCGCTCAGTCACAAGAAATGGCACCGTGCAACCAGTCCTGAGATCTTTACAGATCCCATGCTGGCAATAAAGAACTGCTTTCAAAACGCTGCAAGTTTGCACCAGGCAGCTTCCAAGCTCCTCCTTTCTGATCAAAGGCCATTTTCTTCAAGTGATTATTCTAGCCGCTGAAACTATCAACGGAAACAATTTGAAAATAAAGTACAGCTAAAGTAGGAGCTTCAAATTCCGATACCCAAAGATTTCATGAGCTTTAACTTGCCAGATATTGAAAATGTGTTTTCTCCAATATAAAGTTAGGAAGAATGAAAACTTCTGTCTTGGTTGTAAACTTAGTCATCAAATCCACCCCACCCTAGCAACTGCTCAAAACTGAACCCAACTCATCTCACTCGTGAATCTTGAATCTTATAATCAATGCTATTGAATAAGTTACCTATGAGAAACGTATACAGGAGAAAATCTGCAGATGCTGGAAATTCAAGCAACACACACAAAATGCTGGTGGAACACAGCAGGTCAGGCAGCATCTATGGGAAGAAGTACAGTCAACATTTCAGGTCGAGATCCTTCGTCAGGACTAACGACAAAAAGAGATAGTAAGAGATTTGAAAAGTGGGAGGGGGAGACCCGAAATGATAGAAGACAGGAGGGGTTGGGATGAAGCCAAGAGCTGGGAAGTTGATTGGCAAAAGGGATACAAGGCTGGAGAAGGGGGAGTATCATGGGACGAAAGGCCTTGGAAGAAAGAAAGGGGGAGGGGAGCACCAGAGGAAGATGGAGAACAGGCAAGGAGTATTTGGCAAGGGAAAGAGAAATTGTTTTAAAATAAATAAATAAATAAATAGGGATGGAGTAAGAAGGGGAGGAGGGGCATTAACAGAAGTTAAAGAAATCAATGTTCACGCCATCAGGTTGGAGGCTACCCAGACAGAATACAAGGTGTGGTTTTATGGGGAACGTATGATGGATCTGTGTCTGTGCTCATTGGAGTTTAGAAAAATGGGTGGGGGAAGAGGGAAAGAATCTTCTTCTCCACTTCCACTCTATCTCGGCCTTTCAATAGAGAGAAAGAGATATTGAGATTATGTTTTCAATAGTGAGGGAGTCTAGGACCAGAAGGCAAGGACATCCTTTAAAACAGATGAAGAGAGATTTCTTGAGTCAGAGGGTGGTGAATCTGTGGAATTCATCGTCTTTGATGGCTGTGGAGGCCAAATTAATGAATACTGTACAGTTATAGTAGATGTCAATAGGTTCTGGATTAGTAAGGGCATCAAAGGTGATGGAGAGAAGGCAGGAGAATGGAATTGCGAGGGATAATAAATTTATTTATAGATACAGCACAGAGTAGGCTCTTCCAGCTCTTTGAGCCACACAACCAGCAACCCCTGATTTAACCCGAGCCTAATCATGGGACAATTTATAATAACCAATTAATCTCCTAACCAGTAATGTCTTCAGGCCGTGGGAGGAAATCAGAGCACCAGGAGAAAACCCACACATTCCACAGGAAGGATATACAGACTCCTTACAGATGATGCCGGAATGCCCAAGCTCTAATAGCTAACCGCTAAACTATCATATCACCCACTGAACAACAATGATGGAATGGCAATGTAGACTCCATGGGCCAAATTGCCTAATTCTGCCCCTATGTCTTATGGTCTGTCCACCCAAGTATTTACCGCTGTTCCTGCTGCTGAAACCTTCACAAGCCTTTGCTAGTGCCAGAATCAACAACTCCAGTAGTTTCCTGCCCAGTTGCTCTCATCCTACTCTGCAAACTGGAGCTCCCCAACACTTCTGCTGCTCATCTCTGAGATGACAATGATTCAACCATGCACTATTCCAGGGGTACTGTTACTTATTTAAAACCACAACTTTAAAATTCTCCACTACATTCATTTTTAATGTCTCTTCAGTCTTGAGTCTCATCTCCAATCTCCTCAAATCTTTCAAGATATCTGCAGTCTTCCTACACTTGGCTCAAGAAGTCATGCCTTCAGCTGGCTGGAGATCACTACCGGAATTAATTCCTTACACCTCTGTGCATCTTCTTCCTCCCTTCAATCATTTTTCTTTTTAATCTTCTGCTTTATTATTTCCATACGAAACTAGTCATAAATCTTTCTGCACTTGAAAAATACAACTACTTAATACAACTTTCTGCATCATCTCTGAATCCCCTTCTCAGCCTCTTCTATTGTTCTAATGAAGCTGAATTAAACCTGAACAGCAAATTAAATCACAGACTTTGCAGTCTTTCAGATTCAGTATAACAATTTCAGATCATGAACTGCAGTCTCAAATTTCACCAAGATTCACATACACCAACTCTTCACCCACTTCAGCTTTTGATGGTTTCTTTTTGCAAAAAAAACAAGAGGAACTCAATGGGTTGAGCAACATCTGTGGAAGGAAAGGAATGGTGGACATTTTGGGTTAAGACAGGCATCAGAACTAAGAATGGAGAGGGAGACATTATAAAAGAGGGAGAATGCCCCCCTTTCCCTTTGTAATGCCTATCCTCCCTCAAAATAAATTTCTCTATTGTTCTCAACTGCAATATTTACAGCAATTGTTTGTTTCTTCAATGCATTTCATCCATTCTTTCTTACCCACTTTATAAATTTTCATGTCTGCATTTAATATTTAAATTACCCATATGAACTTTTCCTGTCTGTGGGGAGAGTACTGTGTTTTATTAAACATAAACCAGTCTTGAATTGAATTTATTACTTACATCCTTCATATACTCGAGTAGAAAAATCTTTACATTACATCTCTGTTCAAACGTGCATTGTGCAATTATAGTAATTTATAATATTATGTACAACAGGATAGTCAATATAACATGGAAATACAGTAGCATCAACATGAATTAATCAGTCTGATGGCCTGGTGGAAGAGGCTGTCCTGGAGCCTGTTGGTCCTGGCTTTTAAGCGGCGGTACCATTGCACCTTTTTCACCACAGAGCCAGTATGTACAGACCACGTGAGATCCTCGTTGGTATTTATGCAGAGAAACTTAAAGCTGTTCACCCTCTCAACCCGCCTTGTTATTAGCTGGTACCAAAGGATCACTCACTACTGATTGCAAGAACATACAATTCAAAGTGTTCTAAGATTCAGATCTCATCTGAAACACAGTGAAATCAGAGCCACATAACATCTGTCCTAAAATGTTGGGTGATATCTTTGAAGGAAAATCATTTGGTGGAGTTCACAGGAAAACCATCTGGAAAATGTTTTCATTGTTTTGAATTTACACAAGTCCATGCCAGCCTCAGCTCTTGCCGATGCACTCAATGGAGGCACACTTACTGAGAGCACATCAACAGCCGATGGTTGGTGGATAGAAGTCACAGTGCGAAGGCTGAAACCAGGAGACCCTTCCTGGGTTTGGCGGACTACTCGTTTGTGTGGGCGGGTGAGAGGGACAAACGGGTTTGTTTTGCCGTTTTTGCTTTGTTGCTTGCTATCTTCAGTTTTGTTTCGTTGAGTTGTTTTGTTCTGCCGAGCATCATGGACAAGTGGGAACTCATGCCAATCCACGGCCCACAACTAATATCGCTCAGTATCTTGTGGTTACATCACCTGGCAGCCAAATAGTGCACCACAAAGAGCACTGTTTCCTACATTACAAAGGTAGCTATACACTCAATGAACACTTTATTAGGTACAGGACATCCCTAATAAAGTGGATACTAAGTATATATTGGTGATCTTCTGCTGCTGTATCAGCCACTTCAAGGTTCAACATGTGCCAAGATGCTTCTGAGCTCTCTCATTTAAAAGGTGTATTCACCCAAAGAACTGCAGCTCACTGGATGGTTTTTGTTTCTTGCACCATTCTCTAAACTCCAAAGACTGTTGTGTGTGAAAACTCCAAGAGATCAACAGTTTGAGATACTCAAACTATCTCGTCTAGTACCAATGGTCAAAGTCACCAAGATTACATTTCTTCCCCATTCTGATGTTTGGCTGAACAACAACTGAACCCTTTGACCATGTCTGCATGCTTTGAGTTGCTGCCGCATGATTGGCAGGTGTACCTAATAAAGTGGCCACTGAATGAATGTTAGATGTATTGATGGCTGTAAAGCCCTTTGGGACTTGAAAGCTGGTGTAGATGAGAGCTTGGGCCATTAATGACATCATGAACCCCTCTGATGGATTATAAAACTGAAGGAGTCAAACAGCCTGTTAGTTTCTCATAATTTTGCATGGGCAAGGGAGTGGAACAACTTGGATAAGTCTAAAAAAATCTTTTCATGCACAGCAAGACGGATAGCCTATTCTTGTATAATCCACAGCCTAGATAGAGTAGATGTAGAGAGGATGCTTCCTTCAGTGGGGGAGTCTAGGAGCAGAGGGCACAGCCTCAGAATAGAGGGGTGTCCATTTGGAACACAGATGAAGAATTTCTTTAGCCAAGGAGTGGTGAGTCTGTTGAATTCATTGCCATGATAGCTATGGAAGCCAAATCAATGGGTATATTTAAAGCAGTTAGGTTCTTTAGTCAGGGTGTCAAGGATTATGGGGAGAAGGCAGGAAAATGGGGTTGAGAGGGATAATAAATCAGCCATGATGAAATGGCAGAGCAGACTTGAGGGGCTGACTGGCGCAACTCTGCACCCATGTCTCATGGTCTATAATCTTACTCTGGAATGTGTAGCAACGTTTGCCCATCACATGAATCACTACTAGCCACACAAACTGTTCAAAACAGCAGATCTGCAATGAGTAACACAGTGACACAGAACTGCTGCCTCAGAGTACAATAATCCCAGCTCAATCGCAAGATAGGAGCAGTCTGTGTGGAGTTCGCATGCTCTCTCCATGACCACTTTGCTTTTCTGAGTTTCTCCAGTTTTGCCCCATATACCAAACATTTTATTTATTTGTTTTATTTTTATTTAGAGATACAGTGTGGAATAGGGCCTTCATGTCCTTTGAATCACATCACAATTTAACCTCCAATTTAACCTTAGTCTAATCATGGGACAGTTTTCAATTACCAATTAAACTACTAATTGGTATGTCTTTGGACTGTGGGAGCATTTCATGGGGAGGACGTACAGACACCTTACGGATAATGTCGGAACTGAACTCTGATGACCCCAAGCTGTAATAGTGTTGCGCGAAACACTACACTACCCCCAATGCCCTATGAACAGGTTGCAAGGTTCACTGGTCAGTGCAAATCGTCCCGAGTGAGAAGGTGAGGGGTGGAATCTGGGAGAAGTTGATGTGAATGTGGGGAGGATAAAATGGGACTAGTGTGATTGGGTGCCTGATAATGGCTCAGAGGGCAGAAGGGCTTGCTTTCACACTGTATGACTACGACAATAAACAGAGCTGGCTCTCTTCCATTTCCAAACATTCAGGGTCATGAGGATACAGGTAAACACAACAGGAACATGAGACATGCCTTGCAAAAGCACAGCAATGAGTCAGAGAGGGGGCAGATGGAGCACGAGTAAAGCAGCTCAGTGAGAAGTTGCACTTGGCCAGCTGCCTTTTCACACACTTCCCCTCCGATTAAAAAGCTTGAAGACAAATAAAAATCAGACTCTCAAGCGTCCCACTAAATCTACAGACCATCCAGTGGTCACTTACTCAGATCCTTTCCCCACTGCCCAGAATTGTCTGGTATGGAGGGGCCACTGCACAGGATTGGAAAGAGCTGCAAAAGTTGTAAACTCAGCCAGCCCCATCACGGGCACTAACCTCCCCAGCATCCTAGACACCTTCAAAAAGGTGATGCCTCAAAAAGGCAGTATCCATCATTAAGGAAACCACCCTCTCCCCCATTTTCAGGAACAGCTTCTTTCCTTCCACCAACAGATTTCCGAATGAACAATGAACCTATGTACACTACCTTACTATTGCCCCCCCCCACACACTTTTTGTACTACTTCTGTAATTTAACATTTTTATATGTACTTATTGTAAATTGACCTAGGGTTATGGCCCCTGACAACCAAGTTCAGCTCCTGGCCTTCATGAGTGGCTTAGCTACTAAGCCCGGTGGAACCATTTTTTTTACAGAAAGGAGAAGGGGCAAAGACAGATTACTGACAACTTAAAACCCAGATGTGACTTGTTAGCCATGATTAGCAGCTCACCTAGGAGAAGAGAAAACTCTGATCTCAAACTTCCACTGCCTTGTGGCAAGACCCACTCATGGGGAAGGATTCAGGAGCAGCAGTCCCCAAGGTAGCCCCCATGTTAAATTCCACACTGACAATTCCTGCAATGCCGCTGGTGCCAAACTGGATCAGTTCCTTTGGATTCATCAGCTGTGTGGAGAGCGGGAGCCAGCTACATGGCTTGCTCTCCCAATCGTACTGCCCTGGTTTTCATATCACATAGACAGCTGGGTGACAACACCAATGGCTGACCCCAACTAACAAATGCTGCTGCAAAACAACAAACTTCACAACCGATAGCAGTGACTCTGGTTCATTTCTGTTTCTATCACTCACTCACTCACACAGTAGGGACAGATACAGTGACAGATCAACCTGCCAACCTTCACGTTGTTGGGATGTGGCAGGAAACTAGAGTACTTGAGGAGACCCATGTGGGCACAGCAAGAACGTACAAATTACAGACAGCACCAGAGGTCAAGATTGAACCCCAAATACTAAACACATGTGATCTGCAGATGTTGGAAGAGCAACACACACAAAATGCTGGAGGAACATTGCAGATCGGGCAGCATTGATGGAAATCAGTTTTAAAAAAACTGACATTTGGGGTCAAGACCCTTCATCAGAACTGGAAAGAAAGGTGGAAGATGCCAGAATAAAAAGGTGGGGGGGGGGCGGGGGAAGATAGAGGAAGGCGGACAAGCTGGAAGGAGATAGGTTGGAAAGCTAACGTGCTGGAGAAGAAGGAATCTGATGGGAAAGGAGAGTGGACCATGGGAGGGAGGGGAGAAGGAGATGCACCAGAGGAAGTGATAGGCAGATGAGGAGGAGAGGGAAGGAGGAGGGGAAAAGGAAAAAAAAAGAAACTATAAATGACTGGAAGGAGAAATGGAAGCTCATGCACCCAGAATGTTAGAGTTAAGGCAGCAGCTCTACTTCTGCTCGCTGCATTATTGTGCTGTCTATTCATTTTCCACGAGTGTAAACAGTTCTGCGTTGCTAGATTAGCAAAAACACTCCAGGCAAAGCTGAGCATAAAGCTTTTGGAACGTTAGAAAAGCCTAGACATAATGATAAAACAAAAGCTTTGCTCACTTTCACAGTTGAGATGTTTAAAGGTGCAGCCAAGGGATGGTCACCGACTTGCAGCATTGATGGCGATGCGTCTTGCAAGTACAGAGCCTTCTTGCCCCTATTCAAACCAATGGCATCCACATCACTTATTTTCACAGAGCACAGACTCAGCTCAGACTGGTCCCCTCCTCCAACCATTTCCTCTATCAGCCTCATCTGGTCCTACATGCTGCAGAAAGGAAGGTTATGCAACTTGTTGCCCAGCAACCAGCTACCTGCACAAAAGTTTCCATTACATGCCGATGTTGTGGTTTCTGCGACAATTTAATCAGAAGATACAAACAACAACCAGAGGCAAAGTTGGTTAAGTCTCTCAGTAAAACTGTTCAAGGGGAATGTGCTTAATCTGAACACTAAGCAATATCGTGTACCCACGCATGTGCAATATACTCAGTGGAGGCATAACATTCCAGTACACAGGCATTTTACTACCAGCAAACAGTTACTATATTCCTCAATACAGAACGGAACAAAAAAAAAATCATTAAGTTAGACTGAGGTTGTTTCCTTAAGGCTGCCTTAATCAGGCTGGTAGCAGGGCAAACTCCCACTACCTACTATATACTGCAAATGATCTGAGTCTCAAATAGCCTCTGACAACCAAGTCCAGTTCCTGGCCTTCACATGCAGCTTAGCTACTAAGACCACCCACTCAGCACACTCAGAAGCAGCAGCTACTGCAGGGCCAACCAAAGACCACAAGACATTGGTGCAGAATTAGGCCATTTGGCCCATTGAGTCTGCTCTGCCATTTAATCATGGCTGATCTTTTAACCCCCTCCTAGCCCCACTCCCAAGTCTCCTCCCCATAAGCTCTGATGCCACGTCCAATCAAGAACCTATTAAGTTCTGCCTCAAATACACCCAACAACCTGGCCTCCACAGCTGCCTGTGGTAATACTGTCACCATCCTCCAGCTACATCTACTCTGTCCAGGCCTTTCAACATTCAAAAGGTTTCGATGAGATCCACCTCCCCCCAGCCCCCCAACCTTCTAAATTCCAGCCAGTACAAACCCAGAGCTATCAAACACTCCGAGTCTACATATTGAGTTCAACACTGATTGGCAGCTCCTGTGATGCCAATGGTGCCAAACTGTATAGTTCTCTGCCATTCCTTTGGATTTATCAGCTTCGTGGAGAGGGCAAGTCAGCTGCAAGGGCAACAGCTTCCCCTCCACATCATACTGCCCCAGCTTGTGTACTGGCTCCTGTATTGACTTTGAAAGCCAAGATGCAACATCCATGGTTGACCCTGACCAATGGAGGCCAAGAAGACATTAATATGGCATCTGGAAATGACTCAGAATAAAACAAGACATGACACAAGGTGGAATTCAGAACCAAGAACCATCTAACCATGTAGCTTTCTGGAGGCTTTTAAACAGCAGGGGGAAATACCACTAGTCCCAGGATAGCAGGGTCAGACAGCTCTCCATCGAAGATGAGGGACATGGCAGAAACACCAAGCAGCAACAGCATCCTATATGGCTGGGGAGCGAGAAGAGACAGGGATTGTGAAGCTCATACCAAAGAGATCTTCAAGGCAAGATATTGGTGCAAGAGCACATCAAGCCAATGAAAAGGGATGATGTCCAGGAAGACAGCTGAAAACAGGGGAGGAATGGTCAGTTTGGGCCTCATGCAATAAGGGACACACTGGGCAAGATCCAAAACAGACTTACTAGGATAGTAAATCTATTACCAGCATCTGCAGATTTTCCTGTGTTTATTACAAGGGTAGTATCTAAACAGGTCGGCTGGTGGTATAGTGGCTCAGACTGGACTTCAGGGTAGATGGTCCAAAGTTCAACCCCAGCCGGGTCCCAACCTGGGCGGTAGTATCTGCACAGAAGAAAAGCCTAACAATCTACTTCCGTATCTTGCCATGAAAACCCTATGGACCCTATGGTCCATGCGGTCACGAAGAGTTTGATTCAACTAAATGATTGAACAACAACGAAAGTATCTAAACACCAAGTGCCAGCCATTAGTGATCAGATTTACACCACTGCCACAGGTGACAGATGCTGTGACAAACTAACCACTAACAAAGGAAATTATAGTTTCACTATCAAACACCTCGATAATGACAGCTATACACATTCTAAGAATCCCTGTAAATTTCCATATTCTTTGGAGGCACTGGGTAAAGGGCAATTATGATGTGCTTCAGTTCCAGCTGGACAGTAGTGGACAAGCTGTCACAATTGAACGTGGCCCAAATAGGCTTACGGTCATCTAGGCACGGGAGCACATAGGTTAGCACAAGGCTTGTCAGTGCCAGCTATAAAATTCCCACTGCTGTCTATAAAAGGTTTCTACATTCTCCCCATGACTGTGGATCTTCAGATTCCAACCACATTCCAGACATACATTTAGAGCCAGGTTATTTGTAGGTAAGCTATGTTGGCAGAAGCACCATGACACTTGCAGGCTGCCCACGGCACAACCTCGATGCAAATGATGCCTTCCACTGCATGTTTTGGTACACATCTAACAAATAAAACTACCTTTATCTTTATAAGCTACCAAGGATCTGGATTTTTCTTTTGCAAAAACCCAGATGTTGCCTGTATATCACAAAGATTTTGCAGGTGCTCTTTAAACATTTTTTTTTTAAAAAACACAAACACACAAATGTTGGATTCCTTCTGACCAACTTAGAAGATAGAAAGAGAGCAGTGAAATAATGTGGAAATTAAAATGCATGAAGATAAAAGAAAATCATATTGACACAGAAGTTATCTGCAACAGTATGGAAAGTGAATTCATGGAGCCCAAGGAAGTTTCTTGGTTCTATACATTGATGAACCAACAAAGATACATGCTATTTTAGTTATAATGCTGTGTTGTAGGAAAGGGTTAAATGATCTCAGAGTTAAAGAACATTTAGGAAACAGTGACTGCAATGTGATTTTTCATAAAAATTCAAAGCAATTTAGTTCAATACAAGGTTGCAGCCTCAAAATAACGCACCAGTCATTCAGGACAAAACAAACTACCGTCTTCACAGTTTTGGAATCCTCTACTCAAGAGAAATGTGGAGGCTCAGTCACAAACAAGATATCATAAGTTTTTTTTTTGATTTATACAAGTCAGTTTGATGCTATTGCAAGAATGAAGAACCAAGGTAAACATATTATTATTGATACTATTGAAATGAAGGAGTAGCCAAGAGTGGGTAAATGGCCTACCATCTCCTGCTAACAATTCATCCTGGGAAATAACCCCTCCTACACTTTTAAGGCACACTTTAGTATCTGAATGAAAAAGTACCATTAGCTATGAGAAGCGCACACACACACACACACAGCATAAAGGCACAATCACAACCCAAAGTCCAAGAAGAGCAGAGAACACATGACAACCACAACACACAAAAACAAACATGTACAGGATTCAAACAACACCCACAGTCAATTTAGAAAGCGCCAAAACACTAAGAGTTGGTATATTTCCAGTGCATTTATAACATGGTACTTAATAAAGAATGACAAGTTTTAATACCACAGCATTCTCCAACAATGGAAGCTCTCCGTCACCTGATTAGCTCCCCGCTTCTTCCTTTCAATGAAATCGCAGGCTACAACAACACAGACTGAGAGCATGGAGACTGAAACCAGAGAGTGAAAGTAGGAGATGAAGCAGTGCCTAACCTTCCCCAGTTACAGATGGGTCCTGACTGAAATCCAGCACTCGGATTCATCACCCATCCACCAAACTCAGAGCACTCCCGATTACCCACCCACCCCGGGCACTCCCTCTGCCATCTACATTTCTCCTCTCTCAACCTACTCATACACTCCCCTTACTGTGAGAGAAACAGCTTCTTCCCCCAGGCTGTAAGGCTACTGAACTCCCTGACACCATCCAGTTCTCGGCACGCATGAAGTGCTGGTCGCGTTATACTTTTTACTTTTTAAAACTTGTATCACATATGCATATTATTTGTTAATTTACTAAAGGTAATATTACTTTGTGTTGTGCGAGTTATATGTAGTGTGTTGTGCACCTTGGTACAGAGGAACATTGTCTCATTCAGTATACATGCGTACGGCTGAACAATAAACCTGAACTCACTCGTCCCCCATAAAAAAATTAACATTTTTCACATGTTATTCAAAAATGTTAATGAGCCGCTGTTGGTTTTACATTGTGCGTAATACACTGGGTGCGGCAGGTAGTGTAGCTGCCTCCCAGCTACAGTTCAGGCTTGGCATCGACCTCCCAGTACCCTTTGTATGAGCTTACTTATTCTCTCCCAAATGTTCTATTTCACTCCCTCTTCTCAGACACATGCCAGTCATATGGTTACCAGAAACTACTCCGAGCATAGCTGGGTGGTAGAAAGAATTGGTATTGACAAGCACGTGAGAAAACATGTCATAACAAGGTCATAAAATGGAAATAAAATTACTCTGAGCTGGCACAGATTCAAGGGGGAGTTTAATGGTCTAATATGTTAAAGGACACAATTTTTATTGATTGTTCTGTATTTTTAATATTACTCAAAATCTACATCACATTATCAAACTATAATGAACCAATGCACACAAGCACTGCAAATAAAAGTGATTGAAATGATATATTGTAAAGCCTCAAACAACAGGAATTCTGCAGATGCTGGAAATTCAAGCAACACACATAAAAGTTGCTGATGAACGCAGCAGGCCAGGCAGCATCTCTAGGAAGAGGTGCAGTCGACGTTTCAGGCCGAGACCCTTCGTCAGGACTAACTGAAGGAAGAGCAAATTGCTTACTCACTCTTCCTTCATGAAGAGTCTCGGCCTGAAACATCGACTGCACCTCTTCCTAGAGATGCTGCCTGGCCTGCTGCGTTCACCAGCAACTTTTGTGTGTGTTTATTGTAAAGTCTCATGGCTTTGTGTAATATTCTGAAATTTGCTTTCAATAAAGATTTAGAGTTGAATGTAATTAAGCTAGGCATTATCTGTGGAAAGAGAAATATTTCAGGATTATTAACCCTCAGTCACAAAACCTGATCTGCCGAGTTGCTTCCAACACTGTTTCAAATTTCCAGCATCAGTAGATCTTATTTTTAATGTACTGGGGAAAATTACTGCTATGGTCCCAATTCCCAGTCAGACCAGACCCCCAATAGTTTTGATGGGGATTCTAGGCGCATGGGTAAGGAAAAAGAGCAGGAATAATTTGAGAGTCATAACAACAAACATCACAAAAACAGGCCTTTCAGCACCCATCCAACCCATCCTATTTTTCCTCTAAAACCCTCGTCATCTCCCCCTACTCATCCACAATAGGGGCAAAGCCAATTAACTACCTACCAACCTCTGTAGGTAGGATGTGCATGGAAAGTAGAATATCCAGAGGAAGGGGGGTAAAAAAAAAGCACATCATCCCAAGAATATGCTACCTTGGGGACGAGAGTCACTCGTGCTGAGGCAGCAGCACTGGCCTACCATTTAGTTGCATGTTTAATTAGAATATCACAGTGGAGTACAGACACAGCCCTTCAGTTCACAATGTCGACAGTTTCTGAATTTTTAGTCATTAAGCTTTGTCTTCCATCAAAACTCAACAGACGCCAAGTCGGGGGACTGAGTTATCCAAGAGTCGGTCGCCATGTCGCTGAGTGCGCAGAGGTCAGAGAGCTCCAGACTAATTATGCAGGGGTAATGGATAGTATGATCCACCTTAGAACTGTGGGACTTCTGCACTGCCAAAGGTGTTTTATACATGAGATCTTAAACTGTGTTGCCAGGTGGACATGATTAACTGGAGTATCCATCCTCAGCCAATTGTAATCAAAGATCATTTGCATTCTAATCACATTGCTATTATCTCACTATATGGAAACTGACAAATAATTCACATTATAATAGTGACTACATCGGTGAAGTACTTCAAACTGCAACAGTGTGTTCTTTTGTCTATGTTCAATGAGGGGAATCAAACATATGTGCAATGAGAAGGTGGCCACTTAAAGTGAGGCAGTTGGCAACAGAAAAACAGAGGATTCCGGTTAATTGGGCCATTGATTAATCAGGACAGCCACTTACTTGGGCCAACTCTTAAAGAATAAAAGCAAATCGAGAAAATAGCTGGGATTCCCTTTATTTGGGACACTATGCTACTTAATTGGGAAAGGAGACAGTTGCTGAACAGATTTTAACTAGCATCAGTCACGTGCACTTGAGTGCCCATTTGAACCAAAAATGTGTTAAGAGTGAACAGTTTATAAATGGCATCAGTTGCATCTGCTTGTGTTCAAAAAGCTGCCATTTTTGTCATTGATGGTTGGTGAGAAATAAGCAGCAAGACAATTCGGAACCGTTTTGCTCACATTGGTTTCAAGCATTCAAGCTTGGATATGCCAGAAACGGCCAGGAGTGAAAATGAAACTACTTCATAGTTTGACAAGTTAGGTACTACAATAATTTGAAGGTATCGACATCTTGAATGTTGCAATAAATATGAAGATTTGGAGGATGCAATAGTCGAAAACATTATACGAAGGCAGTCCATTATCTACACTTGGTGTCTGACTGTAAATGAATAAAATCAGTGCAATCAAAAGAATGCAGCAGCATACACTGAATGAAAACCTTTATCGACAGCTATTAAGAAACAAGAGTTTTATAGTACTGTCGCAGCAGTGGCGATTTTCCAATTTGCCGTTTCATTTAAATACACAAAATGTTGCCTAGTTATCTTTCTTATACTTAACTATTTCCATGAAACTTCCGCTAACTGGAGCAGCTGTTTAATAGGGCCAAAATATACTGGCCCCGATTGTCTCCATTAACCAGAATCCACTATACTGATATATAGATGTCTATTTCTTTCCTTCAAGTGATACAAAATCTACCCTTCCTGCAAAGCTGCAAAACTGCAGAAGATTTTTTCTGAATGGACAAGAGACTTGGGGCTTTTTGCGGTTTGACAACTCAGATATAGAAGGAGTGATCACATAACCTCAAATTAACATTGGGAATGTTCTTCCATTGCTTCTCCTGGGAAGAGTAAGGAAATGAGTCTTATTTGAAAATGAGCCTTTGGAATTTTAAACGGAAAACAAATTGAAATGAACTGCACAGCTATAATTTTCAATAGCAACATTCCTGACCCAGTCATTAATCACTCATAAGCATGGCCCTTCTCTTCAGCACACCGCCCACCCAACTCACTTTGACACCCAAGCACTAGCATAGGGGATCTCAATAAAACCTATTGAATAGTCTAGATAGAGTGGATGTGGAGAGGACGTTTCCTACAGTGAGTGAGTCTAGGCCCAGAGGGTACATCATTAGAATAGAGGGATGTCCATTTAGAACAGCAACAAGGAGGAATTTCTTTAGCCAGAGGGTAGTGAATTTTTGGGATTCATTGCCACAAACGGGTATGGAGGCTGATAGGTTCTTGATTAATCCAAGCATCAAAGGTTTCAGCCGTGATGATCTGACAGAGCAGACTCGATGGACCAAATGGCCCAATTCTGCTCCTGTGTCTTATGGACACCAAATACTGTGACAAAGGAGTAAACCAAAATAAGAGTGAAGACATACAAGGGCAAGAGGTTCAACAACGTGGTGGGCATGTTGTGACAGGATCTGGACTCCCCTCCAGCTTTTGCTATGTAATCCAACAATACAGGTGGCTGCTAGTTCTTCTCTACATTGTTGATTTCAAGATCCCAAAGTCCCTCCTGTCCATTAGCTCAATGGCTTCAACACCATTCACGCTTCAATTCTGCTTTTTCAACAAGAAACCCCCAGGCAATGTTGTTTCAGTTGCTGACAAACATTCTCCTTAACGCAAAAATCCCCAATGTTTCCAGAGCAACACACACAAAATGCTGGAGGAACTCAGCAGGTCAGGCAGCACCTTTGGAGAAGCATTTTTTTTGTGCGTTGCTGGAAATCCAGAGCATCAAGTTCCTCGAAGTTTCCAAATGTTTTGAATGAAATCTGTAGAATTTACCAAGTGAGCAGGTTCTTCTAACTTTCTGAACTTTTATCCATCACATTTGACTCAAATGGCAAGCAGTTCTCAGGGTAAACTGGTACCAGAGTTTTAAAATGTTCACTCAATTTATTGCCATCCTTAGCCAAGGCTCTCTATACTCTGGATTTACTCCCATACATCTTGCCTCTCCTCTACTTCTCAAATCCCTCTATTTCGGTGCCAACTCTGATCCACGTAAGCAGCACAATATCAAACTCTGATACCATTTCTGGCCAATGACAAAAAGCTGGCCAGTGGTGTAGTGGCATCCGCACTGGACTTTTAGGCAAGCGGTCCCAGGTTCAAATTTGGGACCACACTTTCCATCCATGCTGGGTTGAGCATCGATCTAGCAACTCAACCTTGTCAAAAAAAGACAAAAATCCTAAAGGAACAGGAAAATTGCCACCCAATGTGCCAGAAGGCACAGTGAGGAACAAAAAAAATAAAAACACGATGCAAAGGGAATATTTGTTGTTCATTGCAACTGATCTTTCACTCTAGAAGGAAATCCTATTATAATCCAGAAATGGGTTACTGCATGCAATATCAAAATCAAGAAAAAATCTGCAGATGATGGAAATCCAAGCAATACACACACAAAGCGCTGGAGGAACTCAGCAGGCAGGCAGCATCTAGGAAAAGAGTACAGTCCATGTTTCAGGCCGAGACCCTTCAGTAGGACTGGAGAAAAAAGCTGAGGAGTAGATTTAAAAGATTAGGGGAGAGAGAAACACAAGATAATAGATCAAACCTGGATGGGGAAGAATGAAATAAAGAGCTGGGAAGTTGATTGGTGAAAGAGAGAGAAGGCCATGGAAGAAAGGGGGGTGGGAGGGGAGGAGAGAAGCACCAGAGGGAACGAGACAAGGTGAGACAGGGAAAAAGGAGATGGAAAATGAAGAAGGGGAGTGAGGGGCATTACTGAAAGTTTGAGAAATTTATGTTCATGCCATCAGGCTGGAGACTATCCAAACGGAATACACTAAAGTGGATTTTGTTTTCTTCTGTTGTAATCGTGTAAGTTGTGCTTAATTTATTTTCCTTTTGAAAGCTTGTTATGTGATGCAATATGCCTGTGATGCTGTCGCAGTTTTCACTGCACCTCTGCATACATGTTCATGTGCATTTAACACTAAACTTGACTGAGTTTAAAAATGTCCATGCAGTTCTGCCGACCTATTTCTCATATCCTTTGCAAAAACTTCTGAGAAGGGAACTATTTTCTCAAACTCTATTCCGTATCACTCCCAAGTTCACTTTTCCACTGCATGTACCCCAATCATTTGAATAACAAGACGTACTAGGACAGATCTCTGCCCCTATCAAAATATCGTATGGTAAATACACAGGTATTTCAACTTTTGCAATCTCAAATAATTACTCCACAGATTTTCACTAACACAAATACCTTTCTGATCTGGGTCAGAATTTTCCCAAAACAAGTCACAGTCCAATCCTTCCCCATGTCTACACTGACAAAATGTCCGACTTTCATTCTTCCTGGGTCATCAATATCATCCACTTACTTACACTGACGTAATAGCCTGCCTATCCGGCCTGTTATCTTGTCCAGCCTCCCCTTGACTGCTCATAGATACAAGGATTCTTCCAAAACACATCATGCCAAAACAAATGTTATTTAAATACCACATTCCAGCACACAATGACAGAGAATGCAAACAGAGCAATGGAATCCAGACTGGCTGGTGCCTGGCTCTACACAAAAAAAAAGGTAGAACCCAGATCTTTTACTTTCCAATTTATTCGTGGGATATGGGCAAGAGGCTCTGCAGATGCCCGAAATCCAGAGCAACACTATTTGAGCTTGGAGCATCAGAGTTCAAGATTCCCATTCCAACATAGTCTTTAAAGAGTCTGTACGTTCTCGCTGTGGAATGTGTGGGTTTTCTCCGGGTGCTCTGCTTTCCTCCCACAGTCCAAAGACATGCTGGTTGGTAATCAGTCATCGCAAATTTGCCATTGTTGCCAGGATGGCATGATTGAAGGGTCAGAAAGACCTACCTGCACTGCATTTATGACTACATTTAAGTAAAATAAACTAACTCAGCAGGTCAGACATCATGTCTGGATAGACGCAAAATGGTCTATGTTTCAGACCAAGATCATTCATCAGGACTGATGAGGAACTTAATGAGAAGTCTTGGTTCAAAATGACGACTATTTATTCTTTTCCATAGATGCTGCCTGACCTGCTGAGTTCCTGCAGAATTTGGTAGCTGTATGTACTATTTACTGGCAATGTCCTTCAGGACATTAAGGTGGTAGGAAACAGGCACTTTGTAGTTCGGGTAGTTCCACAGTGCTTTTGCAGAGATTTCCAGAGCTGACTTAGCAATCAGTGGATTCCAACTAATTGGGCCATTGGTTAATTGGAACAACCCTTAATAAAAAAGGAGAGAAAATAGCCAGGATCCCCTTCGTTTATTTGGGACACATTGCACTTAATTGGAAAAGGGGACACTTGCCAAACAGTTTTTACCTTGCACCAGTCACATGTATTTGTGTGGCTGTTAGACACTACACCACACTTAGAGCGAACAATTTTTAAAATAGTTGTGTTCAAACAGCAGTGATTTTTGCCAGAAAGCTGGTGAGAAACAATTCAGAACTGCTTTGCCCACTGCAGTTTTTAAGGATTCAGGCTTGGATATGCCACAAATGGCCAGGAGTGAACATGGAATAATTTCATTACTTCAACAAGTTAGAAACTTTAATGAATTTGAAGATATCAAATAATCTTGAATGTTACAATGAAAACGAAGATATGGAGGATGCAGTCATCAAAAGCATTGCAGATAATCAAATGTCTTCATACAATGATTTTGTTCACTTGCAGTCAAGAGAACACGGCAGTATACACTAGATGAATTCCTCTTTTGACAACTATTAGAAACTAATAGTTTATAGAACTGTAGTAGTCGTGATTGTGTTCTAATTTGTTCTGTATTTCATTTAAATACACAAATTGTTACTCAAATGGTAGTTGAGTCTTTTTAAAAAAAAAAATACATTTTTAACTATTTCCATGAAACTTTGGCTAATTGGTACTTAATTGGCCCAAAGTGTACTGGTCCTGATGTTTCCCAATTATAGTAACCGGAATCCAATGTACATCTGCAAGTGGGCATGCTGCAAGACTTGGAAGGAAACAAAGTTCCCTTTATTACACAGATACAAATGCAGTAATGATGTTACATTACATCACATTTACACCAAACAGCACCAGGCCCACAATGTTTCAAAAACAAAAACTGAAAGAGGACAATACTAAGGATAAGAAAATAAAGGAAAGAACAGAATGAAATCAAAATGAATGCTGTACAGTGAAGTGGAAAATATATTTTTGAACTTGAGTATCCTTTTGCCAACTTCCACTCAACAATTTGAACTTAGTTCAAAGGTTTTACACGGGAGATTGTTATATCCAGAACAGTTGTGATTTTCTCTGAAAATTAATTCCAAGATTTAGAAAATACAAGATATAACCTCAGATACTGTGAAAAATGGAAGAGCAAACAGGCTGTCAAGGTAATATACAAAATGCTGTGAGGAACTCAGCAGATCAGTATTGATGAAAGGTCTCAGCCCAAAATGTCAACTGTTTACCCCTTTCCATAGATGCTGCCTGACCTGCCGAGTTCCTCCAGCATTTGTATGTTACTTTACATTTTCAGCATCTGCAGAATCCTTGGTGTCGATTTCATGCAGTGTGACAGGAGATCACTGGATTAAATGACAATTCTACACTTAAAGTAAATGGGCTCAGGTAACCAATTTACTGACGATATGGGGTTACTAGAACATAATGTCAGAGATAGTGAATAAACCAATAACTACATGCAATACATCTCACTAAAGCCACACCAATTTGGAGAGCTGTGGGTACAAAGAAGGAAATGCAACACAGTGAGAGCTCTTCTTTCAGTTAGTCCTGACAGAGGGTCTCGGCCCAAAACGTCGACTGTACCTCTTCCTACAGATGCTGCCTGGCCTGCTGCATTCACCAGTAACTTTGATGTGTGTAGCCAAAGGCTTCATGGGATTAGTTAAAAAGTATAAAAAAGACAAAACTGAGTAACAAATATTTAAATGAAATAACATATTTAAATGAAACATAGAACAAGTTAGATCACTAATAGTACTATAGAACTGTATTAGTTCCTAACAGTTATGAGAGGAATTCATCCAGTATACGCCATGAACAAAGTCAGCGCAGACACCTACTATCAATGATCGCATCCTCCAACTCTTCATTTTCATTCGAACGTTCAAGATGATTGTCGATATCTTCAAATTCATCATAGTTCCAAATTTGTAGTGGTGAAATTGTTTTATTTTCACTCCCAGCCATTTCTGGCATCTCTAAGCCTGAATGCTTGAAACTACAGTGAGCAAAACAGTTCTAAATTGTTCTACTGCTTATTCCTTGCCAACTATCAGTGACAAAATCACTGCTTTTTGAACAAATGCCACTGAGGTTATTTAAAAACCAATCATTCTAAGCACAGTGTAGTGTCTAATGGCCACATAAGTGTACCAGACTGACACTAGTTAGAATCTAGTTAGTTTTGATGAAGGGTCTCAGCCCAAAATGTCAACTGTTTACAATTTTCCATAGATGCTAGCTGGCCTGCTGAGTTCCTCCAGCATTCTATATGTTTTCTTTGGATTTCCAGCATCTGCAGATTCTGTGTTTGTGCAAGTACCTGTTCAGCAACAGTCTTCTGCCCCAATTAAGCAGCAGTGTCCCAAATAAGTAAAAAGGATTCCCAGCTATTTTCTTGATTGGTTTCAGAGTTACCCCAAATAATGGGCCAATTAACCAGAATCCACTATATATATGTATACGTATGTGTGTTATATCAGTTTTGCATCCAATACACTGTTACACGGCGCCAATCAGCAATCTAGGAGCCAAAAAAAACTGAAATTAAAACAAAATACTGGACACAACCAGCAGGTCAGGCAGCAACTAGAATCAGAAAAAGTGTCATTTCAGATCCAAAGGAAGATCCTGACTCAAAAGGTTAACACAGTTTCACTCTGAGTCCGTTACAGTGGAACCCCCTGGTTTTAAATGCCAGTAAGTTCTCTCTGAAGTGAATGAAGCAGAAGACACTGGGAGTTCTCTCTGAAGTGAATGAAGCAGAAGACACTGGGAGTTCTCTCTGAAGTGAATGAAGCAGAAGACACTGGGAGCTGTAACATCACTGCATTTTATCAGATACTTGTGGCAGAAATGTTATACCAGAGATCAATCTACAAAGATGACCCTGACAATGCCAAAGCTGTACAGATGTCAAAATCGTCTATGTGAAAAAACAAAATATAGAGATAAACACCTCAGTCCACAAATAATGTTTCAGAGCAACAACTATTCAATGACAGACTTTCTAGAAAGTCATTTTTATTTCTACAGGCCAGGCTGAATATCCTGGTACAGACAATCATTCAAATATTTTCGTACATAAAAATAAACAGGCAATACAGATTTTAGAACAGAAAATATGACTGCAGAGATAGACATTAAATTCAGGGAAGTGGAAGGTGGATACAATGTTGGAAACTGTATGTTCATGCACTTCAGTAGAAGGAATAAGGCATACACTATTTTCTAAACATGGAGAAAATTCTGAAATCAGAGGTGAGGAAGGCAAATGCAAAGTTAGCATTTATTTCGAAAGGACAAGAATACAACAAGGATATAATGCTGAGGCTTTATAGGGCATTGGTCAGACTTCACGGAGTATTGAGAGCAGCTTTGGGCCCCTGATCTAAAAAAAGGATGTTCTCAGGAGGAGATTCACAAGAATGATCCCAGGAATGAAAAGTATGAGAAGCATTTGATGTCTAGGCCTTTTCTCACTGTTACCATCAGATAGGAGGTATAGAAGCCAGCTTCTTCTCTCTGCCATCCAAATCCTAAATGGACATTGACCCCATGAATGCTACCTCACTTTTTTTAAATATACAGTATTTCTGTTTCTGCACATTTTAAAAAAATCTATTCAATATACCTAATTGATTTACTTATTTATTATGTTTTATTTTATGTATTTTTTCTCTCTCTCTGCTAGATTTTGCATTGCATTGAACTGCTGCTGCTAAGTTAACAAATTTCACGTCACATGCCGGTGACAATAAATCTGATTCTGCTCTGAGTCTGCTCCACCTTTCAATGATCCAGACAGCGTTATTGGTTGAACCAAGATCTTCATGCTTTGGCTCTTGGTAGGGTCACCCATGCCAAACAGGTCAAAGGGTACAGTCCAGACTAAGAGTGGCCCACTGGTCCTCCAGGGTTGGGGGTTCAGCTCAAAGCAACAACCCTGATTGGTAAAGCAAGATTGTTACAGAATGTGCAATAAAGAATCATTCTGTGGTGATTCTGTGGAATTCATTGCATAGACAGCTTGGGGCCAAGTCACTGTGTACATTTAAGGCATAGGTTGTTGACCGGCTCTTTGTTAGTTAGAGCAGATCAAGCAGGAGAATGGGGCTGAGACAGAAAATGAATCAGCCACAATGGAATGGCTGAGCAGACTCAGTGGGTAGAATGGATTAATTTTTCCCCCATGTCTTATGGAAATAAAGCAGATTGGACTTCCAGGGCAACTGTGCACACAATTACTGGAAAGGCTGGAGGAATATGGAATGAGAGGAAAGAGGCATCTCACATGTGGAGGAATCATATTGTCACATACTGAGAGGCCAAATAGTTAACGACAACAGCATCAATGCATCTCATCTGTGTCCTTGACATTCTTTGTGTGCGCACCCTGCGGAGATAACAGGTTGTGGAACAGAACCCCGAGTGTAGGCACGTGACGTTTTACTGCACGATGAGCGACTCTGTCAGCAAGCACTGTTTGCATTTAAGCTCAAGCATTAATAATTATAATATACCGCACAACACTGGTGCAGAACTTGGCCATTCAGTCCATCCAGTCTGCTCCGCCTTTCAGTGACGGATGATTTAAATTTCCCCGTTTACCCCAATCTCCTGCCTTCTCCCCGTAACTTTTGACGCTCTTACTAATGAACTTACCAAATTTGTTTTTAAACATCAAAAGCCCAAAGCCAAAAATAAATTACCAGTAATAAACTGCATCATCTCAGCAAAGATTAGACTACATTGTTCATTTGTTTGTTTCTTGAAATGAAGGACTAATCGTTAAATCATTTCATGACTAAAGGAAATCTCAGTCAACTCACAGGCGATTACCCAGATCTCTGGAATTCCTCCGAGGTGACCAACCCGACCACAGTTTATTAATAGTAATGCCAATGCCTAAAGCTACAGCAAACAAGAGTTTAACCACAACAAGTGCAGCAAAACTAATTCAGCCAACACATACACACATTCATATCTCAGTATACTCCTCCCACAGGTCTCCAAGCAGAAACACTTCCCATGTACATGCTCCATGACCAGTGAGGTGAATTATGCATTGTGTCTTCATTTCAGATTTCCCGTTTTCTTCTGTCGCTCTTACTGAGCTCAGCATGTATCCACATCAACATAGCTCCTCAGGTCTCAGAACTTGCACACAATCTATGACACTGGGTCCTCCAAGAGCAAGACAGCTCTTCAAACTATTAACATTTCACAATCTGTTGTGTTGCCCTTTCTTAATCCCTGCACTACTTAATCAACTAGGATTTGTGCTTGGTTTCCACATGAAATAGATAATCCCAGAACTCAGGCAAAACAAAACACATACAATTCCCCTCTCCCAGCCACAGTCAGCTGCTCGGTATCTATAACATCTTTAGGAGATTTCAGGGCACTCCACAGTTTGTGAAGTATCTTCAATCTACAGTCATGATTCTAATATAGGAAAAGCTGTAGAGAATTTGCACATAGCAAGGATGAACAATGCCAGACAACTAGTTCCCTGCCCAAACTGATATAGGTTGGGAGATTAGGGTGCAAATGATCAATCACTCCTGTCCCGCAGTACAGGATGTCAGCCTAATCAATCCTCCAAGTGTGGGATTCAGAACCACAACCCACTCACTGAAAGTGGAGTCTATAACTTAATGATAAGATGGCAAGAACTGACAGCCAGTTGTACATAAAACATTTCAACAGCGTCCCATGGCAACCCAAACATACAAGCTCAGAGTTCCACAATCCAGGTCATGCACTCTTGCCAATGCTACCTTCAAGCAGCAAGTATAGAAATGGCTTCTCCCACTCCACCATCAGATTTCTGAATGGACAATGAACCTATGGGCACTACCTCACTACTTTATCCCTGTCTCAGATATATACATATAAAATAGCAATTTATAGGGTTTTTTAAACTATCTATTGCACTACTGCCACAAAACAACAAACTTCACTACATATGCCAGTGATATTAAGCCAGATTCCGATTGACCAGAATGCTAAGAGGTAGGTTTCAAGCTGTCTACTGAAAGAGGAGATACACAGATGACTATGATTTCAGGTGAGGAATTTCCCAATTTACAGCATACTAGTTGATGGTGGAACAGTGACACAATGCAGCAAACAAAGGCTATCAGATCAAGATGTGGATGGTGACAAAGACAGAGAGGCCATTTCAAAGAGAAACAAGGGCAAACACTGTACTCAGAACTATTTGTATGAGCAGAGAGCAGCAAATGAAGCAGTGCAAAATACAAGACAGGAAGCCAAGATTCGATCAGCTCAAATTTACAGTGTGTGCAAAGCCAGAGATCGGCCAGAGGAGCAAGATTGGTGCAACTGATCAAATCTTAATTCTCAGTGGGTGGCTCATCGACCTCAAATGGAAAATATGCTTCAGCGTCTACAAGTTAAAACACAGAACAGGTCCTTTGGCCCACGGGTGTTGCGCCGAATCAATTAAATTGGTAATCAAATGGTCAAATAAACGAATCCCCTCTGTCGATACAATGTTGACATCCTCCATTTTCTTCACGTTCATGTCTAAATGTCTCTTAAAAGTCTCTAAAGTTTCTGCTTCTACCACCACCCCACGCAACCAATCACTATCTTTTTTTAAAAAACTTGCCTCTCACCTCTCCTTTGAAATTACCCCCCCCCCCACACACACACACACACACTTTAAATGCAAGTCAGACAACTGTAAAATGCAGTCAGTTACCCTGACCACTAACCTGTGCATGTTTAATAGTTGAAGCTAATCTGGTTAGTTATCATTGCAACGTAGAGAGCGGCTTGGCGTTGCAGTTTACATTATACAATAGTCAGTTGCAGTTGTTTTAATAAGAGCCCTGGCATTGCTACAGACAACTGCAAATGGCAGCAGAGAAGTCAAGGGAAAGAAACGGTTTCTCTGAATGCAATTCACCCACTACAACGGAGCCACGGCTCTCTGCAAAGAAACCTACAGAACGGAAATAGAACCCATCCTCCGAGTACTTGGTCTGCACCGCGGAACTCCTGGACGTTTACCACAGAACAAAAATATTTGTGTAACTGTACCCAGCCTACAACTCGGGCACAGCTAATGGATTCGGCATCAAGGAAAGGTGGATAATTGATATAATCTTACAGCACAAGCTAAACGCCGATAGGGAGCAACAGACGTGGGGCACTCGAGATCCTTTTCTGCCAAGAGTTACTCAATTGCAAAAAAAATCAAAACCTGCCCACGCTCCACACGATGGAAATAATTAGAAAAATAAAAACAACTATTGGTCCAAATCAGAAAAACCGAAGAGGGGGGCAATTGTTTCATTGGAAAGAAAATAAAACTCCATCATAATTTCGGTATCATAAAATGACAAACTCAAGAGAGTACAATCCTAAAGAAATATCATGCCTACAACCGCAACCACACTCACCTGAAGGACACCCAAACCCAATCAGGAGCTGCACCAAACGCAGGCTCCTTACCTTCCTAACCATTCCCCACACATGTGGCACCTCCTTCCCGTCACGGGAACAAACAGCACAACCTTCCCCGAGGGTGTAGGCATGTCACCCTTCCCAGCTCGCTCTCAGGTGCAGCTACATCACCCTCATTCCTCTGCCTTCCAGCGAGCATGTATACACCACCAGCTCTCCCCTCCACCTCCACAGCAATGGCTGTGCCTCAGTCTCACCCCAAATCACTTCCAGTCCCACTCCCAAACAGGAGAGTCAGAGCCCGGCACACAGGAACCGCGGGGATGCAGCACTGTCACAGATGCCAACGCTCAATGCATACAAGACAGCTAGTGTCCCATGTCCCACGTGGGGCTACAAGGTCCAGAAGCCGCATTAGGAAAGGCGTGGAGGAAATGGGATGAAAGATTTTTTAAAATGCATTGTACTCCAACCCATTTGCACGGGCCAGCCATGGAATCTTACTATGCACAGGCTGGTGAACTGCAGACAGGACGGGGGCCCGGGCCCTCCTCTCCCTCTCCCCCGTCACACAGCCGTACTCACCCCGAGGCCGTCGTCCAGGCTCAGGTACTGCGGCTGCTGGCCCTCGGCGTCACTGCAAGGGCTGAAGTCATCCTCGGACTCCTCGAAGGAGGATGAGTGTCCGGCGGAGGACAGCGACGAGCCCGACAATTTGCGGAGCAGCAGCGACGGGGCGGGCGATCCGCCACAGCCACTGTCCGACGACGGCGACTCCTCGTCCGGCTGTTCGTCCTCGGCCACCCCTTCAACCCTCGCCAGCGACTCGTCCTGGGTCACGATCAGCCGGGGGATGGGCCTGCAGCTCGAGGCCGGGAGCAGGTCCGCGGCCTCGGGTTGGAATGCTGCCGGACACGGGCTCGGCTCCCTCAGCCGGAGGTTGCCCGTCATCTCCTTCAAGCCGTGCCCGGGCTCCAGCTCCGTGACCGAACCCGCCGCGCTCTCCGGGCTTTTCATCAAACTCCGGCTGCCGGCATCACCGCGCGCGAGCGGCGCCGCTGCTCAGGCGGAGAAGCCTCCAGAACTGCCGCCGCCACTATCACCAGCACTGGCACTGGCACTTCCACCGCCGCCGCCCATTTCGAGATCGCGACCGACGGGCGGAGCCCCAAGCGCGACCCGTAACCAGCCGTCCCCGAAGAGCGGCTTTCAACCCGCTGTCAATCAACTCCTGACCGCGCCCCCTTTTCCCTGTTTCCATGACGCAAAGATGCCCCCGCTCCTCCTGTCAATCAACCATCAAGCCCCGCCCTTGCCCCGGGTCCCCGTCTGTCAATCACCGTGCAGCTCAGCAGGAAGAGGTGCAGAGGCAGCCGAGCGAAAAACACTGTGCATGGCAAAGACAGGGTAAATACAGGGTTAATGGTAACTAAGGGCAGGTTGCACATCGGTGTAAGTAACCTGGTTATTCAAGATTACAGATTGTTTAATCTCATTTCCCGTATGCAAGTGCAAAGGACTCTAGATCCGATGCATAAAAGATAAGAAACGCGACAATAAAAACATAAATACAAATACATAAGCTAGTTTGTATACATGGATTGTATGTCTATCAGTGACACTAGGTGACTGGCAGGAAATAATAAAATACTGATGATTGGGGACATGGGTGGGTTCGTGGGTATAGGCTGCTTTGGGAGAAGTAACTGTTTTTGAGTCTGGTGGTCTTGCCGTGGATGCTGTGTAGCTTCCCCCACCTCCCCCCCCCCCGATGGAGTGAGACAGGGTGGATGGGACCCTCAATGATGTTACCAGCACCTTTCTGAATATATGACCCTGATGACATAGTTTAGCGTCCCCGGAAAGTAGAGGTGTTGCTCAACTTTCCGGATTATAATGGATGGGACCATGAGAGACGTGCGCTCCCGGGAGTTTGAAACTTCATGCAGTTTTCACTGCTGTGCTGAAGAGGGGTGTGAGTGGTGCTGGCGTAGCTTACCATCTCCTTTGTCTTGTTGACTTTATTCGCCTAGAGCCGGGCCTCGAGCTCTTCCAGCTCCTCTCTGTAGGCCGTCTCGTCGTTGACGGTGACGAGCCCCACCACTGTCGTGACATCGGCGAACTTGACATGTGTGAGCAGATGTACAGCAGTGGGCTCAGCAGACAGCCCTGGGGCAGGACAGGTGCCCCGTGTTGAGGATGATGGAGCAGTCTGACTTTGAGCTCTGTCGGTTAGGGAGCCCAACTAGAATTGGAACGTGGAGTGGGAGTTTGTTCACCGGCGGAGCAATAGCGATCTGATCAAAGTGTCTGTTGTCTCGGTATGTCAGAGCCAGCTGCATTACAGACGCTCTGGCATCTATCTAGTGCAGTTCTGTTGGCCAGCATATTGGGGAGTATCCAGAGTGGCAGGAATAGTTTTTTTCAATATGTGCCATGACCAACTGTTCAAAGCTCTTCGCGATGATTGGTGAGCCACTGTGCAATAGTTCTTCAGTTCGTTGCTATGGTGGCTGATTTGAAGCGTATGGGGACAGCAGCCTTAATGAGTGATGTGAGTGAACTGGTGTGCAATCTCCCTGCGTGCTTGGCCCGGCCCGGCCCGGCCACCTCCCGGGGAGCGATTCTCTGCAGAGTCCATCTCACGTCTGCTGCTGCTATAAACAGTGGCTGCTCAACTGGGAGGGGCAGAGCTTTCGTGTTGCCTGCTTCGGTGTGCATAAAAATTAATATTAATAATATTTACCAAACACTTTTCACATAGGCAATGTACACATATTAAAAATAAAAAATAAAGCTGAAAATAAAAGATGTGACTTCAAAGTAAGGTTAACTGAATAGGTTATGAGCTGGTATTTAAAAGCATTATCTTTTAAGAGACTCTTAGATAGGTACATGGAGCTTAGGAAAATGGAGGGCTGTGCCGTGGGGAAATTGTAGGCAGTCTCTAGAGTAGGTAGCATGGTCAGCACAACATTGCCAAAGGACTGTAAGTTTCTATGTTCTATGAGTCTGCATCCCTTATAGTTTTAGGTATTGAGTTCTGCCATTTTAGAGAAAATTTTAAAAAACTGACCTGCTAATTATCTTTTGATCAAGATTGTTTAAATTTAAGAGACTGGCAGAAGACCTGAGAGCTTGAACAGAATTATAAAGTGAAAAGGATTCTGTGATGTACTCTGGTTCCAGTCCATTAAGAGCTTTAAAAGCAAGTAAGAGAACTTTAAAATCAATTCTAAAAGGTACAGGAAGGCAATGCAAAGTAGCCAGTATGGAAGTGATATGTTCACTCATGCTAGTTTTGGTTACAAATCTCGCAGCAATGTTCTGAATGAGTTGGGGTTTGTCACGAGGTTGCTTTGAAAGGCCAGTAAAAAGTGCATCGCAGTAATCTAATCTATTCAATATAAAGGCGTGACAGGAACGAGTGTATGTTTGAAATATTTTTAAATATAGAGATACTACTCTGGACATTTTCTTTATGCAGGACTTTAAAATTCAAATCTGATTCCAGAATAACACAAAAGCTAGTTACTTCTGATTTTAAAAGCAGAGCTAAGTTCTTAAGTTTATCAAGACATTTATCTCTTTTGGATTTGTTGTTTAGATAATCAGGGTGGGAGGCATCACTGGTAGTGTCAAAGCAGTTTTTCCTTGCGTAGTAAGGAGAAATAATATGTACAGGTACTGAATAACCTGAGGACAGGATAAATGCAGAAGCACAGGGTAACTGGGATACAGAATAAATGCAGGGTGCACTCAGGTGTACAGGTAACGAGGGTACAGGGTGTATACAGGTGTACAGGTAACCAGGGTACAGGCTGCACACAGGTGTACAGGTAAGCAGCACAGCAGAGGTGCACCATAATGCTGTGTGCTTTGCCCCCTACTCTACTCACTTTACACTTATGACTGTATGACTAACCACAGCTCCAATGCCATATTCAAGTTTGCTGATGACACCAGTGTCATTGGCCAAATCATAGGTGGTGATAAATCAGCATCTCGGAGGGAGACTGAAAACCTGACTGATTAGTGCCACAACAACAACTTCTTACTCAATGTCAGCAAGACCAAGGAGCTGATTACTGACTTTAGGAGAAGGAAACCAGAGGTCCATCCGCCAGTCTTCATCAGACAGTCAGCAACTTTAAATTTGTAGGTGTTTATCATTTCAGAGGGCCTGTCCTGGCATGACATGCAAGTGCAATTACAAAGAAAGCACAGCAACACCTGTACTTAGGAGTTTGCGGAGATACAGCATGACATCTAAAACTTCGGCAATCTTCTTTGGATGTGTGGTGGAGAGTATATTGATTAGCTGCATCACTTCCTGATATAGAAACACCAATGTCCTCGAATGAAATATCCTACAAAAAGTTGTGGACTGGAAATCTTCATTTGACAGTGGAGCCACATACCAGAAAAGCAGAATTTTTGAAAAGTATTTTTGCTTCTTCATCATTCTGAATTTCGATAATTTCTTCTTGTAAGCTCTCTTCTGTTCTTCCACCCTGAAAAGAAATGGGTTCATTATCCAGTCCAGAATTTCCAGATCGTTCAGTGACTGCAGGTGTAAGCAGTACTCTTGCAAATCACCATCTGTGAAAGAGTGCCATACTTCCCATGTATGGGAAACTGTGAGAACATTCTTCTCTCAATGTTTCACTTATATATTTCCAATTTCCTGATAAAAGTGGATACTGTACTTTTTTGCCTGGATTAAATTGAAATTTTTACCTGACAGTTTCATATTTAGAATATTCATTTTGTCACACAGATTGGCTAGATATGCAATAACTCCACGTAGAAGTTCAATCTTGTTTCACAGGCTCATGTTGACTTTGAGCAAAAATTCAACCAGTGTCAAAAAGAAAAAAAAAAGAATGTTTTAAGCAGCAGCCTTTTGACAGCCAACATACTTCAATGTGAAGAAGCAAGCATTCAAACTCTTTATCACTATCTTGGCATAATTGGCAAAATATTCTGTTATTTAATGGATGAGCTTTAATTTTGTTGATAGCAGATATCACAAGAGTCATGCTAGAAAAAGTTGCTGACTGAGGTTTTTGGCTCCAAACTGTTGATGATGAATTACACAATGGATTGCAAACAGACTTGGAATTTCTATTTTCATAAATGCCTCTAAACCAGCATGACAACCTGTCATATATGGTCCTCCATCTGTTAACAAGAAATCATGTTCCTAATCTGAATACTTTAAACCTCCGTATATATTTTGAGCCGGTGTAGATTGATTCTGCATTGATACTTGTTTTTAACTTTTTACAAAAGAGAATCTCTTCGTAAACTTTCCATTTTTGATTAACCGTACATATGCTGTTAGCAATGCTTCATTGTCTAGTGCAGGTGACTCATCCAGTTGTATCCCAAATTCTGTTTTTTTGTAGCTTTGTGCAGAGCTGATACTCTTCACTCATTCCATCAATATGATGAGTTATTAATCAGAGGAATTTGTTTTAAAATACTGGTATCCAGTGTTGAGCACTTCTGATACAGCAGGCATTATTAATCTTTCACCAATTTCATGAGATTTCCCACACTTTGCTACCACTTTAGGAAAGTTATAAGAAGCAATGAGACCACTATCAAGGTCATTTTTAGCCTTCTTGGCAAATGACTCAAGTGTGCATTGTTTTTCAAATGCTTCCTTCATCTTCTGGAACTGAGTAATACTATAAGTAGCCTTTCCAGGGTGTGTTTTAAAGTTCAAAGTAAAATATATTATCAAAGTCACCACATATAACCCTGAGATTCCCTTTCTGCGAGCATACTTAGCAAATCTATAGAAGAGTAACTGTAAATCATAACATCAGGAAACTGTAAACAAATTATGCCAATGCAGATACAAGTAAATAAACAGCAATAAATAACGAGCATGAAATAACAGTATAACAGAGTCCTTAAATGAGTGTGGCTATCTCCTTTTGTTCAAGAGCCTGATAGTTGAGGGGTTGTCACTGTTCTTGAACCTGGTGGTGTGAGTCCTGAGGCACCTGTACCTTCTATTTGATGGCAGCAGTAAGAAAAGAGCAAGGCCTTGTCACGGTTCTGACTGTTAATTCCTCTTATTATCCTAATTCCCTTTTCCCTGTGTTCTCCTGGGCTTCTTGATTGCGGCACCTGATTCTCTTCTAAACCTGCAGCATAAAAACCCCGGGTTTGCATCCACTCATCGCCAGATCATTGCTTCAGCCAGTATGATAATTCACATTCCCAGCCGCTTAGAATGGTTATTCTAAGTTATACTTCAGTACCGAGGTGTACCTGTGAAGCTCTGTCTCTCCGTGTCAAGATAAATATTGTCTGCCGCTTGCCTTTCTATGCTCTGTGTCAAGATAAGTTTTGCCTGCCACCTGTCTCCTGTTTGCTGTTCAGCTCTAGCAGTGCCCTGTGTCAAGAAAAGTATTGTCTCCCGTTTGCCTTTCCATGTAACGCTCCATGCCTAGATTAGTGTTGCCTGCCGCCTGTCTGCTGTTTGCTGTTCAGCTCTAGCAACGCCCTGTGTCAAGAAAGTTTTGCCTGCCTCCTGCTCCTCCATTCTCCCGCGCTGTTTGCCTGTGTTAATTCTGTCTCTCAACCGTTTAGAATTGTGTATTCTAAGTTCTGTTCCTGCGCTGTTTGCCGGTATTAACTCTGTCACTCGACCGCTTAGAATTGACTATTCTAAGTTTTGTTCCCACACTGTTTGCCTGTGTTAACTCTGTCTCTCCCTGTTAATAGGAGCATTGCATGCCGCCTGTCTTCCCATTCATCCTTCTGCCTGCTGTTCCCCTCAAGCCACGCTCGCATCCTGGTCTGAATCCCTGCTCTGCCTCATTTCGCTGCCCACCTACACTCTCCATTGGCTTGGTGGTTAAATGCCACGTTTCTACCATAGTGACCCGGGTTCGATCCCCGGCCAAGCCCCTTCCTCGCTCCTCGGCTTTCCTCTGCCTAATCCTCACTCCCCGGCCTTCCCTGTAACCGTTAATAAACACTTTAGATTACTCTACCTCCATGTCTGTGTCCTGCGTTTGGGTTTGCCCCATTCCATTGCAACAGGCCTGCGTGGTGAGAATCTTCGAGTTTTCTACGGCAACGTTTCATGTAGGTGTGCCCAATAGTAGGGAGGGTTTTATCTGTGATATACTGGGCCAATGGTGCTCCCATACCAGGCTGTAAAGCAGCCAGTCAGCAGACTTTCCACCACCCATCTATAGAAGTTTGCCAAGGTTTCTGTGACATGTCAAACCTCTGCAGACACCCAAGGAAGTACAGGTGTTGTGCTTTCTTCACAATAATATTTATATAACGGGTCCAGGACAGAACCTCTGTGATAGTGACACTCAGGAATTTAAAATTACTGACCCTCTCAACCTCTGATCCTCCAATGATTACTGGCTCATAGACCTCTGGTTCCCCTCTCCTGAAGTCTACAATTAGTTCCCTGGTCTTATTGACATTGAGTGAGAGGTTGTTGTTATGACACCACTTCAGTCTCCCTCCTGTATGCTGATTCATTGTCCCCTTTGATACGGCCCACAACAGTGGTGTCATCAGCAAACTTGTACATGGTATTGGAGCTGTGCTTAGCCACACAGTCATCGGGGTAATGAGTAGAGCGGGGGGCTAAGCACACATCCCTGCAGCGCTCCTGCGCCAATGGAGATTGGAAAGGAGATGTTTTTGCTAATCCGAACTGACAAGTGAGGAAATCCAGGATGTAATTGCACAAGGGGATATTGAGGTTGAGGGGATGATGGTCAAGCTGGAATTGACAAAGGTGTATGCACCTTTGCTGTCCAGATATTCCAGGGTTGTGTGAAGAGCCAATGAGATAGCCTGTACTGTAGACTTATTGCTTCAGTAGGCAAATTGGAGCGGATCCAAGTCACCATTCAGACATGAGCTGATATGCTTCAACACCACATTCTCAAAACACTTCATCACTATGGATGTAGGTGCCACTGGGTGGTAGTCATTGATGCAGGTCACCACGCTCTTCTCAGGCACTGGAATGATTGAAACCTGTTTGAAGCAGGTGGGCAGCACACACTGCCAGAGTGAGAGGTTGGACCTATCTGTGACCACACCAGCCAGTTGGTCATGTTCCTTCAATTTTGATAGTTTTGTGGCTTCATCAGACAGTACAGTATTACAAGTAAGGTACATAGGGCATCGCTAATCTGATGGAAACAGAATAAAAACATATTCCAGCTATGTAACATCGTATTGATGCACTTTCTGTAGTTTCTGTTTCTTAGCAGGATTAGAATTCAAGGCTTTACTGCCTTCAGACTCAGAGATTGTGCCATAAGTATTTATCCATCATTAACAGGGCTAAATTAAAATAAAAAATTAACACAAACTGGGAATTCCTATCGGATGTTGATGACGGCAGCGAGTTGACACGGATGGAACGATGGTAGCGGCACGCAGAGGAACAGTGAGGCAAAGATGTTGATCACAACAGCGAAAATTATATTGATAAGGATTCCCATTGGAATCTGAGTGTTGGTCAGAACAGAGCTGGTGTTGAGCAAGCTACCTTTATACTATTCCCGTTAGCACGATTGACCAATCACGTAAGGTCTCAGAATCCCCAGATATGGTTCTTGGCAGCTCAAGAGGAATCCTCGGGGTTCATTTGGTCCCGGCCAGCGCTGTATCATTGCGCAACCTGTTTTCCGTAGATCTGTAGAGAAAGTTGACGGGGTGTACATGACTTACTAACTGTTAGATTGCATGAACTTGTCCCATGCTGCAAGTCAAGGGGAACTGCTGGGCATCATGGGTGCTAGTTTATGCATCCCCAGTTATGTCTCTTTGGTTGGTAAGTTTGGATGAGTTGCCACGTTTCAGCCCTGTTGTGACAACGAGTGCTCACTGCCTGCAGAGCTTTGGTTCTTCCTGTGTTCCAGTGCCTCATCCTTTTCTTTGGGCGTGTCTGCTCTACCAACGGTCAGTCAGGTCTCATGCCTCAAGATAGGGTGCCGACTAACGCTTACCCCAGTGAAAATCTTGAATGACATCCATTTCCCCTGATGACCCCATAGGACACCTGACTACCCCTGTTGGGAATCACTGAGCTAAACTCTTACCTTTCGCCAAGACCTTTTCATTCTGGTGCCATCCCTTACATTCCAATTCTGATGAAGAGTCTAAGCCCAAAACGTCGACTGTTTCATCGTGTTCATCCCTTCAGTCTGACTCACTGAGTTCCTCCAGTATTTTCTGTGAGAGGGTCCTGGATTTTCCCAGTCTTTTTCTTTGCAGGACACCGACACAAAGCATTGACACAGGAAAGCAGCATTAATGATCAAGGGCCCCCACAACCCAGCTCATGCTCTCTCATCACTGCAGCCATCCAGAAGAAGGTAGAGGAGCCTCAGGCCCCAAAGCACTAAGTTCTGGGAAAGTTATTACCCCTCAACCATCAGGCTCTGGAACCAGTGCAGCTAACTTCACCTGCCCCATCATTGAAATGTTCCCACAACATATAGACTAACTTCTTAGGGCACTCCATCCAATATTCTAGATGTTTATTCATCATTTTTCTTTATTAATATTATTTCCTTCTTTTGGTGTTTGAACAGCAGGTTGTCTTTAGCACGCTGGTTCAATGTGTTCTTGGTCTTCCATTGATTCTACTACAGTTATTATTCTATGATGGATATTATCATATATATGCACTTGGATAATAAATTTACCTTGAACTTTCAAAAACTGTTTATCCCGTATCATGTTAGCAACACACCCAGCTCTGACAGCGGTTCCCAGAATTGAAACTAATTACCTTTCCAGAGAAACAAATAAAATACTGGCAACACTCGACAAGGCAGACAATGTAATTGTGACAGTGGGAATCGAGGAGAGAGACATACAATGTAACTGTGACAGAATCCAGGAGAGAGACAGACAATGTAACCGTGATAACGGTGAATCCAGGAGAGAGGCAGACAATGTAACTGTGAGAGTGGGATTCCAGGGAAGAGATGGACGATGTAACTGTGACAGGGTGAATCAGGAGAAAGGCAGACAATTTAACTGTGACAGTGAGAATCCAGGAGTGAGACGGACAATGTAACCATGAGAGGGTGAATCCAGGAGACAGGCAGACAATGTAACTGTGATAACGGTGAATCCAGGAGACAGGCAGACAATGCATCTGTGACAGTGGGAATCGAGGAGACAGACAGACAATGTAACTGTGACAGGGTGAATCCAGGAGAGAGGCAGACAATGTAACTGTGAGAGTGGAATTCCAGGAAAGAGGCAGACAATGCATCTGTGACAGTGGGAATCCAGGAGACAGGCAGACAATGTAACTGTGATAACGGTGAATCCAGGAGACAGGCAGACAATGTAACTGTGATAACGGTGAATCCAGGAGACAGGCAGACAATGTAACTGTGATAACGGTGAATCCAGGAGACAGACAGACAATGTAACTGTGATAATGGTGAATCCAGGAGACAGGCAGACAATGTAACTGTGATAACGGTGAATCCAGGAGACAGGCAGACAATGTAACTGTGACAGGGTGAATCCAGGAGAGAGGCAGACAATGTAACTGTGAGAGTGGAATTCCAGGAAAGAGGCAGACAATGCATCTGTGACAGTGGGAATCCAGGAGACAGGCAGACAATGTAACTGTGATAACGGTGAATCCAGGAGACAGGCAGACAATGTAACTGTGATAACGGTGAATCCAGGAGACAGGCAGACAATGTAACTGTGATAACGGTGAATCCAGGAGACAGACAGACAATGTAACTGTGATAATGGTGAATCCAGGAGACAGACAGACAATGTAACTGTGATAACGGTGAATCCAGGAGACAGGCAGACAATGTAACTGTGATAACGGTGAATCCAGGAGACAGGCAGACAATGTAACTGTGATAACGGTGAATCTAGGAGACAGGCAGACAATGCATCTGTGACAGTGGGAATCGAGGAGAGAGGCAGACAATATAACTGTGAGAGGGTGAATCCAGGCGAGAGAGAGACTGAGAATGCAACTGTCAGACAGACAATGCAACTGTGACAGGGATGAATCCAGGAGAGAGACAGACAATGTAACTTTGACAGGGTGAATCCAGGAGAGAGACAGACAATGTAACTGTGACAGGGGGAAACCAGGGGAGAGACGGACAATGTAACCATGAGAGCTCAAATCCAGGAGAGAGACAGACAATGTAACTGTGAGACAGACAATATAACTGTGACAGGGTGAATTGGGAGAAAGACCGACAATTTAACTGTGAAAGGGAGAATCCGGGACAGAGACAGACAATGAAACTGTGACAGTGTGAATCCAGGAGACAGACAGACAATGTAAATGTGAGACAGACAATTTAACTATGACAGGAATGAATCCAGGAAAGAGACAGACAATGTAACTGTGACAGGGTGAATCGAGCAGAGAGACGGACAACGTAACTGTGACGGGGAATCCATGAGAAATGAAGACAATGTAACTGTGAATGGGATGAAGCCAGGAGAAAGACAGACATTGTAACTGTGACAACAAGAATCCAGGAGAGAGATGGACAATCTAACTGTGAGAGGGTGAATCCAGGAGAGAGATGGACAATGTAAATGTGAGACAGACAATTTAACTATTACAGGAATGAATCCAGGAAAGAGACAGACAATATAACTGTGACAATGGGATTCCAGCAGAGAGACAGACAATGTAACCGTGAGAGGGTTGAATCCAGGAGAGAGGCAGAATGTAACTGTCAAACAGACAATGTAACTGAGAGACAGTGGGAATCCAGGAGAGAGACAGACAATGTAATGGTGACAGGGTGAATACAGGAGAGAGACAGACAATGTAACCGTGGGAGGTTGAATCCAGGAGAGGACAGACAATGTAGCTGTGAGACAGACAATGTGACTGTTATAAGGGGTAGGCTTGAGTGGATCCAAATGCAAGACACAGACACTGAAGTACTAGGAACAGGACTAGGATTATCGAGGTAGCAAAGTGTGAAAGGAAGAAACGATGCTGGAAATGACACAGGCCCTGGACAAGACTAGAATGTAGGGCCTGGGCTAGGACATGGACAATAAACACGGAACCTCGACAAGGAACTAGTAACAAGGAGCCTGGACCAGTGACACAGAACTCTGGAACCAGAGCCTGGACAAGGACCCGGAACCTGGGTCTTGATTCGGAACCGGAACCCGGGTCTAGGCTAGGACTCTGGACTAGGATCTTGGCAAGTACAGGACGTGGCTACAGAACAGGACGTGGAACTCCTGCACAGGATGAGGCACATGGACAGGACGAGAACAAAGCCTTGACTTGGACAGGACGAGGTTCTTGGACGTGGCTTGGACAGGACGAGGTTCTTGGACGTGGCTTGGACAGGACGAGAGACTCCTGGACAGGCAAGGGAACCCCAGCACCGGGCTGGGTGAGGTACTCCTGGGCTGGCCGAGGCACATGGACTGGACGAGAATACGAAGCCTTGCCTTGGTCGTGAGGGAGACAGGAACACAGAGTCATGGTCGTGAAGGAGACAGGAACGCAGAGCCTTGGTCGAGGGAGAACAGGAACATGGAACACAGAGTCGGGACCCCTCGTTGGGAACAGGACTTGGGGCCGGGGCTCTACACAGAGTCTGGATCCCTCCTAGGGAGCGGGATGTAGGGCCGGGCACTCATACACAGAACACTGAGAGACAGATCTCCACTCAAGGTAGCGGTAAATAGCCGGACCTACCTAGCGAAGGCGTGGACACAGAGACAGTTCCCAACTCAAGGTGGCGGCAAATGGCCGGACCTACCCAGTGGAGGCGAGGGCACAAAGGGATGGTTCCCAACTCAAGGTAGCGGCAAACGGCCGGACCTACCTAGCGAAGGCGTGGACACAGAGACAGTTCCCAACTCAAGGTAGCGGCAAACGGCCGGACCTACCTAGCGAAGGCGTGGACACAGAGACAGTTCCAACTCAAGGAAGTGGCAAACAGCTAGACCTACTTAGCGAAGGCAAGGACACAAAGAGACAGTTCCAAACAATGGAAGACAGTTCCTTATCTAGACACAGCCAGGCTCCGGTCTGGCTCTGGCGGTAGAACTTGACTGCGATACAGGCGAGGACACAGGTGAGATTGCAGGCAAGTCTTCAGGCCAAGGCTTCAGGCAGAGGTTGCAGGCAAGGCTTCAGGAGGAAGGTGAGGGGAAGGGAAGGGAACAGTCCAGCAAATGAAGCTTCTTCTTCTTCTTTTTGTTTAATGGCAGTTGGCAAACCAGCTTTAAGGTGCATTACCGCCACCTGCTGGGCTTCCATCTTGAACCAAATACGTCCTAGAGTACTCTGCTTTAAACAATCTAGTTCAGCCTGCAGATCTCTATTTACATCACTCTGCAATTTCAATTAATTTTGCGAGTGCTGTTTACGCTCAGTCGGTAGCAGTGCCGCAGACTGCTTTTCTTCCCTAATTTTTGTCACATGGCTTTCAAGTAATTGCATTATTGATTTCAACTGCATTATTTGTAAAACTAAAAGCTTCTTGTTTAAGGATATTAATTTTCGCATGCCTAACATTTAAAATTGTTGTTTTTCAAGTCTATCTGCTTTTTTCAAGTTTTCCTTTTCTTGAATCATAGTCTCTCGTTGTTTACTGAGATCTTGCAGTTCTTCTTCATTTGCTTCCATGAGTTAATTTTATAACCTGAATGTAGATACTTCACTTTACCACAATACCTTTTCCTTTCATAATTTTGTAATAAGTTCCTCCATTTTCAATTTCCTTCCAACCCACTTTAGACAACCTAGTTCCACCTGCATATCTCTATTTGTTTCACTCTGTAATTGCAATTCCTCTTGCAAATACTGTATGCGCCTATTAGAGAGGCGTGTCGCAAACTGCTGTTCTCCCTAATTTTTATCACATGGTTTGCAAGTAATTGCATCATTTCAATTACATTGATTTCACCTGCATCATTTGTAAGACGAAAATCTTATTATTATTTATCGCATGTTTAACTTTTAAATTTGTTTCCATGTTTTCGTTTAATAATCCGAATGTAAATAATTCACTTTGCAACAATTCCTTTTCCCTTTTATAACTTTGGAATAATTTCCTCCATTCTTTAATCTGTTTTCCAAGTCACTGAATTTTTGACAACAAGCATCCTTTTCAGAAACCGTCTCCTTTAAGTGCAGTACTGTTTCATCCAATCTCTCTTCCAACTCCCAGTTGTTCTTTTTGAGTACTTCTATTGTTGTTGGAGTTCTGCACCTTTACCCTGCGTTTCGACCATGTTTCTTGTATACATAAAATCAGAAGTTTTTCTTTAAGTTCTGATACATATTTCGTAAATTCTTGACCATTTGCAATAAGACTCCTTGCATTACCTTGTAATATATATACTGCCATTAATATCTTGCCTCTCCTGCCTGTAAACTGTGATCCTCCATTCAGTGTTTCTTTGACTGCTTCCCACCTAAACCCTGTAATCCCAAGATATTTTTCTGCAGACTTGACTATAATTTAATTTTTTCAGTTCTTTTGTCGGTTTGCATTGAACAGTTAATGGCATCTACCATAAATAGTACGAAATCCTTTCTACTCATTATTAGCGTACCCTTATTTATCTTATTACGGCCCTTACAGTTCACCAGTTTATTTTTCCCTGTATTTGTTTGCTTGATAGCCTTCTTTCCAGCAAATGCTTTCACTGCCTCCATGTAACTGATTCCTTGAGTTACTTTCACATATTGTATCTCAGCTTCTTTCTTACTATTAATGCACCCTCGGTAAGCTGCACTGTGTTCCTCGCCACAATTACAGCATTTCAGCCTAGCTCCCGCTTCCCATTTCCCATATTCGTGTTCTCCAGCGCATCTCCCACATCTTTGTCCCTCTGCAGACCGCCACAATATGCCTGAATTTCTGGCATTTAAAGCATCTTAAAGGCGGTGGTATATATATTCTGACTTCATAACACATATATCCTAAATAAACTTTAGTCGGCAATCTCTCTTCATCTACGTTAATCATAACCAATAAACTATCACACTTTTTTCCATTTCTTGTAGCTTTCAAACATTTGGCCTCAATAATTTTTGCTCCTTTTATGTTCTGTTTAATCTCGTCCATAGTAACTTTTGCTAGCATTCCCAAAATAACTCCGTAGTCCACTTTCCGTTGTTGGGTATGGAGCATTGTACTTCCTTGCCATCTATTTTATTTAATCTTATCACTTTGCCTTGATGAGCACTATCCCGACAAATCACTAATAGCAATCCATTTTGTAAAATTTTTGCTCTGTTAACCTCACCTATAAGTTTGTTGATTGTCTTCGTTAAATGAATCGGGTACCAGTCACCGAAAGACTTGTCGCCATCTCATCCAATCACCTTTGCATCTCAAGCTTCAATGATCTCACTCACTCACTATGTTCTGCCACAGCAAATGAAGCTGAACCCAGGAGCTAATTATGTAGCCAGCCCAAAATGAGAATCAGGTGTCTCAATTAGAGCACCCAACAAAACAAAGGAAAACTGGAAAACCTGGTATAAGGAACAATGGACTGGACCGTGAACCAGAATGCGGACTGGACCATGACATAACTGTGACAGGGTCAATCCAGGAGAGGGACGGACAATGTAACTCTGACAGGGTGAATCAGGAGAGACAGACAATATAACTGTGAGAGTGGGAATCCAGGAGGGAGATAAACAATGTAACTGTGACAGGGGTGAATCCAGGAGAGAGACAGACAATGTAACTGTGACAGGGGTGAATCCAGGAGAGAGACAGACAATGTAACTGTGACGGGGTGAATCGAGCAGAGAGACGGACAATGTAACTGTGACAGGGTGAATCCAGGAGAGAGACAGACAATGTAACTGTGACAGGGGTGAATCCAGGAGAGAGACAGACAATGTAACTGTGACAGGGTGAATCGAGCAGAGAGACGGACAATGTAACTGTGAGACAGCCAATGTAACTGTGACAGGGTGAATCCAGGAGAAAGACAGACAAATGTAACTGTGACGGGGTGAATCCAGGAGAGAGACAGACAATGTAACTGTGACAGGGTGAATCCAGGAGTGAGGCAGACAATGTTACTGAGACAAGGGAAATCCAGGCGAGAGACAGACATTGTACTGTGATGGGTGATTCCAGGAATCAAGGAGCTCAGCAGGCCAGGCAGCTTCTATGGAAAATATGCAGTCAATGTTTATGTGGGACCCTTCATCAGGACTGTTGGAGGGACTCAGCATCCATCGATCCTTATCCCAGGTTTTCCGGTTTTCCCTTGTTCTGTTGGTGCCTTAATTGAGGCACATGATTCCCATTTTGGGCTGGCTACATAAACAGCTCCTAGAGCATTCAGGCTAGTTAAAAGAACCCATAATATGCAGCATTTGGTTCAATATAAGAAAGCACAGGCAGTGGTGAGAAGAACTATACGTCAAGCTAAAGGGGCAAGTTGGAGGAGTTTTTGTGACAAGATAGGAAGAACAACACCTATGGGAGAGATATGGGGAATGATTAAGAGGATGGGAGGAGATAGAAGGGAATGGGAATATCCAGTAATGATATCTGAGGAGGAAACTGCAGTCTCCAGTAGGGATAAGGCTGAGGTCATGACCAAGTCATTTGTACTGATACACAGTTCAGAAAATTTGTCTGAATAAGGGAGAAGAAGAAGGGAAAGAATAATGAGCCAACACCCAGGTGTGTTAAGCAGGAGGGAAGGAACAGATGATATAATTGATGATCCATTTACATTAGCAGAAATGGTGAGAGCAATAAAGAGATTGAGACCAACCTCCCCAGGGAAAGATCTGATATGCTCTGTGATGCTAAAAATTCTAGGAGAAGGAGCGCTCTTGAAGTTGCTGCATTTTTATAACAGAGTGTGGGAGGAGGGAAGATTACCAAATGCATGGAAAGAAGCAGTAGTAATTCCAATAAGGAAGCCTGGCAAGGATCTGTCAAAACCCACTAGCTACAGACCAATTGCATTAACATCAAGTATATGTAAGATAATGGAAAGGATGATAACAGAAAGGTTATCATATGAGCTTGAGAAAAGGGGAATGCTGGCAAGTTATCAGAGTGGTTTTAGAAAGGGAAGGAATTCCATGGACTCAGTGATTATGTTAGAGACTGAAATAAGGAAGGCCCAGGCAAATAGAGAGTCAGTAATGGCAGTGTTCTTTGACATTGAAAAAACCTATGATATGATGTGGAAGGAAGGATTATTAATTAAACTGCACAAGATGGGGGTTGGTGGGAGAGTTTTTAATTGGATTAAAGATTTTTTGTTTGGTAGAAAAATTCAAGTTCGGATTGGATCAGAATTATCAAAACAGTACATAGTGGAAAATGGCACACCTCAAGGTAGTGTGATTAGCCCGTTACTTTTCATGATTATGATCAATGATGTCTTCACAAAGGTACCAGTGGATATAGGTAGGTCACTGTTTGCGGATGATGGGGCCTTGTGGAAAAGAGGCAGGAACATGGACCGTATAATCAGGAAACTACAAGAAGCAATTGATGAAGTGGTGGAGTGGGGTTATGATTGGGGATGTAGATTTTCAGTAGATAAAACTCAAACTGTATTTTTTACCAGGAAAAAGGCTGAGGTAGGGAAGAAGTTAAGGATGTATGGGGTTGAATTAGAAAGGGTTGCATCATTTAAATTTCTGGGAGTTATATTTGATTCACGATTAACATGGGCAGACCATATCAGGAAAGTTGAGGAGAAATGTAAAAAAGTAAAAAATGTGATGAGATGTTTGACTGGTAGGGAATGGGGAGCAAGTTGTTCAGCTTTGAAGAGAATGTATGTGGCTTTAGTAAGATCTGTATTGGATTATGGAAATATAGTATATGGATCAGCAGCTAGGTCTCTTATAAGGAAACTGGATGTGATTCAGGCTCAGGCCTTGAGAGTGTGCAGTGGGGCTTTTAAAACGTCACCAGTGTCAGCCCTACAGGTAGAAATGGGAATAATGCCTTTGGAACTAAGAAGGATGCAACTGATGGCAAACTACTGGGCTAACTTGCAGGGGCACAATGATTCTCACCCTACTAAAGGAGTGTTGCAGGAGTGCTGGGAAAATGGGAGGTTTCAGAGGGATACCTTTAGTCGGGTAGGGAATGATATCGTGAAAGAATGTGGAGTGTTTGATCTGAGGAGAAGTCCTTCAGTAGTTTATCCGGTAGTAGCTCCATGGAAGCTTGTATGGCCTGACATAGACTGGCATTTGTTAGAGGTAAAAAGGAAAGAAAGATATAAAACAGATTTGGTAAATGCATTTAACTGTCATGTGATGGAAAAGTATAGTGATTATACTCACATTTATACGGATGGTGCGAAGGAACCTTAAACAGGAGTGACAGAGTTTGGGGTGGTAATACCAGCAAAAGAAACTGGAATCAGCAGAAGAACATCTAATAAGTTAGGAGTGTTTACAGTGGAGATGCTGGCAGTGCTGGTTGCGTTGCAATGGGTGCAGAAAGCCAGACCATCCAAAGCATTGATATGTTCAGATTCATCCTCAGTTCTAGCAAGTTTAAGGTCTTTTCACACAAACAGTCGGCAAGATGTACTTTATGAAGTCCTTCAGTGAGTTACAAGAATTGCAAATCAGGGAGGTCAGGTAAAATTTCTATGGGTTCCAGCACATGTAGGGGTGAAGGGGAATGAGAGGGTGGATGAGTTGGCAAAGAGGGCGTTAAAGAAAGAAAATGTGGAAATGCACATTAGTATCAGTAAAGCAGAGGTTAAGTGTGTAATCTGGGAAAAAGTCAACTGAATATGGCAAGAAAGATGGGACAGGGAGGGGAAAGGGAGGCATTTATATCAAATACAAACGAGTGTTGCAGTTACTAGGGTAGGTAATGGAAACAGAAGAGAGGAAATTGTGTGGACTAGGTTAAGGCTGGGGCACTGTGCATTAAACAAAACATTGAAAATGATAGGGAAACACCAGACAGGATTGTGTGAAGAATGTCAGGAAGAGGAGTCAGTAGAACATGTAGTTTTGTGTTGCAGGAAGTATGGGATACAGAGAGAGATGATGAGAAAAAAATTAAGAGAGTTGGGGATGCAGGAATTCACATTAAAAGGGTTGCTGGGCATGGGTGAGAGAGCACAAGTCCGGGTATTTTTTAGCGTTTTTAAGGGGTACAGGGGTTTTTTATAGAATATGACGAATAAGCAGGAATAGGATACTAGGATGGTCAAAGATGGGAGGGTGAAGTGTGTGTGTGTGTGTGTGTGTGATTGGGTGAAGGGATTTAGAATGTATGTCTAGTGCACATTCTGGAGCAGAGGGTGGCGGTAATGCACCATTAAGCTGGATGCCAACCGCCGTAAAACAAGATACAGACAGACAGCTTCAGTCACTGGTTCAGGGTGTCTCGGCAGACAAGGTCGTGACTGGATGAGATGGTGACAAGAGAAGACCAGTGGAGTGAGTTCGAGATGGAGGATGGCGGGAAAGAAGAATGGATTAGAAAGAGTAAGAAAAGAAAACAGAAGTATGAGATATTGAACTCTGAGGAGTCAGGGGATGATCAAAATAGGATGGCAAAACAATGGAAAGAAGATGAGATGAAATCAATTATAAAACTGAGCGAAGACAGCCGTCTTTCAGTGACTGGAACCCGATTCATTTGACGAAGACAATCAACAAACTTATAGGCGAGGTTAACAGAGCAAAAATTTTACGAAATGGATCGCTATTAGTGATTTGCCGGGATAGTTCTCAGCAAGGCAAAGTGATAAGATTAAATAAAATAGACAGCAAGAAAGTACAATGCTCCATACCCAACAACAGAAAGTGGACTAGAGGAGTTATTTCGGGAATACCAGCAAAAGTTACTATGGATGAGATTAAACAGAACATAAAAGGAGCAAAAATTATTGAGGCCAAACGTTTGAAAGCTACAAGAAATGGAAAAAAGTGTGATAGTTTGTCGGTTATGATTAACTTCGATGAAGAGAGATTGCCAACTAAAGTTTATTTAGGATATATGTGTTATGAAGTCAGAATATATATACCACCGCCTTTAAGATGCTTTAAATGCCAGAAATTCGGGCATATTGTGGCTGTCTGCAGAGGGAAGCAAAGATGTGGGAGATGCATTGGGGAACATGAATATGGGAAATGTGAAGCGGGAAGCGGGAGCTAGGCTGAAATGCTGTAATTGTGGCGAGGGACACATTGCAGCTCACTGAGGGTGCATTAATAGTAAGAAAGAAGCTGAGATACAATATGTGATAGTAACTCAAGGAATCAGTTACGCGGAGGCAGTGAAAGCATTTGCTCGAAAGAAGGTGCAAACAAATACAGGGAAAAATAAACCTGTGAAAAAATTAAAATTATAGTCAAGACTGTAGAAATATATCTTGTGATTACAGGGCTTAGGTGGGAAGCAGTCAAAGAAATGCTGAACGGAGGATCAAACAGTTTACAGGCAGGAGAGGCGGGATATTAATGGCAGTATATATATATATATTACAAGAGAATGCAAGGAGTCTCATTGCAAATGGTCAAGAATTTATGAAATATGTATCAGAATTTAAAGAAAAACTTCAGATTGTATGTATACAAGAAACAGGGTAAAGATGCAGAACTCCAGCGACAAATAGAAGTATTCAAAAAGAACAACTGAGAGTTGGAAAAGAGGTTGGATGAAACAGTACTGCATTTAAAGGAGACGGTTTCTCAAAAGGATGTTTGTCAAAAATTTAGTGACTTGGAAAACAGATTAAAGAATAGAGGAAATTAGTCAAAGTTATAAAAGGAAAAGGGAACACACAAAAAAGTTGCTGGTGAACGCAGCAGGCCAGGCAGCATCTCTAGGAAGAGGTACAGTTGACGTTTCAGGCTGAGACCCTTCGTCAGGACCAACTGAAAGAAGAGCTAGTAAGAAAGGAAAAAGGAATTGTTGCAAAGTGAATTATTTACATTCGGATTATTAAACGAAAACATGGAAACAAATTTAAAAGTTAAGCATGCGATAAATAATAAGAAGATTTTAGTCTTACAAATGATGCAGATGAAATCAATGTAATTGAGGTGATGCAATTACTTGAAAGCCATGTGACAAAAATTAGGGAAGAAAAGCAGTCTGCGGCACTGCTACCGACTGAGCGTAAACAGCACTCGCAAAATTAATTGAAATTACAGAGTGATGTAAATAGAGATCTGCAGGCTGAACTAGATTGTTTAAAGCAGAGTACTCTAGGATGTATCTGGTTCAAGACGGAAGCTCAGCAGGTGGTGGTAATGCAACTTAAAGCTGGTTTGCCAACCGCCATTAAAGAAGAAGTAGAAGAAGAAGAAGAAGAAGAAGAGCTTGAGTTGCTGGACTGTTCCCTTCCCTTCCCCTTCCCTCTGTAGCCCTTGGCTGAAGCCTCGCCTGCTACCTTTCGCCTGAAGCATCACCTGCGTCCTCTCCTATTTACGCCATCAAGTTCTACCGCTAGAGTAAGACCAGAGTCTAGATAAGGAACTGTCGTTCATTGTTTGGCACTATCTCTGTGTCCACGCCTTCGCTAGGTAGGTCCGGCCCTTTGCCATTACCTTGTGTTGGAAACTGTCTCTGTGTCCATGCCTTTGCTAGGTAGGTCTGGCCATTTGCCGCTACCTTGTGTTAAGAACCATCTCTGTGTCCACGTCTTCGCTAGGTAGGTCCAGCCGTTTGCCGCTACCTTGTGTTAGAAACCGTCCCATCATGTTCAGCATTCTGTGTATGAGTCCCGGCCCTACGTCCTGTTCCCAAGGAGGGGTCCCAGCTCTGTGTTCTGTATTCCTGTCTCCCAAGATTACCAAGGCTCTGTGTTCTTTTTAGGACTGAGATTAGGAAAAACTTCTTCACACAGAGAGTGGTGAATCTGTGGAATTCTCTGCCACAGGAAACAGTTGAGGCCAGTTCATTAGCTATATTTAAGAGGGAGTTAGATATGGCCCTTGTGGCTAAAGGGATCAGGGGGTATGGAGGGAAGGCTGGTACAGGGTTCTGAGTTGGATGATCAGCCATGATCATACTGAATGGCGGTGCAGGCTCGAAGGGCCGAATGGTCTACTCCTGCACCTATTTTCTATGTTTCTATGTTTCTGCGTTCCTGTCTCCCAAGACCAAGGTGCTATGTTCCAGTCTCCCAAGTCCAAGTCTTAGCATCGTGTCCTCATCCAGTTTTGGTCCCATGTCCTGTCCTGGAGTCCCGCGTCCTGCTGTGGTGTCCAGTCCTGTTGCCTTGCCACGTCTTGTCCTCACCTAGATCTGGAGTCTGAGCCCGAGTCAAGACCTAGCTTCCGGGTCCCTGTCCAGTCTCTGGCTCAGAAGTCCTAGCCCAGGCTCCTAGTTCCTATTTCCTTGTCCTGGTCCTGCTTTCCTTGACAAAGTCCTAGCCCAAGCCTGTTTTCCTGTCCCAGCTCCTAGTCTGTGTCCTGTCATGTTCCTAACTCTAGTCCTAGTCCTGTTCCTAGTGCTTCAGTGTCTGTGTCTTGCATTTGGGTCCGCCACTCCCAGCGCCCCCCCCCTCAATATGACAGTAAGACCATAAGACATAGGAGCAGAATTAGGCCCTTCAGCCCATCAAGTCTGCTGTACCACTCCATCATGGTTGATGCCTGATGCCATTCAACCCCAGACACCTGCCTTCTCGTCAAATCCTTAGATGCCCTGACCGACAAGGAAACTATCAATTTCCGCTTTAAATATACCCTCGGACTTGGCCTCCACTGTAATCTGTGGCAGAGCATTCCACAGATTCACTATTCTTTGGATAAAAAATTCCTCCTTACTTCTGTTCTAAGAGGTCACCCTCAATTTTGAGGCTCTGCCCTCTAGTTCAGAATACCCCAACCATAGGAAACATCCTCTCCACATCCACCCTAACTAGTCATTTCAACATTCAGTAGGTTTCAATGAGATCCCCTCTTAGTTCCTCTGGTAGATTACTCAAAATTCCAACAGCCACAGTCTCTTGTGTCTCAAATTTATTTTTCTCTTTCTCAGGTCTAAGGATGTTGCTCTTTTCACAGATGCTGCCTAAACTACTGAGTTTTTCCTGCATTTTCCATTCCTCTTCCTATGAATATCGCTGTAAGCTGCCAGGCAACTTCCTCCTCCCTTTACAATCAACAGCACTATTTTTACTGTTAACAATTACACAGGCCCAGTCTCTGTACTTCTCTATGTTGGTGAGGCCCGACGCAGATCAGGGGAGACTTTGCTGAGCACATTCGCTTTGTCTGCTGTGAGAGGCAGGGTGTCCCCATTTCCACACATTTCAGTTCAACTTGCCATTCCAATTCTGACATGTCTGTCCCATGGTCTTCTGTCCCGCCAGGAGAGAGACAGACAATGTAACTGTGACAGGGTGAATCCAGGAGAGAGACAGACAATGTAACTGTGACAGTGGGAATCCAGGAGAGAGACGGACAATCTAACTGTGACAGGGTGAATCCAGCAGAGAGACGGACAATGTAACTGTGACGGGGAAACCAGGAGAGAGACGGACAATCTAACTGTGACAGGGTGAATCCAGCAGAGAGACGGACAATGTAACTGTGACAGTGGGAATCCAGGAGAGAGACGGACAATGTAACTGTGACAGGGTGAATCCAGCAGAGAGACGGACAATCTAACTGTGACGGGGAAACCAGGAGAGAGACGGACAATATGACTGTGACAGACGGACAATGTAACTGTGACAGGGTGAATCCAGGAGAGAGACAGACAATCTAACTGTGACAGGGTGAATCCAGCAGAGAGACGGACAATGTAACTGTGACGGGGAAACCAGGAGAGAGATGGACAATTTAACTGTGACAGGGTGAATCCAGGAGAGAGAGAGACAATGTAACTGTGACAGTGGGAATCCAGGAGAGAGATGGAAAATGTAACTGTGAGACGGACAATGTAACTGTGACAGGGTGAATCCAGGAGAGAGACGGACAATCTAACTGTGAGAGGGTGAATCCAGCAGAGAGACGGACAATGTAACTGTTACGGGGAAACCAGGAGAGAGACGGACAATGTAACTGTGACAGGGTGAATCCAGGAGAGAGACGGACAATCTAACTGTGAGAGGGTGAATCCAGCAGAGAGACAGACAATGTAACTGTGACGGGGAAACCAGGAGAGAGACGGACAATGTAACTGTGACAAGGTGAATCCAGGAGAGAGACGGACAATGTAACTGTGAGACGGACAATGTAACTGTGACAGGGGTCTGTCCCATGGTCTTCTCTACTGCCAAGATGAAGCCAAACTCAGGTTGGAGGAGCAACATCTCATATTCTATATGGCCTCCAACCTGATGACATGAACTTCAATTTCTCTAAGTTCCAGTAATTTCTCCCCTCACTCCTTCTCTTGTCCATTCCACATTCTGGTTACTCTTCACCACTTCCCCTCACCTACCTCTGGTTCCCTTCCTCTTTCCCTTTATTCCAATGTCCTCTGTCATCTCCCATTACATTCCTTTTTCTTCAGCTCTTTACCTCTTCCACCTCTCCCCTCCTTGCTTCATTCCCCCACAACCACCCATCACCATATGGGGAACGCCCTCTTCTCATTACTATCATCAGAGTGATCGCGGGACCGTCGCAGCAGGAGGAGGAGCGAGGGGCTCGGGACAGCGCTGAGTGCTGGGAAGCAACTGAGGAGCTGAGGTGGGTGTGCTTTAAAAGGAGCGCGGAGGGCAACTGAAGGGTTAAACAGTGTTGATTAGTTGATTAGAAGGAGTGAGCACTTGACATAATTGGCAGGGACAAATAAAAGGAGAGGTAACTGAACAGGAGTGGCCAGTGTGTGAGTGGCTCAGGGTAGGAGTGGAACTTTGAGGCTTCGGCTCAAGAGGCTTCGGTGAGCAGAGGCTGAGGACGAGCCTGCTCCCAGTGAGGTAAGGCCGGGTAAGTTACTTTAATTAATTTAATTAACTTAAGAGTAGGTAATGGAGGCAGCAGTTAGGGTAGTCGAGTGCTCTGTATGCAGTATGTGGGAAGTCAGGGACAGCACAATTGACCCTGATGACTACACCTGTCATGGTCCGGATCAGGTTTCCTTTAAATTTACTTTGTTTGTGTTACGATCCGGACCATTGACTCCCTGTTTCCCTTTGCTTCCCTGTTTTCCCGTGTCCCTCGGGCTTGGTGATTAGAGGCAATTTACTCTCGGCTGAACTGGCAGTTTATAAGTCTCTAGCTTCCAGCCCTTTGGCGCAAGAGCATTACCAAAGTCACCGAAGGTACTGAGAGCCAATGTCATCTGGCCGGAGTAAGCCTAGTCTCCTCCCGAAGCAAGTGCCAGCAAGCCGCCTCCCCTTGTCAGTACGGGTCAGTCGAAGTTAACCCGTCGGGGTGAGTCCAGAGCTCGCCGCGGCTTGGAGCGCACTTGAGCCCAGTTATAGTTCTGTCCATCATTGTGTGGTCTCCGTATCCATGTCGTGCGTCTAAAAGGGGTCCCGGCCCTGTACCCTGGAAGGATTCTGACCCTGTGTCAAGAAGAGTCCAGACTCTGTCCTGTGTCTAAGGAGGATTGCCGGCTCAGTGTTTTATGTCCTGTGTCCGAGTCTGTCCCGTGAATAAGAAGAGATCCTGGCTCCGGGGGTATCAAGTATCAAGTCCTGGCCCTGGAGGTTCCAAGTATCAAGCCCATGTCTGGGTCCCCAGTTCCATGTCCTGTCCCTAAGCCCAAGTCTGTGTTCCTGTTCCTGCTGCTAGTCTGTGTCCTGTCCATGTGCCTTGTCCTGTAGCCTAGCCACGTCTTGTCTTCGCCTGGATCTGGGGTCAGAGCCCGAGTCAAAACCCAGGTTCCGGGTCCCTGTCCAGTCTCCGGCTGGGAGTCCTTGTCCAGGTTCCTAGTTCCTAGTTCCTTGACTTGGTCCCTCTTTCCTTGTCTTAGCCTTAGCACTGTCCCTGTGTCCCAGCCTTAGTCCGGGGCCTGTTCCCTGTCCATTATGCTATTTCCCGCTTCTGCTTTGCTCTCCTTGCAACGAGCAATAAACTCAATTTAGTTTACCTCACGTAGTGTTTTTATGTCTTGCATTTGGGTCCGCCATCAACACCCCCTCCCCCCCGCCATTGTGACTACACCTGGAAAAGGTGCATCCAGCTACAGCTCCTGACAAACCAAGTTAGGGAACTGGAGCTGGAGCTGGATGAACTTCGGATCATTTCGTGAGGTAGAGGCAGAAATAGACAGGAGGTTCAGGGAGAGAGTCACCCCTAAAAGTCAGGAGGCAGGAAGCTGTGTGACTGTCAGGAGAGGGAAAGGGAGTAGACAGAATGAGCAGAGCACACCTGTGGCCGTTCCCATCAATTATAAGTACAGTATACCGTTTTGGATACTGTTGGTGGGAATGACCTACCAGGGACAAGTTGTAGTGGTCACGTCTCTGGCACTGAGACTGGACCCTCAGCTCAGAAGGGAAGGAGGGAAAAGAGGAGAGCAGTAGTGATAGGGGACTTGATAGGGGGACAGATAAGAGGTTCTGTGGGAGAGATCGAGAATCCCAGATGGTCTGTTGCCTCCCTGGTGCCAGGGTCCACGATATCTCGGATCGAGTTCTCAGTATTCTCAGGAGGGAGGGTGAGCAACCAGACATCGTGGTCCATGTAGGGACCAATGACGTGGATAGAAAGAAGGAGGAGGTCCTGCAAAGAGAGTTTAGGGAGTTGGGTGAAAAGTTGAAGGACAGGACCTGCAGGGTTGCAATCTCAGGATTGCTACCCTTGCCACATGCTGGTGAGGCTAGAAATAGGAAGATAATGCAGCCTAATACGTGGCTAAGGAGATGGTGCAGGAGGGAGGGCTTCATGTTTCTGGACAATTGGGCCTTGTTCCAGGGGAGGTGGGACCTGTTCTGACGGGATGGTTTGCACCTGAATTGGAGGGGGAACTAACATCCTTGCAGGTAGATTTGCTAGTGCTGCTCTGGGGGGGGGGGGGGGTTTAAACTAGATTTGCCGGGGGAGGGGAACCAGAGTGTTAGGGCAGATAGTGAGGTGGAGGAGGATAAAGGTCATGCAAGAACTGCATGTATAGACAGAAATCAAAGGTTTGTAAGTGATAGAAATGTTCTCAGGTGCATCTATTTCAATGCAAGGAGTATTGTAGGTAAGGCTGATGAGTTTAGGGTGTGGATTGGCTCGTGGGATTATGGCATTATCCTTGTCTACAGAGGCCATATGGGTGGAGCTGAGGAACGGGAAAGGTGTGACCACACTAACAGGGTTGTATTATAGATCGTCCAATAGTCAGAGAGAATTGGAGGAGCAAATCTGTCGAGAGATAGCAGACCAATGTAAGAAACAGAAAGTTGTAATAGTAGGGGATTTTAACTTTCCACATATTGACTGGGACTCCCACACTGTGAAAGGGCTAGATGGCTTGGAGTTTGTCAAATGTGTTCAGGAAAGTTTTCTAAATCAATATACTTTATACTTTATTGTCGCCAAACAATTGATACTAGAACATACAATCATCACAGCGATATTTGATTCTGCGCTTCGCGTTCCCTGGAGTACAAATCGATTGTAAATATTAAAAATTTGAATTATAAATCATGAATAGAAAATAGAAAAGGGAAAGTAAGGTAGTGCAATAAAAACTGAGAGGCAGGTCCAGATATTTGGAGGGTACAGCCCAGATCCAGGTCAGGATCCGTTCAGCAGTCTTATCACAGTTGGAAAGAAGCTGTTCCTAAATCTGGCCGTACGAGTCTTCAAGCTTCCGAGCCTTCTCCCAGAGGGAAGAGGGACAGAAAGTGTGTTGCCTGAGTGGGTCGTGTCCTTGATTATCCTGGCAGCACTGCTCCGACAGCGTGCGGTGTAAAGTGAGTCCAAGGACGGAAGATTGGTTTGTGTGATGTGCTGGGCTGTGTTCATGATCTTCTGCAGTTTCTTCCGGTCTTGGACAGGACAACTTCCATACCAGGTTGTGATGCACCCCAGAAGAATGCTTTCTACGGTGCATCTGTAAAAATTAGTGAGGGTTTTAGGGGACAGGCCAAATTCCTTTAGCCTTCTCAGGAAGTAAAGGCGCTGAATATATAGAGGTACCTATGAGGGAGGATGCAATACTTGATCTCCTATTAGGGAACCAGACAGGTCAGGTGACAGAAGTATGTGTAGGCAAACGTTTTGGGTCCAGTGACCATAATGCCATTGGTTTCAAGTTAATTATGGATTAGGATAGGTCTGGTCCTCAAGTTGAGGTTCTAAATTGGAGAAGGGCCAATTTTGTGTTAATGAGAAAGGATCTAGGAAAAGTGAGTTGGGATAAGTTGTTTTCTGGCAAGGATATGTCTAGTAAGTGGAAGGCCTTCAAAGGCGAAATTTTGAGAGTGCAGAGTTTGCATGTTCCTGCCAGGATTAAAGGCAAAGTTAGCAGGCATAGAGAACCATGGTTTTCAACGGATATTGGTGATCTGGTTAAGAAAAAGAGAGAGGTGTATGTAAGGGTTTCTCTTTTATGTTAACTGCTAAGGCTAATAAAATGGCTTCTCTGTAGTGTTATTATAAAATGGCTTCTCTGTAATGTTAACTGCTGAGGTAATGAGTTTTCTGTAGCAGCATGTTTGGGTTATAGGTAGAGATAACGGGACTTTGGCATTCAGTGCTAACCAATAGAAGAGATGTTATTCTTTCTTGTCTGTGTGAAAGCTGTTAGTTTTCACGGGCTTCGGGGAGAAGGCACAAGGAGGATGAAGAGAGAAGACGCAATTTGAGGAGTCGGTGGGTTGCCCGACCCTCTGAGTTCTGGGCAGCAGCCCAGAGGTCGACGATGATCGAAGGAGGATCAGCGAAGGAAAATCCGTGAGCTCCAACGATTTGTGCACTGGACTGTTTAGTAAGATTAGTGGCGCCCTTTATTTTAAATTTTATTTCTCTATTACTCTCAGTCAAAGTAAGCTGTAAAATCTTACTTGTCTAACCGCATATTGTGTATAGTTTGTTATTTCGGGGTAATGATCTGACGCAGGGGACACATCATGCAGCATCCACCCAAACGAGAGTTCTAAAGTTTGGCCAGGCGGGGAGTCATCACCCCCGAGATCATGCCACTAGGCCAGGTGAGTGTTACATGTATAGCAGGTATAGGCAACAGGGAACAAATGAGGTACTCGAAGAGTATAGAAAATGTAAGAAAATACTAAAGAAGGAAATCAGGAAGGCAAAAAGGAGACATGAGATAATGTGAAGGTAAACCCGAAGGGTTTCTACAAGTATATTAAGAGTAAAAGGATAGTAGGGGACAAAACTGGTCCCCTAGAAGATCAGAGTGGTTGTCTATGTGTGGAGCCTCATGAGATGGGGGAGATCTTAAACAGTTTTTTTGCTTCAGTATTTACTCAGGAAACTGGCATAGCGTATATGGAAGGAAGAGGAACAATCAGCAATGTCATGGAACATACAGAGATTAAAGAGGAGGAGGTGCTTGCTGCCTTACAGCAAATAAAGGTAGATAAATCCCCCCGGCCTGTCATGATATTTCCTCGGACCTTGAGAGAAACTCGTGTAGAAATTGCAGGGGCCCTGGCATAAATATTTAAAAGGTCCTTAGCACGGGTGCGGTGCCGGAGGATTGGAGGGTAGCTCATGTTGTTCCGTTATTTAAAAAGGCTCCAAAAGTAAAACAGGTAATTACAGGCCAGTGAGCCTGATATCAGTAGATTAGATTAGATTATGAGAACACTCAGTCCTCTTTTATTGTCATTTAGAAATGCATACATGCATTAAGAAATGATACAATGTTTCTCTGGAGTGATATCACAGAAAACAGGACAAACCAAAGACTAACACTGACAGAACCACATAATTATAACATATAGTTACAGCAGTGCAAAGCAATACCATAATTTGATGAAGAACAAACCATGGGCACGTTTAAAAAAAAGTCTCAAGACTCTGAGTCGATCGACTCCCGAGTCCGCGATAGCAGGCGGCAAAAGGGAGAAACTCCCTGCCATAAACCTCCAGGCACCATCAACTTGCCGATGCCTTGGAAGCAGCCGACCACAGCTGACACTGAGTCCGTCCATCCGAAAACTTCGAGCTTCCGACCAGCCTCTGCGATACAGCCTCCCGAGCACCATCCTCTGCCGAGCACCTTCAACCTCGCCCCGGCCGCTGAAACAAGCAAAGCTGAGGATTTCGGGGCCTTCTGCTCCGGAGATTCCGGTTACCACACAGTAGCAGCGGCAGCGAAGCGGGCATTTCAGAAGTTTTCCAGATGTTCCTCCGTACTCTCACGTCTGTCTCCATCAAATCAGAATTGTGCACGGTCCCCTACTTGACAGATTACAGACATCACCACCAAAGTGGCCGTGCGCGCTGCCATCACGCCGCCATCTTTAGTGGGTAAATTATTGGAAGGTGTTCTGAGAGATCGGATGTACAAGTATTTGGACAGCCAAGGGCTGATTAAGGATAGTCAGCATGGCTTTGTGCGTGGTAGAGTCTTTAATGAATCTTGTAGAGTTTTACGAGGAGATTACCAAGAAAATAGACAAAGGAAAGGCTGTGGATGTTGTCTACATGGACTTTAGTAAGGCCTTTGACAAGGTCCCACATGGGAGGTTAGTTCAGAAGGTTCAGATACCAGGTATCCATGGAGAGGTTGTAAACTGGATTTGAAATTGGCTGTGTGGGAGAAGACAGTGTGGGAGTAGTGGATGATTGCTTCTCAGACTGGCGGCCTGTGACTAGTGGTGTGCCTCAGGGATCTGTGCTGGGACCACCATTGTGTGTTGTCTATATCAGTGATCTAGATGATAATGTGGTAAATTGGATCAGCAAGTTTGCTGATAACATTTAAGATTGGAGGCGTTGTGGATAGCGAGGAAGGCTTTCAAAGCTTGCAGAGGGATCTGGACCAACCGGAAAAATTGGCCAGAAAATGGTAGATGGAATTTAATGCAGACAAGTGTGAGGTGTTGCATTTTGGAAGGACAAATCAAGGTAGGACATACACAGTAAATGGTAGGACACTGAGGAGTGCGGAGGAACAAAGGGATCTGAGAGTTCAGATACATAATTCCCTGAAAGTGGCATCACATGTAGACAGGGTTGTAGAGAAGGCTTTTGGCATCCTGGCATTCATAAATCAAAGTATTGAGTATAGGAGTTGGGATGTTATGGTGAGGTTGTATAAGACATTGGTGAGGCCAAATTTGGAGTATTGTGTGCAGTTCTGGTCACCTAACTATAGGAAGGATATCAGTAAGATTGAAAGAGTGCAGAGAAGATTTACTAGGATGTTGCCGGGTCTTCAGGAGTTGAGTTACAGGGAAAGATTGAACAGATTAGGACTTCATTCCCTGGAGCGTAGAAGAATGAGGGGGGATTTGATAGAGGTTTACAAAATTATGAGGGGTATAGACAGAGTAAATGCGAGTAGGCTCTTTCCACTTAGATTAGGAGAAATAAGTTCGAGAGGATATGGCTTTAGGGTGAAAGGGGAAATGTTTTGGGGGAATATTAGGGGGAACTTCACTCAGAGAGTGGTGGGATTGTGGAACGAGCTCCCATCTGACGTGGTAAATGTGGGCTCACTCTTGAGTTTTAAGAATTAATTAGACATGGATGGGAGAGGTCTGGAGGGTTATGGACTGGCTGCAGGTCAATGGGACTAGCGGAATAAAGTTTCGGCACCGACTAGAAGGGCCGAATAGCCTGTTTTCTGTCCAGTAGTGTTCTATGGGGACGTACAGGTGGCTGAAGACCCACACTCAACATATCAGGAACAGCTTCTTCTCTGCAATCAGATCTCTGAATGGTCCATGAACTCCAGAACACTACCGTGCTATTTCACTCTCTTCTTGAACTAGATGCAGGGAACCGTACAGTGGTTAGGGATGTGTCAAGGCATGTGCAGTTAATGCAGGAAAGATGCAGGTAATCGTAGCGTGGTCAGGGATGTGTCATTGAAGGTGCAGTTAATGCAGGAAAGTGACACTGAGGAATCATACAGAATGATTTATTATTTTTATTTTTTGAGATACAACACGGTAACAAGGCTCAACGAGCCCACACCAGTCGATGTGACCGATAAATGGAGTGACCCCTATGTCTGGAACGTGGAAGGAAGCTGAAGCACTCGGAGAAAGGAAAGGATTTAGGTCTGTGGGGACAGGAGGGGGAATGGGATGATTGGATTGCCCTAACACAGAGCTGGTATGAGTACAACAGGACAAATGACTTCTTCAAGTTCAAGTTTAATTATCATTCGACCATATGTGAATATAGCCAAAGAAAACAGCATTCCTCTGGATCCAAGATACAAACAACATCGCCAACGGCACATAGCACAACTAACACGTATGGTTACGATTTCAGAAAAACATACAGTCACTTATAAAATAAAATAATATTGCACAAGGTTCCTTAAGTTTGTCATAGCCAGGGGTGGTAGTGGGGATAACCTCCCACTACCTATTAAATTCTCTCAGTGGTGTGTGCCTCAAATAGCCTCTGACAACCAAGTCCAGCTCCTGGCCTTCACTTAGCTACTAAGCCCAGTGGAACCATTTCTACTGACAGGACAAAGGTGGGTTACTGGTGCCTTAAAACCAATTGGAGTGGGAGAGCTTGCTACATGGGCAACAGCCTGCTCTCCATATTGTACTGCCTAGGCTTACGTATCTAGACAGCTAGAACACAATATCTGTGGTCTACTCTGACTGACAGAGACCTCACCATACAACGTCCCTGAGTGGCAAAAGTGTAAAATCAATGATAAGTTGTCCTGGTCTGGTCCAGCTTGAGTTCCAACTGTTTCCTGTACTGCGACTGGAGAATGAAACTGTATTCTGAGATTAAAGTGCTCAGACACAGACTATCTGGGGTTTGATCTGTGGGTTTGGATTGGGATCAGGGGCCCAGGACGCGGGGAAGTTGTGGGAAAAATACAAAAATGTTCAAAGTAAATTTATGAAAATTCAAAGTAAATCAATGTAAAATTGCATATATGTTCTGTATGCAGTATGTCACCATATACTACCCTGAGATTCATTTAGTTGGAGGCATTCAGAATAGAACAAAGGGATACGATAGAATCAATGAAAACTACATGCAAATAAAGACTGACAAACAACACAAAGAAGACAAATTGTGCAAATAAATAAATAGAAACTGAGAACAACAGTTGTCAAGTCCTTGAAAGTGAGTCCATAGCCTGTGGAATCAGTCCAGTGATGGGGTGAGTGAAGTTATCCCCTCTGCTTCAGGAGCCTGATGGTTGAGGGGCAATAACTGTTCCTGACCCTGGTGGTGTGAGTCCTGGGACTCCTGTACCTGATGACAGCATCACCCGGGTGGGTCACTGATGATGGATGCTACTTTCCTGCGATAGCGCTCTCTGTAGATATACTCAATGGCTGGGAGGGCTTTATCTGTGATGGACTGGGCTATATTGTACCCACTCCTTTTGACATTGATAAAAATATATGGAAGGGCAATGAATCCACAAACAATCTGCTGGAGGTGAACAGTGGGTTGAACAGCGTCTTGGTGAGGTGCAGGTTGGGAAGGAATTGTCAAAGCTTCAGATTTAAACTCTGAGTCAAAACAGACCCGGAAAGTGAACTAATCTTTTTTTACCAAAGATGTGTCTCAACCCTAATGCTGAGTTCCTCCAGCAGGTTGTTTGTTGCTTCAGGTTCCGCCGGATTCACTTTCAGGAACTCTACAAATCATGTTGTTGATATTCATTGCTTATTTATTTATTTATTACCTGAGCACCGATGCCCCACAAGGCTGTGTACTCAGCCCCCTACTGTACTCACTGTACACCCATGATTGTGTAGCCAAGTTTCCATCAAACCCAATATATGTTTGTTGATGACACAATTGTAGGCTGTATCTCAGGTAATGATGAGTTTGAGTATAGAGAGGAAATTAAGAACCTGGTGGCATGGTGCAAAGACAATAACCTATCTCTCAACGTCAGCAAGACGAAGGAGTTGGTTGTTGACTTCAGAAGAGGTAGTGGACCGCACAACCCAATTTACATCGGTGGTGTGCAAGTGGAACAGGTCAAAAGCTTTAAGTTCCTCGGGGTCAATATCACAAATGACCTGACTTGGACCAACCAAGCAGAGTCCACTGCCAAGAAGGCCCACCAGCACCTTTACTTCCTGAGAAAACTAAAGAAATTTGGCCTGTCCCCTAAAATTCTCACTAATTTTTATAGATGCACCGTAGAAAGCATTCTTCTAGGGTGCTTCACAACCTGGTATGGAAGTTGTCCTGTCCAAGACCGAAAGAAGCTGCAGAAGATCGTGAACACGGCGCAGCACATCACACAAACCAGTCTTCTGTCCGTAGACTCACTTTACACTGCACGCTGTCGGGAGCGGTGCTGCCAGGATAATCAAGAACACGACCCACCCAGCCAACACACTTTTTGTCCCTCTTCCCTCCAGGAGAAGGCTCAGGAGCTTGAAGACTCGTACGGCCAGATTTGGGAACAGCTTCTTTCTTACTGTGATGAGACTGTTGAACGGATCCTGACCCGGATCTGGGCCGTACGCTGCAAATATCCGGACCTGCCTCTCGGTTTTTTTTTTGCACTACCTTACTTCCCATTTTTCTATTTTCTATTTATGATTTATAATTTAAATTTTTAATATTTACTCTCGATTTGTATTCCAGGGAGCTGGAAGCGCAGAATCAACTATCGCTGTGATGATTGTATGTTCTAGTATCAATTGTTTGGCGACTATAAAGTATAAAGTATTATTATTATTTTGGCTTTGCACAGCTTGTTGTCTTTTGCACATTGGTTGTTTGTGATCCTTTTGTGTTTCTTTATACCTACTATGAATGCCTGCAAGAAAATGAATCTCGAGGTTGTATATGGGGACATAAATGTATTTTGATAATAAATTTAGTTGAACTATGATTCCAGCATCTGCATTCTCTGGTGTCTCCAAGCAATAAACAAACATTCACATTCAGATCAAAGTTTGCCATTTCGTGCAGGAAATGTTCTACTTCTCATTAATTACGACAATTGAGATGGACACAGGGGAGTAAAACACAAAAATGCCTCTCGAATAATTCAAGACTGAAATTGATGCCAGCAGGAAATGTGGTCACCCAGGTCTGACCTCTGTTAATGAGCCGTGAATTGTGCCTTAGAACAGGCAGGCAAATGTAGGAAACATTATCACCTCCACAGGGAGTGCTGCCTGCCTGAATCAGTCTGGTGATTCAGAAACTCCTTGGATTCTCGAACTGCATTCTGAGTCCAGTTATCTGACCACACCCTTGTACACAGAAACCACTGTCTGCCTTTGCCTCTTCTCCACCATACTGTCATTAACCTATCATTCACCAAACTAGGGCTCTGCATTCTGTGTCCAAAGTTATCAGAATCAGGTTTATTATCACCAGTATGTGTCGTGAAATTTGTTAAATATTGGGTTCGGTACAAATTTACTGTTGTCACAGGTACCAAAATATGATGAAAAGCTTTAGTTTGCAAGCCATCCAGACAGATCATCCCATAGAGTTCATTCAAGGGGAGTAATCAAGTCATACAGGCCTGATGGCAAGAACATTGACTTCTCCAGCTTCCAGTAATGTCTCCCTGCTTCCCCTTCCCTGTTTCCACTGCCATTCTGTCTTCCCACTTACCCTTTCTTTTCTCCTCACTTATACATCACTTCCCTCTGGTGCCCCTCTACCCCTTTCACCCAGGAAGAGGAACTTGGTTAGCTAGAGGGTGCTGACTCTGTGGGATTCATTGTCACAGATAGTTGTGGAGGCCAAGTCATTGGGTAAATTTAAAGTGGATGTTAAGAGGTTCTTGGTTAGTAAGAGTGATAAAGGTTATGAGTAGAAGGCAGGAGAATAGGGTTGAGGTGGAAAATAGATCAGCCATGATTGAATGGTGGAGTAGACTAGATGGACCTAATGGCCTAATTATGTTGCTATGTCTGATGGTCTTGAACATGCTGGCCGCTTTTGAGACAGCAGGAAGCATAGACAGAGTTAATGGAATAGAATCACAAACACAGGAAAACCGACAGAAGCTGGAAATCTGAGCAACACACACAAAATGCTGGAGGAACTCAGCAGGTCAGGCAGCATCTGTGGAAAAGAGTAAACAGTCGACATTTTGGGCCAAGTTCTGATAAAAGGTCTTGATCCGAAAACTGAGGATCTTGAAATTGCTCTCTCTTTCCATTTCTGATCCCCTTATGAGGACTGGTGTGTGTTCCCTGATCTTACCCTTCCTGAAGTTCCCAATCAGTCCTCAACATCTCCCTGATGTTAAGTGTAAGGTTGTTGCTGCGACACCACTCAACTAGCTGATATATCTTGCTCCTGTATGCCTTCTCGTTACCATCTGAAATTTTCATGCACAACAGTCTCTTGAGTTCAGAAAGAATGGTGCGCAAAGCAAGAACTATCCAGTGAGCAGCAGTTCTGTGAGTGAAAATGACTTGTTAATGAGAGAGGTCAGAGGAGAATGGCCAGACTGGTTCAAGCTGACAGGAAGGTGACAGTAACTCAAATAACCACACATTACAACAGTGGTGTGCAGAAGAGCATCTCTAAATGCACAACACATCAAACCTTGAAGTGGATGGGTCACAACAGCAGAAGACCAGGAACGTACCTCAGTGGCCATTTTATTAGATAGTGAGTGATCACAGAGTGCATCTTTCTTAGGTCCGGCTGATTGACCTCATACTGAATGCCATTTGCCACATTCCTGCCCAATCTCTGAAACTATTGACCAACAGCTCCCATATACAACGTACGTTTCAGTAGCATAATTGGACAAACTGCTTCATTCAAGTCAGTGATAGATATATCAGAAGCAGTGTCCCTTCAGTCAGACCTGAGCACACACTGCTAAAGGAAATAGCCCTCGTCTCTCTTTTCTACCTCCAACCAAAACCCTACAAAAAACCCAGCCACTCACGCTTTCCTTAGCAACCCAAGTTCAAGTTCAACTTTGCAACAGTGTGGCCTGAGGGACCTGTTACTGTGATTCATTGTTTTATCTTCAACTATTGTCATGGGCAAAAATACCCAGGGTATAATGCCATGAAAAAGAGCTTTTTGTAGCAACAGCACAGTACATTAAAGTTCAAAGTAAATGTATTATCAAAGTACATATATGTCACCATATACAACCGTGAGATTCATTTCCTAGATGGCATCTTCAATAAATCTAATAACCATATTCAATGAAAGACCACACCAAGAGGGCTGTACAATGAATGTGCAAAAGAAAATAAACTGTGTAAATAAAAAAAGAAAGAATAATAAATCAATCAATCAATAAATAAATAGATAGATAGATAAATAAATATCAAGATCCTGAGATAAAGGAAGTGAGTCCATAGGTTGTGGGAACAGTTTAGTGATGGGGCAAGTGAATTTGAATGAAGTTATCCCTTTTGCTTTAAGAATCTGATGGCATGACAAAAATAAATTACAAATTTTTCCTGATTTACAGGATAAAATCAACAAAAATAAAAGTAATGACTTACACATACGTTGAGAGAAGTACAGTCCAAGGTAGAATTAGAAAGTCAGGTTGATTCGACAACCCAGTGGCAGTGGGGAAGAAGGTGTTGTTGAACCATGAGGAGTGGGCCATCAGGCTCCTGTGCCTCTTGACTGATGGAGACATCAAAAGAAGGGGGTGGGCTGCATGGTGGGGGCCCTTAATCGCAAGACACTGCAAAGGGTTGTGGACGCATCCACACCATCAAAGACATCTTCAAGAAGCAGTGCTTTGAGAAGGTGGTATCCATCATTAAGGACCCTCACCGTTTGGGACATGGCCTCTTCTCATTACCACTGTTGGGGTGGAGATACAGGGGTCTGAAGATTCACATTCAACAAGTCAAGAACAACTTCTTCCCCTCCGTCGTCAGATTGCTGAGAGGTCCATGAACATTACCTCATTGTTCCTTTTTTAATTGCACTATTCATTTCTATTGTAACCATATAACCACATAACCATTACAGCACGGAAACAGGCTAACTCGGCCCTTCTAGTCCATGCCGAACTCTTACTCTCACCTAGTCCCACCGACCTTCCATTCCTTTCCTGTCCATATATCTATCTAATTTAACTTTAAATGACAACATTGAACGTGCCTCAACCACTTCTGCTGGAAGCTCGTTCCACACAGCTACCACTCTCTGAGTAAAGAAGTTCCCCCTCATGTTACCCCTAAACTTTTGCCCTTTAACTCTCAACTCATGTCCTCTTGTTTGAATCTCCCCCATTCTCAATGGAAAAAGCCTGCCCACGTCAACTCTATCTATCCCTCTCATAATTTTAAACACCTCTATCAAGTCCCCCTCAACCTTCTACGTTCCAGAGAATAAAGACCCAACTTGTTCAACCTTTCTCTGTAACTCAGGTGATGAAACCCAGGTAACATTCTAGTAAATTTTCTCTGTACTCTCTCTATTTTGTTGACATCTTTCGTATAATTCGGTGACCAGAACTGTACGCAATACTCCAAATTTGGCCTCATGAATGGCTTGTACAATTTCAACATTACATCCCAACTCCTATACTCAATTGTCTGATCTATAAAGGCCAGTATACCAAAAGCTTCCTTCACCACCAATTATAATTATAATTATCAATTATAATTTATAGTAATGTTATGTTTTTGCACAGCACTGCTGCCACAGAACAACAAAGTGCAGGTCATATAAGTCTGTGATAATAAATCTGATTCTAATTCTAAATGTAAGATGTTAGGATGTTTAGCAACATTCTGTTACCTACTAAATCCTCAATAAGTCCAACTAGACTATCTAGACAAACTAATAAAAATAAGCAATCTGATGAAGGAACTCGTAGATCAATCAGCACCTGTAAGGACAACGAATTGTGCATGTTTGCAAACGTTGACTATTTCTTTCCCTCCACAGATGCTGCTCAATCCTGTGAGTTGCTCGAGCAGTTTGTATGTTCCAGCATCTGCAGTTTATTGTGACTTTGAAATAAAAATAAAAGTGAGTAAACTACAGTATTCAACTTGTCACCAAAATTAGACAATTTTGCCTAAACATAACAGTGGTGTCAATGCTGTATTGAGTGCTGCCCTCTGGTGTTCACTTGATGGAAGACAAGCTGAGCTCTGTGTGTACGTTCACCTGCTGACTGCCGACAACTGCTTGCTATTGCCGATGACGCCCATGCACCATCAATTTACAGAACATGTCGCTCAGGGCCTTGGGCTATATTATACATTTCTGTGTGAGTGTCTGTTTACTGCTGTCTTGTGTGTTGTATGTGTGCCTTGTGGGGTGTATGACTGTTGGTATTGTGTTCGACACCTTGGCCCCGGAGGCACGCTGCTTTGTCCGGCTGGTTATGTATGGCTGAATGACAATTAAACATGAATTTGAACAAAGCCAAACCACAGATGGCCCAGATGATCACACCAAGGCCTCTGCATAGGTTTGTTCAAGAACCGGAGGTAAATGTCCGACCAACAAGACAATGAGGTACAATTAGTAAACCACTGCCCTGCAGTGCCTGAAACCCTGCTTCAACTCTGATCCTGGGCACGATGTGCACGGAGTTCTCCTTGTGAGCATATCGATTTGCTCTGGGTGATCTGATTTCGTCCCATGTCCCAAACACGTGGGTCAGTCAGCCACTGTAAACAGCCCCTGATCTGCGGGCTGAGAAAGTAAATCAGTGGAATTTATTTGCAATGACTACAAATGTGTAGTTACACACACAAGATACTGGAGGAACTCAGTAGGCCAGGCAGTATCAATGTTTCGGGACAAAATTTGCCTGGGCTGCAGAATTCCTCCAGCATTTTGTGTGTGTTGCTTGGAATTCCAGCATCTTGAGCTTTTCTCTTCTTTGTAAATGTGTAGATACTAGTCGGTACAGAATTGGAAACACAGGATGAGAAGCAGTAATAAATATTTCAAGTACAAGTTCGGGTTTATTGTCATTCAACCAGACACATGTACACAAAATGAAACATTGTTCCTCTGGGGCCAGGGTGCAAAGCGTGGAGATTGAGTCTCACAAGGCACATCGAGTTAGTATCCAGCACAGAGTCACAAAATAATATTAACACGAGTCTCTGAGTGACACGGGCCGAAGACTGACAGGGTGACAGAAAGTGTGAGGGACATGATTACGTCAGATAGCAGAATGTTATTGCATCGTTCTAATAAAACAAGCAGCTGTATACATCTGTGAAACAACAGCAACAAAAGACGAAAAGGGTATTCAGACAGACTGGGGAGTGAGTGGAGGGGGGAGTCAGGGTATTCAGACAGACTGGGGAGTGAGTGGAGGGGGGAGTCAGGGTATTCAGACAGACTGGGGAGTGAGTGGAGGGGGTGTCAGGGTATTCAGACAGACTGGGGAGTGAGTGGAGGGGGGAGTCAGGGTATTCAGACAGACTGGGGAGTGAGTGGAGGGGCGAGTCAGGGTATTCCGACAGACTGGGGAGTGAGTGGAGGGGGGTGTCTGTATTAAGACAAACTGACGAGTGAGTGGAGAGGGGTGTCGGTATTCAGACAGACTGGGGAGTGAGTGGAGGGGGGAGTCAGGGTATTCAGACAGACTGGGGAGTGAGTGGAGGGGGGAGTCAGGGTATTCAGACAGACTGGGGAGGGAGTGGAGGGCTTGTTGGTATTCAGACAGACTAGTGAGTGAGTGGAGGGGGGAGTCAGGGTATTCCGACAGACTGGGAAGTGACTGCGGGGGGGGGGTTCTGTATTTAGACACACTGGGGAGTGAGTGGAGGGGTATCGGTATTCAGAGAGACTGGGGAGTGAGTGGAGGGGGGTGTGAGGGTGTCAGTACTGCGACAGAATGCGGAGTAAGTGGAGAGGGGTGTCTGTATACAGTCAGACTGGGGAGTAAGTGGAGGGGGTGTATGGATTCAGACAGTCTGGGGAGTCAGTGGAGTGGGTTGTCAGTATTCTGACAGAGTGGGGAGTGAGTGGAGAGGGGTGTTGGTATTCAGGCAAACTGGGGAGTGAGTGCAGGGGGGTGTCGTTATTCAGACAGACTGGGGAGAGAGTGGAGGGGGGTGTCGGTATTCAGAGAGACTGGGGAGTTAGTGGAGCGGGAGCCGGTATTCAGACAGACTGGGGAGTGAGTGGAGAGGGGTGTCGGTATTCTGAAAGACTGGGCAGTTAGCGGAGGGGGGTGTCGGTATTCAGACAAACTGGGGAGTGAGTGGAAGAGGGTGTGGGTATTCAAACAGACTGGGGCATGATTGGATGGGGTGTCTGTATTCAGACAGACTGGGGAGTGAATGGAGGGTGTGTATGTATTCAAACAGACTGGGGAGGGAGTAGAGGGGGTTGTCAGGGTATTCAGATAGACTGGGGAGTGAGCGGAGGGGGTGTCTGTATTCAGACAGACTGGGGAGGGAGTGGAGGGGGTTGTTGGTATTCAGACAGACTGGGGAGGGAGTGGAGGGGGTTGTTGGTATTCAGACAGACTGGGGAGAGAGTGGAGGGGGTTGTTGGTATTCAGACAGACTGCGGACTGAGTGGAGGGAGTGTCTGTATTCTGACAGACTGGGGAGTGAGTGGAGGGGGGTGTCGTTATTCAGACAGTCTGGGTAGTGAGGGAGAGGGGACTCGGTATTCGGGCAGACTGGGGAGTGAGTCGATGCGGATGTCGGTATTCAGACAAACTGGGGAGGGAGTGGAGGTGGGAGTCGGTATTCAGACAAACTGGGAAGTGTATGGAGGGGGGTGTCGGTATTCAGACAGAGTCGGGAGTGAGTGGAGGGGGTGTATGTATTTAGACAGACTGGGCAGTGAGTAGAGGGGTTTGTCAGGGTCTTCAGACACACTGCGGACTGAGTGGAGGGGTGTGTCGGTATTCAGACAAACTGGGGAGTGAGTCAGGGGGGTGTCGGTATTCAGACGCACTGGGGAGTGAGTGGAGGGGGGTGTGAGGGTGTCAGTACTGCGACAGAATGCGGAGTAAGTGGAGGTGGGTGTCTGTATACAGTCAGACTGGGGAGTGAGTGAGGGGGGGTGTCGGTATTCTGACAAACTGGGGAGTGAGTGGAGGCGGGTGTCAGTGTTAAGACAGACTGGGCCTTGTGTGGAGGGAGGTGACAGTGTATTCAGACATACTGGGGAGTGAGTGGAGGGGGTGTCTGTATTCAGACAGACTGGGGAGTGAGTGGAGGAGGTGTCTGTATTCTGACAGACTGGGGAGTGAGTGGAGGGGGTGTCTGTATTCTGACAGACTGGGGAGTGAGAGGAGGGGGTGTCCGTATTCAGACAGACTGGGGAGTAAATGGAGGGTGTGTATGTATTCAAACAGACTGGGGAGGGAGTGGAGGGGGTTGTCAGGGTATTCAGACAGACTGGGGAGTGAATGGAGGAGGGTGTCTGTATTCAGACAGACTGGAGAGTGAGAGGAGGGGGTCTATGTATTCACACAGACTGGGGAGTGAGTGGAAAGCGGTATCCGTATTCAGACAGACTGGGGAGTGAGTGGAGCGGGTGTATGGATTCAGACAGTCTGGGGAGTGAGTGGAGGGGGTTTGTCAGGGTATTCAGATACACTGCGGACTGAGTGGAGGGGGGTGTCGGTATTCAGGCAAACTGGGGAGTGAGTGCAGGGGGGTGTCGTTATTCAGACAGACTGGGGAGAGAGTGGAGGGGGGTGTCGGTATTCAGAGAGACTGGGGAGTTAGTGGAGGGGGTGCCGGTATTCAGACAGACTGGGGAGTGAGTGGAGAGGGGTGTCGGTATTCTGAAAGACTGGGCAGTTAGTGGAGGGGGTGTCTGTATTCAGATAGACTGTGGAGTGAATGGAGTGGGGTGTCGTATTTAGACAGAGTGAGGAGTGAGTGGAAGAGGGTGTGGGTATTCAAACAAACTGGGGCATGATTGGAGGGGGTGTCTGTATTCAGACAGACTGGGGAGTGAATGGAGGGTGTGTATGTATTGAAACATACTGGGGAGGGAGTAGAGGGGGTTGTCAGGGTATTCAGACAGACCGGGGAGTGGGTGGAGGGGGTGTCTGTATTCAGACAGACTGGGGAGGGAGTGGAGGGGGTTGTTGGTATTCAGACAGACTGGGGAGAGAGTGGAGGGGGTTGTTGGTATTCAGACAGACTGCGGACTGAGTGGAGGGAGTGTCTGTATTCTGACAGACTGGGGAGTGAGTGGAGGGGGTGTCTGTATTCGGACAGACCGGGGAGTGAGTGGAGGTGGGAGTCGGTATTCAGTCAGACTGGGGAGTGAGTGGAGGGGGTGTCGGTATTCAGAAAGACTGGAGAGTGAGTGGAGGGAGTGTCTGTATTCAGACAAACTGGGGAGTGAGTGGAGGGGGTGTCGGTGTTCAGACAGACTGGGAAGGGAGTCGAGGGAGTGTCTGTATTCAGACAAACAGGGGAGTGAGTGGAAAGTGGTGTCCGTATTCAGACAGACTGGGGAGTGAGGGAGAGGGGGTGTCTGTATTCAGACAGACTGGGGAGTGAGTGGAGGGGGTTTGTCAGGGTTTTCAGACACACTGCGGACTGAGTGGAGGGGTGTGTCGTTATTCAGACAGACTGGGGAGTGAGTGGAGGGGGTTGTCAGGGTATTCAGACAGAATGCGGACTGAGTGGAGGAGGGTGCCGGTATTCAGACAGACTGGGGAGAGAGTGGAGGGGGTGTCTGTATTCAGACAGACTGGGGAGTGAGCGGAGGGGGTGTATGTATTTAGACAGACTGGGGAGTGAATGGAGGGTGTGTATGTATTCAAACAGACTGGGGAGTGAGCGGAGGGGGTGTATGTATTTAGACAGAATGGGGAGTGAATGGAGGGTGTGTATGTATTCAAACAGACTGGGGAGTGAGCAGAGGGGGTGTATGTATTTAGACAGACTGGGGAGTGAGCGGAGGGGGTGTATGTATTTGGACAGACTGGGGAGGGAGTGGAGGGGGTTGTCAGGGTATTCAGACAGACTGGGGAGTGAGTGGAGGAGGGTGCCGGTATTCAGACAGACTGGGGAGTGAATGGAGGGGGTGTCTGTATTCAGACAGACTGGGGAGGGAGTGGAGGGGGTTGTCAGGGTATTCAGACAGACTGGGGAGTGAATGGAGGAGGGTGTCTGTATTCAGACAGACTGGGGAGTGAGAGGAGGGGGTGTATGGATTCAGACAGTCTGGGGAGTGAGTGGAGTGGGTTTGTCAGGGTATTCAGATACACTGCGGACTGAGTGGAGGGGGGTGTCGGTATTCAGGCAAACTGGGGAGTGAGTGCAGTGGGGTGTCGTTATTCAGACAGACTGGGGAGAGAGTGGAGGGGGGTGTCGGTATTCAGAGAGACTGGGGAGTTAGTGGAGGGGGTGCCGGTAATCAGACAGACTGGAGAGAGAGTGGAGGGGGGTGTCGGTATTCAGACAAACTGGGGAGTGAATGGAGGGTGTGTATGTATTCAAACAGACTGGGGAGGGAGTAGAGGGGGTTGTCAGGGTACTCAGACAGACTGGGGAGTGGGTGGAGAGGGTGTCTGTATTCAGACAGACTGGGGAGGGAGTGGAGGGAGTGTCTGTATTCTGACAGACTGGGGAGTGGGTGGAGGGGGTGTCTGTATTCAGACAGACTGGAGAGGGAGTGGAGGGGGTTGTTGGTATTCAGACAGACTGGGGAGAGAGTGGAGGGGGTTGTTGGTATTCAGACAGACTGCGGACTGAGTGGAGGGGGTGTCTGTATTCTGACAGACTGGGGAGTGAGTGGAGGGAGTGTCTGTATTCAGAAAGACTGGGAAGGGAGTGGAGGGAGTGTCTGTATTCAGAAAGACTGGGAAGGGAGTGGAGGGAGTGTCTGTATTCAGACAAACTGGAGAGTGAGTGGAGGGGGGTGTCGTTATTCAGACAGTCTGGGTAGTGAGGGAGAGGGGACTCGGTATTCGGGCAGACTGGGGAGTGAGTCGATGCGGATGTCGGTATTCAGACAAACTGGGGAGGGAGTGGAGGTGGGAGTCGGTATTCAGACAAACTGGGGTGTGAGTGGAGGTGGGAGTCGGTATTCAGACAGACTGGGAAGTGTGTGGAGGGGGGTGTCGGTATTCAGACAGACTGGGCAGTGAGTGGAGGGGTTTGTCAGGGTCTTCAGACACACTGCGGACTGAGTGGAGGGGTGTGTCGGTATTCAGACAAACTGGTGAGTGAGTCAGCGGGGTGTCTGCATTCAGACAGACTGGGGAGTAAATGGAGGGGGTGTATGTATTTAGACAGACTGGGGAGTAAATGGAGGGGGTGTATGTATTTAGACAGACTGGGGAGTAAATGGAGGGTGTGTATGTATTCAGACAGACTGGGGAGGGAGTGGAGGGGGTGTCTGTATTCAGACAGACTGGGGAGTGAGCGGAGGGGGTGTATGTATTAGACAGACTGGGGAGGGAGTGGAGGGGGTGTCTGTATTCAGACAGACTGGGGAGTGAGTGGAGGGTGGTGTCTCTATTCAGACAGACTGGGGAGTGAGTGGAGGGGGTGTATGTATTTAGACAGACTGGGGAGGGAGTGGAGAGGGTTGTCAGGGTATTCCGACAGACTGCGGACTGAGTGGAGGAGGGTGTCGGTATTCAGACGGACTGGGTAGTGAGGGAGAGGGGACTCGGTATTCAGGCAGACTGGGGAGTGAGTCGATGCGGGTGTTGGTATTCAGGCAGACTGGGGAGGGAGTGGAGGGTGGTGTCGGTATTCATTCGGACTGGGGAGTGAGCGAGGGGTGTGTCGTATTCAGACAGACTGGGGAATGAGTGGAGTGGGAGTCGGTATTCAGACAGACTGGGGGGTGAGTGGAGGGAGTGTCTGTATTCAGACAGACTGGGGAGTGAGTGGAGGGGGTGTCCGTATTCAGACAGACTGGGGAGTGAGTCGAGGGGGTGTATGTATTTAGACAGACTGCGGACTGAGTGGAGGAGGGTGTCGGTATTCAGACGGACTGGGTAGTGAGGGAGAGGGGACTCGGTATTCAGGCAGACTGGGGAGTGAGTCGATGCGGGTGTCGGTATTCAGAAAGACTGGGCAGTGAGTGGAGGGTGGTGTCGGTATTCATTCGGACTGGGGAGTGGGTGGAGAGGGAGTCGGTATTCACACAAACTGGGGAGGGAGTGGAGGGGGTGTCGGTATTCAGACAGACTGGGGAGTGAGTGGAGGGGGTTTGTCAAGGTCTTCAGACACACTGCGGACTGAGTGGAGGGGTGTGTCGTTATTCAGACAGACTAGGGAATGAGTGGAGAGAGTGTCTGTATTCAGACAAACTGGGGAGTGAGTGGAGGGTGGTGTCGGTATTCAGACAGACTGGGGAGTGAGTGGAGGGGGTGTCCGTATTCAGACAGACTGGGGAGTGAGTGGAGGGGGTGTCTGTATTCAGACAGACTGGGGAGTGAGTGGAGGGGGGTGTCGGTATTCAGACAGACTGGGGAGTGAGTGGAGGGGGTGTCTGTATTCAGACAGACTGGGGAGTGAGTGGAGGGGGTGTCTGTATTCAGACAGACTAGGGAATGAGTGGAGAGAGTGTCTGTATTCAGACAAACTGGGGAGGGAGTGGAGGTGGGAGTCGGTATTCAGACAGACTGGGGAGTGAGCGGAGCGGGGTGTCTGTATTCAGACAGAGTCGGGAGTGAGTGGAGGAGGGTGCCGGTATTCAGACAGACTGGGGAGTGAGTAGAGGAGGGTGCCGGTATTCAGACAGACTGGGGAGTGAGTAGAGGACCGTGTCGTATTCAGACAGACTGGGGAGTCAGTGGAGTGAGTTGTCAGTATTCTGACAGAGTGGGGAGTGAGGGAGAGGGGACTCGGTATTCAGGCAGACGGGGGAGTGAGTCAGGGGGGTGTCGGTATTCAGACAGAGTGAGGAGTGAGTGGAAGAGGGTGTGGGTATTCAAACAGACTGGGGCATGATTGGAGGGTGTGTATGTATTCAGACAGACTGGGGAGTGAGCGGAGGGGGTGTATGTATTTAGACAGACTGGGGAGGGAGTGGAGGGGGTGTCGGTATTCAGACAGACTGGGGAGTGAGCGGAGGGGGTGTATGTATTGAGACAGACTGGGGAGTGAATGGAGGGTGTGTATGTATTCAAACAGACTGGGGAGTGAGCGGAGGGGGTGTATGTATTTAGACAGACTGGGGAGGGAGTGGAGGGTGTGTATGTATTCAAACAGACTGGGGAGTGAGCGGAGGGGGTGTATGTATTTAGACAGACTGGGGAGTGAATGGAGGGTGTGTATGTATTCAAACAGACTGGGGAGTGAGCGGAGGGGGTGTATGTATTTAGACAGACTGGGGAGTGAGCGGAGGGGGTGTATGTATTTAGACAGACTGGGGAGGGAGTGGAGGGGGTTGTCAGGGTATTCAGACAGACAGTGGACTGGGTGGAGGAGGGTGCCGGTATTCAGACAGACTGGGGAGGGAGTGGAAGAGGGTGTGGGTATTCAAACAGACTGGGGCATGATTGGAGGGGGTGTCTGTATTCAGACAGACTGGGGAGTGAATGGAGAGTGTGTATGTATTCAAACAGACTGGGGAGTGAGCGGAGGGGGTGTATGTATTTAGACAGACTGGGGAGGGAGTGGAGGGGGTGTCTGTATTCAGACAGACTGGGGAGTGAGCGGAGGGGGTGTATGTATTGAGACAGACTGGGGAGTGAATGGAGGGTGTGTATGTATTCAAACAGACTGGGGAGTGAGCGGAGGGGGTGTATGTATTTAGACAGACTGGGGAGGGAGTGGAGGGTGTGTATGTATTCAAACAGACTGGGGAGTGAGCGGAGGGGGTGTATGTATTTAGACAGACTGGGGAGTGAATGGAGGGTGTGTATGTATTCAAACAGACTGGGGAGTGAGCGGAGGGGGTGTATGTATTTAGACAGACTGGGGAGTGAGCGGAGGGGGTGTATGTATTTAGACAGACTGGGGAGGGAGTGGAGGGGGTTGTCAGGGTATTCAGACAGACAGTGGACTGGGTGGAGGAGGGTGCCGGTATTCAGACAGACTGGGGAGGGAGTGGAGGGGGTTGTTGGTATTCAGACAGACTGGGGAGGGAGTGGAGGGGGTTGTTGGTATTCAGACAGACTGGGGAGAGAGTGGAGGGGGTGTCTGTATTCAGACAGACTGGGGAGAGAGTGGAGGGGGTGTCTGTATTCTGACAGACTGGGGAGTGAGTGGAGGGGGTGTCTGTATTCTGACAGACTGGGGAGTGAGAGGAGGGGGTGTCCGTATTCAGACAGACTGGGGAGTAAATGGAGGGTGCGTATGTATTCAAACAGACTGGGGAGGGAGTGGAGGGGGTTGTCAGGGTATTCAGACAGACTGGGGAGTGAATGGAGGAGGGTGTCTGTATTCAGACAGACTGGAGAGTGAGAGGAGGGGGTGTATGTATTCACACAGACTGGGGAGTGAGTGGAAAGCGGTATCCGTATTCAGACAGACTGGGGAGTGAGTGGAGCGGGTGTATGGATTCAGACAGTCTGGGGAGTCAGTGGAGTGGGTTTGTCAGGGTATTCAGATACACTGCGGACTGAGTGGAGGGGGGTGTCGGTATTCAGGCAAACTGGGGAGTGAGTGCAGGGGGGTGTCGTTATTCAGACAGACTGGGGAGAGAGTGGAGGGGGGTGTCGGTATTCAGAGAGACTGGGGAGTTAGTGGAGGGGGTGCCGGTATTCAGACAGACTGGGGAGTGAGTGGAGAGGGGTGTCGGTATTCTGAAAGAGTGGGCAGTTAGTGGAGGGGGTGTCTGTATTCAGATAGACTGTGGAGTGAATGGAGTGGGGTGTCGTATTTAGACAGAGTGAGGAGTGAGTGGATGAGGGTGTGGGTATTCAAACAAACTGGGGCATGATTGGAGGGGGTGTCTGTATTCAGACAGACTGGGGAGTGAATGGAGGGTGTGTATGTATTCAAACATACTGGGGAGGGAGTAGAGGGGGTTGTCAGGGTATTCAGACAGACCGGGGAGTGGGTGGAGGGGGTGTCTGTATTCAGACAGACTGGGGAGGGAGTGGAGGGGGTTGTTGGTATTCAGACAGACTGGGGAGGGAGTGGAGGGGGTTGTTGGTATTCAGACAGACTGGGGAGAGAGTGGAGGGGGTTGTTGGTATTCAGACAGACTGCGGACTGAGTGGAGGGAGTGTCTGTATTCGGACAGACCGGGGAGTGAGTGGAGGTGGGAGTCGGTATTCAGTCAGACTGGGGAGTGAGTGGAGGGGGTGTCGGTATTCAGAAAGACTGGGGAGTGAGTGGAGGGAGTGTCTGTATTCAGACAAACTGGGGAGTGAGTGGAGGGGGTGTCGGTGTTCAGACAGACTGGGAAGGGAGTCGAGGGAGTGTCTGTATTCAGACAAACAGGGGAGTGAGTGGAAAGTGGTGTCCGTATTCAGACAGACTGGGGAGTGAGGGAGAGGGGGTGTCTGTATTCAGACAGACTGGGGAGTGAGTGGAGGGGGTTTGTCAGGGTTTTCAGACACACTGCGGACTGAGTGGAGGGGGTTTGTCAGGGTTTTCAGACACACTGCGGACTGAGTGGAGGGGTGTGTCGTTATTCAGACAGACTGGGGAGTGAGTGGAGGGGGTTTGTCAGGGTTTTCAGACACACTGCGGACTGAGTGGAGGGGTGTGTCGTTATTCAGACAGACTGGGGAGTGAGTGGAGGGGGTTGTCAGGGTATTCAGACAGACTGCGGACTGAGTGGAGGAGGGTGCCGGTATTCAGACAGACTGGGGAGAGAGTGGAGGGGGTGTCTGTATTCAGACAGACTGGGGAGTGAGCGGAGGGGGTGTATGTATTTAGACAGACTGGGGAGTGAATGGAGGGTGTGTATGTATTCAAACAGACTGGGGAGTGAGCGAGGGGGTGTATGTATTTAGACAGACTGGGGAGTGAGAGGAGGGGGTGTATGGATTCAGACAGTCTGGGGAGTGAGTGGAGTGGGTTTGTCAGGGTATTCAGATACACTGCGGACTGAGTGGAGGGGGGTGTCGGTATTCAGGCAAACTGGGGAGTGAGTGCAGGGGGGTGTCGTTATTCAGACAGACTGGGGAGAGAGTGGAGGGGGGTGTCGGTATTCAGAGAGACTGGGGAGTTAGTGGAGGGGGTGCCGGTATTCAGACAGACTGGAGAGAGAGTGGAGGGGGGTGTCGGTATTCAGACAAACTGGGGAGTGAATGGAGGGTGTGTATGTATTCAAACAGACTGGGGAGGGAGTAGAGGGGGTTGTCAGGGTATTCAGACAGACTGGGGAGTGGGTGGAGAGGGTGTCTGTATTCAGACAGACTGGGGAGGGAGTGGAGGGAGTGTCTGTATTCTGACAGACTGGGGAGTGGGTGGAGGGGGTGTCTGTATTCAGACAGACTGGGGAGGGAGTGGAGGGGGTTGTTGGTATTCAGACAGACTGGGGAGTGAGTGGAGGGGGTGTCTGTATTCTGACAGACTGGGGAGTGAGAGGAGCGGGTGTCCGTATTCAGACAGACTGGGGAGTAAATGGAGGGTGCGTATGTATTCAAACAGACTGGGGAGGGAGTGGAGGGGGTTGTCAGGGTATTCAGACAGACTGGGGAGTGAATGGAGGAGGGTGTCTGTATTCAGACAGACTGGAGAGTGAGAGGAGGGGGTGTATGTATTCACACAGACTGGGGAGTGAGTGGAAAGCGGTATCCGTATTCAGACAGACTGGGGAGTGAGTGGAGGGGGTGTATGGATTCAGACAGTCTGGGGAGTCAGTGGAGTGGGTTGTCAGTATTCTGACAGAGTGGGGAGTGAGTGGAGGGGGTTTGTCAGGGTATTCAGATACACTGCGGACTGAGTGGAGGGGGGTGTCGGTATTCAGGCAAACTGGGGAGTGAGTGCAGGGGGGTGTCGTTATTCAGACAGACTGGGGAGAGAGTGGAGGGGGTGTCGGTATTCAGAGAGACTGGGGAGTTAGTGGAGGGGGTGCCGGTATTCAGACAGACTGGGGAGTGAGTGGAGGGGGTGTCTGTATTCTGACAGACTGCGGACTGAGTGGAGGGAGTGTCTGTATTCAGAAAGACTGGGAAGGGAGTGGAAGGAGTGTCTGTATTCAGACAAACTGGAGAGTGAGTGGAGGGGGCTGTCGTTATTCAGACAGTCTGGGTAGTGAGGGAGAGGGGACTCGGTATTCGGGCAGACTGGGGAGTGAGTCGATGCGGATGTCAGTATTCAGACAAACTGGGGAGGGAGTGGAGGTGGGAGTCGGTATTCAGACAAACTGGGGTGTGAGTGGAGGTGGGAGTCGGTATTCAAACAGACTGGGAAGTGTGTGGAGGGGGGTGTCGGTATTCAGACAGAGTCCGGAGTGAGTGGAGGGGGTGTATGTATTTAGACAGACTGGGCAGTGAGTGGAGGGGTTTGTCAGGGTCTTCAGACACACTGCGGACTGAGTGGAGGGGTGTGTCGGTATTCAGACAAACTGGGGAGTAAATGGAGGGTGTGTATGTATTCAGACAGACTCGGGAGTGAGCGGAGCGGGGTCTCCGTATTCAGACAGACTGGGGAGGGAGTGGAGGAGGTTGTCGGTATTTAGACAGACTGGGGAGTGAGTGGAGGGTGGTGTCTCTATTCAGACAGACTGGGGAGGGAGTGGAGGGAGTGTCTGTATTCAGACAGAGTCGGGAGTGAGCGGAGCGGGGTGTCCGTATTCAGACAGACTGGGGAGTGAGTGGAGGTGGGAGTCTGTATTCAGACAGACTGGGGAGTGAGTGGAGGAGGGTGTCCGTATTTAGACAGACTGGGGAGGGAGTGGAGGGGGTTGTCAGGGTATTCAGACAGACTGGGGAGTGAGTGGAGGAGGGTGCCGGTATTCAGACAGACTGGGGAGTGAATGGAGGGGGTGTCTGTATTCAGACAGACTGGGGAGGGAGTGGAGGGGGTTGTCAGGGTATTCAGACAGACTGGGGAGTGAATGGAGGAGGGTGTCTGTATTCAGACAGACTGGGGAGTGAGAGGAGGGGGTGTATGGATTCAGACAGTCTGGGGAGTGAGTGGAGTGGGTTTGTCAGGGTATTCAGATACACTGCGGACTGAGTGGAGGGGGTGTCGGTATTCAGGCAAACTGGGGAGTGAGTGCAGTGGGGTGTCGTTATTCAGACAGACTGGGGAGAGAGTGGAGGGGGGTGTCGGTATTCAGAGAGACTGGGGAGTTAGTGGAGGGGGTGCCGGTATTCAGACAGACTGGAGAGAGAGTGGAGGGGGGTGTCGGTATTCAGACAAACTGGGGAGTGAATGGAGGGTGTGTATGTATTCAAACAGACTGGGGAGGGAGTAGAGGGGGTTGTCAGGGTATTCAGACAGACTGGGGAGTGGGTGGAGAGGGTGTCTGTATTCAGACAGACTGGGGAGGGAGTGGAGGGGGGTGTCTGTATTCAGACAGACTGGGGAGGGAGTGGAGGGAGTGTCTGTATTCAGACAGACTGGGGAGGGAGTGGAGGGGGTTGTTGGTATTCAGACGGACTGCGGACTGAGTGGAGGGGGTGTCTGTATTCTGACAGACTGGGGAGGAAGTGGAGGGGGGTGTCTGTATTCAGACAGACTGGGGAGGGAGTGGAGGGGGTGTCTGTATTCAGACAGACTGGGGAGTGAGCGGAGGGGGTGTATGTATTTAGACAGACTGGGGAGTGAATGGAGGGTGTGTATGTATTCAAACAGACTGGAGAGTGAGCGGAGGGGGTGTATGTATTGAGACAGACTGGGGAGTGAATGGAGGGTGTGTATGTATTCAAACAGACTGGGGAGTGAGCGGAGGGGGTGTATGTATTTAGACAGACGGGAGGGAGTGGAGGGTGTGTTTGTATTCAAACAGACTGGGGAGTGAGCGGAGGGGGTGTATGTATTTAGACAGACTGGGGAGTGAGCAGAGGGGGTGTATGTATTTAGACAGACTGGGGAGGGAGTGGAGGGGGTTGTCAGGGTATTCAGACAGACAGTGGACTGGGTGGAGGAGGGTGCCGGTATTCAGACAGACTGGGGAGGGAGTGGAGGGGGTTGTCAGGGTATTCAGACAGACTTGGGAGTGAATGGAGGAGGGTGTCTGTATTCAGACAGACTGGGGAGGGAGAGGAGGGGGTGTAGGTATTAACACAGACTGGGGAGTGAGTGGAAAATGGTATCCATATTCAGACAGACTGGGGAGTTAGTGGAGGGGGTGTATGGATTCAGACAGTCTGGGGAGTGAGTGGAGGGGGTTTGTCAGGGTATTCAGATACACTGCGGACTGAGTGGAGGGGGGTGTCGTATTCAGACAGACTGGAGAGTGAGTAGAGGGCGGAGTTGTATACAAACAGACAGGGTAGTGAGTGGAGTGGGTTGTCGGTATTCAGACAGAGTGGGCAGTAAGTAGAGGGGGAGGTCGGTATTCAGACAGACTGGGCAGAGAGTGGAGGGGGTTGTCGGTATTCAGACAGAGTGGGGAGTGAGTCAGGGGGTGTCTGCATTCAGACAGACTAGGGAGTGAGTGGAGGGGGGTGTCAGTATTCAGACAAACTGGCGAGTGAGTGGAGGGTGGTGTCGGTATTCAGTCGGAACGGGGAGTGAGTGGAGGGTGGTGTATGGATTCAGACAGTCTGGGGAGTGAGTGGAGGGGGTTTGTCAGGGTATTCAGATACACTGCGGACTGCGTGGAGGGTGGTGTCAGTATTCAGACAGAGTGGGGAGTGAGTCAGGGGGGTGTCAGTATTCAGACAGAGTGAGGAGTGAGTGGAAGACGGTGTGGGTATTCAAACAGACTGGGGCATGTTTGGATGGGGTGTCTGTATTCAGACAGACTGGGGAGTAAATGGAGGGTGTGTATGTATTCAGACAGACTGGGGAGGGAGTGGAGGGGGTTGTCAGGGTATTCAGAAAGACTGGGGAGTGAATGGAGTAGGGTGTCGGTATTCAGACAAATGGGGCGTGAGTGGAGGGGGTTGTCAGGGTATACAGACAGACTGCGGACTGAGTGGAGGAGGGTGTCGGTATTCAGACAAATGGGGAGTGAGTGGAGGGGGTTGTCAGTATTCAGTCAGACTGGGGAGTGAGTGGAGGGGGTGTCTGTATTTAGACAGACTGGGGAGGGAGTGGAGGAGGGTGCCGGTATTCAGACAGACTGGGGAGTGAGTAGAGGACCGTGTCGTATTCCGACAGACTGGGGAGTCAGTGGAGTGGGTTGTCAGTATTCTGACAGAGTGTGGAGTGAGTGGAGGGGTAGTTCGGTATTCAGACAGACTGGGGAGTGAGTGGAGGGTGGTCTCGGTATTCAGACAGACTGGGGAGTGAGTGGAGGGTGGTGTCCGTATTCAGACAGACTGGGGAGTGAGTGGAGGGGGGTATCATGGTTTTCAGACAGACTGGGGTGTGAGTGGAGGGGGGAGTCAGGGTATTCAGATAGAATGGCGACTGAGTGGAGCAGGGTATCGATATTCAGACAGACTGGGAAGAGAGTGGAGGGGGTTGTCGGTATTCAGACAGAGTGGGGAGTGAGTCAGGGGGTGTCTGCATTCAGACAGACTGAGGAGTGAGTGGAAGAGGGTGTGGGCATGATTGGAGGGGGTTGTCAGGGTATTCAGACAGACTGGGGAGTGAGTGGAGGGAGTGTCTGTATTCAGACAAACTGGGGAGTGAGTGGAGGGGGGTGTCGGTGTTCAGACAGACTGGGGAGTGAGTCGAGGGGGTGTCCGTATTCAGACAGACTGGGCAGTGAGTGGAGGGGGTGTCTGTATTCAGACAGACTGGGGAGGGAGTGGAGGGGGTTGTCAGGGTATTCAGACAGACTGGGGAGTGAGTGGAGGAGGGTGCCGGTATTCAGACAGACTGGGGAGTGAATGGAGGGGGTGTCTGTATTCAGACAGACTGGGGAGGGAGTGGAGGGGGTTGTCAGGGTATTCAGACAGACTGGGGAGTGAATGGAGGAGGGTGTCTGTATTCAGACAGACTGGGGAGTGAGAGGAGGGGGTGTATGGATTCAGACAGTCTGGGGAGTGAGTGGAGTGGGTTTGTCAGGGTATTCAGATACACTGCGGACTGAGTGGAGGGGGTGTCGGTATTCAGGCAAACTGGGGAGTGAGTGCAGTGGGGTGTCGTTATTCAGACAGACTGGGGAGAGAGTGGAGGGGGGTGTCGGTATTCAGAGAGACTGGGGAGTTAGTGGAGGGGGTGCCGGTATTCAGACAGACTGGAGAGAGAGTGGAGGGGGGTGTCGGTATTCAGACAAACTGGGGAGTGAATGGAGGGTGTGTATGTATTCAAACAGACTGGGGAGGGAGTAGAGGGGGTTGTCAGGGTATTCAGACAGACTGGGGAGTGGGTGGAGAGGGTGTCTGTATTCAGACAGACTGGGGAGGGAGTGGAGGGAGTGTCTGTATTCAGACAGACTGGGGAGGGAGTGGAGGGGGTTGTTGGTATTCAGACAGACTGGGGAGAGAGTGGAGGGGGTTGTTGGTATTCAGACAGACTGCGGACTGAGTGGAGGGGGTGTCTGTATTCTGACAGACTGGGGAGTGAGTGGAGGGAGTGTCTGTATTCAGAAAGACTGGGAAGGGAGTGGAGGGAGTGTCTGTATTCAGAAAGACTGGGAAGGGAGTGGAGGGAGTGTCTGTATTCAGACAAACTGGAGAGTGAGTGGAGGGGGGTGTCGTTATTCAGACAGTCTGGGTAGTGAGGGAGAGGGGACTCGGTATTCGGGCAGACTGGGGAGTGAGTCGATGCGGATGTCGGTATTCAGACAAACTGGGGAGGGAGTGGAGGTGGGAGTCGGTATTCAGACAAACTGGGGTGTGAGTGGAGGTGGGAGTCGGTATTCAGACAGACTGGGACGTGTGTGGAGGGGGGTGTCGGTATTCAGACAGAGTCGGGAGTGAGTGGAGGGGGTGTATGTATTTAGACAGACTGGGCAGTGAGTGGAGGGGTTTGTCAGGGTCTTCAGACACACTGCGGACTGAGTGGAGGGGTGTGTCGGTATTCAGACAAACTGGGGAGTGAGTCAGCGGGGTGTCTGCATTCAGACAGACTGGGGAGAGAGTGGAGGAGGTTGTTGGTATTTAGACAGACTGGGGAGTGAGTGGAGGGTGGTGTCTCTATTCAGACAGACTGGGGAGTGAGTGGAGGGGGTGTATGTATTTAGACAGACTGGGGAGGGAGTGGAGGGGGTGTCTGTATTCAGACAGACTCGGGAGTGAATGGAGGGTGTGTATGTATTCAAACAGACTGGGGAGTGAGCGGAGGGGGTGTATGTATTTAGACAGACTGGGGAGTGAATGGAGGGTGTGTCTGTATTCAAACAGACTGGGGAGTGAGCGGAGGGAGTGTATGTATTTAGACAGACTGGGGAGGGAGTGGAGGGTGTGTATGTATTCAAACAGACTGGGGAGTGAGCGGAGGGGGTGTATGTATTTAGACAGACTGGGGAGTGAATGGAGGGTGTGTATGTATTCAAACAGACTGGGGAGTGAGCGGAGGGGGTGTATGTATTTAGACAGACTGGGGAGTGAGCGGAGGGGGTGTATGTATTTAGACAGACTGGGGAGGGAGTGGAGGGGGTTGTCAGGGTATTCAGACAGACAGTGGACTGGGTGGAGGAGGGTGCCGGTATTCAGACAGACTGGGGAGGGAGTGGAGGGGGTTGTCAGGGTATTCAGACAGACTGGGGAGTGAATGGAGGAGGGTGTCTGTATTCAGACAGACTGGGGAGGGAGAGGAGGGGGTGTATGTATTAACACAGACTGGGGAGTGAGTGGAAAATGGTATCCATATTCAGACAGACTGGGGAGTTAGTGGAGGGGGTGTATGGATTCAGACAGTCTGGGGAGTGAGTGGAGGGGGTTTGTCAGGGTATTCAGATACACTGCGGACTGAGTGGAGGGGGGTGTCGTATTCAGACAGACTGGAGAGTGAGTAGAGGGCGGAGTTGTATACAAACAGACAGGGTAGTGAGTGGAGTGGGTTGTCGGTATTCAGACAGAGTGGGCAGTAAGTAGAGGGGGAGGTCGGTATTCAGACAGACTGGGCTGAGAGTGGAGGGGGTTGCTGGTATTCAGACAGAGTGGGGAGTGAGTCAGGGGGTGTCTGCATTCAGACAGACTAGGGAGTGAGTGGAGGGGGTTTGTCAGGGTATTCAGATACACTGCGGACTGAGTGGAGGGGGGTGTCAGTATTCAGACAGAGTGGGGAGTGAGTCAGGGGGGTGTCAGTATTCAGACAGAGTGAGGAGTGAGTGGAAGAGGGTGTGGGTATTCAAACAGACTGGGGCATGATTGGATGGGGTGTCGGTATTCAGACAGACTGGGGAGTAAATGGAGGGTGTGTCTGTATTCAGACAGACTCGGGAGTGAGCGGAGCGGGGTGTCCGTATTCAGACAGACTGGGGAGGGAGTGGAGGAGGTTGTCGGTATTTAGACAGACTGGGGAGTGAGTGGAGGGTGGTGTCTCTATTCAGACAGACTGGGGAGTGAGTGGAGGGGGTGTCCGTATTCAGACAGACTGGGGAGTGAGTGGAGGGGGTGTATGTATTTAGACAGACTGGGGAGGGAGTGGAGAGGGTTGTCAGGGTATTCAGACAGACTGCGGACTGAGTGGAGGAGGGTGTCGGTATTCAGACGGACTGGGTAGTGAGGGAGAGGGGACTCGGTATTCAGGCAGACTGGGGAGTGAGTCGATGCGGGTGTTGGTATTCAGGCAGACTGGGGAGGGAGTGGAGGGTGGTGTCGGTATTCATTCGGACTGGGGAGTGAGCGAGGGGTGTGTCGTATTCAGACAGACTGGGGAATGAGTGGAGTGGGAGTCGGTATTCAGACAGACTGGGGGGTGAGTGGAGGGAGTGTCTGTATTCAGACAGACTGGGGAGTGAGTGGAGGGGGTGTCTGTATTCATTCGGACTGGGGAGTGAGTCGATGCGGGTGTTGGTATTCAGGCAGACTGGGGAGGGAGTGGAGGGTGGTGTCGGTATTCATTCGGACTGGGGAGTGAGCGAGGGGTGTGTCGTATTCAGACAGACTGGGGAATGAGTGGAGTGGGAGTCGGTATTCAGACAGACTGGGGGGTGAGTGGAGGGAGTGTCTGTATTCAGACAGACTGGGGGGTGAGTGGAGGGAGTGTCCGTATTCAGACAGACTGGGGAGTGAGTCGAGGGGGTGTATGTATTTAGACAGACTGGGGAGGGAGTGGAGAGGGTTGTCAGGGTATTCAGACAGACTGCGGACTGAGTGGAGGAGGGTGTCGGTATTCAGACGGACTGGGTAGTGAGGGAGAGGGGACTCGGTATTCAGGCAGACTGGGGAGTGAGTCGATGCGGGTGTCGGTATTCAGAAAGACTGGGCAGTGAGTGGAGGGTGGTGTCGGTATTCATTCGGACTGGGGAGTGGGTGGAGAGGGAGTCGGTATTCACACAAACTGGGGAGGGAGTGGAGGGGGTGTCGGTATTCAGAAAGACTGGGGAGTGAGTGGAGGGAGTGTCTGTATTCAGACAAACTGGGGAGTGAGTGGAGGGGGGTGTCGGTGTTCAGACAGACTGGGGCATGATTGGAGGGGGTGTCTGTATTCAGACAGACTGGGGAGTGAATGGAGAGTGTGTATGTATTCAAACAGACTGGGGAGTGAGCGGAGGGGGTGTATGTATTTAGACAGACTGGGGAGGGAGTGGAGGGGGTGTCTGTATTCAGACAGACTGGGGAGTGAGCGGAGGGGGTGTATGTATTTAGACAGACTGGGGAGGGAGTGGAGGGTGTGTATGTATTCAAACAGACTGGGGAGTGAGCGGAGGGGGTGTATGTATTTAGACAGACTGGGGAGTGAATGGAGGGTGTGTATGTATTCAAACAGACTGGGGAGTGAGCGGAGGGGGTGTATGTATTTAGACAGACCGGGGAGTGAGCGGAGGGGGTGTATGTATTTAGACAGACTGGGGAGGGAGTGGAGGGGGTTGTCAGGGTATTCAGACAGACTGCGGACTGAGTGGAGGAGGGTGCCGGTATTCATTCGGACTGGGGAGTGAGCGAGGGGTGTGTCGTATTCAGAAAGACTGGGGAGTGAGTGGAGGGAGTGTCTGTATTCAGACAGACTGGGGAGTGAGTGGAGGGGGTGTATGTATTTAGACAGACTGGGGAGTGAGTCGAGGGGGTGTCTGTATTCAGACAAACTGCGGAGTGAGTGGGGGGGGGTGTCGGTGTTCAGACAGACTGGGGAGTGAGTCGAGGGGGTGTATGTATTTAGACAGACTGGGGAGGGAGTGGAGAGGGTTGTCAGGGTATTCAGACAGACTGCGGACTGAGTGGAGGAGGGTGTCGGTGTTCAGACAGACTGGGGAGTGAGTAGAGGGGGTGTCTGTATTCTGACAGACTGGGGCATGATTGGAGGGGGTGTCCGTATTCAGACAGACTGGGGAGTGAATGGAGGGGGGTGTCCGTATTCAGACAGACTGGGGAGTGAGTGGAGGGGGTGTATGTATTCAGACAGACTGGGGAGTGAGTCGAGGGGGTGTATGTATTTAGACAGACTGCGGACTGAGTGGAGGAGGGTGTCGGTATTCAGACGGACTGGGTAGTGAGGGAGAGGGGACTCGGTATTCAGGCAGACTGGGGAGTGAGTCGATGCGGGTGTCGGTATTCAGAAAGACTGGGCAGTGAGTGGAGGGTGGTGTCGGTATTCATTCGGACTGGGGAGTGGGTGGAGAGGGAGTCGGTATTCACACAAACTGGGGAGGGAGTGGAGGGGGTGTCGGTGTTCAGACAGACTGGGGAGTGAGTGGAGGGAGTGTCTGTATTCAGACAAACTGGGGAGTGAGTGGAGGGGGGTGTCGGTGTTCAGACAGACTGGGGAGTGAGTGGAGGGGGTGTCTGTATTCAGACAGACTGGGGAGTGAGTGGAGGGGGTTTGTCAAGGTCTTCAGACACACTGCGGACTGAGTGGAGGGGTGTGTCAGTATTCAGACAGAGTCGGGAGTGAGTGGAGTTGGGTGTCAGTATATTCAGACAGACTGGGGAGTGAGTGGAGGGGGTTGTCAGGGTATTCAGACAGACTGCGGACTGAGTGGAGGAGGGTGCCGGTATTCAGACAGACTGGGGAGTGAGTAGAGGAGGGTGCCGGTATTCAGACAGACTGGGGAGTGAGTAGAGGAGGGTGCCGGTATTCAGACAGACTGGGGAGTGAGTAGAGGACCGTGTCGTATTCAGACAAACTGGGGAGTCAGTGGAGTGGGTTGTCAGTATTCTGACAGAGTGGGGAGTGAGGGAGAGGGGACTCGGTATTCAGACAGAGTGGGGAGTGAGTCAGTGGGGTGTCGGTATTCAGACAGAGTGAGGAGTGAGTGGAAGAGGGTGTGGGTATTCAAACAGACTGGGGCATGATTGGAGGGGGTGTCTGTATTCAGACAGACTGGGGAGTGAATGGAGAGTGTGTATGTATTCAGACAGACTGGGGAGTGAGCGGAGGGGGTGTATGTATTTAGACAGACTGGGGAGGGAGTGGAGGGTGTGTATGTATTCAAACAGACTGGGGAGTGAGCGGAGGGGGTGTATGTATTTAGACAGACTGGGGAGGGAGTGGAGGGTGTGTATGTATTCAAACAGACTGGGGAGTGAGCGGAGGGGGTGTCTGTATTCAGACAGACTGGGGAGTGAATGGAGAGTGTGTATGTATTCAAACAGACTGGGGAGTGAGCGGAGGGTGTGTATGTATTCAAACAGACTGGGGAGTGAGCGGAGGGGATGTCTGTATTCAGACAGACTGGGGAGTGAATGGAGAGTGTGTATGTATTCAAACAGACTGGGGAGTGAGCGGAGGGTGTGTATGTATTCAAACAGACTGGGGAGTGAGCGGAGGGGGTGTATGTATTTAGACAGACTGGGGAGTGAGTGGAAGGGGTTGTCAGGGTATTCAGACAGACTGCGGACTGAGTGGAGGAGGGTGCCGGTATTCAGACAGACTGGGGAGTGAGTAGAGGACCGTGTCGTATTCAGACAGACTGGGGAGTGAGTAGAGGAGGGTGCCGGTATTCAGACAGACTGGGGAGTGAGTAGAGGACCGTGTCGTATTCAGACAGACTGGGGAGTCAGTGGAGTGGGTTGTCAGTATTCAGACAGACTGGGGAGTGAGTAGAGGACCGTGTCGTATTCAGACAAACTGGGGAGTCAGTGGAGTGAGTTGTCAGTATTCTGACAGAGTGGGGAGTGAGGGAGAGGGGACTCGGTATTCAGGCAGACGGGGGAGTGAGTCAGTGGGGTGTCGGTATTCAGACAGAGTGAGGAGTGAGTGGAAGAGGGTGTGGGTATTCAAACAGACTGGGGCATGATTGGAGGGGGTGTCTGTATTCAGACAGACTGGGGAGTGAATGGAGAGTGTGTATGGTTTTCAGACAGACTGGGGTGTGAGTGGAGGGGGGAGTCAGGGTATTCAGATAGAATGGCGACTGAGTGGAGCAGGGTATCGATATTCAGACAGACTGGGAAGAGAGTGGAGGGGGTTGTCGGTATTCAGACAGAGTGGGGAGTGAGTCAGGGGGTGTCTGCATTCAGACAGACTGAGGAGTGAGTGGAAGAGGGTGTGGGCATGATTGGAGGGGGTTGTCAGGGTATTCAGACAGACTGCGTACTGAGTGGAGGAGGGTGCCGGTATTTTGACAGACTGGGGAGTGAGTAGAGGACCGTGTCGTAATCAGACAGACTGGGGAGTCAGTGGAGTGGGTTGTCGGTATTCAGACAGACTAGGGAGTTAGTGGAGGCGTGTGTCTGTATTCAGACAGACTGGGGTGTGAGTGGAGGGGGTGTCTGTATTCAGACAGACTGGAGAGTGGGTGGAGAGGGAGTCGGTATTCAGACAGACTGGGGAGTGAGTCGAGGGGGTGTCCGTATTCAGACAGACTGGGCAGTGAGTGGAGGGGGTTTGTCAGGGTCTTCAGACACACTGCGGACTGAGTGGAGGGGTGTGTTGTTATTCAGACAGACTGGGGAGTGAGTCGAGGGGGTGTCCGTATTCAGACAGACTGGGGAGGGAGTGGTGGAGGGTGCCGGTATTCAGACAGACTGGGGAGTGAGTGGATGGGGTTGTCAGGGTATTCAGACAGACTGCGTACTGAGTGGAGGAGGGTGCCGGTATTCAGACAGACTGGGGAGTGAGTAGAGGACCGTGTCGTATTCAGACAGACTGGGGAGTCAGTGGAGCGGGTTGTCAGTATTCTGACAGAGTGGGGAGAGAGTGGAGGGTGTTGTCGGTATTCAGACAGACTGGGGAGTGAGGGAGAGGGGACTCAGTATTCAGGCAGACGGGGGAGTGAGTCGAGGCGGGTGTCGGTATTCAGACAGAGTGAGGAGTGAGTGGAAGAGGGTGTGGGTATTCAAACAGACTGGGGCATGATTGGAGGGGGTGTCTGTATTCAGACACACTGGGGAGTGAATGGAGGGTGTGTATGTATTCAAACAGACTGGGGAGGGAGTGGAGGGGGTTGTCAGGGTATTCAGACAGACTGCGGACTGAGTGGAGGAGGGTGTCGGTATTCAGTCAGACTGGGGAGTGAGTGGAGAGGGTGTCTGTATTCAGACAGACTGGGGTGTGAGTGGAGGAGGGTGCCGGTATTCAGTCAGACTGGGGAGGGAGTGGAGGAGGGTGCCGGTATTCAGACAGACTGGGGAGTGAGTAGAGGACCGTGTCGTATTCAGACAGACTGGGGAGTCAGTGGAGTGGGTTGTCAGTATTCTGACAGAGTGGGGAGTGAGGGAGAGGGGACTCGGTATTCAGGCAGACGGGGGAGTGAGTCAGTGGGGTGTCGGTATTCAGACAGAGTGAGGAGTGAGTGGAAGAGGGTGTGGGTATTCAAACAGACTGGGGCATGATTGGAGCGGGTGTCTGTATTCAGACAGACTGTGGAGTGAATGGAGAGTGTGTATGTATTCAAACAGACTGGGGAGTGAGCGGAGGGGGTGTATGTATTTAGACAGACTGGGGAGGGAGTGGAGGGGGTGTCTGTATTCAGACAGACTGGGGAGTGAGCGGAGGGGGTGTATGTATTTAGACAGACTGGGGAGTGAATGGAGTGTGTGTATGTATTCAAACAGACTGGAGAGTGAGCGGAGGGGGTGTATGTATTGAGACAGACTGGGGAGTGAATGGAGGGTGTGTATGTATTCAAACAGACTTGGGAGTGAGCGGAGGGGGTGTATGTATTTAGACAGACGGGAGGGAGTGGAGGGTGCGTATGTATTCAAACAGACTGGGGAGTGAGCGGAGGGGGTGTATGTATTTAGACAGACTGGGGAGGGAGTGGAGGGGGTGTCTGTATTCAGACAGACTGGGGAGTGAGCGGAGGGGGTGTATGTATTTAGACAGACTGGGGAGTGAATGGAGTGTGTGTATGTATTCAAACAGACTGGAGAGTGAGCGGAGGGGGTGTATGTATTGAGACAGACTGGAGAGTGGGTGGAGAGGGAGTCGGTATTCAGACCAACTGGGGAGGGAGTGGAGGGAGTGTCTGTATTCAGACAGATGGGGAGTGAGTGGAGAGGGTTTGTCAGGGTCTTCAGACACACTGCGGACTGAGTGGAGGGGTGTGTTGTTATTCAGACAGACTGGGGAGTGAGTCGAGGGGGTGTCCGTATTCAGACAGACTGGGCAGTGAGTGGAGGGGTGTGTCGTTATTCAGACAGACTGGGGAGGGAGTGGTGGAGGGTGCCGGTATTCAGACAGACTGGGGAGTGAGTGGAGGGGGTTGTCAGAGTATTCAGACAGACTGCGTACTGAGTGGAGGAGGGTGCCGGTATTCAGACAGACTGGGGAGTGAGTAGAGGACCGTGTCGTATTCAGACAGACTGGGGAGTCAGTGGAGCGGGTTGTCAGTATTCTGACAGAGTGGGGAGAGAGTGGAGGGTGTTGTCGGTATTCAGACAGACTGGGGAGTGAGGGAGAGGGGACTCAGTATTCAGGCAGACGGGGGAGTGAGTCGAGGCGGGTGTCGGTATTCAGACAGAGTGAGGAGTGAGTGGAAGAGGGTGTGGGTATTCAAACAGACTGGGGCATGATTGGAGGGGGTGTCTGTATTCAGACACACTGGGGAGTGAATGGAGGGTGTGTATGTATTCAAACAGACTGGGGAGGGAGTGGAGGGGGTTGTCAGGGTATTCAGACAGACTGCGGACTGAGTGGAGGAGGGTGTCGGTATTCAGTCAGACTGGGGAGTGAGTGGAGAGGGTGTCTGTATTCAGACAGACTGGGGTGTGAGTGGAGGAGGGTGCCGGTATTCAGTCAGACTGGGGAGGGAGTGGAGGAGGGTGCCGGTATTCAGACAGACTGGGGAGTGAGTAGAGGACCGTGTCGTATTCAGACAGACTGGGGAGTCAGTGGAGTGGGTTGTCAGTATTCTGACAGAGTGGGGAGTGAGGGAGAGGGGACTCGGTATTCAGGCAGACGGGGGAGTGAGTCAGTGGGGTGTCGGTATTCAGACAGAGTGAGGAGTGAGTGGAAGAGGGTGTGGGTATTCAAACAGACTGGGGCATGATTGGAGCGGGTGTCTGTATTCAGACAGACTGTGGAGTGAATGGAGAGTGTGTATGTATTCAAACAGACTGGGGAGTGAGCGGAGGGAGTGTATGTATTTAGACAGACTGGGGAGGGAGTGGAGGGGGTGTCTGTATTCAGACAGACTGGGGAGTGAGCGGAGGGGGTGTATGTATTTAGACAGACTGGGGAGTGAATGGAGTGTGTGTATGTATTCAAACAGACTGGAGAGTGAGCGGAGGGGGTGTATGTATTGAGACAGACTGGGGAGTGAATGGAGGGTGTGTATGTATTCAAACAGACTTGGGAGTGAGCGGAGGGGGTGTATGTATTTAGACAGACGGGAGGGAGTGGAGGGTGCGTATGTATTCAAACAGACTGGGGAGTGAGCGGAGGGGGTGTATGTATTGAGACAGACTGGGGAGTGAATGGAGGGTGTGTATGTATTCAAACAGACTGGGGAGTGAGCGGAGGGGGTGTATGTATTTAGACAGACTGGGGAGTGAGCAGAGGGGGTGTATGTATTTAGACAGACTGGGGAGGGAGTGGAGGGGGTTGTCAGGGTATTCAGACAGACAGTGGACTGGGTGGAGGAGGGTGCCGGTATTCAGACAGACTGGGGAGGGAGTGGAGGGGGTTGTCAGGGTATTCAGACAGACTGGGGAGTGAATGGAGGAGGGTGTCTGTATTCAGACAGACTGGGGAGGGAGAGGAGGGGGTGTATGTATTAACACAGACTGGGGAGTGAGTGGAAAATGGTATCCATATTCAGACAGACTGGGGAGTTAGTGGAGGGGGTGTATGGATTCAGACAGTCTGGGGAGTGAGTGGAGGGGGTTTGTCAGGGTATTCAGATACACTGCCGACTGAGTGGAGGGGGGTGTCGTATTCAGACAGACTGGAGAGTGAGTAGAGGGCGGAGTTGTATACAAACAGACAGGGTAGTGAGTGGAGTGGGTTTTCGGTTATCAGACAGAGTGGGCAGTAAGTAGAGGGGGAGGTCGGTATTCAGACAGACTGGGCAGAGAGTGGAGGGGGTTGTCGGTATTCAGACAGAGTGGGGAGTGAGTCAGGGGGTGTCTGCATTCAGACAGACTGGGGAGGGAGTGGAGGAGGGTGCCGGTATTCAGACAGACTGGGGAGTGAGTCAGGGGGTGTCTGCATTCAGATAGACTGGGGGGGGAGTGGAGGGGGTGTCCGTATTCAGACAGACTGGGGAGTGAGTGGAGGGGGTGTATGTATTTAGACAGACTGGGGAGTGAGTGGAGGGGGTGTATGTATTTAGACAGACTGGGGAGGGAGTGGAGAGGGTTGTCAGGGTATTCAGACAGACTGCGGACTGAGTGGAGGAGGGTGTCGGTATTCAGACGGACTGGGTAGTGAGGGAGAGGGGACTCGGTATTCAGGCAGACTGGGGAGTGAGTCGATGCGGGTGTTAGTATTCAGGCAGACTGGGGAGGGAGTGGAGGGTGGTGTCGGTATTCATTCGGACTGGGGAGTGAGCGAGGGGTGTGTCGTATTCAGACAGACTGGGGAATGAGTGGAGTGGGAGTCGGTATTCAGACAGACTGGGGGGTGAGTGGAGGAGGGTGCCGGTATTCAGACAGACTGGGGGGTGAGTGGAGCGGGTGTCTGTATTCAGACAGACTGGGGAGTGAGTGGAGGAGTGAGTAGGTACTAGGTTAGACTGTGCAGTGAGTGGAGGGGTATGTCGGTATTTGGACAAACTGGGAAGTTAGTGGAGCGGGTGTCTGTATTCAGACAGACTGGGGAGTGAGTGCAGGGTGGTCTCGGTATTCAGGGAGACTGGGGAGTGAGTGCAGTGGGGAGTCGGTATTCAGACAGACTGGGGAGTGAGTGGAGGAGGGTGCCGGTATTCAGACAGACTGGGTAGTGAGGGAGAGGGGACTCGGTATTTGGGTAGACTGGGGAGTGAGTCGAGGCGGGTGTCAGGGTCTTCAGACACACTGCGGACTGAGTGGAGGGGTGTGTCATTATTCAGACAAACTGGGGAGTGAGTCAGGGGGTGTCTGCATTCAGACAGACTGGGGAGGGAGTGGAGGGGGTGTCCGTATTCAGACAGACTGGGGAGTGAGTGGAGGGGGTGTATGTATTTAGACAGACTGGGGAGGGAGTGGAGAGGGTTGTCAGGGTATTCAGACAGACTGCGGACTGAGTGGAGGAGGGTGTCGGTATTCAGACGGACTGGGTAGTGAGGGAGAGGGGACTCGGTATTCAGGCAGACTGGGGAGTGAGTGGAGTGGGAGTCGGTATTCAGACAGACTGGGGGATGAGTGGAGTGGGAGTCGGTATTCAGACAGACTGGGGGATGAGTGGAGGGGGTGTCTGTATTCAGACAGACTGGGGAGGGAGTGGAGGAGGGTGCCAGTATTCAGACAGACTGGGGAGTGAGTGGAGGAGTGAGTAGGTACTAGGTTAGACTGTGCAGTGAGTGGAGGGGTATGTCGGTATTTGGACAAACTGGGAAGTTAGTGGAGCGGGTGTCTGTATTCAGAAAGACTGGGGAGTGAGTGCAGGGTGGTCTCGGTATTCAGGGAGACTGGGGAGTGAGTGCAGTGAGGAGTCGGTATTCAGACAGACTGGGGAGTGAGTGGAGGAGGGTATCAGTAATCAGTCAGACTGGGGAGTGAGTGGAGGGGTTGTCGGTATTCAGACAGAGTGGGGAGTGAGTGGAGGGGGTGTCTGTATTCAGACAGACTGGGGAGTGAGTGGAGGGTCGTTTCGGTATTCAGACAGACTTGGGAGTGAGTGGAGGGGGTGTCTGTATTCAGACAGACTGGGGAGTGAGTGGAGGGGGTGTCTGTATTCAAACAGACTGGGGAGTGAGTGGAGGGGTGTCTATGTTCAGACAGACTGGGGAGTGAGTGGGGGGTGTCTGTGTTCAGACAGACTGGGGAGTGAGTGGAGGGGTGTCTATGTTCAGACAGACTGGGGAGTGAGTGGGGGGTGTCTGTGTTCAGACAGACTGGGGAGTGAGTGCAGGAGTGAGTAGGTACTAGGTTAGACTGTGGAGTGAGTGGAGGGGTGTGTCGGTATTTGGACAAACTGGGGAGTGAGTGGAGGGGGTGTCTGTATTCAGACAGACTGGGGAGTGAGTGGAGGGGTGTCTGTGTTCAGACAGACTGGGGAGTGAGTGGAGGGGGTGTCTGTATTCAGACAGACTGGGGAGTGAGTGGAGAGGGAGTCGGTATTCAGACAGACTGGGGAGTGAGTGGAGGGGTGTCTGTGTTCAGACAGACTGGGGAGTGAGTGGAGGGGTGTCTGTGTTCAGACAGACTGGGGAGTGAGTGGAGGGGGTGTCTGTGTTCAGACAGACTGGGGAGTGAGTGGAGGGGGTGTCTGTGTTCAGACAGACTGGGGAGGGAGTGGAGGGGGTGTCTGTGTTCAGACAGACTGGGGAGTGAGTGGAGGGGGTGTCTGTGTTCAGACAGACTGGGGAGTGAGTGGAGGGGTGTCTGTGTTCAGACAGACTGCGGAGTGAGTGAAGGCTGGTTTCGGTATTCAGACAGACTGGGGAGTGAGTGGAGGGGTGTCTGTATTCAGACAGACTGGGGAGTGAGTGGAGTGGGGAGTCGGTATTCAGACAGACTGGGGAGTGAGTGGAGGGGTGTCTGTGTTCAGACAGACTGGGGAGTGAGTGGAGTGGGGAGTCGGTATTCAGACAGACTGGGGAGTGAGTGGAGGGGTGTCTGTATTCAGACAGACTGGGGAGTGAGTGGAGTGGGGAGTCGGTATTCAGACAGACTGGGGAGTGAGTGGGGGGTGTCTGTATTCAGACAGACTGGGGAGTGAGTGGAGGGGTGTCTGTGTTCAGACAGACTGGGGAGTGAGTGGAGTGGGGAGTCGGTATTCAGACAGACTGGGGAGTGAGTGGAGGGGTGTCTGTGTTCAGACAGACTGCGGAGTGAGTGGAGGGGGTGTCTGTATTCAGACAGACTGGGGAGTGAGTGGAGGGGGTGTCTGTATTCAGACAGACTGGGGAGTGAGTGGAGGGGTGTCTGTGTTCAGACAGACTGGGGAGTGAGTGGAGGGGTGTCTGTGTTCAGACAGACTGGGGAGTGAGTGGAGGGGTGTCTGTGTTCAGACAGACTGGGGAGTGAGTGGAGGGGTGTCTGTGTTCAGACAGAGTGGTGAGTGAGTGGAGGGGTGTCTGTATTCAGACAGACTGGGGACTGAGTGGAGGGGTGTCTGTGTTCAGACAGACTGCGGAGTGAGTGAAGGCTGGTTTCGGTATTCAGACAGACTGGGGACTGAGTGGAGGGGGTGTCTATGTTCAGACAGACTGGGGACTGAGTGGAGGGGTGTCTGTGTTCAGACAGACTGCGGAGTGAGTGAAGGCTGGTTTCGGTATTCAGACAGACTGCGGAGTGAGTGGAGGGGTGTCTGTGTTCAGACAGACTGCGGAGTGAGTGGGGGGTGTCTATGTTCAGACAGACTGGGGAGTGAGTGGAGGGTGGTCTCAGTATTCAGACAGACTGGGGAGTGAGTGGAGTGGGGTGTCTGTATTCAGACAGACTGGGGAGTGAGTGGAGGGGGTGTCTGTATTCAGACAGACTGGGGAGTGAGTAGAGGGGTGTCTGTGTTCAGACAGACTGGGGAGTGAGTGGAGGCTGGTTTCGGTATTCAGACAGACTGGGGAGTGAGTGGAGGGGGTGTCTGTATTCAGACAGACTGGGGAGTGAGTAGAGGGGTGTCTGTGTTCAGACAGACTGGGGAGTGAGTGGAGGCTGGTTTCGGTATTCAGACAGACTGTGCAGTGAGTGGAGGGGTATGTTGGTATTAGAACAAACTGGGGAGTTAGTGCAGCGGGTGTCTGTATTCAGACAGACTGGGGAGTGAGTGCAGGGTGGTCTCAGTATTCAGAGAGACTGGGGAGTGAGTGGAGGCTGGTTTCGGTATTCAGACAGACTGCGGAGTGAGTGCAGGGTGGTCTCAGTATTCAGACAGACTGTGCAGTGAGTGGAGGGGTGTGTCGGTATTTGGACAAGCTGGGGAGTTAGTGCAGCGGGTGTCTGTATTCAGACAGACTGGGGAGTGAGTGCAGGGTGGTCTCGGTATTCACAGAGACTGGGGAGTGAGTGGAGGGGGTGTCGGTATTCAGACGGACTGGGGAGTGAGTGGAGGGGGTGTCGGTATTCAGACAGACTGGGGGGTGAGTGGAGGGGGTGTCTGTATTCAGACAGACTGGGCGGTGAGTGGAGGGGGTGTCTGTATTCAGACAGACTGGGGGGTGAGTGGAGGGGGTGTCTGTATTCAGACAGACTGGGGAGTGAGTGGAGGAGTGAGTAGACTGGGACTTCACAGTCTAGGTTAGACTGTGAAGTGAATGGAGGGGTGTGTCGGTATTTGGAGAAACTGGGGAGTGAGTGGAGCGGGTGTCTGTATTCAGACAGACTGGGGAGTGAGTGGAGGGTGGTCTTGGTATTCAGACATACTGGGGAGTGAGTGGAGGGGGTTGTGGTTATTCAGACAGACTGGGGAGAGAGTGTAGTCGGGTGTCAGGTGTTACGTACCCCGTAACTGGGTTGCCAAACCAGCAGAAATGGATCACTCAGTTGGAGTCTGGAGTACTAGAACTAAGAAAGTTTTATTAAAGAAACAAGCAACACAGTAATCGAAAGGATAATAAATGCAACAATTCAACAATGATAACCACACATGTGCACAGAATTAAGATAACAGCATCAATCAAGCTCTATCGTTGTCTAGGGGTAAATGACCAATTTCAAAATGACTCAAAGTTCAGTTCGCAGTAATCGTTGCCATGGCGATGGACAAGGTGGGGGAAGAGAGACAGAGAGAACAACTCATCATTCAGCACAGCTTCACTCACAGACCAGCGAGATTGCTCACGAGCAACTTTTGGGCGGGTCCTTGGTGATGTCACCTGAGGTCACCGACTGTGACCCCTGCTCCAGATGCGGTCGATCCTCTGCAGTGAACCCGGCACCCAGGCAAGGGCGGACACACACCGGGTACCCGCTGATCGTACCTTTCCACCCTGTGCGTTGTCCGGTACTTCTCACCACTCGTGAGAGGCGCACCGCTTCCAGGGTCTCGTTACCTCGGGTGGCGTGTGTCTGTCTTAGCGAACCTGTCCCTTTTTATCCCCCTGCTGGGGTATCGCCTGTCCATCACTTCAAACAGTTCAGGGTTCAAAGGGGGGAGCCGCTCCAGACAGCTCTCCCTCCCACATCCCTTCATTACACATCTCCAGACGCTGCTCCATTGTTCCTTATCTCTCCTTCCCCTGAGGGCAGGTGGCAGACCAACTGCTGATGCCACCGATGCTAGCCCAGGCCAGCAAACATCTTAATTTTATGTCTATTCTCGTAACACAGGGTATTCGTTCAGACTGGGGAGTGAGTGGAGGTGGGAGTCGGTATGCAGATAGACTGGGGAGTGAGTGGCGGTGTGAGTAGGTACTAGGTTAGACTGTGGAGTGAGTGGAGGGGTGTGTCTGTATTCAGACAGACTGAGGAATGAGTGGAGGGTGGTCTCGGTATTCAGGGAGACTGGGGAGTGAGTGGAGGCGGTTGTGGGTATTCAGACAGACTGGGGAGTGAGTATAGCGGGCAGTGAGTGTAGCAGGGTGTCAGGGTATTCAGATAGACTGGGGAGTGAGTGGCGGTGTGAGTAGGTACTAGGTTAGACTGTGGAGTGAGTGGAGGGGTGTGTCTGTATTCAGACAGACTGAGGAATGAGTGGAGGGTGGTCTCGGTATTCAGGGAGACTGGGGAGTGAGTGGAGGCGGTTGTGGGTATTCAGACAGACTGGGGAGTGAGTATAGCGGGCAGTGAGTGTAGCAGGGTGTCAGGGTATTCAGATAGACTGGGGAGTGAGTGGAGGTGGGAGTCGGTATTCAGACAGACTGGGGAGTGAGTGGAGGGGGTTGTCTGTATTCAGACAGACTGGGGAGTGAGTGGAGGCGGTTGTGGGTATTCAGACAGACTGGGCAGTGAGTGTAGCGGGGTGTCAGGGTATTCAGATAGACTGGGGAGTGAGTGTAGGCGGTTCTAGTTATTCAGACAGACTGGGGAGAGAGTGTAGAGGGGTGTCAGGGTATTCAGACAGACTGGGGAGTGAGTGTAGGCAGTTCTGGTTATTCAGACAGACTGGGGAGTGAGTGTAGCGGGGTGTCAGGGTATTCAGACAAACTGGGGAGTGAGTGAGAGGGGGTGTTGGTATTCAGACTGACTTGGGAGTGAGTGGAGGGTGGTTTCGGTATTCAGACAGACTGGGGAGTGTGTGGAGGGCGATGTCTGTATTCAGACTGACTTGGGAGTGAGTGTAGTGGGGTGTCAGGGTATTCAGACAGACTGGGGAGTGAGTGGAGGGGGTGTCGGTATTCTGAGAGACTGGGGTGTGAGTGGAGGCGGGTGTTGGTATTCAGACAGACTGGGGAGTGAGTGTAGCGGGGTGTCTGTATTCAGACTGACTTGGGAGTGAGTGGAGGGTGGTTTCGGTATTCTGAGAGACTGGGGTGTGAGTGGAGGGCGATGTCTGTATTCAGACAGACTGGGGAGTGAGTGTAGTGGGGTGTCAGGGTATTCAGACAAACTGGGGAGTGAGTGAGAGGGGGTGTTGGTATTCAGACAGACTGGGGAGTGTGTGGAGGGTGATGTCTGTATTCAGAGAGACTGGGGAGTGTGTGGAGGGCGATGTCTGTATTCAGACTGACTTGGGAGTGAGTGGAGGGTGGTTTCGGTATTCTGAGAGACTGGGGTGTGAGTGGAGGCGGGTGTTGGTATTCAGTCAGACTGGAGAGTGGCTGTGGATATTCTGCTGGATCTGTGGCATTCGAATCTGGTTATCCAGGACTGTATGATCGGGCCAGGTATGAACTATGGTGCACTATCACAGGGGCAATGGACAACTCTGAACGAGGTTAGACGTGGATTCGGAGGCAGGGTTTGTAGGCCATTACTTCCTACAAAGTGAAACCTAACATGAGGAATGGCTGTGATGCTGCACTTCACGATGAGCTGTTCTCCTTTTGTGCTCGCTTTGAAAGGGAGAATAAAACTACAGCTCTGAGGTCCCTGCAGCACCCGGTGACCCTGAGATCTCTGTCTCAGATGCCAAAGTCAGATTGTCTTTCAAGAGGGTGAACCCCCGCAAGGTGACAGGTCCCGATGGTGTACCTGGCAGGGCTCTGAAAACTTGTGTCAACCACCTGGCAGGTGTGTTCAAAGACGTTTTCAGTTTCTCATTGCTGCAGTCAGAAGTTCCCACCTGCTTCAGAAGTGCATCAATGATACCAGTGCCGAAGTGGTGTTTGAACAACATTGTTGCACTCAGTGATGGGAAAACCAAGATTGAATGTGGACTTCAGGAAGGGGAAGTTGAGGGGACACACACCAGCTTCTCATCGAGAGATCACCAGTGAGCAGTTTCACGTTCCTGAGTGTCTACATCGCTGAAGATCTCTCCTGAGCCAAAAATATTGACACAATTACAAAGAAGGCATGACAGCAGCTATACTTCATTAGATGTTTGAGGACAATCGATATGTCTATAAAGGCTCTGGCAAATATCTACAGATGTACCATAAAAAGCATTCTAACTGGTTGCATCACTGTCTGTTGTGGCGGGGGGAAGTAAATGGATTAGAAAAAAAACTGCAGAAAGTTGTAAACTCAGCCAGATCCATCATGGGCACTAACCTCCCCAGTATTGAAGTTACCTGTAAAAGGCGATGAGTCAAAAAGTCAGCATCCATCATTAGGGACCCCCATCACCCAGGACACGCCTTCTTCTCACCCAGGAGGAGGTACAGGAGCCTGAAGACACACACTCAACATTTCAGGAACAGCTTCTTCCCCTCTGCCATCCGATTTCTGAATGGACAATGAAAACATTAACACTTTCTCAGTAATTTTCCCCCTCTCTTTCGACACTACTTACTTAATTTGTTTTTTAATATATACCACAAGACAACAAATTTCATGAAATACGCTAGTGATATTAAACCTGGTTCTGATTCTGCCTCACCTGCTGAGTTCCTCCAACATTTTGTGAGTGCTGCTTTGGATTTCCAGCATCTGCAGAATCTTGAGTCTATGATTTTCTTCCTCTTTTTCTTTCTCCATCTATCATCCCCCTCCCCTCCCGCACCTGGCGCAGCCTGCCCAACAGCCCACCTCAGTCCACCCATCACCACGGGCTCCTCCTCATCACTCCCCCTCTCCACTCTCAGTCCTGATGCAGTTTGGACTCGAATTGTCCACAACTCCATTCCCGCACAGAGGCAGTTCGACCCACTGCTCAACATCTCTCTGCTTGTGGTCACAGAACCCGTAATGCCCCTGTTCACTTATTATTTAGTAATAGAGAGATACAGTACAGAAACAGGTCCTTACTTCTTCGAAAGCAAAGTACAGCCCACCGTGACCACACATCATGATTGACAAGAAGATTCTGGATTGTATAAGGACACTGCAGTTCACACCATTTCTCCTCTAAATGCTGTGTGCTGCTTTGTGTCCAGCACACACTTGGGGTTATTCCCAGGGACGTCCCAATCACACACAGAACAGAAAATGCCTCTACAAGTGTGGCGAGGTGTTGTAGCAGGTAATGCTGCTGCACAGTCCCAGTGACCGGGGTTCGATCCTGAACTCCAGTTAAAGTCAAAGTCGGGTTTACTGTCATCTGCACAAGTACACGTGTGCACAGGTGCAATGAAAACCTGAGTTACAGCAACACAGGAATACTGCATTGGATAAGCAGCATTCACAAGAAAAACATGAACTAAACCTAAATTACACACAATTTTTATTGAATTAGACAAATTATACACAATTTTTACTGAATTAAACATAAATTACACAATTTTTATTGAATTAGACATAAATTATACACAATTTTTACTGAATTAAACATAAATTACACAATTTTTATTGAATTAGACATAAATTATACACATTTTTTGCCTAATCCAAAATAAATTATACAGTTTTTATTGAATTAAACATAAATTTTTGCCATTGGAACAAAAGACAACAAAGTTCACTTTATTTAAATGATAAGGATTAGCTCTATTTGTCACATGTATCCTTGCGGTGCCAGTATCACGAGCATTGTGCTGAGACTGTAGCAAGCCCACAACTTATTCACTCCAACTCCACGGAACAGGGAAGGAAACTGGCAGCCAAGGGGAAAAGGTAAAAACTCCAGGAACTGAACCCTGATCAGTGATCGCTGGCCCTGTACAGGAACCGTGCTAACCACTACGCTAACGTGCTGCCCCGCCTGCCAAGTGATCATAGGGTTTCTAGTGATTGGGGTTGGTTCAAGAACAGAGCGGTAGAAGGGTCATACCTGCTCCTGAGCCTGGTGGTGTGAGCCCTGAAGCTTTTATGCTGCCTGATGATGGCTGTGAGACGGCATGGAGCAGATGGGGGGGATCTTTGCTGATCGATGGTTGGTAGAACGTGCAACACTAGAACACACCCTATGGCCCCAGATGTTGTGTCAACCCTACTCCAAAATCAATCCAACCTTCCCTCCCACTTGGACTGCTTTTCTTTCATCTATGTGCCTAACCGAGAGTATCTCTACTGCCATGATGGAAGGGACAGGACGTGCTGCAGTTAGAGAGTGCTGTGAAGGGAGAAACTGAGTTAACATTTCCGATTTATTACTTTAATGACAGGAAGTTTGAATTGTTCCGTAAAGAAAGGTGTGACAGATTAGGTTTGCATCTGCTGTCACTTTTAAAAATGGAGATTTTTTTGAGCCTGTATGATTCTGAGGGTCCTTGACAGGATTGATGTGGGCAGGATGCTTCATCTCATACCATGAGAGGTAGGACCAGAACTCGGCCCCTGGCCCTTTGAGTCTGCTCGTGGCTGATCCATTTTCTCATCACCATCACCAGCAGCCAACCACAAAAAGCTCCTTTTAATCCCACTCTTTGTCTCCTGCCAATCAGCCACTGCTTTATCCATGCTAGAATCTTTCCTGTAATACCATGGGCTCGTAGCTCGTTAAGCAGCCTCATGTGCGGCACCTTCTCAAAGGCCTTCTGAAAATCCAAGTACACAATGTCAACCGATTCTCCTTTGTCTATCCTGCTTGTAATTTCTTCAAAAAATTCCAACAGATTTGTCAGACAAGGTTTTCCCATGCTGACTTAGGCCAATTTTATCATGTGCTTCCAAGTACCCCAAAACCACATCATTATCAATCAACTCCAGCACCTTTCCAATCACTGAGGTCAGGCTAACTGGCCTATAATTTCCTTTCTTCTGCTTCTCTCCCTCCTTGAAGTGTGGAATGACATTTGCAATATTTCAGCTCTCCAGAACCATTCCAGAATCTCGTGCTTCTTGGAAGATCATTACTAATGCCTCCACAATCTCTTCAGCCACCACTTTCAAAAACCATCGTCGAAGTGATTTATCTACCTTCAGACCTTTCAGTTTCCCAATCATCTTCTCCCTAGTAATGGCAACTTCACTCTCCTCTGCCCCGACACTTTTGAACTTCCACCATACTGCTAGTTAATGAAGACTGATGCAAAATACTTATTCAGTTCATCCACCATTTCATTGTCCCCCATTCCTACCATCATTTTCCAGTGGTCTGATTTCTCACCGGATCAAAGTAAGCTGCAGACTTTTGTAAATTAGTCGGCTCCATCATAGGCACTAGCCTCCATAGTATACAAGACATCTTCAAGCAGTGGTGCCTGAGGAAGGGAGCATCCATCACTGAGGACCCCCATCACCCGGCACATGCCCTCTTCACATTGTTTCCATCAGGAAGGAGGTACAGGAGCCTGAAGGCATACACTCAGTGATTCAAGAACAGCTTCTTCCCCTCTGCCATCGGATTTCTGAATGGACATTGAACTCATGAACACTACCTTACTACTTTTTTCATTTCCTATTTTTGCACGAGTTACTTAATTTAACTACAGTTTTTCTCTATATTTAGTTATCATGTATTGTATTGAACTGCTGCCACAAAGTTAACAAATTTCAGGACTCATGCTGGAGATAGTAAGCCTGATTCTGAAATACATTTGCCTCTCTTTCACTCTTTATATATCTGAAGAAACATTTGGTATCACCTTTAATATTATTGGCTAGCTTGCATTTGTATTCCATCTTTTCCCTCTTTATGACTTTTTAGTTGCTTTCTATCAGTTTATAAAAGTTTCCCAAACCTCTAACTTGCCACTATTTTTGCTCTATTATATGCCCCCTCCTTGGCATTTATGTTGGCTTTTTCCTTTGTCAGCCACGAATGTATCATCCTGCCTTTGGAGTACTTCCTGTTTGGGATGTATCTATCCTGCACCTCCCGAATTGTTCCCAGAAACACCAGATATTGCTGCTTTGTTGTCATCCCTGCTAGCATCCCCTTGCAATGAACTTGGAATCAAATACTGGGGGTCACTGTTTAAATGAGTGGCCACCCACATAATAACAAATATGATGCAATTTTGTTCTCTCAGAGGATCATTGGAACTCTTCCTCAAATGATGGTGGAGACGGTCTTTGAACATTTTTAAGGCTGAGGGATATAGACTGAGGGGAGTGAAAGTTAGTATGGACTGGCACGGATACGGAGCAGAGTTCACAATCAGATTAACTGTTGCAATATTAAATGGCAGAATGGATACATGGGGCCAAGTGTCCTATTCCAGTATGTCCAGGAAAATCCAGAAGAGACATGTTTATTAAAAATAAACTCTCAAACCTGAGAAAGGAACACTAAAATTACAGAATGGGTTGAGCCAGCAAGGATGAGAAGTGAATTGATAGAGGTATTGATAATGTGGATAGCCAGAGACAGTCCCAGGCTAGAAATACTAGGGGTTATAATATTGGAGGAAAGCATGGGGGGGCGGATTTCAGAAAATGGTGAAGGTGTGGAATGCCCTACCTGGATGTTAGTAGAGGCAGACACATTGGGGACATTTTAAAATCTCTCAGGTAGGCACATGGGTGGTTGAAAAAGTGGAGGGCTACTTGGGAGGGAAAGGTAGATTGATTTTAAGAGTAGGGTAAAAGATCAGGAGTCTTGACGGGCCTATACTGTGGTGTAGAATTCCAGTCTAAAATAAGAATGAACTCCTGAGACCCAGAAAATAAACATGGGAATTCAGGAAAATAAACACAACAGACAAAAAATAAAAGGTGGAAAATTGGACACGATGTTCACACATCCCATGCCAGGAATTCTGTCGGAGTTAGGGGATCAAAACAATCGGGAAATGTCCAGCCTGAAAGTTTGAGCGAAGTTGAGAATTTGCAGCCCAGGGACAGGCGGGGGTACTGTGGCACTCGCTGCCGTGCGCTGAAACAGCTGCACTGCAGGCACTGCGAAGCGCCTGCCCGTGTTATCCCTGCCGAGAGCAGAGCCCTCGCGTTCCCCGGATGGGTCCTGACAAAGTGCCAACAGAAGAGGGACTTGTCTTTGAAGGCGGAGTGATCAGCCACTTTGCGTGAAGGACCCAACCACCTTTGTTTCCAAATATGTAGCGCTCCTCGTCCCTTGATTATCTTTGTTCTGTTCATTGATGTTTTTGCTCCTTTAACCTGTTCCAAAGGGCTCATTCCTGGCCAGGGGGGTTGCACGAGGTATAATGCATTGACAGCGGCATAACTGGCCGTGTTTCCAACTATTTCTCACGGTGTATTCGTCAAGTTACTGCTTGTCCCCCAGATCTGACCTCACCTCTATTGGTGACGTCTCCATCAAGGAAATCTGCAGGATTACGATTAACCCTTTGCACTCCAGGCACACCCCGGATTTAAAGCTGTACCCCGCCGCTCTCCGAGATGAGTATGAAAGTTCCAGACGTGCTCCTGCTCTTCACAACTTTGAGGCAAAGACGCTCCTTTGTTTTAATTTTACCCCAAGCCCGTGGAATTCTGCTTAGTTATCTCCCAAATATGCGTCCAGTACACGGCAGCTCGCCCTTCCAGCTGTCGGGTTGCAACCAGGCAAAGTGTTCACTGTGTTTCATGGGAAATTGGACTTCATTGACTGATATTAAGGGTGATATTCTAAAATATTAAATTTGGGGCATCACAGCCCAATGCCATTAGGATTTGGGATGTGAGCTCTCCATGTTGATTATCAGAGATTGTATCCCTACTGGTGTGTGTGGGATCAATCTGATGGATTCTGTAGGCATTACCCTTCTTGAATGGGAATTTGGGTTTTTGGCCCACTCCGATGACTATTGGATGTTATCCATCTCCTGTGAGTATCGGGGTTGTTAGCTCTCTGGTATGTACTGAGTCCAATGGACGTTGGAGATGTTACCCTCTTGATGGGTATGAGGGATTATAAATATTAGGTAGGCACTGGAGATTATAGCCCAGTCTCTTGAAAAAAAAATGTAGCAAAGAAACTCAAGAGCAGATCACCTCACACTCCCCCATGACCTATACTTTGGTCCATACATTTAGCTGAGAATCATAGAGAAATACAGGCCATTCTTCTCATTGAGTCTGCACCAACCTTCAACTTTGAACTGTTGAATTCATTGGTGTTTTGTTTCATCCTGTCATTGACTTCTCTCAGTGGGTAATGGGTCTTTCTTTCTCAATGGCCAATGAGGTCTTTCTTTTCAATGGCCAATGGGTCTTTCTTTCTCAATGGCCAATGAAGTCTTTCTTTTCAATGGCCAATGGGTCTTTCTTTCTCAATGGCCAATGAAGTCTTTCTTTCTCAATGGCCAATGAGGTCTTTCTTTTCAATGGCCAATGGGTCTTTCTTTCTCAATGGCCAATGAAGTCTTTCTTTTCAATGGCCAATGGGTCTTTCTTTCTCAATGGCCAATGAAGTCTTTCTGTCTCAATGGTCAATGGGGTCTTTCTTTCTCAATAGCCAATAGGGTCTTTCTTTGTCAATGGCCAATGGGGTCATTCTTTCTCAATGGCCAATGGGCTCTTTCTTTCTCAATGGTCAATGAGGTCTTTCTTTCTTTTTAGAATGTATGTCTAGTGCACATTCTGGAGCAGAGGGTGGCGGTAATGCACCATTAAGCTGGATGCCAACCGCCGTAAAACAAGATACAGACAGACAGTCTTTCTTTCTTTCTCAATGGAATGCATCCCTTTTCTTATAACATTATATTTTTTTAAATTCTGTCACTGTTTAGGTCCTGTCATCCAAGATTGCAATCTATCAAACCATCTTTCCCCATTACCTCTATTTAAACCTAGGACTCTGGTTTTGAATTTAAATTCGTCACATAAACAGAATGTGAAATTTCATCAAGTTATAGTCAATTTTCCTAGAACCTTTACTGACATAAAAACTAAAACAGCCTGAATGAAATCAAAATCTGCAGATGCTGGAAATCTGAAATAAAAACAGAAGACACTAGAAACATTCGCCAGGTCAAGCAGCATCTGTGGTGAGAGGAACAGATTTAATGTTTCGAGTCAAACTTAGGCCTGTCCCTATAAACTAAAAAAGAGGGAAACCAAGCTGCTTTTAAGTTGCAGAAAGAGAGAGTCAGTGTGTGTATGTGTATGTGTGTTTGTGTGTGCGTGTGTGTGCATGTGTTTGTGTGTGAGTGTGTCTGCATGCATCCATGTGTGCATGTGTTTGAGGTGGGGTGATGAAAATGGTAAATAATGGGGCCAGGATTAGTGTGGGAGTAAATCATCCAAATGATAGATTAATGAGGGATGTTAGAGAGAGAAAGAGAGTCAGGAACAGGGACAGAAAGATGAAGAGAGAGGCAGAGATAGAGACAAAGTCAGAGACAGAGAGAGAGAAGGAGACAGATCGAGAGAGATGGAGATAGAGTCAGAGACAGAGAGAGAGACAGAGAGGCAGAGACAAACTCAGAGAGAGAGGTGGAGACAGAGAGAGATCGACAGAAAGAGCCAGAAACAGGGACAGAGACAGAGAGAGAGAAAGAGAGAGGAGATGGAGACAGACAGATGGAGATAGAGTCAGAGACATGGACAGAGAGAGAGAAAGACAGAGACAAAATCAAAGACAGAAACAAAGATAGAGGGAGAGACAGGGACAGAGAGAGAGACAGACAGAAACAGGGACAGGGACAGAGACAAAGTCAGAGACAGAGAGAGAGAGAGACAGGGACAGGGAAATACCAAGGGATATGGAGTAACAAACAAAAGCTGGGAAATACCAGTCAGAGCTGTTACAAAGAACTGAAATCAAGACACCCAGCAGCGTCCGTGGGCATAGGCAAACTGAGGTAAGATTAAGGTGGATAATTTTACAGCAGAACTGTCCAGTGCTCAAACAAACAGATAAAGTGAGCAGTCTGAGATTATTAAATCCCAATGTGCCCAGATAGACAGACATGCTCGAGCTAATGTTGGCCTTCTTTGGAAGTATACAGGAGGTCACAGACAGATAGGTGAGAGAGAGGTAAACACGGGGAATTCTGCAGATGCTGGAAATTCAAGCAATACACATCAAAGTTGCTGGTGAACGCAGCAGGCCAGGCAGCATCTCTAGGAAGAGGTACAGTCGACGTTTTGGGCCGAGACCCTGGGTCAGGACTAACTGAAGGAAGAGTTAGTAAGAGATTTGAAAGTGGGAGGGGGAGGGGGAGATCCAAAATGATAGGAGAAGACAGGAGGGGGAGGGATAGAGCCGAGAGCTGGACAGGTGATAGGCAAAAGGGATATGAGAGGATCATGGGACAGGAGGCCCAGGGAGAAGGAAAAGGGGGAGGGGGGAAAAAACCCCAGAGGATGGGCAAGGGGTATAGTCAGAGGGACAGAGGGAGAAAAAGGAGAGTGAGAGAAAGAATGTGTGTATATAAATAAATAACGGATGGAGTAAGAGGGGGAGATGGGGCATTAGGGGAAGTTAGAGAAGTCAATGTTCATGCCATCAGGTTGGAGGCTACCCAGACGGAATATAAGGTGTTGTTCTTGCAACCTGAGTGTGGCTTCATCTTTACAGTAGAGGAGGCCGTGGATAGACCTGTCAGAATGGGAATGGGACGTGGAATTAAAACGTGTGGCCACTGGGAGATCCTGCTTTCTCTGGCGGACAGAGCGTAGATGTTCAGCAAAGCGGTCTCCCAGTCTGCGTCGGGTCTCGCCAATATATAGAAGGCCACATCGGGAGCACCGGACGCAGTATATCACCCCAGCCGACTCACAGGTGAAGTGTCGCCTCACCTGGAAGGACTGGAAGAGACTGAGAGGAGGAAGTTAAATTGCCTGCTCTCCTGACGGATCCATGGGGATAATCACCCACTCCTATGAGTTCTGGGGTTGATAGCCTAGTCTAATGTCTGACGGACAGTCCAGTTTGATGGATACAGGGGCCCATCCAGAATAATTGATTCTGGAATGATAATCATTCTGATAAACAGTGAAAATAATGATTTCATTGACAGATTTTGGTATGCTTGGCTGAGCTGACAGATACGGAGAAATAACTTGGTCTGAAGATATGAGCAATGGTAGCCCAGTGTGATGGACAAATGGTGGACAGTTCTTTCTGAGAGACTCTGCAGAAACTTGCCTTTGGATTTTTAGGCCATAAGGCATAGGAGCAGAACTAGACCACTCAGCCCATCGAGTCTGCTCCGCCATTCCATCATGACTGTTCCCGGATCCCACACAGCCCCATACACCTGCCTTCCCGCCGATCCCAGATCCCACACAGCCCCATACACCTGCCTTCCCGCCGATCCCAGATCCCACACAGCCCCATACACCTGCCTTCCCGCCGATCCCAGATCCCACACAGCCCCATACACCTGCCTTCCCGCCGATCCCAGATCCCACACAGCCCCATACACCTGCCTTCCCGCCGATCCCAGATCCCACACAGCCCCATACACCTGCCTTCCCGCCGATCCCAGATCCCACACAGCCCCATACACCTGCCTTCCCGCCGATCCCAGATCCCACACAGCCCCATACACCTGCCTTCCCGCCGATCCCAGATCCCACACAGCCCCATACGCCTGCCTTCCCGCCGATCCCAGATCCCACACAACCCCATACGCCTGCCTTCCTGCTGTATCCTTGGATGCTCTGTTTAATTTACTGCCATGTCTCTTCCAGTTTGAGGAAATTTTACTCTCCTCTCTTTGTTTCTTTTACCTTGTTCTGCTTTTCTGTTTTCCCCTTTCCACTTTGATCAAGTGTCTGATAAACTCTCTTTCACAGCAGCCTCACCTCCTCTCTTTCCACAATGAGTATCGATAGTCTTGTGTTACTCCACACAGATTCTGACTGAATTTCCATTGCCCAGAACTTGATTCACCCAAAAGTACAGATATTTACAGTGCTGTGCAAAAGTCCTAGGCATATATATAAAACTAGGTGCCTAAGACTTTACACAGTGCTGTATGGAGCAGAGAGCAAGTTTGTAAATCTGGTGGCAGCATGGATGTTGGGCATGGCGAGGGTGGAGTGCCACAGGAGGGGCATTGGACAAGTGGCAGAGAAGGAGTGCCAGGGGCAGTGGGTGGCACGGGTGAACACATACCCAGCCCTGAGTCGCCAGGCAAGGGCATTTGATTCCAAACAATTGGTTTATTCATCATAATCATAGTCATAGTCATACTTTATTGATCCCGGGGGAAATTGGTTTTCGTTACAGTTGCACCATAAATAATTAAATAGTAATAAAACCATAAATAGTTAAATAGTAATATGTAAGTTATGCCAAGAAATAAGTCCAGGACCAGCCTATTGGCTCAGGGTGTCTGACCCTCCAAGGGAGGCGCTGTAAAGTTTGATGGCCACAGGCAGGAATGACTTCCTATGACGCTCTGTGTTGCATCTTGGTGGAATGAGTCTCTGGCTGAATGTACTCCTGTGCCCACCCAGTACATTATGTAGTGGATGGGAGACATTGTCCAAGATGGCATGCAATTTGGACAGCATCCTCTTTTCAGACACCACCATCAGAGAGTCCAGTTCCATCCCTACAACATCACTGGCCTTATGAATGAGTTTGTTGATTCTGTTGGTGTCTGCTACCCTCAGCCTGCTGCCCCAGCACACAACAGCAAACATGATTGCACTGGCCACCACAGACTCGTAGAACATCCTCAGCATCGTCCGGCAGATGTTAAAGGACCTCAGTCTCCTCAGGAAATAGAGACGGCTCTGACCCTTCTTGTCGACAGCCTCAGTGTTCTTTGACCAGTCCAGTTTATTGTCAATTCATATCCTCAGGTATTTGTAATCCTCCACCATGTCCACACTGACCCCCTGGATGGAAACAGGGGTCACCGGTACCTTAGCTCTCCTCAGGTCTACCACCAGCTCCTTGGTCTTTTTCACATTAAGCTGCAGATAATTCTGCTCACACCATATGACATATGACAAAGTTTCCTACCGTAGCCCTGTACTCAGCCTCATCTCCCTTGCTGATGCATCCAACTATGGCAGAGTCATCCGAAAACTTCTGAAGATGACAAGACTCTGTGCAGTAGTTGAAGTCCGAGGTGTAAATGGTGAAGAGAAAGGGAGACAAGACAGTCCCCTGTGGAGCCCCAGTGCTGCTGATCACTCTGTCGGACCCACAGTGTTGCAAGCACACGTACTGTGGTCTGCCAGTCAGGTAATCAAGAATCCATGACACCAGGGAAGTAACCACCTGCATCGCTGTCAGCTTCTCCCCCAGCAGAGCAGGGCGGATTACAGTATATGTGTCTCTGGTCCTTCCTGCTCTCTCTCCTCTCCCTTTCCCTTTTTCCAACCGTAGTTCCCCTCTCCCTGACCTTTCCCTCTGAGACCCATATCAGAATCAGATTTTATCAACACTCACAAATGTCACTATTTTTTTTTGCAGTGGCAATACAAGGCAACACAAAAAAATACTACAGTACTGTGCAGAGGTCTCGGGCTGCCTAGCTATCTACATGTATATATATGTAGCCTTTTGCACAGTACTGTCGATATCTTCAAGATAGTTTTTTTGAATTGCTGCCCTGACCTGCCCTGACATTGTCATTCAACATTACATACATACACTCCTCAATTTTCATTTCAGCAGCACGTTCAGCAAACTTTTCTAGTCCATGGGTCCACTGTCATAACCCTCCAATGAATTTTAACAGATTTTTTTCACTTCTTTTCAGGTGTCAAGCCCACAAATTTCATCTGAGTTTCAATACTTCACCAGATCAATAAATAATCTACTCAGTAGGTCAGTGCTATCAGTGGGATGAAAGGAATTGTCAATATTTCAGATTGAAACCTTACATCAGGTCTGAGAGTGGAGAAGGACAGGAAGCAGTAATAAATATTTCAAGTACAAGTTCGGGTTTATTGTCATTCAACCAGACACATGTACACAAAATGAAACATTGTTCCTCTGGGGCCAGGGTGCAAAGCGTGGAGATTGAGTCTCACAAGGCACATCGAGTTAGTATCCAGCACAGAGTCACAAAATAATATTAACACGAGTCTCTGAGTGACACGGGCCAAAGACTGACAGGGTGACAGAAAGTGTGAGGGACATGATTACGTCAGATAGCAGAATGTTATTGCATCGTTCTAATAAAACAAGCAGCTGTATACATCTGTGAAACAACAGCAACAAAAGACGAAAAGGGTATTCAGACAGACTGGGGAGTGAGTGGAGGGGGGAGTCAGGGTATTCAAACAGACTGGGGAGTGAGTGGAGGGGGGAGTCAGGGTATTCAGACAGACTGGGGAGTGAGTGGAGGGGGGAGTCAGGGTATTCAGACAGACTGGGGAGTGAGTGGAGGGGGTGTCTGTATTCAGACAGACTGGGGAGTGAGTGGAGGGCTTGTTGGTATTCAGACAGACTGGGCAGTGAGAGGAGGGGGTGTCTGTATTCGGATAGACTGGGGAGTGAATGGAGGGGGTTGTAAGGGTATTCAGACAGACTGAGTAGTGAGTGGTGGGGTTTGTCGGTATTCAGACAGACTGGGGAGTGAGTGGAGGGGGTGTCAGGGTATTCAGACAGACTGGGGAGTGAGTGAAGGGGGTTGTCAGGGTATTCAGACAGACTGGGGAGTGAGTGAAGGGGGTTGTCAGGGTATTCAGATAGGGTGTGCATGTGTGCTGAGTGGAAGCAGGGTGTTGAGAAGTAAAACAGCCTGTGGGAAGATCTTTCATTGGATATTTCTGCTCTGAACTTCCCCTTGTTTTCATCCGTCCTTTCAATTTCATTTCTGTCTGAATTTTCCCTCTCCTTTCTGACCATTCCCTCTCCAACTGGAATAGTCAGTGCTTAAAGAGACCCCAATTTCACTTCTCTTGTGATGCACCCTCCATGAAATCAGAAGGTTTAATGTTTAGATCATCTTCTGCCACCTTCACCTCCATGACCAGAATCTTCACGTCCAGATTCCTGATGAAGTAAGATTCCTAGCTTTGGCCACAAAGTCTCTCTGAAGCTTTCATTATAATGTCTGGTGGAAAACTCAGTGGTCACTTTACTAGATACACCTGCTCGTTAATGCAAATATCCAAATAGCAATCATGTGGCAGCAACTCAATGCATAAAAGCATGCAGACATGGTCAAGAGGTTCAGTTGTTCAGACCAAACATCAGAATGGGGAGGAAATGTGATTTCAGTGACTTTGATGGTGGAATGATTGTTACTGCCAGACGGGGTGGTTTGAGCATCTCAGAAACTGCTGATCTCCTGGGATTTTCACACACAACCATCTCTAGAGTTTACAAAGAGTGGTGCAGAAAAACAAAAAACATTCAGTAATCGGCAGTACTGTGTGCAAAAACACTTTGTTAATGAGAGAAGTCGGAAGAGAATTGCCAGACTGGTTCAAGCTGACAGGAAGGCGACAATAACTCAAATAACCACATGTTACAACAGTGGTGAGCAGAAGAGCATCTCTGAACACACAACACATTGAACCTCGACGTGGATGGACTACAGCAGCAGAAGACCATGAACATACACTCAGAGGCCACTTTATTAGGTACAGGAGGTAACGAGTAGAGTGTCACTGAGTGTAGTCTAACGTATGGGAGAGGAAACTGGAGCAGCTGAAGAAAACCCACGCAGTCACGGTGAGAACGTACAAACTTCTTATAGACAGTGGCAGAACAGGTGCTGAAATACTGTTACACCACCGAGCCACCCCTGTACTCTGTGTCACTAGATGATGCTTACTCCCATAAAACATGTTATCAAAAGCAAAAGCAAACACATTTTGCCAGTTCCTTGTTAAAGCTGGACTCCAGACCTCGCTCCAGCTTGAGATTACTTGTCTCTCTGGTTACTCTAAGCTCACATGGAACTCCCAGATCTTCATCAACGTTTTGCTTAGGGACTGCTTGTCCATCTTTCATCAAGGCAGTGACCACGCAGCATCCACGCCAGGACCACCAGACTCAACAAAAGTTATTGTGCCAAGCTGTCAGGCTGATCAACACTTCCACCCACTACTGCCACTGCTTTACCATCTCCTGTCAGGGTCACCTTATGTGCAGACTAGCATCAGTACATGGACATACAATCAGTCAATGTATGTAAACTAATCTTATGTATTATGTTCGCAAACACGAGGAAATCTGCAGATGCTGGGAATTCAAGCAACACACACAAAATGCTGGTGGACGCAGCAGGCCAGGCAGCATCTACAGGAAGAGGTACAGTCAACGTTTCGGGCCGAGACCCTTCATCTCGTTATGTATTATGTTTATTGTTTTGTGTTTTTTTACACTGCACTGAATCTAAGTAACATTTTGTTCTCCTTTACACTTGTGTACTGACAAATGACAACAAACATCGTTTACATTAACAACCTAAAGGTGAACTGGGGCCAGCCCTCAAATGTAACCACACATTCCGGCACCTACATAACATAACAACTTACTTAATAGGTATAACCGTTCCAAGCACACATAACTTACAGAAAACAATAAGTTAAAAACACCAGAAATATGCTGAATTAAAAGAGAAAGTTGAAAGACTATGGAACATGAACATTGTTCCAGTTGATGATACAACTGGTGTCATCCCAAAGAACGATTAGGCATACTCAGCAATATCTATGTAAATCTCCAGAAAGCCAAAATACTAAACACCACTAGAATAGTCCAAAAGTTCCCAGCAATTGAGAAATAAGTGTGCTTGGCTATGCCCGTACCTCAGGTCTTACCAGCTTGAGCTGAGGAAAAAAAATAAATTAATACAATAAAGATGAAAAATAAGAAATTATATGTGTTAGATTGCAGAGCTCCAAGATGTTAAGGGATTTCAGTGCCCTGAATCATTCACCAAAGGCAGGTAATTAGGAAAACAGATAGAATGTTGTTGTTGTTGTTGTCGCTGTGAGTACTGAATAGAAAATAAAGGAGATTATTGTGCTTCAGTTCTACGGGCTTTGATAAACTATAAACTAGAGTATCACATACTTCATTGCTCTACATATTTAAGCAAGTATCTTACTGCTACTGGAATGTTCTCAATACCTTGGCTTCAATACCTCCTTGCGTAAGTGATCCTCGATTTCCTCACTTGCAGACTCCCGTTAGTTCAGATTGGCAACAACATCTCCTCCACAATCTCCATCAGCACAGGTGCACCACAAGGCTGTGTGCTCAGCCCCTGCTCTACTTGCTTTACCCTTATGACTGTGAGGCTAAACACAGCTCTGATGCCATATTTCAGTTTGCTAATGACACCTCTGTCATTGGCCGAATCAAACGTGGTGGTGAATCAGGATATAAGAAGGAGATTGAAAATCTGGCTGAGCGGTGTCACAACAACAACCCCTCACTCCATGTCACAAGACCAAGGACACGATCATTGACTTCAGAAGGAGGAACCCAGATATCCATGAGCCAGTTCTCATCAGGACATCAGAGGTATAAAGGGTCAGCAAATTTAAATCCCCCCATGTTATCATTTCAGAGGATATGTCTTGGGCCCAGCACGTAAGTGCAAATACAAAGAAAGCACAACAGCGCCTCTACTTCCTTCAAAGTTTATGAACACTCAGCATGACATCTAAAACTTTGACAAACTTCCATAGATGTGTAGTGGAGAGTATATTGGCTGTTTGCATCACAGCCTGGTATGGAAACACCAATGCCCCTAAACGTAAAATCCTACAAAAATTAGTAGATACGACCTAGTCTATCATGGGTAAAGCACACCATCGAGCACACCTATACTGTAGCAAGAAACCAGCATCCATCATCAGGATCCCCCATCACCCAGGCCATGCTGTCTTCTTGCTGCCGCCATCAGATTCAACAACAGTTATTACCCCTCAACTATCAGGCTCTTGAACTAATGGGGATAACTTCACTCTCCCAACCAATGAACTGATCCCACAACCCATGGACTCACTTTCAAGTACTCTTCATCTCATGGTCTCAGTATTTATTGCTTATTTATTACTATTATTATTTATTTTTGTATTTGCAGTTTGTTGTCTTTTGCACACTGGTTATTTGACTGCCCTGTTGGTTGTGGTCTTTCACTGATTCTATTGTATTTCTTGGATTTACTGTGGATGCCCACAAGAAAATGAATCTCAGGTTTGTATATTGTGACACTTATGTACTTTGTTAGTAAAAGTAATTTGAACTTTGTCTGGGTTTTGAACTTTGGTTCCTAGACTGAGCAAGTTGACTTATGAGGAACTGTTGATTTGATTAATAAAAGTCATCTTGATGAAAGCATAAAAGATCTGAAGGGTCTGAGTAGAATGAATGTCGAGAAATATTTCCTCTTTGCAGGAGAATCTAGAAACACACTCAGTGGCCACTTTATTAGGTACACCTGTACACCTGCTAATCAATACAGACATCTAATCAGCCAATCATGTGGCAGCAACTCAATGCATGAAAGAATGCAGACAAGGTCAAGAGGTTCAGTTGTTGTTCAGACCAAACATCAGAATGGGGAAAAAATGTGATCTGAGTGACTTTGACCTTGAAATGACTGTTGTTGCCAGATGGGGTGGTTTGACTATCTCAGAAACTGCTGATCTCCTGGGATGCTCATGCACAGAGTCTCTGGAGTTTACAGAGAATGGTGCGCAAAACAAAAAAACATCCGGTGAGCGGCAGTTCTGCAGGTGAAAGCGCCTTGTTAATGAGAGAGGTCAGTGGAGAATGGCCAGACTCGTTCAAGCTGACAGGAACTCAAATAACCACGTATTACGGAACAGCATCTCTGAATGTTTAACACATCAAACCTTGAAGTGGACGGGCTACAGCAGCAGAGGATCACAAACGTACACTCAGTGGCCACTTTATTAGGAACAGGAGGTGTCTAAAAAGTGATCACTGAGTGTAAAGATCACCATTTAAAAATAAGTAGTCACCTATCTAAAAGAAAATTTAGACAAAATATGTGGAATGTGACTCTTTGGAACTCTCCTTCCTCAGGCAGACTTTGAATATTTTGAAGGCAGTGGTAGGAAGATGCTTGCTAATGAAGGAGATTAAACAATACCATTTTGTACTGTGTTGCAATGTTCTATGTTTTATGTGGAGGTTACAATCCAATCAGGCACAAGGGGTTAAATGGCTCATTTCTGTTAATAATTCATACACTTGTATTAACATTTGCAGTGCAGTCTCAGCATATCTACAAGCTTTCTCCATCTATACTGCTGTATATGTGTATGGATATGCAAATATCACAGAATTACTTACTGGGAAGCTTAAATGCCGCTAAATGAGAACCTTGGCAAATTTAGCAAGCCCTATAGTTAGATTAATTGTACTCCTCCATCCCTACTGGGGCGTAGGCTGGTGATGGCAGCTCACCAGAGTCCTCTGTCCTGGGCCAGTCTTCCATGTTTTCCCAGGTCTAGCCCACCTTCCCGATGCTACTAGGTGAAGATCCTTCCTCTCCCATGGATGAGGTCTTTGGAGCTTCTGTTGCTCTGGGTTTTCACAGAATGGGGTTGCTAGCCCTATGCCCAACCTTCCTGCTTTCGCATCTGGGCTTGGGACAGTCCATGGCAGAACTGTAAATTACCCACCATTAGGTGCATGAGCTCATGGACGTGTGACCATAAATCCATGGGTTTAATGTGCATAAACAATAGATGGGGATGGGGATTGTCCTGAGGCCAGAATACTCTCAATGGGCTGAATGATCTCCTTCTATATTGGAAGGAAATACAAATTACAATGGATGTATGATGGGTATATGTGTAAAATGGAGATGTGTCTCTGGTGGGCTTGGATATGGTGGTGTGTTGGGTTTGAGTGCTAGTGTAGACTTGATCGTTGTGATGGAATGATAAATGTGATTTATTGTTTTTGACAGAGTAAATGCAGTTGATGAATATGTGAGAATAATATGTTGTTGTGCTACAGTATTAGTGAAGTGTAAAGCTGGCTAAAGTACATGTAAGTTAAATGTGTGGGATAGTTCACGTGGATACTATTTTGTCAGTACATCAAATGTGAATTCAATTAGTGTAGATATCGTGAATATGGATACAGAGGATGTAAGTAAAGGACATCGTATGAGTGGCCACAATAATTCTCAGGACTCTGAGTGCTGATATACTCTTGATGCACAAATAGTGGCTACAATAAGTGTGGATACATCTACAATAACCTCATCTACAGCTTCTTTCCAACTGTGATAAGACTGCTGAACGGATCCTGACCCAGATCTGGGCCGTACCCTCCAAATATCTGGACCTGCCTCTCGGTTTTTTTGCACTATCTTACTTCCCATTTTTCTATTTTCTATTTATGATTTATAATTTAAATATTTATTCATTTTAATTATTTTAATATTTAATATTTGTAATCCAGGGAGTGTGAAGCGCAGAATCAAATATCTCTGTGATGATTGTACGTTCTAGTACCAATTGTTTGGCGACAATGAAGTATAAAGTATAAGTGTGGATACATCTACAATCACCTCATCTACAGTAAGTGTAGATAAAGTACGTATACAGAATACACTTCTGAGATTCGTCCTCCCGCAGGCAGCTGTCACAACCACGGATTCGGCAGCGCAGTAGATACGGCAATTGTGCTTGCGAATTTGCATGTGTCTGCTAATTATTAGTTAATATGATAGTATTTAACTCCATACTTGTCATCGTAGTGTTTGTCGAGACTTAGACAGAGCATAGCAACGCTTCGCTGCTGTTTTGTATTTGGCTTTCCCTGAGTTATTGGACTTTCAAATCAACCAACTCTGAAGACTAGCAGTATTTGTTTAATGTTTAGTTGTTCTTTTCAGTCGCATGTAGGCTTCATTTTCTTTTTGAGAGTTTTAGTTAACGGCCCTGTTTGGCCTAGCGTTTATTGTTTTCTTTTCCCTTTAACACTGTTCGCATTAAAGTCTGAGAACTACTAACCTGCTTCAGTGTCTCTCTCTCCAGACTTGGGCCATATCCGAACCTGGTAACAGGCAGCCACGAAACAAAGAAACACCATTCAACAAAGCATTAAACACCTAAAGGATGTGACTGTCATCGTAAATTCTGAAGGTGAAGGTACAGAGGGTACGTGTCCAGTATGTTGCACAGTAGAGTGAATGTGGGTCGAGGTAAAGGGGGATGGAATTGAGTGAATGTGGGATGGATCTTGTTACAGCATGTGTGTACACAGCATACGTGGCTACATTTTGTGTGTGTATACTGGTACACCCTCATCTGGAATCAGAAGCAGAATCAGGTTTATTATCTTTGACATATGTCATGAAATTTGTTATTTTGCGGTGGTGGTACTGTGCAATACATAATAATAAAAACTAAAAATTACAGAAAGAATTATTAAATAAATATTGCAAAAAGAGAGCAAAATAGCATTCATGGGTAAAATGGACCAATAAGAAATTTGATGGGAAGAAGCCGATGCTAAAATTTGAGTATTTGTCTTCAGGATTCTGTACTTTACCCTGGTGGTACAAATGAGAAGAGAGCTTGCCCTGGATGGGGAGGGTCCTTAATGATGGATGCCACATTCTTGAGATAGATGTCCTCGATGGTGGGGAGGCTGGTGCCCGTGATGGAGATGGCTGAGTCTAGACCCACTGCAGCATTTTCCAAACTTGTATGTTGGACCCTCCGTAGAAGACGGTGATGCAACCTGTAAGAATGCTCTCCACAGTACATCTGTAGAAATTTGTCAGCGTCTTTTGTGACATGCCGAATCTCCTCAAACTCCTAATGAAGCATTGACACTGTCGTGCCTTCTTCGTAATTGCATCAATATGTTGGGCTCAGGATACTTCTTTAGAGACCTACTCTGCTAGGTACAAACTTAAAAACATAATTTCCCTTTCTTAGGTTCATGTTTACTTAGCCCAAACATTATTTTCTGCCTGCCCTGATACTATTTCCTTGGAGGGAGAGTTAACCTGCCGAGTCGCAGTTTTTGTCAAAACGTTTATAGATATGTGGTGGGGACAGAGCATAAATCAGTGCTGAAAGGCATATTGGCTAGTCTGAGTGTCGACTGACACCAAAGGTCGATCGTAAGTCTGGATGTTGAAGCCCAAGAGCCAAACCCTAGAGACTGGAGATCCAGAAGCCTGTCCTGCTGTTGGAGGACTATGTGTGCGGGTGGGAGGGAGGAAAGGGGCTTGATCTGCTGTTGTGGTTTTGATGATTATTGTGTTCTCTGATGTTCAGCTGCACATGCTATGTCGGTAGCGGAGTGCACGGTGACACTTGCAGGCTGCTCCCAGCACAGCCTTGGGTTGTATTGGCTGTAAGTGCAAATAACAGAGTTCCATGTAGCTGTGACTATAACTTATTCTGAACCTGATATGGGTTACTGGAGGCTTGTGAATGCTCTGCATTCCTGGATAATAAGATATCATTTTTTTAATATACAAAGTAAATTTATTATCAAAATACATATACCTCAGCATACCCGACCCTGAGCTTTGCTTTCTTGTGGGCATACTCAGTAAACCCAAGAAACATAATAGAATCAATGGAAGACCATGGTCAACACGAAGTACAAACAACCAGTGTACAAAAGGCAACAAACTGCAAATACAAAAAAAAGAAATAACAACAAAGAATAAATAATCAATAAATATCAAGAACACATTATGAAGACTCCTTGAAAGTGAGTTCATAGGTTGTGGGTAATAGTTCAGTGTTGGAGTGAGTGAAGTTATCCCCTCTGGTTCAAGAGCCTGATGGTTGAGGGGTAATAACTGTTCCTGAGGCTCCTGTACCATCTTCCTGATGGCAGCAATGAGAAGAGAAGATGACCTTGGTGCTGGGGACCCTGATGATGGAATGAGAAGAGAACGTGACCTCGGTGCTGGGGACCCTGATGATGGAATGAGAAGAGAACGTGACCTCGGTGCTGGGGACCCTGATGATGGAAGGTGCTTTCATGCTACAGTACTCTTTGTAGATGTGCTCAATGGTTGGATTGGGTCATATCTGTGCTGGATTTTCAGTTCAGGGGTATTGGTGTTTCCATGCAACCAGTCTATATACTCTCCACCACACATCTACAGAAGTTCGTCAAAGTTCCAGATGTCATGCGGAATCTTTGCAAACTCATAAGGAAGTAGAGATTATGTGCTGGGCCAGGACAGATCTTCTGAAATAGTAACACCAAGGAATTTGAAGTTACTGATCCTCTTTAATGTTTATCTCCTGATGAGGAATGGCTGATGAACCTCCAGTTTCCTCTTCCTGAAGTCCATAATCGGCTTATTGGTCTTGCTGACATTGAGTGAGAGGTCGTTGTTGTGGCAAACTGGAATATGGCATTGGAGCTGTGCTTACTCTCACAGTCATAAGTATAAAGTGAGTATAGCAGGAATCTGAACACACAGACTTGAGATGCACCTGTGCTGATGGAGATTGTGGAGGAGATGTTGTTGCCAATCTGAACTAACTGGGGTCTGCAAGTGAGGAAATAGGTTTCTAATTGCACAAGGAGGTATTGAAGCAAAGGTCCAGAAGCTTATTAATTAGTTTTGTACAGATGATAGTATTGAATGCCAAGGTATAGTCAGCATCCACTGTGGGTCTGTTGTGCTGATAGACAAACTAGAACAGATCCAAGTTGCTTCATATGTTTCAACATTGATATGTTTCATCACCAAACTCTCAAAGCACTTGATCACGTTGGATGTAAGTGCTACTGGACGATAGTCACTGGGGCAGGCTACCATGTTCTTCTTCGGCACCGGTATACGGTAATTGAAGCCTACTTGAAGCAGGTAGATTCTTTAGAATGCTGAAGTGAGGGCTTAAGGTGCTGGTGAACACTCCAGCCAGTTGATCAGCACAGGTCTTTAGTACTTGACCAGGTACCCCGTCTGGGCCGGATGCTTTTTGTGGGTTCATCCTCCTGAAGCATGCTCTCACATCAGCCTCAGGGACTGAAATCACAGGGTCAGGGGGCTACAGGAGGACGTGAAGTTTCCTCCATGTTTTGATGGATAAGGCGAGCATAGTGGGCATTGAGCTCATTTGACAGTGAAACCACCCGCAGCATGTCGCTTGGTTTTACTTTGTAGGAGGTAATAGCATTCAGGACCTGCCACAGCAATTGAGCATCCTTCAGTGATTCAAGTTTGATCCAGAATTACCACTTAATTACAACCATGAGAGGCCATTCCAGAGATCATACCTGGACCTCTTAATCCTACTTGATTGCCAGTCCTGAACGCCACTGACCTGGCCCTCAGCAGATTGGGGATCTCATGGTTCATCCCAGGCTTCCGATTGGGGAAGACTCTGAATGATTTTGTGGGGACACACTCGTCTGCAACTGGTTTATAAAGTCCATGACAACTGTGGTGTATTCATTCAGATCCACAATGAATCTTTCAACATGGCCCAGTCAACTGACTCAAAGCAATCCCAGAGCGGCTCCTCTGCCTTCTGCAACCAGCTCCTTGCTGTCCTAATCTTTGCAGCCTCACCCTTCAGCCTCTGCCTGTCTGCGGGTAGGAGGACAGCCAAATGATCAAATTTCCCAAAATGTGGTCAAAGCATGGAACAGTAGGCATTCCTCATCTTAGAATAACAGTGTGTGAGGTCTCTGATGCTACAGGTTATAGGCTGATGATAGTTGGGCAGAGATTTCTCCAAAAAAGTCTGACTGAAATCGCTGACTCTGATATGAAATGCATTGGGGTGAGCTGTTTCTTGTATGATGATGGCAGCATTCAAAATCTCCAGTGCCTGATTGATGTTCATCATGTTTTCATGGCTAGAGTCACTTGGCAAAATACCTCACAGTCCGAGACCTGACAGCTGTGTTCAGCTGGTGGAGCTCCTTCTCCGCCAGTACATCAAGGCGAATACACCATATTCAAAGTCACAGCTACGTTTATTGTCACATGCCTGTAAGCACAGTTACCAAGAAAGATTTATAGCAGTATAATGGGCACATAGTTTGAAGATTAGTAGGCCAGCAGGAAACAGACATTAGGTATCACCGGCCTTGTTGGTCGGCAAAGGTGGAACAAGGGCACCACTGGAGTATTGTGGTTAGCACAGCATTATTATTGCTGGGGCGTTGGAGTTCTGGGTTCAATTCCAATGTCATCAGTAAGGAGTCTGTACGCCCTCCCCATGGAACACGCGCGCTTTCTCCGGGTGCTCCGGTTTCCTCCCACATTCCAAAGACACACCGGGTTGCAGGTTAATTGGTCATTGTGAATTGCCCCGTGATTAGGCTAAGATTGGATTGGAGGTTCCTGGGATGGCGTAGCTCGAAGAGACAGAAGAGCCTGTTTTGTGCTGCATCTTGAAATGAAATTGAATAAGCAATTTTTGTGCTGCAGGGATTGAGGCTGAACCCCGAATTTATATCAGTGATGGATGAACCCCAAACCATTTATATCAGTGATGGCCGAACCCCAAACTATTTATATCAGTGACAGATGAACCCAAAACATTTATACCAGTCATGGCCAAACCCCAAAACATTTATGTAAGTGACAGCCGAACTCCGAAACATTTATATCAGTGATGGACGAACCCCAAACCATTTATATCAGTGATGGCCGAACCCCTAAACATTTATGTCAGTGATGGACGAACCCCAAACCATTTATATCAGTGATGGCCGAACCCCTAAATATTTATATCAGTGATGGCCGAACCCCTCATCATTGGACCATAAGACATAGGATCAGAATTAGGCCATTCAGCCCATCGGGTCTGCTCCACCATTCTGTCATGGCTGATCCCGGATTGCACTCAACTCCATACAACAGCCTTTTCATCAAATTCTTTGATGCCCTGACTGATCAGGAAACTATCAACCTTTGCCTTAAATATACCCATTGACTTGGCCCCCCGCTGCAGTCTGTAGCAGAGCATTCCGCAGATTCACCATACTCTGGTTAAAAGATTCCTCCTTACCTCTGGTCTAAGTTGCCCCTCAATTCTGAGGCTGTGCGCTCTAGTTCTGGCTACCCCCACCATAGGAAACAACTTCTCCACATCCTCCTTATCTAGTCCTTTCAACATTTGGTAGGTTTCAATGAGTACCCCCAACATTCTTCTAAATTCCAGTGAGTACAGGCCCGAAGCTGCTAAACGCTCCTCATATGTTAACCCCTTCATTCCCAGAATCATCCTTGTGAACGTCCACTGGACTCTACAATGACAACACATCCTTTCTGAGATATGGGGCCCAAAACCGTTGACAATACTCCAAGTGCAGTCTGACTGGTGTCTCAGTATTATCTGCTTGCTTTTATATTCTATTCCCCTTGAAATAAATACAATCATTACATTTGCCTTCTTTACTGTATCTCAGCCTGTAAATTAACCTTCTGGGAGTCTTGCACGAGGACTCCTAAGTTCCTCTGCACCTCTGACGATTGAACCTTCTCCCCATTTAGATAGTAGTCCACATTATTGTTCCTTTTACAAAATAGGCATTATCATACATTTCCCAACACTGTATTCTATCTGCCACCTTTTTGCCCATTTTTCCAATTTGTTTAAGTCCTGCTGCATTCACATTGCTTCCTCAGCACTACCTACCCCTCCACCTATGTATCTTCGTATCATCTGCAAACTTTGCCACAAAGCCATCAATTCCATTTTCCGAATCATTGACAAACAACGTGATAAGTAGCAGTCCCAGTACTGACCCTGAGGAATACCACTGGTCACTGGCAGCCAACCAGAAAAGGCCCCCTTTATTCCCACTCATTGCCTCATTTATATTACCCAAACTATTTATATCAGTGACAGCCGAACCCCTAAACATTTATATCAGTGACAGCCGAACCCCAAACTATATCAGTGACGGTCAAACCCCAAACCATTTATATCAGTGACAATGAACCCCAAACCATTTATATCAGTGACAATGAGCTCCAAACCATTTATATCAGTGACGGCCGAACCCCAAACCATTTATATCAGTGACGGTCAAACCCCAAACCGTTTATATCAGTGACAATGAACCCCAAACCATTTATATCAGTGACGGCCGAACCCCAAACCATTTATATCAGTGACAATGAACCCCAAACCATTTATATCAGTGACGGCCGAACCCCAAACCATTTATATCAGTGACGGCCGAACCCCAAACCATTTATATCAGTGACGGTCGAACCCCAAACCATTTATATCAGTGACAATGAACCCCAAACCATTTCTATCAGTGACAGCCGAACCCCTAAACATTTATATCAGTGAGGGCCGAACCCCAAACCATTTATAGCAGTGACGGCCGAACCCCAAACTATTTACATCAGTGACGGCCGAACCCCAAACCATTTATATCAGTGACGGTCGAACCCCAAACCGTTTATATCAGTGACAATGAACCCCAAACCATTTATATCAGTGACGGTCGAACCCCAAACCATTTATATCAGTGACAATGAACCCCAAACCATTTATATCAGTGACAGCCGAACCCCTAAACATTTATATCAGTGAGGGCCGAACCCCAAACCATTTATATCAGTGACAATGAACCCCAAACCATTTATAGCAGTGACGGCCGAACCCCAAACTATTTACATCAGTGACGGCCGAACCCCAAACCATTTATATCAGTGACGGTCGAACCCCAAACCGTTTATATCAGTGACAATGAACCCCAAACCATTTATATCAGTGACGGCCGAACCCCAAACCATTTATATCAGTGACAATGAACCCCAAACCATTTATATCAGTGACGGCCGAACCCCAAACCATTTATATCAGTGACAATGAACCCCAAACCATTTATATCAGTGACGGCCGAACCCCAAACCATTTATATCAGTGACAATGAACCCCAAACCATTTATATCAGTGACGGTCGAACCCCAAACCATTTATATCAGTGACAATGAACCCCAAACCATTTATATCAGTGACAGCCGAACCCCTAAACATTTATATCAGTGAGGGCCGAACCCCAAACCATTTATAGCAGTGACGGCCGAACCCCAAACTATTTACATCAGTGACGGCCGAACCCCAAACCATTTATATCAGTGACGGTCGAACCCCAAACCGTTTATATCAGTGACAATGAACCCCAAACCATTTCTATCAGTGACGGCCGAACCCCAAACCATTTATATCAGTGACAATGAACCCCAAACCATTTATAGCAGTGACGGCCGAACCCCAAACTATTTACATCAGTGACGGCCGAACCCCAAACCATTTATATCAGTGACGGTCGAACCCCAAACCGTTTATATCAGTGACAATGAACCCCAAACCATTTATATCAGTGACGGTCGAACCCCAAACCATTTATATCAGTGACAATGAACCCCAAACCATTTATATCAGTGACAGCCGAACCCCTAAACATTTATATCAGTGAGGGCCGAACCCCAAACCATTTATATCAGTGACAATGAACCCCAAACCATTTATAGCAGTGACGGCCGAACCCCAAACTATTTACATCAGTGACGGCCGAACCCCAAACCATTTATATCAGTGACGGTCGAACCCCAAACCGTTTATATCAGTGACAATGAACCCCAAACCATTTATATCAGTGACGGCCGAACCCCAAACCATTTATATCAGTGACAATGAACCCCAAACCATTTATATCAGTGACGGCCGAACCCCAAACCATTTATATCAGTGACAATGAACCCCAAACCATTTATATCAGTGACGGCCGAACCCCAAACCATTTATATCAGTGACAATGAACCCCAAACCATTTATATCAGTGACGGTCGAACCCCAAACCATTTATATCAGTGACAATGAACCCCAAACCATTTATATCAGTGACAGCCGAACCCCTAAACATTTATATCAGTGAGGGCCGAACCCCAAACCATTTATAGCAGTGACGGCCGAACCCCAAACTATTTACATCAGTGACGGCCGAACCCCAAACCATTTATATCAGTGACGGTCGAACCCCAAACCGTTTATATCAGTGACAATGAACCCCAAACCATTTATATCAGTGACGGCCGAACCCCAAACCATTTATATCAGTGACAATGAACCCCAAACCATTTATATCAGTGACGGCCGAACCCCAAACCATTTATATCAGTGACAATGAACCCCAAACCATTTATATCAGTGACGGTCGAACCCCAAACCATTTATATCAGTGACAATGAACCCCAAACCATTTATATCAGTGACAGCCGAACCCCTAAACATTTATATCAGTGACGGCCGAACCCCAAACCATTTATAGCAGTGACGGCCGAACCCCAAACTATTTATATCAGTGACGGTCGAACCTCAAACCATTTATATCAGTGACAACGAACCCCAAACCATTTATATCAGTGACAGCCAAACCCCAAACGATTTATATCAGTGATAGTCAAACCCCTAAACATTTATATCAGTGACGGTTGAACCCCAAATCATTTATATTAGTGACAGCCGAACCCCTAAACATTTACATCAGTGACAGTCGAACCTCAAACCATTTATATCAGTGACGGCCGAACCCCAAACTATTTATATCAGTGACGGCCAAACCCCAAACTATTTACAGTTGAAGTCAGAAGTTTATATACACCTTAGCCAAATACATTTAAACTCAATTTTTCACTATTCCTGACATTTAATCCTAGAAAACATTCCCTGGCTTAGGTCAGTTAGGATCACTATTTTATTTTAAGAATGTGAAATGTCAGAATATTAGTAGAGAGAATGAATTATTTCAGCTTTTATTTCTTTCATCACATTCCCAGTGGGTTAGAAGTTTACATACACTTTGTTAGTATTTGGTAGCATTGCCTTAAATTCTTTAACTTGGGTCAAACGTTTTGGTAGCCTTCCACAAGCTTCTCACAGTAAATTGCTGGAATTTTGTTCCATTCCTCCAGACAGAATTGGTGTAACTGAATCAGTTTTATAGGCCTCCTTGCTCGCACATGCTTTTTCAGTTCTGCCCACAAATTTTCTATCTGATTGAGGTCAGGGCTTTGTGATGGCCACTCAAGTACCTTGCCTTTGTTGTCCTTAAGCAATTTTGCCACAACTTTGGAGGTATGCTTGGGGTCATTGTCCATTTCGAAGACCCATTTGCAACCGAGCTTTAACTTCCTGGCTGATGTCTTGAGATGTTGCTTCAATATATCCATATAATTTTCCTTCCTCATGATGCCATCTATTTTGTGAAGTGCACCAGTCTCTCCTGCAGCAAAGCACCCCCACAACATGATGCTGCCACCCCCATGCTTCACGGTTGGGATGGTGTTCTTCGGCCCTTTTTCCTCCAAACATAACAATGGTCATCATGGCCAAACAGTTCAATTTTTGTTTCATCAGACATTGGACATTTCTCCAAAAAGTAAGATCTTTTCCCCCATGTGCACTTGCAAACTGTAATCTGGCTTTTTTATGGCGGTTTTGGAGCAGTGGCTTCTTCCTTGCTGAGCAGCCTTTCAGCTTATGTCGATAAAGGCCTCATTTTACTGTGGGTATAGATACTTGTCTACCTGTTTCCTCCAGCATCTTCACAAGGTCCTTTGCTGTTGTTCTGGGATCAATTTGCACTTTTTGCGCCGAAGTACGTTCATCTCTAGGAGACAGAATGCGTCTCCTTCCTGAGCGGTATGACGGCTGCGTGGTCCCATGGTGGTTATACTTGTGTACTATTGTTTGTACTATGAACGTGGTACCTTCAGGCATTTGGAAATTGCTCCTAAGGATGAACCAGATTTGACATCATTTTCTGACCTCAATCCAATAGAAAATTTGTGGGCAGAACTGAAAAAGCGTGTGCGAGCAAGGAGGCCTACAAACCTGACTCAGTTACACCAGTTCTGTCTGGAAGGATGGAACAAAATTCCAGCAACTTACTGTGAGAAGCTTGTAGAAGGCTAACCAAAATGTTTGACCCAAGTTAAACAATTTAAAGGCAATGCTACCGAATACTAACAGAAGTGTGTATGTAAACTTCTGACCCACTGGGAAAGTGACGAAAGAAATAAAAGCTGAAATAAATCATTCTCTCTACTATTATTCATTCTTGAAATAAAGTAGTGATCCTAACTGACCTAAGACAGGGAATGTTTTCTAGGATTAAATGTCAGGAATAGTGAAAAACTATTTGGCTAAGGTGTATGTAAACTTCTGACTTCATCTTTATATCAATGACAGCCAAACCCCTAAACATTTATATCAGTGATGGTCAAACCCCAAACCATTTATATCAGTGACGGCCGAACCCCAAACCATTTATATCAGCGATGGCCAAACCCCTAAACGTTTATATCAATGATGGCCAAACCCCTAAACATTTATATCAGTGACGGTCAAACCCCAAACCATTTATATCAGTGATGGATGAACACCAAACCATTTATATCAGTGACAATGAACCCCAAACCATTTATATCAGTGATGGCCGAACCCCTAAACATTTATATCAGTGATGGACGAACCCCAAACCATTTATATCAGTGATGGCCGAACCCCTAAACATTTATATCAGTGATGGACGAACCCCAAACCATTTATATCAGTGATGGCCGAACCCCTAAACATTTATGTCAGTGATGGACGAACCCCAAACCATTTATATCAGTGATGGCTGAACCCCTAAATATTTATATCAGTGATGGCCGAACCCCTCATCATTGGACCATAAGACATAGGATCAGAATTAGGCCATTCAGCCCATCGGGTCTGCTCTACCATTCTGTCATGGCTGATCCCGGATTGCACTCAACTCCATACAACAGCCTTTTCATCAAATTCTTTGATGCCCTGACTGATCAGGAAACTATCAACCTTTGCCTTAAATATACCCATTGACTTGGCCCCCCGCTGCAGTCTGTAGCAGAGCATTCCGCAGATTCACCATACTCTGGTTAAAAGATTCCTCCTTACCTCTGGTCTAAGTTGCCCCTCAATTCTGAGGCTGTGCGCTCTAGTTCTGGCTACTCCCACCATAGGAAACAACTTCTCCACATCCTCCTTATCTAGTCCTTTCAACATTTGGTAGATTTCAATGAGTACCCCCCACATTCTTCTAAATTCCAGTGAGTACAGGTCCGAAGCTGCTAAACGCTCCTCATATGTTAACCCCTTCATTCCCAGAATCATCCTTGTGAACGTCCACTGGACTCTACAATGACAACACATCCTTTCTGAGATATGGGGCCCAAAACCGTTGACAATACTCCAAGTGCAGTCTGACTGGTGTCTCAGTATTATCTGCTTGCTTTTATATTCTATTCCCCTTGAAATAAATACAATCATTACATTTGCCTTCTTTACTGTATCTCAGCCTGTAAATTAACCTTCTGGGAGTCTTGCACGAGGACTCCTAAGTTCCTCTGCACCTCTGACGATTGAACCTTCTCCCCATTTAGATAGTAGTCCACATTATTGTTCCTTTTACAAAATAGGCATTATCATACATTTCCCAACACTGTATTCTATCTGCCACCTTTTTGCCCATTCTTCCAATTTGTTTAAGTCCTGCTGCATTCACATTGCTTCCTCAGCACTACCTACCCCTCCACCTATGTATCTTCGTATCATCTGCAAACTTTGCCACAAAGCCATCAATTCCATTTTCCGAATCATTGACAAACAACGTGATAAGTAGCAGTCCCAGTACTGACCCTGAGGAATACCACTGGTCACTGGCAGCCAACCAGAAAAGGCCCCCTTTATTCCCACTCATTGCCTCATTTATATTACCCAAACTATTTATATCAGTGACAGCCGAACCCCAAACTATTTATATCAGTGACAGCCGAACCCCTAAACATTTATATCAGTGACAGCCGAACCCCAAACTATATCAGTGACGGTCAAACCCCAAACCATTTATATCAGTGACGGCCGAACCCCAAACCATTTATATCAGTGACGGCCGAACCCCAAACCATTTATATCAGTGACGGTCGAAACCCAAACCCATTTATATCAGTGACAACGAACCCCAAACCATTTATATCAGTGACAATGAACCCCAAACCCATTTATATCAGTGACGGTCGAACTCCAAACCATTTATATCAGTGACAATGAACCCCAAACCATTTATATCAGTGACAATGAGCCCCAAACCATTTATATCAGTGACGGTCGAACCCCAACCATTTATATCAGTGACGGTTGAACCCCAAACCATTTATATCAGTGACAATGAGCCCCAAACCATTTATATCAGTGACGGTCGAACTCCAAACCATTTATATCAGTGACAATGAACCCCAAACCATTTATATCAGTGACAATGAGCCCCAAACCATTTACATCAGTGACGGTCGAACCCCAAACCATTTATATCAGTGACGGCCGAACCCCAAACCATTTATATCAGTGACAATGAACCCCTAAACATTTATATCAGTGACAACAAACCCCAAACCATTTATATCAGTGACAGCCGAACCCCAAACCATTTATATCAGTGATGGATGAACACCAAACCATTTATATCAGTGACAACGAACCCCTAAATCCCTAATTCATTGCCACAGGTGGCGGTGGAGGCCAAGCCATCGGGTATATTTAAGGCAGATGTTGATAGATTCTTGATTAGTCAAGACATGAAGGGATATGGGGTTGGAGGGGTAAGGCAGGAGACTGGGTCTGAGGGAAATGGATCGGCCATGATGAAATGGTGGAGCAGATTCTCTGGGCCAAATGGCCTAATTCTGCTCCTACATCTAATGGTGTTATGAAATCAGGGCATTGATCAACTCGCAGCCATTGGTGAGACTTGGTACTTTAGAAGGGGCAGGACTGACAACTCAATATTCCGGTTTTAGAATTGACAGAGCAGGAAGGGATTAAAGGGGGAGAGGTAGTGTTACAAGTCATGGCAGTGCTCAGTCAGGACAGACTGGATAACTCGTTTAGTGAGGTGTTACGGGTGAAACTGAGGAATAAGAAGGGTATTAATGGGGCTATATTATAGACAACCAACAGTCCACAGGATTTAGAGGAACAAATTTGTGGAGAGATCACAGACTGTTAGAAGCAACATAAGGTTGTGATAGTAGGTGATTTTAACTTTCCACATATTGGGTGGGACTCCCATACTGTAAAAGGACTAGACGGGAAAGTGTTTGTTCAACATGTTGAGGGAAATTTTCTTAATCCTTGAAGTCCCAACAAGACAGAGTGCAATACTTGATCTCCTATTAGGGAATGAGACTGGGTAGGTGACAGAAGCTTCTGTAGGGGAACACTGCATCTAGTGATCATAACGCCATTAGTTTCAAAGTAATTATGGGAAAGGGTAGGTCTGGTCCTTTGGTTGAGATGCTCAATTTTGGAAAGGCCAATTTTGATGGCAGGAGAAAGGATTCGGCAAGTGTGGATTGGGACAGGCTGTTTTCTGGCAAAGGTGTACTTAGTAAGTGGCAGGCGTTCAAATGTGAAATTTTTAGAGTACAAAGCTTGTATGTGCCTGTCAGAATAAAAGGCAAGGATCACAGGTTTAGGGAACCTTGGTTTTCAAGAGATTTTCAAGACCTTGGGTTAAGGAAAAGGAGGACGTGCATGAGGGTAAGAACAAACGAGGTACTTGAAGACAATAAGAAATGAAGAGAACTCATGAGAAAGAAATCAGGAGGGCTAAAAGGAGGCATGAGAATCCTCTAGCGGACAAAGTGAAGGAGAATCCTAAGGCCTTCCACAGATATGTTGAAAGCAAAAGGATTGCAAAGGACAAAATTGGTCCTCTGGAAGATCAGAACAGTAATCTATGCATGGAGTCAAAAGAGAAGGGGGAGATCTTAAATGGATGTTTTTGCAACTACATTTACTCAGGAGACAGACACAGTCTACAGAGGTGAGGCAAAGGAGCAGAAAGGTTATGGACTCTCTACAGATTACAGAGGAGGAGAAGTTTGCTGTCTCGAGGCAAATCAGCATGGACAAATCTCTGGGACCTGATGACCCAGTGGAAGGCAAGTGCAGGGGGCCCTAGTAGACATACTGTATTTATATCATCCTTAGTGACAGGTGACATAGCAGAGGATTGGAGGATAGCCAATGTGACTCTACTGTTTAAGAAAGGCTCTAAAAATAAACCAGGAAATTATAGGCCAGTGAGACTGCCATGAGTTGTGGGAAAGTTATTGGAAGGTATTCTAAGGGACTGGATATATGAATATGTGAATATATCTGGATAGGCAGGGATTGATTAGGAATAGTCAGCGTGGCTTTATGGTAGGTCCTGGCTAAGCAATCTCATGGAGTTTTTCGAGGATATTACCAGGAAAGATGATGAAGGGAAGCAGCGGATATTGTCTACATGGAGTTCAGCAAGGTGTTTGACAAGATCCCGCATAGGAGGTTTCAGTCGCTCGGCATTCAAGATGAGGTAGTAAACTGGATTAGACATTGACTTTACAGAAGCCAGAAGTTGATAGTAGATGGTTGTCTCTCTGACTGGAAACCTGCAACTAGTGGAGTGCTGTAGGGATCAGAGATGGGTCTGTTGTTGTTTGTCATCTAGATCAACAATCTGAACGAGCTGCCAATGCAAGTGGTGGATGTGATTTCAATTGCAGTCTTTCAGCAAAGTTTGGATAGATACACCGATGGGAGGGGTATGGGGGGCTGTGGTCTGGGTGCGGGTTGTTGGCAGTAGGCAGTTGAAATGTTTCAGCACAGATTAGTTGGCCCAATGGGTTTGTTTCTGTGCTGCAGTTTTTTATGACTCTAAGACCCAGGAAATTTGCCATCAAACAATCGGCTGGAGGGACTCAGCAGATTGAGCAGCATATGTGGAAGGAGAGGAATTGCTGATGTTTTGAGTCACAGAAACAATTTTCCATCCCAAAGGTGGAAAAACTCACAGAACACCGGAATTAATTGAAGTCACAGAAGAGGGGATTTGATAGCCTGCTCAGCAATGTGTTTGAGTTTGACGCGTTGATGAAAATCAGAGTGGTGCAGTGGAGGCATAGCCCAGAGCTCAATGGATTGAAACCATTCTCTGCTAGCTGGCTTCATGTTGACCATTCTCCATCCACCATTTTACCACGGAAAAGAGAATCACAACTTCTTGTACACTCTATGAAGGTAAGCAAAGAACTGTGCGAGAGAGATGGAAATGGAGATGTTTCCAATGAGATATGATTGGAGTGTTGAATGCAAAGGAGAGAGGGTGCAAGGAATTTTCACCAAGAAGTTGCCTGAGCTAAAGAGTTCCGGTATAAACCAGGACTGGATAGACTGGGGTTGTTTCTCATGGAGTGGTGGGGACCTTGGAGAGTCATATCAGGGGCGTAGATCATAGGAAATATTTTGGGCGAGTGGTAGAATGTGACACTATTATAACTTGGGGTGTTCCAGAGTTTGGATTTAAACCCTGGCGCTGTCTGTACGAGTTTGTTTGAACCGCGTGGGTTTCTTCTGGCTGTTCCAGCTTCCTCCCACAGTCTGAAGTCCAAAGGCTGTTGTCTCGTAGGTTAACAGATATTTAAATTGTTCTGTGATTAGGGTAGTGTTAAATAAGTGGGTTGTGGGTGGCGTGGCTCATTGGGCTGCAAGCGTGATGTTTCTCAAACAAGCAAACAAGTAACTGAATGGGGAATGTGGATGTGTAATCCTCTCTTCCCAAGCATGATGAGAGCAATGAAGAGGCTGGAAAAAGAATGTAGAACCACAGGGGAAGGGCAGGAGATTGTGACTGATTCGATAAATCTATCAATAAGTTCACATGGGCACTAAAGGCAAAATGGCCTTACCCACAGTTTGAAAAGAGTAAGAATAAGCAGGTTATTTTTAAGCTGGGAAGACTGTATGTGGCACGTTGCTTTGTGATCAGTTCTGGGTTCCCAAGCACTGGCAATCCTCTATATTAACGAGTTGGATAAGGGACCAAGTGTACTACACGCAGGCTTGTTGCTGATACAAAACCAGGTGGTAGTGTGGATTGTGAGGAGTATGTAGAGAGGGCATGGGCTTCACAAGGGTAGGGACAAGGAAAGAACTGATGGAATATAATGCGAAAGAAAATGTGGGGTAAAGCCACTGATTTTTTAAATGGTAAGAGATTGAAAGGTGTTGCTGTTTAGAGTGACCGGGGTATCTTTCTACAAGGTGACTAATGAAGCTGTTGTGGGAACCAGCGATACTTTGACAGGTACGACAGTAGGAGAAGATTGTCCATTTGTGGATTAGTGATCTTTTCCAAGTATATACTCTGGGTTTCTGTGAGCTTTTGATCTGAATAGTTAGATTGTAATTAGGACCTCAGTACTGGAGATGTTGTCCTGAACAGTGGTCAGTGATATTGGTTCACTTATGGTTCCAGTGAATTTGGAGGGTTTTGATGGGATAGTGTTGGCGTTACTTCTCCAATGCCTAGGGATGCTTGCTGTGAGTGGTGCCGCTCTCATAAAGGTATAGGAGGGCAGGGTTATCCCTGTGATCTTCAAACACACAAGATGCTGATGGAGTTCAGCAGGTTAGGTGATTTTTATGGAGGAAAATGCACAACTGATGTTTCAGGTCAACACTAGTCATGAGTCTGCATGAAGGGTGTCGACTCGAAATGAAGGTGTTCAGCTTCCTCTACAGATGCTACCTGACGCCCTGAGTTACTCGAGTATTTTCAGTGTTCCTCCAGATGCCAGCAATTGCAGCCTGTTGCGTATCCTGAGATCTTAAATAGTTAGGGCAAGAAATTGGCACTGTGGTAGAAAATCATCCTTGGACTTCCTGAATGGCGAAGAACCGATTGGGCTTCCCCTTTCCCCACCGTCACTTCTCTTTCTAATTCCTCCGTCACGATTCGAATTATGGTTGCACAACCATTAATGGGACATGGGACGAACCAGCTTTAAGGTGGTCGTCGGGTGCCGCCAGGCGGGGTTTCCATGGAGACGGGAAGCGCGCGGCGGGAGAAGCGGCAGAGCGGCGAGGCGGGCGTGTGGCCGAGTGCAGGGCGACGGGGTATCGGTGCTGACAGGCGAGCGGCCCGAGAGGCGGCGGCAGGTTGTGGCTGCGCGATCAGAAGCCGAGGCCTAGGCCCAGGCCCAGGCCCCGGGGGCGGAGTCTGACAGCAATCCCAACCCTTCTCTCTTCCCCCCCCCCCAACCTCGACTCTCCATCATCACCTCCTGCCCGGAGCCGAGCGCACACGGAGATTGCCGAGCGGGGCGGTGGCGGGGCCTACTCCGCGACACCGAGGAGGCGGAGCGTAGCCGAGCCGGAGTGCCAGGCCGCGGGAGCAGTTCCCTCCTCGCACCGCCCAGGGCACGCAGCAAGATGGCAGCCAACATGTACCGGGTCGGAGGTGGGTGCTGCTGGAGCCGGGGAACGCGAGCGGCCGGGCCTCGGGGTCTCGCGCACACACATACACAGAGACATATAAGCGGCGGCGCGCAGTGGGTGGCCCGCGCCGAGCGAATGGCGCCGGGCTCTGACCCCGCGGGAGGCAGGCGTGTGCGAGGGTCGCGGCCTGTAGCTGGGCCCGGTAATAGAGGCCCGATTGTCGTATGGAGTGGGGTGAGGTGAGAGACCGGCGGGAGCCCGCCTGCTCTACCCTTTCCCTCAGCCCAGGTTTCTGATCCTTTTCACCTGCGGGTTTGTCTCTCGTTTCCTTGGTTCCTGGCGGCCGTGTTCCTCCTCACCCCGGGGCTCTCTCTGTTCCTCCCCTCGCCGAGGGGCTGTGCACTTCCCTCCCCCACCTAGCAGCCCCGGTTTGTGTTTTCGCACCCCCCCCCCCACCCCCACAAGCGAGCTTGGGGGTCTATGCTCTTCGCCCCCTTTCCTTGCCCGCCATTCCTAGTGGCCAGGTTCACCTTCCCCTGAGTATTCCTTGCTTTCTTCTCCCGGGATCTAACCATCCCATCACCCTATTCCTTTTATATAGGAGCATCCCTTCTGTACCTTGGTCGTGTCCATTCTCACCACGCTTCCCCGGAGTATTTCCCACAGTATTTGCTCCACCACCTCAGGCTGAGTTTCTCACATCCCGAGTTTTTTCTGCCAATCTCAAAACCTGAGTTGTGTACAGTACTCATCCCAGTGTGGATGCTGCTGAGCAATGGACTCTCCTATCCTTTCTGGAATACACAGCAACACGTCGTGGGTTTCCCCGCACAGTCCAAAGACGTTTAGTAGGTTAATTGGCCATTGTAAGTTGTCCTCTGATTAGGCTAGGGTTAGATCAGGTGATGCTGGGCAAGGTAGCTTGAAGGGCCAGAAGGCTTACTCTGAGCTATACCATAAATAAATAATCTGGTTTCAACTATCATCTGCCAGCTTTTACTTCTCCCCCTCCTCCTCTTTATAGCTTCTGCCTTCTTTTCAGTCCAGATGAAGGGTCTCGAGCTGAAACATTGACTGTTTATTCCCGTCCATAGAGATCTGAGTTCCTCCAGATTGTCATGTGTGTTGCTTAAGATTTTCAATGTCTGTGGAATCTCTTGTTTGTTATATTGGGCATATTAGGTTGTTTTAGAACTTGATTTATGAAGTAATTGAACTTGCTCTTTATTAAAGGTGCCATACTATCACACGTGGGTATTAGTGGATGAAGTATACCAATGCTTTACCAGTCCTTTAGTAAAGGATCTATTACTGCAGAAGAAAAGATAGTCCTCAGAAATTGGCACACTGTTCGTTTGCATTTTTGTATCTAGTTTTTTGCAAGTTCAAATTGCACACTTCTGTGTCCTCAGCCATAACAGAATTCCTCACTATCATGAATGTGAGCTTTATGTAATCATTGATCATTGTTTATTGAAGTATTCATGTTGGTGAATAAGACCGTAGACCATAAGATGTAGGAGCAGGAGTAAACCATTCAGCTCATTTAGTCTGCTCCGCTATTTCATCATGGCTGATCCATTTTTCCTCTCAACCCGTCACCTGCCTTCTCCTGTATCTCCCCATATCCCTTCATGCCCTCACTAACCAAAGAATCTATCAACCTCTGCTTTAAAGATGTGGCCTCCACAGCTGCCTGTGGCAACAAATTCCACAGATTCACCACTCTGGCTGAAGAAATTCCTCTTCATCTCCATTCTATAAGGACGCCCCTCTATTCTGGTCTTTGATGACCGTAGGAACCATCCTCTCCACATCCATACTATCAAGGCCTTTCACCTTTTGATAGATTTCAATGAGGTCACCCCTCACTCTTCTTGTGAATACAGGCCCAGAGCCATCACTCTTCATGCAACAAGCCATTTTCATGAACCTCCATTCTCATGAACCTGGAATCATTTTCATGAACCTCCTTTGAACCTTCTCCAGTTTCAGCACATCCTTTCTAAGATAAATGGTCTAACCTGCTCACCAGTGCTTTATAAAGTTTCTAAATTACATCCTTGCTTTTATATTCTTTAAATGAATGCTGACATCGTATTTACATTCCGCATAAATTAACCTTTAGAGAATCCTGCACAAGGACTCCCAAGTCCCTTTGCACCTCAGGGTTTTGCATTTTCTATCCATTTCGAAAATAGTCAACCCTTTCACTTCTTCTACCAGAGTGCATGACCATACACTTCCTGACTGTATTCCATTTGCCACCTCTTTGCCCATTCTCCTAATCTGTTTAAGCCCTTCTGTAGCATCTCTACCTCCTCAAAACTACCTGCCTTTCCACCTATCTTCATAGCGCCTGCAAACTTTGAACAAAACCATCAATTCCATCATCCAAATTATTGATGTGTAACATAAAAATAATCGGTCCCAACACGGACCCCTGTGGACACCACTAGTCACTGGCAACCAGCCAGAAAAGGCTCCCTTCATTCCCACTCTTTGCCTCTTGCCAATCAGCCACTTTATTGATGCTAGAATCTTTCCTGTAATACCATGGGCTCGTGTAGCTTAAGCAACCTTGTGTGGCACCTTGTCAAAGGCCTTCTGAAAATCCAAGTGCACAAAATCAATCAATTCTCCCTTGTCTATCCTCATTGTTATTTCTTCAAAGAATTCCAACAGATTTGTCAGACAAGATTTTCCCTTGAGGAAACCATGCTGACTGCAGCGTATTTTGTGCTTCAAGTACTTTGAGGTCTCATCCTTAATGATCGACCCCAACATCTTCCCAACCACTGAGGTTGGAGTAACTGGCCTATAGTTTCCTTTCTTCTGCCTCTCTCCTTTTTGAAGAGTGGAGTGACATTTGTAATTTTCCTGTCTTCCAGAACCATTCCAGAATCTAGTGATTCCTGAAAAATCATTACTGATTCCTCCATGATCTCTTCATCTGCTTCTTTCAGAACTCTGGGGTGTACACCATCTGGTTCAGGTGACTTATCTACCTTCCGACCTTTCAGTTTACCAAGAACCTTCTCTCCAGTTATGGTAACTTCACACACTTCATGACCCCTAACATGTGAAGCTTCCACCATACTGCTAGTGTCTTCCACAGTGAAGACTGAAGCAAAACATTTAATTCAATTTGTCTGCCATTTTCTTGCCCCCATTACTACCTCTCCATCATTGTTTTCCAGCAGTCCAATATAGTGTCTTGCCTCTCTTTTACTCTTTATGTATCTGAAGAAACTTTTGGTATATTTAATATATTGGCTAGCTTACTTTTGTATTCCATCTTAACCCTAATGACTTTTTTAGTTGCCTTCTGTTGGTTTTTAAAATTTTCTCAAGCCTCTATCTTCCTACTAATTTTTGCTCTATTATATACCCTCTCTTTGGCTTTGACTTCTTTTGTTAGCTAGAGTTGTCATCTTTGCTTTTGAATACTTATTCCTCTTTGGGTGTATATATCCTTCTGAATTGCTTCCAGAAATTCCATCTATTGCTACCCTGCCGTCATCCTTGCCAGTGTTCTTTTCTAGTCAATTATGGCCAACTCCTCTCATACCTCTGTAATTCCCTTTTCTCCACTGTAGTGCTGATACAGATAAGTTTTTCGCTTCTTCTCAAATTTCAGGGTGATTTTCTCCAATTGCTTCAGTTCTTGGACACTGACATGGGAGTGCAAATTGAAGAAGCAGGATAGTAGGCTCCTCAGATCCAGCAGCTCCATCATTCCATGTGGCTATAGCTTTGATGTCACAGCCACTTTCCTCCACTAATCCATATCCCTTGATTTTCTTCATATCCAATAATCTGCCTTTTACATATTCAATGATGAAACTGCCAGCTTTTGTGGGTGGAGATACCAAAGATTCACTACCTCTGGGTGAAGAAATTTGCTCTCATCTTTCCATAGAAACCATAGAAAAACTACAGCACAGAAACAGGCCTTTTGGCCCTTCTTGGCTGTGCCAAACCATTTTCTGCCTAGTCCCACTGACCTGCACACGGACCATATCCCTCCATACACCTCCCATCTGTCCACTTTATTCTTAAATGTTAAAAAAGGACCTGCATTTACCACCTTGTCTGGCAGCTCATTCCATACTCCCACCAATCTCTGTGTGAAGAAGCCCCCCCCAATGTTCCCTTTAAACTTTTCCCCCCTCACCCTTAACCCATGTCCTCTGGGTTTTTTTTCTCCTCTTGCCCCAGTGGAAAAAGCTTGCTTGCACTCACTCTATCTATACCCATCATAATTTTATATACCTATCAAATCTCCCCTCATTCTTCTACGCTCCAGGGAATAAAGTCCTAATCTATTCAACCTTTCTCTGTAACTGAGTTTCTCAAGTCCCGGCAACATCCTTGTAGACCTTCTCTGCACTCTTTCAACCTTATTTATATCCTTCCTGTAATTTGGTGACCAAAACTGAACACAATACTCCAGATTCGGTCTCACCAATGCCTTATACAACCTCATCTTAACATTCCAGCTCTTATACTCAATACTTTGATTAATAAAGGCCAATATACCAAAAGCTCTCTTTATGACCCTATCTACCTGTGACGCCACTTTTAGGGAATTTTGTATCTGTATTCCCAGATCCCTCTGTTCCACTGCACTCCTCTGTGCCTTACCATTAACCCTGTATGTTCTACCTTGGTTTGTCCTTCCAGCGTGCAATATCTCATATTTGTCTGTATTAAACTCCATCTGCCATTTTTCAGCCCATTTTTCCAGCTGGTCCAAGTCCCTCTGCAGGCTCTGAAAACCTTCCTCGCTGTCTACTACACCTCCAGTCTTTGTATCATCAGCAAATTTACTGATCCAATTTACCACATTATCATCCAGATCATTGATATAGATGACAAATAACAATGGACCCAGCACTGATCCCTGTGGCACACCACTAGTCACAGGCCTCCACTCAGAGAAGCAACTCTCTACTACCACTCTTTGGCTTCTTCCATTGAGCCAATGTCTAATCCAATTTACCACCTCTCCATGTATACCTAGCGACTGAATTTTCCTAACTAACCTCCCATGCGGGACCTTGTCAAAGGCCTTACTGAAGTCCATGTAGACAATATCCACTGCCTTCCCTTCATCCACTTTCCTGAACCTCCTCGAAAAACTCCAATAGATTGGTCAAACATGACCTACCATGCACAAAGCCATGCTGACTCTCCCTAATAAGTCCCTGTCTATCCAAATGCTTGTAGATTCTGTCTCTTAGTACTCCCTCCAATAACTTACCTACTACCGACGTTAAATTTACCGGCCTATAATTTCCCGGATTACTTTTCAATCCTTTTCCAAACAACGGCACAACATGAGCCACTCTCCAATCCTCTGGCACCTCACCTGTAGACAGCGACATTTTAAATATTTCTGCCGGGGCCCCTGCAATCACAACACTAGTCTCCTTCAAGGTCCGAGGGAACACTCTGTCAGGTCCCGGGGATTTATCCACTTTAATTTTCCTCAAGACAGCAAGCACCTCCTCCTTTTCAATCTGTACAGTTTCCATGATTTCACTACTTGTTTCCCTTAATTCCATAGACTTCAGCCCAGTTTCCTTAGTAAATACAGATGCAAAAAACCTATTTAGGGTTTGAGGCTGACCTCAGGTTTGAGGCATTCCAGCTTCTGCCCTGCATCCAGTCTTATTTAGTTCCATAAAAATTTGGTGTCTTTCAATGATATCACTTTTAATTTTCCAACAAAAGTGAGTTTCTAGCCTCTGCTCCCTCTGATCATCGGACCAGTCCTCTGGAATACTGCACACACTCTAGTTGCAAATGTATTCTTTCTTCAGTAGGAAGACAAGATCTGTATACTATATTCAGGTGCTATTGCATTTGGGTCTTCGATGTAGTAAGATGTGCCCTCAACTCTTGTATCAAAGGCCAATATTTCACCTTCCTAATTACTTCTGGTATCCATTTGTTAACTTTTAAGTGACCTTTCCATCTCCCACCATTTAAAGAAATATCCACCTTATAGCTGTTTGTACCAAAACTGAGTGCGTTTCATTAACAATTGTGCTTAGTTATATTGGGAAATTGTCATAAATGATAGTGCCAAAGGCTCTTCAAACTCAGTGAGTATAATGACAATTGGGTGAATTAGAAGGTATTGCTTCAGATTTGAGAGTCACTGATCCACTTGGTGGCAGTGACCTTTTCAATTAGTATTAGCTTTTTTTATTCCAGGTGTCTGGTATGAAGCTGCTTAAATGAACTGTTTATTAGAGAGCAACAACCAATTTGTTGGAGGAACTCGGCATGTTGAGCATCATCTGTGGGAGGGAAGGTACTGGCCATGTTTTGGATCAAAACCCTGCATCAGGATTTCGGTCTGGTTCTTTTTGACTGAGCAAATGAGGCTTGACTCATTGAGTTCTTTCAGCAAATGTTTTTGTGCCAGATTTCAGCTTCTGCAGTCTATTTTATCTCTAATGAGCAAGTCAGGACTCGGATGAAAGCAGCATAACATACTATCTTAACAAAATTCTGGATGTGAATGTTGCTAGCAAAGTTGACCTTTGGGACCCATCCAAGTTATCCTGGCAAAGAAAGCTTCCTTCTTAAACCACAGTAGCTGTAGAGGTGTCCTGGGAAAGTAATATGGTGTTGAAAAAATGCCAGTATCTCATATGGGTTTTTTTTTCATCCAATATACTTGTAACTTGGATCCTTGGAAGTTAAGGTTGCAGGATTGGGAGATGTTGTCATACCTTATGTAAAGAAACCACACTGAAACTGCAGTGTGCTGGCAATTGAAGATATGGTATGGCTGGAGATTAAGTGGAAATTTGTCCAGTGTAGTATCAGATTCTTGGATGTTGCATTGATTCTGATCCATGCATTTGGAGAGTATTCAATTACAAAATCCTGGCACTGATCCAAATCTTTCTGTCTCTGGGCAAGAACTGTTTCTTTATCTGAGAAATTGCAAATTGGGTTACAGTGATAAACCCTATTTTTGATCTTATTCTTGAGACAAGTTGAGTACTGAAACAGCCAAAGAGCATTGGCTCTTCATGTGTGGTGGGCCTCAGGTTGCAATTTGGAACTCTTGTAGTGACATCCAGGGCTGAGATGCTTGGTCAACAGCAACCTAAGCCTTATTACTTCTGTGCTTGATGTGACCCCAGCTAGTAAATAAATTTCCCCATTTTTCACAGAACAAGAACACAAGGAAATAGCATGAGTGGGTCAGCTGGTTCCTTAAACTTGAACTGACATTCAATATGATAATTGCAGATTTATCTCAGGCTTTGTTCCGGTTCCCCATAGCCCTCCATCCTTATATATATACACACACACACATACATACATACATACATACATACATACATATATATGTGTGTGTGTGTGTATATGTGTGTGTGTGTATGTGTGTGTGTGTGTGTGTGTGTATATATGTGTGTGTGTGTGTATATGTGTGTGTGTGTGTATATATATATGTGTGTGTGTGTGTATATATGTATATGTGTGTGTGTGTATATGTATGTATCTATATGTACAGAGAGAGAGAGAGAGAGCGAGCACGCAATCGGTCCTCCACTCCAAATATTTCTAATGCACAATGGAGACAGACAATTCCAGAGAATAGCCACCTTCTATGAGAAATTTCTGTATACCTTTTTTTAAAAAATGACCTCATTTTGAAATTGGTCCCTCGTTTGAGACTCTTCACCAATGAAAACATTTTGACAGCTACCTTTCATGCCATTTTAGGATTTTATGTTGCAATAATGTCACTCCTCATTCTTCTAAATTGTAAAGGGTATAAACTCTTCTTCAGGACTGGAAAGGAAGGGGTGAAGATGCCAGAAATCCAATATATAATATCTCTTCTGGGTAAAGTGACCAAAACTGTTGTGCAGAGGCCTTGTCTATACCTCATGCATTTGAAACAAACTCCATCCACTCTGCAATAAAGGTCGAAATGCTATTTGCCTTCTTAATTACTTGCCTCCTTGTTTATTTTGCAAGAACAATCCCCTCATCCCAGGAAATTCCTTGGTGAATTGCTGGTTGCCACCAATATGCAAAGTGCTGGTGGAACTCAGTGGGTCAGGCAACATATCTGGAGAAATGAATAAATAAGTCAACATTTCGGGCCAAGTCCTTTCTCCAAGACTGGAAAGCAAGGGGGAAGATGCCAGAAATCCAATATAAAATATCAATTCTAGGTAAAGTGACCAAAATTGTGTTGTGCAGAGGCCTTGTCTATGTCTCATGCATTTGAAAAGCGTGCCTATTTTAACACTATTCACTCTGCAATAAAAGTCAATATGCCATTTGCCCTCTTAATTACTCAACAGCACTTGTCTGCTACTGTTCTGAGATTCTTGCATATGATCACTTAGATCTCTGAACATCCAAGGAAGCAGCTACTCCGACTCTGTCTATCCTGTTTGTTATTCCTCGGAACTCGAGCAGGTTGTTTCAGCCAAGCCATTCCCTTCAAGAAACCATGCTGACTTTGGCCTATTTTATCATGTGCTTCCAAGTACTTTTTGAAATTTTATTTATTTATTTATAACAGTACGGCACAGTACAGGCCCTTCGGCCCACAATGTTGTGCCGACCCTCAAACCCTGCCTCCCATATAAGCCCCCACCTTAAATTCCTCCATATACCTGTCTAGTAGTCTCTTAAACTTCACTAGTGTATCTGCCTCCACCACTGACTCAGGCAGTGCATTCCATGCACCAACCACTCTCTGAGTAAAAAAACCTTCATCTAATATCCCCCTTGAACTACCCACCCCTTACCTTAAAGCCATGCCCTCTTGTATTGAGCAGTGGTGCCCTGGGGAAGAGGCACTGGCTATCCACTCTATCTATTCCTCTTATTATCTTGTACACCTCTATCATGTCTCCTCTCATCCTCCTTCTCTCCAAAGAGTAAAGCCCTAGCTCCCTTAATCTCTGATCATAATGCATACTCTCTAAACCAGGCAGCATCCTGGTAAGTCTCCTCTGTACCCTTTCCAATGTTTCCACATCCTTCCTATAGTGAGGCGACCAGAACTGGACACAGTACTCCAAGTGTGGCCTAACCAGAGTTTTATAGAGCTGCATCATTACATCGCGACTCTTAAACTCTATCCCTCGACTTATGAAAGCTGACACCCCATAAACTTTCTTAACTACTCTATCCACCTGTGATGCAACTGTCAGGGATCTGTGGACATGTACCCCTAGATCTCTCTGCTCCTCCACACTACCAAGTATCCTTCCATTTACTTTGTACTCTGCCTTGGAGTTTGTCCTTCCAAAGTGTACCACCTCACACTTCTCCGAGTTGAACTCCATCTGCCACTTCTCAGCCCACTTCTGCATCCTATCAATGTCTCTCTGCAATCTTTGACAATCCTCTACACTATCGACAACACCACCAACCTTTGTGTTGTCTGCAAACTTGCCAACCCACCCTTCTACTCTCACATCCAGGTCGTTAATACAAACCCCATTTCCAGAAAAGTTGGGATATTTTCCAAAATGCAATTAAAAACAAAAATCTGTGATGTTAATTCACGTGAACCTTTATTTAACTGACAAAAGTACAAAGAAAAGATTTTCAGTAGTTTTGCTGACCAACTTAATTGTATTTTGTAAACATACACAAACTTAGAATTTGATGGCTGCAACACACTCAACAAAAGTTGGGACAGAGTTAAAATAAGATTGAAAAGTGCACAGAATATTCAAGTAACACTGGTTTGGAAGACTCCACATTAAGCAGGCTAATTGGTAGCAGGTGAGGTATCATGACTGGGTATAAAAGTAGCGTCCCTCAAAGGCTCAGTCTTTGCAGGCAAGGATGGGTCGTGCCTCACCTCTTTGTGCCAAAATTCATGAGAGAATTGTAAGTCAGTTCAAAAGGAACATTTCTCAACGCAAGATTGCAGAGAATTTAGGTGTTTCAACATCTACAGTACATAATATTGTGAAAAGATTCAGAGAATTCAGAGACATCGTAAAGGGCAAGGTTGGAAACCACTGTTGAATGTGCGTGATCTTCAAGCCCTCAGGCGGCACTGCCTAAGAAACCATCATGCTCCTGTGACAATTATAGCCACCTGGGCTCGGGAGTACTTCGGAAAACCATTGTCACTCAATTGTCGCTGCATCCAGAAATGCAACTTGAAACTATTATGCAAGGAGGAAGCCATACATCAACTCTATGCAGAAACGCCGGCGAGTTCTCTGGGCCCGAGCTCATCTCAGATGGACCGAAAGACTGTGGAACCATGTGCTGTGGTCAGATGAGTCCACATTTCAGCTAGTTTTTGGAAAAAATGGGCGTCGAGTTCTCCGTGCCAAAGATGAAAACGACCGTCCAGATTGTTATCAGCAAAAGGTGCAAAGCCAGAATCTGTGATGGTATGGGGGTGCATCAGTGCCCACGGCATGGGTGAGTTGCATGTATGTGAAGGTACCATTGACTCTGAGGCGTATATTAGGATTTTCGAGAGACATATGTTGCCATCAAGACGACGCCTCTTCCCGGGATGTCCATGCTTATTTCAGCAGGACAATGCCAGACCACATTCTACATGGGCTACAACAGCGTGGCTTTGTAGACTCAGAGTGCATGTGCTTGACTGGCCTACTGCCAGTCCAGATCTATCTCCTATTGAAAATGTATGGCGCATCATGAAGAGGAGAATCAGACAATGGAGACCATGGACTGTTGAGCAGCTAAAGTCTTATATCAAGCAAGAATGGACATTTCCAATTGCAAATCTACTACGATTAGTATCCTCCATTCCAAAACGATTAAAAACTGTTATTAAAAGGAAAGGTGACGTAACACAATAGTAAACATGCTTCTGTCCCGACTTTTGCTGCGTGTGTTGCAGCCATCAAATTCTAAATTTGTGCATGTTTACAAAATACAATTAAATTGGTCAGTAAAACTATTGGATATCTTTTCTTTGTATTTTTGTCAGTTAAATAAAGGTTCATGTGAATTAACATATCACAGATTTTTGTTTTTATTGGATTTTGGAAAATATTCCAACTTTTCTGGAAATGGGGTTTGTAAAAATCACGAAAAGTAGAGGTCCCAGAACAGATCCTTGTGGGACACCACTAGTCACAATCCTCCAATCTGAATGTATTTCCTCCACCACCACCCTCTGCCTCCTGCAGGCAAGCCAATTCTGAATCCAGCTGGCCAAACTTCCCTGGATCCCATGCCTTCTGACTTTCTGAATAAGCCTACCATGTGGAACCTTGTCAAATGCCTTACTAAAATCCATATAGATCACATCCACTGCACGACCCTCATCTATATGCCTGGTCACCTCCTCAAAGAACTCTATCAGGCTTGTTAGACACAATCTGCCCTTCACAAAGCCATGCTGACTGTCCCTGATCAGACCATGATTCTCTAAATGCCTATAGATCCGATCTCTAAGAATCTTTTCCAGCAGCTTTCCCACCACAGACGTAAGCTACTCTGGAGCACAAGTCTGAAATTTTACCAACCATTGAAGTCAGGCTAACTGCTGCACAATTTCTTTTCATTTGCTTCTTCCCATTTTAAAAAGAAGTAATTTTCATGTCTTCTGGAACCACTCCTGGGATCTTGCTGGTTCTTCCACAGTGAAGACTGACACAAAATGCTTTTTCAGTTTGTCTGCCATTTCTTTGTTCCCATTACTACAGCATCATTTTCATGCAGGTTGATGTCCACTCTGGCCTCTCTTTTATTTATATATCTGAAAAAAAAACTTCTGTTATCTTATTATTAGATAGCTTATATTTATATTTCATATTTTCTTCCTTTTTTGCTTATTAGTTACTCTTCATTGTGCTTTTTGAAAACTTCTAAATTCTCGAGATCCCCATTAATTTTCACAATATTGTATGCCCTCTTTTGCTTTTATGTTGTCTGACTTCAAATGTTAGCCATGGTTGCCTCACCCTTTTAGAATTCTGCTCCTATTTTTGGGATGAAATGATCCTGTGTCTTCTGAGATACTCCCAGAAACTCCTGCCTTTGCTGCTCCACCATCATCCTTGTTATGATCCCCTTCAAATCAACTTTGGCCAGCTTCTTTCATGCCTTTATTCAACTGTAAAGCTAAAAATCTGCCTTTTGATTCCTCTTACTGGGGTATATGACTCAATTCTTTACCACATAAAACTGTCTTTGCCAAAACTTTGCCCACTTAATCTATAATCCTTTTGCAGAGCCATAATATTCTCATGATACCTTACCTTTTCATCTGTTTTTGTGTCATTGTCAAATTTGGATGCTTTGTATTCCATGTTATCCTCCAGTCCGTGACATAAAAGTAAATAACGGAGGGCTAAGAGCTGATCCCAGTGTTGCTCCTTCCATCTGTCTATCATGCTAACATACTTCCATCTGTCTACTCTGCTTTTCATGAAGTCAGTGAATCTTCAACCAGTAGGTTCATTATCTTGTTAAACCCATTGTATCATACTGATACCTTGCCCCTGATGATAGGGATTTTTATAAGTTTTGAAAACATGACATTCTGTTAATATCAGGCTGTTTGCAGTGTCCTTCACAGTGAAGACTGATGCAAAAAAAAGTTTATGTATCTGCTGTAATTCCTATTACCTGTTGTTAATTTCTCAGTTTCATTCTTTAGTAGTGCCACATTAATCTTGGTCTTCCTTTCTATATCTTTTACTTTTCTCCTTTCTCAAGAGCTGTTCAGTCTCTGTTGGTTGCTGTAGATTCCCAATCCTCTGGTCTACCGTAGCCCTTGCTGCTTTCTATGCTCTACTTGATTTAACATTGTCCTTCACCTCCTTTGTTCCCCTTTCATAGAACATAGAAATCTACAGCACATTACAGGCCCTTTGGCTCACAATGTTGTGCTGACCATGTAACCTACCCGAGAAACTGCCTAGAAATTCCCTGGTGCATAGCCCTCTATTTTTCTAAGCTCCGTGTACCTATCTAAAAGGCTCTTAAAAGACCCTATTGTATCTGCTTCCACCACAGCCACCAGCAGTGCATTCCATATGTCTACCACTCTGTGGAAAAACTTGCCCCTGACATCCCCAAGCACCTTAAATCTATGCCCCCTCGTGTTAGCCGTCTCAGCCCTGGGAAAAAGCTTCTGGCTATCCACACGGTCAATGCCCGTCATCATCTTGTACACCTCTATCAGGTCACCTCTCATCCTCCATCGCTCCAAGGAGAAAAGGCCAAGTTCACTCAACCTATTCTCATAAGGTATACCCTCTATTCCAGGCACCATCCTTGTAAATATACTCTGCTCTCTTTCTAGTATCCACATCCTTCCTGTAGTGAGGTGACCAGAACTCAACAAGGTACTTCGAGTGGGGTCTGACCAGCTGTAACATTACTCATGGAATTGCTTTTTCTAATTAAGATACATTTCTGCTAAGTGTTATTAATTAGCTATTTAAACACCTACCACGGGTTATTCACTTGGCTTATTAACCCAGTCCCAAAAACCTGACCTTTATAGCATTGTATTTGAGTTGTCAGGTTTTTGACATAGGATGTTCACCCTCAAACTGTATCTAAAGTTCTACCATATCTTTACTTTGTAGAGGACCCTTAAACACAAAATTTTTTAAAAAATTAATTCTTCTGCATTACACATGACCAAATCTAAAATAACCTTTTCCCAAATTCTGTAGCATACTGCTTTAAGAAGCCATTCTTAACACATTCTAAAAGTTCTTAAGAACAACAAGCCCTTGCTAGTTTGGTTTTTTCAATCAATATGCATTTTGAATTCTCTCATCATTACAGTTCCCCTCATGCATGGCTTTGGTATTCTTCCAATATACTGGCCTTTAGATTACCTTCGCCTCTCTTCTTTCACTTGCTCTTTGGCTTTTTCACCCAAACCAATTTCACTGCATCTACATCACAACTCAACTCTCTGTCTTCCTTTATGGAAATGTTACCCTGTCTCCTTTCAGTTTTGGCCTATTGTGTTGAAAAATTTACAATTTAAAATATCGAATACTTGGTGCTGAACACCCTGAAAACAAGTCTCCGTAGTAGCTGTTAAATAAGATAGCTGTCTTGTTGAAAATGCTTTGTATATTCAAATAAAGAGATCTGAGCTTTATACAAGATTAAACTGCTGTTATGTAACTTTGCCTATAGTTTTGTTCTTTTCTGTTAAGCTTTGTTGGTCATTCTCACCTTGTTCAGCATCCTGTCACTGGAGCGATCTTCCATTCTAATTAGTTTAAAGCTCTGTCTACCTGGTGTTTAGTTTTAAAACAGCTATTTAAAAAATAACACAAAATATTTTTGCTTTTCACCATGTAGCTGTAAATTGATTTTGGCAGCAGTGTTCTTCTGGCTAAGTCAGCTTAGCCAAAAAGGGTGGCTACCTGACGAGCCCAATGGCATTCACCTCTGCGTGTGTTGGATTGAGGTTGAAAATGTAAAAAAAACTCATTTAAAATGTCCCGGCTCTGTAAATAAAAGTACAATTTCTAGGGTCCGCAGTGTACTTTATTTAAGTTAAGACAAAAATGTGCAAAATCTAATGTGGAAACAAAATAGGAATGGCTGCCTTGTTTCAGCTGGCCACTTTTAATTCAGCCGCTAAGTTTTCTGTACATTTCATTAAACTGCCTGATTAGCTGAATACGGTTGAAAATTCTTCTTTTATAGCCCTGGTGAGACCTGGAGACTGGACTGAACATTTTGTTATGCTTCTGTTGTGAATCAAAGTGAGGGCAGAGGATTCAGAATCGAATGTTGCCAGGATTTGGCACATGGATCCTGTAGGAAGACTTGGATGTCGTGTGAAAATGTTAAACTGTTTATGCTTTGGCATGTTTGCTCTGATCATCCATACTTGCTCTTCACGGTTTTACAATATATGTGTGATGATGTTTCTTGTATTTTTTTTGACTGACCACGGTGATGAGGGTGCAAATCCACTTCTAGCTTTCCGAGGTAAAGATTTTACTAAGGGTCTAAGCTACCTAAAGTGTGCTTGACAGGATCCCATGTATACGCATGTATATTAGTGCTCATATTGGAGTTTGTACATTCTCTCTTTGGCTCAGACCACATGTTATGAGTAACTAATGCAGAAAACCAGGTAAATGCAAAGGGTTCACAAACTTTTTCTTGAAACTGTACTTCCTTCTTAACTCCAACAACCTGCCATGTTTAAATGTAAAGTGGAGAGGAAAAAGTTCTTGTTGAATTTAACAATTTGAGAAGCATAGATGAGGGTTTTGTTCCTTTCAGCGCCTTGTGGTGCATCAGGCGGCAACCTTGCTGTTTGTTTAGCATTTTGTCTGGTTTTTATGAGGCAGAGTTACTAGCTCAACGGTCAACCCAGCACAGATGGAAAGCGTGCAGGGAGCCAGCTGGATTCGAACCCGGGACCACTCTCCTTGAAGTCTTGTGCAGTTGGCAGCGGTCGGCTGATAAATACGGTAGACGCCAACTATCTTTTCCCCAAAGTAGAAATGTCGAGTATTAGAGGTGTCGAGCTTTAAGGTGTGAGGGGGTTAAGTTTAAAGATTTAGCGTTATTTATCTCATGTACATCAACATATAGTGAAATGTGTCATTTGTGTCAACAACCAACACAGTTTGAGGATGCTGCTGATGGCAGCATGCAAGTGTCGCCATGCTTCTGGCACCAACATAGCATGCCCACGATTTACTAACTCTAACCGCACGTCTTTGAAATGTGGGTGGAAACCAGAGTACCCAGAGGAAATGCTCTGGTTGCTGACCCATGCAGTCATTGGGAAAACAAGTAAATTCCTTACAGTGGTGTGAATTAAATCCCAAACGAGAAAATCTGTAGATGCTGGAAATCTGAGCAACACACGTGAAATGCTGGAGGAACTCAGCAGGCCAGGCAGCATGTATGGAAAAAAGCACAGTCAACGTTTTGGGCCGAAATGTCGACTGTGCTGTTTTCCATAAACGTTGCCTGGCCTACCGAGTTCCTTCAGCATTTTGTCTAAATTCAACCCCGACTGCTGACACTGCAAAACATTTTGCTAGCCACTACACTACTGTGTCTCCCTACATAAAGGAGATGTGTGGTTGTTTTTTCATACGGAGTGGTAGGTGCCTGAAATACACTGCTAGGGGTGGCAGTGGAAGCATATTTCACAGTTGTGTTCAAGAAGCTTTTAGATAGGCACATGAATATATGGAGAGGAGGGATCAGTTTAATTTGGCAATGTGCTTGACAGAGGCATCATGGACCAATGCAGAAACTGCTTATGAACTGTGATAACCACTTAGGATGTGAGTTCTGAGTTAAATGGTTCCTGTTGCTGGTGAAGCATCAAGATCCCATATTTTCATCTGTAGAAAGTAGCAAAATTTGTGATGCAATTTGAGCTTCTGAGATCTGGCAAGGCTAAATCAGTTAAATTGTTGCTTGAGTTGATCCGAAATTAATAATGGGAGCTTCTACACCCGAAGAATTGCAGAATATTTTACTAAAGATGCATATTGATATAGCGTTCTATTGGAATAAAAGAACTGTGGAAGAGTGGAGTGACCAGGAATCCTGAAGTAGAAAGTCTGGTGTTAATATATACGGGGCAGTTTTTCTAAGGATTAGTAAGAACCATCATTGTTGCCTTGCATTAGATTCCTTTTCATGGATTCATGCTGTGATGTCCCTGAAAGTATCATTTCAAATGAACACATAGTTTCTTCCCTATCCTCTTGGGCATCAATCACTTGGATATTTTTTTTTATCTGGAAGGAGCTATGCAAGCAAATGTTGCACATCCACATTATTGATGTTTAGAAAGGAAGGTGAGCATGTGCAATGCACCTTTGAAGTTCTGAAATCATTTACATTTAGCTGTGGCCTCTTCAAGATTCGAGATTGCTCATTGTCAGTCTTCATGAGTGTAAGGGAGAACAAAATGATTGTTAACCCCAGACTTATTTATTGAGATACAGTGTAGAATAGGCCCCTTCAGCCCTTCAAGCCGCGCTGCCTAGCAACCCCTGATTTAACCCTAGTCTTATTACGGGACAATTTATGATGACCACTTGACCTATTAGCCGGTATGTCTTTGGACTATGGGAGGAAACCGGAGCACCCAGAGAAAACCCATGCATTCCATGGGGAGGACGTACAGACCCCTTACAAATGACATTGGAATTGAACTCCAAACTCCCATGCCCCAGGCTAGAATAGTGTCGCACTAACTGTTAGGCTACTGTGGCACCGACTTGGAGACAGTTTGAACAGAAGGAATACAGTATCAAGTAGCAGTGACCATTAACTTGTCTGCTTACTTGATTGGGGTGGAAAGAGGAACGTTGGAGATCATTGATTTAGCAGATTGGAATATACATTAGTGTTTCATCTTCATCACCATAAGTACAGCAGACCAATATTGTATGAAAGGGTCAGACTTCCCATTTCCCCTAATGGAGTTTAAATTCATGAGTTAATTTCATGAGCAAATGTATGGGTTCTTGTTTTGAGCTGTCTTAGCTTCTGATCCAGTCAGACAATGTGTATTTATTACCTATGCAATACCACTTTGCTCATAATAATCTGCAATTGATACACCGTCACTGGAAATTCCAGTTATTGTTTCAGTGAGCTCTGAGATTATTGGTAGGCTATAATTGCACAGAAACTGCCTGTTCTGTGGTTCCTAATCAAGTGGCTTTTTTCCTCTGTTAGCATAGGCAGATCAATTCAGGGAATTTGAATTGGCTGACATTGCAGCTGACTCTGTCTTGTTCACATCAGTATTCATAGGCATCCACTGTTAGAAATGATCAGCAACAGCTTTAGTTATTTTCCTTAAATCTGAAGCTTAAGTCTTGCTTTCATCCTGCTTCTGACTTCTAATTGGCAGGTCTTACAGATACGGTTGATTGTAGAGTTGGTCTTCAGTTTTACTCAGACTTTGCAGTTTGTGTCAGCTTGAGTCTTGAGTGTATGTGTGAATGTCGATGGTGGCTGTGTGAAGATGTGTCTCTACCAAAGCATGTGTAAGGCGTTCCTTCCCTTTGCTAGCCTGCAGGTCACCCTTGGGCAAGGTGTAGCAGCTGCTTAGTCCCCCTGATCAGGGTCATTTGAAGCCATGAGAGCAGGTGGTGGGTGACACAAGTCCTGGTTATGCAACCACTGACACCAGGCGGACAATCTCTGAAGAGTATTGATGATGGCTGGGGTCACCTACCAGAAGAAGGTGATGGCAAATCACTCCTGTGGGAACATTTGCCAAGAACAATAATGGTCATGGAAAGACCACGATTGTGTTTGTCGTATGACATGGCACATAATGAACAAATGGTATGTCTTTAAAATTGAGTACTGGTACTTTCCTTTACACATTATCTCCCTTCTTGATTATTTGTGATAGCATTGACAAGGTAACTTACTCCTTGTTTCTTTTCCGTCTCCCTGCCTTGCCAAATAATACTCCAATTGTTTCTATTTCTTTGAACTTTTGAACTGGCAGATGAGGTGTACAGATGTTATCTGCTGATTTTCTTCACTTTTCAGCAGTGTGGCAGGTATTGTTTTTCCTGTGTTTGATGCATTAGTATTGGGATAGACTTGCATTATATGCAAAGAACCCTCTTAAAAATATTAGTTCCAGCTCTTTTTAATCACACTGCAAGTTGCTGCAGAACTCCAGCCCAATGAATTTGTAAAGTAATCTGAGCTTGAGAGCTATGCTGCTCCAAGGGTGAGTACTGCCTTTGCAGTGTGTGTGTACAAAGCTAAGCAAGGAGTTAAACACCTTCTCAAAAATCACCTGAACAGGAAGCTTTCTTCAGGGTTCTTTAAGTGAGAAAAACTTGTGAAACTGAGAAAAGTTAAGTAAAATATATATTAGGTTCAATACAGAATTGTTGCACACCTGTGTACTATTGATTAATACAGTGATTTTTGGTTAAACAAGGCAATACACACAGGCCAGGTAGACCAGAGTGAACTCATGGTGCAACTGCAGCTTAATAAGCAATAAACATAAAACTTTTTTCAAAGTACATGAACTAAATGTTTACCAATATTAAGAAAGCTTAAGACTCATATTGCTGTTTCAAGGGCAAATAAAGAGTGGACAGAGATGGTTGTCTTTCTACTGTGAGTGCTTCAAGTTGAAATCCAAATTAATCTGAGCAGGAAATAGTTTTTTTTAAAAAAGCACTTACGGATAGGAAGTGACATTCGTACAAAACAAACAGCACCTCTAGAAGCCAGAACTCTCCCCTCCTGACATCCATAAGATGTCAAACTTTTTTTTTGACGTGTGCATCTGCGTGCGTGTGTCCGTGCGTGTGCGATGTTGGCGGGACTATGTCTCTTTCATGCCTTTACAAGGTGCAGAGCGAGAGAGACTGTGGCACACCACTCCCCACACAGACACTTTGCAGCATTTTTCCCTTTATCTTACGAGGTCGAGTTGTGATCTCGACACTCAACCCGTACTCGGGAGCGGACCTGGCTGGGTTCGAACCCAGGAACCTCTGTTCCAGAGTCCGGCGCTGATGTCATTGCGACACCATAAGATGTCAAACTTAACTACTGAAATTAAAAGTCAAATGATCGTTTTATCACGTCTTTGACAAAAGGTAAGTCTCAGAGACTAGTCTTAAACAGTCTTGCTGCACAGTCTTTAACTGTTCTCGCCTTAAAATTGGCATTCTTGATGACATACTTATGGTGATGCTTAATAAGCAGACCGGTGATGTGTTGCTCATCCTGAATGATGATTGGGTGAGGTACCTATTAAGAAGGCACAATTCACTTCATATGTCCTCGAAATTGTTGTAGCCCCTCAAAGTCAAAAAGAGATAGAGTTCACTCAGGTAACTTTGTACTGGGAAAGGTTCTTGCTTTGTGATGCACTGCACTTCCTCTGCATACACCTGCCTTTGAACAAGAAGGATTTTACCTCTGCCCAACTTTATTGCTCTGCGCTGAGAGGTTGCTCACAGATGTGCCAACCACTGCTTACAAATGTGTCAACCTACAATCTTTAATATAGATACTACTCTCACAAGGTCTGAAATGACTTGGGTGCCCATTCTCCAGCACCTTGGTCTGAAATGCACTGACAGTAGGCTGACGAGCAGACTTTACCAACTACGACTCAATCTAGGTCTAGTCATTAGGCATAAAGTGCATTGTGCTGTTCGCATACCTTAGGTGCACGGATGGTGTCTCTGCCAAACAACAGTAGAATCTCAGCAGAAAGGTCAGGTGGAAGAATCTTGTCAGCTATGTCCTTAAGATGTGAATGACCACGTGCAGTTTCAGGAGTTTGGATTTCATCCCTGTTTGGAATATGGTTGCAAGCAATGAGGGTTGGCGAGGGTAAGCTGACTTCCCCTCCTTTTGGTTCCATGACAAATCCATTGGCTCTTACAGCAACTACTGATGTTCCAGATAATATTTTTATAGTGTGTGAGGAAGTAGCTACATCTGATGAATGCTCAGCAGGCTCCCCACCATGCTCTGCTGTGGTTGTGCTAGAACCAGTAGTAGCCCAAGGTGATGGCTCTGAATTTACAGCTGTATCTTGGTCTAAATCTTCTGAAGTGTCTGTAGGTTCTTGGTTCATTTTCCTGGAGATTACTGGTGCTTGCTACATCCTGTGTCCCATCTATATTCTGCAATAAATTGTTACTGTTTCTCCTGTTTTTGCTACTCTCCCCAGATTCTCCACTACTCTAGATGATTGTCTTGTTCACATTCGGACTGACTCTGCCTCAGGGCTTTTCTGGCCAGTCTCAGTATTTCAAACTATTGTCCAGTGGTGATTTATCGTCGCAGCCTGATGCAGTGAATGAGGGCTGTACAGTTGTTTTGCAGTAGCTTCTGTTATGAGGTGAGCCACTGATGCACTTGGTGCACCGGTCAGCCCTTGCCTGCCCTTACTGAGTGGTGAACACCAACGATGGGTGGCTTTGGACACTTCTCAATTTGTTCCTTAAATGAGGGTTTATCTTTCTTTGGGTTTGAATCTGAACCAGAGAATGCAGTGCAGGAGGAGGACAATGTAAAAAATTTGGTATGAAGCATGGTATCTTTGTATGCTGCTTTGATTTTATCCTCATGTGAGCAACAATGTTGTATTAGAGGGCTTGCACCGGTGGTCGGTTCTTCAATAACCTTCCCGGAGAAACGACCACCACTGTCTTGTCAGCTGCTGCTTCACACTCCTTTGTCTTTGCTAAGGCAGCCTCAGCTTCATGCTACTCATTGAGTGCACGCAATGTAGGCTCTACATGAGCGTTCTCCATATCTATATGAGTTTTCTCCAATCGCATTTCAACTGCATGCTTGGCATACACTCTCATTCTTGCTGATTCAGCTCATGCAACAGCTATGCTAATTGTGGTTTTGCTTGAGTGTCGCAAAGACATGATCAATGTGCCACATTCTGATCTGACTTCCTGGGCTTAGCAATCGACATTGCTCGGAATGGAAGCTGACATTGCAGTGCAAGGTGTTCAGACATGTGTCTAGTCAGCGAGCGATGCCTTTGAAGATGAGTTATCTTATCACTCTACTGTGTCTTTGCAGTGCGTGTGTATAAAGCTAGGCAAGGAATTAAACACATTCTTAAAAATCACCTGAGCCACAAGCTTTCTTTAGGGTTTTTAATGAGGCAAAACTTATGAAACTGCAGAAAGTTAAGCAAAATATGTATTAAGTCAATACAGAATCAGCATGCACCTGAATATACTATTGGTTATTCTCATGATCAGTGTTCACCTATGTAACACACATATGCAGTATTCCTTTACTATCCAATGTAGACCAGAGTGAACTCGTGGTGTTATGGTAGCTGGATAGCGATAAACGATAAATACTTCCTTCAGAGTACCTCTACTAAATGTGAGGCCTGACTACTGTCTTAAGCCTCAGCATTATCTCCTTGCTTTTGTATCCTATTCCCCTTGAAATAAATGCCAGCATTCCATTGGCCTTCTTTAACTTCCCTCGTCAGCCATGGTTGCCCTACCTCTGCCATATGAGAATAACTTCTTTGGGACATAGCTATCTTGCGTTGTATCCATGGAAGAGCAATGCTCTCAATACCATAATGATCTTTCTTAGCACTGATTCCATTGGTGATCTTTTTTTTCTGGAAATATATTTGTAGCTCTTAGTTAATACTGGGAACAATTGGGAATATTGTTTCTCTTTCAACAGCTTGTGATGCTGCCATTGACATCCTGGCGGAGACTTCTAACAGAATAGTGGTTTGAAAGGATCTTTGGTTTTATGTATAAGAACTGTTCTTGCCATTGGATTGTTAATGAACATCCTCCTGATCACTGATCTGGCCACATAACCTTTTAAGAATCTGATGTGCTGTAACTTAGGTGATGCCCATCTTGAGAGTGTTAAAATGCTTTATGAGAACTGAGGAATTCATTCAAATTCATTTCCTTGTGCTGTGCAAGTTGGACTGTAGTTTTCGTGGTGAAATAAAAGTTAGTGACAACAAGCACAAGGATTTGAGCTTTATTTGCACTTAAGTAGTCTGGGGACTTCAACAGTTGCAGTCAGGTTGGAAGGATTTAAAGAAATGGCTGTAGGAGGTATATCTTTTTCATTTTTTTTGTCAGAAAAAAAAGACGACTGAACCTGACCTCGTGTGTTTTCTCCAAAGCTAAAATGAATGGGGCTAGTAAAACTATTAACACTTGTAGACAATTGGTTAATGCACAGAGCAGGGATAAAAAGAGCAGTAATAAAATGGTCCATTTTAGTGTGGCTGAATCATAATATAGCGCAGACTGTGTATGGTTTTTATTAATGATGTTAGTGTCAAGAGTGCATAATTTGTCAAACTTTGATAAAATTGAGGGGAGTGCAAAGGGCCTGCAGAGAAGGAAATGGATTATGAGTAAGTACTACTTTGGTAAAGGGATTAGAATGTGGGATGATGTGAGGTTTTTCATTTTACCTGAAAGGATAGTAAAATATCTGCAAAAGGTAAAAGTAGAAAAGAAGAAAGCACATCGGCATGAGGGTCTCTGACCTGAAATTTAAACTTTGTTTCCACAGGTGTGGCTTGACGTACTGTACTTCCAGAATTTGTTGATTTTATATTGTCAACATTGCGGATTCTTGATTTTCATGTACAAAAAGATCCAGATCTGGTTTAGGAAATGCAGAAACTTAACAGGAAATACAAAAGTAGATTGGAGGATTGCAAGATAGTTGGGAGTACGAAATAAGGAAGTCCTGCTGCAGTTAAGTTTTATCTAGGCAGGCAGACTAGATGGGCCGAGTTTGCTTTCCTTAAAGCAGAGGAGGCCTAGAGAGGATCTGATTGAGATATCCAAAATTGTGGCATAAATGAGTTGGACAGTTTAAAATAAACTTTCCTTTCCAAAAGACATGCATTTAAAGGAAGGGGTAGGAGGTTTAGAGAGAATCTGAGGAAGAATTTTGTTTTTAGTTCAGAGTGTGATTGAAATCTAGAATACGTCAAGTCAAGTCACTTTTTATTGTCATTTTGATCATAACTGCTGGTACAGTACACAGTAAAAATGAGACAGTGTTTTCCAGGACCATGGTGCTACATGAACAATACAAAAACTACATTGAACTACATAAAACAACACAAAATTACACGAGACTACAGACCTATCCAAGACTGCATAAAGTGCACAAAACAGTGCAGGCTTTACAATAAATAATAAACAAGACAATCCGCAGAGTAGCGGGCAGTAGGTTGGTGTCAGTCCAGGCTGTGGGTATTGAGGAGTCTGATGGCTTGGGGGAAGAAACTTACATAGTCTGGTCGTGAGAGCGCAAAAACTTCGGTGCCTTTTGCCAGATGGCAGGAGGGAGAAGAGTTTGTATGAGGGGTGCGTGGGGTCCTTCATAATGCTGTTTGCTTTACGGATGCAGCGTGTAGTGTAAATGTCTGTAATGGCGGGAAGAAAGACCCCGATGATCTTCTCAGTTGACCTCACTATCCACTGCAGGGTCTTGTGATCCGAGATGGCGCAATTTCCGAACCAGGCAGTGATGCAGCTGCTCAGGATGCTCTCAATACAACCTCTGTAGAATGTGGTGAGGATGGGGGGTGGGAAATGGACTTTTCTCAGCCTTTGCAGAAAGTAGAGACACTGCTGTGCTTTCTTTGCTATGGAGCTGGTGTTGAGGGGCCAGGTGATATTCTCTGCCAGGTGAACACCAAGAAATTTGGTGCTCTTAACGATCTCTATGGAGGAGTCATCGATGTTGTGCAGAGAGTGGCACGTTGCCACAGTGGTTGATAAATAGATGAGCATTTGAAATGCAATGGCTGGGAAGTCTCTGGACTGAAAAAGAGAAAGGAGATTAGTCTTGATAACTGGCATTGATACATTGGCCGAAGGGCCTTGTTCATTGCTGTATCGAGTTTGATTCTGAGTTACAAAGTTTTGACATGAGGGTGTCTGTTGGTCAGGGTTGACCATAGATATTATGCTCCAGCTATCTACGTGATATGCAAGCCAGAGCTGTTGTGTATTTAATATTTGAGTAATATTGTAAATATATTGCTTGATTAAGTATTCTTTATTGTTTACATAATGCATTGCAGGTCATGTGTAAAAGTATGTAAATAGCATACACCATCACGCCACTATGTCAGACGTGTGCGCCTTGTTTAAAGTAACAGTGAGGTTAAACTTGCATTCCCTGTTCCATGTTTTCCTTTCAGTTGGTTTTATGTTTTGGAGTTACAACACTTAACAGTGGCAACGCGTAAGTTTTAAATGAACCCAAGATGGCCATCTGCCTGTTGAAGTTCAGTGAGAAAAGGTCAAGCACTTGTCTCTTGAGGAATGAACAGAGACTGTCGAGTTAAAAGAAAAGCAGAAATTGCTGGCTACATCAGAAAGATTGATGTGTTCAACTACACCAGAGATAATTGGATTTTGGGTTTTGTATACTGAATGGATTGAGCAATTTATGAAAGTAAGTGAAATACCCAGTGAGAAGTGAGTGCCAGTGTTACTGAGTGTTATAGGTGGAAAGGCGTACAATTTTCTTAAAGTTTGATCGCTTCAAACAAACCAGCTGAAATGAGTTTTGCTGATATCATGATAGTAATGCATAAACATTTGGAACTGAAACCATTGCTGATTACAGAATGCTGATTTCATAAGCAGAAAAAATGAGGCAAGTGCATTTCAGCATATATTGGGTGAATTGAAGTGTCTGAGCGTTGTCAGTTTGGTAATGTGCTGAATGATGCACTGACAGATCATTTAGTTTGTGTAATCTTACAACAAAACATTAAAAATGGCTCCTAACTGAAGCACAACTTAAATTTAAAAGTGCAATTGAAATGGTATCAGTGACATTGAGATGCAATTGAGTTGCAGTCAGGAATGAAATGACGGTGATCATGAAGAAATTTGCTATGTCTAAACAGAAATTGGCCTGGCCGAACAAATTTGTTACTGTTGTGGCATGGTCTCACATATGCCAGACCAATGCAGATTTAAAGGCAAAGCTTACAGAACATGCAGCAAAGGAGAACTCGTGCAAAGAGCATGTCAGGCAGACAAAAATAAATGGACTGCATAGGGAAGAGATAAAGATTAGAAAGGTGTAGTTACAAATTCAAAAAGGGCACTAATTTGCATGATGATGAAAAATCTGCTAATAATGACGGTGACACAGGACTGGGTAGCCTTGAGACTTACAATGTGAAAACTACCAGTAGACAAGCAAAAACAGGAGAAAAATCTGCAGATGCTAGAAATCCAAGCACACACAAAATGCCTTTAGGAACCCAGCAAGCCAGGCAGCATGTATGGAAAAGAGTGCAGTCGATGTTTTGGGCCGCATCCTTCATCGGAACAAGCCACATGGCTTGCACCAATAGTGTACGGCATATTAATTAAAATGAATTTGTTCACTGACTCAGCTGTTTCAGTCATTCCGCAAAATGAATTTGAATGGCATTTCGAAGATACTGAACTGAAGCCTGCAGATATCCAACTAAGAACTTGTACCAGAGAAAGATAACTCCTATGGGAATGACATTCATAACAGTGAAATTCAACAAGCAAACCACATTGGTGATAACAGAAGGGCCAGCCTTGTGAGGCTGTGATTGGCTGAGCCAACTACAACTTGATTGGAAATCCATCTACCAGTTGCTATATCTCCTGCAAGAGTCAACTGAAAGCGAATTAAGAAAGGCACTGATTGATGCCACAACTGTCTCTGTACACCATGAACAGTTGCCCCAACACGGGGCAAACAGGTATTAGTGTCAACCTCTGTGCTTCTGGTTGGAAAGCCTATTGGACCAAGGAAGGACCATGCTGCTGAGAGGAATTGTGAAAATAACAAAAGCAGTGGTCCAACTACAACAATTTTTGTAGGCAACATTATCTGAGAAAGCTTTTCTATGTTAGTTAGGCAGTTACTTGCAAGATGTAGTTGATTTTAAACTGGAAGAGTTCCAGGAGCTTCAGGAAAGTTGCAGGCATTTGGTTTTTGTGAGTCTAAACTAAACTCTCTGTGCATTAAAGTTATTGCATGAACTTCAAGTGGGAGACAAAAAGCTGCTTGTAAAAGTAGATGCAGAAACCAAAACCCAGCTGGGTCAATGGAAGGTCAAAAACAAAGGAGTCAATAGAGATATGAAAATGGAGGATTCATTGTGGATGAGGAACCCAGGAGGAGAGATCAAGTCATAAAGGGAGCAATAGAGGGATTAATAAGAGAATATTCCAGTGAACTAAATGTACCTTCGCAAGATCAAGATGCACATCCTAGAAAGAAGAAAAAAGAAAAGAGAGAGAAGAGGATAAACAATTCCTAATTACTTGAGAATTTAGCAAATTCAAAGATACCCACAAGAAACTAAAAGAAGAAAAGGGAAGGCAAGACAAGAAGTCGAAAAGGAGAGAAGCTGTGTGTCTGTGTCCACAACCAATGGTCTCACATTAAGCACTCTCTATCTTGTTATTTCATGCTCTCGTTATTTATTGCTATTTCTATTTGCATTTGCAATTTGTTGTTCATGATCCTGTTTACATTCTATAGATTTGTTGAGTATGCCCGCAGGAAAAAGAATCTTAAGTGGAGACATGTGTACTCTGATAATTTTTACTTTGAACTTCGTTGTCTTCGGCACTCTGGTTGAACATCTGAGTGGGGCAATCTTTCATTGATTCTGTTATGGTTATTATTATATAGATTTATTGAGTATGAGCTCAAGAAAATTAATCTCAGGGTTGTATATGGTGATATAGAACCATAGAACATTACAGCACAGAAACAGGCCTTGCCAGTTTCCTTAGTAAATACAGACGCAAAAAAACAATTTAAGATCTCCCCATTTCTTTTGGTTCCTTTTCTAGCTGACCACTCTGATCTTCAAGAGGACCAATTTTATCCCTTACTATCCTTTTCCTCTCAATATACCTGTAGAAGCTCTTTGGATTATCCTTCACCTTGACTGCCAAAGCAACCGTATGTCTTCTTTTAGCCATCCTGATTTCTTCCTTAAGTATTTTTTTGCACTTTTTATACTCCTCAAGCACCTTATTTGCTCCCTGTTCCCTATACATGTCATACATCTCTCTCTTCTTCTTTATCATATAGAGTTCCAATATCCCTTAAGAACAAGGTTCCTTATTCTTAGTCACTTTGCCTTTAATCCTGACAGGAACATACAAACTCGGCACTCTCAAAATTTCTCCTTTGAAGGCCTCCCACTTACCAGTCACATCCTTGCCAGAGAACAACCTGTCCCAATCCACGCTTTTTAGATCCTTTCTCACTTCTTTAAATTTGACTTTTTTCCAGTTTAGAACCTCAACCCGAGGACCAAATCTATCCATGATCAAATTGAAACTAATGGTGTTATGATCACTGGAACCAAAGTGTTACCCTACACACACTTCCGTTACCTGTCCTAACTCATTTCCTAATAGGAGATCTAATATTGCATCCTCTATAGTTGGTACCTCTATATATTGATTTAGAAAACTTTCCTGAACACATTTTACAAACTCTAACCTGTCTGTGTATGTGCTTTAATAAAATTTACTTTGACTTTAAATGTTGTGTCTCTAATAGCATGTGAATGTGAAGCTGCTGTAAGCAAATTTTTTTTATTACACATGTGCACGCATGTACTGATGACTTTAGACTCCAGTTGACTTGAAAGATACCAACAAGGCTGTCAGCAGAAAATTCTCCGGATTCACCAACAGTACTGTTTGTTTCTCTCCCAGTCCAAGATCCCTATTGATGCCCTGACATCATTCACCTATCTAATAACCAGAATCTCAAAGCAAAGGTTCTAAAGAAGATACCAGGTGGATAAAGGGAAAGATTAAGGAGTGCCTCAAAGATTCCTTGAGAGGAAACATTGCAAACATCCTAAACGATACTTGGGAGTCCATAGCCCTTGAACTCTCAACGTGATGAAGGATCATACAATATACTATGGAGAATCCCTGGTCCATGTTTAGGAAATAGAAGCCCTACGCAAGCTCTTAAGTACTCAACTATCAATTCTGTCGAGCACTTCTTGCCCCATCTGTGGAAGAATCCGGCGCCTTATTGGCTTCATCATTCATTCCAGAATCAAAAAATTAATGGTGCAAATTTTGATTCTGAGAGTTAGTGAAGGATCCAAAAGTGCCTTGTAGCTAATGATATTCTTTTGGAGTGTTTTAACTGTTATAATGTGGAAAATGCAGTAGCTGATTCATACTTGGTTTGGTTCATGATCTCCAGTGTGATGTTTGACCAGATGATCTATTTATCAGAATTATTGATTGAACAGTAAATATTGCTGGGTCGTCAATTGAGATGAGGTAATTCCTGCAGAATCCTTTTGTATCCAACACAAATATGTCCATTTTGTTCGGTAGAATTGGAAATGGAAATTTGGATTTTTTTTTAATGTTTAACACATAATAGTGTTAGCTAGGTCCTGCTTTTTGTGAAATTGCTATTCTTTTCAAAATAACATTACAGATATGTTGCATAATTAGATTTCTGATGTCTTAAGTGTAACATTCAGTGTTTAGAGCACAAGATATTAGAGCAGAATTAGGCCATTCAGCCTATTGAATCTGCTCCGCCATTTCTTCATGGCTGATCCATTTCCCTTTCAACCCCATTCTCCTGCCTTCTCCCGTAACCTTTCACGCCCTTGCTTATCAAGAATTTATCAGCCTCTGCCTTAAGTACACTCAATGACTTGACTTCCACGGCCGCCTGTGGCGACAAATTCGAAAGATTCACCAGCTTCTGGCTAAAGAAATTCCTCTTCATCTGTTCTAAATGGATGTCCCTCTATTCTGAAGTTGTGCCCTCTGGTCCTATACTCCCCCCACTACAGTAAACATCTTGTTCCCATCCACTCTATCCAGAGCTTCCAATATTCAATAGGTTTCAATGAGATTTCTTCCCCCCCCCACCCTTCTTAATTCCTGCAAGTATAGACCAGAACCACATGATAAGCTGTTCAATCCTGGAATAATTTTCTTGAATTTCCTTTGAACCCTCTCCAGTATCATCACATTCTTTCTTAGGTAAGGGGGTCGAAAACTGCTCATGATACTCCAAGTGCAGTCTCACCAGTGCGGTATAAAGCCTCAGCATTACATCCACATTTTTATATTCTATTCCTTTCTAAATTAATCCTAACATTGTATTTGCCTTCCTTACCGTCGACTCAGCGAATCCTGCACGAGGATCCCAAGTCCCTTTGCATCTCAGCTTTTAGTTTAGAAAATAGTCTGCACTTTTATTCCTTCTACCAAAGTGCATGATTGTACAATTCTTGATACTCTGTTCCATCTGCCACTTCTTTGCCTAGTCTCCTAATCTAAGTACTCCTGCAGCCTGCCTGCTCCTCCACCTATCTTTTTATTGACCACAAAGCAACGATTCTGTCATCCAAATCATTGAGATGCAACTTAAAAAGAAGCACTCCTAACACCGATCCTTGCAGAACACCACTGGTCACTGGCAGACAATCAGAAAAGTCTCCCTTTATTCCCATTCTGCCTCCTGCCAGTCAGCAGACTCTCTGTCCATGCAAGTATTTTTCCTGAAATACCATAGGCTATTAACTTGCTAAGCAGCCTCATGTATGGCTGCTTGCCCAAAGTCCTTCTGAAACTCCCTTTTTGATTTTATTGGCTGACTTATCTTTATTTCATCTTTTCACCCCTTACGCCTTTTTAGTTGCCGCCTTTTGGAAACTTTCCAATCCTCTAACTTCCCACTGATTTTTGCTGTATTATATGCCCTCTTTGACTTCCCATGTTGGCCACAGTTTGTCATCCTGCCTTTAGAATACTTGTACCTATCTTGTATGTATCTATCCTTTGCCTTCTGAATTGCTTTCAGAAACTCCAGCCATTGCTGTTCAGCTGTCATTCCACTAGTGACCCCTTCCGATCAATTTTAGCCAGCTCTTCTCTCTGTTGACTCTGTTATTGCCTTTACTCCACTGTAGTACTGACACACCTGACTTCAGCTTCTTCCTCTTAAATTGCAGGGTGAGTTCTATCATATTATGATCATCACCTCCTAAGGGTTCCTTTACCTTGTTCCCTAATTCAATCCAGTTCATTACACAACAACTAATACAGAATAGCTGATCCCCTAGTAGGCTGCTCTAAAAAGCCATTTGATAGGCATTCTACAAATTCTCGCTCTTTGGATTCAAAATCACCAACCCGATTTCCTCAATAAGGCCATAAGATACAGGAGCAGAATTAGGCCATTTGGCCTGTCGAGTCTGCTCTACCATTTCATCATGGTTGATCTATTTTCCCTCCCAGCCCCAATGTTCTGCCCTCTTTCCCCCCACCGCCCCCACCACCCATATCTCTTTATGCCCTGACAAATCAAGAATTTATCAACCTTAAATATACATAATGACTTGGCCTCCACAGCTGCCTATGGCAATGAATTCCACAGTTTCATCACTCTCTGGCTAAAGAAATTCCTCCATCCCTGTTCTAAATGGACGTTCCTCTATTCTGAGGCTGTGTCTTCTAGTCTTGGAAATCTCCCACCACATCCTCTCTACGTCCACTCCATTAAAGGCCTTTCACCATTCGATAGTCACCCTCATTCTTCTGAATTCTAGTGAATACAGGCCTAGAGCCATCAAATGCTCTTCATATGACAAGTCATTCAACCCTGGTATCATTTTCATGAACCTCCTTTGAATCCTCCCCAGTTTCAACACATTCTTTATTAGATAAGGTGCTCAAAACTGCTCTCTATACTCCAAATGAGGCCTCACCAGTGCTTTATGAAGTCTCAACATTACATCCTTGCTTTTATATTCTAGTTAATTTTCTTGAAATGAATGAATGCTAATAATTTGCGTTCTGCACCACAGACTCAACGTGTGATCTACCTGCATATTGAAATCCTCCATGACTGTCATAACATTGCTCATTTGACTTGCATTTTCTGTGTCTCGTAATTTGTAGCACATGTTCTTGCTGTTCTTCTGAGCACTGTATATACTCCCATCAAGGTCTTTTTACCCTTGCAGTTCCTTAACTCTACCCACAAAGATTCTGCGTCTATGTCACCTCTTTCTAAGGATCTCATTTAATTTTTTACCAACAGAACCCTTCTACCTACCAGCCTGTCCTTTCAATACAATGGTAAGCTCCCAATCTTAATCTTCTTTTAGCCACGGCTCAGTGATGCCCACAACATCATATCTGCCAATCTCTAACTGCACTACAAGGTCATATACCATATTCTGTATATTGTGTGCATTCAAATATAACACCTTCAATCATTTGACACCACTTTGATTTTGTTCTCCTGTTGCACTGCAACTCATCCCACTGACTGCAACTGCACACACCACTCTGCCTGTATATCAACTGCTCCATCCTCAGCCCTATCATTCAGTTTCCCATCCCCTTACCAAATTAGTTTATATCCTTCCCAACAGTTCTATCAAACTTGCATGCAAAGATATTGGTCCTCGAGTTCAAATGTAACCAATCCTTTTAGTAGTGGTCTATTCTTCCCTAGAAGAGATCCCAGTGATTCAGCAATCTGAAACTGTGCCTCATGCACCAGTCCGTCAGCTACACATTCATTCTCTTCTTTTCTCTTCTTACCTTCACTGGTGCGTGGCACAGGCAGAAATCCAGAGATTACTATCCTGGAGGTCCTGCTTTTCAGCTTTCGACATAGCTCCCTTACTTTTCACCTTTCCTACCTATGTCATTGTAACAAACTACTGGCTGTTCACCCTTTCCCTTTAGAGTGCTGACTCTGGAACCTGGTGGACAACCTACCATCTATCACATCCATAGAAACTTGTGTCTGCTCCTAATTATGGAACCTCCCATCATTCCTGCTTCTTCACCCCCCCCCCCAACCCCACAGTATCTAAAGTGGTATACTTATTATTGAGGGGAATAGCTACAGGGATATCTGCAGTGGCTGCCCATTTCCTTTCACCCTCCTGACAGTCACCCAGGTATCTGCTTCCTGCAACTCAGGGGTGACTACCCCTTGTAGCGCCTTTCTGTCACTTCAGTTTCCCGTATGAGCCAAAGGTCATTGACCTGCAGCTCTAGTTGAGCTACAGCCTGGTGCACCTGTTGCAGATGCGCTGATACTCATTTTTTAAAATAATATGTGTATGTATGATTTGATGGCAAAATAACCTGAAATAGTGGCATTGTTAATCATGGCATTCATTGTTGGTGCTGTGAATTGGACATTGTCGGCACTGAACAACAAGATGCTGCAGTCTCAGCAAGTGCAGAATTCAGATCAATAAGCATGCAGTTTTAGTACCATCCAAAAACACTTGGTCTTTCCACTTCTGTAACTTCCCCAATTCTACCATGTTCAGATCTGTGGACTCTGCCAATTTTGTGCTCTTTTATGTCCTTGACTTTGTAGCTGGTAGCCATGTTTTCAGTTTGCCAAGATTGAAAGCGGTCAATCAGATGACTTATTAGGAGACTCCTAAAATGTCATCTGATTAATCTATTTGTATCAGTCATTATTCCAAACATCTCTCAAGTGGCTAGATGTCATTTTATTGCTACTTCAGGAAGTGCCTTGGAATAACTGTTCCACTGGGCAAACTTAGGAGTAGCAGAGGCTCAGGGGAGATCTGCTAGAGGTTTATACCATTGAGAGGTGTAGATAGAGAGGAGAGCCAATATCTTTTTCCCAGGCTTGAAATTCCTAACACCAAAGGACATGCATGTAGGGTGGGAAGGGACAGGTTTAGTGACTGTGTACGGGGTAAGTCTCTTTTATAGTGGTGAGTGTTTGGGGTGGTGGTGAAGGCAAATGCAGTAGAGGTATTAGAGACTGTTAGATAGGTGCAGGAAATGAATTATATGGACATTATATAGATGGCATCTCGGGTTATATGCTTGTTCCTGTGCTATAATGTTCTATATTCTATTGAAAGTTATAGTTGTTAAGAATTGTAGTTATTCAGCCTTCCTTTGAATGCTTATCTCACTTTATTTTGTTTCTAACAACAGAGAGAGAACTTGTCACTTAGGCTAAACTTGAACTCATTTGTGGTTGAGAGCTTCCAACTTGATCTGCACTGCCCTACTTGAAATAGTCTTATTTCTAAACTGAAAGTGAGTGTGTATTTTCAGTTCTCGTGCATGTCGCTGCGAACTGATCAAGGAGAAAAAGTGTATTAGTTGTAATTATAGACCACCAAATGGGGAGCGAGAGTTGGAGGAGCAAATTTGTAAGGAGATACTAGATATTTGTAATAAGCACAAGGTTGTGATTGTGGGAGATTTTATTTTTCCACACGTAGACTGGGAAGCCCATACTATAGAAGGGCTGGATGGTTTGGAGTTTGTAAAATGTGTGCAGGATAGCTTTTTGCAGCAATACATAGAGGTACCATCTAGAGAAGGGACAGTGTTGGATCTCCTGTTAGGGAATGAGATAGGTCAGGTGACAGAAGATTGTGTTGGGGAGCACTTCGGGTCCAGTGATCACAATGCTATTAGTTTCAATATAATTATGGAGGAGGATAGGTCTGGACCCAGGGTTGAGATTTTTGATTGGAGAAAGGCTAACTTTGAGGAGATGCGAAAGGATTTAGAAGGAATGGATTGGGACAATTTGTTTTATGGGAGGAATGTAATTGAGAAATAGAGGTGAAATAAAGGTGAAATTTTGAGAGTATAGAATCGTAGTGTTCCTGTTAGGTTGAAAGGAAAGGTTAAAAGTTTGAGAGAGCCATGGTTTTTAAGGGATATTAGAAACTTGGTTCGAAAAAAGAGAGATATCTACAATAAATATAGGCAGCATGGAGTAACTGAGGTGCTCGAGGAATATAAAAAATGTAAAAAGAAACTTAAGAAAGAAATTAGAAAGGCTAAAAGAAGATATGAGGTCACTTTGGCAAGTAAGGTGAAAATAAATCTCAAGGGTTCCTACAGTTATATTAATAGCAAAAGGATAGTGAGGGTTAAAATTGGTCCCTTAAAGAATCAGAGTGGACAGCTATTTGTAGAGCCAAAAGAGATGGGGGAGATTCTGAACAATTTCTTTTCTTTGGTATTCACTAAGGAGAAGGATGTTAAGGTAGGGAAGTTATGGAAATTATGATGATTAAAGAAGAGGAAGTACTGATGGTTTTAAGGAATGTAAAAGTGGATAAGTCTCCAGCTCCTGACAGGATATTCCCAAGGACCTTGAGAGAAGTTAGTGTGGAAATAGCAGGGGCTCTGACAGAAATATTTCAAATGTCATTAGAAACGGGGATGGTGCCGGAAGATTGGCATATTGCTCATGTTGTTCCATTGTTTAAAAAGGGTTCTAAGAGTAAACCAGCAATTACACAGCCTGTGAGTTTGACGTCAGTGGTGGGTAAATTGATGGAAAGTATTCTTAGAGATGGTATATATAATTATCTGGAGAGACAGGGTCTGATTAGGAACAGTCAACATAGATTTGTGCGTGGAAGGTCATGTTTGACAAATCCTATTGAATTTTTTGAAGAGGTTACTAGGAAAGTTGACGAGGGTAAAGCAGTGGATGTTGTCTATATGGACTTCAGTAAGGCTTTTGACAACACGGAAGGTTGGTTAGGAAGGTTCAATGGTTGGGAATTAATATTGAAGTAGTAAAATGGATTCAACAGTGGCTAGATGGAAAGACGCCAGAGAGTGGTGGTGGATAACAGTGTGTCAGATTGGAGGCCGGTGACTAGTGGTTTGCCTCAGGGATCTGTACTGGGTCCAATGTTATTTGTCATATACATTAATGATCTGGATGAAGGGGTGGTAAATTGGATGAGTAAGTATGCAGATGATACTAAGATAGGTGGAGTTGTGGATTATGAAGTAGGTTTTCAAAGCTTGCAGAGAGATTTAGGCCAGTTAGAAGAGTGGGCTGAAAGGTGGCAGATGGAGTTTAATGCTGAAAAATGTGAGGTACTACATTTTGGTAGGACTAATCAAAATAGGGCATACGTGGTAAATGGTAGGGCATTGAAGAATGCAGTAGAACAGAGGGATCCAGGAATAATGGTGCATAGTTCCCTGAAGGTGGAAACTCATGTGGATAGGATGGTGAAGAGAGCTTTTGGTATGCTGGCCTTTATAAATCAGAGCATTGAGTATAGGAGTTGGGATGTAATGTTGAAATTGTACAAGGCATTGGTGAGGCCAAATTTGGAGTATTGTGTACAGTTTTGGTCACCGAATTATAGGAAAGAGGTCAACAAAATAGAGAGAGTACAGAGAAGATTTACAAGAATGTTACCTGGGTTTCAGCACCTAAGTTACAGAGAAAGGTTGAACAAGTTGGGTCTTTATTCTTTGGAACATAGAAGGTTGAGGGGGGACTTGATAGAGGTATTTAAAATTATGAGGAGGATAGATAGAGTTGACGTGGATAGGCTTTTTCCATTGAGAGTGGGGGAGATTCAAACAAGAGGACGTGAATTGAGAATTAAAGGGCAAAAGTTCAGGGGTAACATGAGGGGGAACTTCTTTACCCAGAGAGTGGTAGCTGTGTGGAACGAGCTTCCAGCAGAAGTGGTTGAGGCAGGTTCGATGTTGTAGTTTAAAGTTAAATTGGACAGCTATATGGACAGGACAGGAATGGAGAGTTATGGGCTGAGTGTAGGTCGGTGGGACTAGGTGAGAGTAAGAGTTCGACACGGACTAGAAGGGCCGAGATGGCCTGTTTCCTTGCTGTAATTGTTATATGGTTATATAATAGAAAACGAACAATGGACATGTAGATACGAGACTACAGTTGTTTAGAATCTGGAGCAAAAGAACAAATAACTGGAAGAGCTAAGCAGTTCAAACAATGTTGATGGAGGCAAAGAGATGGCCAGCGTTTTGTCTAACAGCACAGCTGAGAGTAGGAACATGTACTGACGATGGTAGATAGGTTTTTAAAGTTTGATAGGCAACACATTCTTGGAACCCCTAGTACATCCTCAGATATCATTCTTCCCAACATGAGTCCTTCCTACCCAATGCCTCTGTCTCCATTTTTTAAAAAAAACAACAAATTGAAATTGCAGCGGTGATACGGGTGATGTATCTGTCAAGTGACTGCAGTAATTTGACTTCAATCCTGATCTCAAGTGATGTCTATGTGGAACTTGCATTTTTCCCTGTGACCAAATTAGCTTCTCCAAAATATTAGTTGCCTGTAGCGTGGCAAAGACATGATTGGCTGGTGAATTAGCTACTTGCCTCTAGGGTGGAGGGAAGAAGAGGGGCAGGGTTTAATATGGTATATCAGTCAAAATTTGGCAAAGGACCTTGTTAGGATTTCACCTGGAGCTAACATAGTCTCAGTTGGCCAAATGGCCAACTCTTGTTTTGAGAAATTGTAAAATATATGTTACAAAGTTCTGGAATACCCAAGTTAAAATTACTATTTGACTCACTGATGTCAGCTAAGTGCAGGCCCTGAAATCCTTCAAGCTCTGGATACTCTCTAATAGTGTTTTTGGTAAATTTTATTTTTGATTTAATGATGCATTCTGACTAGTATTCTCCTCTGAAGTGCATTGGGTCTTTACTATGCTAAGAAACTCTGCATAAGCAGAAATTTTATAACGTGTATCTCTTTTGAGCCATGCAGTCGAATAGTTAGGATCTTGTGTGAAGAATAGTGACTGGGTGATGTTTTGATGGGCACTGTTGCCAATGGGCCTGTAATTAGGTGACCACAGAATAAAGGGGGAGATGCAGTTTTTGAAATGGATTCCTGGAAAAGGATAGACGTGCCTCTGACTTAATAAGTAATTCTGGTAAAATGGCGGCGTGTGCGAATGCAGCTGCCTTTCTGGGGCCAATGAAAGGTGTTATTTTTCTTTGCAAAATTTGTTTTTTTTTACAATTGCAAAACAGTTCTACTCCAGGAACTTTGGGTACTTCAGGGCTCCACACTCCATCATTGAGCTGCTCATTGATCGGAGTAGCTGGACTGGTGTTGGCGGTGCGGTGTCAAAAGGACTGGTTCGGCTGTTGGAGCCGGTTTGGGTACAGAGGAACTGAGCTGGCTGCAGACCGTATTGCTCAGAAGAATCAACGTTGGTGCATGGGAGATGGTCTCAGACATTTCGCTTGCGATTGCAAGGCTCTCAACAGCGATGATGAAAGTTGCTCCAGCCTTGACCGGTGGAGGGACAGACAATATGGGAGCCTTGGTTGTGGCGAGGACTTGGTCTCGAGATTTGGGCTTGCCTGCTGCTGCAGATCAAGTGAAAGACACTGAGGCACTGTACGCACTTGGTTGGAGCCTGGCCTCTCCTGTCGGTGCTGCCCTCCTGTGTTCAAGCAGTGGAATGACAGGCTGGATTGCGTGCGCCTGCACACTGCTGGGAGACTGTACCATTGATTGCTAGACATCGTTGCTGGGTTATGTTTTTTTGAGTGAATATGCTTCTTTGCTTACTATTTTGAATTATGTTACCTGCTATTTTGAAGTATGTTTGCTATTTTGAATGTTTTGCACCTTGGCCCCAAAGGAATGCTGTCTCATTCAGCTGTATCTGTGTATGGTTTGAGTGATAATTAAATATGATTTGATAAGACTTTTTTGTGTAGTGAATTTGTCAGTACAAAAGCTGAACCAGAACAATTGAAAAAGGATCTGTTTACTTAGATTAACTTTGCAAATTTTTCTTAAAGTGGTTTAAATGAGAAAAGAAATACCTTAGTGGCACTGCACGCCATTCTTTGATTTATGAAAGAGGTGCGTTCCTGGAAAACATTTAATTTTTTTTAGGAATCGTAAAGGCTTATTAAAATACGTTGTGGCAATATTGGTACGATGTCTCCTTACTCAGTAAGAATGGCTTGCTATTCATGGTGAAAAACAGCTTTAGGAAGGAACGATACTTAACCCCAATGAATTGTTGGTTTTAAAGCGAACATGAGCTGTGTGTATTGGTAGCAGGATCGCCACTATTACACATGCCTTGTTACAACATCCAGTTGGTTCTTCTTCATTATTTGATTTTTAAGTATTGGATTCTTCTTTTTCTTAGGCTTAAAAGATAACTTTCTTTTCCAAACAGAGATCAGTGAATGAAGGGTAGTGCAGTGGATGTGATCTATATGGATTTTAGTAAGGCATTTGACAAGGTTCCACACGGTAGGCTTATTCAGAAAGTTAGAAGGCATGGGATCCAGGGAAGTTTGGCCAGGTGGATTCAGAATTGGCTTGCCTGCAGAAGGCAGAGGGTGGTGGTGGAGGGAGTACATTCAGATTGGAGGATTGTGACTAGTGGTGTCCCACAAGGATCTGTTCTGGGACCTCTACTTTTTGTGATTTTTATTAACGACCTGGATGTGGGGGTAGAAGGGTGGGTTGGCAAGTTTGCAGACGACACAAAGGTTGGTGGTGTTGTAGATAGTGTAGAGGATTGTCAAAGATTGCAGAGAGACATTGATAGGATGCAGAAGTGGGCTGAGAAATGGCAGATGGAGTTCAACCCGGAGAAGTGTGAGGTGGTACACTTTGGAAAAACAAACTCCAAGGCAGAGTACAAAGTAAATGTCAGGATACTTGGTAGTGTGGAGGAGCAGAGGGATCTGGGGGTACCTGTCCACAGATTCCTGAAAGTTGCCTCACAGGTGGATAGGGTAGTTAAGAAAGCTTATGGGGTGTCAGCTTTCATAAGTCGAGGGATAGAGTTTAAGAGTCGCGATGTAATGATGCAGCTCTATAAAACTCTGGTTAGGCCACACTTGGAGTACTGTGTCCAGTTCTGGTCACCTCACTTTTGGAAGGATGTGGAAACATTGGAAAGGGTACAGAGGAGATTTACCAGGATGCTGCCTGGTTTAGAAAGTATGCATTATGATCAGAGATTAAGGGAGCTAGGGCTTTACTCTTTGGAGAGAAGGAGGATGAGAGGAGACATGATAGAGGTGTACAAGATAATAAGAGGAATAGATAGAGTGGATAGCCAGTGCCTCTTCCCCAGGGCACCACTGCTCAATACAAGAGGACATGGCTTTAAGGTAAGGGGTGGGAAGTTCAAGGGGGATATTAGAGGAAGGTTTTTTACTCAGAGAGTGGTTGGTGCGTAGAATGCACTGCCTGAGTCAGTGGTGGAGGCAGATACACTAGTGAAGTTTAAGAGACTACTAGACAGGTATATGGAGGAATCTAAGGTGGGGGCTTATATGGGAGGCAGGGTTTGAGGGTCGGCACAACATTGTGGGCCGAAGGACCTGTACTGTGCTGTACTATTCTATGCTCTATGTTCTAATTGAACTTTTCTGATAAACCAACAACCTCGTCACTTTCAGTAGCATGTTTTTAATTACAGGCTTTAAAATATAGTTAATATTGGAGAAGGTGGAGTGAAAGAATGTTGTAAGTCAAACTTTCATATTGTAATCCAGTGCATAAGTATTCAATTTACAAATTGTAATCAGCAATTGAGCAGATCTTAAATATTGTAACTTCTGGGGGCCTTGGATTTACTAAAATTATATGAATGTCCCATCATATAATAATATAAGCAGAAGTGTTATAATATGATACTGAGTTGTATCACATTAATAACTCGACCCACACAGTGCACAGTAGGTACATGCTTGAACTGTGTGGAAGATTTTCTCCAGACACATATAAGCAATGCTTACCTTTTAAATTAAGGGGCTCCCCGGGTTACCAAAGACCTATTAGTTTAGTTATAGGTTGTGCTAGGATGATTATTCTGTGAAATGAAGGAATTATAGGACATGTACGCAGAGCAATTATGATATGGGTATCTATAGATAATGCTTTTTTTTAACTTGGAGAAAAATCAGCTTACAGATAGTTCTCAGGAATGGAATCCTTATGTAACCTGGAACTAAAGTCCCTTGTAAAAGTATTCAGCTCCCAACTTTTTGTTCACATAAATGAGTATTACAACTAGGGATTTTGATCGATTTAACTGAGAATTTGTTTTATTTGTGACTCTCATGCTCCTTTTTTCACAGTAAAGCCAGAAAACATGAAAAACTAAAAATTCAAAACCTGAAATGTCAACAGTTCAAAAGTATTCATTCCCCTTTGCTCAGTACTTAGCTGAACCATCTCTTCAAGTCAAGTCACTTTTTATTGTCATTTCGACCATAACTGCTGGTACAGTACGCAGTAAAAATGAGATGTTTTTCAGGACCATGGTGCTACATGAAATAATACAAAAACTACACTGAACTATGTAAAACAACACAAAACACAAAAACTACGCTAGACTACAGACCAACCCAGGACTGCATAAAGTACACAGAACAGTGCAGGCATTACAATAAAGCAGAGGGCAGTAGGATGGCTTGGGGAAAAACTGTTACGTAAATAAACAGCTGAATGGTGGTGTCGGGATTTCGTCCGTTTCTGTGCTCCCGCCGAGTATTTCGTTGGAGTTGGATGTAGTCCAATTTAATGTCCATTGGAGAGCAGAATGGACGGGAAAGCCAGCCGGCTAGGGCTTGCTTTTTTCCTGGCACAGACTCCTGCCCACTCGCCTCGCTTCCACTTCCTCACACACCGCTTACGACGTCTCCAACTCCGGCCACCGGCATCAGGCAATTCCGAGGACTGCGGGCCTGATTTCCTCAGCAAGCCGAGGTCGCGCAATTTAACCAGCAGATCTTCATGAAGGTTTGTTTTTGGGCGATCTCTGTATTGTAGCAGTATCTGGCGATGGTAGATAGTCACTCCGTTATCCATTTCCCTAATCAGAAAAAGTTGTGCCTTAAATTTAAAAACTAAATTAAAGTAGCACCAGATCCGAAAGGCCGCTGCTGCTGTGCCGTGCCACTTGCAGCTATTGCAGTCAGTAGTCTTTGGATACTGACTATTCACAAAATGTAATGAAGCAAGATTTGTCTGTTCCTCCTTGCAAAATTGCTCAAGCTGTGCCAAGTTCATTGGGGAGTAGCGGTGGACATTGATCTCGACATCTTGCCAGAGTTGTTTGATTGGGTTAAGGTCAGGGCTCTGAGCCACTCAAGCTCATCAATTTTCTTCATTTGAAGCCACTCCATGGTTCCTCTGGTAGCGTTCTTTGGGTCGTTGCCCTGAAAGACTAACGTCATCCTCAGTTTAAGCTTTCTGGCAGAGGCTAGCAAGTTTTTATCTAGGATCTCTGTATGTTTAGCAGCATTCACCTTCCCATCAATCCTGACTGGATTTCCAGTCCCTGCTGCTGAAAAACATCCCCATAGCATGATGCTCCCTCCACCATACTTTACAGTAGGGTTGGTGTTACCTCGCTGATGTGCAGTATTAGATTTACACTACACGCACTGCTTAGTGTTAAGGCCAAAATGTTCCACTTCTGTCTCATTCAACCACAAATCTTCTTCCGCATCTGGACAGTCTTCTCTGTGACACTTTGCAAAGTCTTTATGGGGAAAGATAGGAGTTTTTTTTAGTCAGGGCTTCCTCCTTGCCAGTCAGGAATACCCTTTTTGTGCAAGGTGTTAGTGAAGCTGTGAATTTCATCTTCAGTTGCACCCGCTAACTTCTGCATCTCACTCAGAGAGATTCAAGATTCAAAAAACTTTATTGTCATTCTAACCGTACATCAGCTCTGCAGGGCAGAATGAGACAGCGTTCCTCAGGGGCAGTGCAATCGTAACATAACAAATGCAAGACTAAATAATAAACATAACAATAAATAGTAAAACACAACAGCCACATGTCAGTTAAATCAGTTATAAGTGTCCAGTGCAAGTTAAAAGTGTCCAAAGCAGAGTCAGGTGGAGCAGCTATTTAGCAATCTGACTGCCTGTGGGAGGAAGCTGTTTAGTAGCCTTGTGGTTTTAGTTTTGATGCTCCTGTAGCGTTTGCCTGATGGCAGAAGAGCAAACAGTTCATGGAGAGGGTGTGAGGGGTCTTTAATGATGTACCGTGTCTTCTGGAGGCATCGACTCTGAAAGAGGTCTTGGACAGAAGGTAGGGAGACCCCAATAACCTTCTCTGCTCCCCTAACCACCCTCTGCAAGGCTTTTTTGTCGACAGCACTGCAGCTGGAATACCAGGTTGTGATGCAAAAGGTCAGCACGCTCTCAACCACGCCTCTGTAGAATATAGTTAAAACGTTAGTGGGGAGTGATGCTTGTTTAAGCTTCCTCAGAAAGTGCAATCTCTGCTGGGCCCGTTTCACAATCTCAGTGATGTTCCTGGACCAGGTGAGATTGTTCGAGATCTGCACTCCAAGGAACTTGATGTTTTCCACTCTCTCCGCTATGGAGCCGCTGGTGCTGAGGGGTGTGTGCTCAGGCTGAGACCTTCTGAAATCGACGATCATCTCCTTGGTTTTGGTGATATTAAGCGTCAAGTTGTTATCCCTCTACCAGCTCTCTAGGTGTTTGACCTCCTCCCTGTACATAGTTTCATCGTTTTTGCTGATGAGCCCCACCTCTGTGGTATCATCTGCAAACTTAATGATCAGGTTCTCCTTGAATCTGGCTGCACAGTCATGTGTTAGCAGTGTGAACAGCAATGTCACAGTAGCCTCTCTTACCAATGCTATTCTACTCCAGTGACTAAGTTTAGAGGGGCGACCTGATCAAGGCAGTGTGATTTCTTATTTTTCTACTTATTCATGATGGAATGGTTAAGGTATGGTCAGTACCTTTGAGATGGTCATGTACCCTTCCCCAGATTTGTGCTTCTCTGTTATTTTCCTGACTTGTCTTGAATGCTCTAGTCTTCATTTTGGTTTAGTCTGTTGAAAATCTACCATACTTTTGGACTTTAGGGGTTATTTATTCTTTTGAATTTATTGAAAACAGGCTATCCTCTAATTTTCTACATCAAACAAATATGGTGAGTTGGTAAGGTAATACACTATGTTGCACCTGAGGAAAGTTAGCATAGTAATTACAAACAGGATGAATACTTTTTTCAGCCTCTCAAGTTCGGATTTTAATATTTGACAGGTTTTGGAATTTTTCTTTTGATTTGACATATTGCACAATGTTTTGTAGATTAACTCAAATATTTTTAAATTTAGAAAACGAGACAGTAAATTGTGAAAATAGTTGTGGGGGTTGAATACCCTTTCAAGGCACTGTACCTTTATAGTGCAATGGTGTCAGTTTAAAGTTGATAGTTCTAATTTTATGTTATATCTTTCATTTCTTCCCACATTTGAATTCAGAAGCGAGATTATGTTAGATGGTGCTTTTATAATTAGTACTAACATGATAGGCCAAATATTTTCCTCCCATGCCGTAAATTTCTGGTTGTGCAGTTAGGACTTTGGTCCACTGTAACTTTGGCTGCATAAAATCAACATCCATCCAGGAGCATAATTACTGATTATGTCCTTAGAAACTTGCAAATATATTTGATCTGTTTAATAAACATAAGATTCTGCAGATGCTGGATATCCAGAGCAACACACAACATGGTGGAAGAACTCAGCAGGTCAGGCAGCATCTGTGAAAATGAATGAACAGTTCACGTTTTGGGTTAAGACCTTTCATCAGGATGACCTTCTGAGTTCTGCAGCATTTTGTGTGTGTTGGTCTGCCTAATGTTAGCATGAAATATAGCTGGGTATGGATGTGAGATGTTTGTCAGACTAATTTGTAACGACGAACTTCTAATAAATTTCAGTGAGTGTGACGTTGTTAAATAATATCAGTAATGCTGTTAATGCGGACCTTCCACTCCTAGCTTTCCAATCAGATAACTGTTAAATTGCATTAAGGACACAGGAAGAGGAGACAGAAGATCTTAAGTACACTGTCAATAACAAAAGATCTTTCTTTCATTTTCAGATTACGTTTACTTTGAGAATTCATCAAGCAATCCTTTCTTAATCCGAAGAATTGAGGAACTTAATAAGGTACACATTTAGCATTTAAATGAAACCACAGTCAAAGCTAAACTGCCTCTTCGAGGAAGCCACTAGAAAGCCAGGCAGCAACTGATTAATGCTTCACTCTGCAATTCACTAACTTGATTGGGTGTACTTGTTCTGAGTTTTTATTGTCTCTTTTCTGTTGCTGAAATAGCACTTTGTTTCCAGAACTTTTGATTACTCTGAGCAAAAGCATAAAAATATTTCATTGCAATTACATTTTCTGATGCTTTAAACATAAATATGTTCATAAAAGAGACTCCGTGTGGCACTGCAGTACTGTGACTGTTACTCTGTAACATTGCCTTGTCTTTATTGGCTTATTCATTGAAACCATCATCCACACCGTTGATAACTGTAAACCCATCCTTCCAGAACTTTCCAGGACTATTTCCTATTCTACACAAACTTGAGTTTATCCAAAAGTCAGCTGTCTGTGGTCTCACATCTTTTTCATTCATCCAGTCCCTCATTATCTCCTAAAGTTCAAAGTAAATTTATTATCAAAGTATATGTATGTTACCTTATGTTACATTGAGATTCATTGTTTTGCATGCACTTACAGGAAAAAGACTGACAACCAATGTACTAAAGAAGACCACTGCAAATAAAAAGTAATACTAAGGACATGAGTTGTAAAGAGTTTTTAATTGAGTCTGTAGGTTCATCGTAGTGATGTTTGAAGTCATCCATGATGATTCAGAAGCTGATGGTTGTAGGGTAATGTCTATTCCTGAACCTGCTGTTGGACCCAAGGCTTCTGTACCTCTTGCCTGATGGTAGTAGTGAGAAAAGGAAATGGCTTGGAAGATTGGAGTCTTTGATGATTAATGCTGCTTTTTGTGTCAGCACTTCATGTAAATGATGGGAAGGGCTTTGCCTGTGATTGAACTGTGTCCACCACTTGCTGTAGCATTTTACGTTCCTGGGCATTAATGTTTTCGTGCCAGGCCATAATGCAGTCAGGCTACTCTCCACCGTGCTTCTCTCAAAGTTTGGCAAACTTTTAGATGACCTGTCGAATCTGCACAAACATCTAAGAAAGTAGAGGTGCTGTCATGCGTTTTTGTGATGACAATTTTGTGCTGGTCCCAGGACAGATCCTCTGATATGTTAATATCAAGGAATTTAAAGCTATTGACTCTCCCCATCTCTGTTCTCCTAACTGGCTCAATGACCTCTGTCTGCTTCCACCTATAGTTGATAATTAGCTCTTTGACTTCGCTGATGTTGAGTGAGAAGTTGTTGCTATGGCACCACTCAACCACATATTCAGTTCTCCCTCTTAAGTGTCAATTTATTTGGTTTGGCCAACAACAGTGGTGTCATCAGCAAACTTAAATATGATGTTGGAGCTATAGATAGTCACATGATCATAAAGTATAAATCTCTTAAACCTTATCTTTCAGGATGTCCTTTTAAACTTGGTTGTACTGACTGATATCTATGTGCTTATTTTTTTGGTATGGATTTCTTGTTAAGAGACTGGGACACTTTTTGCAACTGTCAGTGACTGCTATATGACTTTTTATTTGTTTCCATTGCCCACAATTACTCTAGTCATTGGCCCTCTACTTCTGCCTGATCTACTTTTATTGATTCCTGCTCATGTGAGTTCCTATACATGCTGGGAAGTTGTTATAGCTTGGCTTCTGAGGCTGTATGGTGGCAACTTGTATGGAGCTCCCTTGCTATCAATTAGAGCATGGTCATTTGGATGAGGTGCTTGAGAGAGTTTATGAACAACAGACATCCCAGTATAAGTTGGTACCTTTGGGCAGAGAGCTAATGAATTTGTAACCACACACCTGCAGCAATGACTGTTCTACATTTCAAATTGGAGTTTGTATGAGATTATCATGTGTTTGATATTGACCACTGTTATTTTCAGCAACTCCAACAAAATGCTGGAGGAACTCAACAGGTCAGGCAGCATTTATGGAAATGAATAAACAATCAATTTTCAGGCTAACCCTAGTCTGATTGCTGAGTTCCTCCAGCATTTTGTATGAAATGTTATTTTTAGACTATTTTTGTATAGCATCTCTTTCACAGTTTCAGTGCATGTGTTCTTTTATTTGGATAGCTTTTGTGTGTCTTTGTTCAACAGGCTAATTGGTCCTTAAGTGTGCTCATAGCATTCAGAAATCTTCTGGTTCTGGCGATTACAAAACCAGATCAGGCAACATTGGAAAAGTGGGCTAACATTTTATGTTCTTTTGCAACAAAATCAATTTAAGTATTGTTTCTGTTTCTCTCTCCATAGTTGCGACCTGCCCTGCTGAGTATATCCTTCACTTTTCATTTCCTGTTTCCAGCATTGCATCTCTGGTGGTTAAACCATGATGATTTTAGGTTTCTATTCTTCCCTGTTTAAGGCAGTTGTGATTTTTTTTCTTTTGTTGTAATAATTGGGTGGGGGAGGGTGTTCAAGGCAGTGTACTTTGATCCCAGGGCCGCAAAAGGTGGAAACTCATTATTAGGAAGCTCTGTGGACTGTCATTTGCACAGGTGTCTTTATTGGTGATAGGAGAAACCTTTTACTGTGTTAGACACATGAGGTATTAATTTCTAGCGTGGGGTGTACCTGAACTATTGCTAGGAGGCATGTCGGTGCTGAATAAATGAGACAATTGCACTGGCTAAAAGATAAGTATTGGAAATGGCTGGCTGAACATTAATAAACTAATATTTCAGGTCAGCATTTGTTTGAAGGAAAGGCACTTAACCAAAATACCATCTCTTCCGCACACTTCAGAAGCTGCCTTACTTGCTGAGTAATTAAAGCATTTTTTAGTTGTTTATAGTGGCTTTCCTCATGCAGTTATTTTTTTCCCTAAATTACAATCACAGTATATCACTCTAAAAATATCCATGACTGTTTCAAGCAACACACATCAAAGTTGCTGGTGAACGCAGCAGGCCAGGCAGCATCTCTAGGAAGAAATACAGTCGACGTTTCAGGCCGAGACCCTTCGTCAGGACTAACTGAAGGAAGCGTTAGTAAGAGATTTGAAAGTGGGAGGGGGAAGGGGAGATCCAAAATGATAGGCAAAATGTGGTCGAAAAGTTGAAGAGCCGAAGAAATTACAGATGGGGAGCAGTGAGAGAGGGTTTCACTGAACTCCCGTCGAAGAGAGGATCTAAACTCCTTCGGTGTAGGCATCACCGGAAGAGGCTTCGCAGTCGTGAATTTTAAAACGCAAACAACAGGAATTCTGCAGATGCTGGAAATTCAAGCAACACACATCAAAGTTGCTGGTGAACGCAGCAGGTTTCAATATAGGATGCATCAAAAAGGAACACTGATATCCTCTTCTAAATCATTTATTGGTCTGAAATTATTGTAAAAGAATATTTTTTAAAAATTATGGTCCTAATGCTGACAGATGGGATTAATGTAGATGGACAAATGAGTTGGCATGGAGGTGGAGGTCCTAAGGTGCTATTTGACTTGAAGGATATGTAATGAATGGGTCGGGCCTTAAAGGACATTGAGTATCTCAGTGCACGAGAGTCCCTGAATGTCGCAGTGCAGTAAGTAAGGGGGTGAAGAAAGTATATGAGGTGCTTGCTTTCATTAACTTGGGGCACGGAATACAAGAGTAGGAAGGTTATGATATAGCTTTATTAAACTTCGGTTTGGCACAGTTTTGGTCACCACTTTGTACTGGAGTGTGTGCTGAAGTGTTTGGCCATGTCATTGCCAAGGAAGGAATGTTTTAATTGTGAGGACAAACTGGATAAATGGTATTATTTTCCTTGGAGTGAAGAAGGCTGAGGGGGAACCTAATGAAGGTATGTAAAATCATGCAAGTCAAAGAGTAGGTAGTGGGAAAATTTTCCCCCTTGTCAAAGGTGTCTAAAGCCCGAGAATATAGGTTTGGGTTAGACGCAAAGGAAATTTGAGAAAGAAGCTTTTAGTTCAGAGGGTGGTTTGGATTTGGAACATAATGCCTCAGTGAATAATTGGAGGGAAAGGCATTCTCACAATGTTTAATAATAGAAGATTTATTATTAACAAATAGATTTAGTATAGACTGGTCTTTGATGAACACTGAGCCTTAGGGCTCTTTCTGTGCTGCATGACTAACTGATGAAGCCTTCAGTAATACTAGTGCGTGAGTGTTTTATTGTGAGACTGGTATCAATGTTGTGCATTGGTTTCTTACAGCGATGTTGGTATGTAAAGCAAGTCCCTGGCCTTTGCTTTGCATTCCATCTCTACTTGGCCACAGAAGCAAGATTAAAATCAGTTCAATGTGGAGAATTACAAGGTCAGAACAAGGTTCTGTCAGTGTTGCAGCATTCCCCAGAGTAACTTTAAGAAGACATTGGTTATGATTGTTGTCTTCATTGCTTTTTAGCAGCATTTTCTGCATTCTTTTGTAGCTGGTTGTTCTTCTACCATAATCTGATGAATGATGTTGGGAAACATGCAGGCAGACTTTAATTTAAATGTGATATTGTGTGCTGTTTCATTACTTGTATTTTTATCTGAATCTGCATATTTAATGATCCAGTGAATATATCTGGTCATTGCTAACTTGGTTGGATGTGCATCTTCCTAATATTGCACTTTCACAGATTAACCATCCATTTACAGTAATTTGTTGCAGAAGTTATACATGGAAAACTAATTAATGTGCAGCTGCAGTAAATAATGTAATTAGAATTTTGATCTTTATTGCAACATGGATGGAAGGTGTAGGAGATTTTATCTATTCCTATTGGTAAGACTGAACCTGGGGTATTGTAGATAGCTTTGATCTAGATTGAAGGAGGGGTACATTTGTATTGGAGGCAGTTTAAACTCATTAGATGGGTTATGGATGTTGTGTCTTACCTGGAAAGGTTGAGCAATTTGGGCCCATATTAATGTTCAGAAAAATAAGAACTAACCTTATTGAAGTACAGTACTCTGATCAGGTCTGACAAGGTAGTTGCCGTTTCCTTTATGGAACAAGGGTGCATGGTTTAAGTGGTGATCCATTTGAGACAAAGATGGGAAGAAATATTTTTCTGAAGGTCATAAATATTTGGAATGCATTACCTTTTCAGAGATGTGGAGACCAAGACAATTAATATATTTAAGACTTTTGTTAAGGGCACTAGTGATTACTATTATAGGCAGTCCTCAAGTTTTATATAAGGGTTCTATTCCTGAGAAGTATCAGTAAGCTTCCGGAGAAATCAAAAACATCTGTTTTCTACATCGCTCTGGCTATCATTTCATTGAATACTACCCATAATTAAAGTAATCAGATCCCTTATCTGAAAACCTCTGAATTCCAAAAGATTCTTGAGCTCTGACATGATGTAACAAATGGAAAATTCCACAGGACGGTGGGAAGGTTCCCAGGCGATGCGCAGGGTCTCTATGCACCACAGACAGTTCTGAGAAATGACCTCAAATATGTAATGAACAGAAATTAATGGAAATAGAAAAGCACTGCAGAAAGTGAAAAATGAAGACCTCAAGTGTATATTGAAAGTGGATTTGTCAGTGTCGGAGTGAACACACGCCATATACTGATCATGAAATGAGGAAAGATCTCACACTCTGAACTGAAAATTGAAGGCAATTGTAAATATTCAGCATGCTGATTGCCGAATTGTAAGAAAGGCATGGCGTTAAATGTTTAATTATTTGTAGTGCTAAAGCGCCTGTTGATCTCAAAGCACCAGAAATAGACTACAATGCTGAATGTTTTTATATCTTACATAAAACTGAAAAAGATACAAATGCTCTGTATTTGTACTGTAACCTTTTAATCAAACATGGCATCGTAGGTGGGGACTGAAAGCCTGACGTTGTTTGTTGTTTTTCAACAAATGATTCAGGTATTCTCCTGATGCTGCTGTTGCCCCGCACTCATCATATTTTGTTATACTAATGGTATGTAATAATTTTGAACAAGTATAAAACAAAGACTGCTAACAGTAGCATATAAATTCTGAGTTGGAAATGATGGCAGGCCTGAGCTGTCTCATTACCAAAAGTTTCAGTGTCTTCTGTTTTACTTGATTTCCAGCAGTTCTCAGCAGTTGAAAACATTGCTTTACTTTTGTCTCTTTCATAGGTTGAACGGTTCAACTCCAGTTCCTCTCTGCTTTCAGATTAGATTGACTGCCATCTTCTGCTTCTTTGCTGACCAGTTAACCACATTCCTCTTGTTTCCAGTGTTCTTACTTATTTATGTCCCAACTCTTAAACTTCTGTCCCTGGGGTTGTGCTGTCATTGATATCTTTGACATGCCCATCAAATCTATACTAGTTTCTATTTTTCCTTTTATTTTTTCCTTCCCCTTAAATCCAGTTTCTTCATTCCAGTATATCTGTACTGACAACTACCCTTCCCACACCAAAGTGTCTGAAATGTCTCTTGTCTTCAGCTAAGGATCTTGCACCCTTGGCTATTGTGACCTTTCACTAACAGCATTCCATTTCATTTATTTAACATCATAATTGGCTGCATGTCCATGTACACCACCTTCCTTTACTGCCACTACACCTAGCTTCCATCCCATCACAATGTCATCACCCCTAAATAGCCCTGTTAGCCCATGTCCATGCGATGCTAACCTTGCATATTTACCTCAATGTAATTTAGGAATTGAAATATTCCTCCCTGGTGAAGTTATAATTTAGTTTATCCACATGAGTATGATGCATTCATTACCTAGTGTAACCGAAATGAGATTGAAGAATGGAGTTGTCAGTCCCGCATTTCTCTTACTGCTTCAATTCTTAACCTTTGTCAACTCTGATGCTCTCTTTGGCAGGTTATGTTAAAGTCTTCAGTATAATTTTTAACATCACTACCCATGTTTGCATTGGAGAAAAATATCACTTCCTGGGAGATGTTGGATGAATTGTTCTGACCTGATAGTCTGTGAGTCCCAGACAACCACAAATAAGGTTAGAGTTGCCAGGAGGCTGGGATGATGGAGAGGTGTTATGTCTTTCCAGTGTTTCTGCTGGGATTTTGTGTGCTACTGCCATATGCTCCTGAGGTTCTTGATACCATCTTGATGCTCATCTCAGTTTTTGAGGAGTTGTGGTTCAGGGAATCCCAGGGAGGGATGTTAGACCTTTAAGGTATTGAGTCAATCTCCAAATTATTTCATTTTTTACCTGCTGATAATTTTCCATGACAGTTTGGAATAGTGTGTCTATTTCTGGAGTTTAGAGTGTGGATCTAAGCAACACACACAAAATGCTGGAGGAACTCAGCAGGCCAGGCAGTATCTATGGAAAAGAGTAAAAGTTGACATTACAGGCTGACCCTTCATCAGGACTGAAGAAAAGAGATGAGAAGTCAGGCTAAGAAGGTTGGTGGGGGGAAAGAAGTACAAGGTTGTATGTGAAAGGTGAAATGGGGGGGTGAAGTAAAGAGCTGGGAAGTCAGTTGGTGAAAGAGATAAAGGGGGAATCTGATCGGAGAGTACAGAAAGCCTTGGAAGAAAGGCGAGGAGCACTAGAGGTAAGGAGATAAAGTGAGAGGGGGAATGGGAATTGTAAAGGAGAAGGGGTGGATAATTACTGGAAGTTTGAGAAATCGATGTGCACACCTTCAGGTTGGAGGATATCCTAATGGAATATAAGGTGTTGCTCCTCTAACCTGATTGTGGCCTTATCGTGGTAGTAGAGGAGGCCGTGGACTAGCATGTCCAAATGAGAAGTAGAATTGAAATTGGGTGGGCACCAGGAGATCCTGCTTTTTCAGGCGGACAGAGCGTAGGTGCTTGACGAAACGGGTCTCCCAGTCCACACTGGGTCTCACCATATACAAGAGTCCACACAGAGAGATACAATAGATACCCCAACAGACTCATAGGTGAAGTGTCACCTCGCCTGGAAGGACTTTTTCCATCCACTGTCACCAACCTTACCCTGCACCTCCCATTTCTACCTCCTCCCCAAGAAGCACAAACCTGCCTGTCCAGGTAGATCCATTGTTTCTGCTTGTTCCTACCCCACTGGACTTGTATCTGCAGTTTGACTCAGTTTTATTCCCTCTGTTCAGTCCCTTCCTACCTACATCTGTGATAACTCACACGCTCTTGATCCTTTCAATAATTTTAAGTTCCCTGACCTCAACCACCTTATTTTCATTGTAGATGTCCAGTGCCTATACTCCTCCATTCCCCCATCAGGAAGCTCTACTTTTCTCTCTGGATACCAGCCTCAACCAATTTCGCTCCACAACCACTCTGCTCCATCTGGTGGAACTGTTATTCACTCTCAATAATTTCTCCTTCGGCTCCTCCCATTTCCTTCAACCGAAAGATATAGGATATACTGGCTTTGGAGGCAGTGCGGAGGAGGTTCACCAGTTTGATTCCAGAGATGAAGGGGTTAACCTATGAGGAGAGGTTGAGTCGCCTGGGACTATACTGTCTGGAATTCAGAAGAATGAGAGGGGATCTTATAGAAACATACAGAATATTGAAAGGGATAGATAAGATAGAAGTAGGAAAGTTGTTTCCATTGGTAGGTGAGACTAAAACTAGGGGACATTGCCTCAAGATTCAGGGGAGAAGATGCAGGACAGAGATGAGGAGAAATTGTTTTTCCCAGAGAGTGGTGAATCTGTGGAATTCTCTGCCCAGGGAAGCAGTTGAGGCTTCTTCACTAAGTATATTTAAGATGCAGTTAGATAGATTTTTACATAGTAGGGGAATTAAGGGTTATGGGGAAAAGGCAGGTGAGATGGAGCTGAGTTTACTGACAGGTCAGCCACAATCTTAATGTATGGCGGGGCATGCTCCTATTTATTATGTTCTTATGTAGCCACGGACACTCGCATGGGTCCCAGCTATGCCTGCCTTTTTGTCGGCTACTTAGAGCAGTCTATGGTCTAAACCTACTCTGGTATCACTCTCCAACTTTTCCTACACTACATTGTTGACTGTATCGGTGCTGCTTCCTGCACCCGTGCTCAGCTTGTCAACCATCAACTTAGCCTGCATCTTCCACCCTGCCCTCAAATTTACCTGGTACATTTCTGACACTCCCCTTCCATTTATTGATCTCTCTGTCTATGGAGACAGCTCATCTGCTGATGTCTTTTATAAACCAACACACATAAAAGTTGCTGGTGAACGCAGCAGGCCAGGCAGCATCTCTAGGAAGAAGTGCAGTCAACATTTCAGGCCGAGACCCTTCGTCAGGACCAACTGAAGGAAGAGCTAGTAAGAGATTTGAAAGTGGGAGGGGGAGGGGGAGGGGGAAATCCGAAATGATAGGAGAAGACAGGAGGGGGCGGGATGGAACCAAGAGCTGGACAGGTGATTGGCAAAAGGGATATGAGAGGATCATGGGACAGGAGGTCCGGGGAGAAAGACAAGGGGGAGGGGGGAAACCCAGAGGATGGGCAAGGGGTATAGTGAGGAGGACAGAGGGAGAAAAATGGGAGAGAGAGAAAGAATGTGTATATAAATAAATAACGGATGGGGTACGAGGTGAAGGTGGGGCATTAGCGGAAGTTTGAGAAGTCAGTGTTCATGCCATCAGGTTGGGGCTACCCAGACGGAATACCAGGTGTTGTTCCTCCAACCTGAGTGTGGCATCATCTTTATAGTAGAGGAGGCCGTGGATAGACATAGCAGAATGGGAATGGGACATGGAATTAAAATGCGTGGCCACTGGAAGATCCTGCTTTCTCTGGTGGACAGAGCGTAGGTGTTCAGCGAAACAATCTCCCAGTCTGCGTCGGGTCTCGCCAATATATAGAAGGCCACATCGGGAGCACCGGACGCAGTATATCACCCCAGCCGACTCACAGGTGAAGTGTCGCCTCACCTGGAAGGACTGTCTGGGGCCCTGAATGGTAGTAACATTGACTTCTCAAACTTCGGCGAATGCCTCACCTCCCCCTTGTACTCCATCCATTATTTATTTATATACACACATTCTTTCTCTCTCTCTCCTTTTTCTCCCTCTGTCCCTCTCACTATACCCCTTGCCCACCCTCTGAATCCTCCCCCCCTTTTCTTTCTCCCTAGGCCTCCTGTCCCATGATCCTCTCATATCGCTTTTGCCAATCAACTGGTCCAGCTCTTGGCTCCATCCCTCCCCCTCCTGTCTTCTCCTATCATTTCGGATCTCCCCCTCCCCTTCCCACTTTCAAATCTCTTACTAGCTCTTCTTTCAGTTAGTCTCGGCCCGAAACGTCGACTGTACCTCTTCCTAGAGGTGCTGCCTGGCCTGCTGCGTTCACCAGCAACTTTGATGTGTGTTGCTTGAAATTCCAGCATCTGCAGATTTCCTCATGTTTGCGTCTTTTATAAACCCACTGATTCTCACAGCTACCTAGACTATATCTCTTCCCACCCTGTTACTTGTAAAAATACCATCTCCTTCTCCAAATTACTCTTGTCTCCGTCACATCTACTCTCAGGATGAGGCTTTTCATTCCTCCTTCAAAGAAAGAGGCTTCCCTTCCTCCACCATCACTGCTGTCCTCACCTGCATCTCTTCCATTTTGCACACTCTGCCCCTCATCCCGACCACCTGTCTGTGCATTCAGCACATAATACTCTGTAACTTTCGCCATCTCCAGTGGGATCCACCACCAAGCACAGCGTTCAATCACTAGTCACTGATCTCCCTCCTGGCACTCATCCTTGCAATCAGAACATGTGCCACGTTTGCTCCTATATCTCCTCCTTCACTGCCATTCAGGGCCCCAAACAGTTCTTACAGGTCAGGTGATGCTTCGCCTCTGAGTCTGTTGGGGTCATCTACTGTATCCGGTGCTCCTGGTGTGACCTCCTGTATATTGGTGAGTTCTGACGTAGATTAGGAGAATGCTTCGCTGAGCACCTACACAAAAAGCCCTGGTGGCCACCCATTTTAATTCTACTTCCCTTTCCCATTCTGACATCAATTCATGGCCTCCCCTATTGCCGCAATGAGCCCACACTCAGGTTGGAGGAGCTACACCTTGTATTCTGTCTGGGTAACCTCCAACCTGATTGCATGCATGTTAATTTCTTGCATTTCCAGTAATTGTCCCACCCCATCTCCTTCACCATTCCCCATTCCCCATTCCCATTCCCATTTCCCCCTCTCACTGTATCACCTTACTTGTCCACCACCTCCCTCTGGTGCTCCTTTCTTCCATGCCTTCTGTCCTCTCCTATCAGATTCCCCCTTCTCCTGCCCTTTAACTCTTTCACCAATCAACTTATCAGTTTTTTTCACTTCGCTCTTCCCCCTCTCCCAGTTTGACCCATCACTTACCACCTTATACTACTTCCTCCTCTTCCTCAACCCTCTTACTGATTCATCATCTTTTTTTCTCTCCAGTCTTGATGAAGGGTCTCGGCCCAAATGTCAACTGTTTACTCTTTTCTGTGGATGCTTCCTGGGCTTCTGAGTTCCTGCAGCACTTAATATGTGTTGCTTAAGTGAATTCCTGGCCCAGTGTAATTATCACCTTAGTGCTGAGGATGTGTGGAATTTTTGTAGTTGATTCGGAGAATGATGTGGAGATGTACAGCTGGAGTACAGTGTGCAATTCTGATTACCACACTGTAGGAAGGACATGATCGCTTTGGAGAAAGTGCAGTGGCGATTTACTAGGAGTTGCGAGAGAAGAAGCGGTACAGCTACAAGGAGAGACTGAGCAGGTTTTGTGTGTTTTGTTATGGGTGAGGCTGAGTGGAGAGGAGAATCTGATTCAGACATGCAAAATTTTAGGTGGTTAAAATCTATTTACCATAGCAGAGAAGCTTAAAACTATAAGGCATAAGTGTAGAGAAGGGGATCGCAGTGCTCAGTCGAACACAACAAAACAGAACACAAGCAATGAAACAAGCCCTTTCCTCCTTCCCTCCCAACACACAAGGACAGTCCTCCAGTCTGTAGCCTTTGGCCATCAGGCTTCGACTTCCAGATTTCTGATTGCTCTTTGGACACTGATCTTTGGTATCAAACCCCAGACCAACTGGTGCTGGGACCTCAGACCCCAGGGTCTAACTGTCTAATGTTGACAATATACACAACTGGCCAGCTCTTGTGTCTTCTTACACTGACCTCTAACTCCATATCCCTGACCCCAAAGTGACCTTTAACCTCTCCACATCATTGCCCTAAACTCCAGCCTGACCCCTAATTCCCCTCTGTCCCCCAAACCATCCCTATAACTTAAAAAAAAACCAGTGAAGTCTGAGCCACAATCTCGGAGACTGCAGCTCGATGCTATCTTGAAAAAAATGCTATTTCTTCAGCATCAAATGAATCAAACAATTTAACTAGGCAGTGAGCTGAGTAAACAAAAGCTGACCTCATATATCAAACTTTATAGCAAAGGAAAGTTTTGAATTGAATTCCATACACTGCAATTCTACATATGCACATGAACTGTATTCTGGTAAATGTGATCATCTCTGCTTGGGTTGGAGTTCCTCCGTTCCAACAACACTGTCTGTCTAATGGACTTAAAATTAACAATACACATAAAATGCCGGAGGAACTCAGCAGGTCAGGCAGCATAAATGAAAATGAATAAACAGTCAAGGTTTCGGGCTGAGACACTTCATCAGGATTGGAAAGGAAGGGAGAGGATGCCAGGATAAAAAGGTGAGAGCGAGATAAGGTAGGTGAAAGGTGAAGCCAGGTGGGTGGGAAAGGTAAGAGGCTGCAGGAAGAGGAATCTGATAGGAGAGGAGAGTGGACCATGGAGGAGAAAGGGATAAAGGAAGGGCACCAGGGGGAGGTGATAAACAGTTGAGAAGAGGCAAGAGAGCAAGTGAGGAGTGAAAGAAGAGGGGAGGGGATAAGAAGAAAAAGAAAATGACCAGAAGGAGTAATCGATGTTCATGCCACTGCCAGGAGGGAGATTAGTGGGGAGGGATGAATGGCTGGAAAATTCTTTAGGACTGAGCTCCATTGCATTGCTGATGCTCTTCCTTAATTAACTTTGCCCATTTCTCCAGACCAGGGTTACTTAGTGTATAGTGCTTATATTTTTTTCCAATGCCTGCTGATGTGTATTTAATTTATTTTTTTTTAGCGTAGAGCAAAAGATGGAAGTTTCAGACAAGCATTATCAAGCAAAACAAAATTTGAAAACTGGAGTATAATATGATAAGGTATCCAAATAAGCATTGTTTAAAAAAAAATTAAAAGAAAACCTTCAGAGGATGAAATGGTGATAAAGGCATCCGTTAGTCTTGCGAGATCATGGATCTGCGCCTGGAAAGTCTTCACTCTCTAGGGTGCAGGCCTGGGCAAGGTTGTATGGAAGACCAGCAGTTGCCCGTGCTGCAAGTCTCCCCTCTCCACGACACCAATGTTGTCCAAGGGAAGGGCATTAGGACCCATACAGCTTGGCACCAGTGTCGTCACAGAGCAGTGTGTGATTAAGTGCCTTGCTCAAGGACACAACACGTTGTCTTGGCTGGGGCTCGAACTCACGACCTTCAGGTCGCTAGTCCAATGCCTTAACCACTTGGAAATGGAGATAGTGAAAGAAGGAGATAATTTCAGAAATTGACGCCTTTACAGCTGAAAGCAAGGCCATCAGTGCAGATGAATGAAATTGGGAATGCTTAAGAGGGTAGAATTGCAGAGATGCATATAGCTGGCATAGTTGAGGGCTAAAGGTAATATAAGTGATTGAGGGATTTGCAAAACAGGAGACAAATTCTAAAATCTGGGTGTCATAGAAACATAGAAAATAGGTGCAGGAGTGGGCCATTCGGCCCTTTGAGCCTGCACCGCCATTCAGTATGATCATGGCTGATCATCCAACTCAGAACCCTGTACCTGCCTTCTCTCCGTACCACTGATCCCTTTAGCCGCAAGGGCCATATCTAACTCCCTCTTAAATATAGCCAATGAACTGGCCTCAACTGTTTCCTGTGGCAGAGAATTCCACAGATTCACCACTCTCTGTGTGAAGAAGTTTTTCCTAATCTCAGTCCTAAAAGGCTTCCCCTTTATCCTCAAACCGTGACCCCTCGTTCTGGACCCCCCCAACATCGGGAACAATCTTCCTGCATCTAGCCTGACCAATCCCTTTAGGATTTTGTACTTTTCAATAAGATGCCCCCTCAATCTTCTAAATTCCAACAAGTATAAGCCTAGCCGATCCAGTCTTTCATCATATGAAAGTCCTGCCATCCCAGGAATCAATCTGGTGAACCTTCTTTGTACTCTCTCTATGGCAAGAATGTCTTTCCTCAGATTAGGGGACCAAAACTGCACACAATACTCCAGGTGTGGTGTCGCCAAGGCCTTGTACAACTGCAGTAGTACCACCCTGCTCCTGTACTCGAATCCTCTTGCTATGAATGCCAGCATACCATTCGCCTTTTTCACCACCTGCTGAGCCTTGTGGTACCCCATGCGAAAATGGGTAAACATGCACCAACCACTGTGCAAGTTAGGATGTTAAGGGCAGAGCTTTGAACAACTGAGTTTGAAGAGGAGAACATGAGAAGATAGCCTGGAGCATAAAAATTCAGATTTTTATGACAACAAAGATCCAAATCAGAGTCTCAGCAGTAAATGAAGCAAGTCCATGTAATATGGAAATCATGAGTCTTGGGAATGTTGTGGACCTTTGATCAAATTTCACAAAACTGTGAAATGCCTAATTCACATTCATGAAGTTGCATAGCAGAAGGGTGGAAATGGTGATTAGGTTATGGAATATGATAGAGACTGCAGACAGTCTTTTCATTCTGTCTTTGGTGTTAGAAAGGCAGTCAACAATGGCCGAAACCCAAGCAAAATGCTGTTGATGCTGAAAATTGAAATGAAACCAAACAACTTTGGCGGGGGAATGGGGTAGAGACCCGGATGATGCAGTCAAGTATTGAAGGAAAATTAAGGTAATTGTGTAGGCAGAACAAACACAAGAATGTCAAAGTCTGTGTGCGGGAAGAAATACTAAATTGCATTTTATGTAGGGTGTCTGATCTGTAACTTTGATCAGCACATTTGAATGTCATCTTGTTGATATCACAGCTATTGGACAGGGCTAGCAACTCAGTATATGAGGGTATAGATTTTGTAGGCATAATGGAGATGGGGAGAAGGGATGTGAATGAAAAGGTACCTTTGGAATACCAGTGAGGTTCATTATCACAGTAATAAGGGAGGATATCCTGCAAGGTCTTTTAAATGAGGCCATATAGTGGACCTTAATATCATGCGACTCCACCAACTTAGAGGAGTACACGGCATCAGTGACTAGCTACACCAGCAAGTCCAGCAAGTGCATTGATAATGTCACTGTGTCCAAGACCCATCACTACATGCTGTAACCAGAAGCCATGGATGACCACGGAGGTGCGTGCGCTGCTGAGGACCCGTGACTCCACCTTCAGATCAGGCAACAAGGCAACCCTAACAACAGTGAGGGCCAAACTGTCCTGGGCCATCAGAGAGGCAAAGCATGCACACACACCCAACAAATCCACAGCCACTTCCAGGACAGCGGCGACACACGGCGCATGTGGAAGGGCATTCAGGACATCATCAACTACAGGCCAACATCACCTGCCTGTGCTGGTGATGCCTCCCTCCCAGATGCGTTGAACAACTTCTACGCTTGTTTCGAGGCGGAAAATGACGTGGCGAGAAAGACCACTCCTCCTCCCAATGACCAGGTGCTGTGTCTTACCATGGCCGATGTGAGGAAAACTCTTATGTAGGGTCAACCCAAGTAAGGCTGCTGGACCAGACAATATTCCTGGCAGAGTGTTCAGAGGATGTGCAGCGCCGTCGTTCCAACGTGTTTCAAGGCTGCCACCATCGTCCCCGTGCCAAAGAAGTCTTCAGTGTCCTCCATCATCATAAAGTGTTTCAAGAGGCTTGTCATGAGGCATATCAAGACCCTGCTGCCCCCCTCACTGGACCCCCTGCAGTTCACGTATTGTCCCACCCACTCAACAGACGACGCCATCACCAACACCCTCCACCTGGCCCTCACCCACCTGGACAAAAAAGACATGTACGTTTGAATGCTGTTTATAGACTTCAGTTCAGCATTCAACACAATCACTCCTCAGCACCTGACTGGAAAGCTGAAACTGCTGGGCCTGAACACTTCCCTCTGCAACTGGATCCTAGATTTCCTGACTGGGAGACCTCAGTCAGTCTGGATTGGAAGCAGCATCTCCAACACCATCACACCGAGCACGGGGCCCCCCCCAGGGCTGTGTACTCAGTCCACTGCTGTTCACTGTGTTGACCCACAACTGTGCAGCAATACGCAACTCGAATCACATCAAGTTCGCCAATGACCGGACCGTGGTGAGTCTCATCAGCAAGAACGACGAGTCAGCATACAGAGAGGAGGTAACGGACTGGTGCAGAGCCAACAACCTGTATCTGAATGTGAACAAAACAAAAGAGATGGTTGTTGACTTCAGGAGAGCATGGAGTGAACATTGACGGTCCTCCATTGAGATCGTTAAGAGCACCAAATTTCTTGGTGTTCACCTGGTGGAGGATCTCACTTGGTCCCTCAACACTAGATCCATAGCCAAGAAAGCACAGCAGCGTCTCTACTTTCTGCGAAGGCTGAGAAGAGTCCATCTCCCGCCCCCCCCATCCTCACCACATTCTACGGAGGTTGTATTGAGAGCATCCTGAGCAGCTGCATCACTGCCTGGTTCGGGAATTGCGTCGTCTTGGATCACAAGACCCTGCAGCGGATAGTGAGGCCAGCTGAGAAGATCATCAGGATCTCTCTTCCCTCCATTACAGACATTTACACTACACGCTGCACCCATAAAGCAAACAGCATTTTGAAGGACCCCACGCACCCTTCATACAAACTCTTCTCCCTCCTGCCATCTGACAAAAGGTACCGAAGCATTCGGGCTCTCACGACCAGACTGTGCAACAGTTTCTTCCCCCAAGCCATCAGACTCCTTAATACCCAGAGATTAGACTAACATCTACATCATTTATTATTATATTGTAATTTGTCCTCTACTGTGCCTATTGTCTTGTTTATTATTTATTGTACTGCCCTGCACTGTTTTGTGCACTTTATGTAGTCCTGTGTAGGTCTGTAGTCTAGTGTAGTTTTTGTGTTGTCTTACATAGTCTAGTGTAGCCTTGTGTTGTCTCACGTAGTCGAGTGTAGTTTTGCGTTGTTTCATGTAGCACCAGGGTCCTGGAGGAACGTTGTTTGGTTTTTACTGTGTACTGTACCAGCAGTTTATGGTCGAAATGACAATAAAAAGTGACTTGACTTGACTTGAAAAAGGGGTAATCATTTTGAGAACATGCTACAGGCCACTAAATTTCTAGTCAGTGTGGAATAGAGGACCAGTTATGTACATAAGCTACAGAGATGCAAAATTAATTGGGTTTCAGAGAATATCAACTTTTTCAATATTAGCTTGAGACTGCTTGTGGGGAAGTGTCACAAGACAGACCTGACACACATTGACTGGGGGGAAATTACATAGGGGGAAGTTTACATTGAACAAGTGGGAAGCATTTACATGTGAAATAGTGAGAGTTTGGAGCCAGTTTTTTTTCCCCCTCCTGTTAAGGTGAAAGAATGCTATCAGAATCGAGCTTGATATCACCTGCTTATGTCATAAAATGTTGCTTTGCAGGGGCAGTACATTGCAATATATAATTAAAAAAACTAAAATAAAAAATGTATAAATTAAATAAGTAGTACAAAAAGAGAACAAGGAAAACTGAGGTTGTGTATGTGGGTTCATTGTCCATTCTGAAATTTGGTGGAGGGGAAGAAGCTGTTCCTGAAATGTTGAATGTGTGTCTTCAGGCTCCTGTACCACCTCCTTGATGGTAGCATTATTAAGAGCACATGTCCCTGGTGATGGGGGTCCTGAATAACACTGCAGCCTTTAAGCATCACCTTTTGAATGTGTCCTTGATGCTAGGCGGGGTTGTGACCATGGAGTTGGCTGAGTTTGCAACTTTCTGCAGCCTTTTGTGATCCTGTGCAGTGGCCTCTCCATACCAAACGTCTGTAGAAATTTGAGAGTCTGCTGGCATACCAAGTCTCCTCAAACTCCTAATGAAATTTAGATGCTGTCATTCTTGAAGGCACACACTTATCAACACAGGTCCAGGGAACTCTGGATGTCAAGGATAGAGGGCTGATTTAAAAAAAGTACAATCGAACAGAACAGCACAGGAACCGGCCCTTCAGCCCAATGTTGTGCTGAACTAATTAAATTAGTAATGAAATGCCTAAGCTAATCCCTTCTCCCTATACCACCACTCCACTCCAGGCACCCAGCACTGTAAAAAGAAAAAAAAAACCTTAACTCACATTTCCTTTGAATTGACACTGTCTCAATTTAAATGTATGCCTTGGTATTAGACATTTTAGTCTTGAAAGATACTGGCTATCTGCTCTATCAATGCTTTTTATAATCTTATAAACCTCTATCAGATCTCCCCTCTACCTTCACTGCTTCAGTGAAAGCAACCTGAGTTTGTTCAACCCCTCCTTATAGCATGTGTCCTCACTGCATTCCACAGGGATCGCTCCCTACACAACTCCCTTGTCCATTCGTCCCCCCCCCCATCCCTCCCCACTGATCTCCCTCCTGGCACTTATCCGTGTAAGCGGAACAAGTGCTACACATGCCCTTACACTTCCTCCTTTACCACCATTCAGGGCCCCAAACAGTCCTTCCAGGTGAGGCATCACTTCACCTGTGAGTCGACTGGGGTGATATACTGCGTCCGGTGCTCCCGATGTGGCCTTTTATATATTGGTGAGACCCGACACAGACTGGGAGACCGCTTTGCTGAACATCTACGCTCTGTCCGCCAGAGAAAGCAGGATCTCCCAGTGGCCACACATTTTAATTCCATGTCCCATTCCCATTCTGACATGTCTATCCACGGCCTCCTCTGCTGTAAAGATGAAGCCACACTCAGGTTGGAGGAACAACACCTTATATTCTGTCTGGGTAGCCTCCAACCTGATGGCATGAACATCGACTTCTCTAACTTCCGCTAAGGCCCCACCTCCCCCTCGTATCCCATCTGTTACTCATTTTTATGCACACATTCTTTCTCTCACTCTCCTTTTTCTCCCTCTGTCCCTCTGAATATACCTCTTGCCCATCCTCTGGGTCACCCCCCCTCCTTGTCTTTCTTCCCGGACCTCCTGTCCCATGATCCTCTCGTATCCCCTTCTGCCTATCACCTGTCCAGCTCTCGGCTCTATCCCTCCCCCTCCTGTCTTCTCCTATCATTTTGCATCTCCCCCTCCCCCTCCAACTTTCAAATCCCTTACTCACTCTTCCTTCAGTTAGTCCTGACGAAGGGTCTCGGCCTGAAACGTCGACTGTGCCTCTTCCTATAGATGCTGCCTGGCCTGCTGCGTTCACCAGCAACTTTTATGTGTGTTGCTTGAACTTCCAGCATCTGCAGAATTCCTGTTGTTAGCATTCTGGTATATTTGTTCTGCACCCTCTCTAAATCCTCAACATCTTTCCTATAATGGGTGACCAAAGCTGAATGCAGTATTCCAGATGCAGCCGAAGTGGACTTTTATAGAGCTACAACATAATTTCCTAACTCCTAAAATCAGTTTCTCAGCCTGTCAACACGTAGACACTGTTGGGGAGTTATGGACTTGGACCACTAGATCCCTCTGCACATGAGCACTGTTATGAGTCTTGTTGGAGGGTAGTGGTTGATGGGATTTATTCTGGCTATATGGGGGGGCTGTAGTATAATCCCATCAGAATGATTGCACCTTTCTTATTTGAGTTCTATCCCTAAAGAATCTGTGGATGAGACCTCCATTGTGTTCCTTGAGTGTAGCTTAGGCTACGTCCACACTACACCGGATAATTTTGAAAACAAAGCCTTTTCTCTTCGTTTTGACCCTCCGTTCACACTAAAGCGGTGGTTTACATCCCCCGAAAACGGAGATTTTCAGAAACAGTCTCCGGAGTGAATAAATCTGAAAACGCCTAATATCCATTGTAGTGTGTACAGGGTAAACGGAGAAATTTAAAAATGCTGTCATGACAACACCACAACAACAATGCTTTTTCTGCTTCTGCTTGGTACTGCGCAAGCACTGCCATATGGCTCTTATAATGCGCAGTTGTTGTGAACGGCGTGAGAATTAAATTGTAAAGTCAGCTTTTTTGACTATTTAAAAACGCTGTCATGACATGCCGGAACAGATGGCCGCAGCGCGGCATTTCGTTGTTTTCTTGAACGCAACCCTCCACGCAACCTAACAATTTCAGAACAGACAGCAACGAGACTGAAGCCAGAAGAGTTAGAACCGTACTCACCAAATACTTTGACCCATAGTTTACTGAATAAATAAGTATACTCATTTTGCCCTGTTTTCTGTCCTTGCTTGTATGAAGGTGGTTTACCTATTTATGCAAGTACTTCTCTGACAATAGATGTGTAACAGCCTAATGTAACATTGTATGGAAATACAAGATAACACTGATGCAGACATGTTTTATACCTTTAACAAGGTGCTTTATTAATGCAACAGAGTTAGTCACTTTTTCAATGTTCGTCGTCAGCCGGGTCATACTGTCCATGTCCATGTCAGTTGCCTCCATACGCTCCAGTATTTGTTCTTTTTTAGTTGTAGGTCCTCCTGCACGAGAGGCAAGAGCAATTCCTTTGAAGTTTTTCTACTCTGTAACTGGACAAACGTGCACTAAGTATGCCGTTTCCTGTTTGCTTGTTTTCTGTTTGTTCTGCGTGTGCCAGTAGAGGAGATTCGCCCAAATAGCCGTGTTAGTGTGGACAGAGATATTTTGGAAAACGCTTAGTGTGTACGCCTGTCGTTTTTACTCGAAACCGGCGTTTTCGAAATTATCCAGCGTAGTGTGGACGTAGCCTTAGATATTGTCTGTGATTAATAGTACAGCTTTCTCACCCCTATCCCTTCCTTTACCTCTATCTTTTTTCTAAAAGATCAAGATATATCCATTCCTGTCTTCTCAACAGAGTCTGTTATGGCCACAATATCATAGCTTTATGTACTCTTCAACGCTCTACGTTCATCACCTTTACACATAATACTCCTAGTATTAAAATTACAGACTTCAACTCACCAATCCCATTGTGTCTGTTACCTTGCTGCTGCCTGTTTTTTGTTGATCATGATATCTGTAATTTCTTTCAATCCCTCATTCCACCTACTTTCTCACCTGGTCAAGTTTAAACCCTCTTGTGTAGCACCAGTAAATCTCCCAACCAAAACATTGGTTCCTTTTCAGTTTAGGTGCTACCCATCCCTCTTGTTTAGGTCACCCCTGCCCCAGAAGAGGTTCTAATGATCCAAAACCTGAAACCCTGCCCACTGTACCACTTCCTTAACCACTCATTCAGTCTTATCACATTCCTGACTAGCATGTGACACTGGGAGTAATCCAGAGACTACTATCTTCAAAGTGCTGCTTTTAGCCTTGAACTCCCTATCCTCACAATACAGGAGTTAGTTATCACATTCTGCTTGATTTTACTCCTGCCTACTCAGCCTCAGAGCTAGCCACAGTACCATTGACCTGGCTGTTGCTGCTGTGTCTTGATCAACCAACCCCCTTCCCCCCCCCCAAATCCCTGAACGGGGTTGTTGATAAAAATGGCCACATGTGTCCCCTGCACTGATTGCTTACTCCCCTTAGTTTTGGTGGTCACCCATCTGAAACCTGCACCTTGGGTATGACCATCTTAGCAAGTCTCATGTATGAAGCCCTCAGTTTCTTTAGATGATCCTGATTACCTCCAGATGCACCTCCAGTTCCTTGACCCAGTCTGTCAGGAGTTGCATGAGAGCAACTGGCTGCAGATGTAGTCATCAGGGAGACCATGAAGTTCCCTGACTTCTAACATCTTGTAGGAGGAGCATTCCGCTGCTTACACTGAATCAAGGACTAAGGATGAAAAGCAAAACCTTACCTGTGCCTTCTCACTGTAGCAGTATTTTAAAAGTGCTCTTACTCCTAAGATCTGAACCACTTATTTGGCTTCAAAGCCTCAGCTCCCCAGTTTTACACCGACCTGCTTCAAAATGATTGCTGTGCTTGACCCTAACTTTTTATTGGCTGTTTTTAATTTTCTTATAGTCAGTCAGCTACTGCTAACAATTTACTCCTAGTCTCAGCTCCTGTTGAGAGAAGCTCATTGGCAGCTCCTGATATGATAGAGAACTTTTCAGGAGTACAGAAAGGAGAAGAGGGCAAAAGTTGGGCATGAAATATCACTGGTGGCCAGGACCAAGGAAATTAAATCTCACAACAATCTCATAAGGATATTAAATTAGATTAGATTAGATTATTAGATTATGAGGACACGCAGTCCTCTTTTATTGTCATTTAGTAATGCATGCATTAAGAAATGATACAATGTTCCTCTAGAATGATATCGCAGAAACACAAGACAAATCAAGACTGAAAAACTGACAAAAACCACATAATTATAACATATAGTTACAACAGTGCAAAGCAATACCATAATTTGATAAAGAGCAGACCATGGGCACAGTAAGAAAAGAAGTCTCAAAGTCTCTCGAAAGTCCCAACATCTCACGCAGACGGTAGAAGGAAGAAAAAAAAAACTCCCTGCCATGAACCTCCAGCGCCGCAAACTTGCCGATGCAGCACCCTGGAAGCACCCGACCACAGCCAACTCTTGAGTCCGTCCAAAAACTTCGAGCTTCCGACCAGCCCTCCAGCACCAAGCACCATCTCTGCCGAGCGTTTCGACCCCGGCCCCAGCAACAGGCAGTAGGCAAAGCCAAGGATTTGGGGCCTTCCCCTCTGGAGATTCTCAATCGCACAGTAGCAGCAGCAGCAGCGAAGCAGGCATTTCAGAAGTTTCTCCAGATGTTCCTCTGTGCTCCTCACATCTGTCTCCATCAAATCAGGATTGTGCACAGCCCCTACTTAACAAATACGATATCATTTCGGAGCGGCTGCGCGCGCTGCGTCACACCACGTCGCACCGCCATCTTCTCATTTATATTAAGGGTAACCAGGGAAGAGAAAGATCCTTTAGGGACCAAAGTGGCAATCTGCCTACCAAGCCAAAAGACACAAGCAAGATCTTAACATTAATGCCTCATATGTTTACATTGTAACAGGAGAATCTGGATGGGGGACAGTGAAATTCCAGAGCATGTTAACATTTAATAACAGAGAATGATTAGGTGGGTGTGTCCCCAAGGCCTGATGGGATGTTTTCCAAACTGCTATGGGATGCACTGAGGTCCTATCCGAGATTATCTAGTTTTGCTAGCCGCAGGAGAGGTTGTCAGGTGACTGTGTGACAAGAATGCTGGACTTTTGTTCAGGAAGGGTCACATGGATAAGCCTAAATACAACAGGCTTTTGAATATGATGTCAGTGGTAGGGAAGTTGGTGTCTAAAGATCAAAGGACAAGATTAATTTACACTCAGAAAGACTGATTTTATTCAAAAATAGTGTAAATTTAAGAGTAGATCCTGTATGAGCAATATGGTTATGTTTTTTTTTCAAAAGGTAACAATATGTTGATGAGACCAATACAGTTGATGTAATTCACATGGACCTTTGACCAGTTTCGATGTGGGAATCTGGTCCAGAAGTTTAGAACCCATGGACGGAGACTGCCTGTTGGCTGTTGATGGAGTAACAGCTCTCTACTGCTGCTCCTAATATACTTATTTTTCTCTCCAGCCTTTTGAAATATTATTGTTAGACGGGATAATATTTTAATATGACTACTAAAGCAGCTTTGGAAGCTATTGCGAGTTCAATTCAAAAGCTTACTGAGGAGCTTCAACAGTTTAGAAAAGAAATCAGCACTGAAATTAAACAAATAGGTACAAAACTAGAAGGTATTCAAGCAATTCTAACCGAACATGATAAGAAGATAAAGGAACATGAAGATATTAATACTTTACTGGACGGGAGAATGGATGATATGCAAAAGCTATATAAAAAACAATTTAAGACCAGCGAAATGATGAGACAGAAGATTATTGATTTGGAAAATAGAAGTAGGAGGAACAACTTACGAATCTTGAGACTTAAAGAACAAACGGAAGGAGATAATCCTAAAGAATTCTTTGCAAATCTTTTGATGGAACTATTCCCTGATATTATACGGTCTCTGCCTTTGATTGATCGTGCTCACAAGTCACCTATCTATGGATCGGCTTCAAAATCTAAACCAAGGTCAGTCATTATATGTTTCCATGAATTTCAAATAAAGGATCATCTGATTCGAGCTGCCCGTGGAAAAGGTATGATTGACTACCAAGATCAAAAGATATGTATTGTTCAAGATTTTTCATCAGAAGTTATGGTAGAATGTACTAAGTTCAAAAAAGTTATGACGGAGTTGTACAGTCAAAATTTTAAACCCTCTCTTCGTTCTCCGACTCGACTGAGGATTACATTGAAAGACAGATCATTTAAATGGTTTTATACGAAGGAACAGGGGCAAGAATATTTAGACTTTAAAAAAAAATGAATGACTGTGTGTGTGTGTACACAGGTTTCCCCTGCCATCCGAAGGTAGAGTGTTCCTATGAAACGGTTTGTAAGCCGGAATGTCGTAAAGTGAATAAGCAATTACCATTTATTAATATGGGAAAATTTTTTGAGCATTCCCAGACCCAAAAAATAACCTACAAAATCATGCGAAATAACACACAAAACCTAAAATAACAGTAACATAAAGTAACAGCAGGAATGATATGATAAATACACAGCCTATATAAAGTAGAAATACTTTTCTGCAATCATTGAAGCACTGTCTAGCGCAGTGAAAATCTCATGCAAGTGCTCTCGGCAGAAACACTCGGCGCAAGCACTCTCGGCAGAAAGACTCTTTCCAGTAACCTTTAAGCTATGAAGCTGCCAAATCATACCAAATACAGTAACACATAAAAATACACAGCCTGTATAAAGTAGAAATAATGTATGTACAGTGTAGTATCACTTACCGGAATCAGGAAGACAGCGAGCACACTGATGGTGTGTTAGGCTGAGTCATTGGAGGTTGGGGTGGTGGGACACTGAGGTGTCATCTCATCGTCGTCTGTTTCCATCAGGGCAGGCAGGTCATAATCTTCTATGTCTGCCTGTCTCGATGTTGAAGGTCGAGGTTTGTCAACTACTGTGGCTGATGTGGAAGGCTTGAGAAACGACAGTACGCTTGACTGCTTAGTCTCACGCATTTTTCTATCATACAGTTCTTTGTAAGCATGCAAACCATTCTGCAAATATGCCCTAAACCTAAGTACCCTTTCAAAATTAAAGTCGTACTTTTCTGCAATCATTGTTGACAATTGCATCGAAAATCTCACGCAGTTGCTTCACATTCAGTTCCTGGGCGACTTCACTTTTGGTCTGTTTGCTACTGCATTCGGTTTTGATTGTTATCCTTTCCTCTTCCAATTGCATCGGCTCTTCATCTATCATTTCTTGGTCATGGGATGCCAAAACTTCTTCAACATCATCTTTGTCAATTTCCACAAGCCAAACTCACTTTGTCCTTACTTCTTTCACCACGATTGAAACGTTTAATTATGTCTAGTTTTACGCTAAGTGTAACACCCTTACGAGCTCTTTTAGGCTTTTCCAATACCTTAGAACTCATATTGCTAACAGATGCTCAGAATAAATTGACATAAAGCACAGATGCTCACAGGTATGTGTTTAAGCAATGCTGACTAGAATGCAGTTCCGGGGGCGGAGCTTTAATGGCTTTAATATTTTTTAGTATGAATAATTGTTATTTCTGTTTGATAATCCCGTCTAAGCTTGTTTCTCACTGTATTTTATTTAGCCTTGGTTGGAATAGTAAATAACCTTGAATTCTTGGAGTGGTTCCAACAGGCTTTCTAAGGGAATGTGCTTGGGGAAAGTAGATATTGGTTGCTCTATGACCGAGTTTCTTTCTTTGGGAGGGAGAGGAGGGATGGAGAGTCCTTTTTTCTTGAAGCTAATTTGGAAATCTAGTCAATTCTGTTGCTTAGTTAATGTATTTCAAGGTTTATTATTTGGGTTTGATATACATTTTTCTGATTGTTATTTTAATCTTTCTTATAAAGAGCCTTAAAATGGATCAAAGTATTAATTTACTTAGTTTTAGTGTAAAAGGACTAAATCACCCTGTGAAAAGAAATAAGAGTTTTGCCTATATTAAAAAACTTAAGGTACCCGTTGTTTTTCTTCAAGAAACACATGTACGTAAGTGTGACAATTCACGCTTTTTTAATCGATGGAGAGAATCTCATTTTCACTCTTCGTTTCAGGCCAAAGTAAGAGGGGTTTCAATCCTCATAGATAATAAAGTTCTCTTTGTTCAACATAAAGTAATTTCTGATACTAATGAGTGTTTTGTTATAGTATCTGGGGAAACTAAATAACACATTAATGGTATTTGCCGGTGTATATGTTCCAAATATAGATGACCCAGGTTTCTTTGAGCGTTTTTTGTCATTTTTGCCAGATCTAAGTCTGTACTCATTGGTGATGGGTGGAGACTTTAATTGTTGCTTAGATCCAGTTTTAGATCATTCATCTTTTAAACCAATGATACCAAATAAATCAGTTGTGTTTATTAAATCTTTTTTTAATGAAATGCAGCATTGTTGATGCCTGGCGTTTTTTTTCATCCAGTAGATAAGGAGTATTCGTTTTTTTTTATTGATAGCCAGATGATTCCATTAGTTCGATCCTGTGAAACCCTTCAATTTAAACTGGTCCATAGGACCCATATGACTAAAGATAAATTGTCTCATTTTTATTTAGATATATCTCCATATTGTGACAAATGCAATAACGGAGAAGCTTCACACATTTATATGTTTTGGACATGTCCGAGTCTTGGAAAATATTGGAAAGAAGAATTTCAAACCTTTTTGATACTTTTTAAAGTAAATTTCAAGCCTAATCCTTTGACTGCTTTATTTGGTATTGTTGGAAGAAAGGATGTTATTTTGGAGCCATCTGATTTTCACATTTTGGCTTTTATGTCTCTTATGGCCAGCAGGACGCTTTTGCTTAAATGGAAAGATGTGGCCCCTCCTATTCACGCCCAATGGATACGTGATGTGATGTCATGTTTAAATTTAGAGAAGATTCGATGTTCAATCTTTGAATCTAATCAAGACTTTCCAACATTGTGGGGACCTTTTCTGAATTATTTTCAAAACCTGATTTGCTGTTAAAGCGCAGATGATGACTAACAATCTTTTTTCTTTTTTTTTCTACTAATCAGCTTCGGTCTTGGTTGTGGGTTAGATATTTTTTATATAATAAAATTATTATTTTTCAATGTTACGAACTAATTGACTTGTACGAATATAGGGTAAGGAGTCTTTATTTGCGATTTAGTTTAATGTATTGACATTTTTTTTCCTGTGCTCTCATATATATTATATATATAAATTAATAAAAATATTAGAAGAGAACCCATGGGCAAGTCAAGTGGTTAAATTAAATCCTAAATTGGCTTGGTACTTGGAGTCAAGTGGGTAGTGGTGATAGGTTATGTTTATAATTGGAAACCTATGATGAGTGGTGTACCATAGGGACTATTACTGTTAGTCATATATGTTAACGGTTTGGATAGGGATGTAGGAAATAGGATGTGGAAATTGGTAGTGTTGTTGATAGTGAGGAGGATAATCGTGAGCTACAGGATGATATGGATCAGTTGGTAAGATAGGTGTTGGAATTTAACTCTGATAATTGTGAGGTGATGCATTTCAAGATGTCAAAGCTGTTTTAATATGTGGCAGGGTAGATAATTCAAAAAACATTGTAGGCAAGTTGATCTTGAATTTCGGAAACTGCAGCATGTAGAAGGGAAATGGAGGTTAGAAATGGGATGTAAGCTGCTGACATTTTTGAGTTTGTCTTTACTGCCAACTCCATATCTGCCAGCAATCCAGTTCTGCAGCATTTTATAATTATTTTATTTTTTAAACTTATTCTAGTGTGGGCTAGTTCCAGGGATCTTAGCATGAGTAAACCAGTCTGCAGTGTTTAGAATTTGGAAAATTGAGAGGAGATCTCAGAAAAATAGAAAAATTTCAGGCTAGTTGCAAGGAAGATGCTTCTCTTGGCTGAAGATTATTGGACCAGTTGGCGTGGTTTCAGAATGAGGTCATCTAGGACTGAAATGAAAAGAATTTTCCTCGACTAGTGGGTGGTGATCTGCCCTGAGGTGAGCTGGGTGCAAAAACTTGGGATTTCTGAATAGTTAGATAGTGGATTATTGGAGTATCAGATCATCTTTAATCGTATGAAATGCTTGGATTCTGAGGAGCCTTGCAAAGAAATAATCTCAGGGTTACGAAATCTCTTGGCTGGGGCAAATCCCATCCACTGACTACATGTATCAATTAGAAAATAGCCTTGCATTCGGTGTATCAAAGTGTAACAAAGCCGAAAAAATTAGGATCACAGCTAGTAAATAATTAGATGAAATTAAGAACAAGAAAAAATCTGCAGATGCTGGGTCCTGCTGAAGGGTCTCAGCCTGAAACATCGACCGTACTCTTCTATAGATGCTGCCTGGTCTACTGAGTTCCTCCAGCATTTAGTGTGTTTTAATTGGCTAGATGAAATTAAGCTTAGGTTTTAAATGCGTAAATTGTAGGCAAATTGGATGTGTTTTTATAATCATGGGTTAATATTGAGTGGAAAGACGTATTTTTTCCACTTCATAAATCAATCAGTGGTGTGACCTCAAAATGCTGGCTATCACAGCATTATGGATACGGAGGAGAACAAGTGGAATAATTGTAGAACGGAGAGGTTGATTGGACTAGAGCAATATAGAAAGTAATAGTAGTCATTTTGTCTCTACAAATTTGCTCTGCCATTCAATAAGGCCATAGTTGATCATCTAAATTTGGTACCCTGCTCCCACTTTGTCAGTCATTGGTTTCCAGCTATAAGAATTATATCTAGCTCCTTGTATTTTTAAAAATAATTGAATAATTTTCATATGATTGGCTATATAAATTGGGCACATTTCCACAAAAACAGTTGTTCAGAAGTGATGGGATTTGCCTTTAGTATATTGCAGCAGGCTGGATGGAGAGCGAGGTGTCTCCCAGTGGAGGTTGGTTGTAGGGGATTCATAGCCCGTTCTTTAGTTAGAGCCTTCAGCATTTTGGGCATCGAGGGAGAGAGGAAGAGGAGAGCCATCCGCAGTACCACCGATGCGGCAGAGAGGGCCTCAAGATGGCAGTGGCTCAAAAGAGGGGAGCCATGGAGTCATAAGTAGCTAGCCATCTGGACACAAGCTGGGGTCTGATCAGCCCCGCTGGGTCACCTGGAGGAGGTTGTATGATGTTGAAAGACCCGAAACTCCCGATGATTCCAGGAACATCACTGAAGATGTGTTCAGAAGCATCAATAGATGTATGTACACAGAGGGGCTGCATGAAACTGATCCCTTTCTGATTGACAGAATTTCAGTCTGTCCTTAAAAGAATAAATTCAAAGTTAATCCGGGGGGGGGGTAGAATTATTGCTCCAGTGTTTATGGAGTAGGCTTCCAAAGTAGAGTGTGGAAGCAGTTAGTATACATGCAGTAACAAATAAGACAAACTGTTGAGAGAAAGAAAAGCATTTTTGGAGGAATGTAACTCCTTTTGCATGCATGGGAGGAGAAGGTGACCTTGGATTGTCAGATCTATGACTGTGTTGATGAACTGCTAAGTAAGTTTGATGGTTGGTCAGTGGTTTCCTGACCACTCTATCATGAAAACTTTTGAAGTAGGACAAAGTGTTAAGATCATTGGTCCTTCAAGTTTTTCTGTCATGATGATTCTAGTTGATCTTCTATCTCACTGTCATTTTCCTCCCTTTTCCTTGATTCAATTACTATCTGGAAAGCTTATTGAATTTTGCTTTGAATGTTCATGACTGAGCCTCTACGAGTCTTTGTGAAGAAATTTCTCTTCATGTGAGTCCTAAATGGTGACTTAATCTATGACATTGTCTAAGCTAGGAGAGATGTTCTATCCATTTCGAGTCTGTGGAGCTTGAGAATTTAGTTTGCATTAATAAGACCTTCTCTCATTCTTCTAAATTCAATAGAATTCAGGCCATGTAGACTCAAGTGGTAGATCCACCATCCCTGGAACTAGCTTTGTGCATTGATGCCGCACTTTCTCAAGTGGCAAGTACAGTGTATTGAGCCATCGGTTTATCGGGCAGCTGCTTACTTGAATCAACTCTTAATGAACAAAAACTAATCGAGAAAATAGCCGGAATTTCCTTCTGCTTATTTTGGGCAGGAGACTGTTGCGGAGCAGTTTCTAACTAGGACAGTTGGGTGTATTTGTGTTCAAAAAGGAGTGACTTTTATCACTGATGGTTGGTGAGAAATTAGCAGTAAGACAATTCAGAACTGTTTTTGCTCACTGCAGTTTCAAGCATCCAGGCTTGGATATACGGGAAACGGCCAGGAGTGAAAATGAAATAAATTTACTACTTCATGTTAGGAACTATGATGAAGTTGAAGGTATCACCAATCTTCTTGAATATTACAATGACAATGAATATTTGGAGGATGCAGTCATCGAAGGATTGTGTGGTAGTCCATTATCTATAAAAGGTGGTCGCACTGATTTTGTTCATTTAAAGTCAATCAAAAGAACGTGGCAGCATACATTGGATGAATTCCTCCATTGATAACTAATAGCAACTAATACAGTATTGTAGTACCGTAGTAGTATTGATAGTGTTCGACTTTGTCTTGTATTTCAACTAAATACATAATTTGTTACTCAGTTAAACAGTAGTTTGTATATCAGTTTCTAGGTGAGGAAAGCTAAACGCTACAGTCTTGCAGGTGCACTCTCACCAAGACTCTGGAAATTTGCAGTATGTCATCTTCTGTACTCAAATCCTTATGTAACAAAGGCCAATTAGATAAGTGAACAAAATGTTTTGTTACTTCTTTGCCATTTGTTCCCATGTTTCTGTCAGGAAAAAGACAACCACATACTAAAGATGAAGTAAAATGCTCAATAAACCAGCAGGTGATGGTTAAAATGGTGATTACATTAATAATCAATTAAGTTAATGAGAGATAGATATTATGTTAACAGATGATAGAACTGGAGGTGAACGTCAACACTATCACATTGTGGGATGTACGGTGAACCAGGAATGGTACAGAAATAGAAGAGCTGCTCAGATAAGCAGAATGTAGTAACAGGATCCAGAATTGTAAGAATAAAAACCATATTGATATACAGCAATGTGTTTAAATATTTTTAAAGGACAAAGCAGTAAATAGCATTTGAAAAGGAAAGCATATTTAACAATGCTAGAAATACAGAGCAGATCAGGTCACGTCTGTGGGAAGAGAAACAGAATTAACATTTCTGATTGAAGGCACAACAAAGGAGAGAAAGTAATTTGTGAAGTAGCAGAGAGTGGGAATGTTTGTGATGGAGTAAAAATAAGGTGACCATGGGGAATAAGATATAAACAAGGTTATCTAGTCAATGAGTGAATGCAACAATTACAGACTAAGAACATAGATAAAATAGTTACAAAATGCAGTGCAGGGAGACATGCCTGGCAAGTCAAACTGTCTATGTCCTCCATAGCCAGAGAAACAGTTTAAAAAAATTGGAGGCGGGTATGGTGGGGGAGTATATCTGTGAACCAATACCACATACAGATGACTGAAACAGAAAGAAAAATTAAGTTCTTTCATTGTAAAATTCACTATTGTGTTTAACGAGCTGGCTACCAGCGCAATCCCATTGCCCCATTAGTTTCCCTGTAACTCATTCTTTATTGTGTGTCAGCAGACTCCCCCACTAAGAGCAATTTACAATTGCCAATCAACCTACCTGCATGTCATGAGGAGGTGGGAAGGTGCTAGAACATGTGGAGGAAACACAATGGCAAACAAGGTCAGAATCAAACCCTGGTAGCTGTAACTGTGCAGCAGCAATGACAAATGCTGCATCCTTGTGTCATCCTTTTTAATTTGTTAAAAGGGAATTGTAAATTGGAGATGTGGGGTATGGATAACCACTGTTGTTGGGCATGGGTGACAATGGTGACTGACGTGAGCCCAATTAAATGAAAGCCACTGTATTTTTCTAGCAGGTAAGTTCAGGCTGCTTTGGGTGATGTGTATGAATTTGAAAATAAATAAATCAAGTTTGTGATGGAGAATGTGTTTGCTTGATAACACACGAGTTTAGCCTGAGATGGTGACTAGGGTGCAGTTTGAAATTAAGGGTATCTGGAAGCATTAGCTTTTCCAATACTTAACCAGAGAAAGTTGCAGCTTTCTTAAAATTATACCACTGTCGTACCTTCAAATATCTTCTAGTAATTGCAGTTCAAAAGTAGTTCCTTGTAAAAAAGATGAAATAAACAAGAAGGCATTTGAAAAATTCAATAAGGAACACAGTACAGCAGCTGCAACAGTGGATGAGGTAATTCCTTCAGAAAGATTTGAGGTGCCTGGTTGTGAAATTAATCTTTGGACAGCAGAAGAACAGAAAGTTTTGGAACAGGCACTAAAGACATATCCAGTTAACACACCTGAACGATGAGAGAAAATAGCAGCTACTGTTCCAGGAAGAACCAAGAAAGATTGCATGAAGAGATACAAGGAACTTGTTGAAATGGTTAAAGCGAAAAAAGCTGCACAAGACCAATACTGCTAGACTGAAGAAGTGAAATGATCCACAATCCCTTTTATCATTGTGCATGTGTTATTTGATAATAAAATGGTAAAATCCAAAAAAAAAAGTAGTTCCTTGTGAAGCACTGGGTATTCCAAGGTAAGATGTGCATTCATTATGTGAATGCACATCCTACCTACTTGCTAGCTTGGCTTCTTGCTCTGTCTACTTAGAAAACTAGATATTAAATGAGAAATCTTGACAACATGATCAATTGGGGACTGAGAGATTGTGCAGTAGCAGAGCTGGGAGTTTCATTGAGAACAGACACCTGCAGAATCGCCAGTGTTGAGGATCAGATTAACAATGTGGACTTGAAGGATAGATTAATGTGTAAAATTAATGGAAGTCATCAAATGAGAATTGGAAAGCAGCACTGAACATAACTTGTGTTGTAGAAACAATGAGAAAATGGGGTTGAGGATAATTGGATTTAATAAATGGTATAGTACCTATTATTAATGAAAAGAGTAGTGTTAATGGAGGAGTTGTTGAAGCTGACTACAAGTTCAGTTTTGCAGACGTGAAAGAGGTCAGTTGAGTCATTATTTCTTCTTTGAACATCAAACTGATAATTTTCCCTGGTGAGGAATTGGAACTATCATGTAATATGATTTGATGTAGAAATCCAAAATTTTTGTTGCTAGAGCGCATCCCGAGATCCATGGTTGTTGGGTAAAGCTATGTGAAGAATAGGAAATATCAGGATATTTGGAAAATGTTGTAATATTCACAACAATATCTGTGTGGACTTGTATACAGTGCCTGTAAAAGTATTCACCCCCAACATTGAATCACAGTGGATTTATTTTGTTTCTTTACATTGACCAACAAAAAAAGACTCTTTTGTGTCAAAGTGAAAACAGATCTCTACAAAGTGATGTAAATTAGTACAAATATAAAACATAAAATAATTGATTACATAGGTATTAACCCCTCCCCCTTTAATACGATACACCAAATCATCATGGGTGCAGTCAGCTGGTTTTAGAAGTCATATAATTAGTTAAATGGAGATCTGTTTCTGGAGACCTGTGTGCAGTCAAGGTGTTTCAATGGACCGTATTAAGAATACACCCTGTACCTGGAAGGTCCGGCTGCTTATGTATCAGTACCCTGGCAAAATCTACACCATGAAGACAAAAGAACACTCCAAGCAACTCCGCAAAAAGGTTATTGAAAAGCACAAGTCAGGAGATGGATACAGAAAATTTCCAAGGCACTGAATATCCTTTGTAGTACAATTAAGTCAATCATCAAGAAATGGAAAGAATATGGCACAGCTGTAAATCTACCTAGAACAGCTGTGTTCAAAAGACAGAGTGGCTGTGCACGAAGGAGGCAGTTCTGGAGGAGTTACAAACTTCAGTGGCTGAGATGCGAGAGAATGCATATACAACAACTGTTGCCCAGGTGCTTCACTAATTGGAGTTTTATGGGAGAGTGGCAAAGTGAAAGCTACTGTTGGGAAAAACAACTCACATGAAATCTCAGCTTGAGTTTGCCAGAAGCATGTGAGAGGCTCTGAAGTCAGCTGGAAGAAGGTTCTATGGTCTGATGAAACCAAAATCGAGCATTTTGGCCAATAGACTAAATGCTATGCACATAATCAAAAACACACCATCCCTGCCATCCATGGTGGTGGGTGCAACATGCTGTGGGGATGCTTCATGCAGCAGACCCTGGAAGGCTTGTGAAGGTAGAGAGTAAAATGAATGCAGCAGAATACAGGGAGATCCTGGAGGAAAACCTGATACAGACTGCAAGATAACTGCGACTTGGGAGAAAATTTATTTTCCAGCAAGACAATGACCCCAAGCATAAAAGCCAAAGCTTCACAGGAATGGCTTAAAAACAACAAAGGTAATGTCCTGGAGAGGCCAAGTCAGAGTCCAGACCTCAATCCAACTGAGAATTTATGACTGGACTTGAAAAGGGCTGTTCACTCACAATCCTGTGCAATCTGACAAAGCTTGAGAGGTTTTGTAAAGAATGGGGAAAAATTGCAGTGTCCAGATGTGCAAAGCTAATAGAGACCTATCCACACAGGCTCAAGAGTGTAATTGCTGCCAAAGGTGCATCTACTAAATACAGGTTTCCCCCACCATCTGAAGGTAGAGTGTTCCTATGAAACAGTTCGTAAGCTGGAATGTCGTAAAGCGAAGAAGCAATTACCATTAATTTATATGGGAAAAATCTGTGAGCGTTCACAGACCCAAAAATAACCTACCAAATCATGCCAAATAACACAAAACCTAAAATAACAGTAACATATAGTAAAAGCAGGAATGATATGATGAATACGCAGCCTATATAAAGTAGAAATACTTTTCCACAGTCATTACCGCACTGTTCTCCGTAGCGAAAATCTCACACAAGCGCTCTCGGCAGAAACGCAACGCAAGTGCTCTCCAGTAACTTTTAAGCTATGAAGCTGCCAAATCATACCAAATAACATGTAAAAATACACAGCTGATATAAAGTAGAAATAATGTATGTACAGTGTAAACGGGAATTGGGACAGTGCTGAGCACACTGATGATGGTGTTTTAGGCTGAGTCATCAGAGGTTGGGGTGGTGCAGTGGCCCCCACCCTCCGGGCAGCGAACCGATAGTGGCAATCGCCTCTGATCTGGGCTGACATTTGCGTGCCGGGCGGCACCTAATTAATTAGCTTGTTTATTTCGTCTTTTTTTCTTAAAGATGTGCTGGGTGCATCCCGGCTACTGCTGCTTTCTTCGCGGATCGGTATCGGTTCACTGCCCGGGGGTTGGGGTGGTGGGACACTGGGGTGTCATCTCGATGTCTGTTTCCATCAGGGCAGGCAGGTCATCTTCTTCTATGTCTGCCTGCCTTGATGTCGAAGGTTGAGGTTCGTCGTCTGCTGTGGTTGATGTGGAAGGCTTGCTTGACTGCTTAGCCTCACGCATTTTTAGATCATACAGTTCTTTGTAAGCACTCAAACCATCCTGCAAATATGCCCTAAACCGATGTACCCTTTCAAAATTGAAGTTGTACTTTAATATGATACACCAAATCATCACGTCGTACATTAAGTCGTACTTATCACTGCAGCGAAAATCTCACGCAGTTGTTTCACGTTCAGTTCCTGGATGACTTCACTTTCGGTCCATTCGCTACTGCATTCGGTTTTGATCGTTATCCTTTCCTCTTCCAATTGCATCAGCTCTTCATCTATCAGTTCTTGGTCATGGGATGCCAAAACCTCTTCAACACCATCTTCGTCAGCTTCCACAGCCAAACTCACTTTGTCCTTACTTTGTTCACCACAATTGAAACGCTTAATTATGTTTAGTTTTACGCTAAGTGTAACACCCATACGAGTTCTTTCAGGCTTTTCCGGTACCTTAGAACTCATCTTGCTAATGGCTGCTCACAGGCACGTGTTTAAGCAATACCAGCTAGAATGCCGTTTCGAATCTGGAGGAGGAGCAGCTGCTCGCTGCGCTGTTTTTTTCGGCGCTGCCTTTTTTCGTAAAAGTGAAAGCGCCTTCTGTTAGCGAAAACAGGTAACTACTGTAGGTCTTTTGTAACAGTGAGGTTTCGTAAAGCGAACGTTCGAAAAGCGGGGGACACCTGTACTGACTTGAAGGGGTTGAATACTTATGCAGTCCCCAATGTCATTACTATTTTGTGTTTTATATCTGTAATTAATTTAGATCACTTAGTAGAGATCTGTTTTCACTTTGATATGAAAGGCTCTTTTTCTGTTGATCAGTGTCAGAAAACCCAAGTTAATCCTCTGTGATTCGATGTTTTAAAACAATAAAATATGAAAACTTTCAAGAGGGGTGAATACTTTTTATAGGCACTGTACTTGACTCATACTGTCTTGTGTTCTCAAACTCTACTTCAGAGTTGGAAATGCTGAAGAAAATGGATCTCATGAGTGATAATGACTTGATGAATTGGTATTCAGACCTATTCCACCTTTAGCACACAGACTGCTATAGAGCCTTTCAAACACAGGGTAAAATTAAAGGGTAGATGTTTATTTAAACTTTGTGTGAAATATTTGTTTTAGAACAGGTAAGGAGGAGTTTTTGTTTAGTCAGTAGTGAATCTGGAAAGCTCTGCCACCAACTGCGGTGGAGGCCAAGTTCATGGGTATATTTAAGGTGGAAGTTGATAGTTTCCTGATCGGTTAGGGCATCAAAGGTTATGGCGAGAGGGCAGGTGTATATGGGGTTGAGTGGGCTCTGGGATCAGCCATGATGGAATGGCGGAGCAGACTCGATGGGTTGAATGGACTAATTATGCTCCTCTGCCTTATGGTCTTATTCCTACATCCCATCAAATATCATATATCGTTGTGATGATTGTACGTTCTAGTATCAATTATTTGGCGACAATAAAGTATCTCCATGCAGCCAGTCCCGTTGATAAATACTTTGTCATCTTGCTTTCTATCGGTTTTGGATTGTTCTAATTAACGGTGATCTTTTTCTCACCTATTGCAGACTGCAAATGGCAATGTTGAAGCAAAAGTGGTTTGCTTTTACAGAAGACGAGATATACCAAGCACCCTTATCGGACTGGCAGACAAACATGCAAGTAAGTTTTCCTTGCTGCTTTGGATCTTTATTGCAGTCTGCTTTTATGCAAATCAATTTGTTCTGTTTTTGGACCTACATTTGCATATGAACCAATAACTAATATAAATGCATAGAACTGAAATGTTTTGTGTTTGTTGGGGATGACCAGGTATCTGAAAAACTAGAGAATGAGATAAGGATTTTAACTAGACATTTCTAAATGTTAGCATTATAAAATGGCTGTTTTTTTTTTAAGTTGTGAAGTTGCTATTGTGATGCATATGGAAATGGAAGATGATTCCATGTGATGAATATCCACTCAACATTCGGAGTATATTGAGTGAAAAGTAGTAAATTAGTGTTCTTGAGAAAGAATGGTAAAGGCATTTGAACTGAACAGTGGACAGAGGATGCTAGAAGAGTAAAAGCATCCTACATGCACTGGATGAAGTAATTTTTTTTCAGTTTGCATTGTAGTATGGAATATTTTGCTCTGAAATGAATGTTTAGCCTTAAGATCAACCATGTTCAATAATGTAATTGATATGCTTTGCAAATTAAACATGCAGTAACTATCTCCTTCACCCACTCTGTTCTGACTTTCCCTGGTGCCCTTTGGCATTCATGACCCTGCAGTTCAGAGATAAAATTGGAACACAAGGTATGTCTCAATAGTCCATTGGTATCTTTACTGTGAAGGGCCATTATTTAATTTCTCATATGAAGGTTGATAGTATTCCCTCAGTCTGCACGGGATACTTAATTACTTGGATGATAGTAATATCATTAAATGAAGGCCTTGAACACTAACATTCACAAAAAGAATGATATAGCTGTTTTCATGTTTTGCTGATGGCACTGAAGGTGGTCAGAGCAATTCAATGATCTTGTTGCATAAATTATTTCCCTGAAACCTATCTTCAGACTGCCCCCCCCCCCGCTCTCTTTATTGCTTCAATTGTAGGGTCATGTCCCTTTGCCTACAATATGGGATGTGAGCAGATGTCAGGGAACTCAAAGCCAACCCAGGTGGTCATGGGGAAATGTGCAAAGTCTGAGCAAACAACAGCAGTCAGGATCAAGATTGGGACCTTAGAGATGTGTAACAATTGTACGTCGTGAACATCACTGTGCTCCCCAAAGTAGTGGCAGGACAGAATTTTAAGTTGAGCATTTGGTTGATCATGGCATCAAAAGTATTGGACATGATTTCCTGCTGATACATGAAATTGTGATATACTGGATATAAGCACCCCCTCCACGCACCCAGCACCAGTCATGTCTCTTTTCATAACCAATAAGTTGTTATACTTTTTAGATATATAGTAATGCTTTTTAGTTCTTCCCCAATGTCATTTAAATTAGTTGTTCTGTTAACTTTAGCAGTTTGACACTTTTCGGTACTGCACTTTGTAAATGAGGCTTTCATTCACCAGAAAAACGTGATTTCTCATCTTCCTCTGTTTTTCTCCTAAAAGTGTTGTCTGTTACTAAATATGGTTCTTTGGTGGCAGAGACCTGAATGACCATTGTTCATTGTGTGAATGTGCAAATTGGGAGTTGTTTGATTCTTGAAGTCATGCTAACTAAAGTGCCAAGGTGAAAGCAACGTACATCAAATACAACATCTAATTTTCAAGGGACAGGGAAATATGGGAGCTGATAAAGATCATCTAGTTTGTCAAGTCTATTCAAATCATTAAGGTAGTTGCTATATAAGCTGGGCTCCAATACTTAAGGTAGGCTCAACAAAAATCTGTCAATATAAGATGTGTGTCTTTCATATCGTTTCAGAACTGAACTGTTATTGCTTTTAATAAAGGACAATAATGAAATTGGGTAGATGACCAGAAGAAACCTTTGAATGGCCAATGAAGTTAGAGAGCCACTGACTGATTAAGATTTATGAAATTCTGATCAGTAGTGGTGAATACAGATTCAAAAGTAGCCTTTAAAAGAGAAATTGGAAAAATACTTGGGGTGAGGGGAAAAAAGGCTGTATGAGAATGAAACTAAATGGCATCCGGTTTTGCACAAACCGCTCTTTGTGAAGTGTTTTCTAACTTCTCTCCAGAAAAGCTTGCCACCTAAGCTTGGAATTCCCAGCCAGAAGAATCTCTGCAAAACTATAAATTCTACATCTTGAAAACGTAATGCTAGTCGTGTGGTTAATAGTATGGAGCACGGGAGCTCATAGGTACTTTTACCCATATCATTGAAAGCTGCCATGCAGATGCAGGAAGCACTTAGGAAGACAAGTGGCTTATTTCAAGGGGATTTCAGTAAGTGAGAAAAAATGTCTTCTACAGTTATAGATAGATACTTTTGTTTCCAAAAGAAATTACAGTGTCACAGTAGTATTACAAGTGCACAGATATAAATATTAGAAGAGAAGTAGAAAGTGTTTATAAAAAAAAGTTACCACAAACGGTCCAACGGGGGCGGGGGGGGTGGGGGCGGGGGCGCGGGGGTCATCACTTCCCTGGCTTTAGGTTGACTCGTTATAGAACCCAATGGCCGAGGATAAGAATGACCTCATAAAGCACTCTTTGGAGCAGCGCAGTTGTCTTAGTCTGTTACTAAATGTGAAATGTGCTCCTCTGTCCAGCCAAGGTGGCATGCAAAGGATGAGAAACATTGTCCAGAATTGCCAGGATTTTCCATAGGGTCCTTTGTTCTACCACAGCCTCCAGCATGTCCAGTTTTGACTCCTATAACAGAGCCAGCCTTTCTAATCAGTTTATTAAGCCTGTTGGTATCACCCGTGTTGATGCCTTTGCCCAAGCACACCACTGCATAGAAGATTGTACTGGCGACAACAGACTGGTCGAACACGTGAAAGACAGGCCTGTATACTCCAAAGGGCCTCAGTCTCCTCAGGAAATAGGAGCGACTTCTTAAGGGAGATCACAGCTAGAGTGTTGTAGAGAGGTTTTTAAAGAGCTCATCTTGTGAGATGAACAAACCTTTCTTCAGTCAGAATGTTGTGAATTCGTGGAAATCTCTACCTCAAAGTGTCCAATATGGTGTGTACTTTCCAAGCGATAAAGATATGGGTACTTGTTAAGATTATTTAGTCCCGTCTGCGCAATTTTCCATGGCTCTATGGAGTACATTTAAAAGAAGACAGTTTTTTCCTCAGCGGTTCAATCAAGGCATGACTGCGCAAGCGCATGGACGTCAGCAAATTAGACCGGCGGGAAGGATATAAAAGAAGAAAACTTTATAGAGTGGGACACAGAGTAGGAGGGCTTTGGTTCAATAGGGTTTGAGCGATAACAGTTCAAGGTGAGGTAAGCTAGTTGCGAGGAATAGGAAGTATGTCTGTGAGGCCGGTGTTCTGTACTGGGTGTCAGATGTGGGAAGTCCGTGAGACTCCCAGCTTCCCGAACGGCCACATCTGTGCCAGGTGCATCGAACTGCAGCTCCTTAGGGACAGTGTTAAGGATCTGGAGCTGCAGTTCAATGACCTTTGTCTGGTCAGGGAAAGTGAGGAGATGATAGAGAGGAGCTATAGGCAAGTAGTCACACTGGGGCCTTGGGAGACAGATAAGTGGATGGCAGTCAGGCGAGGGAAGAGCAAGAGTCAGATACTTGAGAGTGCCCCAGTGACTGGCCCCCTTAACAATAAGTACTCCTGTTTGAGTACTGTTGGGGGAGGCGGCCTACCTGGGGGAAGCAACAGTGGCCTCTGGCACAGAGTCTGACCCTGTGGCTCAGAAGGGTAGGGCAAGGAAGAGGATGGCAGCAGTGCTAGGGGACTCTTATAGTTAAGGATAAAGCAGGTTATTCTGTGGATGCAGGAAAGAAACACAGATGGTAGTTAGCCTCCCAGGTGCCAGGGTCCAGGATGTTTCTGATCGCATCCATGATATCCTGAAGTGGGAAGGTGAACAGCCAGAGGTCATGGTACATACTGGTACCAACGATACAGGTAGGAAAAGGGAGGAGGTTCTGAAAACAGACTACAGGGAGTTAGAAAGGAAGTTGAAAGCAGGACCTTAAAGGTAGTAATCTCAGGATTACTGCCTGTGCCATGAGGCAGTGAGTATAGGAATAGAGTAAGGTGGAGGATAAATGCGTGGCTGAGGGATTGGAGCAAGGGGCAGGGATTCAGATTTCTGTATCATGTGGACCTCTTTTGGGACAAGCGTGGCCTGTACAAAAAGGATGGGTTGCACTTCATTCCGAGGGGGACCAATATCCTGGCAGGGAGGTGTGCTAAGGCTATCAGGGAGAGTTTAAACTAGAATTGCTGGGGGAATGGGAACCAAACTGAAGAGACGGAGGAAGGGGTGGTTGGCTCACAATTAGAGAAAGTTTGCAAGCAGTGCGAGAGGGAGAATAGGCAGGTGTTAGAAGAGGGATGCACACAGACTGATGGTTTGAGATGTGTCTATTTCAATGCAAGTAGCATCATGAGCTTAGAGCATGGATCAGTACTTGGAGCTATGATGTTGTGGCCATTACAGGGATTTGGATGGCTCAGAGGCCCGAATACTTACTTCGTGTGCCAGGCTTTGGATGTTTCAGAAAAGATAGGGAGGGAGGCAAAAGAGGTGGGGGCATGGCACTGTTGGTCAGAGATAGTGTCATGGCTGCAGAAAAGGAGGAAGTCATGGAGGAATTGTCTACTGAGTCTCTGTGAGTGGAAATTAAGAACAGGAAGGGGTCAATAACTCTACTGAGTGTCTTACAGACCCCCCAATAGTAACAGGGACATCAAGAAGCAGATAGGGAGACAGATTCTGGAAAGGTATAATAATAACAGGGTCGTGGTGGTGGGAGATTTTAATTTCCCAAATATTGATTGACATCTTCCGAGAGGAAGGGGTTTAGATGGGGTGGGGTTTGTTAGGTGTGTTCAGGAAAGTTTCCTGACATAATATGTAGATAAGCCTACAAGAGGAGAGGCTGTACTTGATCTGGTATTGGGAAATGAATCTGGTTGGTTGTCAGGTCTCTCAGTGGGAGAGCATTTTGGAGATAGTGATCACAATTCTATCTCCTTTACCATAGCATTGGAGAGGGATAGAAACAGACAAGTTAGGAAAGCGTTTAATTGGAGTAAGGGGAAATATGAGGCTATCAGGCAGGAACTTGGAAGTATCAACAGATGTTCTCGGGTAAAGATATGGCAGAAATATGGCAAATGTTCAGGGGATATTTGCGTGATGTTCTGCATAGGTACGTTTCAATGAGATGGAAAGGATGGTAGGGTACAGGAACTGTAGTGTACAAAGGCTGTTGAAAATCTAGTCAAGAAGAAAAGGAAAGCTTAGGGAAAGATTCAAAAAACTAGTTAATGATAGAGATCTAGAAAATTATAGGGCAGGAAGGAGCTTAAGAATGAATTTAGGAGAATCAGAAGGGACCATGAGAAGGCCTTGGTGAGCAGGATTAAGGAAAACCCCAAGGCATTCTACAAGTATGTGAAGAGCCCGAGAATAAGACGTGAGAGAATGGGACCAATCATGTGTGACAGTGGAAAAGTGTGTATGGAACCAGAGGAGTTAGTGGAGGTACTTAATGAATACTTTGTTTCAGTATTCACTACGGAAAAGGGCCTTGGTGATCGTAGGGATGACTTATAGCAGACTGAAAAGCTTGAGCATATAGACACTAAGAAAGAGGATGTGCTGGAGCTTTTGGAAAGCATCAAGTTGGATAAGTCACCGGACCGGACGAGATATACCCTAGGCTACTGTGGGAGGCGACAGAGGAGATTTCTGATCCTATGGCGATTATCTTTGCATCATCAATGGGGACAGGCGAGGTTCCGAAGGACTGGAGGGATGCAGATGTTGTTCCCTTGTTCAAGAAAGGGAGTAGAGATAGCCCAGGAAATTATAGATCAATGAGTCTTACTTCAGTGGTTGGTAAGTTGATGGAGAAGATCCTGAGAGGCAGGATTTATGAACATTTGGAGAGGCATAATATGATTAGGAATCGTCAGCATGGCATTGTGAAAGACAGGTCATGCCTTACGAGTCTGATTGAATTTTTTGAGGATATGACTAAACGCATTGATGAAGGTAGAGTATATGGTAGAGTATGTAGTGTATATGGATTTCAGCAAGGCATTTAACAAGGTACCCCATGCAAGGCTTATTGAGAAAGTAAGGAGGCATGGGATCCAAAGGGACATTGCTTTGTGCATCCAGAATTGGCTTGCCCACAGAAGGCAAAGAGTGGTTGTAGACGGGTCATATTCTGTACGGAGGTCATATTCTGTACCAGTGGTGTGCCTCAGGGATCTTTTCTGGGACCCCTTCTCTTCGTGATTTTTATAAATGACGTGGATGAGGAAGTGGAGGGATGGGTTAGTAAATCTGCTGATGACACAAAGGTTGGGGGTGTTGTAGGTAGTGTGGAGGGCTGTCAAAGGTTACAGCAGGACATCAATAAGATGCAAAACTCGCTGAGAAGTGGTAGATGGAGTTCAAACCCAGGTAAGTGTGAGGTGGTTCATTTTGGTAGGTCAAGTATGATGGCAGAATATAGTATTAATGGTAAGACTCTTAGTGTGGAGGATCAGAGGGATCTTGGGGTCAGAGTCCTTAGGACACTCAAAGCTGCTGCACAGGTTGACTCTGTGGTTAAGAAGGCATATGGTGCATTGGCTTTCATCAATCATGGGATTGAGTTTAAGAGCCAAGAAGTAATGTTGCAACTGTATAGGACCCTGGTCAGACCCCACTTGGATTACTGTGCTCAGTTCTGGTCACCTCACTACAAGAAGGATGTGGAAACTATAGAAAGAGTTCAGAGGAGATTTACGAGGATGTTGCCTGGATTGGGGAGCATGCCCTATGAGAATAGGATGAGTGAACCATGCCCTATGAGAATAGCTTGACTGAACTTGGCCTTTTTTCCTTGGAGCAACAGAGGATGAGAGGTGACCTGATAGAGGTGTAGAAGATGATGAGAGGCATTGATCGTGTGATAGTTGGAGGCTTTTTCCCAGGGCTGAAATGGCTAACAAGAGAGGGCACAGTTTTAAGGTCCTTGGAAGTAGGTACAGAGAAGATGTCAGGGGCAAGTTTTTTATGTAGATTGTCGTGAGTGCGTGGAATGGGCTGCCGGTGACAGTGGTGGAGACGGATACAATAGAGTCTTTTAAGAGACTCCTGGATGGGTACATGGAGCTTAGAAAAATAGAGGGCTATGGGTAACCCTAGGTAATTTCGAAAGTAAGTATGTGTTCGGCATAGTATCATGGGCCGAAGGGCCCATATCGTGCTGTAGGTTTTCTAGTTTTTCTATGAGCCTAGAAAGAGACCTTCACAATATTTTAAAGCTCATTTAGTTCTGAAATTTCAAAACTCAAAGGGTGGTGGATCTTTAGAGTTCTGTATACCAGCGGCCTAGGGAAACTTTGCTGTTGATTGTATTCAAAACCTAGATCGGTACATATCTGGATTTAAAAGGGATCATGGGATAAGGTAGTTAAATGATCAGCTGTGATCTTATTGAATGCTGGAGCAGGCTTGAGAGGCTAAATGGCCTACTCCTATTTCTTTTGTTCTTAAAACACTTGTATAATTTCTCTTTGAAACTTTACTGTTGAAGAATTGATGTTCTGTGTTCTCTTTTGAAAGAGTGGTGGACAGCTATAGCCTTACAAGGGTTAAGGATCAATTAGTGATCAGGCTTCAGCGGGAGCTACAGGTGTCACTAATGTCACTGCATGTCTTAACTCGTTCCACAGTAGCTGGCGGCACAGCAGTGTAGCGATTAGCACAACTGCTTTATGCTTCCAGCTGTAAGATCTGCTTTCGATTTGTGTTGCAGTCTGCATGGAGTTGTACATTCTCTCCGTGACTGTGTGGGTTTCCTCTGGGTGCTCCAGTTTCCTCCCACGTTCCAAAAAACATGTAGTTAGGATTAGTGAGTTGTGGGCATGCTCTTTTGGCACACGGAAGCGTGATGACACATGTGGGCTGCCCATCTCAATCCTTGCTGATATAATTTGACACAAACAGCTCATTTTGATGTATGTAAAAATAAAGCTAATTGCTGTCTGTGCATATTTACATAACAAACTGCAGCAGACTTCGGAGAGATGCAAGGGAATGAAATGGTTGAAAATAGTTGTTAAAGTGTTTGTTTCCTTTTGCGTGCAGCTATTACAGGCGATGTTGCTGAACATTGAGAAATGGAAATGGGGTGGGGTGTGGTGGGTCTGCCTTTGGGCCACAAAGCAGCAGGTTTACATATCAACCAACATACATTAAAGTTGCTGGTGAACGCAGCAGGCCAAGTGCATCTATAGGAAGAGGTGCAGTTGACGTTTCAGGCCGAGACCCTTCGTCAGGACTAAGTCGACTGCACCTCTTCCTATAGATGCTGCTTGGCCTGCTGCGTTCACCAGCAACTTTAATGTATGTTGCTTGAATTTCCAGCATCTGCAGAATTCCTGTTGTTTAGGTTTACATATCTTGCAGTTTGTATTGTCTTTTATCTTTTGTGTAGATTAAAGTATTCGTTGTGTCTTCAGGCTTCTTTCTGAGGAAATTCTTCAACATCTCACACTACCTTGATAGCTGGCTTGGATTTAACCATCTGTAACCCAGATTTTCTTAATTTGAATATTCTTTGCTTCTTGTTGTCTTGCACTTTGTACAGCAGGTTTAGTCATTTCATGTTGGAGCTACCTAACCCTGCCCTCTCAAAGTGTGATTGCTTATTTTGATTTATTGGATAGATTTACGATTACTGCAGTTTTCTGCTCTTGTCAATTTTTATGCGCAATTCTTCGTTATTTTTTCAACCAGTACTGCACTTTTGCCATAACTGCATCAAACCTGTCGCTGAAATGCAACTTGGATGTCTCCCCCCCTCCCCCCCCCCACTTAATTCTTGGATTGCACAAAGGGTTTGTTGAAGATATTTTTATTTCATTTGGAGGGTCATCATAAGTTTTGTTTGACGGTAGACAAAGTAGGTCAAAAAGCTACTGCCTGATTTATAAAGTTGTGTAATAAGGAAATCAATACAAATATATATGTATTTTAACATTCATTTTAAGAACTGTGGGCTTTGCAGGCTGAACCAGCATTTAATTGTCCATCCCTAGTTGCCTTGAGAAAATGCTGGTGAACTGACCTCTTGTACCACTGCAGTCCTTGTGATGTGGGTCCTCACAGTGCTTTTCGGGAGAGTTCCATGGTTTTGACCCAGTGATGAAGAACTGACAATATACTTCCAAGTCAGGACGATTTGTGGCTTTGAGGACAACTTCCAGGTGGTGGATCTATTCCAACGCTGTTACTGCCTTGTTCTTTATGCTGGTAGAGGTCGTGGGTTTTGAAGATACTAATCAGTATACTTGGTGAGTTGCTGGTTGCATTCTGTAAGTAAGGCAAGCTGCTGCTTCCCTGTTGGTTGTGGGGTGTATTAATTGTTGTGGATGGGTCACATGTCTAGCAGGCTACTATGTTGTGTATGGTGTTGAGCAGCTTGAATGTTGAAACTGCAGTCATCCAGATCAGTGTTTCATCATCTTGAGCCATGTAGGTGGTGGACTGGCTTTCAGACGCTTGGAGCTAAGTTGCTTGCTGTGGGATTACATACATGCTTTTATATTCTAGTCTTCATGAAATGAAAGCTAATATGGCATTTCCCTTCCTTACCATTGACTCGACCTACAATTTAACTTTTAGGGAATCCTGCACGAGGAATCCCAAGTCCCTTTGCACCTCTGATTTTTGAATTTTCTCCCCATTAGAAATTAGTCTGTGCTTTCATTCCTTCTACCAAAGTGCATGACCATACAACCCTATGCTATATTCCATCTGCCCCTTCTTTGCCTGTTCTCCCAATCTGTGGACACCCCGCTTCCTCAAAGCTATTGGCTCCTCTACCTATCTTTGTATTGTCTGCAAACTTGGCCACAAAGCAATCAATTCTTCCATCCAAATCATTGATGTGTAATGTGAAAAGAAGTAGTTCCAACACCGACCCCTGCGGAACTCTACTAGCCCACCAGCAGCCAACCAGAAACGGCCTCCCACATTTGGCCCTCTGCTAGTCAACCTGACTTCTACCCATGCTTATATCTTTCCTATAATACCATGGGCTCTATCTTGCTCAGCAGCCTCATGCGTGGCACCTTGTCAAAGACCTTCTGAAAATCTATTTGAACAATATCTGCTCACTCCTTTGTCTATTCCATTTGTTATTTTCTCAAAGAATTCCAAAAGATTTGTCAGGCAAGATTTTCCTTTCACATGCTGACTTTGGCCTATTTTGTCATGTGCCTCCAAGTACCCTAAAACCTCATCCTTAATAGTAGACTCTTCACATCTTTCCAACCACTGAAGTCAGGCTAACTGGCCTATCATTTCCTTTTCTTCTCTCTCTCACTCTCCCTTCTTAAGTGTGGAGTGACATTTGCAATTTTCCTGTCCTGCAGAACCATGCCAGATCTAGCGATCTTTACTTAGTGCTGCAACAATGTCTTCAGCTCCCTCTTTCAGAACCCTGGGGCTTAGTTCATCTGGTCTAGGTGACTTCAGATCTTTCAGCTTCCTAAGCACCTTACTCCCCTAGTAATAGCAATTGCATTTACTTCTGCCCCCTGACACTCTTGAACTTCCAGTGTATTGTTAGTGTCTTACACAGAGAACACTGATGCAAAAATACTTATTTAGTACGTCCTCCATTTCCTTGTCCCCCACTACAACATTTCCAGCATCATTTTCCAGCTGTTCAACAAATGGTCAAATGGTTCTGTTTGTTATCAGAGAATGTATACAGTATACAACCTGAAATACTTAGTCATCGCAGATGTCCATGAAGAATAGAAGAACCCCAAAAAATGAACAGAAAAACATTAGAACCCCAAGGCTCCCTCTCCCCACTCACCTCTTCACCCATTTCAGCAAAAATCATCAGCACCCACCACCTACTAAGCAATAGCAAAGCACCCAAAGACAGACCATGATCTGCAGTCAACAAAAACTAATGTTTACCTGACAGTTTGACATACAAGTTCTCTCTCACTAACAAGAGAAAAATGTCACCCATTTCACAGTCGCTGTTACGGTATTACAGTCTGTCGCTTCGTTTTTATTCCGAGATTCTCCAACCTGAGAATTGGCAGCAAACTCTCCCCACCATCGAGAGACAGGGCGGGGGGGGGTGCGCGGACAGAGTACGATTGCTCAGTTACAGAGACCTCCATCTGTACAACTGCCACAGTGAAATCCTGATGTTCCTTCTCCCACTACACCTCAGTCGGCAGTACCGTCCTGGAATTGCAGACGTCATCTTCCAACCCATGCCTGGAGAATGTCAGCAAATGGCCGGCTGGCGAGCTTCAGGAGTAGGAACTCACCTGCAGTAAAAAAAAATTAGTTTGAATGCCACTGTAGATCAGGACCTTGATAAAACCCCAGCCACCTTGAAATGAAAAAAGAAATGACATTAAAGAGAGGAATTTAAGCTGTTTCCCCAGATGAGTTCAAAGAGACAGCCACTTGGCACCATCTTAACTCCGGTCATCTACTCTCACCTCTCCTTTCCTCTTGATAGATCTGAAAAAACTTTTGGTATCCTGTTTGACACTATTGGCTAGATAACTTTCATATTTCACTTTTCTCTCTTTATGGCTTTTTAGTTGCCTTCTGTTAGTCTTTAAAAGCTTCTCAATCCTCTGCCTTCTCACTAATTTTTGCTATATTATACCCTCTCTTTTTTGCTTTTATGCTTTCTTTGACTTCCCTTGTCAGCCACAGTGGCTTCATCCTCCTTTTAGAGTACTTCTTCATACTTGGGATGTATTTTTCCTGTGCCTTCCAAATTGTACCCAGAACTCCAGCCTTTGCTGTTCTGCCGTTATCCCTGCTAGGGTCCCCTTCCAAACAATTTTGGCAATCTTCGCTCTTATGCCTTTGTAATTCCCTTTACTCCACTGTAATACTGAAGCATCTGATTTTAACTTCTTCAATTGCAGGGTGAATTTATTTGTTTTTATTTATTAAGGTAGTGTGAAACAGGCCCTTCTGGCCCTTCGAGCTCTTCGAGCTATACCACACAGCAATCCCAGCCTAATCATGGGACAATTTGCAATGACAAATCAGTCTACCAATTGGTATGTCTTTGAGCTGTGGGAGGAAACTGGAGCACCCGGAGGGAAACCCATGCAGTCACGGGGAGAACATACAAACTCCTTACTGACAGCGGCGGGAAATTCTATCATATTAAGATACTGTCTTGTAAGGTTTCCTTTATCTTCAACTCCTTAATTAAATCACTACTCAACACCCAATCCAGAATTGCTTTTCCCTTCATGGGCTTAACCAAGAGCAACTCTAAAATGCCATCTTGTAGGTATTCTACGAACTCCCCCTCTTGGGATCCAGCACTAACCCGATTTTCCCTATCTAACTGTATAGTGAAATGAGCCATAACATAAGCAACATTGCCCTTTTTTTGCATTTCTTCTATTGTAATTTGTAGCCCATATCCTGGATACTGTTTGGAGGCCTGTACAAATTCCCATCAGGATTTTTTTTTATCCTTGCAGTTTTTTAACTTTACCCACAAAGATTCTACATCTTCTGATCCTATATCACCTCTTTCTAAAGATTTGATTTCAATTATGCCAAAAGATGCCCCCACGCCCTTTGCCTACCTGCTTGTCCTTTTGAAATAATGTGTTCATCTCCCAAATGTGATCTTCCTTCAGCCACAACTCACTGAAGCCCACATCATTCCAGCCAGTTTCTAACTGCACTACAAGATCCTCTACCTTATTTTGTATACTGCATGAATTCAATCCTGTATTCATCATCCTTTTCAATTTTGACCGCCTATTACTTTGACATCCTACTGACTGCAATTTTGCCCTATCAACTGCCTGTCCTTCCTGTCAATCTCAGTACACAGTGCATCCACTTGTGCCAACTGCCCCATCCAAGGCACTATTACTCTGTTTCCCATTCCCCTGCCAAATTAGCTTAGACCCTTCCCAACAGTTCTAGCAAACCTGTCCGCAAAGATTTCATCCCCCCCCCCCCCCCAGGTTCGGGTCATCCTTTTTGTTGTAGGTCATACCTTTGCCAGAAGAGGTCCCAATGATCCAGAAATCTGAAACCTTGCCCCCTGCACCAGTTCCTCAGCCACACATTCATCTGCCAAATCATCCTGTTTGTACCCTCACTGGCATGTGGTACAGATGTTCCTAGAGGTCCTGCTTTTCAGCTTTCTACCTAACTCCCTATATTTATATTGATATCCCTTGATGTCTAAGGCAGTTGTTGTTGCTTTGCTTCTGGAGTTCAAATTCTTTTGTGTATGTTTGGACCAAGGTTGTACTGAGTGGAGTGACTTTGGTAGAACCGAAGCCCTTTTTGAACAGGCACTGTTCTAATGGAAAATCCCATTCATGACTTGGTAGCATTCCTTTCTGAGTTGGAATGATTATGCTCCACAACAAAGTCTTGTGAATGATCCAGGTTGCCAAAGGTTTTCTCTCTCAGACATTAAATTGAGATCCTTTCTACCATTATGGTTGGCCTCTGCAGAGCAGCAAAGTAATAGTGAATCTTGGTCCCTTTGCATAACTTAGGTATCTATCCTTTATAAGGTTGAGGCAAAAACTTGTGTCTGGAAGCACCCTACTTGTGGAATAGTTACTGGACTGGATTGAAATGGTTAATTGTTCAGTTAGTTTAATAATAGTTGAAAGGGTGAAGTAAAACTGTGTGTGAGGCCACAACTTTGCCCTTCTTAGGTTACATCTTGCACATTATGATTATACGTGTACAGAGTGAGATCTCTACAGAGTTGGAGGTGGGGGTGGTACCAAAGGAATGTGGCAGAAGTAATTTATTAAGTTTCTGATGCCATTAGCTTTTTTCTTTGGTGAAGAAACATTGCATTGTTTTACCATAATTACAGGGCTTAACAGGGACAGTAAGTTTAAATTATATTGTAGCATTGCTACCTGTTTTTGGCAAAACCTTTTCTTAAGGTACACTATGAAAGTTGGTTTTGGTATTGAGATTTGGAGCTTCCTGGTCACTTGTTCATTGTGTGTACCATCTGCCTGGTTCTGCCTGCAGGCTCCGTGGGCAGCTGGTGCTGTTGTTCTGAGTGAACAGAGAAGCTTATTCTGTTGTTCATATTGAAGTTCCCTTTGATTACCCAGGCAGAAAGTACGTGATCATTAATAAACTTGGCTATTTGCCACCCAGTTTGCCAGGACTATCTTGATTTTTGATAGAACATTTATTGACATGCAGTGTTTAATTTAGACCCTTCAAGCCACAACACCACCCCAACAACCCCACAACCCCAATTAACCCTAACCTAATCACGGTACAGTTTACAATGACCAGTTAACCTACTCAGTACTTTGGTCTGTAGGGGGAAACTGGAACACCCGGGAAAAACTGATGCATTCCACGAGGAGGACGCACAGAGACTCCTTACAGGAGAATGCCAGAATTATAGTCGTCATAGTCATAGTCATACTTTATTGATCCCGGGGGAAATTGGTTTTCGTTACAGTTGCACCACAAATAATTAAATAGCAATAATAAAACCATAATAGTTAAATAGTAATATGTAGATTATGCCAGGAAATAAGTCCAGGACCAGCCTATTGGCTCAGAGTGTCTGACCCTCCAAGGGAGGAGTTGTAAAGTTTGATGGCCGCAGGCAGGAATGACTTCCTATGACGCTCTGTGTTGCATCTCGGTGGAATGAGTCTCTGGCTGAATGTACTCCTGTGCCCAACCAGTCCATTGTGTAGTGGATGGGAGACATTGTCCAAGATGGCATGCAACTTGGACAGCATCCTCTTTTCAGACACCACTGTGACAGAGTCCAGTTCCATCCCACAACATCACTGTCCTTACGAATGAGTTTGTTGATTCTGTTGGTGTTTGCTACCCTCAGCCTGCTGCCCCAGCACACAACAGCAAACATGATAGCACTGGCCACCACAGACTCATAGAACATCCTCAGCATCGTCCGGCAGATGTTAAAGGACCTCAGCCTCCTCAGGAAATTGAGATGGCTCTGATCCTTCTTGTAGGCAGCTTCAGTGTTCTTTGACCAGTCCAGTTTATTGTCAATTCGTATCCCCAGGTATTTGTAATCCTCCATCATGTCCACACTGTCCCCCTGGATGGAAACAGGGGTTGCCGGTACCTTAGCTCTCCTCAGGTCTACCACCAGCTCCAAAATGCTCTGATCTGTAATAGAGTTGAGCTAAGCACAATGCTGCCGCATCATGCAGCACTAAACTCCTAAATGCCAGTTGAAAAAAGGGACAGTAAGACTTCTGTACAAATCTTACTACACCACAGGTTAGCCACTGGATTGCTTTGTCACTCTTGAATATAACTGCTTTCAGCTTGTTCCATGTGGTTCCAAAGTCCAAGCAAAATCCATTTAATAGCTTGATCCATTTGAAGCCGCCTTCTGCACATGTGAAACCCAATTTGTATTGCCTCCAGTTTTCTCTCCTTTAAAATGCATTGTTTCCAGAGTGTATGGAGTTTGGAGATCCACACTTTAAGTGATTCTCATAGGAGAATTTTATCAGCAAGTGCTTATAATTTGTGCAACCTTGAATAAAGTTTCCATGAGCTACATATCATTCCACCCTTTAAGAAGAGGGGGGCAAAAACAGGAAACTATAGGCCAGTTAGCCTGACTTTAGTGCTTGGCAAGATTTTAGAGTCCATTCTTGAGGAGAATGGACTTGAGGCGCAAAGTAAAATAGGGCAAAGTCAGCATGGTTTCCTTAAAGGGAAACGTTGCCTGACAAATCTGTTGGAATTCTTTGAGGTGGAATAGACAAAAGGAGAGTTAGTGGATGTTGTGTACTTGGACTTTCAAAAGGACTTTGACAAGATGCTGCACATGAGGCTGCTTAAAAAAAAGATAAGAGCCCATGGTATTATAGGAAACATACTAGCATGGATAGAAAAGAAGGAAAAATAGTTGGAATAAAGGGGGCCTGATCTGGTTGGCTGCTAGTGACTAGTGGTGATCCGCGAGGGTTGGTGTTGTGACTGTTGAATGATGGAATTGATGTCTTTGTGACCAAGTTCATGGATGATAGAAAGATGGTTGGAAGGGCAGATAGTTTTGAAGAGGCAGGAGTTTGCTGAAGGACTTGAACAGATGAGGAGAATGGGCAAAGAAGTGGCAGATGGAATATAGTGTAGGGAAATGTATGGTTATGCACTTTGCAGAAGGAATAAAGGCATAGTCTATTTGCTAAACAGAGAGCGCATACTGATATCAGAGGTACAAAGTGATTTGGGAGTCCTAGTGCGGGATTCCCTTAAGATTAACTTACAGGTTGTGTCAGCAGTAAGGAAGGCAAATGCAATGATTTTGAGACCTTATCCTAGGTAGGATGTGCTGGTATTTGAAGGGGGGGGGTCCAGAAAAGTTTTACAAGAATGACTCTGGGAATGAAAAGATTAACATGTGAGGAGTGTTTAATGCCTCTAGGCCTGTACTTGCTGGAGTTTAGAAGAATGAGAAATCTCATTGAAACCTACTGACAACTGAAAGACATAGATGGTGTGGTTGTAGAGTAGTGGAAGTGTCTAGGACTAGAGGGTACAGTCTAAGTATAAGGACATCTCTTTAGAACAGGGATAAGAAATATCTTTAGCTAGAGGGTGATGAATCTCTGGAATTCATTGTCACAGACAACTGTGGAGGCCAAGTCATTGGGTATATTTAAAGTGGAGGTTCATGATTAGTAAGGGCATGAATGATTACAGGGAGAAGGCAGAAGAATGGAGTTGAGAGGAAAAATAAATTGGCCATGATCAAGTGGTGCAGCAGACCCAATGGACTGAATGGCCTAATTCTGCTCTTGTGTCTTATGGTTTTATTTAGGAACAGTAAATCTGGCCACCTAGCTTATATTTCCAGTCTCCACCACTACCACCACCACTACTACCGTCTAACCATAAATATAAGCAGACTGAGTAGTCTTTCTTGGTATTGCAAAGCTCACAGGAGACTTGACCGAAAAGGCTATCCTTGAACTTATCTAAGTTTTCAATTTTAATTCTTTAACTTTATTTTGAACCAGTATCAAGTATGTATTTTTTAATTCTTCAAGTATTTGTTGCAAGAACCAGCAGAGTCAGTGAAGGCAATAGAATTACTTGCACTTATGAGCTTGAGTGCACAGACTCTAGTTTGATTATAGTTAAGTGCAAGACCAGGCTTTTCCCTAAACAGCAGATAAAATTAGGTGTTTCGTCATTTGTTAATTGTTAACTTCTCACTGACTTATGCAGGTCAAGAGTTGGATAATTGTGATCCAACACTACTGGCTGAGGTTCCAGATGTTCCACAAGAAACACTGCCTAAAGCTGGTGAGTAAATTGTCAGCTTTCACGACGTCCTCGGTCAGCTCTTCTGAGATTGTGTGTAGGTGGTTTCTCCTCAGGATCCAAGGATAAATATCCAGTTCGAGCGACATTTTCTTTTGCTCTGAACCAAAAGAGTAGGCTATGATACTGGATCTGTAGAAATGGCATAATGTATCTGTGTTGTATGTCTGCAAAATGGAATTCTGTTCTTGTCAAAGTCTGAGGAATTTGTATCACTTTAGAATTAATTTGCAGCATAGATCTGTAGCTGGGCTCCTGTGGTAGCCCTTCTAGATCTCTACAGTTGCTGCTTCTTTCTTCCTGTCAGTCCATCTCAAGTTCTTGTAATAATTCTGGCCTTTCCTATTTACATTCACCTGGTGTTTGCAAGACTTTGTCATTTGAGCACACACTTGAGAATAGAATGTGAAAATGCCTCTTCGTTCAAGTGTTCCTTCTTCTCTGGTTTCCCAGTCCCAGCATAAGGACCATAATTTCCTTTTACTTCCTTAATGCCTTTGTCCTTCATTGATGCAGCCTGGCTTAAAAATGAACATCAAACTCTTTCTGTTGCCCTGTCTTGTGGTCCATCTTCCAATAGGAATAGACATCTGCAGTTCAAGGAAGCATTGGACCTGTTTTAACGAGGGTTAACCTTGTAAGTTTTTATTTTCTTACGTTTTGGTGTACAATATAAATTGATCCTGGCTGTAACTGGAAAGAGTTGGATGGTGTGAACAATAGACCTATAGCTGCTTTTCACTTGAGCGCCTCTATTGCATGCAGTGTTGCTGCTGGTATTAAAATTGCACTATTAGCAAATTATAAAGGCTGTAAATACAAGAAGGAAGTCACCATTTAAGATTTTGTTGATCAAGGTAATATTTCTGGGAATGAAAGGTTACATTATGAACGCGGTTGACTTAAATCAAAGGATTGAGAAAGTGACCCGACTAATTATCTTAGCATTGGAACCCTAAGAGCAACATGGGAAAGCGCTTTATTTTGCAGAAAAATAGCAGAAATCTGAAATCTGCTTCAGAAGCGTACACTAGGCTTAAGAATGTGTGTGGTAGATTTTTATTGGTTAATTATCATGATAAAAAGTTGAAGTGGTTGTCAATCGTGATTTATTTTTGGTAACAGATAGACTTCCAAGAACTGTGCAGTACATTCTGTTCACCACATCTGAGTTTAGGCCTGATGTGTGTGCTCAGCAGGAGTGGGACATTGGAAGTGACCAAAGTTGTGAATCCTTGCTAATATTCCTTCCACCTTCCATTCTTCATACAGGTGCGTCCACAGTGATGCAACCAGGAATGGCGAAGTTATATTCAGCTGGATTGAGATTGTGTGAAATGTGGGACAAAACGAAGTACTTATCCTTGTACCCTTCGCCACCAGTATATACTGTATTTACAAACATGGAACTGGGGTGGGTTAGGAGGAATACTTGTCTTCTCTTCTAATTGATAGGGAGTGAGTTGGAGGTGAGGTAGAAATTGAGTTGTTTCTTAATGTACTGTTATGTACTATTTTCAAACATCGAGTCAATGTGATCCAGAACCAGAGATTCGCAGAGAACCAGAGATGTAAAATATAGAAACGTAGAAAACCTACAGCACAATACAGGCCCTTCGGCCCACAAAGTTGTGCCGAACATGTCCCTACCTTAGAAAGTACTAGGATTGCCCATAGCCCTCTTATTTTTCTAAGCTCCATGTAACTATCCAAAAGTCTCTTAAAAGACCCTATCGTATCTGCCTCCACCACCGTTGCCAGCAGCCCATTCCACACACTCACCACTCTCTGCGTTTTTAAAAAAAACTTCCCCCGACACCTCTTCTGTACCTACTCCCAAATACCTTAAACCTGTGTCCTCCTGTGGCAACCATTTCAGCCCTGGGAAAAAGCCTCTGACTATCCACATGATCAATGTAGAAGGAAGTTTGCTTTACTGAGCTTATCTAGACTCCCCTGTTAAGGTCTATCCCTTCCACGTTAGCCATTCTGTAATTTTGTGTGTGTTTGTCATATATTTTAAGATCTAAAACAAAATTAATGCATCAAGGAAGAATGAAAGAATTCATTTTCCCCCTGAGACTGCATTTGAAATGGTATAAAAATTTGGTGAACATCCTATATTAAGTCCACTGCATCACCCACTTCTAAACTTTTTTTTTCATTTAGTTTTACACAATTTAAATGAACAATGCAGGTTCCTCATCAAATGATCCATCAGGACATTAAAACAAACAGAAGTTATAACTTCCAATGAGACAACCATTTTCAAGTTATCGAGGTGTTTGCTTGGTGACTCCTCTACGATTATTGTTTTCTCTAATTTGACTTTCCCATGATTTATTCCTGCAATTGGGTGTGAATCACAAGTTAGTTCTCATAATTTTGAAGTGTTTATCTCATTCTTGGGGATGGAAGTCAGTGTGATTCAGCCGAGGACTAGATACAACATGCAATGAGACGGGTCAGGAAGGACAGGTAGATGATGAGGCAGAATTGTAGTCAGTGGGATGAGTTGTAGTGTAACGGGGTCAAAATTGAGCAAGGTGGTGATACAGGACTTGAAGGTGTTATATTTGGATGCATGCAGTATACAGAATAAGGTAGATGATCTTGTTGTGCAGTTTGAGATTGGTAGATATGACGTTGTGGGCATCACTGAGTCGGGAGCTGTGGCTCTGTTCGTTAAGAAAAAATGAAATCAAATCCTTAGAAAGAGGTGACATAGGATTGGGAAATGTAGAATCCTTGTGGGTAGAGTTTAGAAACTGCAAGGGTAAAAAGAACCTGATGGGTATTATATGCTGGCCTCCAAACAGTAGCCAGGATATGGGCTACAAATTACAACAGGAGATAGAAAATGCATGTCAAAAGGGCAATGTCATGATAGTCAGGGGGGATTTCAAATTGCAGGTAGATTGGGGGATTCAGATTGGTGTTGGATCCCAAGAGATAGAATTTGTGGAATGTCTACGAGATGGCTATCTAGAGCAGCTTGTGGTTGATCCCACTAGGGAAAAGGCTATTTTGGCTTGGGTGCTGTGTAATGAACCGATTTGATTTGGGAGCTTAAGGCAAAGGGGCCATTAGGAGGCGGTGATCATAATATGAAAGACTTCACCCTGCAATTTAAACAGGTAAAGCTAAAGTCAGGTGTTTCAGTATTACAGTGGAGTAAAGGAAATTATGGAGGCATGAGATGGGAGTTCGCCCAAGTTGATTGGAAGGGGACGCTAGCAGGGATGACAGCAGAATAGCAATGGCTGGATTTTGTGGGAGCTTTTCAGAAAGCACAGTAGAGATAGATCCCGAAGAAGTAATAGTATGCTATAGGCAGCATGCTGCAACTGTGGCTGACAAGGAAAGTCAAAGCCAACATAAAAGCAAAAGAGAGGGCGTATAGTAGAGCAAAAATTAGTGAGAGGGTGTTAGGAAGTTAGAGGATTAGCAAGTTTTTTTAAAAAAACCAACAGATGGAAGCAATATTCTCGAAGTTCGAGAATGTCGGAGGCAGAAGTGAGTGCAGTTACTGGGGAGAAGGTGCTTGGGAAGCTGCAAGGTCTGAAGGTAGGGAAGTCACTTGACTAGATGCAGTACACCCTAGGGATGAGAGAGGTAGTTGAAGAGATTGCGGAGGCATCGGTAATGATCTTTCAAGAACCACTTAATTCTGGCATGGTTCCAGAAGAGTGGAAAATTGCAAATGTCACTCCACTCTTCAAGAAGGGAGGGAGGCAGAAAAAAGGAAATTGTCAGCTATTTAGGGTGACCTCAGTGGTTGGGAAGAAGTTGGAGTTAGTTGTTAAGGATGAGGTGTCAGGGTACTTGGAATCACATGATAAAATAAGCCTTCAGGGAAAATCTTGCCTGACAAATCTGTTGGAATCTTTGATGAAATAACAAGAGAATAGACAAAGGAAAATTGGTGGATGTTGTGTACTTGGACTTTCAGAAGACCATTGACTGCAAGGAGCCTGCAGAAGGACTTGGGTAGGGAGAATGAGCAAATAAGTGACAGATGGAATACAGTGTCAGGTGCTTAGGTAGAAGAAACAAAAGCATAGACTATTTTCTAAACAGAGAAAATCCAAAAATCCAATTTACAAAGGGACTTGAGAGTCTTCATACGTGATTTTCTAAAGGTTAATTTGCAGGATAAGTCGGTGGTGAGGAAGCCACATGCAATATTAGCATTCATTTTGAGAGGATTAGAATATGGAAGCAAGGTGGTAATGATGAGGCACTGTGGCAAGGCCTCACTTGGAATATTGTGAGCAGTTATGGGCCCCTTATCTAAGAAAGGATGTGCTGACATTGTAGAGGGTTCAGAGGAGGTTGACGAGAATGATTGAAAGCTTGAAATGGTTATCACATGATGAGAGTTTGATGGCTCTGGGACGATACTCACTGGAATTTAGAAGAATGAAGGGGGTGATCTAATTGAAAGGATGTTTTCTATAGTGGGGGAGTTTAGGACCAGAGGGTACAGCCTCAGAATAGAGGGACATCCATTTAGAATGGGGATGAGGAATCTGTGGAATTTGTTCCCACAGGTGGCTGTGGAGGCCAGGTGATTGGATATATTTAAGGTGGAGGTTGATAGATTCTTGGTTAGTTAAGATGTGAAAGGTCATGGGGAGAAGTTGGGAGAATGAGGTTGAGAGGGAAAATTAATTGGCCATGATGAAATGGTGGAGCAGACTCAATGGGCCATATGGCCTAATTCTGCTTCTATTTCTTATAGTCTTCATGAGAATGTCACCTTGTATTTATAAATTGTTGTGATGTTTCGTTTCTATCAACTGGTCCTATAGACAGCAACTTTTTTCAGCTCTCCCATTCCTTTGAAATTAAGAAACAGTAAGCAGCAAAGGTTCCCCTCCCCCCCAATATCAAATGATGTTAATTGTGGAACAAAGTCATAGTTCTGAACTAAAATTTCTTTTGCCTTTGGGAAAAGTGCCTGTGATTATGAACATACCATGAGTTGGTTTAAATCTCTCCACCACTTGTAGGAAGCTAATTGCTAAGTAATGGGAAGTATTGATGTCACTGAAAAACTCCTAACATAATTGGGGCTTGTCTTACCTCAGTTTCTCTGGCACCTTCCTTGGATGCACATTGTCATTGTGAAGCACATTTATGGAGTCAGATTGCTTTGTGTGTTATACAGTGGCAGCTGATGTAACCTTTCTTTCAAACTGCAGAAGATCTGGAGGAGGAAATGGAAACAGAAGCAGAGACTGACAACCCACAGCAGTTGACAGAAAAGCAGCAACACCAGTTGAAACATCGAGAGCTGTTCCTATCACGGCAACTTGAATCTTTACCAGCAACGCACATACGGTTAGTAACACTTTGTATTATTTTTATGTGAAAATTCCAAACATTGCCAATCTTTTCAAGAGCACCTACTGCATTCCTTCTTTGGGGAACATGACTTAATGCAGTGGCAGAAATTACAGTTGCAGCTTTGTCTTTATGCAAAAAGAAAATAATGTGCAGTACTGTAGGCTTTCCTGAGTACTGAAGACTGAAATCTTGTTATGCTGCACAGCATTTACAGCTGTTAGGTTATGCTAACTGAAATTTGTCACTGGTATAACAAAAGTTTGACATGAGTCTGCAAGTAAGGGGCGTCAAGGTCAGTAGTGTAGCGGTTAGTATGATGCTATTAAGCTAAGGGCACTGGAGTTTGGAGTTCAATTTTGGCGCCATCTGTAAGGAATGTGTACATTCTCCCCACGACTGCATGGGTTTCCTCTGGGTGCTCCGGTTTCCTCCCACAGTCCAGAGACGTACTGGTTATAAGGTTCATTGTTAATTGTAACTTGTCCTGTGACTAGACTAGAGTTAAATAGTGGGGTTACTGGGCCGCGTGGCTTATTGGGGTCGAAAGGACCTTTTCTGCGTCAATATCTCTAAGTAAATATGAAACAGATCACCAGCTATTTTGCCTCAACTATACCTCTTCTCACCCCGCCACATGCAAAAATGCCATTCCCGATTCCCAGTTCCTCCGTCTCCGCCGCATCTGCTCCGAGGATGAAGTTTTCCGTTCCAGGACATCTCAAATGTCCTCTTTCTTTAAGGATCGTGGTTTCCCTTCTGCTGTCATCAATGATGCCCTTAACCGCATCTCCTCCATTTCCCACACTTCGACTCTCACCCCATCCTCCCGCCACCACAACAGGGACAGAGTTCCCCTTGTCCTCACCTACCACCCCACCAGCCTCCGGATTCAGCACATTATCCTCCGCAACTTCCCCCACCTTCAACAGGACCCCATCACTAAGCACATCTTTCCCTCTCCACCCCTCTCCGCTTTCTGCAGGGTTCGGTCCCTCTGCGACTCCCTGGTCCACACGTCCCTCCCCACGGATCTCCCACCTGGCACTTATCCCTGTAAGCGCAAGTGCTACACCTGTCCCTACATCTCCTCTCTTGCCACCATTCAGGGCCCCAAACAGTCCTTCCAAGTGAGGCAACACTTCACTTGTGAGTCTGTTGGGGTCATCTATTGCATCCGGTGCTCCCGGTGCGGCCTCCTCTACATCGGTGAAACCCAACGCAGATTGGGGGACCGCTTCGTCGAGCACCTCCGCTCCGTCCGCCAAAACAGACAGGATCTCCCGGTAGCCACCCACTTCAACTCTGCTTCCCACTCCCATTCAGATATGTCCATACGTGACCTCCTCTACTGCCATGATGAGGCTAAACTCAGGTTGGAGGAGCAACACCTCATATACCATCTGGGTAGTCTGCAGCCCCTTGGTATGAACATAGAATTCTCCAACTTCCGGTAATTCCCTCCCTCTCCCTTCCCCTATCCCTATTTCACTCTGCCCCCTCCCCCAGCTGTCTATCACCTCCCTCATGGTTCCACCTCCTTCTACTACCCATTGTGTTTTCCCCTATTCCTTCTTCACCTTTCCTGCCTATCACCTCCCTGCCTCCCTTCCCCCACCCCTTTATCTTCACCCTTACTGGTTTTTCACCTGGAACCTACCAGCCTTCTCCTTCCCACCCTCCACCCACCTTCTTTATAGGGCCTCTGCCCCTTCCCTCTTCAGTCCTGACGAAGGGTTCCGGCTCGAAACGTCGACCAATCTTTTCCATGGATGCTGCCCGACCTGCTGGGTTCCTCCAGCATGTTGTGAGGGTTGCTTTGACCCCAGCATCTGCAGATTATTTTGTGTTTTCAGTTGTTAGGGGAGCAGGCAGGAGATTTATGGATGTAAAAAACTCCTGGGTGGCATGTTGCTTCCCAGGTGCCAGGTCAGGGATAATATCTCAGATGACGGCAGCATTCTTAAGGGGGAGGGGGAGCAATTGGAATTGTTGGTGCATATTGGTATCTAGGACATGAGTAGGAAAAGGGATGAAGTCCTGAAGAGTGAATATAGGAAGCTGAAAAGCAGTACCTTAGAGTGTTAGTATACAATGGATTTCTGACTGTGCCAAGTGCCAGTGAAGGCAAGAATAGGATGATATGGCAGCTGATCGTTTGGCTGAAGAATTAGTGTTGGGGGTCAGGGGTAGGGTTTCAGGTTTGTGGATCATTGTGATCTCTTCAGGAGAAGGTATGACCTCTACAAAAGGGACGGGAGCTCGAAGAGGAACGATATCCTTGGGCAGGTTTTCCCAGAGCTGTTGGGGAATAGTTTGACAGGGGAATGGGTGTCAGAGTGATGGATCAGAGGATGGAGCAATTTCTATGAAGGTTGATGCAGAGATACTGTGAGGAAGGTTGATAGGGGCGTAATTCCCTCAATTGGATAGGTTAAAATGTCTGTTTTTAATGCACAAAGTACACAAACAAGGGTGATACACTTAGAGCATGGGTCAGCACATGGAACTACAATGTTGTGGCCATTACAGACACTTGGTGGTCACAAGATCTGGAATGGTGGCTAGATGTTTTAAAAGGGACACATAGGAAGGTAAAAGATGGCGGGGCATGATGTAGCTAATCAGGAGTAGAATTATTGCTGCAGAAAAAGGCTGTCTTGGGATTGCTGAGTCAGAAACAGGAAAGGAGCAACCACTTCATTGGGAGTATTCCATAAGCCCCATATGGTTGGTCTGGAAAGGTATTTAATTGGAGGAGGGAGAATTATGATGCCATTAGGCATGAACTTGGGAGTGTGAATTGGGTGAGGGTCCAGATGAAGTCCTTGAACTTGATGCAATGTACCCTACGTTACAACAGGAAGCGAGGGAAGAGATTGCTGCTCTTTTGGCAATGATCTTTGTATCCTCACTGGCCACAGGATTGGACGGCGGCAAGTGTTATCCCTTTGTTCAAGAGCAGTGATAGAATTAATCCTGGGAGTTATAAATTCGTGAGTCTCTTACATCAGTGGTAGCCAGTCTATTGGAGAGGATTCTTCGAGGCAGGAGTTAGGAGCATTTGGAGAAGTATTGAGTCATAGAAAACTACAGCACAGAAGCTGGCCCTTCAGCCCATCTAGTCTGTCAAACCATTTAAACTGCCTGGTCCCATTGACCTGCCTCCATATCCATCCCATTCCATTTACCTATCTAAACTTCTCTTAAATGTTGAAATCGAATTTACATTCTCCAACTGCACTGGCAGTTCATTCCATGTCCTCTGAGTGAAGAAGTTTCCCCTCATGTTCCCCCTTAACAATTCACCTTTCACCCATAACCCATGACCACTTATCGTCTCACCGAACCTCCTGCCTGCATTTACCTCATCTATACCCCTCATCATTTCATATGTGTCTATCTAATCTCCCTCCATCTTCTATGTTCTACCAAATAAGGTTATAACCTATTCAATCTTACTTTTCACTCAGATCCTCTGGACCAAGCAAGGTCCTCTCACAAGCCTGTAGAGGGTCCATAACCTCGCTGCTGCTTTGCCTCACCTCCGTAGACTGTGTCTGCCTCCTGAGTAAATACAGATGCAAAAAAAGTCAATTTAAGATCTCCCCCTTCTCTTTTGGCTCCACGCATAGATTACTGTTCTGATCTTCCAGAGGATCAATTTTGTCCTTTGCAATCCTTTTGCTCTCAGCATATCTGTGGAAGGCCTTAGGATTCTCCTTCACCTTGTCTGCTAGAGCATTCTCTTGCATTTCTTATACTCAAGTACCTGCCTATATCTGCTATGCAATTCCTTTTTTCTCTCTTAATCAGGGCCTTAATATTTCTCAAAAAACAAGGTTCCCTGAACCTGTTATCCTTGCCTTTTATTCTGACAAACACTTTGTAAGCTTGTAGCTTTGTTCTCTTAAAATTTCACTTTTGAAGGCCTCCCATTTACCAGGTACACCTTTGCCAGAAAACAGCCTGCCCCAATCCACACTTGCCAGATCATTTCTGATACCATCAAGGTTGGCTTGTCTCCAATTTAGAATCTCAACCCAGGGTCCAGACCTACCCTTTTCCATAATTACCTTGAAACTAGTGGCATTATGATCACTGGATGAAAAGTGTTCCCCTGCACAACTTCTGTTACCTGCCCTGTCTCATTCCCTACTAGGAGATCAAGTACACTCTCTCATTGGGACTTCTGTGTACTGATTAAGGAAACTTTCCTCAACACATTTGACAAATTTTTCCATCTGGTTATTTTACAGTATGGGAGTTCCAGTCAATATATGACAAGATAAAATTACCTACTATCACAACCTACATTTCTTGCAACAGTCTGTGATCTCTCTACAAATTTGTTCCTCTAAGTTCTGTGGACTGTTGGGTTGTCCATAATATAGTCCCATTAGTGTGGTCAAACCTTTCTCATTCTTAAGTTCCACCCATAAAACCTCACTAGACAAGTTCTCCAGACTGTCTTGACTGAGCATTGCCATGACATTTTCCCTGACTAGTTATGCCATCCCTCCCCCTTTCATTCCTACCCCTCTATCATTTCTAAAACAACGGAATCCCAGAATATTGTGCTGCCAGTCCTGCCCCTCCTGCGGCCAAGACTCAGTAATGGGTACAATATCATAATTCCATGTGTTGATACATGCCCTGAGCTCATCTGCCTTTCTTCCAGTACTTCTTGCATTGAAATAATCACTTCTCAGAACATTAGTCACAGCATTCTCAGAGTCGATGGACCAAATGGCCTAATTTTGTCTGTATGGTCATGTTTCCTGAGTTTGCCTGAGGTCTTAACGTCTGAATCCACAACCTCTCTACTGTCTGTTCTAGTGCTCTGGTTCCCATCTCCCCACAACTCAAGTCTTGTTGGACTTCATTTTAGTGCTCTAAATGAAACTCAAATTGAGCAAATGTATGCAGATTATTGGTGAATAAGTGTTGCCTGGTTGATAGCACTGACATGAATGCTTCTGCTACTGATTAAGGTTGATCCATATGGATAGTAATTAGATGGACTAGCTCTGTCTTGCTTTTCTTGAGCAGTACATGGATATTGTAACTGGACTGAAGCAGCAAGGATACTTCTGGAGGACCAGGATGTTGTCTATAGTCCCATTGCCTTTATAGTACTTTATTGGGTGTTCTCAGCCAGGTCTTGATAAAAATGCAGAGTGAGTCAAATTAATTGATGTAAATTTGAGATGATATTGACTCTGGGAGGAAGGTAAAATTATCTATTTACTCTAACTATGGTTATAAGGGGCACAATGCACTTTGTGGTGAAGAGAATATATGTTTACTCTGGTGGATGGGGTGTATGTTGAGAGGTTTGCTTTGTCCAAGATGGCGTTCTTGGCACTATACTCAGCCAGGCAGGTGGGCATGCAGGTGAGGAGTTGTAAATGGGATTGAACTTTGTGCAGTTATCAGCAAGCACTCCCTCTACTGACCTTGTGATGCAAGAGATGTCCTTGAATTGCCCCATGGAACTCCGAAACCAATCTGATACTGGGATGATTGACTTCCAACAACCACCATTTATGAGAATGTTTTCCCTTTGATCATTAATATCTGTTTTCCCAGGGATTGATGATAACTTGGCAAGATATCACTCAAGTTACCTCTTGAATTCTGCCTCATCCATGTTTGGCCCCAAACTCTTGAGATTTGGAGCGGAGTAGTCCTGGTGAATGCAGACTGGGCATTGCTGAGTAGATTATTAGTGAATAACTTGTCACAGTGGCTTCTCTCAGTTTGATTGAAAGTAGACTGGGCAGCAATTAGTTATTTTGGATTTGTCTTTCTTTTTGTAATAGGACATACCTCAGCAATTTTCCACGCTGTAACACTATCTGGTCACCACAGTAGCATAGTGGTTTGCATGACACTATTACAGCTTGCGGTGTCGGAGTTCAATACTGGCATTCTCTGTAGGCCCTCTCCATGGCATACGTGGTTTCTTGGGTGCTCCAGTTTCCTCCGATAGTCCAAAGATGTACCTGGTAGGTTAATTGGTCATTGTAAATTGACCTGTGGTTAAGTTAGGGTTAAATCGGGGTTGGCAGGGGTTGCGTGGCTCGAAGGGTTGGAGAGGCCAATTCTGAGCTCTATCTCTTAATTAATTAATTAATACATAAATAAATCAAATCAAATCTACCTGACTAATGTACCAGAGTAGTTTATCTGGAGGTACAGAAGTTTTTTTAAGGGCAAGTGTTCAATACTGTTACTAGGCTATCAAGAGACCCAGTAGCCTTTGCTGTATCCATTCTCTCAGCTGCTCCTTGATATGATATGGAGTGAATCAAATTGGTTGCTGGCTGGTTCTGTGATGGTGGAGATCTCAGAGGAAGCCAGCTTGACTCTCCTCTTTGTGGCTTGCATGCATTGGTTGAGGATGGGAATATGCTTCCCCCATCTCTCTCTCCTCCCCCACCCCCCCACCATCCTAATCTACTTAATTGTCCTCTATCATTCTCAACTGGATGAAGTATGATAGTAGAATTTTGATCTGATGTGTTGGTAACAACTTCAACATTAAGAAGTGTAGGTAATCTTTTCTCCTTTTATAAAACTCATTATCTGACTATGGTAAATGGCGCCCTTATCTCTAAATAACCATATTTCAAATTTAAACTTTGAATCCCTTGTAGCAGCTGAGGCAAATAAAAACCATTATTTTGATATTGTGTTCTAAATTATGTAAAGTTATATTCCACATCTTCTATCCCACTGGTTAACTCATTCTGGATGATACTGTCTGTTTTCATGGTTGTCAGCAACACTATATGAATTCTTTTGGAAGTACCCAGAAAACAATAAGCTATTGCCTTGTAATGGCAGTATTTGTAACTTGGGTAAGGTTTAACTCTTGAAGTATATGATTGGTACATTGATGATCTAGGACAAAGGCATGCTACTGTATTTTGACATTTTTCATTCTTCTGTTTTTAAACCTAACGAGAGACCTTTTTATCTCTTTGCAGAGGTAAATGCAGTGTCACTCTGCTAAATGAAACTGAAGCAGTCTTTTCGTATCTGGAGAAAGAGGTGAGATTTATTACTTTTATGTCTCCCACAGAGGAAATGAGTTATATTGCCTCAAACTTTCGTTAACCCTTTTTTGCCTACCCTGTGCCATACCCATTCCTTTCATTGACTTTGAATGCATATACAGTAGCCGTAAACTCATGCATCTTCAGCTATGTGCTCATGTATATGTGCACATCTGTGACAATTAGTATGCAGTAACCAAATGAATTATCAGTAAACATTATTGATATAATATTATAACTGTCTTGTGATGTGGTATTTGTTCTTTGGCAGCAGCACAGTGCTGGTTATTTTCCAATTAGATGTTATTAACAAAGCTGCGAGGGGACTGCTATAAAGAAGCACAAGACCTGACACAAGTTAATGCATGTGTGCAAGACTTCTGAAGGCTCTATTAATGCATATAATTCAGACTAACATAGGCAGCCTTACACTCATGTCTCTCTGCTGTTCCTTCAGATTGTAGTTCACTTCCTCAGGTAGTCTACTTATTCCTATAAAGGTATATGTGCACATAACACAATGAGTATATGGTAGGAAGGTTGTTGTGAATGTCCAGTTTTGCCTGTTAAACCAAGGAATTTAAAACAAACAGTTGCTAAAGTAACACACACAAAATGCAGGAAGAACTCAGCATGTCAAGCAGCATCTATTAAAATCAGTCTGTTTTGGACTGAGACTCTTCTTCAGGACTGGAAAGGAAGGGGGAAAATGCCAGAATAAAAAGTTGGGGGAGGGAAAGGAGGATAGCTAGAAGGTGATGGCTGGGGAGGAAAGCAAAGGGCTAGAGAGGAAGGAGAGGAAAGTGGGCCATAGGAGAAAGAGAAGAAGGAGGGGACCCAGGAGAGGTGATAGGCAGGTGAGAAGAGGTAAAAGGTCAGAGTGGGAACAAAAGAAGAGGTGAAGGGTGTGGTTTTTTTTTTAACGGTAGGAGAGATGTATGTTCATGCTATCAGCTTGGAGGCTAACCAGACAGAAGATAAGGTATTGCTCCTCTACCTGAGGATGGCCTCATCTTGACACAAGAGGAGGCCATGGACTGGCATGTTATAACAGGAATAAGAATTGGAATTAAACTGTTTGACCACTGGGAAGTTCTGCTTTTGGCAGATAGAGCAGAGATGCTCAAACTGCCCCCCCCCCACCAATTTATGATGGATCTCACCAATGTAAAGTTGGCCGCATCAGGAGCACCGGCCATAATGGATAATCCCAGCAGGTTCACATGTGAAGTGTTGCCTCACCTGGAAGGACTGTTTGCGATCTTGAAAAGAGGTGAATGGGCAGATGTAGCACTTTGGCTGCTTAAGTGGCGGGAGGGAGATTAATTGTTAAAATATTGGGTGCAGAGTTGAAAATCACTGTTGTAAGCACCTACAAAAAATGTGTGAGATTTTACTTAGTATCTTAGTAGTTCTTTCTGGGTAAGTGTATCCTAATTGAGCGTCAATTTAATATTTTCTTTCCAAGCCTTTGGAATCTGCAGCAGGCTGCATTAGCTTGTACATAGGACATAGAAACCTACAGCACATTACAGGCCCTTCGGCCCACCATGTTGTGCCGACCATGTAACCTACTCTAGAAACTGCCTAGAAGTTCCCTAGTGCATAGCCCTCTCGTTTTCTAAGCTCCATGTATCTATCTAAGAGTAATCTATGTAATTCACTACACATGCACAGTTCACAAATAAAAGTAATGATATGGGAAAATGGTAATTGTTAATGGAGCCAATGAGAGAATTGTTCATTTTGTGAGTGTGTCCTGTGGATTTTGAGTAAGAACCTCAAATTATGAGGAAAGGAGTGCGGGCTCATAAATATCTCCCCACTGGAGTAGAACCATCCCAGGGTAGGTTTTCTCGCTGAGACAATTATAGACCCTGGATCATCATCCTCTGCTTTGGAGCATGAGGGAATGTTGTAGGTTATGAGCTGCTTTTACCCAGAGAGGGAAGATATTATCATATTAGTCTATCATTCTCAATAATCTTTCTTCTTTTCCTTCAGGACTCCTTTTTTTATTGCCTAGTTTATGATCCACAACAGAAAACTCTGCTGGCAGATAAAGGTGAGATCCGTGTTGGTCCCAGATACCAAGCGGATATCCCTGATCTGCTCAAAGAAGGTGGGTATTAACAATACAGAAGTTAAGTTTTACATTTATTCTGAATAGGATTTCAAGTTTTTTTTGCCTTGTTCTGGATCTATGGCTGTGGGAGGGATACCCAAGAAACATGTTTCAGTACAAGATCTAAGCCATTCAACTAGTCCCATATCCATATAAAATTGGATGATCAAATCTCAGTCATGTTCACTTCCACATACATTTAATGTCTTTCATTTGTGAGGATGAAAGGGGGGGAGTCACACTTGGTTACCCCTTCCAAGAATTCAATCAAATTAGTTAGATCTTCACTTAACAGAGAGGTCACAGTCGATATGCAGTTCAGATAAACTGCTATTAGATTGTTCAATTCCACTCAAGACTTTATACACACATGCATTGAGACCAAAACAACACTTTGACATAGTAACAAGTAACAAGCAAGGTAACTACTGCTCCATAAAAGTATCATGCAATCATTATCTTCAACAGCCTACTTTGGCAACGGCATTACCATCACAGAGTCCCATTCCATCAATATTCTAGGTGGCAGAGTTGGCAGTGTGGTGGTATAATAATAACAAGTCTGAAGCTGAGTACTCTGCTCTGAGGGATCCAGTATTTTGCATCTCAGAACAATTCCACAAAACATAAGCCAAGAGCATGTTGGAATGCCCTCTTGTATGAATAAGTGTTGTTCCAATAATTCCCAAGAAGTTCAATACCAGTAGCCTGCTGGATTTGCACCCAATTCTAAATTTCCATTCTCTCCACCATTGAATTATCATGATTGCACTGCATATCATCCATATAATTTTCCTTTTATGCTTCCGCTAAGATGGCGGTGCGCTGGGACGCAGCATCGTCTCTAGATCCAACCAAAGGAGTGATTGTTCGCTCTTTAAGTTTGTTTTCACGATCACAAGCCACTGTTGGTTATTAAGGACATCAAGTATTGTAGGTCTACCCACTAGCAAGTTGCTTGATAGTGATGCAGCTAGACTTGTTGTGTACCGTGTTTGAGGCTGCATCAGCCACCCAGGAAAGGAGGTCAGCAGTGCACGATCCAACAGATAGGGGTGATTGTCTTAGATGATTTTGTTGTGATTGCAAGATCCTACTGGATATTGGTAATATAGAACACTGTGTCTGATTTACTGGTTCACCAGTGAAACCAATGGCGGGAGAGCTGCCTGGCCTTGGTTGTGGTGCAGACCAGGCCTCATTCATGTCTTGGAGCCACCTGTTGCAGCCACTGAGGAAGGACCTGGCTCTGTGCCACTGGATTCCATACTGGGTTGGAGCTGTCTCCTCCCACTGGTGCTACCTTCCAGTGCTGGCTCGGTGGGAGATGAGCTGGATTGGGTTTGACTGCAGCTGAGTTGTGCAATCTAAGGAACTGCTGCCGGCTGTTCTTCCAGAAATGTGGTTCCAGGTCAACATCCATGCACCATCAATCTACAGGCCACAACACTCAGTCACTTAGGCTGTTTTTTTGCTATCATAATTATATGTGTGTGTGACTGGTTTTGTGTTTTGCACCTTGACCCCCGAAAAATGCCATTTCATTTGGTTGTATTCATATATATTAATTGTATTCATATATACAAATAAACGAACTTAAAATAAAGTGCAGAGATTTGTCTAGGCTTCTCTGAGCAGACCTTGCAGAAAATGCACCCTTCATTATCAAGGCAGTGTATGGAGCACAGCCTCATATGGGTTCTTGTTTAGGATTCACTGCATCTTAACATCTCCATTTTTTGTTACATCTCCATTCCTCGTTGCTAGGTCTACACCATTGGTTTCTCTCGCTAACAGCATTTTGGGAATATCTTCACTCAGAAGTCCTTCACTACCTTCTCACGGGCAGTAAGGGATGGGTAATAAATGCTGGTCTTGCCACTGTTGCTCACGTCCCAAAAATGCATAAGCCTTTTGAAGGTTGAAGGTGCTGCAGACTGATTGTTGGGTTGAAAAAGTACTCTTGTTGTTGTTTTGCTTCTGCTTTTGATATGAACAATCTGCAATTATACGTAAGCAAAGAAATTCACTTTCCAAATTCCCTTCTGTGGTTGCATTTTCCAGATTTAATATGTAGTCTGAACCTGTTCTGTGCTGTTCTCTATGCACTTATGATCTGTGTTGTTTTATTTCCTCAGATGAAGATGATGAAAGAGACCAGTTAAAACTTGAAGTCAAAATATGGGACCCAGACAGTCCATTGACTGACAGGCAGATTGACCAGTTTTTAGTCCTTGCACGGTGAGTGCATGCATTGTTGTAGTGCTGAAGGTGCGAGATACGGCTCTAGTTAAAACTTAGTAATGTCTGTGTTTCCATTAGTGGGGCAAGGGACCAAGTGTAATATATCAAAGTTTGCTGATGAACAGAGTTAAGTAGCACTGTAGGCACCGAGAAGGACATAAGAAGGCTTCAGATACCGAAAAGCTAAGTGAATGGGTGACGGCATGAAAAATAGAATAAAAGTTAGGGAAATGTGAGATCATGACTGGCAGGAAATGCAAATTTTTTTGAAAATAGTATGTTTGTATTTGAAGGGGCCTCTGTGGGAAATGGTATCTTTAGCAAACTTGAGGCCTGCTGCTTTTGTTGGACAGCTAACATGGACCCTGAAAGAAAAATTCTCTATTTCAGATGTCGTAATTAGCTGATAACCTGGCATGGCAATAATTCCTCACTTAGCCATGCTCTCCAGAAATGCATAATGTTCTTCCCTAGCAAATTTTAATTGTTTTGACAAGAGGGGGGAAACAAAAGAGTTGCCTGCAGTATTGCCCCACTGTTAGTAGGATGGTTATCTTTATGTATTGTATCATTCATTCACTTGGGTGGAATTATGTCCCCTTAAAAGGAGCTGTTTCTTGTAGGTGTATAGTCTGCTTAATGGCTTTGCCCCTTCTCTGTCTCTTGCAGATCTGTTGGGACATTTGCTCGGGCCTTAGACTGTAGCAGCTCTATACGGCAACCAAGTTTGCACATGAGTGCTGCTGCTGCCTCCAGAGACATCACACTGGTAAGAGTGGGAATATTCATGGACTTCCAGTGTTTAGTAACTGCACACTTAAGCTATTAACTTGAGATGGTTTTATTTGATAGTGTGAGAGATAAGCCTAAAGGCCATTTAAAAATACTTTTCACCATGATAGCTTTAACATTGTCATTTTTGACTTTGCATCTACTGATGTTCTTTGTGTTTTGACATACTGCAACAAGAGGTCATTCAAACATTGTGCCTATTCGGTATGTTAGAGTTACTGAAGTTTAATCCTTATCCCTGATTTACTAATATATAAGAAAGACATGATCCAGTGAGAAACAAACCTTGTGATGTTCATAAAAATCCAAAAAAACTGCATAGAAACAGAACATAGAACATAGAAAACATAAAGCACAATACAGGCCCTTCGGCCCACAAAGCTGTGCCGAACATATCCCTACCTTAGAACTATCTAGGCTTTACCCATAGCCCTCTATTTTTCTAAGCTCCATGTAGCCATCCAGGAGTCTCTTAAAAGACCCTATCGTTTCCGCCTTCACCACTGCCGCCGGCAGCCCATTCCACACACTCATCACTCTCTGCGTTTAAAAAAAAAACAACAACTTACCCCTGACATCTCCTCTGTACCTACTCGCCAGCACCTTAAAACAATGCCCTCTCACGCTAGCCAATTCAGCACTGGGGAAAAGCCTCTGACTATCCACATGATCAATGCCTCTCATTATCTTATACACCTCTATCAAGTCACCTCTCATCCTCCGTCACTCCAAGGAGAAAAGGCCGAGTTCACTCAACCTATTCTCATAAGGCATGCTTCCCAATCCAGGCAACATCCTTGTAGATCTCCTCTGCAACCTTTCTATGGTTTCCACATCCTTCCTGTTGTGAGGTGACCAGAATTGAGCACAGTACTCCAAGTGGGGTCTGACCAGGGTCCTATATAGCTGCAACATAGTTCTCGACTCTTAAACTCAGTCCCACGATTGATGAAGGCCAATGCCCCATATGCCACCTTAACCACAGAGTCAACCTGCGTAGCAGCTTTGAGTGTCCTATGGACTCGGACCCCAAGATCCCTATGATCCTCCACACTGCCAAGAGTCTTACCATTAATACTATATTCTGCCATCATATTTGACCAACCAAAATGAACCACATCGCACTTATCTGGGTTGAACTCTGTCTGCCTCTTCTCAGCCCAGTTTTGCATCCTATCAGTGTTCCACTGTAACCTTTCACAGCCCTCCACACTATCCACAACACCCCCAACCTTTGTTTCATCAGCAAATTTACTAACCCACCCCTCCACTTCCCCATCCAGGTCATTTATAAAAATCACAAAGAATAGGGTCCCAGAACAGATCCCTGAGGCACACCACTGGTCACTGACCTCCATGCAGAATATGACCTGTCTACAACTGGTCACTGGCCTCCATGCAGAATATGACCTGTCTACAACTATTCTTTGCCTCCTGTGGGCAAGCCAGTTCTGGATCCACAAAGCAATGTCCCCTTGGATCCCATGTCTCCTTACTTTCTCAATAAGCCTTGCATGGGGTACCTTATCAAATGCCTTGCTAAAATCCATATGCACTACATCTACGGTTCTACCTTCATCAATGTGCTTAGTCACATCCTCAAAAAATTCAATCAGGCTTGTGAGGCACAACCTGCCTTTGACAAAGCCATGCTGACTATTCCTAATCATATTATGCCTCTCCAAATGTTCATAAATCCTGCCTCTCAGAATCTTCTCCATCAACTTACCAACAACTGGACTAAGACTCACAGGCCTGCAATGAAAGACTCAGATGTCTGCAATGAAAACCAGAAATTTTGAAAAATTCTGCAGAGAGAGCAGCATCTGTAAAAAGAGAAATTGAACAGTTAAGGTTGAAAACCCGTTGTCAGATCTGGGAAATAGATAAAAAGGATCATAGAATCAGCTTGCATCCCTTCAGTCAGTCAAGTAGCCATCTATTCTAATTCCATTTGCCAACACTTAATAATATTCCATGCCACTGCAATTCACATGACATTTGAATGTTGTGAGAGCATCTACCTCCACTATCGCCTTGGGCAGTGTGTTTCAGACTGCACACACTTTCTAGTTGCTCCGCCTCTCCCCTCTAAACCCTTAAGGCTGATTTATACTTGTACGTCAAATGTACGTCGCAGGTATTGCGTACCCTACGCCGTAGGGTGACGTGCACCTCCCCAAAAATGTAACTCGCGCGTCGAGGCGACCCAGACCGTAGCAACTGTATTGGTCCGCTTGGTAGCATCACACTTCCTTTAACGCAGTTCCGGTTGCTGTTCTCTGCCATGTCTGTACACTGATGTGAAATAAGTGGTTGGAGATGATGAACCAAATCGTCAAATCTACCTACCGACATCCAAAAATATTTGAAATACATTTCCTCGTCCATGTCTCTCACAAAGAAACTCGACACAGTGGCATAGAAACCCCACCACCAACTAGCGTTTTGGCGGTGAATTACAGAGCGACGCAGACACAACTACACATGCTCACTACGGTGTAGGGCTATGCAAAAGTAAAAATCAGGGCTACGGCGTAGCCCGTACGCACAAGTATAAATCAGCCTTTACACTTCACCTGAAACTTGAGATTCTTGATGTTTTTATGAAAGGGATAATGTTTCCTTCTGTCTACAATACTTATCTATGCTCCACATAATTTTGATATCTCTGTCAGCACCCCGCCCCCTTTATTTCATTGATTCCAGGAAATCAAACCCAACCCACCTAGACTTTCCTCATAACATTCTCTTAAATCTCCTCTACACATGCTCTGGTGCAAATGTGTTCTTATGAAAATATGGCTTCCAAAATTGCTGCAATATCATAGCTAGACTCTTTCTAGAGTTTTATAATTCTGTAATGTGGCCTCTGGTGTTATATTCTATGTCCCCTTAATGAGGGCATGCATCCTGTATCACAAACAAGAGAAAACCTGCAGATGCTGGAAATCCGAGCAACATACACAAAATGTTGGAGGAACTCAGCAGGTCAGCAGGCATCTGTGGAAAAAAGTACAGCTGACGTTTCGGACCGAAACCCTTTGAGAAGACGGTCTTTGACCACACGCTTACCTAGACAGTCCTGCCGTAGAGGGTTCAACCCGAAACGTCAACTGTACTTTTTTCCATAGATGCATAATGTATCCATCTTTGAACATAAGAAATAGGAGCAGGAGTAGGCCATCTGGCCCATCGAGCCTACCCTGCCATTCCATAAGATAATGGCTGATCTGTCCGTAAACTCAGCTCCATCTTCCCCATAACCCTTAATTCCCCAACTATGTAAAAATCTATCTAACTGTTTCTTAAACATATTTAGTGAAGAAGCCTCAACTGCTTCCCTGGGTAGAGAATTCCACAGATTCACCACTCTCTGGGAAAAGCAGTTTCTCCTCATCTCTCTTCTCCCCTGAATTTTGAGGCAATGTCCCCTAGTTCTAGTCTCACCTACCAATGGAAACAACTTTCCTCCTTCTATCTTATCTATCCCTTTCAATATTTTCTATAAGATCCCCTCTCATTCTTCTGAATTCCAGACAGTATAGTCCCAGGCGACTCAACCTCTCCTCATAGGTTAACCCCTTCATCTCTGGAATCAAACTGGTGAATCTCCTCTGCACTGCCTTCAAAGCCAGTATATCCTTCCTCAAGTATGGAGACCTGAACTGCACACAGTACTCCGGGTGCGGCCTCACCAGTACCCTGTATAGTTGCAGCATGACCTCCCTGCTCTTGAATTCAGTCCCTTTAGCAATGAAATATATACATTGTCTTGTATATACTTGTGCTGCTGCTTTTACAATTTGTGGATGTCTACACCAAGGCCCTGCTGTTATTGTACCTGCCTTATCCACTTCCTCTGGCAGCTCATTCCATGCACATATCATCCTTTGCTTTTAAAAAAAGTTGCCCCTCAAGTTGCCTCCTATTAGATCTTTCTCCTCTTACCTTAAACCTACAGTGGTGCTAGAAAGTTTGTGAACCCTGTAGAATTTTCTTTATTTCTGCATAAATTTGACTTAAAATGTGATCATATCTTCATGCAAATCCTAAAACTAGGTAGAGAACCCAATTAAGTAAATAATACAAAATCATTATACTTCATTTATTTATTGAGAAAAAATAACCCAATATTACATGTATTTGTTGGAAAAAGTATGTGAACCTTTGCTTTCAGTAACTGGTGAGAGTGACCCCCTTGTACATCAATAAATGCAGCCAAATGTTTCTGGTAACTGTTGATCAGTCCTGCACGTTGGCTTGGAAGAATTTTAGTCCATTCCTCCTTACAAAACCTCTTTAGCTCTGGGAATTTTGTGAGCTTCTTTGCAAGAACTGCTTGCTTCAGGTCCTTCTATAGATTTTCTGTAGGATTAAGGTCAGGACTTTGACTCAGCCATTCTAAAACACAGTTTTCTTCTTTTTAAACCAATCTTTTCTTTCGGATTATTGTCTTGTTGTATTATCTAGCTTCTATTAAGCTTCAGGTGATGGACTGCTACCCTGACATTCTCCTGTAAAATGTCTTGATACAATTTTGAATTCATTGTTCCCTCAACGATTGCAAGCTGTTCAGGCCATGAGGTAGCAGAGCAGCCCAAACAATGATGCTTCTTCCACTATGCTTCACAGTTGGGGTGAGGTTTTGGTGTTGGTGTGCAGTGCCCTTTTTTCTCCAAATATAGTAATGTGCATATCTGCCAAAAATTTCAACCTTTGTCTCATCTGTCCACAGAACATTGTCCCAGAAGTGTTGTAGAACATCCAGGTGGTCTTTTGCAAACTTGAGACATACAGCAATATTTTTTTTGAGAGTAGTGGTTTCTTCTGTGGTGTGCTTCCATGATCACATGTTCAGTGTTTTTCTTATAATGGACACATGAACAGAGACTAGCAAGTTCTAGAGATTTCTGCAGGTCTTTTGCTGTTACCCTTGGGTGCTTTTTCATTTCCTTCACCATTGCACATTATGCTCTTGGTGTGATTTTTGCAGAATGCCCACTGTCCTAAGGAGAGTAGCAACAGTACTGAGATTCCTCCATTTGTAGACAATTTCTCTTACTGTGGACTAATGAACACTCGGATCTTTAGAAATGTTTTTGTAGCCTTTTCTAGCTTGATGCATCTCTACAAATTCTTCTAAGGTCTTTTGAAAGTTGTTTTGATCAAGGCATGGTGCGTGTAAACATCTTTCTTGAGAAGAGCAGACTCTGTCAGTAACCTGACTTTGTGTAGCACACATCAAAGTTGCTGGTGAACGCAGCAGGCCAGGCAGCATCTCTAGGAAGAGGTACAGTCGACATTTTGGGTCGAGACTCTTCGTCAGGACTAACTGAAAGAAGAGCTAGTAAGAAATTTGAAAGTGGGAGGGGGAGGGGAGACCTTTTTTATATAGGGCAGGGCACCTCTACAACCCACACCTCCAATCTCACCTCATTGACTGGAGCACCTGACTCCAAATTGCTTTTGTAGAAGGCATTACCCCAGAGGTTCACATACTTTTTCCAACAAATACATGTAATATTGGATTATTTTTCTCAATAAATGAACAATTATAATGTTTTTTGTTATTTATTTAATTGGGTCTGATCACATTTTAGGTCATTTATACAGAAGTAGAGAAAATTCTACAGGGTTCTCAAACTTTCTAGTATCACTGTATGACCTATATCTTAATCTCTAATTCTCTATAAGATAACTGCTCAGTCTACTAATTCCTAGCCTGTCTCACCATTCCCTGTAAGTTAGTATCTCCAATCCCAGAAAGATCCTTGTATATCTTTTCTGCATTCCTTCCATTTAAGAGTTGGTCATTGACTTCAGAAAAAGGGGTGGTGTAAAAATATTGGTGATGGTTGACAAATCTTTCTGAGTGCCTGAACCCTTCCTCATGGAGAACATAGAACAATAGAACTGTATAACACAGTGAGGGTCCTTTAGCCCACAACGTTGTGCTGACCTTTTAACCTACTGCAAGATCTATGTAACCCTTTCCTCCCATGTACCTCCCGATTTTTCATTCACCCATGTGCTTTACATCTTGCATAGCAACTAATCATTTTATTAACGAATGTTTTAAAATGCTGATCCTTGGTTTTGCATCCTTCCATGCGCTTGCCCATTTCAGTTTTATGATCAAACAACAGGAATTCTGCAAGTGCTGGAAATTCAAGCAACACACATCAAAGTTGCTGGTGAACGCAGCAGGCCAGGCAGCATCTCTAGGAAGAGGTACAGTCGACGTTTCAGGCCGAGACCCTTCGTCAGGACTAACTGAAGGAAGAGTGAGTAAGGGATTTGAGAGGGGGAGGGGGAGATCCAAAATGATAGGAGAAGACAGGAGGGGGAGGGATGGAGCCAAGAGCTGGACAGGTGATAGGCAAAAGGGGATACGAGAGGATCATGGGACAGGAGGTCTGGGAAGAAAGACAAGTGGGGGGGAACCCAGAGGATGGGCAAGAGGTATATTCAGAGGGACAGAGGGAGAAAAAGGAGAGTGAGAGAAAGAATGTGTGCATAAAAATAAGTAACAGACGGGGTACGAGGGGGAGGTGGGGCCTTAGCGGAAGTTAGAGAAGTCGATGTTCATGCCATCAGGTTGGAGGCTACCCAGAGGGAATATAAGGTGTTGTTCCTCCAACCTGAGTGTGGCTTCATCTTTACAGTAGAGGGGGCCGTGGATAGACATGTCAGAATGGGAATGGGATGTGGAATTAAAATGTGTGGCCACTGGGAGATCCTGCTTTCTCTGGCGGACAGAGCGTAGATGTTCAGCAAAGCGGTCTCCCAGTCTGCGTCGGGTCTCGCCAATATATAAAAGGTCACATCGGGAGCACCGGACGCAGTATATCACCCCAGTTGACTCACAGGTGAAGTGTTACCTCACCTGGAAGGACTGTTTGGGGCCCTGAATGGTGGTAAGGGAGGAAGTGTAAGGGCATGTGTAGCACTTGTTCCGCTTACACGGAAAAGTGCCAGGAGGGAGATCAGTGGGGAGGGATGGGGGGGACGAATGGACAAGGGAGTTGCGTAGGGAGTGATCCCTGCGGAATGCAGAGAGGGGGGGGAGGGAAAGATGTGCTTAGTGGTGGGATCCCATTGGAGGTGGCGGAACTTACGGAGAATAATATATTGGACCTGGAGGCTGGTGGGGTGGTAGGTGAGGACCAGGGGAACCCTATTCCTAGTGGGGTGGCGGGAGGATGGAGTGAGAGCAGATATATGTGAAATGGGGGAGATGCGTTTAAGAGCAGCGTTTCTTTTTTAAAGAAAGGGGCTTCCCTTCCTCCACTATCAACTCTGCTCTTAAACGCATACTGTGACATACGGTGATATACTGCGTCCGGTGCTCCCGATGTGGCCTTTTATATATTGGCGAGACCCGACGCAGACTGGGAGACCGCTCTGCTGAACATCTACGCTCTGTCTGCCAGAGAAAGCAGGATCTCCCAGTGGCCACACATTTTAATTCCACGTCCCATTACCATTCTGACATGTCTATCCACAGCCTCCTCTACTGCCAAGATGAAGCCACACTCAGGTTGGAGGAACAACACCTTATATTCCGTCTGGGTAGCCTCCAACCTGATGGCATGAACATCGACTTCTCTAACTTCCGCTAAGGCCCCACCTCCCCCTCGTACCCCATCTGTTACTTATTTTTATGCACACATTCTTTCTCTCACTCTCCTTTTTCTCCCTTTGTCCCTCTGAATATACCTCTTGCCCATTCTCTGGGTGCCCCCCCCTGTCTTTCTTCCCGGACCTCCTGTCCCATGATCCTCTCATATCCCCTTTTGCCTATCACCCGTCCAGCTCTTGGCTCCATCCCTCCCCCTCCTGTCTTCTATCACTTTGGATCTCCCCCTCCCCCTCCCACTTTCAAATCTCTTACTCACTCTTCCTTCAGTTAGTCCTGACGAAGGGTCTCGGCCTGAAACGTCGACTGCACCTCTTCCTAGAGATGCTGCCTGGCCTGCTGCGTTCACCAGCAACTTTGATGTGTGTTGCTCAGTTTTATGATGCTGAGCTCATACCTTTCTGGCTTTTTATGCACCCCTTCAATTTAAATTTGCTTTGTTTTGAGTGATTTCTAACCATTTTCTGCCCACCTCTCAATTGTTTTATGAATTGTTCACGCCCATGAGAGTCAGAGTGCTCCCAGTACTGGGAATAATCATTGCATTTCTGTCTAAACGCGTGTTAAAAATTACACTGGTTGTTACACAGTGCTGTTATACTGGTTGCTCTGCAACAAATTTTCCTTTGAAGGTTAGCTGTTGATTGTGAAAAATCCACTGAGTCATGCAAGAAATAAGTGAAATGTGCCTTTTTGATATCTTAGTAGTCTTCAGCAAGTAGTTAATTAGCTGAATATTTCAAGCCTGATAATTTGAGTCTGCGTAATGTTTGGTAGAACAAATGCTTCTGTATTGTCAAATTTTGATAGAACTGTGGACCATTTTTCTTCTCTTCAATCAAAATAATTCATTCTTATTTTAGCAACACACATCAAAGTTGCTGGTGAACGCAGCAGGCCAGGCAGCACCTTCGTCAGGGTCTCGGCCTGAAACGTCGACTGCGCCTCTTCCTATAGATGCTGCCTGGCCTGCTGCGTTCACCAGCAACTTTGATGTGTGTTCCTTGAATTTCCAGCATCTGCAGAATTCCTGTTGTTTTCATTCTTATTTTACATTGGTTTTGTTTGTAGATCTGTCATATCTGGATCATATTGATAGGTGTGTTACAAATTTTGTGTGTAGAAGGATGTTGTTCCTGTATTTGTTTGTCCTATATAAAGAATGATATACCTCAGTTAGCAATGCCGTCCTAGGTGTGAGTTGGGTGTGACTGACGGTTAAAATGAGAGTGCACGATGCTTGTAGTTTATGAATGGGGTATTTACTTCACTTCTGTCTTGGTTGCAGTTTCACTCCATGGATACATTGCATAAAAATAACTATGATGTGTCGAAAGCAATTTCAGCCTTGGTGCCTCAGGGAGGGCCTGTGTTATGCCGAGATGAAATGGAAGAATGGTCAGCCTCTGAAGCAAACCTATTTGAGGAAGCTCTTGAAAAATACGGCAAGGATTTTAGTGACATTCGACAAGACTTTGTGAGTACGGCTAGGAATTGTAAGCAGCCGGTATTTAAGAGTGTCACTTTTAAGTTGTGCATTGTGTGGGTTTAACTGGGTATGGGTCAGTGCCTATCTTGTTTATGGGAATGTGTGATGCACCAGACAGATTGAGCCATTTGTTATTTTTAATGATTTTTCAAAATAATTATCATAAACCTTTGCAGTATTTTCTTGTCACTTAGGAAGACAGACGAAAAATGACAGCCTTGTGTGGAAGGAACTTGCTGTGGGTTAATAGAACATAGAACATAGAATGGTATAGCACAGTACAGGCCCTTTGGCTCACAATGTTGTGCCGACCCTCAAACCCTGCCTCCCATATAAGCCCCCACCTTAAATTCCTCCATATACCTGTCTAGTAGTCTCTTAAACTTCACTAGTGTATCTGCCTCCACCACTGACTCAGGCAGTGCATTCCACGCACAAACCACTCTCTGAGTAAAAAACCTTCCTCTAATATACTCCTTGAACTTCCCACCCCTTACCTTAAAGCCATGTCCTCTTGTATTGAGCAGTAGTGCCCTGGGGAAGAGGCGCTGGCTATCCACTCTATCTATTCCTCTTATTATCTTGTACACCTCTATCATGTCTCCTCTCATCCTCCTTCTCTCCAAAGAGTAAAGCCCTAGCTCCCTTATAGTGAAAGAAAATCTAGACAAGCTAGAAATAAAAACAGAAAATGAAGAAAATTCAAGTTAACCAACAGCAGTAGAAAGAGAAACAGCTTCTTCTAGTGCTTATTCCAGAATCCTCCATATTCTACGAATCATCCATTTTCCAGCAGTTTGATGGATCCTTGGTTTGCTCTCATGTTCTTGCCTAACTCCCATTGTATACCACTTTCCCAAGGAGCTGCAGGAGGTGCAATACCATCTTTTTATCTCTTCCTTTCCCACCTTCCTGGGACCCAATTAAACTTTCCAGGTAAGGCAGTGATTCACTCACACAATCTTCCAGTCAAATGTACTGCTTCCAGTGTTCACCATGTAGCTTCCAGTACATTGGGGAAAAAAAGCAAATGCTGATTTAGTGTTTGCTGTGCAGAACACTGGCGCTTAATCTATAATAGTTGACCATGAGTTTATGATTACCTGTCACTGTAATTTATAACCTGACTCCCCTTCTAACCTTGTTTGCAGCTCCCTGTAAAGTTACACTGAGGCCCAGTGGAAGCTCATTTTAACTTTGGGCACATTGTAGCCTGCAGCATGCAATGTTGAAGTTTCTAACTTTAAATCATTTACTCTTTCTTATGTCTTCATTATTCTTCCATTTCTATAGATACAACTGTACAATATTAGCAACAAATTATACAAAAGAGCTTTACTGCCTCTTAGCAGCACATTATTTCATTTTGCCTGCAAAATTTCCTTTGTTCTAGCCATTTTCCTCTCCCGCCTTCCCTGCTACATAAAAAACGTCTCCTCATATTCTTGGTTCTCTGACCTGAAACATTAACTGCTTCATTTTCTGCAGATGCTGCTTCATCTGAACTGAGTTTTTTCAGCATTTTCTGTACTAATTATTAGTAATGAAGGGATTGGATTATTCTGATGGCTGATCCTTGGCAATGGAGTTGAGAAGATGGGTGAGGATGGTGTCATTGTCTGGGGTTCTGCCTGCAGAGTCTCTCTGGTTTGTGAGCACAATGCCAGTTCCATCCTCTGAGCAACAGTACGGTAGTTGGTTTGCTCTGTTTATTAATCTGCTCTTCCTTTGATTGAATCAGTTAAGTGCTGGATTTGTGCTCAGGTTGATACTCAAGTCTTGCACTTCTATTATTAAATAGAGAAAGAAGGTGCTATCTAATTTCAGTTTTTGTGATTCTGTAGAAACCAGTTGGAAGGCATGTTTTAGGATCAAAGGATTCATAAGCATAAAACACAGGTCCTAATATTTGAATACATGCAGTATACGAAATAAACCCAGGGTTCTGAAAGACTGAGCTGAAGAAATTGTGGAGGCGTTGATAATGATCTTTCACAAACCACTTGATTCTAGCATGGTTTTGGAGGACTGGAAAATTGCAAATGTCACTCCACTCTTCAAGAAGGGAGAGAGGCAAAAGAGAGGAAATTAGAGGCACATGGTAATATCGGCTGTAGTCAGCATGGTTTCCTTAAAGGAAAATCTACCTGACAAACGTGTTGAAATTCTCTGAAGAAATAACAAGCAGGATAGCCAAAAGAGAACCTGAGGATGTTGTGTACTTGGATTTTTCAGAAGGTCTTTGACAAGGTGCTGTACATGAGGCTACTTAACAAGATAAGAGCCCATGGTATTACACGAAAGATACTAGCATGGATAGAGTATTGGCTGAATGGTAGGAGACAAAGAGTGGGAACAAAGGGAGCCTTTTCTGATAGTGACTAGTGGGATCAGTGTTGGGGCTGCTTCTTTTTACATTGTGTGTCAATGATTTTGATGATGGAATTAATGGCTTTGTGGCCAAGTTTGCGGATGATACGAAGATGGTTGGAGGCTCAGGTAGTGTTACAAATGAAGTGACAAATGGAACACAATGTCAGGAAGTGTATAGTTATGCACTTTGGTCAAAGGGATAAAAGCACAGACTATTTTCTAAATGGGGAGAAAACTCGAAAATCCGAGGTGCAAATGGATTTGGAAGTCGTCATGCAGGATTCCTAAATGGTTAACTTTGAGGTTGAGTCGATGGTGGGGAAGGCAAATGCAATGTTAGCATTCATTTTGAGAGGACTAGAATATAAAAGCGAGGATCTAATCCTGAGGCTTTATAAGCAGTTTTGGGTCCCTTGTTTAAGAAAGGATGTACTGGCATTGGGGTGGGGAGAGTTCAGAGGAGGTTCACGAGAATGATTCCAGGAAGGAAAGGCTTGTCACAGAGTGGAATTATGGGTGAAAACAACTGATTCCTGCAATGGCCCTTTTTGTCATAGCTTGATATTTTGTGAACATTGGCATCCTCTAGTGGTGGAGAAGTGCTGTAGGTTAAAGGAGAATTAACTACTCCAGTTTAAAATAGAAATCAGTGACTTTATTCTTCATATTACAAAATAAAGATCTTGTAGTCTGTAGGGTGTTTTGGGTATTAGTGAAGAAGCTTGAACTTGTATTTACATACAGTTGCTAATTCTTTGAAATCGAAGTGACATTGGTTTCAAGTCATAGTCTTATGACTAGAGATTAAGTAGTTCTGAGGAAATGATACACTACTGGTATTTAGGTAAGATTTTGAACTGAGATGTATTTTCGCTCTCTCTCCGTAAAAGAGCTGATGAATTTTTTTGAACAGTTCTAATACCTCCTCCTTGATGTTTGCTTAATGACCTTTGCCATAAGGACATCAATTGGTCATTCATTCCAATACTCTGGTTATTCACTATGTTTTCCTACATTACATATTTAATTGAGCATTGAGAGATGGATTGGAATTGTCACAGGTGCAGTGTATAGTCTGTCTTAAACTTCCAGCTTGGGCTTGGTTTCATGTGGTCACACTTGTTCAGAGATGTTTGGCCAAAGGTGGTGGTTGAAGGTCCATGGAGAGCATTTTAGGTGGGGCTTCTTGGTGTTGCAATAGATTATGTATTCTGGACACTAATTGCCACCTTAATGCCTCTTTCAGCTTCCTTGGAAATCACTAACCAGTATAATCGAATACTATTACATGTGGAAGACCACGGACAGATACGTACAGCAGGTAGAGAATTGTGCTTTTGTTTTCTTTGTTGACTTTCCTTCAGTGAAGTTTTAGATGTCTTTATTCAGCTCAGGCAGACATGCAGGGGAGACCTGGTGGAAGAATCTCTCTGTCCTCGAAATACATTGAATCATTAAGTACAAGTGTAGCAGTAAGTAAATACAATTTCAGTAGTTGCAATTGGATAAATATAACTGTTAAATTTTGGATGTGAACAAATGTTTCTGCAGAATAGCTGAAAAAAGGGAGCATATATTAACTGACAAGACCAAGTCTGATTATGCAACACCTTTGTAAGGATATGGTGATTCACACTGATATTATAAAAGATGCCTATATGCTCCTGTCTAAACACCTTCAGCTTTATTTTCTTCAAAGAAAATACAGTGGACTTTGGTTAATTGGGACACATCAGGACCAATACATTTTGACCCAATTAAGTGATTGCCCCAAATAGCTGAAATGTCATGGAAATAGCTAAAAAGGTATAAAGAAGACAGACTGGGTAACAAATTATGTATTAAATGAAATACAGAACAAATTATACTAGAGTACTATAAAGCTGTATATTTGTTCCTATACTTAAAAATGTAGGAATTCATCAGCATCATGTTCTTTTGACTGTGAATGAACAAAATAGCACAGACACCCAGTACAGATAATGGACTGCCTTCATACAAGTTGTCATCCTCTAAACCTTCATTTTCATTGTAACATACATTTTCACTTATGGCCGTTTCTGGCATCTCCAAAGCTGAACACTTGAAACTGCAGTGAGCAAAATAGTTCTGATTTGCCTTACTGCTCATTTCTCACCAACTATCAGTGACAAAAATCACTTTAAAAAGAAAAACACCAACACACACATCCGGCGCTATTTTAAAAACTGTTCGCTCCAATCAGTGTGGTATCTAACAGCCATGCAACTTTAGGTAGTTAGAGGCTGTTTGGCAACAGGCCCTTGCCCCAGTTAAGTGGCATAGTGTCCCAAATAAACGATAGGAATGTTGGCTATTTTCTCGATTAGATTTTCATCTTTGAAAGTTGTCCAAATTGAGTGGATGTCCCCATTAACTGATGGTCCTCGGCCGGAAACCACTGTAGTCCCAGTCTCGATGGTTGGGAAAAACTTCTGAGTGCTGTGGATGAGAGTTGCTTGTTGCAGCGTGGATGAAAGTTCCCTTCCAAGTCAAACACTGTCCTTGCTTTCAAGGACAGAGTTTTCCTATGCGCCCATCATAGCTGGAGCTGCCTGCTCAAAGTATGATGATACAGCAGTGGTTCAAATAAGTGGCATGAAGAATCAGACATCTGTGAGAATGAAGCTAGATCAAGTATTTATATGAATCCACATATTGGTGGATTGGTCCTGACGAAGGGCCTCGGCCGGAAATGTCGACTGTACCTCTTTCTAGAGATGCTGCCTGGCCTGCTGCGTTCACCAGCAACTTTTATGTGTGTTGCTTAAATTTCCAGTATCTGCAGAATTCCTCGTGTCCACATATTGGTGGAGCTGTTTCATGAAATAGTCCTTTAGTTCAATAAAGTGGTTAATTTATTTTCCAGAAACGTTTGAAAGCAGCTGAAGCTGAAAGCCGATTAAAACAGGTGTACATCCCCAACTAGTAAGTACTTTCATGGATTTATCTTTCCCATGTCAAAGAAATGCCATGCTATTGTACTAGCAGAATAAATTGTACACAATCATAATAGTTGCCAGACTGAACTGGGTGTTAAGCTTTTCATATGAATAAACATATGCTTCTTCACGAAAGGGAAGTTTAATGTTGGGCTATATACTAGTGCTATATATAAATTATGACGTTTTGCGAGGCCTTTACTTTTAACTGGAGGGGATAACTTTAATTTTCCATTTTGTATGATGGAGATTTGAAGGGTTGGTTTTTCACAATCTGGAACAATCCGTCTGCAAAACTGGTAAAGGAAAGCAAAATTACAACCTTTAAAATTTATTTGGACAGGATACCTAGATAGGAAAGGCATGAAGAGAAACAGACTTGGAACAGGCAAATGGGATGAAGTGTCATGGTCAGCATTGACGAGGTGGTTGAGAAGAGCCCATTCTTTGCTGTCTGATTCTGTAAAGCGAATACATTAATCACGACATTTACCAAGTATTCCATCAAAAGAATTGTTCCCTCTCTTCTAATTGAGAGGAATAGTAGTGTTAAAGCTGATTTATCAGGTGCAACTCTCATCGTTTGAAATTTATTTTTATTTTAATCAAAATGCATTCTCAAACTAAGAGCAAGTTCTTCTGGTCAATTTACAATTTTTAATATTCATCTCTAATTTTCCGCAGCAACAAACCAAACCCCAACCAGATCAATGTGAATAACACAGTTGCTAAGCCAGGGATGGTGAATGGAGCTGGGTTTCAGGGCCAGAATGGAGGAGCCGGCAGAGCCTGTGAGAGCTGCTACAGTGAGTGGAATCTGCTATTTTTTTCCTGGTGAATTTGCCATTGACTGGCATGCAGCACATTGTTATTCTACTCAGCAGGAGTGGGATCCCTGTGATCATCACAAGTTACTTGGCTCAATGATTCATTTGAGGGAGAGGATTGGAGTATTGGAAGGTAAACATGAACTAAGTATCAGCTAAACTCGAGCAACAAGGTGTCTGATTTAGAAAGTGAAACAATAGTGTACCTGTCTGGAGATAATTGATGGGACAGCTTGTCTCTATCTGATCTGGATTCTTGTTTCTCCACAGCCTTAACCCCTCCCTCCATAGCAGTCCCTGTTCTCTGGTCTGTTTATATCCTGTCCTCGTTACCATCTACATTCTGGTGCTCCGCTGTCAATGCAATAGATCTCGACCATCTGACCCACACTGTACAGATTCTGCCCACTTTCCAACCCTCTTCGTTTAAATCCCATTGTTCTACCAATTGAACCTTCACACCAATCAGAGACTCTGATCTTAAATATCATATGGAAATTTATTTTGCTGTCTTTTCTACAAAAACAAACTCTGTGTGATGTGAATTGCTAAATTACTATCAATGTAAGCACACGTACTGTGGGCTCTTTATCTGATAATTGAATATGATTATTTCTTAGATCATTGACAAGAGCTTTTCATGTTTCCTTCTTTAGCAACTCAGTCATATCAGTGGTACTCCTGGGGCCCTCCTAATATGCAGTGCAGACTTTGTGCAGCTTGTTGGAATTACTGGAAGAAGTACGGTGGCCTAAAAATGCCAACAAGACTCGAGGGTGAGAGACCTGGACCTAACCGTAATAGCTCAGTAAGTGCTATAGTTTTATGATTCAAGAAGTGTAAAGGGACCATTTTGTTTATATATCACAGGGTTTTATTTCTGATATTGTAAGGTCATCAGCAGAATCCATTCAGTGCCTTGATCACATAAGGCAATTAGGAGAGTTCTCCAGCTTTGGGGAGGGGGGCGGTGGAATGTCACAACTAAGTGGTTTAGAACACGTCTCTAGAACAAAGGTAGTCTCCCATGCACTTGTTCTCCTCACATTTTTCATTTACACCTTCATCAGAAAGCAAATTCTCAGTTTCTACATATGCAATGACAACAGCTAATTCTGCTGTGTCATTCTCAATATCTCTTGACACTTGGGACGAATTGAGCAAGTTTCCTCCAGTTCATATTTGGAAAGGCCATGGATCTCAAGGGTGAGGGAGGAAGCATGTAAGTGGGATAATGGAGAGGTGGCATATACTCAAGGATGTCAGAAGCAACCATAGAAGTCATGAAAAATTTAACATACAGAAAGAGATCATTTTGTCTGTGGTGATTGATAAAGTTCTCAAGTGTTTTCCCACCAATCAGCACTGGGTTCAGCCCCCCGCCTGTCAAGTAAATAAGTGAATAGTTCAGATGGGAGAGCATTTAAAAGTCACAGCTCTTCAAAAGCACACTCTCCTGATGTTTAATGTGAGTTTCTTCTACTTTCAGGTAGTGAGTTCCAGACCTAAGCATCCCCTGGCCATTGTGGGGTGGGGGGGTGCACCCTTGCTTCCTCTCTTCCCAATTATTTAGGTGTACTGGATTTTGATTCTTGGCTAGAAATGGGGCCTTCCTATTTACTCTATCATGCATTGTGCAAAACCTCATGTATGTGGTAGCCACTTGGCCTCCAGCACACCACTGGATTTAGCCCTTTGATAGTAGGAGATGCTGTGTGTTGTGTGTGTGTGTGATAGTTTGAATGCAAGGATATAATAGTATAATAGAAAGCTGTATGGTGTGACTTTTGAGCGGGTAAGGGGGCGTGGGTGATGAGATGGGATTGAAGATGTGAGGTGATTCAATTACAATTTTCTGTCCTTGAGACCATTGGATTGAAATCTAATTTTTAAATTGGTTGGAATTGCTGTTGCTCAGTGGATAGGTTGATCAGTAGGCATATCCCGTGGTTTAGAATTCACCTAGGAATGTAAAATCTGTTTGGGGGGTGGGTAGTGGTGTGAGGTGTGACTAAGAACAACAACTCCTTGCTGGGTTCTTCTGAAGTGTGTGAGTAGTAAAATTTTGGAAGGTTCCTGGGATTACTGGTCTAGACCTTAAATGTTAATTGACAAAATCCCTGTGCCTTTTTTTGTTTTTGCTGAAAAAAATTAAACATTTATTACCTTAATTTTTTTATGGATCCTGTGGGTAGTGGGGGTAAGGTCAAAATGTTTTATGGTGTTTCACAAGCTTCAGCTATAGCAAAAACAAAAATGCTTTCTAATTATTTTTTAGAATCCACATGGGTACTGGGTGAAGAATGCTAACCCCAAGTTTACACTGAAGACTAGGCAGGCTTTCTGTCTCCAGACAACAAGATTAACCAAAATTGCACGGTATTACTGTCGGAATCTGTTCCGTCCACGGCAGGCAGCACGACGTCCGTTTTTACCAATCAACAGTGCAGCTATCAAAGCCGAATGTGAGTGAGTTATATTGCAGAATTGTAATGGATATATTTCTGCTATTAGTTTCACCAAACTGATTTCTGTCGTACCTGGCCCCTCGTGCACAATTCTCCCTAAACAGACATCGATTTAAAATCCTTGCACATTACCAAACATGCACGAAGTCCTCTTCATCCACTACCTTGTTCTCTCCCTCTGTACTAATCTTGATGCAACTATTGCTTCGATTTTAAAACTGTTACATCTCAGCTTTCTGTTTCTCTAACCTTGGTGTCTTAAGCTATTACGGTCTCTTGAATTCCTGAATCTTTTTTTTGGTTGCTTAAAAACAATCTCTTGGTCTCAGATTTGTCTGATTCTTTTGAAAAATTTTCGAGCCTTTCATAGATTAAAAATGCAACATTAATGCAATAGGTTTTGATACCTATTAAGAAGTTCTGCTCCAACTGACAAACCAGAGCAAGCAGGTGGGCTGAATATTAGAATTTGTGACCATTGGGTCCCTCCCAGATTCCAAACTTGCATGTTTCTACAGCAGGTCCTGCAAATCAAGTCCATCATGTTTCTGAGCTATATACTGCTGATTGATAAACTGTAGTGACAAAGATAACAGTAACGATAGTCCACAGTAGTGTTTAATGGGATGAATGTAATATTTAAATAAAAACATTACAACTATTTAACTGGTTCAGCTAGTTCACTGCCATCCTTGCCACTGGAAATTAAAATGCATTTAATGGTACTTTCCCACAATTCTGTGTGCTCACCACTTGCAGTTTTTTTGACGTTTACCCTGCAACCACAGTAGGGTCTCCTGTGGACCAACTATTTAAGGTTACAGTTAATGCCTTAAAAGAATAATAGTTTTGAATAGAGCCTACACAGATTCATGAAATGTAAATTCTGTTGTGCTGGAGTTCTTTGAGGATGCAATTACTAGAGTAAATGAGGAGAAGCTTGAAGATATGGTGGATTTAGATTTTTGAAGGTCTCAGCATACAGGTTGGTCAAGAATATTGAAGGACAAATGAAAATGGGATGATACACTGGCATGTGGCATATGGAATTTTGAGCAACATACTGATGTGGACAGTGAAGAGGTTATTCAGCAAAAAAGCAAAGTTTGAGTGTAAACAGTCAGCAAGCTTTGGCTAGTGGAGTACTGTAGGGCTTAGTGCTTGGCCCCCAAGTATTCACATTCTATGTTAACAGTTTGGCTAAGGGGTCTAAATGCCATTTTCTTCTCCAAGTTTGTTGACAGTATATGATTATGTGCTCTGAGGAGGATGAAATGAGTCGTAGATAAAGGATGTCAATGAGTTTCGGAGTTTTAGATAAGCTGAGTGAGTGGGTAAATACGTGTCAGGTGGAATATAATGTGGAAAATTGTGAAGTCATCCACTTTGAACAGAATCAAAAATGCTGATGTGTACACAGATCAGTATAGGCCACTGTACAGGTGTATCAGATGATCAAGAAAGCAGAGGGTTTATTGATCTTCATAACAAAAGAATTTGATAACAGGAAGTCTTACAATTGTAATGGGTATTGGTGAAAGTGCACGCCTGTAATATTGCACCTGGTTTTGGCCTTAAGAAAGGATACAGTTCGCCATAGAGGGTGTACAGTAGAAATTTACTGGACCACTTTTGGGGATGGTGAGTTTGCAATGCAAAAGCGATTGAGTAGGCTAGGTCTCTATGTAGTGCTTAGAGTATGGTGAATCTCTGAAATTATTTACTCTGGAGGATTATGGAGAATAGATTGTTGAAGGTCTTTTGAAGATTAGGGAATGAGAGCTCTGTGAAGTTGTCAGACAATGAGATTGGGCTTGGGGAAGGTCAGCCATGATCATGCTGAATGTCAGAGTAGGCTTGAGGGACTAGGTGGCTTACTACTTTGAATGAGAGGGTGGTTTCCTCAAACATTCAAAAAATTTTAAAGACTTAAAAGGGAGAATTATTTCCACCTGTCTGTGGTGTCCAGGGAAGAAGGGAATAGGTTTAGAGTAAGACTCAGACTGGGGAAGAAAAATCTCTTCACTCAGAGGGTGGTGAACTTTTGGAATTCTCTTCTCCTTACAGCAATGGAGGCTAAATCAAAATAGACATTGACCTTTTGGAATATGAAGAGAGGAGAGGGAAATTATATTGCTGGAAAATGACACTTTGATAAATGATCATCTGGGATTTTGGATGGTAGAACTGGTTCAAAAAGTCAGGTGGTTTGCTCCTGCTACTATTTCTGATGTTCTTGTATGAACGTGCATCCTATGCAATATCTCCTCATTATGCAACCCCCTCATTCCAGGTATCAATGTGTTCAATCTTCGTTTTATGCCTTCAAAAACAAGTACAACCTTTCTTCCATGAAGAGTCCAAAACTAAATGCAGTACTCCTAGTGTGGCCTCACCAAAGCCCTGAATAATTGCAGCGTCATGTTGATTTTGTTATACTCCAATTCCCACATAATACTCTAATAGAAAGTTGCCTTTCTAGTCATTTAATATTGCTGGCATGTTTTCATAATTCAAGCCAAGGGATCACTAAATTCTCCTGCATAAATTTACTCTTCTGCTTTTTAAACTTTCCTATTACAGTAAATAATTTCACAAACTCCTGCATTATAGCACAACTGCCTTCTTGCCCACTCATTCCAATTGATGCCTCTATTTTTCTCACATTTGCACCTGCAAACCAACTTTTTGTGATTCATGCATAAGCACTCCCAAATCCTTCTACACATTAGCAAGCTTTCACTATTTAAGAAAAAAAATCTGATCTTGACGATTGAAGCTTGCCATTCCTTAAATGACCCATTGGTTCCACCCTGTACTTGCGGTCAGAGTCCATTAATTAGTCTACATAACAGACTGGAAGGGTCTCGGTCTGAAACGTCATCTGTCCTCTTTTCTGTAGATGCTGTCTGGTCTACTGAGCTCCCCAGCATTTTGTGTGTGCTGCTTGGATTTCCAGCATCTGCAGATTTTCTCTTGTTTGTAATTAATCTACGTTCTTTAATAACCTACACCACCAATCCTTTCAATTCTAGTTGCAGTAACGCCTATGTGACAGGCGTTTGATGTGCTTCTTCAAAGACCCTCTATATTCCATTCACTGTTCTGCTTATCTAGATTGTTAGTTACAGTAGATCTTCAAATAAGGGCTGCAATAATTTTGTCAAACCTTGCATAAAACTCTCTTGCCTTTGACTACTTAACCAGTGAATTTTTGCAATGTAGTCTGTTATCATTTCTTTTGTGAGATCCCAGCCTTCTCTCTCTACTTAGCCTACCTATGATTTCCTGCTTCTCCCTCCACTCTTGTTCAGCAAGATTTATGTGTTCTTCCATTCCAAAGGGATCTCAGAATTTAGAAACTACTATCAACTTTGAGTTGTATGGAATTTAGTGCTTTTTAATCCTATTAATCTATGTTGTATTCAGACCCTCCATTGGTTGGTGTTGACCATGGATGTTGTGTCCTAGCTGTCTACATGATATATAAGTCAGGGCAGTACGAGAGCCAGCTGTTGCTCATGCAGTAGGCTTCCCCTCTCCGTGCAGCTGATGAATCCAAAGGAACGGCTGAGACAGATGCAGTTTGGCACCAGTGGTGTCGCAGGAGTTGCAGTCAGTATTGAGCTGCCTTAGGGAATCCAGCTTTAGAGGTTTTCTCAGGGTTAAGTCCCAAAACCTTCTTCATGAGTGGGTATAGCTGCAAGGTAGAGAGATTGAGATCAGAGTTTTCCCTTCTCCTAGATGAACTACCAACCATGACTGACGAACCCCATCTGCCTGAAGCAACTGGTTTTAAGGCACCAGTGACCAAGCTTTGCCCCTTCTGCTATCCGTAGAAACGGTTCTGTTGTAGCTAAGCCACACATGAAGACGGGGAACTGGACTTGTTGTCAAGAGGTTATTTGAGACGCAGGCCATGGGGAGCATTTAATAGGTAGTATCCCCACAACCTCCCCCTGCTATGACAACCTTAAGGAACCAATCTATGTTGTACCTTTTTTTTTTACATCAGTTTACTTTTAAGTTCCTCATTCTCATGACACCCACAAGCCCCATAATTTGAATAATGCTCTTTGTTTTCTATTGTGAAAGTAGACTCTTATTTGTCCAATGTCACTGTTGAATATCCATTATAATTTCCTGTAGTTATTTTTTATACTGCTTAGTAGATTATTAAATTGTTTCTTCCAGCAACTTGTTGGTCAAGGTTTGCTTATTTTTAAAACACATACAGACCCTGGGCTTACTCCTATTTATTACAATGTGCATTGAAATGCCATCTCTTAAACAATGCTATCCTCGAGGAGGTCATGACTACAATTTTCCACAGCAGTTTTAATCCTCAACAAACTACATTCATTGAGAACTACCTGTAATTCTATAAATATCTGCAATTATTTGCTGTCATACTTTTAATATCTCCATCCACTTCACCCAGCATATCTCTCTGATTTTACTTAAATTGAGAATATGTAATCTTGGACTTAATCAAATCAATATAATAATTGCTATAAAATTTAGAGCATAAGAAATCGGAGCAGGAGTAGACCATCTGACCCGTCAAACTTGCTCTGCCATTCAATAAGATCATAGCTGATTTGACCATGGACTCATCTCCACCTATCTTCCTTTTCCTCGTAACCCTTAATTCCCCATCTATGTAAAAATCTATCCAACCTTGTCTTAAATATATCTACTGAGGTAGTTTCCACTGCTTCATTGGACAGAGAATTCCACAGATTCATCACTCTTGGGGAAAAGCAGTTCCTCCTGATCTCCGTCCTAAATTTACTCCCCTGAATCTTGAGGCCATGTCCCCTAGTTCTAGTCTCATCTACCAGTGAAAACAACTTTCCTGCCTCTATTTTATCCATCCCTTTCGCAATTTTTTACGTTTCTTATAAGATCTCCTCTCATTCTTCTGAATTCCAGTGAGTACAGTCCCAGGCGGCTCAATCTCCTCACGGTCTAAACCCCTCCTTCATCTCTGGAATCAGCCTGATAAACCTCATCTGCATCGCTTCCAAAGCCAGTATATCCTTGTTCAAGTAAGGAGACCAGAAATGCATGCAGTACTCCAGATGTGGCCTCATACAATTGCAGCATATCCTCCCTGCTCCTAAGTTCAATCACTCTAGCCATGAAGGCCTACATTTCATTTGCCTACTTGATACCCTGCTGCACCTGCAAACTAACCTTTTGCAATTCATGCACAAGCACTCCCAAGTCCTTCTGCATAGCAGAATGCCGCAGTCTTTTACTATTTAAATAATAATCTGCTCATTCATTTTTCCTTCCAAAGTGGATGACCTTGCATCTACCAGACCCTTGCCCACTCACTTCACCTATCTATATCTCTCTGCAGACTCTCCGTATCCTCTACACAATTTGTTTTTTCACTTAATTTAGTGTCATCAGCAAACTTGGATATACTACACATGATCCCCTCTTCCAGATCGTTAGCGTATATCGTGAATAGTTGCGGGCCCAGCACTGACCCCTGCAGCAAACTACTCACCACTGACCAACCAGACAAACGCCCAATTCTCTGCTTTCTATTAGTTAACCAATCCTATATCCATTCTAATACATCACCCCCAATTCTATGTATCTTTATCTTATGGTTAAGTCTTTTATGTGGCACCTTATCGAACGCCTTCTGGAGATTCAAGTTTAAAAAAAAATCCATCTGTTTCCCTCTATCCACTGCATTTATATTCTTCAGTAAGTTTGTCAAACAGGACCTGCTTTTGCTGAATCCATGCTGCGTCTGCCTGATGGATCCATTTCTTTCCAGATGCCTCGCTATTTCTTTTTTAATGATAGCTTCAAGCATTTTCCCAACTACAGATGTTAAACTAACTGGCCTGTAGTTACATACATCAAAGTTGCTGGTGAACGCAGCAGGCCAGGCAGCATCTATAGGAAGAGGCGCAGTCGACGTTTCAGGCCTGAAACGTCGACTGCACCTCTTCCTATAGATGCTGCCTGGCCTGCTGCGTTCACCAGCAACTTTGATGTATGTTGCTTGAATTTCCAGCATCTGCAGAATTCCTGTTGTTGGCCTGTAGTTACCTGCCTTTTGCCTATATCCTTTTTTTGAACCTTGGCGTGGCATTCGCCTTCTTTCAAATCTGCTGGGACCTGCCCAGAGTCCAGAGAATTTTGGTAAATTATCACCCAAAGCCTCTACTATAACTTCTGCAATTTCTTTCAGTACCCTAGAATGCATTCCACCAAGACTGGAGGATTTGTCTATCTTCAGGCTCACAAGTTTACTCAGCACTTCCTCTTTACTGATAGCTATTGTATCGAGGTCCTCACCTCCCATCACATCTCTCTTTGGCATGTTAGACGTGTCCTCCACCGTGAAGACTGACACAAAATAGTCATTCAAAGCCTTGGCCATTTCCTCATTACTTAATATCAATTCCCCCTTCTTGTCCTCCAAGGTACCTATGTTCACTTTGGCCGTCCTTTTCCGCTTTATGTAATTATCTATTTTATTTTATGTGCTAGTTTATTTTCATAATCTATCTTCCCTTTATTATTCGCTTAGTGATTCTTTGTTGCTTTTGTTTAAAGCTTTCCCAATCTTCCAGTTTCCCACTATTCTTGGTGACGTTTTATGCACGAACATTTAGTTTGATGCCTTTCTTTATTTCCTTAGTTATCTGTGGCTGGCTGTCCCCACCTTTACTGTCCTTGCTTTTAATTGGAATATACTGTTATTGAGCACTCTGGAAAAATCTGAGTCTTTCCTTGTTCCTCAACCATCCCACCATATAGCCTATTTTCCCAGTCGACCCTATCCAACTCTCCCTCACCCCATTGTAGTCTCCCTTGCTTAGGCATAATACACTGGGTTTAGATTGAACTATTATGCCCTCCATTTGTATGAGAAACTCAGTCATACTGTGATCACTGTTTCCAAGAGGATCCCTAACTACCAGATTGCTAGTTTTACCTGTCTCATTGTACAGGACCAGATCCAAGATAGCATGTTCCATTGTAAGTTCAATAACGTACATCTGTGTGGTTATAGTACAATCACACTTCTCTGGAGAATTCTTTTACAAGATTGCTAATTAACCCTTCATGATTTGAAGCCTAAAATGGCCTATTCTGTTGTTGATTCAGTGACATACTGGCCCAGAAATCTATCTTGTATCACACTCCATGAACTACTTACAAGCTACTCATTTTAATGTTCTATTTGGCTTTATTTGAAGATTGTTTCCCAAAATTATGGCACTACCCTTGCTGCATACTGCTGATTTGCATGATCAGGTAGAATGAGTATTACTTCGGAGCCTACAAACTTAATTTCCTTGTGTTACCTGCATTGTCTCGTAGCTTCACCAGACTTGAGTTTCTGAACCAAGATTTATTCTCGCCATTTTTGTCTCATGCTTATTTCCAGGAAATTCCCTTTACCTAATGGTCTGTTTTCCACATTACCTATCTACTCTAAAAGTAATTATCTTCAAATATTTCATTCCCAGTTTTTGATCACTGTGCAACCACTGTGTTGCATTTGTGTTATACTCTGTATTTTATGACAAATAAATTATTCTGCAAATAAAACTTGTCAAAATAATCGCGTTTTTCATGTGGTTTCCTCTGCCTGAGTGACCTGCCTTTTCTAGTTGTGCAGTTCTTAAATTATGCAGCTTCTTGTTAGGGAAATGAGTGGAAAATAAATAATTCTGAGTTTTTCAACCACAAATGATACTGTTTGGAGGGAAGAGATAGTTAAAGGCGACAGAGGGAGTGCTTTCTGACTGAAAAAAGTCACCTGAAGATTATTTGCTAGTAGATCCGGTAATGGAGAATGAAATAAAGTGAATAAAGGAGGTAAAGTAGAAGAATACAGAGACAAAGGTGATCATATATAATGCAGATTTAAATGATAATAATACTGATGAAAATCAAGTAAGAGATTGGAAAGTTAATATGGGCAGCAATCTTGACAAATAGATGTGTAAAGCATCTATGGGAAATATGTAAAATACTGCTCAGTAGACTTGAAGGAAGAATATATTCCCCAAAAGGAAAAGAGAAGCTTAAGCATTCACACAATTCCATTGGTACAAAGATGTAGTGGTGCAATTGAGCACGAGGAAGTGATATACATCAAAGTTCAAAGTACATATAACCATATAACAATTACAGCACGGAAACAGGCCATCTCGGCCCTTCTAGTCCGTGGCAAACTCTTACTTTCACCTAGTCCATTTGTTATCAAAATATGTATGCAGTATACAAATGAGGTAAGAGAACCTTGGATATCTAGTGAGGTGATGAATTTAGCCAAAAAGGAAAAGTAGGTAAAGCTTTGGAAGTTGGGATCAAACTAAGCAAGAGTATAAAGAAGCCAGAAAAAGAACTAAAGATAGGAATTAAGGAAAGGCAGGAGGGCCATGAAAAGTCCTTGGCAATTAGGATTAAGGTGGATCCCAAGTCACTCTGTAAATACATCAGAAGCAAGAGGATAACTAGGGAGAGGATGGAACCACTCAAGGGGGGAAACATTTGCTTAGATGCAATGAATGTGGTGAGGTACTTGTTGAGTACTTTGCTTCAGTATTTACCAACTAAAATGATATGGAGGACTAGGAGATCAGTGTTGAGTGTGTAATATGTTGGGGCATTTAGATACTATTAGACTGGGAGACCTCAGTTAGTCGGGATTGGAAGCAGCATGTCCAATACCATCATACTGAGCACGGGGCGGCCCCCAGGTCTGTGTGCTCAGTCCACTGCTGTTCTTTCTGCTGACCCACGACTGTGCTGCAACACACAGCTCAAACCACATCATCAAGTTTGCTGGTGACACGACCGTGGTGGGTCTCATCAGCAAGAACGATGAGTGAGCATACGGAGAGGAGGTGCAGTGGCTAACGGACTGATGCAGAGCCAACAACCTGTCTCTGAATGTGAACAAAACAAAAGAGATGGTTGTTGACTTCAGGAGGACACGGAGCGACCACTCTCCGCTGAACATCGACGACTTCTGTGTAGAGATCGTTAAGAACACCAAATTTCTTGGTGTTCACCTGGCGGAGAATCTCACCTGGTCCCTCAACACCAGCTCCATAGCAAGAAAGCCCAGCAGCGTATCTACTTTCTGAGAAGGCTGAGAAAAGTTCATCTCCCACCCCCCATCCTCACCATATTCTACAGAGGTTGTATTGAGAACATCCTGAGCAGCTGGATCACTGCCTGGTTCAGAAATTGCACCATCTCAGATCACAAGACCCTGTAGTGGATAGTGAGGTCAGCTGAGATAACTGGGGTCTCTCTTCCCACCATTACAGACATTTACACTACCTGCTGCATCCGTAAAGCAAACAGCATTATGAAGGACCCCACACACCCTTCATACCATCTCTTCTCCCTCCTACCATCTGGCAAAAGGCACTGAAGCATTCGGGCTCTCACGATCAGACTATGTAACAGTTTCTTCCCCAAGCCATCAGACTCCTCAATACCAACCTACTGCCCTCTACTGTGCCTATTGTCTTGTTTATTGTAATGCCTTCACTGTTTTGTGCACTTTATGCAGTCCTGGGTAGATCTGTAGTGTAGTGTAGTTTTGTGTTGTTTTACGTAGTTCAGTGTAGTTCTTGTATTGTTCATGTAGCACCATGGTCCTGATAAACATTGTCTTGTTTTTACTGTGTACTGTACCAGCAGTTATGGTCGAATTGACAACAAAAAGTGACTTGACTTGACAAGATAAAGGAGCAGAATTAGGCCATTTGACTCATTGGGTCTGCTACACTATTTCATCCAGTTTTCCTCTCAGCCCCAGTCTCCTGCCTTCTCCCCATATCCCTTCATGCCCTGACCAATCAAAAATCTATCAACCACTGCCTTAAATATACATAAAGTCTTGGCTTCCTGTGGCAAAGAATTCCACAGATTCACCACTCTCTGGCTGAAGAAATCCTCCTTATCTCCATTCTAAAAGGACCGCCCTCTATTTTGAGGCTGTGTCTTCTAGTCTTAGACTCTATCACCACAGGAAGTATCTTCTCCACATCCACTTTATTAAGGCCTTTCACCATTTGATAGGTTTCAATGAGGTCACCTCTCATTCTTGCTTTTATGTTCTGGTCCTCTCAAAATGAATGCTAACTTTGCATTTGCCTTCCTCATCACAGACTCAACCTGCAAATTAACATTTAGGGAATCCTGCACAAGGGCTCCCAAGTCCCTTTGCAACTCAGTTTTTTGTATTTTCTCTCCATTTAGAAAATAGTCAACTATCAAGGTGAATGACCATACACTTGCCGACAGTATATTCCATCTGCCATTTCCTTGCTTATTCTCTTAGTCTGTCAAAGTTCACTTTACTTCTTTAAAACTACCTGTCCCTTCACCTATCTTTATAGCCGATAATATTAACAAAGCCATCAATTCCATCATCCAAATCCTTGACATATAATGTGAAAATAATCGGTCCCAACACAGACCCTTGTGGACACCACTAGTCACTGGCAGCCAGTCAGAAGAGGCTCCCTTTATTCCCACTCTTTGTCTCCTGTCAATTAGCCACTGCTTTATCCATGGGCTCTTAGCTTGTTTAACAGCCTCGTGTTGCACCTTGTCAAAGGCCTTCAGAAGGCCTTTGTCTATCCTACTTGTTATTTCTTCAAAGAATTCCAACAGATTTGTCAAGCAAGATTTTCCTTTCAAGAAACCATGCTGGCTGTGGCCTATTTTATCATATGCCTCCAAGTACCCTGAGACCTCATCCTTAATGATCGACTCCAATATCTTCTCAACCATTGATGTTAGACTAACTGGCCTAACATTTCCTTTCTTCTGCCTCTCTCTCTTCATGAACAGTGGAATGACATTTGCAATTTTTCAGTCTTCCAGAACCATTTCAGAATCTAGTGGATCTTGAAAGATCACTACTAACGTTTCCACAATCTCTTTAGCCATGCCTTCCAGAACTCTGGGATGTACACCATCTGGTCCAGGTGCCTTCAGACCTTTCAGCTTCCCAAGAACCTCTCTAGTTATGGTAACTTCATGCCCCTTGACACCTGGAGCTTCCACTATACTGCTAATGTCTTCCACAGTGAAGACTGATGCAAAATATTTATTCAGTTCATTCACCATTTACTTGTCCCCTTCTTCACATTGTTTTCCAGCCGTCTGATATCTAATAATGCCTTTCTTTTACACTTTATGTATCTGGAGGAACTTCTGGTGTCCTCATTAATGTATTATTGGCTTGCTTACTTTTGTATTCAAACTTTACCTTAATTACTTTTTTAGTTGCCTTCTGTTGATTTTTAAAAGCTTCCAAATCCTCTAACTTACCACTAATTTTTGCTCTTATCATATCAGAGGTCAAGGAGGAGGCAGTGTTGGGTGTCCTAATGAGTATTAAGTCTCCAGGGGCTGATTGAGTTTACCCCAGGTTATTGAAGGAGGCAAGAGACAAGATTGCTGGGACCTTGACCAGCATCTCCGTGTCCTCTCTAGCCACAGGCGAGGTCCCAGAGGACTGGCGAGTGGCTAGTGTTGTACCTCTATTTAAGAAGGGAACAATCGAAAATCTTGGGGACTATACAATGTAATGTCAGTTATAGGGAAATTGCTTGAGAAAAATTTTGGGGATAGGAAGTATGAGTATTTTGAAATCCATGGCCTAATTTGGGAGAGCCAGAATGGCTTTGTGCAGGGCAGATCATGCCTTACCGACTTGATTGAGTTTTATGACAAGGTGACAAGAGAGATTGATGAAGGTAGGGCAGTGGGTGTTGCCTACATAGATTTTAGTAAGGTGTTTGACAAAGTCCCTCATGGGAGGCTAATCCAATGATTAAGATGCATGGGGTCTGTGGCAAATTGGCTGTTTGGATTCAGAACTTGTGCATAGAAGACCAGAGATTGAAGGGACTTAAACCAGTGGAGGTCTCTAATTGGTAGTGTTCTGCAGGGATCTGTGCTGTGACCTCTGTTTGTGATGTATATAAATGACCTGGATGAAAATGTAGATGTCCAATCACAAACAAGAGAATATTTGCAGATGCTGTTGCTTGAAAATATAGAAGGGTGGATTAGTAAGTTTGTGGACAATACCAAGACTGGTGTAGTTGTGGATAGTGTAGGAGACTAGCAAAGAATACAGCACTATATAGATCAGTTGCAGATATGGGCAGAGAAATGGCAGGTGGATTTTAACCCAGACAAGTTTGAGGTGTGGCACCTTGGTAGGGCAAATATTGCTGTGCAGAAAGATCTTGAGATCCAAGTTCATTGGTTACGAAGTGGTTACACAGGTCAATAAGGCAGTTAAGAAGGCTTATGGAATTAGTTGAGGCATTGAGCTCAAAAGTCAAGTGGTTATCTTGACGGTTAACTTTATAAAACTCTGGTTAGGCCACATCTGCAGTATTGCATACAGTTCTGGTTGCCCCACTATAAGAAGGATCTTGAGGATTTGGAGAGGCTGCAGAAGATGCTGTCTGGTTTAGAGAGCATGAATGTGTTATCATGAGTTGGCGTGTGGCCAAGTGGTTAAGTCTGAAGGTCGCTAGTTCGAGCCTCAGCTGAGGCAGCGTGTTGTGTCCTTGAGCAAGGCACTTAACCACACATTGCTTTGCGACGACACCGATGCCAAGCTGTATCGACCCTAGTGCCCTTCCCTTGGACAACATTTGTGGTGTGGAGAGGGGAGACTTGTAGCATGGGCAACTGCCGGTCTTCCATACAACCTTGCCCAGGCCTGCGCCCTGGAAACCTCCCAAGGCGCAAATCCATGGTCTCACGAGACTAATGGATGCCTATGTTATCATGAGAGGCTAAACTTGGGTTGTTTCCTCTGGAGTGGCGGAGGCTGAGGGTAGATCTGATAGAGGTTTACAAGATTATGAGAGACAGTCCTGGACAGGAAGTATCTGTTTCCCACGGTAGAACTGTCTAATACCAGAGGGTATATGTTGAAGGTGAGAGGGTAGGTTCAAAGGGGACATGAGGGGTAAGCTCTTTACTCAGTGATGGATACCTGGAAAGCACTGCTTGGTATAGCAGTAGCAGCAAATACATGAGAGGATTTTAAGAGACATTCAGATATGCACATGGATGTAAGGAGGGTGAATGAATACAGACATTGTGTAGGTAGGAGAGGTTAGTGTTTGGGTGTTTTTGATTTGCTTTTTAGCTGGTTCTGCTCAACATTGTGGGCCAAATAGCCTGATCCTGCACTGTGCTGTTCTATGTTCTATATCTTCTCCAGACAGCCATGAAACAAAACTATGGAACTTGTTCAAAGAAAAACATCACCCTCCCCCACCCCCCCCCAATTCCCCACCCACATACGCAAAATAAAACAAACTGGGCAAATGGCAACAAGAATGAATATGTGAAAACACAGAATATAAAAACACTAAATTGAAAGAGCCTGATCTACAAACCAGGAACAGAACTTCGGTACCACTCTCGGCAGCAGCGAGGGTGAGAGAGACCATTGGAATGTAGGGTCCTTCCGTCGGAAGCAGCAAGTGAGAGGGAGAGACTATTACATGTAGGCACCTTCCTCTGGCAGCAGCAAGCGAGAGGCTGGTAAACGGCGCTGCACTAGCTTGTCTTCCCACTGTTTCAATCTCCCTCGGCGCTTTAATTGGCGTGATCGGCAAGAAACTGTGTCAATCATGGACTTGTGCCCCGCTTCTAAGCATTTTGGCCTTGGCTGCTTTCTTCATGCAGACAGTAAAGGGTCAGATAGCTTAATCGGCCTGATAACACCATCAAACTGTAGATCACAGGCTGCGATGATACCAGAGCCACGTTTAAAGGGAAAAGAAGTGAAAGAAACAGTTTTGTGAACCATCTGAAAGATGTCACCCTAGGTAGCGTTGTTTGCTGGCACCATCTCGTAGAGTCTATGATATGAGGGCATGAAGGAAACAAGGAGAAGCTGAAGTTGATAAAATGATGTATGAAACCAAAGAAGTATTACATTATGAATGAACATAAACAATGAGATCTTTTACAGCCATAAATAAAAAGCTGTTGGGAATAGAGACATTGAGGGATAGACTAAGCAATATTATAGGTAACAATAAGTATCTGGGGTAGTATTAATCCATTACTTTGCATTGATACTTATCAGGGAGATGGAACAGGTAGACATTGAATGATGCAAATTTTTTTGAAAATAGGATATATCAAGTAAACTAATCAAATTAGGAAGGTGACATCCCTGGCTCAAGGCAGATTGCATTTAACTATATTGAAAGAAACAAGGAAACAGATAGGAGCAATTTCTTGGGTGCATTGTCAGAGGACTGGTGGATAGCTAACATTTTTAGGAAAGGGTGTAGCATGTAAAGAAAATTATAGACCAATCAGAAAAACATCAGTAGAAACAAAAATAATGCAATTCTGACTAAAGTTGAAATTGGAAGAACACCTAGAAACTAAGGGACAATAATGAATAATCAGTAAGGATAACACTACTGGCCTAATTTAGATACAACGCTGAGTCATGTCATCTGCAGAAATTCTCTGATGACTCAGCAATCTGTTGGGTGTATAAAGGGAGGATGGGAGGATGAATGCAGAGTCCTGGTGGAGGACTTTATCAGTGGTGCAAGTTGAATCATCTGCAGCTCCACATCAGTAAGACAAAGGAGATGATGATGGACTTTAGGAAGACTAAACCTGCCCTGCTTTGTGTTACTATTGATGGTGAGGACCTGGGAGTGCACCTGGATGATAGGCACAGAGGCCATTTACAAGAAGGGCCAAAGTCGCCTCTACTTCCTGAGGAGACTGAGGTCCTTTGGAGTATGCAGGCCTCTCCTTCACATGTTCTACCAGTCTGTTATCGCCAGTACAATCTTCTATTCGGTGGTGTTCTGGGGCAATTGCATCAACAGGGGTGATGTCAACAGGCCTAATACACTGATTAGAAAGGCTGGCTCTGTTATAGGAATCAAAATGGACACATTGGAGGCTGTGGTAGAACAAAGGACCCCGTGGAAAATCCTGGCAATTCTGGACAATGTTTCTCACCCTCTGCATGCCACCTTGGCTGAACAGAGGAGCACTGTTAGTAATAGACTATGACAACTGTGCTGTTCCAAAGTGCGCTTTATGAAGTCTTTCTAACCATTGATCATTAGGTTCTATAATCAGTCAACCTATAGCTGGGGAAGTGATAACTGCCCACCTGTTAGACTATTTGAGGTAATTTACTTTTTATTCTTTCTTATTTTCTAGTATTTGTATATCTGTGCACTTATAATTCTTCTGTGACACTGTAATTTACTTTGAGATCAATAAAGTATCTATCTATACAATAGAATGCTTCTAGACTTTAAAACATATTCAAACAAATAAGTGAATATTGAAACAAATAGCAGACCAATGGATAGCTAGCATCAGAAGGTAGCATGTAGCTAAGGAAAGGTATTCACATAGAAGAAAGTGTTCTCCAACAGAGAGTGGTGGACCACTGCTGTTCACTATTTACAGATTTAGAATCTCGAATTGAAAATACAGTATCTAAATTCTCAGGTGATGCCAAATTAAGATTGGAAAAGGAAAGGATAGTGACGTTGAATCCTATCTTCCATAACAGAAGACTTTTGAACCATCAAGTCCAAAGTGGCTCAGTAATCCATTTAATGCCGCTCCTCTGGCTTCTCCCCGTAGTCCTGATTTTTTTTTTAAAGTTCTTTTCCTGCTCTCTCTTATAGGCTATGTTGATTTCTGCCTCAATTACTCCTTTGGCAGCGCATTCCTGACTTAAGACCATAAGACATGGGGGCAGAATTAGGCCATTCAACCCATTGAGTCTGCTCCGCTATTTGATCAATGCTGATCTATTTCCCTCTCAACCCCATTCTCCTATCTTCTCCCCGTAACCTTTCATGCCCTGACAATTTAATTAAGAACCTATCAACCTCCACTTTAAATACACCCAATAATCTGGCCTCTACAAACATCTGTGGCAACAAATTCCACAGATTCACCAGCCTGTGGCTAAAGAAATTCTTCCTCATCTGCATTCTAAATGAACGTCCCCCTATTCTGAGGTTGTGTCCTCTGGTCCTAGTCTCTCCTACTAGAGGAAACATCCTCTCCACATCCACCATGCCTTTCAACATTCATCGGGTTTCAATGAGAATGCCCCCCGCCCATTGTTCATAATTTCAGTGAGTACAGGCCCAGAGTCATCAAGTGCTCTTCATATGATAAGCCTTTCAATCCCGGAATTATTTTCGGGAACCTCCTTTGAACCCTCTCCAATTTCCTTTCATTAAAGAAGGGACCCAGAACTATTCATAATACTCCAGTGCATTTGAAAGCCTCAGCATTATACCCTTATCTTTGAATTCTAGTTTTCTCAAAATGAATGCTAACATTGCATTTGCCTTCCTCATCACTGACTCAGTCTGCAAGTTAATCTTCAGGGAATCCTGCATGAGGACTCCCAAGTCCCTTTGCACCTCGGATTTTTGAATTTTCTCCCATTTAGAAAATAGACCATACTTTTGTTTGTTCTACCAAAGTGCAAGACCATATACTTCCCAACACTATTCCCTCTGCCACTTCTTTGTCCATTCTCCTAATCTGTCTAAATCTTTATGCAGCCTCCTGCTTCCTCAACGCCACCTGTCCCTTCACTATTGTCTGCAAACTTGTCCACAAAGCTATTAACTTTTTGCTTTAACAGAATTTCCTCATGATGCTTTTGGTTCTTTTGTTGATCACCATCTCCTAGTTCTTGACCCCTGTGTCAATAGGAAGTCTCTCAGTGTCTGTCTCTGTCTCTGTCTCTGTCTGTCTCTCTCTCTCTCTCTCTCTCTCTCTCTCTCTCTCTCTCTCTCTCTCTCTCTCTCTCTCTCTCTCTCTCTCTCTCTCTCTCCCTCTCTCCCTCTCTCCCTCTCTCCCTCTCTCCCTCTCTCCCTCTCTCCCTCTCTCCCTCTCTCCCTCCCTCCCTCCCTCCCTCCCCTTAATGATCCTTTAACTGCTGTCCTAGTGAACAGCCTCACCTTCTGCTGTCCACCCAAATACTGAATTCCCTTGTTCCTACACCTTCTGTAAAGCTTCCTGCACCTTAATTGTGGTTCCCAGAACTGGGCATAAGATTCCAGTTGTGGCTGAGCCTTTATGCTTTGTTTTACAATAAATGGGAAGAAAAAAAAACTGCGGTACCTGGGAAATCTGGAATGAGACAGAAAATGCTGGAAACACTCAGAACGTCAGAGAGCACTTCTGGGAAGACGAACAATCAATGTTTCAGGTCAGGTTGAAGTGAAATTGTTTCTTCTGCCATAGATGCTATTTGATATGACCAGCTGAATATTTCTATTATTTTCTGCTATTAGCCATTTTCCCAACTTGCCTTCAATGAACTGTGCTCAAGTACCTCAAGATTTATCTGTCTTTCAACGTTCTTTAGAGTTGAGCCCTCTACAGTATATTACCTCTTCTCATCCTACTAAGATGTAACATTCCACATTTCTCAGCACTAAATTACATCTGCCACCTGTTTGCCCATTCTACTAGCCAGTTCATATCTTCTTCTAATGGTTCACTATGTCTCCCAAGTTTTATGTGATCTGCAAATTAGGAAATTTACATCTAAATACAAATCAGTGAAATGCAGTAAGAAAAGCAGTGGTCCCAGTACTGACTCTGGGGAACTCCAGAATACACTTGCCTCCAGTGTTTTCCTGTCGCTTTGCCATGTTTTTAATCCATGCTGCTATTCCATGGATATTAGACTACTTGTATGCTTTTTGAAGTCCATAAATATGGTATCAAACTCACTTCCTTCATAGAAACTCTGTGTTACTTCATTGGATAGAGGAGGATTACAAGAAATTACAGGAGGCAAGTTGCAGAATAGGCAAATACTTGATTAATGAATTTCAGCATAATTACAGTGCCTATAAATAGTATGGAAGTCTTAATGTTTTATTGGTTTACAACATTGAATTACAGTGGATTGAATTTGGCTTTTTTGACACTCAACAGAAAAAGACTCTTTCATGTCAAAGTGAAAACAGATCGTTGCAAAGTGACTAAATTAATTGTAAGTATAAACACAAAATAATTGATTGCTTAAGTATTCACCCCCTTCAAGTCGGTATTTAATAGATGCACCTTTGGCAGCAAATATAGCCTTGAATCTGTGTTGATAGGTCTCTATCAGCTTTGCACATCTGAAAATTGCAATTTTTCCCCATTCTTCTTTACAAAACTTCTCAAGCTTTGTCAGATTGCATGGGGATTGTGAGTGAACAACCCTTTTCAAGTCCAACCACAAATTCTCAGTTGGATTGAGGTCCGGACTCTGACTTGGCCACTCCAAGACATTAACTTTGTTTTTAAGCCGTTCCTTTGTAACTTTGGCTTTATGCATGGGTAACTGTCTTTCTGGAAAATATTTTTTTTCCCAAGTCGCAGTTCTCTTGCAGACCTCATCAGGTTTCCTCCAGGATTTCCCTGTATTTAACTGCATTCATTTTACCCTCTACCTTCACAAGCCTTCCAGGGCCTGCTGTAGTGAAGCATCCCCACAGCATGATGTAGCAACCATCATGCTTCATGGTAGGGATGGTTTGTTTTCGATGATGTGTGGTATTCGGCGTACATTAAACTTAGCTTTTAGTCTGATGACCAAAAAACTCAATTCTTCTTCCAGCCGACTGGCAAACTCTAGCTGAGATGTGAGTTTTTTTTTTCAATAGTAGCTTTCACTTTGCCACTCTCCCATAAAGCTGTGACTGGTGAAGTACCTGGGTAACAGTTGTTGTATGTGCAGTCTCTCCCATCTCAATCACTGATGCCTGTAACTCTTCCAGAATTGTCATAGGTCTTTTATGTGGCCTCCCACACTAGTCCCCTTGTTGCATGGTCACTCCATTTTTGAGGCCTGCCTGCTCTAGGCAGATTTACAGCTGTGATATATTCTTTCCATTTCTTGATGATTGACTTAACTGTATTCCAAGGGATATTTAGTACTTGGAAATTTTCTGCATCCATCTCATGACTTGTGCTTTTCAATAACCTTTCCGCGGAGTTGCTTGGAGTGTTCTTTTGTCTTTGTGGTGTAGTTTTTGCCAGGATACTGACGCACCAGCAGTTGGACCTTCCAAGTACAGGTGTATTTTTACTACAATCAATTGAAACACTTTGACTGCACACAGGTCTCCAAAAACGAATCTCCATTTAACTAATTATGTAACTTCTAAAACCAAATGGCTGTGCCAGTAATGATTTGGTGCGTCATATTAAAGGCGGGTGAATACTTATATAATCAAATATTTTGTGTTTTATATTTGTAATTAATTTAGATCACTTTGTAGAAATCTTTTTTCATATTGACATGAACGAGTCTTTTTCTTTTGATCAGTGTCCGAAAAGCCACTGTGATTCAATGTTGTAAAACAATAAAACATGAAAACTTTCAAGGGGGTGAATACTTTTATCGGCACTGTATTATGTTTCAATACAAAGAGAGATCACTTGGAAGATACAAGTCAAGTTGAATATAAGGAGCAAAGGATTCTTGGAGTACAAATAAAAGTTGAGCCACAGGTCAGCAAAGGCCATTAAGAAATACACACCAAGCAACTCAGGAATCCATAAGAAGGAAACATTATGCTAAATGTGTATTATTGCTTAATAAGACCATACTTGGAGTATTGTATTCAGTTGCGGTTGACAGTTTATAAAAAGGGATGCAGAGAATTTGGAGAAGGCAGAGAAAACATTTAGAGGATACCAGAAATGGGAAGGTTTACGTCATCAGGAAAGGATGAGCACATTAGATCTCTGTTATCTTGAGAAGACTTAAGTGGTCCTCAAAATTTTGAAAGGTTTCATTAGAGTGGATACCAAATGCTTCCACTTGTGGAGAAGAGCCTAACTAAATGTCATCATAAGACAGCCACCTAGAAATTGGATTAAGAATTCTGAAGATGTTTCTTTAACCAAACAGTGGTGAAAATATGTATGTAAGAGAGGAATAGAGGGTAAAATGAGGAAACCTGATAGTGGTCAGGTGGAACACAAAAGCTAATGATATGAAATGCTTGGTTTCTTCCTTGTCTTCATACATGTTGAATGCATTCTTATTTGGTGGTCAACTGTTGGACAGGTTATGAAACTAACAGTTGCTGTTTGTTGGTTGTATTAATGTTCATTCTTATTCTCACAGGCACTGCTAGACTTCCAGAAATTGGGGAGAAATCAGTTAAACTCAAACCCATCATCAGGAAGTCCCTGGAATCTATAGTAAAATACTTGGGTAAGCAGCCACATCTGCACAGATTCACAATTTACTTAGTATTTACCAGCAAACACTACAATCTTTAATATACACTCAGTGGCCACTTTATTAGATAAACTTGCTCTTAATGCAATTATCTAATTAGCCAATTCATGAAGCAGCAATTCATAAAAAGCATGCATATATGGTCAAGAGGTTCAGTTGTTGTTCAGGCCAAACATCAGAATGGGGGAGAAATGTGATCAAAGTGATTTTGACTGTGGAATGATTGTTGGTGCCAGAAACTGCTGATCTCCTGGGCTTTTCAAACACAACAGTTTCTAGAGTTTACAGAGAATGGTGCAAGAGACAAACATATCCAGTGGGTAGCAGTTCTATGGGCAAAAATAGCTTGTTAATGAGAGAGCTCAGAGGAGAATGGCCAGACTGGTTCAAGCTGACAGAAAATTCAAGTTGAAGTTTGTCATCTGACTATACAACTAAACGAAACAATGTTCCTCTGGACCACAGTGCACCCACGAAACATATATCACACACATGAAACAAAATATTACCACAAATAAGTTAATAAAATATAATTCAAAATGCATGTGGTATGCAGTACAAATAGACAGTAAGCAGTACAGTAAACAGCTTACTGTCCTAGTGACAAGATCTCAGTGGTGGCATGGAAGGAGCTGTTACCCAGTCTTAATACTTCTGTACCTCCTTCCTGACAATAGTGAGTCAAAAACATTGTGGGCTGGGTGGTAGGGATCCTCAAAAATGCTTTGAGATGTGATTCTGTTAGTGGTATTTACTCTCCTCTGTAGGGTCTTGCAGTCCGTTGCCTTGCAGATTTCATATCAGAAATGATGCAACCTGACAGAACACTCAATGGTGCTCCTGTAGAAAGTTGTTAGAATGGGGGCAAGGAGCCTTGCACACCTCAAATCTCCTCAAAGCGTAGACATTGCTGTGCCTTTTTGACCAGTGGGGAAGTGTGGATCCAGGTTAGATAGTCTGCTAGAACACACCAAGGAACTTTATGCTCTTCACTCTCCATGGCAGAGCCATTGATGTGTAATGGAAAGTTGTTGTCCTGTGTCTTCCTGAAGTCCACAATCATTTCTTTTGTCCACGTTGAGTCTCAGCCTGTTGTTGTCACACCATATGACAAGCCTCTGTACCTCCTCTCTACATGCTGATTCATCAATATTGCTCACGAGGACAACCGCTGTTTGAGTTGGATCTGACAGTGCAGTCATGAGTTAGCTGCGTGAACAGCAGTGCACTGAACACACAACCCTGGGGGCACCAGTGCTTCATGTGATGGAGCTTGAGATGTTGTTGCCGATTCAGACTGACTTGGGACTTTCTATCAAGAAGTCCAAGATCCAGTTACTGAGAGGGGTGTTGAATCTCAACGAGGACTGTTTACCAGCTTTTGAGGGATGATTATATCAAATGAAATTGATGAACAACATCCTGGTGTATGAAACACCATTTTCTAGGCGGGACAGGAGCACTTCATGATTGCTGAAGTCAGTGCCACTGGGCAGTAATCATTTAGGCCAACTACCGATGACAGTAACTCTTACTCTTCTACACAACAATCGTGTGTAGAAGAACATTTCTGAACACAACACGTTGAACATTGAAGGAGGTGGGCTACAGTTGTGGAAAACCACAAACATATACCCAGTTGCCATTTTATTAGGTACCTTTAGAGGAGAAATAAGGAAGAATTTATTTTGAACCAGAGGGTGATTGAAATCTGAAATGTATTCCTTTATGGTTGTATAAGCAAGTATGTTTAGATGAACACATGAAGCATTGTGGCAGAGAGGGTTACAGGCTAAATGCTGGTAAATGGAATTAGTATACAGTTAGTGGTACCTAATAAAGAAGGGACCTAATAAACTGGCCACTGAATTTTCGTTGTCTTCTGCTGCTGTAGCCCGTCCACTTAAGGTTCAATGTTTTGTGCATTCAGACATGATGTTCTGCTCACCACTGTTGTACCATATGGCTATTTAAGTTACTGTCTCCTTACTGTCAGCTTGAACCAGTCTAGCCATTCTTCTCTTTATCTCTCTCATTAACAAGCCATTTTTGTCCACAGAACTGCCGCTCAAGGAGATTTTTGATTTTTGCACAATTCTCTGTAAAAGCTGTAGAGACCGTTGTGCATGAAAATTCCTGGAGATCAGCAGTTTCTGAAATACATACGCCACCCCATCTGGCATTTCATTCCACGGTCAAATTCACTTAGATCATATTTCTTCTCCATTTTTATGTTTGGTCTGAGCAACAACTGAACCTATTGACCATGGGTGAATACTTTTGTGCATTAAGTTGTTACCACATGATTGGCTGATTAGATATTTTCATTACTGAGCAGGTGTACCTAATATTGTGGCCACTGAGCAATGCTCCCTCTAAGTGTGAGATTTTCACTAGCATTTATGGAGTTGTGCCTCAGCAAAACTTTGTAAGTGTATGTTACAGTCAGTTAAATATGTATTCTTCTATACTGCAGAACTCCATCCACCTGTTAAGGCCGTCCCTAGTCTTGCTGTACATGGAGGAAGTGTGACTCCTGCGAAGGTGCTGCCTGTCCTGAATCATGGCTCTCCAACAATTCTGGGCAAGCGTGGATATGAGCAGCATAACGGCATTGATGGTCAGTATATTGTACAGAATACTGCAGATGCTTGAATACCCAGCCAATGATTTGAGTTACAATTCCATGATATTTTCACAATTGCTTTTTCCTGCGAACACCAAGCATAAGAAGAAAGTTATGTGATTGAGTTGTAACAAAATATGACATGGCCATAACCCATTTCTGCTAACTTTAAGTCAAATCTTGAGACAGGCTATGTATAGGTTCCTGCCACAGTGGGAGCTCTATACAAAGTGGCTTTCAATAACGGAGCCTAATTTTATCTGGGATAAGCTTTGGAGTCATAATGATGCTGTCCTAACCTATATCCCATTGCGTCCCTTGTTTCCTTGGTAACTCCTGTAGAGTTGAGGGACAAGACTGAGAACTCTAGCTTAATAATGCTTTACTAAATAGTCAGTCATGCTTACTGTAGCTTGATCGTATCTCAGCTTAACTGAATGTAGTGTTCTGTATTATTCTTCATTACTGTATGTTGGTCCTTGTTTACCAGGCACTATGAAGAAACGTCTGTTGATGCCGTTTAGGGGTAAGACAATTGCGCAGTCGTGCACACGGCCACACACTCATCGTGAGTGCTTTGTGTTGTCACTCCCCTTGCAAATCCTTTTGCTTTGATAACCTCCAAAACAGCCTTTGTGTTGCATTTCAGCATTGATCAGTTTCTGAACAACCAAAACTCCCTTCACATGTAGAATTAATTGTTCATATAATGGTTTAGGTACGTAGCAAGACTTTGGTCTGGGAACAGGATCTACTTAGTTCCAGGACTGAGTGAGTCTTTGGCTAGCAGTTTTGTTGCTCTCTAACTTCGCATGTGGTGATTTCCCAACTCTCCACTGTTCTGGGTGGATATTACTGACCAAGGGAGGGGTTTCAGTGGTGTACCTTTCATGCAGTAGCATGGATTGAAATGTTGTGGTGAAACGGATATGGCTGTTTGCACCTTGGAAACATTGGTAATGATCTTATTCCGATTTCTTAGGTAAAGTTTGTTCTCAGGTACTGTGTCATGCAGGGTAGTCTATGATGGGAGTGCACAGCAAGTTCAGGGAAACCAGTTTAGAAGATCTGATGATATTGGGATCATGATGGAACATGTCACCCAGCTGGCCAAAGTAATGGAATGCTTTGACCAACAAACAGGGAGATTCCCCATTCAAACCAGCCTTCAGTGAATTAGCCAGGGCTGGAAGTGAAAGTCTGGAGGTAGTCTTGCTGCACTATGGTAAGCTTTCATCAGAGCTGTCACTGACTATCCTGAATCTCTGTTGGAAAGTGTGGCCAGGTTGACATTATGACAATCATTCATGGGCATTGACTCCATGGCTGACTCACTCTAGTGCTTGGAAGAACTGATTGCCCAGTTAATGTGCTGGGTGTAAAACAGGAAAGAACAAACTCCTTTTTTCCGATTTTAGACTCTGCACTGTGATGGCTGTTTGATTGGAAGTGGGTTTGGATACACACAGCTATTTTAAGTTTTAGATGGTAATATTATATGGTGTTTGGCTTTCTGAGATGGTACCCATAATTTTCATGGATGTTTTGGAGTGTTATTGGTTTGCTATTCTGGCTTGTGCCTGCTTGTTTTCATCAATTTGTGCCATATTTTGTATAGAACAGTTTAAACTACAAGGCCATCATACACTTCAGTGGCATGTTTCATACAGATGCTCTTCACACCCTTGCTCTTTGTTGTCTGTGTAATATATACTATACAGTGACTTAGCTTTTGTAAGCTTTTAACATTTCCTCACCTTGTCTGTTGGGCAGGAGTTATGATCAGATTGTGAATCTTAGAACTGTGTTAAGAAAGTCACTGTATTGTATGTATTACATACATATTCTCACTTGTATGGTGTTGCTGTATGTCCATTAGCTGCTCATCATTCCATCAACCTGAATGAAATGCATTATCTTGGGAATACTTTGCAGACCATTACCAAGTCCTTAGAGACAGAGTACTTAGCTTGAATGTCAAAAATTTCTATTACTACACCAGTGCTGAGTGTTTTCTGGTTCAAGTGCAATCTTGGTAGATGACTCAAGCTCACTTTAGATGGTGCCTTTAAAGCTAAGGAGACTTAGTCCAAATTTTATAGAACCCATGTCAGAGCCAGGATATAACCAACTACTCCACCTAGCTCTCCCATTTTATATTCTTAGTGTTATTAAAATGCCTTTCAATTGGATACCCATTCAGTATCTGTTTGGATGTTCTAAACTATTTTCAGCTTCAGTTCCTTGTTTTTGGTACTCTGCATTCAGGACAGTGCAGTAGGAGTATTCAGTATCAGTTTTATAATGAGTACTTCATATTACAGACCAGTTAAGAACTGGGATAATAGAGCTATCCAGAAGATTGCTTTAATTCTACCCAGGAAAGTTTTAAAGGGTCTTTTAGTATTCATGTGGGATGGGTCTGAAAGCCAAGAAGTGTGTGGTCAGATAGGAAGAGTGGATGACATAGCCAGACCTGGTTTATTTTAACTACTGGCTGTCAGTTTCAATCGAAATATTCAGCCATAAGCTTTTATTGAAGTTGTCCTTGAAAGGTTGCAGTTGGAGTCCTGCATTTTTTTGTGTTTGTATTTAAGTCTGAAATTGTGCCATGGGGGTAAGAGGATCAGAAACTTTGGGGCAAAGATAGATTATTGTGGGAATGTGGTAAGTTCATCCTGCAATGCTGCTGTACCCCTAAGTCACTGTAGAATCTAATTCATTGGAGCAGTTGAAAGTAGTGGGCAACAATGGAAATTCATGAGTGAGACAAGTAATATTTATAAATCCCAGGTTGCCTTGTAAACCAGATTTTTCAGTTCAAATTGCACAATCTTTTGAAGTTTTGAATATCTCTATATTCTCTCCAGTGAAATAACAGGTGGAATGCTTCAAAAAAATTCTGAACAACTCTGTTACCAAGTCCACGTGATAGATATAAGTTCCAACCTCCAAAGGTAGCAGTGTGTGGTAGAAATACTAGTGCTGAGTCCATGGCATGGATTCAAAACAGAGCAGTTGTGAGTAGATTAATCCAGTTAATCAAGTGAAGTGGTCATTCTTCATCTTTCCACTTCCCAATTGGAGCTGACTATCATTGCCCAGATTGCCATTCCTTGTATCATAGGGTGGTCCTTCAGTCCTAGAGCTCACTGTTCTTCTTAGGTTCATTTTGTCTCACCTTTACCTCTATCTGTTCCATTTAGTTTACTGAGTATAGTAAATTAATTTTATTTATTTAGTGATACAGTGCGGAATAGGCCCTTCTAGCCCTTCAAACCATGCTGCCCCAGCAATCCTTGACAAACCTGATTAACCCTAACCTAATGATGGGGTAACTTACAATAACTAATCAGCCTACCCGGACTTTGGACTGTGGGATGAGACCAAAGAGCCCTAGAAACCAAGGGGTGGGGGGGGGCAAGTGCACAGGGGCTCCTTATAGAACAGCGCCAGAACTGAACTCTGGAATGCTCCAAGCTGTAATAGCTTCGCACCAATTGCTATGCTACTGTGGTGTAGTTTTCGAAGATTTTGACGACCCTAACCCTAACCCTAAACAATGTAGCTGCTGGAAATCTGAAATTAATAAACAAACACATGTGGGAAACACTCAATAGGTATACCAATATCTAGAGAAAGTGAAACATAAACACTTAAGATTGAAGACCTTTTGTCAGAACTTGTCATGACAGGTTTTTGTTTTGAAATGTTAACTCAGTTTCCTTCTCTATGGCTGCTGACTAACCTGCTGGTGTTTCTAGCATTTTCAGTCAGTTGTCTTTTTCCTTTTGTTCTGTTGATTGTCCAATTCCAATACTAACTCCTCAGAGTTCTGTGTATTCAGTGGTGAGCCTCCATGCACAGAGTCCTTTCCTGTTTGTTCTGTGGCTTGGAGAACAGGTGATTTTTCCCTCCCCCACTTTTAATTTAATGGGTGCTAATTGCTATCTGTTGCCTCTTCAAAGGCTGACATCAGTGTCAAATCTGTCCTAGCCTGCAGTCTTCAACACAGCAAGGTGACTAGGAGTGGGAACCCGGTGTAATACCTAGCAGCCAAGCCTCAATAGATTGTGTGGTTATTCAACCTTTGACTCCAATGCTCACCTTTGTACAATTCATTGCCTCTGAAGTGGAAAACTAGAAAACTAGACAGGCTTCAGAAAAAGTCTGTGATACAGCAGTGTTTAAATATACTGCCTGAGCCCCTGTATACAGATTTAACAGACAATATCACTGGCATGATGATGATGTTAAAAGGTTTGTGGGGTTCCAATGAATACAGTGTGATTTTTAAAAAATATTTCCAATATATTGATTATTAGTTTATCCGTAGCATCGATGCTTCAGGTACTTCAAAATGCTGGTTGGTTAAAAATGTCCATTGATGAAACTTGAGCTTGGGGTCAATTTGGTAGGAGGAATGGATTATTGACTTTACACACCAAACTCTATTCCCCAGAGTTTTTAAGAATGTTTGCTCATTGTGCTTTGTATCTGAAAACACATCTCTCTGTTATATAACCGGTGGTGAGACATTTACTTGTTATTGTTATACACAATACTAAACTACTTTTTGGTTTGTTTTTTAGCTAATCATGGACAAGTTAGACAGATGGTAAGTTTTTGTGTCATGATGCATGTTACATTTTAATTTGGGCAATTTCTTTTAAAGTATATTTTAATTTGTGCTTGTGTGCGAAGTCCGATTTCAGCACGGTCATCAAATTCTCTTGTTGGTGTCACAGTGATTAGAGAACAATGTAAAACCTCTGTACGTTACCCTATCGATCATTCAGCACATATTATCTTAAGAATAAATTATCCCAAGGTAAGTAGTGCATGGGATGGACGCAGAGTAAATCATACCCTATTCTGTCCCCTCAAGCACTCTCAAAAGCAGATAGCACATGCATGATCTGACTATACATGATCACATCACTCTTTCAGGATAGCATAGCAAGGGTTTGAATCTTCATGACCCACTGCTGACATCAGGGTTCTCATGGCAGGTGATCTATTAAGTGTCATGGGAGTATAGAAACATAGAAAATAGGTGCAGGAGTAGGCCATTCGGCCCTTCGAGCCTGCACCGCCATTTATTATGATCGTGGCTGATCATCCAACTCAGAACCCAGCCGTCCCTCCATACCCTCTGACCCCTGTAGCCACAAGGGCCATATCTAACTCCCTCTTAAACATAGCCAATGAACTGGCCTCAACAGTTTGCTGTGGCAGAGAATTCCACAGATTCACCACTCTCTGTGTGAAGAAGTTTTTCCTAATCTCGGTCCTAAAAGGCTTCCCCTCTATCCTCAAACTGTGACCCCTCGTTCTGGACCTCCCCAACATCGGGAACAATCTTCCCGCATCTAGCCTGTCCAATCCCTTTAGGATCTTATACGTTTCAATCAGATCCCCCCTCAATCTTCTAAATTCCAACGAGTACAAGCCCAGTTCATCCAGTCTTTCTTCATATGAAAGACCTGCCATCCCAGGAATCAATCTGGTGAACCTTCTTTGTACTCCCTCTATGGCAAAGATGTCTTTCCTCAGATTAGGGGACCAAAACTGCACACAATACTCCAGGTGTGGTCTCACCAAGGCCTTGTACAACTGCAGTAGTACCTCCCTGCTCCTGTACTCGAATCCTCTCGCTATAAATGCCAGCATACCGTTCGCCTTTTTCACTGCCTGCTGTACCTGCATACCCACTTTCAATGACTGGTGTATAATGACACCCAGGTCTCGTTGCACCTCCCCTTTTCCTAATCGGCCACCATTCAGATAATAATCTGTTTTCCTATTTTTGCCACCAAAGTGGATAACTTCACATTTATCCACATTAAATTGCATCTGCCATGAGTTTGCCCACTCACCCAACCTATCCAAGTCACCCTGCATCCTCTTAGCATCCTCCTCACTGCTAACACTGCCACCCAGCTTCGTGTCATCCGCAAACTTGGAGATGCTGCATTTAATTCCCTCATCCAAGTCATTAATATATATTGTAAACAACTGGGGTCCCAGCACTGAGCCTTGCGGTACCCCACTAGTCACCGCCTGCCATTCTGAAAAGGTCCCGTTTATTCCCACTCTTTGCTTCCTGTCTGCTAACCAATTCTCCACCCACACCAATACCTTACCCCCAATACCGTGTGCTTTAAGTTTGCACACTAATCTCCTGTGTGGGACCTTGTCAAAAGCCTTTTGAAAATCCAAATATACCACATCCACTGGTTCTCCCCTATCCACTCTACTAGTTACATCCTCAAAAAATTCTATGAGATTCGTCAGACATGATTTTCCTTTCACAAATCCATGCCGACTTTGTCCGATCATTTCACCGCTTTCCAAATGTGCTGTTATCACATCCTTGATAACTGACTCCAGCAGTTTCCCCACCACCGACGTTAGGCTAACCGGCCTATAATTCCCCGATTTCTCTCTCCTTTTTTAAAAAGTGGGGTTACATTAGCCACCCTCCAATCCTCAGGAACTAGTCCAGAATCTAACGAGTTTTGGAAAAATTATCACTAATGCATCCACTATTTCTTGGGCTACTTCCTTAAGCACTCTGGGATGCAGACCATCTGGCCCTGGGGATTTATCTGCCTTCAATCCCTTCAATTTACCTAACACCACTTCCCTACTAACATGTATTTCACTCAGTTCCTCCATCTCACTGGACCCTCTGTCCCTTACTATTTCTGGAAGATTATTTATGTCCTCCTTAGTGAAGACAGAACCAAAGTAATTATTCAATTGGTCTGTTAAAGATGTAAACAAAAATGTGGTTTAACTATATAAAATGATAAGGGGTTCAGGTTTGCAGAGTTCACATTTACAACGTGGAACGATTAAAGGACAGGAGGAGTTGTCTTTTGCAGATCCTTTTCTTGTACTCCTGAGTAGTAATTGTTTGCCTTGTGTCACAGACGGCCATTAACCGGGGTTATATGATAAATGGGAAGCCATACTCAAGAAACTCTAAGGTGCTGAAGCCCGGCTCCCTTCCACCAATGAAGGGGAGGAGAATGAACTGGATTGATGCACCCGATGATGTGCTTTTCATAGCAACAGATGAGACTCGGTAATTAATATATTACTCTTGTGTCCTTTATATACTATATCATGTGAATCATAGCAAGTCTATTGAAACTGGTAATGCATCTTTATTAGTATATTCTGTCAATTTATGTCAGGACTTGAACTCCATTTTGAAATTCTTTGTCCTATTTTCACATCTCTTGATAGTTGCTTTTATATTCAGAAGAGCAAAAGGAGAGATTGGATGAATAAACAGGTGTCATAAGGGTTTGGCAAATTAAAAGATTATGGATTAAACCAAGGATAGTAGAAGTCACAAGGATATGGATGCATAAATTGCAGAGACCACTGAAACCTGGCTTCCAGCTCCAAGCCAGGGTAGGGAACGGTTGGGATTCAATCTGGAGAATTGTGAGGGAGGAGAAGGAGGCTAGAGAAATGAAAGGTAAGACACTGAGAAGTGTATAGCAGGGATCCCCAACCTTTTTTGTACTGCAGACCGGCTGACTGGGGTGGGGTGGGGGGCGCGGGTGGTAGAGTTGCCAATGGACAAGAGTAGCAGTCAAATTCAGGACACTTGTGTTTACCCCGAGAAAGACTACCATGACCATGAACCCTTGCGCGAGCACCTGTGTGCGCATGCGTGTACGTGCCGATTTTTTTCCTACAAATCGTTTTTGGCGAAGAGCTTGTTTCTGTGTTGCACCAATGTGATACTGCATATTCTTTTGGGTGCCACATCTCACAAGTAAAAATGTGATGGTGGTAATGAGGATGAGGAGACTTTATGCAGTTACTCAAGGTGAAGAAATTTAATCATGATGAAATGTCTTTCAAATCTCTTACTAGCTCTTCTTTCAGTTGGTCCTGACGAAGGGTCTCAACCCGAAACGGCGACTGTACCTCTTCCTAGAGATAGATGCTGCCTGGCCTTCTGCGTTCACCAGCAACTTTTATGTGTGTTGCTTGAAATTCCAGCACCTGCAGATTTCCTCATGTTTGCGATGATGAAATGTGTGTCAGGCTGGAATTGTTTTCTTTGCAAAAAGAGGCAAAGGCAATGGTAGGAAGAGCAGTACTTTTTCTTAGGGTAATTTATAGTTGGTTGATCATAGGTTTAAGATAATAGCATTAGAAAGGAGATGAAAAATATTTTTTAAATTACCAAAGCATGTTAAGGTTCTGTAACTCATTGCCTTGACCAAGTTTGCGATGTACCTGGAGGAACAGCTTGATATGTTGTAACCTGCAAGATGACAACTTAGGAGCTAGAAAGTGAAGTTAGACCAATTCGGTAGTTTACATTTTCCATGGATACGATGAACTAAACGACCACCCTTCTGTGTTTTTGGTTTCTATGATTCTGTGAAAGACAAAGCATGATTTTGAGGTCTTGCAACACGTGAAGCTTAGTGATCTGTGGAAAATAGCAGGAGCATATGGTGTTTAATTTTAAGTATGAGGATGTGAGGAGTAAATGAGTGGTAGAGTTTCAAAATCTAATTCTGAGGGTGGAACTTAAGGCTTTAAATATAAACAGGATTTTCTTAAAGGTACAAATAGGTCAAAAATGTCGTTAGTCCAGAAATGAGAGGAAATGTGATAGAGGGCTCCATCACCCGGCAGCTCAATTGAATTGGAAGCAACAGGAGACAACTCACAGATCTGTGAATGAAACTTAAAAAGGAATGTTCGCGGGCTTTCGGGCATTTTTCTGGCGGCCCAATTGAATTGGGAACGAGAGAGGAGGCAACTTAGGTTTGTCAATGAGATTTAAGAAGGACCATTCACAGACTTTTAGCATTTTCTGGTGGCTCAATCAAATCAAGGTTCATTAACAATGGCAAGTAAAAATAAGGTAGGGACAAGCGAAGCGGCCATTCTGTGAGTGAACAGGTGTTAGAGTAAGGAAGTTTTGGCACATTAGGTTTCGGTTTCTTCTTCATTCTTTGTCTGTTAGTGCAGTGACAATGGCTCCAGGGGTTTTGTGTGAGATGTGGGAATTCTGGGAGACCTCCAGTCTCCTGCATAGCCACATCTGCATCAGGTGAACAGAGCTGCAGCTCCTCAGGGAACATGTTAAGGAACTGGAGCTGCAGCTCAGTGACCTTCAGCTCAGGAGATGTTAGATCGGAGCTACATTGCAGGTGGCAAGTACTTGGGTGACTGTCAGGAGAGGGAAGGGAAATGGGCAGCCAGTGCAGAGTACTCCTGTGGCCATTCCCCTAATTAATAAGTATACTGCTTTGGATACTGTTGGGGAAGGGGTGACTACCTACTAGAGAAAGCCACAGCGACTAGATCTCTGGTGCTGTGGCTCAGAAGGAAGAGGGGAGAAGAGAACTGCAGTAGTGATATGAGATACCATAGTTAGAGGAATAGACTGGATGTGATGGAGACACTCAAATGATATATTGCCTTCCAGGTGCCGGGGTCAGGGACATCGTAGATTGCTTCCATGGCATTCTGAAGGGTGCGGGTGAGCAGCCAGAATTCTTGGTACATATTGGCAGAGGTAGACAAGGTGTGAAGGTCCTGAAGAGGGATTTTAGGGATAGAAACATAGAAACATAGAAAATAGGTGCAGGAGTAGGCCATTCGGCTCTTCGAGCCTGCACCGCCATTTATTATGATCATGGCTGATCATCCAACTCAGAACCCCGCCCCAGCCTTCCCTCCATACCCCCTGACCCCTGTAGCCACAAGGGCCATATCTAACTCCCTCTTAAACATAGCCAATGAACTGGCCTCAACAGTTTCCTGTGGCAGAGAATTCCACAGATTCACCACTCTCTGTGTGAAGAAGTTTTTCCTAATCTCGGTCCTAAAAGGCTTCCCCTCTATCCTCAAACTGTGACCCCTCGTTCTGGACTTCCCCAACATCGGGAACAATCTTCCTGCATCTAGCCTGTCCAATCCCTTTAGGATCTTATACGTTTCAATCAGATCCCCCCTCAATCTTCTAAATTCCAACGAGTACAAGCCCAGTTCATCCAGTCTTTCTTCATATGAAAGTCCTGCCATCCCAGGAATCAATCTGGTGAACCTTCTTTGTACTCCCTCTATGGCAAAGATGTCTTTCCTCAGATTAGGGGACCAAAACTGCACACAATACTCCAGGTGTGGTCTCACCAAGGCCTTGTACAAATGCAGTAGTACCTCCCTGCTCCTGTACTCGAATCCTCTTGCTATAAATGCCAGCATACCATTCGCCTTTTTCACCGCCTGCTGTACCTGCATGCCCACTTTCAATGACTGGTGTATAATGACACCCAGGTCTCGTTGCACCTCCCCTTTTCCTAATTGGCCACCATTCAGATAATAATCTGTTTTCCTATTTTTGCCACCAAAGTGGATAACTTCACATTTATCCACATTAAATTGCATCTGCCATGAGTTTGCCCACTCACCCAACCTATCCAAGTCACCCTGCATCCTCTTAGCATCCTCCTCACTGCTAACACTGCCACCCAGCTTCGTGTCAGGATCTAGGTAGAAAGCTGAGAAACAGGACCCCCAAGGTAGTAATCTCTGGATTGGTGCCTGTACCACCTGCCAATGAGGGTAAGAATAGGATGAATAAGTGAATGAATGCGTAGCTGAGGAACTGGTGCAGGGGGTGGGGTTTCAGATTTCTGCAACATTGGAATCTCTTCTGGGGAAGGTGTGACCTGTACAAGAGGGATGGGATACACCAAACCTGAGGAGGTGCAATATCCTTGCGTGCAGGTTTGCTAGAACTGTTTGAGGAGGGTGTTAAACCAGGGGTTCCCAACTTTTTTATGCCATGGACTCCTACCATTAACTGAGTGGTCCTTGGACCACAGATTGAGAACCTCTAATTAGACAGGGGGGTGGAAACAGTGGTAGGGCTGAAAATGGGGCAGTTGGTATAGAAGCAGAGACAGTGTGTGGTGAGAATGTCAGGAAGGACAGGCAGATGATAAGGCAAAATTGCAGTCAATGGGATGAGTTGCTGTGTAACGGGGACAAAATCAAAAGGGGTGATGAATACAGACTGAAGGTGTTTTATTTAAATGCACGCAGCATACGGAAGAAGGTTGATGATCTTGTCACGCAGTTGGAGATTGGCAGGTGTGACGATGTGGGCATCACTGAGTTGTGGCTGAAAGAAGATTATGGTTGGGAGGTTATCAAAAGGACAGGGAAGTAGGTTGGGCGGGGTGGCATGGCTCTGGCTCTGTTGGTAAAAAATGGAATAAAATCCTTAGAGGTGACAAGATTGGAAGTTGTAGAAGTCATGGGTAGAGTTAGGAACTGATGTGAATTATGTATGGGCATCTGAACAATAGCCAGAATGTAGGCTACCACTTACAATGGGAGATAGACAATATCAAAACGGCAATATTATAATGGTCATGGTGGATTTCAATATGCGGTTAGATTGGGAAAATCGGGTTGGTACTGATTTTGGATCCCAAGAGAGAGAATTTGTAGAATGCCTACAAGATGGCTTTTTAAAGCAGCTTGTGGTTAGCCCACTAAGGAATCAGCTATTTTGGATTGGATATATTATAATGAACCAGATTTGATTGAGGAGCTTCAGGTAAAGGAACTCTTAGGAGGCAGTAGTCATAATATGATAGGATTAACCCTATAATTTGAGAGGAAGAAGCTAAAGTCAAATGTATCGGTATTACAGTAGAGTAAAGGGAATTACAGAGGCAGGAGAGAGGAGCTGACCAAAGTTAATTGGAAGGGGTCATTAGCAAGGCTGACACCAATAGCTGGAATTTCTTGGAGCAATTTGGAAGTCACAGGATAGATATGTCCCAAAGAAGAAGTATTCTAAAAGCAGGATTATGCAACCAAGGCTTACAAGAGAAGTCAAAAGTAACATAAAAGCCAAAGAGAGGTCATATAATAGAGCAAAAATTAGTAGGAAGTTAGAAAATTGGGAAGCTTTTAAGAAACAACAGAAGGCAACTAAAAAATCATAAGGAGGGAAAAGATGAAAAATGAAGGTAAGCTAGCCAATAATATCAAAAGAGGATACCTAAAAATTTTTAGATATGAAAAGAGTAAAAGAGAGATGAGAGTGAATATCAGACAGCTGCAAAATGATGTTGGGGAAGTAGTGATGAACTGAATAAGTACTTCGCATCAGTTTTCACTGTGAAAGTCACCAGCAATATGCCAGAAGTTCAAGAGTGTCAGGGGAAAGAAGTGAGTGTAGTTGCTATTATAGAGAGAGTAGGCACTTGGGAAGCTGAACGGTCTGAAGGTAGATTAGCCATCTGGTCCAGATGGGCTACACAACAGGATTCTGAAAGAGGTAGCTGAAGAGATTGTGGAGGCATTCGTAATAATCATTCAAGAATTACTAGGTTCTGGCATGGTTCCGGAGTACTGGAAATTTACAAATGTCACTTCACTCTTCAAGGGAGGCAGGCAGAAGAAAGGAAATTATAGACCAGTTAGCCTGATCTCAGGAGTCAATTGTTAAGGATGATGTTTGAGGCACATGATAAAATAGGCCAAAGTCAGTATGATTTCTTTAAGGGAAAATCTTGCCTGACAAATCTGTTGGAATTCTTTGAGGAAATAACAAGCAGGATAGGCAAAGTAGAATTGGTGGGTGTTGTGTACTTAGATTTTTAGTAGGCCTTTGACAAATTGCCACACATGAGGCTGCTTCATAAGATAAGAGCCCATGGTATTACGGGAAAGATAGTAGCATGGATAGAGAGTTGGCTGATTGCCGGGAGGCAAAGAGTGGGAATAAAGGGAGCCTTTTCTACCAGTGACTAGTGTCCCACAGGGGTCTGTGTTGGGACCACTTCTTTTTACATTGATTGTCAATGATTTGGATGACAGAATTCATGGTTTTGATAGGTGGAGGGGCAGGTAGCTGCAGGGAGGCTGTAGAAGGATTTAGACAGATTCGGAGAATGGGTAAAGAAGTGGCAAAAGGAGTACAGTGTCGAGCAGTGTATGGTCATGCACTTAGCTGTCATGATCACCTAATTGTGGTGTCATCAGCAAACTTATATATTGAGTTCAATAGAAACTTGGCTACACAATCATGGGTGTACAGTGAGTACAGCAGGGGGCTGAGTACACAGCCTTGTGGAGCATCGGTGCCCAGAGTGATTGTAGAGGAGAACTTGTCCCCTATTTTTACAGCCTGGGTCCTGTCTGGAAGTTGAACATCCAGCTGCAGATCTGAGTGCTAAGGTCCAGGTTCCGGAGCTTAGGAATCAGTTTATTTGGAATGATGTTATTAAAGGCAGAGCTGTAGTCAATGAAAAGGAGCCTTACATGTGCCTCTTTATTCTCCAGGTGTTCTAAGGAGGAATGTAGGGCCAGAGAGATGGCATCTGCCGTTGACCTGTTGCTCCGGTAGGCAATTTGCAAAGCGTCGAGGTTGACTGGTAGGCTGTGGTTGATGTGTGCCATAACCAACCTTTCGAAGCACTTCATAGCAATTGATGTCAGAGCCACAGGTCAATAGTCATTCAGGCATGCCACCTTGCTCTTCTTCGGCACCGGGATTATCATTGCCTTCTTAAAACACGACGGGATCTTGTACTGAAGCAAGGAGCAGTTGAAGATGTCAGCAAACACTCCAGCTAGCTCTCTTGCACAGGCCTGGAGAACCCGTTCCGGAACGCCATCTGGACCCGTTGCCTTCCTTGGATTTATCTTCAGGAAGGCCCTTCTAACGTCCTCCTCAGTGACGATGAATCTCGATGCCACCAGGTTCGGTTCATCCGGGGGGAGCAGGACGCTCCTCTTCTGTTTGAATCTTGCGTAGAATACGTTAAGTTTGTCAGGAAGAGAAACGCCACAGTTATTGATATTCCCAGCCTTTTCTTTGCGCCCAGTGATCTCATTTAGACCCTGCCATAGTCTACTGGCATCCCTCTGGTTAGCCTGGGCTTCCAACTTGGCTCAATATTGCCTCTTGGTGCCCTTAATGGCTTTCCGGAGTTCACGCCTGGATTCCGTGTAGCAACTGGTATCCCCGGACCTAAAAGCCGCAGCTATAGGCTTCAAAAGGGACTTGACCTCATAATTCATCCAAGGTACCCGGATTGTCTTGCAAGACACACAGTCCTTTGTGCATTTCCAGATAAAGTCCGTGACAGCTTGAGGTTATCGCCCCCACTTATCAAGAATCGAGGTTAGCTGCCGAGTCCTTGAATACTAACCAGTCCACCGATTCAAAGTCACAGAGGACCTCATCCATTTCCTCCGATGTGAGGTCGTGGGACGGAATGGTAGGCATCCTTGACTGCTGTGTAGCAGTGGTCAAGTATATTCGGGCCTCTAGTGGGGCAGGAGACATATTGGTATAACTTTGGCAGCGCCTTTCTGAGGTTGACCTGGTTGAAGTCCCCGGCTGTAATGAGCAAAGCCTCTGGATACCTGGTCTCAAGTTCACTGATGTTGGCATACAGTATGTTCAGAGCACACTCCACGTCCACCTGGGGGGGAATGTAGACTGCTGTCAGTATGACTGAGGTGAATTCCCGTGGCAGATAGTAGGGACGACACTTCACTGACAGGTGTTCCAGGTCCGGGCTGCAGGAGCTTGTCAGTGCCACTGTATCCGAGCACCACGCAGTGTTGATCAGTCGGCAGACACCACCTCTCCTCATCTTGCCTGAAGACGCTGTGCAGTCCATCGGATGGATCGAAAATCCCTCCGGTCAGATGGCACAGATTTGGGCCCCTTATCTAAGAAAGCGTGTGCTGACATTGAAGAGAGAGTTCAAAGGAGGTTGATGAAAATGATCTTAGGAATGAGGAGCTTTTGATGGATCTGGGCCTGTACTCGCTGGAATTTAGAAGGATGAGGAGGGATCTCATTGAAACCTATTCAATGTTGAAAGGCCTAGATGGAGTGGATATGGAGAGAATGTTTCCTGTAATGGTGGAGTCTAGGACCAGAGGGCACAGCCCGACATTAGAGGGATGTCCATTTAGAATGGAGATGAGGAGCCAGAGGGTGGTGAAACTGTGGAATTGATAACCGCAGGTGGCTGTGGTGGCCAGGTCATTGGGTATATTTAAAGCAGAGGTTGATAGATTCTTGGTAAGTGAGGGCATGAAAGGAATGCAGGAGAGTGGGTTTGAGAGGGAAATGGATCAGCCATGATCAAGTGGCAGAGCTGACTCGATGGGCCAAATTGCCTAATTCTGCTGCTCTGCCTTTTAGTCACAGCAGAGGGGAAGCTGTGTTTCCTGAAAAAGAAGGATATTTCAGATTGCTTGGAATGGAAGTCTTCATCTTGAGAGCTGATGAGGTGGAGAAACTAAGAAAGTGAAAACATCCTTTCAAGAGACAGATTTGAAAGAAGCTTAAAGTTTTTGGCCTCAATACCTCCTTGTGCAACTGGATCCTCGATTTATTCACTTGCAGACTTCAGTCAGTTTTGATTGGCAAAGGCAACTCCTCCACAATCTCCATCAGCACAGATGCACCACAAGATTTAATGCTAGCCCCCTGCTGTATTCACTTTATACTTGTGACTGTGAGTACAACTCCAATGTCATATTTAAGTTTACTGACGACACCTCTGTTGTTCACCCAATCAAAGGTGGTTACACTATGAGAGTGATTGGTAAATCTGGCTGAGTGGTGCCATAACAACCTGTCACTCAATGTTAACAAGGCCAAGGAGATGATTATTAACTTAAGGAGGAGCAAACCAGGGGTCCATGAGCCAGTTCACATCAAGTGATCAGAGATGGAGAAAGTCATCAACTTTAAATTCCTTGATGTATTCATTTCAGAGGATCTGTTTTGGGCCCAACATGTAAGAAAGCAAGGCCCTCCACTCCCTTAGTGTGGTGAAAAAGACACAACAGCGCTTCTTTCACCTCAGACGGTTGAAGAAGTTTGGTATGGCCCCCCCCCTAAATTCTAAGAATAGGGGCATGATTGAGAGCATCCTGACTGGCTGCATCACTGCCTAGTATGGGAAATGTACTTCCCTTAATCGCAGGATTCTGCAGAGAATTGTGCGGACAGCCCAGCATATCTGTAGTTGTGAACCTTCTGCTATTTTGGACATTTACAAAGACAGGTGTGTAAAAAGGGCCCAATCATTGGGGACCTGAGTCACCCCAACCACAACTGTTCCAGCTGCTACCATCCGGGAAACGGTACCGCAACATTAAAGCCAGGACCAACAGGCTCCGGGACAGCTTCTTCCACCAGGCCATCAGACTGATTAATTCATGCTGATACAATTGTATTTCTATATTATATTGACTATCCTGTGTTACATACCCCATAACTGGGTTGCCAAACCAGCAGAAATGGACCACTCTTTAGAGTCTGGATTACTAGGAACTAATGAAGTTTTATTAAAGAAATAAGTAACACAGTACTCTAATCGTAAGGATATAAATGCAACAGGTTAGCAATGATAATACACACATGTATACAGAACTAGGGTAACAGGAATCAAACCGAGCTCTATCGCGGTCTAGGGGTAAAATGATCAGTCTTAAGTGACGCAGAGTTCAGTTCAGCTTAGTACAGTTCGCAGTAATCGCTGTTGTGCCGTTTGGGGGGGGGGATGCAGTTTGTTTCAGGCAGACCTTTGATGTCTTCTATCCCGCTGTGGTCACCGACTGTGACCCCTCCGTTCCGGATACGACCGTTCTTCCGCGGTGAACCCGGCACCCAGGCGAGGGCGGACACACACACCAGGTTCCCACCGATCGTACCTTTACACCCTGTGAGTAAATGGTCGGTTCCCGCGAACCGGACCTCCAAACTCCCACCAACTTGTGGGGGCACACCGCTCTTTCCAGGGTCTTGTTATCTCATGATCTCGTGGTGTGTGTCGCCTGCCTAGTGAACCTGCTGTTTTTATCCCCCTGCTGGGGTATCGCCTGTCCATCAAACTTCAAATAGTTCAGGTTCAAAGCAACCGGTCTGTCAATATTCTGAATTGTTTCTTTTCCGTTAATCTCTCTCTCCCCTCTCATTAGCATTGTCTCTCTTATCTCTCCCATTAGCATCAATCGCCCGATAACTTTGGTTGGCGTCACACCTGTTTTACATCAAATTTATTATAAATTACTATAATTGCACATGTGAATGGAGATGTAAAGATTTTTACTCATGTATTTGAAGGATGTAAGTAATAAAATCAATTCAATTCAATTTGCAAAGATTTAGCATAACATCTAAACGTTGACAAACTCTATAGGTGTGTGGTGGAGAGTACTGGTTGCATCACAACCTGCTATGAAAACAACAATGCCCTTAAATGGAAAATCTTACTAAAGGTAGTAGATATGGCCCAATCCATCATGGGTAAAGCTCTCCCCACCACTGAGTACATCTACATGGAGTGCTGTTGCAGGAAAGCAGCATCCATCATCAAAGACCCCCACCATCTAAGTCGTGCTGTCTTCTTGTTGCTGCCATCAGGAAGAAAGTACAGGAGCCTCAGGACCCACACCACCAGGTTCACGAACAGTTATTACCCTTCAGCCATCAGGCTGTTGAACCAGAGGGGATACCTTCACTCAACTTGTCACTGAATTGTTCCCACAAATGGTCTCACTTTCAAGGACTCTTCATCTCATTCACTCAATATTTATTGGTTATTTATTTTTTATTATTAATATTATTATTTCTTTGTAATTGCACAGATTGTCATTATTTACACACTGATGTTTGTCCATCCTGTTGAATTTAGTCTTTCTTTCATTCTATTGTGATTCTTGGATTTATTGTGAATGCCTGCAGGAAAATAAATTTCAGGGTTGTGTGTGGTGAGGTATATATACTTGATAATAAATTTACTTTGAACTTTAAAGTGTAGTCAAGGTAGTTGTAGGAGTTAGTGGATGTGAAAAGATTGACAAAATCTGCACGAGTACAAGTGGTCTTACCAGTACAGTGTAAGTATAAATACAGAATTCTTGCCCACATTGTTTCCTGAACACCATGTCGATATAGAACGTGCCTCGGATAACAGACCAGTGTTAATCATAGTGTTATGAAAAGAACGCTTAAGGAGAGTGGGATAGGGATTAATGCAAACCTACTAGAGCCAGCGGAGTCAGTTTAATCCTAGCATCATCTGTAAGGAGTCTGCATGTCCTCCCTGTTGAGTGCATGGGTTTTCGCCTGGTGCTCCGGTTTCTTCCTACAGAGCGAACACATACTGGTTAATAGGTGAGTTGGTCATTGTAAATTGTCTTATAATTAGACGTTCCCCCCTAGAATAGGGTTAAATCTGGGTGACATAGCTCAAAGGGCTGGAGGGGCCTATTCAATGTTTTATCTCAAAACAAAATAAAAAAATATTAGCAAAGAAACTACCTTTCTTTCCGTATGAGAAAACAAAAAGTGGTCTTAAGGTATTTGAAATGAGACAAAATCTCTGCATTTGCAGCTTTATAGTTAATGTCTGACAATGTACAATTTTGTGCACTAGCAATTTTATGCAAGGTATTGTGGAGTCTTACTTAATGTTTTTTCTCTCAAAACTAGGAAAGTACGCAAGTTGTTGGGCCCAGTTGATATGAAGAGAGCAGCGCGCCAGCCCTACAGGCAGATTCTCATCCAACAAGGACGTGCATCTTCTGCGTCACAGCAGCCCAGGCAGCCCATGAATGAAGAGCCAATCATCATTGAGGATTAATGCCAAGCACAGTTTTAAATAAAGCAAGAGACTGTAGTCCCTGTTATACTTGAACCTTCAGTACGCATGAAGTAGAGCTCCTGAACTAGACTCCGAATCAAGTGCTTGTCAGCCTCGCGTTTAAGATCAAATTGAAGGATTATTATTTGAGTTAGATTTCCAGTATCCCTGCGGAATGGATGATGGCAGCGGATGAACATTGACTGGTGGCTACAGTTACAGGCAGCTCCAACAGCTCCTCTGCATTCACCATTGTCCTCAAGAAATGGAGCTGCCAGGTGATGTTATTTGCGAACCTGAATGGCCTGTGGTTCTCCTTGTTCTTCGAACTAGCCTCTGCTCCAGTTTGTGCTGCTGTGGGGCCAGAACAGTGTGGTTGTCTTTGGTTTGGCAAAAGGTTTTTTAAGAAAAAGAAAAGGAAAGAAAAAAAAAACTTAAGAATTCCTTTTATTTTGAGAATTGTCTGTAATAGTTTAAGGAGGTGCCGTTTATCCTCAGTTTAAGAAGCAAGTTTTGTTTTTATGGACGGGTTGGCGTGCAGTTAATGCAGTGCATTGTTTTTGCATGTTACACTGTATATTGTATCCTTGATCCCATTTAAAATGGTGCCGTTTTCCAATGGAGCAGAAGAGGAAAAAACTTTCTTAAAGACTTTTTTTCATGTATGACCTTGAATCTTTTCATCACTTGAGATTCGTTATTGCAAGTTTCACAGTGAATAATTATGTACAAAATATTTTTCCATGTTTCTGACTTGGGTTGTGTTTGAAGCACCCTGATTTTCACAGTGAGATATATTACTACTACAAGGTTCAATAGTTTAGTGTGCTGATATGTACATACACTGCAATTGTAGTTGGTAAGTTAGTGTTATTCAGTCATTCCATAGGATTCAGGGGAGGGGCAGGGGTGTAAAGTTTTACTGATTCTCTCTTTGTTACAGCATAAGGTAGTACAGCGCCTGCTGGAGGCAACTTGGGACAGTGCCCATCGCAGAACATTCAAATGAAGGTCATCCTTAGCCATTCACAAATAAAGCATCAAATGAAATACTACAAGTTACTTTCTTTTACTCCAACCTCTTATTTGTTTAACTGTTGTTCTATTGTTTTGATTTGACAAGTGTAGTACTGTGCCTTTTCAGTATCTCTGTGAGCTCTTGCACCATTGTGCAGAGGTTGTACATTCTGACACAGTCAGTGAAAAAACCATATTCTCACCTAGTTGGGAAGCAACTGTAGCATTAATTTTCACTTTGATCCAAGCATGATTTGCAACTTGCTAAGAGCTGCATATTCTTCCACTACTTCACATTGGTGCTGTTCTGATGATGCTGAGTAGCTGGGGAATAGCGCTGTACAGGTTGACCCTTGCTATGTACGTTTTCTGCAGTTGCTGACATTCCTAAAAGTACCAACTCTTGAATTGCAGGAGCTGATGGTGAAGTTGATAATGAATTTTTTTTTTTTGGTATGTATCTGGCAAATGTGAGCTTGAGACATTGTCACAAACATTCGGAAGTTTATTTCAGTTTAACTGACAGAGGAAGAGCCAATAGAGAACTTTTACTCGTGCTCATCTTCAGACTTCTCAGTTTGGGTGTAACTCACACCATTTTTGATTGCTTCCAGCTGTGCTAATCCAGTGGTGCCTGCAATCTATAGCTCTTCAGACACCATGTGATGCTAGTGTCTGACAAATCCTCAGGATGTAATAACCTATCTAAATATCTTAGTCTTTTTATACCTGTGCTTCCAGGACACAGAGGCTGGTGTTTAAGATTAGTGAGGCATAAAACGAATTGGTCACTTTCAAAAAAAAATCGTGATTGCTGAATGTAAAATGTATGTCGCCAAGGCAGGAAAGTAGATGCTGCTTTAAATAGAAGAGTTTATTAGCAGAGCTAATGTAAAAGCTAGCTATTAATTGCATCTCTAAAAGTTGCCATAGATGCCTAAAATAATCATATTGCACTGTTTTAAAATCAGAGATGAAGCCACTCTAATCCCCTTACCCAATAGAAATCAGAGGATTTAAAAGGTCTGCTAGTTCTCTTTACATGTCCATTTTGTGGACAGTTCTGATTTGAGCTTTTACCCCTGCAATCAGCTGTTTACATGTCCTGACATAATTTGGGGAAGTCCAAAACCAATCTAGAATTTCAGAAATGCCTTTTAATCTCAATTCCTACAAAAGTTACCTATCTGCTTCTTGCATGCAAGATTTTGGTTCCTTTTTGATATTGCCTCAATCTGTCTTTGTCATGTATTCTGCTTACCGGTTGCTTTTTTATGTGCTTTGGTATGGCATCAGATGCTTTCAAGTTATCTTGTCAAAAGATTGGATGTTGTTTGGAGGAGGGCTTTGCTTATTCACCCCCACCCCCCTCATGTCCATGTATCAGATGACAGTAAATGTCCTCATTGTTTTATATGGCCCTGAACACAGCTATCCCTAGAAACTGACCAGTTAACTATTTTTAGCTGTGCTCGCTTGTCCTTAAACATTGAAGTTGTTTCCCTTACCTCACTATGTCATGTTGAATTATTACTTGTGGGTGTACTCTAACTTTTGAATCCTTAATTCTGGCTTGGTCAGTTCCTGCTTTCTCAGTTTCCAGGTCATATTGTTATCATTACATTCCTGTAAAATATATAATAATGCTTATCTCTGGGTTGATTGGAATGGTCACTGTAACCTTTGCAATCGATTGTTGTGAGGTAGTCTCTTTTACTGTAACCAATTCCTGTGAACAATTTGTACTGAAAACTGAGGAAGGAAGTTTGGTTACCATATTGAGAAATTTACATTTGATAACTTTGAATGTTGAAAGCAGCAAAGTGTGGAACAAAGATTCAAGATTGTTCAATGCCATTTCCTGTACACAAGTGTAAGGAGAATGAAATAATCATTCCTCCGGATCTGACGCAGCAGGAAAAAAAACACAAAAGTAAAGAACACAATAATAATAAAAACACACAATAAATATAAATCCATGAGGTAGCTTATATACATTGATTGTATGTCCATAAAGTGATACTAGCTGTGCATAAGGTGACTGATGGGGAAATAATAAAGTTGTGGTGAAGTTAGAGGGTGGAGATGCTGATCACCCTTCCTGCTTTTGGGGAAAGTAACTGTTTTTGAGTCTGATGGTCCTAACATGGATGCTACGTAGCCTGGTCAAGGGAGTGGAAGAACAGTCCATGAGCAAGGTGGGTGGGATCCTTCATGATGTTACTGGCTCTTTTCCGGCAGCTTTCTGTATACATGTCCTTAACGTCAGGTAGGCGTTGGCCAATTAAATAACTGAAGTTGTTAGGAAATTTTAAACTCCACTTCTGTGAAGTACCCTTTTGTTCAGTCCTACTTCTTAGCAGCTTGTGATTAGTAAACATTTACAGTCTGTTTTTACTTAATTTCATGCTTCTTTATGAAGTAAAGCTAATTTGTAGGGTGCCCAATAAACAGTAATGATAAACAGATGAAGCTTTTGTGTGTCAATATTCAGAGGCAGAGCTTGAAGCCATTGTTGAAACATTGAAGAAAAATAGGTTTACACTGGAATAAACATTTATTAACCTGTCCTTACTTTACAATAATGCTCCTTTAACAAGTTCCTAGAAAAAATGGACTATGAGAGGTTAAGGAAACCACTAAATGTAGACATAAGAAGTACAGCAGATGCTGTAAGTCTAGGGCAATACACACAATGTGCTGGAGGAGCTCAGCAGCCGAGGTAGCATCTATATATGTGAACAAACTGCCTGGCCTGCTGAGCTCCTCCATCACATTGTGTGTACAACCACCAAATGTAACTTACTCTTGAACTTATGGAAATCCCAGTATTGAGAACTTTTGAGTCTGCTCACTGGGAAATGGAAGCTCAGAGGAAAAGGCCACTTTCTACCCCACTAATGGCAGAATCTCTAAGTCCTATTTTGGCCATATCAGTCATGCAACACAGACTGAAGATTTAATTAGATTTTAAGTTCTCCAAAGCCATTAAGGACCTACTTCATAAAACTGTAACAGCAATTACCAGCTTTTGTTACATAAACACATCTTAACAAATTGTTATTTTGCTACCATTCTCTACATTTGCAATTCTCAACTATTTTTATATAGTCAACAGACAATAAATTATTCTACGTTATTATGTACAGTGCACCCAAGGTTCATCCCATCACCCTTCATCTCGCCCTTCTCCTCACCCTTCTCATGTTTACTTAGTTTCATTTTAAATGCCCTTCAGTCTCTCAGTGTCAAGGTCGATTTGCTTCCATGCTACTTGGAATGTGGAAATATGTGCAGGAGTACAGCACAGAAAGGTAGAAACAAAGTATAAATACAATATATTCTGCAGATTCTGGAAATCTTGAGCAACACACAAAATTCTGCAGGAATTCAGCAGGTTAGGCAGCATCTATGGAAGGGAATAAAAGTCGACATTTTGAGCAGAGTCCTGAGGAAGGGTCTTGGCCTGAAATGTGACTATTTATTCCCATTCATAGATGCTGCCTGACCTACTGTATTCCTCCAGCATTCTGTGTGAAGCACAAAGTAGGTTTTAAATGTTGAGAGGATGAAAGATGTTGGTGTTCAGAAGGCTGGTGTGCTGGTACAGAAATAAAATTCTAGCCCCATGCTTAATTGCTGTGTATATTCAAAACATAAATGAAGATTAGCAAGAATTAGTACAAGAAAGTGGGGTGAAGGTAAGTGTTCCCAAATTTTAAATTCCAATGCTACAAGCACACTGCTAAACAAGAGGGAACATTATAAAGAAAATTGGTTTCAAAATTGAAGTATTCATTAGAAAATAAAGATCTCAAACAGAAATTTGATTAATATTATTATTATTCACTTATTTAGTTGGATGGCTCAAGTATAGAATGTTTTATTTAAATTTAAAAGTCATGTATGTTGGACCTGTGTTGTTTCTATAAATATTTCACATGAAGTACCAATTTCTGACAAATGGTTTGTGTTAAAATACCCTTCATAACTCCCCACATTACTAATATTCCTCACCGCCACACATCAGGGCTTATTTTACGATTCAGCCATACACTCTGATCACAGGATGTGTCCGTTTACTGCTATGGGTTCCTGATTCTTGAATTAAAGAGTGATCACTGTCACTGAATTAATCTCATCGCATACATTAATCTCATTTGTTTTCTTTATAAATCAGAATTTTTACTTTAAACCTCCCAAGGATATTCGGATTTCGGAAAGCTCCAAGTTCAAAGTAAGTTACAATATGGCGTATAGGAAAAAAACGATTGAATTTAAGAAAACCTATACATAGATTGATAACAACCAATGTGCAAAAGAAGGCAAACTGCAATTTAAAAAGATACTGAGAACATCAGTTGTAAAAAGTCCTTGAAAGTGAATCTGTAGGACATAAAATCAGTTTTCAGAATAGTGGTAATTCAAGTTATCCGTGCCAGTGCAGAAGCCTGATAATTGTAGGGCAATAACTATTCCTGAACTTCCTGGTGTGAGACCTAAGGCTTCTGTACCTCCTGCCCAATGGTAGTGGCGAAAATAGGGCATGGTGTTTGGCAGGGGTCTTTGATAATGCTGCTTTCAAGCAGAAGCACTCCATGTAAGCATACTCAGTGGTGGGGAGGGCTTTGCCTGTGATGGACTGAGCTGCATCCATCACATTTTGAAGCATTTTTCATTCCTGGGCATTGGTGTTTCCACAGCATGCCTTGATGCAGCCAGTTAGAATAGTTTCTGGTGATAAGCTGAATCTGTGCAAAGTTCTAAGAAAGTAGAGGTGCTGTCATCTTTGTAATGATGCAAACTCTACCTACCTGTTGATACTCACCATTCACTTGTTTACACCAGTTGTCTGATTATTCATTTTGTTAGGGATATAGCTTCTGTATTTGTTTTATCACTTTAAGTTTCTAACAATTCCATTTGATGCATATGAGTGTTCTCAACACTTCACTGCTGTGGCTATCTGAAGGGAATTGACATTGATAATTGATCAGATATGTTATATAAATTCACGCACGTAACAAATTTATTTCCAACCTAAAAGCAATCAATATCTCATAAAAACAAATGCTGGAGACTTGAAAGTAACAGAGCCAGCCCCAGCTTTGAAGATCCATGTGCATACCGTATTTAAAGATCATCTCTTTGTTAGGCTTGCTTTAATATGGAAAGAAAACTTCTTCCTCTTTCAGATACAATCAGTTTGCATTGTTAATTCAGATCTAATTTACACATACCATGGCAACTGTAGCTTCACCGTACCCAAGATTCCCATTGTCCTTGCCATCCCTTCCATCCATTTGCAAAATTAAAATCAACTATCTCATCCCAATTCTAAGGAAGTCTGAAGTATTAACTGTTTCTCTTTCTGCAGATGATGCTTGATTTGCGTGTGTCCAGACATTTTCTGATTTGATTTCAGATTTTCAGCATTTAGATTATTGGTTTTCTGATAAATTGTGCACTACTGGAGAGCAGCAATATTTGTGCAACTGTAATTGAAAGTAGTGACTGCTTTCCTGGTCACGCATTCTGAGCAGTGAAGCAACTTCCATGCTGTTACTGGTGGAAAAGTTAAGCCGAGCAACAATGAGGGGAGAAAAAGTGATTGGTAACATAATAGAACAATTCCTGGATGCTGTTGGGAAAGGAATCAGGGTAAAAAAAAGTGGAAGAATAAGCTGTTCAGAGAGAGAGCAGACCTGAAAAGGGGATATGGACAGGAGAGTTGAGTGAGTCCATAGAAAATAGGGGTATCAAAGCTTTTCGGGGAATAGACGTGGTGGCAGAGTGGACTGGATGGATAGGGAGGCAGAGTGGACTGGATGGATAGGGAGGCAGAGTCGACTGGATGGATAGGGAGGGAGTGGACTGGATGGATAGGGAGGGAGAGTGGACTGGATGGATAGGGAGGGAGAGTGGACTGGATGGATAGGGAGGCAGAGTGGACTGGATGGATAGGCAGGGAGTGGACTGGATGGATAGGGAGGGAGAGTGGACTGGATGGATAGGGAGGCAGAGTGGACTGGATGGATAGGGAGGGAGAGTGGACTGGATGGATAGGGAGGGAGAGTGGACTGGATGGATAGGGAGGCAGAGTGGACTGGATGGATAGGGAGGCAGAGTGGACTGGATGGATAGGGAGGGAGTGGACTGGATGGATAGGGAGGCAGAGTGGACTGGATGGATAGGGAGGGAGTGGACTGGATGGATAGGGAGGCAGAGTGGACTGGATGGATAGGGAGGGAGAGTGGACTGGATGGATAGGGAGGGAGTGGACTGGATGGATAGGCAGAGTGGACTGGATGGATAGGGAGGGAGAGTGGACTGGATGGATAGGGAGGGAGTGGACTGGATGGATAGGGAGGGAGAGTGGACTGGATGGATAGGGAGGGAGTGGACTGGATGGATAGTGAGGGAGAGTGGACTGGATGGATAGGGAGGCAGAGTGGACTGGATGGATAGGGAGGGAGTGGACTGGATGGATAGGGAGGGAGAGTGGACTGGATGGATAGGGAGAGAGTGGACTGGATGGATAGGGAGAGAGTTGACTGGATGGATAGGGAGGGAGTGGACTGGATGGATAGGGAGGGAGTGGACTGGATGGATAGGGAGGGAGAGTGGACTGGATGGATAGGGAGGGAGAGTGGACTGGATGGATAGGGAGGCAGAGTTGACTGGATGGATAGGAAGGCAGAGTGGACTGGATGGATAGGGAGGGAGAGTGGACTGGATGGATAGGGAGGGAGAGTGGACTGGATGGATAGGGAAGGAGAGTGGACTGGATGGATAGGTAGGGAGTGGACTGGATGGATAGGGAGGGAGTGGACTGGATGGATAGGGAGGGAGTGGACTGGATGGATAGGGAGGGAGTGGACTGGATGGATAGGGAGGCAGAGTGGACTGGATGGATAGGGAGGGAGTGGACTGGATGGATAGGGAGGGAGAGTGGACTGGATGGATAGGGTGGCAGAGTGGACTGGATGGATAGGGAGGGAGAGTGGACTGGATGGATAGGGAGGCAGAGTGGACTGGATGGATAGGGAGGGAGTGGACTGGATGGATAGGGAGGCAGAGTGGACTGGATGGATAGGGTGGCAGAGTGGACTGGATGGATAGGGAGGGAGAGTGGCCTGGATGGATAGGGAGGCAGAGTGGACTGGATGGATAGGGAGGGAGTGGACTGGATGGATAGGGAGGCAGAGTGGACTGGATGGATAGGGAGGGAGTGGACTGGATGGATAGGGAGGGAGTGGACTGGATGGATAGGGAGGCAGAGTGGACTGGATGGATAGGGAGGGAGTGAACTGGATGGATAGGGAGGGAGTGGACTGGATTGATGGGGAGGGAGTGGACTGGATGGATAGGGAGAGAGTGGACTGGATTGATAGGGAGGGAGTGGACTGGATGGATAGGGAGGGAGTGGAAAGGATGGATAGGGAGGCAGAGTGGACTGGATGGATAGGGAGGGAGAGTGGACTGGATGGATAGGGAGGCAGAGTGGACTGGATGGATAGGGAGGCAGAGTGGACTGGATGGATAGGGAAGGCGAGTGGACTGGATGGATAGGGAGAGAGTGGACTGGATGGATAGGGAGGGAGTGGACTGGATGGATAGGGAGAGAGTGGACTGGATGGATAGGGAGGGAGTGGACTGGATGGATAGGGAGGCAGAGTGGACTGGATGGATAGGGAGGGAGTGGACTGGATGGATAGGGAGGGAGTGGACTGGATGGATAGGGAGGCAGAGTGGACTGGATGGATAGGGAGGGAGTGGACTGGATGGATAGGCAGGCAGAGTGGACTGGATGGATAGGGAGGGAGTGGACTGGATGGATAGGGTGGCAGAGTGGACTGGATGGATAGGGAGGGAGAGTGGACTGGATGGATAGGGTGGCAGAGTGGACTGGATGGATAGGGAGGGAGAGTGGACTGGATGGATAGGGAGGGAGTGGACTGGATGGATAGGGAGGGAGAGTGGACTGGATGGATAGGGAGGCAGAGTGGACTGGATGGATAGGGTGGCAGAGTGGACTGGATGGATAGGGAGGGAGTGGACTGGATGGATAGGGAGGCAGAGTGGACTGGATGGATAGGGAGGGAGTGGACTGGATGGATAGGGAGGGAGAGTGGACTGGATGGATAGGGTGGCAGAGTGGACTGGATGGATAGGGAGGGAGAGTGGACTGGATGGATAGGGAGGCAGATTGGACTGGATGGATAGGGAGGCAGAGTGGACTGGATGGATAGGGAGGGAGTGGACTGGATGGATAGGGAGGGAGAGTGGACTGGATGGATAGGGTGGCAGAGTGGACTGGATGGATAGGGAGGGAGAGTGGCCTGGATGGATAGGGAGGCAGAGTGGACTGGATGGATAGGGAGGGAGTGGACTGGATGGATAGGGAGGGAGAGTGGACTGGATGGATAGGGAGGGAGAGTGGACTGGATGGATAGGGAGGCAGAGTGGACTGGATGGATAGGGAGGCAGAGTGGACTGGATGGATAGGGAAGGCGAGTGGACTGGATGGATAGGGAGAGAGTGGACTGGATGGATAGGGAGGGAGTGGACTGGATGGATAGGGAGTGAGTGGACTGGATGGATAGGGAGGCAGAGTGGACTGGATGGATAGGGAGGCAGAGTGGACTGGATGGATAGGGAGGGAGTGGACTGGATGGATAGGGAGGGAGTGGCTGGCTTCAGCATTTGAGCTTTCCTTGAGAATAATATGGGTCTGGTAGGGTGCAGTGAAAATGGATTAGTTAGGAGGAACATGGGTCTAGAAAAGTTAAGACAACCAGGCAAAATAAATTAAACTAAAATTTGAATTGAAATGTGCAAGACTTGAAAGTTTAGCTGCTGGAAATATTTTTGTTTTATTACACATTGGTGTGGACTTCATACCGTAAAGCTTAGCCTTAACATGAGCACGCTAAACTGCAAAGGGTTTGGGAGGCAAAGAAGAAAATTCACACGCAAACAACAGGAACTCTGCAGATGCTGGAAATTCAAGCAACACACATCAAAGTTGCTGGTGAATGCAGCAGGCCAGGCAGCATCTCTAGGAAGAGGTACAGTCGACGTTTCAGGCCGAGACCCTTCGTCAGGACTAACTGAAGGAAGAGTTAGTAAGGGATTTGAAAGTAGGAGGGGGAGGGATGGAGCCAAGAGCTGGACAGGTGATTGGCAAAGGGGATATGAGAGGATCATGGAACAGGAGGCCCGGGGAGGAAGATGGGGCGGGGGGGGACCCAGAGGATGGGCAAGGGGTATAGTCAGAGGGACAGAGGGAGAAAAAGGAGAGTGAGAGAAAGAATGTGTGTATATAAATAAGTAACAGATGGGGTACGAGGGGGAGGCGGGGCATTAGCGGAAGTTAGAGAAGTCAATGTTCATGTCATCAGGTTGGAGGCTACCCAGATGGAATATAAGGTGTTGCTCCTCCAACCGGAGTGTGGCTTCATCTTTACAGTAGAGGAGGCCGTGGATAGACATGTCAGAATGGGAATGGGATGTGAAATTAAAATGTGTGGCCACTGGGAGATCCTGCTTTCTCTGGTGGACGGAGCGTAGCTGTTCAGCAAAGTGGTCTCCCAGTCGGCGTCGGGTCTCGCCAATATATAGAAGGCCATATCGGGAGCACCGGACGCAGTATATCACCCCAGCCGACTCACAGGTGAATTGTCGCCTCACCTGTTAGGACTGTCTGGGGCCCTGAATGGTGGTAAGGGAGGAAGTGTAAGGGCATGTGTAGCACTTGTTCTGCTTACAAGGATAAGTGCCAGGAGGGAGATCAGTGGGGAGGACGAATGGACAAGGGAGTGGCGTAGGGAGCGATCCCTGTGGAAAGCGGTGGGGGGGGGGGGAGATGTGCTTAGTGGTTGGATCCCGTTGGAGGTGGCGGAAGTTACGGAGAATAATATGTTGGACCCGGAGGCTGGTGGAGTGGTAGGTGAGAACCAGGGGAACCCTATTCCTAGTAGGGTGGCGGGAGGATGGAGTGAGAGCGGATGTGCGTGAAATGGGGGAGATGCGTTTGAGAGCAGAGTTGATGGTGGAGGAAGGGAAGCCCCTTTCTTTAAAAAAGGCCATCTCCCTCGTCCCAGAATGAAAAGCCTCATCCTGAGAGCAGATGCGGCGGAGACGGAGGAATTGCGAGAAGGGGATGGCATTTTTGCAAGAGACAGGGTGAGAAGAGGAATAGTCCAGATAGCTGTGAGAGTCAGTCTCTTCTCACCCTGTCTCTTGCAAAAATGCCAATCACCTGTCCAGCTCTTGGCTCCAACCCTCCCCTTCCTATCTTCTCCTATCATTTTGGATCTACCCCTCCCCCTCCCCCTGCCAAATCTCTTACTAACTCTTCCTTCAGTTAGTCCTGACGAAGGGTCTCGGCCTGAAACGTCGACTGTACCTCTTCCCAGAGATGCTGCCTGGCTTGCTGCGTTCACCAGCAACTTTGATGTGTGTTGCAAGAAAATTCACACTGTGTGATAGAAATTTTGAGCATGGATAATAACTGCATTTCTTCAGCTTCGGGTTGGTTATTAGAATTAGGGACTGGCATAGGAGCTGGGTATTCTTTGTCAATTCCACACTATGAATAAGAAAGGTCAATCATGCCTAATGAAGCAATTGCTGCAATGAAAATACCCTATCCAGCACGATTCCTTTGTTCCTCAGTTCACACTACTCTGCCTCATTTGTTCATTTCCCCGCCCCCGCCCCCAACCACAATCACTGCTGACGTCCTGACGAAGGGTCTCGGTCCGAAACATCGACTGTACCTCTTCCCAGAGATGCTGCCTGGCCTGCTGCGTTCACCAGCAACTTTGATGTGTGTTGCTTGAAATTCCAGCATCTGCAGAATTCCTCGTGTATGCGTGATTCTGTCAATGCTGTAATCGTGATGAATTTCCAGTATATGGCCACCATTAAAGCTCAATTTGCAGGGATTCTATCAAACCAGTCAATCTCACTATTCGCGGGCCCACAAGACGATGGGCATTTGGGAACGCAGGAAGCTGCCGCTCTGTAACTATGTGCACTTCACGTGGTTCCTTCTGCAAGGCGCGCTCCCGCTGACCCATGACGACCGTGCACTCTGCCTGCGTGGACTTGCGTGTCCCACCAACATGACGACCCGTGAGGGCCAATCAACAGAGAGAGTCGGCTGGAAGATTGATTGACGTCCAGACCAGCCAATGGTTGCTAGCTTCAGACCACTCATGGGCGGGTGATGGGTGACGGTCGGAGCTCCCGAAGATGGCGGCGCCGATGAATCAACAGCAGCAGTTGGCGGCGGCTCAGGCCCAGCAGCAGCTCGTTCAGGCGCAGCAACTGGCGGCGGCACAAGCCCAGGCCCAGGCCCAGGCTCAGGCTCAGGCTCAGGCTCAGGCAGGTCAGCCGGCGCTCGCCCAGCAGCAACAACAACAACAACAGGCTCAGCAGCAGGACGACCCTGTGGCCAAGTTCAAGCTGCTGATCCCACAGTTGAAGGACTCGCTGCAGGTACTGGCCTGGCGTCATTTGGGCCGATTTATGGGATCAGGGGGATCTCAGGACCTCGGTACTTGGTGATCAAACTTCATTATTATTCTGTGGTCAACAGGTCTGTCTGAGGTGGAGGGTGAGTAGAGTTGGTAAAAGATCTGTACCGTTTAGGTCAGGGATCAGAATTTTATTTTTTAATGACACATTTACATTCGCAGGCGTTTATTTCTGGTATCACATTTTCTAATTGGTTGATTAATTTCCTAATTCACTTAATGTCAGTTCGGTTTGTTTGTGATTGGCTTGACCCATGGAACTGGATGCGATTGGAAAGATGTGACAGTAATTGTGGAAATTCTAGACTCTGTTGTAAGAAATATTAAAACAAAACATTTTGAAAACAAATTGAACAAAGTTTATTAAAGGAAAATTGAGCTTAACAAAGCTTAGTAAAAATACTCTTTTGAGGATTATTTTGGGTGGAAAGCAGGAACAGGGTACTGAAGTAAAAATCAGCTATGATCGTACTGAACAGCCCAAAAAACACTGAATGATCTATTCTTGCTCCTGTTTTGTATCTTTGTGTCGCAGTTACCCTATGGATTCATGGACTATATGGATAAACGGATAGTTAAAGTACACATCAAGTGATGCTACAGGTTTCTGTCAGCAACACACCTCAAGGGAATGAATTCCAGACTTCCATCCTCCTAGAAGAAAAAAAAATCCTTGTCCTCCCTTATTATGACATTAAATCCTTGACTCCTGGTTTTGACCCCTCCACTAAAGGAAATAGATCCTAGATAACTAGAACATAGAAAATCGACAGCACATTACAGGCTCTTCAGCCCACAATGTTGTGCCACTACTCTAGAAACTGCCTAGAATTTCCCTACTGCATAGCCCTCTATTTTTCTAAGCTCCATGTCTGTCGATTTTCTGATTAGTTCCAGGGAGAAGTGTCTGATTGGTACCACTTGGTCATTAGCCATCTACAAAACCCAAGCAACCTGCAGCCTCGACCAACATAGTACAACATTGTGGGCCAAAGGGCCTGTATTGTGCTCCACTAAACAGGAGTAAGAAAACAGGCATGTGGAAATACCATCACTGCTGCACTCACAACTCAGCAGGTCAGGCAGCATCTATGAAAATGAATAAACAGTTGACATTTCGGGCTGAGAGCATTCACCAGGACTAGAAAGGAAGGTTGAAGACTCCTTCCCTTTCTCCCATGGTCCACTCTCCTATCAGATTCCTTCTCCAGCCTGGCCTTTCCCATCCACCTGGCTTCACCTATCACCCTCTCCCCCCACCTATTTATTCTACTGTTCTTTATGTTTTTTGATAGAGCACTGCAGTAGCGTAACAGTCAGTGCGACACTACTACCAGGGCGTTGGAGTTAGAAGCTCAATTCATATAAACATAGAAAGCCTGCAGCACAATACAGGCCCTTCAGCCCACAAAGCTGTGCCGAACATGTACTTACTTTAGAAATTACCAAGCCCTCTTTTTTTTTTAAGCTCCATGTACCTGTCCAGGAGTCTCTTAAAAGACCTTATCGTGTCAGCCTCCACCACTGTCACCGGCAGCCCATTCCACGCACTCACCACTCTCTGCGTAAAAAACCTACCCCTGACATCTCATCTGTATCTGCTTCTAAGCACCTTAAAACTGTGCCATCTCATGCTAGCCATTTCAGCCCTGGGAAGAAGCCTCTGACTATCCACCTCTCATGCTCCGTCACTCCAAGGAGAAAAACCGAGTTCACTCAACCTATTCTCATAAGGCATGTTCCCCAATCCAGGCAACATCCTTGTAAACCTCCTCTGCACCCTTTCTATAGTTTCCATATCCTTCCTGTAGTGAGGTGACCAGAACTGAGCACAGTACTCCAATTGGGGTCTGAGCAGGGTCCTATATAGCTGTAACATTACCTCTCGGCTCTTAAACTCAGTCCCACAGTTGATGAAAGCCAATGCTCCGTTTGCCTTCCTTACCACAGAGTCAACCTGCGTAGCAGCTTTGAGTGTCCTATGGACTTAGACCCCAAGATCCCTCTGATCCTCCACACTGCCAAGTGTCTTACCATTAACACTATATTCTGCAATCATATTTGACCTACCAAAATGAACCACCTCACACTTGGGGTAGAACTCCATCTGCTACTTCTCAGCCCAGTTTTGCATCTTATTGATGTCCTGCTGTAACCTCTGACAGCCCTCCACACTATCCACAACACCCCTAACCTTTGTGTCATTAGCAAATTTACTAACCCATCCCTCTACTTCCTCATCCAGATCATTTATAAAAATTACGAAGAAAAGGGGTCCTAGAACAGATCCTTGAGGCACGCCACTGGTCACCGACCTTCATGCAGAATATGACCCTATCTATAACCACTCTGCCTTCTGTGAGCAAGCCAGTTCTGGATCCACAAAGCAATGTCCCCTTGGATCCCATGCCTCCTTACTTTCTCAATAAGCCTTGTATGGGGTACCTTATCAAATGTCTTGCTGAAATCCACATACACTACATCTACTGCTCTACCTTCATCAATGTGTTTAGTCACATCCTCAAAAAATACAATTAGGCTCATAAGGCACGACCTGTCTTTGACAAAGTCATGCTGACTATTCCTAATCATATTATGCCTCTCCAAATGTTCATAAATCCTGCCTCTCAGGATCTTTTCCATCAACTTACCAATCATTGAAGTAATACTCATTGGTCTATAATTTCCTGGGTTATCTCTACTCCCTTTCTTGAATAAGGGAACAACACCTGCAACTCTCCAATCCTCTGTTGATGATGATATAGGCTCAGCAATCTTCTTCCTCGCCTCCCACAGTAGCCTGGAGTACATCTCATCTGGTCCCGGAGACGTATCCAATCTGATGCTTTCCAAAAGCTCCGGCACATCTTTCTTAATGTCCATATGCTCAAGCTTTGCAATCCGCTATAAATCATCCCTACAATCACCAAGATCTTTTCCGTAGTGATACGGAAGCAAAGCATTCATTAAGTATCTCTGCTATCTCCTCCAATTCCAATGTCATCTGCAAAACCCACATCCTCTCCGTAAATCGTGTGGGTTTTCTCTTGATGCTTCAGCTTCCTCCCATAGCCCAAAGACCAATGTAGTTAGTAGATTAATTGCTGATTGTAAATTGTTCTGTGATAAGGCCAGGGCTAAATCGCTGGGTGCTGTTGCTGGGTGGCGTGGCTCAAAGTGCCAGTAGGGCGTATTCCACCCTGTATTTCAATGAACTTGTCAAGTATTTTTCCTCATTGGTGCTTATATTTACCTCAGGAATTTGCAGATACAATTACAATGTTAAAAAGGCATTTGGACAAGTCCTTGGATAGGAAAGGAGTAGTGCAGGATTGGCTTAATGTAGGCAAGGCCAAGTCATTGGGTGCATTTAAGGCAGAGATAGATTCTTAATTAGCTAGGGCATCAAATGGTCTGGGGAGATGGCAGGGGAGTGGGGATGACTGGAAGAATTGGATCAGTCTGACCATCTTTCATTGCTTCTGCTTCCCAAATATAGCCCGGTCATTAAACGTGTGAAACCCACAATGAAGACTATTAAGATCTGGCTGGAGGGTGCTGACTCTGCTCTACAGCACCAACTCCAGCACACAGACTGGAGAGCGTTTGCTGCCCATGCCACCACAGACTCTCAGATTAACATTGACTTATATACCAACTCTGTCCTTGAGCACATCAACAAGTGTGTAGATAGAGTGACATCAGAAAAACAAATAAAAGTTTTCCCCAATCAGAAACCATGGATGAATAGAGAAGTTCGCCTCCTGCTCAAAGCCAGAGATTCAGCCTTCAGGTCTGGAGACCGGCAGGCTTACAGCTCAGCCAGGGCAAACCTGAGGAGGGGAATCTCTCAGGCTAAACACATATACAAACAGAGAATCGAGGAGCATTTCAACTCCTTGGACCCTGGCGCTTGTGGCATGGCATACAGGTCATTACAGACTTCAAACCACCTAGGACTGTGCCCCCTTCCAGCTCTGCTTCCCTCCCTGATGAGCTCTTCTACTCACTTTACTTCTACACTCACTTTGACCGAGGGAACAAGGATGTCACCCTCAAAGTGGATCTCCCACCTGGTGAACTGCCTCTCTCACTTTCCACCTCCGATGTTTGCGCCACCCTGAGCAGGGTGAATGTACGGAAGGCAGCTGGTCTGGATGGAATACCTGGCCATGTGCTCAGAGTCTGTGCAGGGCAGTTGGCCGGGGTTTTCACGGACATTTTTAATCTGTCCCTGGCCCAGGCAGTTGACCCCACAAGCTTCAAGATCGCTACCATCGTGCCAGTGCCGAAACATTCCACTGCCACAGGCCTGAATGACTTCCACCCAGTTGCACTCACCCCCATCATTGCAAAGTGCTTTGAGAGACTGGTTCGATCACATCTGAAATCCTATCTGCCTACTATCATGGACCCCCATCAATTTGCGTATCGCACCAACAGGTCAACAGAGGATGCCATCTCCACGGCACTTCACTCTACCCTGACCCACCTGGACAGCCCCAACTCTTATGTCAGAATGCTGTTCATTGACTTTAGTTTGGCATTCAATACTGTGATCCCCTCCAAGCTGATTGCCAAACTTCACCAGCTTGGTATCAGCTCATCCCTCTGCAATTGGACCTTGGACTTTCTGACTAACAGACCCCAATCAGTTAAGTTAGACAACCTCTCCTCCTCCACTCTCACCCTGAACACCGGCGTGTCTCAAGGCTGTGTACCGAGCCCTCTTCTGTACTCCCTTTTCACCTATGACTGCGTTCCTGTACACGGTTCTAACTCCATAATCAAGTTCGCAGATGACACCACGGTGGTTGGCCTGATCAGAGGGGATGATGAGACGGCCTACAGGGACGAAGTCCAGTACCTGGCCGCGTGGTGTGCTGACAACAACCTGGCTCTTAACACCCAGAAGACCAAGGAGATCATTGTGGATTTCAGGCATGCTAGGAACCACACTCACATCCCCATCTACATCAACGGCGCTGTAGTGGAGCGTGTATCAAGCTTTGGTGTCCACATTTCCGAGGATCTCACCTGGTCCCTGAACTCCTCCATCCTGATCAAAAAGGTGTAACAGCGCCTTTATTTCCTGCAGAGCATCAGGAAAGCTCACCTCTGTCCCAGGATACTGACAGGCTTTTACCGCTGTACCATTGAGAGCATGCTCACCAACTGCATCTTAGTGTGGTATGGCAATTGTATCGGACCGCAAAGCACTCCAGCGTGTGGTGAAAACTGCCCAGCCGATTATCGGCACCCAATTGCCCACAATTGAGAACATCTACCATAAACGCTGCCTGGGCAGGGCAAAAAGCATTATCAGGGATGCATCTCACCCTAACCATGGACTTTTTACTCTCCTCCCATCCGGTAGGCGCTACAGGAGCCTCCACTCCCACACCAGCAGGCACAGGAAGAGCTTCTTCCCTGAGGCTGTGACCCCGCTGAACCTCACATCGCAGCGTTAAGCAGTATTGCATCCATATTGTACTGTCTCAGTACTTTTACATTTGTGTGCTGTAGCACTTACTTTTTATTCACAGTTATTTTGTAAATAACACTATTCTCTGCATTTCTGGTTAAATGCTAACTGCATTTCATTGGCTTTGTATCTGTACTCAGCACAATGACAATAAAGTTGAATCTAATCTAATCTAATTGAGTGGCGGAGCAGACTTGATGGGTTGAATGGTCTACTTCTCCTATATCTTATGGTCCTATGGTCTAAGTGGGTTTGGCATAAATAGGCATCACAGGATAAATTGGGTTGAAGCACTCATTTCTCTGCTTATATCTCAGTTACTCTAATAGACTTCTTTTTAAATCTTTTTATTGAATTAGTACACAAAAGGTAAACCACATAGGCACCGATACACAGTTGCAATATAACTTTACCAGAGATATTAATACACAAAAAAAAGTTAGTACAAACAGCAGGAATTCTGCAGATGCTGGAAATTCAAGAGATGCTGCTTGGCCTGCTGCGTTCACCAGCAACTTTGATGTGTGTTGCTAGTACAAACAGTGCAGTTTGGATATAAAATAACCAGTATAATTAGTATAACCAGTATAATAGCATACTAATTTTCAAACATGTCAATAAGGAAAAGAAACCCAAAAAAACCCCACCGTGCAACTGAACTAAAAAGCAAAGCAATGGGCTAGCTAGGTATCAAGTAGAGTTAAACAACTTAAAACAATCACGACCTCCATTAAAAACAGTTAAAAAGCAAGAAGGGACTAACCAATAGAAATCTGCTATTCGGATCAGAAATAATATCATGTTGTACAAAAGTGATTGAGGGATCTATAAAAATAGAAACCCCTCGAATCTTAGCGTCGGAATTCGAATGGAAGTGTTCATCTTTCCAGAATTTGAAAAAACTTAATCTGTCCCCCCTCTGCGCATGGGTCTCTTGTAAAAATAGAACATGTGCTTTAAGTCTCCGGAATACTTTAAAAACTTTTTTCCTTTTTATTGGATGATTAAGACCGTTAGTATTCCAAGAGACAAAATTAATAGTAGACTCCATAAAGCCTAAAGTCAACCCGCAAAAAGAGGAGTATTGACAATAGGATCGACCCACGCACCCGGAAAGGGAACAAAACAAACAAGAGATAACGGGAAGGAGAACGCGACCAATAGTTCAGTAATATAAGTAGCCCAAAAGGAAAAAACTAAAAAGTGAAGCCCCTCCCACCGCCCCCCCAACCCCCAAAGCTAAATCTAAGATAGACCAGCCAGAAAGAAGCAAGCACTAGAACTACCCCCATGACTTCCGATAGACGCTCGCTAAAAAAGTGTATATATAAGAGGATCAGCTAAAGTTATAAAACAGTAGAGAAATTAAAAAAAAGTACACCGATTAAAGCAAACCCAATATAATACAAAGAAAAAACAGGTAAATATAAAGAAAACCGTTAACCAACAACATACCATGTAGTTAAACAAGAAAATGAGACAATTAACATAAACTAGCGAGGAAAACTACAAAAAGTACATTTAAAAACTACAAAATTTAAGGCCTCAAAGGAAATACATAAAATGATGCAGAGAAAATAACCACCCAGAATCCCGAGGGAAAAAGAAAGGAGTGATGCAGTTAGAAAAAAATTTGGCAACATATTAATTAACCGAAAAAAAATTTTTCTGCCCTCATATAAAGCAAAAAACAAACCAAAACAGATTAACTGCATCTGAACAAACAGAGATGGTTTAATAATTGCGATTAAGATGTTGAAGGCGAAAATTGATCAAGGTAACTCTGGGCTTCCGATGGAGAGTCGAAAAAACGGGAAGACCCATCAGGCAAGCGAATCTTCAAACGTGCAGGATAAAGCAACACTGGTTTTAAATCCATCTTATCAAGTTCCGACATCACAGATCTGTAACGGACACGCTGATCCCGAACCGGCTTACTGAAATCCTCTACCAGCCAGAACCGAAGCTGTGAATAATCAATGTAACCGTTAGGTTGAGCAAATTGAAGCAATTTCTCCTTGTCTTGAAAATAATGAAATCGTAGAATAAATGCCGAGGTTTATCTGACTTAGACGAATATAATGGGATTCTGTGAGCCCGATCCAATAGTGGTGGTTGGTCAGGAAATAAGGTAGGGAACGCATCTTTTAAAAGTTGAGAAAAGAACTTCACAGTGTCATCAGATTCAGCAGCTTCACGAATACCAATAATTCGAATATTCTGTCTTCACATTCTGCATTCTAAGTCCGAAAGTCAGAAAGTCAAGTTTTTTCTTCATTCCAGTAATTGTCTCAATTTTCCCCATCTTGAGTTCATTTTGTTGCGTGGATTTTTGAAGATTAGATATAGCAGTCTGATGTTCCATGATAGATGTTTGCATTTTATCGATTACATCAAGAATTTTCTCCAGTTTAGATGAAATTTCCACACGAGTCAGATCCGTTAACAGTAGTTGAAATTTCCGTTTGAATCAGATCCGATAGAGCTTTCAAAGTTAATGCTGGTTCAGTCGGAGGAGGATCAGTAGCTTTCGGTCTAACTGGAGGTTTGCCGTCTTTCCCGTTCTTAGACATAGCAGATCTTAAAAACATCCAAATATCAAGAAAAACAGAATTTGTTGCAAAGAGTTATGAAAATCGGTGCCTTAATGGTTAAATGTAGCTGATCATAGGAAAAAAACTCAGAGGTAATGGAGCGAGTCAAGAACACGACTTCACTCCATGAGCGCTATCGGAAGTCTCCTAGACTTCTAACTATATAATATACTCAGTGACCATTTTATTAGATACACTGTACACCTGCTGGTTGATGCAAATATTTAATCAGCCAATCATGTGGCAGCAATTCAGTGCATAAAATCATGCAGATGTGGTCAAAAGGTTCAGGTGTTGTTCAGCCCAAACATCAGAATTAGGAAGAAATGTGATCTAAGTGACTTTGACCATGGAATGATTGTTGATGCCAGATGGGGTGATTTGAGTATCTCAGAAACTGCTGATCTCCTGGGATTTTCACACACAACAGTCCCTAGAGTTTCAGAGAAAGATGCAAAAAAAACAAAAAAAAAAAATCCAGTGAGTTCTCTGGGCAAAAATGCCTCATTAATGGGAGCAGTCAGAGGAGAATGGCCAGACTGGTTTTGACAGGAGGACAACAATAACTCAAATAATCACACATTACAATAGTGGTGTGCAGAAGAGCATCTCTGAATGCCAACATGTTGAACCTTGAAGTGGATGAGCTTCAGCAGCAGAAGACCAGGAATGGTACCTAATAAAGTGACCACTGTGTGTATTTTCTTATGTATGAATGTGTGTGTGTGATTTGATTCCTGATATGAAATGGAAAGCACCATTTCAAAGGTGATTTCTAAATTTAGACAGTCATATCAATAAAATAAATTCTTTATTCACTGGCAGGAATTGCTTGTTTTCTATTAAAGCTGTGTCTGATGCTTTATTTTTATTTTGGCATCTTCCCAAATCCTTTCCAATTCTGATGAAGAGTGTCGGCCTAGTGCATTGACTGTTTATTTATTTGCATAGATGCTGCCTGAACCTGATAGCATTTTGTGTTTGTTCCTCTAGGTCTCCAGCATTTGCAGAGTATCTTGTATCTGATGCTTTATTGATGTTTCTGTTTACCTTTTAGAATCTAATGAGGATTGCAGCTCAAAACTTGTCCCAAAACACAACTATTGATAATGGACAGTGAGTATTGCACTTCTGATCAATGTCTGCTCCTATTTGTGAATGGAATAAGGGCATTTGCAACTGCCGTGTGCCCATTTAGTGGAACAACACACTGGTTTCGGTTTATGTGAAACCTAACAGTGGGGCATCAACTTTGCAGGTGAGATAAGATAAATGAGCATGATGTAGTTGGTTAGTCAGCATAGTGTTCATATTACTTAGATACCCATCAATTCAGGTAAATAGTTTTAATTCCTCTGAGGTGAGCAGTAAATGCTGGCCTCATTAGGGTAATGCCAACATCCCAACACATGAATAAAAGACAAAACCTCCCAATGATTTTAAAGGTCCCTCTGGATTGTCCTGTTAAGGCAGAGATAGGCTGTGATAGAGATAGCGTAAAGCTCTGTATATGTAAAACCATCGCACACTTCCAGAGTAGGGACGGCCTGTGTAGATACAGAGTAAAGCTCCCTGTATGTAAAACCATCACACACTCCCAGGGGATGGACTGCCTCTGTTAGATACAGAGTAAAACTCCCTTTGTGTAAAACCATCACACATTTCCAGGCAAGGGACAGCCTGTGTTCGATACAGAGTAAAACTCCCTGTTTGTAACACCATCACACACTTCCAGAGTAGGGACAGCCTGTGTTAGATACAGAGTAAAACTCCCTGTGTGTAAAACCATCACACACTCCCAGGGGATGGACTGCCTCTGTTAGATACAGAGTAAAACTCCCTTTGTGTAAAACCATCACACATTTCCAGGCAAGGGACAGCCTGTGTTCGATACAGAGTAAAACTCCCTGTTTGTAACACCATCACACACTTCCAGAGTAGGGACAGCCTGTGTTAGATACAGAGTAAAACTCCCTGTGTGTAAAACCATCACACACTTCCAGGCAAGGGACAGCCTGTCTTAGATACAGAGTAAAACTCCCTGTCCATTGAACCATCACACATCTCCAGGGAAAGTATAGCATGGACTGGATAGTGAATTAACGGAAGGAAGCAGTTTCTCAAGCTAAGAGAAAGTGGAGACAGAGAGAGAAAAAGAAGAACTTTTAATCTTTTTGTCCAGCAAAAGGTAATGATAAAAATAACATCTGAAATCTGCTTTCTGAGGTGGGTATCAAAGCACCGAAGACGTTTTATGTGGACTGTTGGGGGAGGAAGAAAGACTGAAAATTCGGGTGGTAGAGTTGCCAAATTCAGTAGGAAATGCTTGTATGTATTCCACCTTTCTACCTCAATTTTTTTTTTGAATCAGGAGAGCTGGAGTTACCGAAGTAACTTTACTTCAAAAACCTACACCTCAAGATCCAGTGTAAAAACATTGTAATCTGGAATAATAACCTCAAAATCAAAAACTGTTTGCTGGTTGCTCTGAAATCACCATTCTCAATCAGGTATGGGCTGAAGAACCTAGAAGCAAGCATGAAAGCAATGGCAGAAACTGGTGTAACCTCAGCCATTGCTATTACCTCTTGCATGTTTGCAATGTAGACACAATAAATTCATTCATTTGCCATTTTCTGAAACAAACATGAAGTAACTTGTTGTAAAATATTTTATTATGTATTTCATGCTGCTGAACCATTTGGTAATATTTATTTGATGGTGTGACTTAAACCTTAGAGGTTAGAACCAATGGTATCAGATGGTCTGCTCATTATAGGAAGGATGTAGAAGCTTTAGGTGGGGGGAGAGAAGATTTACATGGATGCTGACTGTATTAGAGAGCATGTCTTATGAGGATAGGCTATGTAAGCTCAGTCTTACCTCTCTGGAACAAAGGAACATGAGAGGTGACCTCATAGAGATGTGTACGATGATAAAGAGGGGACAGCCAGGAATTTTTTTCCAGGGTGGAAATAGCTAATGATCTCCATTATTTTACGCACTATTTTAAGGTAATTGGAAGTATGGGAGGGGATGTTCAAGGTAGGCTTTTGTGGACAGAGAGTGGTAGGTGCATGGAGCGCGCTACCAGGGTTGGTGGTAAAGGCAGATACAGATAGGCTTGTGGATGATAGAAAATGGAGGGCTATACAGTATGGGAGGGGATGGTTAGCTGGACCTTGGAGTAGATCTATTGGTTTATTGGCTTGTGCTCTATGTAAAACATCTAACCATATATGTATTTTTACTGAGGCTGATTGTATACCCTAGTACACCTTTTACTTTCGATGTTTTGTGAATTGAGTGAGAAAATTCTGCATCTAGATAGTTGCAATAAGAACTCAGATTCCTTTTTTTTTCTGGATCTTAAGGTGTAGGATTTTGAAGCTGCTCCTACAACTCCTTTTGTCATTGAGTAGAATAAGGACAGAAGCAGAAGGAGGGAATTATCGCTACCCTGCTAACTGTGTATTCTGATTTCAGTTCGTAACAGATGTTATCCTTTACCCTACAGGAAGAGCAGTGATACTGCATTGCAGCGCTTCGATAAGAGTTTAGAGGAATTCTACGCTCTATGTGACCAGGTGGAACTGTGTCTGGTGAGTATGACTGAAGTTGGAAACCCTCTACTTCTATTGATGTAGCTTTCCACCTTGCTGCCCTCTGCTGTTACTCATTTCATGCACTGGCTCTTTTAGTTTCAGACAGCCCAAATCATTGCACCTAGGAATTTTAGCGGACATGCAAAACGGTGTTTTCTCCCTGATCGGCTGAGGATAATTAGAACATAAAACATAGAAATCTACAGCACATTACAGGTCCTTCTTCCCACAATGTTGTGCCAACCATGTAACCTACTCTGGAAACTGCCTAGAATTTCCCTAGTGCATAGCCCTCTCGTTTTCTAAGCTCCATGATTGTTGATTTTCTGATCAGTTCCAGGGAGAAGTGTCTGCAAGATTCATACTCAGTCCAGTGGTTTCAGTCTGAACAGTACAGCAAGGGTAACTGTGATAGACAAGCCTGTGCTCCTTGTGTCACTCCACCACAGGGAGGTTCATGAGAATGACCTTGGGAATAAAAGAGCCAATATATGAGGAGTACTTTATGGCTCTGGGCCTGTACTCACTGGAATTAAGAGTGAGGCTGAATCTCATTGCAACCTGTCGAATATTGAAAATGTTAGAATGAACATGAAGAAGCTGTTTCTCTGCAGTGGGAGAGTTCTAGACCAAAGGGCACAGAATAGAGGGACGTCCATTTTGAACAGATATGGGGAAGAATTTCTTTAGCCAGAGGGTGGTGAATCTGTGGAATTTTTTTGCCACAGTCGATTGTGGAGGCCAGGTCATTGGGTATATTTAAAACAGAGGCTGATAGGTTCTTGATTAGTAAGGGTGTTAAAGGTTATTGCAACACTCACAACACGCTGGAGGAACTCAGCAGGTCGGGCAGCACCCTGGGGTGGGCTGGTGAATGGGGTTGAGGGGGATAATAAATCAGCCTTGATCGAATGGCAGAGCAGATTTGATGAGCCAAATGGCTTAATTCTGCTCCTATGCCTTATGGTCTTGCTTCTGATTCTTCTGTCACTGACTGTGTCTCTTCCTTTGCAGAGGCTGGCTTTCGAATGTCTATCCCAGAGCATTGACAGTGCTAAACACTCGCCCAACCTGGTTCCCACTGCAACCAAGCCTGACACAGTGCAGACAGAGAGTCTGTCATACACTCAGTACCTCAGTATGATCAAGTCACAGATCTCCTGTGCCAAAGACATTCATAATGCCCTCTTGGAGTGTTCAAAAAGGATTGCCAGCAAGGGGCAGATGTGAACGGCGATAGTGTCTGCAGTCAGATTCTGGGTCCTCTGGAGTTGGCATTTCCATGAACCTCTGCTGTATCACCATGATTTTGTCTGAGTGGTTGGATGTAAAGGGATCTGCTAGTCAACCCCTTCTCTGAAGTTTCGTGCTTAACATTCTGTGCTGTGGTCTGTTCCCAGTTACTCAGTGGGGTTAGGGCCATGTGTGCTATGAGTGATCCTATTCCATCTTTCAGAGTGATACTGTATGTTCATTCTTTTAAATATGTTTGTGTCTGACTCCACATCAGTATATTCTCATTTGGCAACTTCCAGCTCGTAATTGCAAAGAGCTGTGTACATGGGACTGAGACTGTAGTAGGGTAGTAGTCCATTAGAGGATGACAGCAAATTCAGGTTTGACGAATTCTTCTCCTTTAAAGGAAAGGAATGTTAGCCTTTCAGCTCTGTGAGCCTTTTCCACTATTCTTTTAGATCACAGCTGCCCTGCTTCTTAATTCCATTTGCTGCATTCTGATTCTATGCTGACTTGGTAAACCTGTTGGTCTCCGCTGTGGAAGCTGTAGTACACATCTGGCATCCTTACTCTTAGGGAAGGTTTCCTTGCCCCCTTGTATGAAATTGTGAGCTGATTGGCCAAGGCCTGAGCCCCTAATTCTCTCAATCCACCCTACCAGCAAATACAAGGCTTTGTAAGGTTAACTTCAGCACGGTTTCCACAAGGTATCCTTGTGATTTACTCCTGTCACATTAATGCAGTCTGACTTTCCATCACCTATGTTTCCAGGGGTTGATAATGGGGACATCCTGCGATCTCATTCCTGCAGTGCATTTGTTTTCCTGATGTATTGATAACGAGTTCACTGTTGTGAAATAAATGACTAAAGGCTGGGAACAGCAGGGTGACCTTGGGGTCAGTCCCAGTCTGCTGTTTACATTCCGTGAATGACTGCTGACTGGTTCATACTTAACTCTTGTGCAAGAGGGACTGACTCTTAAGTAATGATCGGTTTAACTTGGTCTGATTACAGACAGCAGGTAGTGCTGGGGAAGTTTCAAACTCATTTCTCTTATAAAGTGTCTTTGTGATATTATTTATATAAAATGATTTGTGTAAGTTTCCTATTACATCTGTGTGTGCCACAGTAGCGTAATGGTTAGCACAATGCTATTACAGCTCGGGTACCCGGAGTTTGTGGTCTGTATGAGAATAAGTGAGTTCCCCAGCTGCTCTGGTTTCATCCCACAGTGCAAAAGTGTACTGGGGAGGTTCATTGGTTATTGTGAATAGGTTATGGATTGTTGGGGGTTTCTGGGCAGCATGGCTTGAAGGGTCTAATCTGTGCTGTATCACTAAATAAATAAATAAGGGATCATCTTTGATGTTGGTGATATCTATACGATTGATAATGACTTGAAAATGTGTGAATTTATGGAGGATTTAATCCTTCTTTCTACAATGTGATAGAAAGGATGTGATATCCTTTCATGTACTATTCATTCGTCCCCTCCTTGATCTGTTTGCAGCCTATTGATATGTTTGGCTGCACTGTGGTTAAAAATTAAAGATTGGCTTTTATTTGTCACATGTATATCAAAAATGCATCGTTTGTGTCAAATCAAATCAGTAAGGATTGTTCTGGGGGCAGTCTGCAAGTGTCACCACGCTTCCGTACATCTTTGGAATCTGGGAGGAAACTGGAGCACCCGGAGGAAACCCATGGGGAGAACATACACATTCCGTACAGACAACAGCAGCAGGAATTGAACTCTGATCTTACAGTCAGCACGGTAATAATGTTACACCAATTGCTAAGCTACCCTGCCACTGTATTATTCCTCCCATGCCCAGTGGGATAGGATTGCATTTTCTTGTTACCTTTCTTGCCAGTCAAACATTTGCCGTGTGAGTGTGGAGACAGGGCTGGTGGTGATATGTATGTAGTTGTACCACTGTGAGATCATGATATGATCGTATTTCCAAGTCAGGCTGTGAGCTTGTGGCTATTTGTGTGTGTGAGAGAGACAGAGAAAGACAGTGTGATCCTATTTTCATTTTGTTGGTGTGCAAGTTTGTTTCTATATCTCCTACATGTCACTCTGTGTGTGTACTCCCCAATTCCCTGAAGGTGTGATTTCTTGTGGTTTCTGTATTGCCATGTTTCAGTGTCATTGTGTGAACATTTGTGTATATATTTCTGTTTCTTTCTGTGTGTGTGTGCGTGAGTGTGTATATATGTGTGTGTACATTTGTGTTTTGTTTCTCCAAAAGCAACATGGGAATCAGCCCTGCAGCATTAAAGGAACCAGGTGAGTTTTAAGAAAGAATTTGATTTAGACAAAGAGCTGGGGAATTCACAAGGTGTCTTGCAGATGAGTAAAACAGTAAGTACTGTAAAACTCTGATAATCCAATGTGTTCAGACCTTTACTGAGCGGCAGATTTTCTGGACTATTGGATGATATTAATACATCAACACAATTAATTCACATCTTTTAGCTATTACACGACATTATTGTAAGTTTTGAATTGAACAGAGTAAGTTTAAAGAGAGTGTGGGATCAAGAGTCCTGATAGGTTTCAAAGGAGCATCAGAACCAGGACACCAGTCTATAGGGAATGCTGGAACCAAATTTCCAGTGAGTGAACAGGAATGTGGCAAATACTGTCTGGTTATACAAGTTTTCTATGGGCAGCATAGTAGCATAGTGGGTAGCACACTGCTTTACAGTAGTGGTGACCCATATAACCATATAACAGTTACAGCACGGAATCAAGCCATCTCGGCCCTTCTAGCCCATGCCGAACTCTTACTCACACCTAGTCCCACCGACCCGGGTTCAATCCCCCTCACTGTAAGGAGTTTGACCGTTCTCCCCATGACCACATGGGTTTCCACCCACAATCCAATGATCAGTTAACCAGTTAATAGGTTAATTGATCTTTGTAAAATATCCGTGATTAGGCTAGGGTTAAATCGGGGTTCGCTGGGCAGTGCTGCTCAAAGGGCTGACTGTATCAGCAATTAAAAAAGTAAATAGATGGATAGCAAATTACCAGAGTTTTACTGTCATCTAGAGGTAATAATAATTTAAGTATATCTTTAGATGTATTAATTTAATCAGATTCCTAGAGTGCGTGTGCTGAGTCTGATGGTTTCCTGGGTAGTACTTTACTGGAGGTGGTCATCGATAGCTTCAGAGTCTTGATAGAGTATAAATCAAACCAGCTGCAGATACTGGAATCGTTAATAAAAACAAAGAGTGCTGCGAACACTTAGCAGATCAGAAAGGGAAATAGTTAACATTTCAGGATCCAGACAGTCAAAACTAGGATGTGAATCATTAACTCTGCTTTATTCTCCACAGATGATGCCTGACTTGTGTGTTTCCAGCATTTTCTGTTTTTATTGAAGGGAACATAGCACTGTTACAGTGCCTGTAAAAAATATTCACCCCCTTGGAAGTTTTCATTTTTTATTGTTTTACCACATTGAATCACAGTTAATTTAATTTAGCTTTTTTTTTTGACAACAGAAAAAAGACTTCTGGGTCAAAGTGAAAACAGATCTCTCCAATGTGATCTAAATTAATAATAAATGTAAAACACCGTTGATTGCATAAGTATTCATTCCCTTTAATATGACACATCAAATCATCACTGGTGCAGCCAACTGGTTTTACAAGACACATAATTAGGGACGTAGAATATAAGGGCATAGAAGTCAAGCACAACGTTATAAAGCTGAAAGGGACATAGCTGGAGTGCTGTGCTGGTTCTTCACCCGGCACTTGCATCAAGTGCTGAGGAATTTTGTCCCCATGTCTAAGCAACTCAAGTGGCCCTTCAGACATTTTCTAAATGCTGTCAGCATCCCTGCCTCAACCACTCTTTTCAAGAGGGCATTCCAGATACTTACCACCCAATAAGTGAAGAAGGTCCTCTTTTATACCACTGCATCTTTACTGCTTCTTGAAAACCTATGTTCTCTAGTTTTAGCTATCTTTGATGTGGGTGGGGGGGGGGGTGGAATTCTGTGCTGTCTACCCTACCCAATCTATATCTCATGAATTTATGTACCTCAGTGATGGTCTAGATAGATTGTAGTGAGGATGTTCCCTATAATAGATCAGTCTAGGACCAGAGGGCACAGCCTCCAAATAGAATGATGTCCATTTAGAACAGGGATGAGGAATTTCTTTAGCTGGAGGGTAACAAGCTGTGGAATAGTCATCAACGGCTGTGGATATTAAGTGATTGGGTATATTCAAAGCAGAAGTTGATAGGTTCTTGATGAGTCAGGACATCAAAGGTTACAGGGAAAAGGCAAGATAATAGGATTGAGAAGGATAATAAATCAGCCATGATGGAATGGCAGGGCAGAGGTGGGCTGAATGGCCTAATTCTGCTCCTATGTCTTATGGTCTTATGTTCCCTCTTAGCCACCTCTCTTCCAGGGAGAAAACACCCAGCATCCAGTCTCCTCATAACTCTACTGCTCCATCCCATTGAAAAGTTTCCCACTTTTGGTACCAATTTTCACTTGCTCCAATAATTCTGCACTGGTGACTCAGAAACGTCTCCATCTTTCCAAGCAGTGGCTCCCCTCTATCAGCATAAACAGAGCACTACATCACATCTCAACCATTTCCCCCAGCTTCCAGCCCACAAGAGTCCATATCCATCCTCTACCATTTATGCTAGTTTCAACGAGGTTCTACTACCTGATGTGTGTTCCACTCTTCCATTACACCTACCTCTGCTAGTCTTATCGTACTTTCCCATACAACGGTAAGAGAAAAAACAACTGTTCTTTCATATCTTCCCACCATTGAGTGATCCAAACAGTCCTTCCACATGAAACAATGAGTCACCTGCTCTGGCGAAGCCAAGCACAAACTTGGTGATCACATTGTGGAGCACCTTTTTAGTTTATAGGACTGATCCTAAGCATTTGGTTTCACCATCCAACTCTCACTACGTCCTTTCTATTGTGGCTTCTTGTACTGTTCCAGTGACACCCAATGCAGGCTGGAGGAAGGACACCTTATCTTCTGTTGGGCATGTTGCAGCCTATGGATTCAATATCAAATTCTCCAACTTAAATTGCTCACTCGTTCAGTCTACTAGAATCAACCACTATCTCCATATCATCATTTTAGACCATAAGAGTTGTTTAGTCCATCGAGTCTGCTCCACCATTTCACCACGGTTAATCCATTTTCCCTCTCAGCTCCAATCTCCTGTCTTCTCCCCTTATCCCTCCATGCCCTAACTAATCAAAAATCTATCAATCTCTGCCTTAACTATGCCAATGACTTGGCTTCCACAGCCACCTGTGGCAACAATTCCATAGCTTCACTCTCTGGCTGAAGAAATTTTTCCTCATCTCTGTTCTAAAAGGACGCTGCTGTTTTCTGAGGCCGTGTCCTCTGATCTTATACACCCCCACTAGAGGAAACATCTGCTCTATCGAGGCCTTTCAGCATCCACTAGCTTTCAATGAAGTCACCCATCATTCTTCAGAATTCTATTGAGTAGAGGCTCTGAGCCATCAAACACTCCACATATGACAAGCCTTTCAATCCCAGAATCATTTTTGAACCCTCTCCAATGTCAGCATATCCTTTCTTAGATTAGGAGCCCAAAACTGCTGACAATACTCCAAGTTAGGCCTCACCAATGCTTTATAAAGCCTCAACATTACATAATTGTATATTCTAGTCCTCTTGAAATGAATATCAACATTACATTTGTGTTCCTCACCACCGACCCAACCGGCAAATTAATCTTTAGGGAATCCTGCACAAGGACTCCCAAGTCCTTTTGCACTTCAGATTATTCTCCATTTACAAAATAGTCTACCATTTTATTTCTTCTACTCAAATGCATGACCATACACTTCCAGACTCTGTATTCCATCTGCCTCTCCTTTGCCCATTCTCCTGATCTGTGTAAGTCCTTCTATAGCCTCTCTACTTCCTCAAAGCTATCTGCTCCTCCGTCTATCATATTGTTTGCAAACTTGACCACAAAACCATCAATTCCATCATCCAAATTATTGACACATAATGTAAAAAGAAGTCCCAACACAGACTCTGTGGAGCGCCCCTATTCACCAGCAGCCAAACAGAAACGGCTCCCTTTATTCCTAGTCTTTGTGTCCTGCCAATCAGCTAATGTTCTATCCACGCTAGTATCTTTCTTGATAAGAGCCATGGGCTCTTATCTTCTTATGTGGCACCTTGTCAAAGACCTGAAAATCCAAGTACACAACATCCACCAATCATCCTTTGTCTATTCTGCTTGTTATTTCTTCAAAGAATTCCAACACATTTGTCAGGCAAGACTTTCCCTTCAAGAAACCATGCTGGCAATGGCCTATTTTATCATGTGCTTCTAAAAGTGCCCCAAAACCACATCCTTAACAATCAACTCCAACATCTTCCCAACCACTGGCCTATAATTTCCTTTCTCTGGCCTCTCTCCCTTCTTGTAGACTTCAGTGACATTTGCAACTTCCCAGTACTCCAGAACCATGCCAGGATCGATTGATTCTTGTAAGATCATTGCTAATGCCTTCACAATCTCTTCAGAACCCTGGGGTGTAGATCATCAGTCCAGGTGACTTATCTACCTTCAGATTTTTCAGTTTCCCAGGAACCTTCTCCCTAGAAAGGGCAACTTCACAGGCTTCTGCCACCTGACACTCTGAAACTTCCAGGATACTGCTAATGTCTTCAACAGTGAAGACTGATGCAAAATACTTATTCAGTTCGTCCACCATTTCCTTGCCCCTCATTTCTACCTCTCCACTGGTCCAGCATCTATTCTTGCCTCTCTTTTTACTCTTTTTTTAATATTTGTAGAAACTTTTTGTATCCTCTTTAATGTTGACTATCTTACCTTTGGATTTCACCTCTCCATTCTTTGACTTCTTTAGTTGTCTTGTGGTGGTTTTTAAAAGCTTCCCAATCCTCTAACTTCCCACTAGTTTTTGCTCCATTATATGCCCTCTCTTTGGCTTTTATGTTGGCTTTGATTCTCTTGTAAGTCATGGTTATGTCATCTTGCCTTTAGGACTTTGGGATGTAAACACAAGATATTCTGCAGATGCTGGGGTCAAAGCAACATGCACAACACGCAGGAGGAACTCAGCAGGTCGGGCAGCATCCATGGAAATGAACAGTTAACGTTTCGACTGAGACCCTTCGTCAGGACTGAAGAGGGAAGGGGCAGAGGCCCTATAAAGAAGGTAGGGGGATTGTAGGGAGGAGAAGGCTGGTAGGTGCCAGGTGAAAAACCAGTAAGGGGAAAGATCAAGGGGTCGGGGAGGGGAGGCAGGGAGGTGATAGGCAGGAAAGGTGAAGAAGGAATAAGGGAAAGCACAATGGGTAGTAGAAGGAGGTGGAATCATGAGGGAGGCGATAGGCAGTAATTCCCTCCTCCTCAGAACACACTGGAGGAACTCAGCAGGTTGGGCAGCATCTATGGAAATGATCAGTCAACAATTCGGGCACCTCCTTTCTCCTTTCTCCCATCCCAGTTTCACTCTGCCTCCACCCCCCCCTCCAGCTGCCTATCACCTCCCTCATGTTTCCGCCTCCTTCTACTACCCATTGTGCTTTCCCTTATTCCTTCTTCACCTTTCCTGCTTTCCCTTCCCCACCCCTTTATTGTTCCCTTCACTGGTTTTTCACCTGGCACCTACCAGCCTTCTCCTTCCCACCCTCCACCCACCTTCTTTATAGGGCCCCTGTTCTCTCCCTCTTCAGCCCTAACGAAAGGTCTTAGCCCGAAACATTGACTGTTTGTTTCCACAGATGCTGCCCGACCTGCTGAGTTCCTCCAGCGTGTTGTGCATGTTACTTTGGGATGTATATAGCTGTACAGTAATGCTGATACATCTGACTTTAGTTTCTCCTTTTCAAATTGCGGGTGAAGTCTATCATATGATCACTCTCCCCAAGAGTTCCTTTACCTTAAGCTCGCTAATAAATTCATGGCACAGCACACAATCCAGAATCTCCTAGTGGGCTCAGCACGAGCTGCTCTAAAAAACCATTTTGAAGGCTTTCTAGAAATAGACCTCTTGGGATCCAGCACCAACCTGATTTTCCCAATTTACCTGTATATTGGAATCTATGAGTATTGTAACATTGCCCGTGACATGTATTTTCTATCTCCTTCGTAATTTGTAGACTACATCTTTACTACTGTTTGGGGATCTGTCTCTAACTCCCATCAGGGTATTTTTACTCTTGCAGTTCCTTAGCTCTACCCACAATGATTCAATACCGTCTGACCCTATGTCACCTCTTTCTAATGATTTTATTTCATTTTATTTTACCAACAGCCATTTCATCCTGGCCTGTCATTTCAATACAGTATGTATCCTTGGACGTTAAGCTCCCAGCTGCAATCTTCTTTCAGCCACAATCCAGCGATGCCCACAATGTTAAACATGCCGATCTGTAACTACGCTACAAGATCATCTGCCTTACTCTATATACTGCGCACATTCAAATATAACACCTTCAGTTGTATATTCACCCTTTTTGATAATGTTCCAACTCTTGTATTCAGTACCCCAACCAATGAAGTTAAGGATCACCTTAAGTTATGGATTACCTTAATCACATTGTCTACCTGTAGTCAACCATTTTCAAAGAATTATATAGTTATACCCCTCGATCTCTGTATTCCACAAAGTTTCCCAGAGTCCTGACATTCACTATGTTTGTTCAGTCCTGGTTAAATGTGTTTTAAACTGTCCCCATTTGATCTCGCCCTGTCAAAGATGTTCCTTTTGTTCCACCCATAGATTCATATATGCCGATCAGACCCTTTTGGTCCACCTCATCCATGTATTCTATGCCTTAAATGCTTATGAAGACGAATGTTCTTTGTCTATAAAGTCCTGAATCTGAAATGTTAACTTTGTGAACTTGTATGTATAAGCAAGTTTCCATTTCAGTATTTGGCTCTTTTTAAGGATGTTTCTATGTCTGAGTGACTATGTTAGCGAGGAGAAGATTCTCTGTGTGAATGTCTCTCTTCCCAATTCAGTTTTGTGTCTATGAACATGTTTCCATTCCTGCATGTGACAGTGCACAAGTATGTTTCCAATTATGTATTAATTTTCTGCCCATCAGTGTGCTTTCATAAATGTTTCTATCTGTGTGTGTGTGTGTGTGTGTGTGTGTGTGTGTGTATGAGTCATCTTGTGTGAGCATTTCGATTTCAATGTATGTGTGGTTCTATTTTCCATTTCTTGTGTGAATATGATTCCAGTTCAGGACAAGTGTGCAAGATTTTTTTTTCGCTTCCTTGCTTTACCTTGTGTGTGTGTGAGAGAGAGAGAGAGACCATGAACTGTGTTTGCTAAACCTGCTTTCCATGAGCGTTATATCTGTGGAGCCAGGTACTTCTGGCCAAGGTGGGGTCACGGGATGAAACAGTGCTGAAATCATTGACCCATGTGACCAATGTTTCAGGCATTGCTCAGCTTGATGAGTCAGATGATAAGAAACAGGCAGACTGGACAAAATGTTATGTTCCTCATTGAGCAAATTTAACATGGGAACAAATATAAGAATGTCAGATATTAACAAGTTTAGGCATAGTGCCTTTCCAAGAATGTCACAATCACTCAGTCACAAACTTCTCCGGTTGGCAGTTCTTGGATTTTCATAGTTTTCATAATGTTTTTCCCTGCCCTACAATTTAGCTTCTAAACAAGATTTGGAGCAGCATGGTGCACAGCAGTTAGTTTAACGCTATTATAGTGCCAGCGACTTGGGCTCAATTCTCACTGCTGTTTGTAGGGAGCTTACATTCTTGCTATAACCACGTGGGTTTCCTCTGGGTGCTTCGGTTTCTTCCTGTATTCCAAAAATGTATACGTTAGTAGGTTAATTGGTGACATGGCTGTAATTGGATAGAATGGGCTCGTTGGGCCAGAAGAGTGTGTTGTCATGTTATATCTCCAAGTAAAAATAGCTTACAAAAATTTATTGGGCTTGTTGCAAAAGACAACGAGCCTAGCTTTACTGATGAAGCAGTTGTGAAACCTGTACTACACCCTACATCCGTGTGGTCCAGGCTAGCCTTCAAGAGGTTTTTCAGAGCTGCTGGCTGGAGGGGTCTATTCCACACTGAATTGCTAAATTAGATTTTAAAAAATCAACTGTTCGTACCAATTTCAGTCCCGGCACAATCTCCTGTCTTTTCTGGCTTGGCATTTCAAGAGCTCATTTAAATACTTTTAAATGTTGTGAGAGTCTCTGCCTCCACCACCAGCTCTGACAGTTTCAGATTCCACTCATCCACTGGTGAAATGTCCTTTCCCAAAGAAAGTTTAGCTTTGTTTGTCACATGTGCATCAAACATACAGTAAAATGCGTGGTTTGTGTCACATCAGCAAAGATTGTGCTGGGACAGCTGACAAGTATCGCCATGCTTCCAGTGCCAACATAGCATGCTCACAGGACACGAACCCTAACATAGCACGCTCACAGGACACGAACCCTATCATAGCACGCTCACAGGACACGAACCCTATCATAGCACGCTCACAGGACACGAACCCTAACATAGCACGCACACAGTACACGAACCCTAACATAGCACGCTCACAGGACACGAAGCCTAACATAGCATGCACACAGTACACGAACCCTAACATAGCACGCTCACAGGACACGAACCCTAACATAGCACGCTCACAGTACACGAACCCTATCATAGCACGCTCACAGGACACGAACCCTAACATAGCACGCTCACAGGACACGAAGCCTAACATAGCACGCACACAGTACACGAACCCTAACATAGCACGCTCACAGGACACGAAGCCTAACATAGCACGCACACAGTACACGAACCCTAACATAGCACGCTCACAGGACACGAACCCTAACATAGCACGCTCACAGGACACGAACCCTAACATAGCACGCACACAGGACACGAACCCTATCATAGCACGCACACAGGACACGAACCCTAACATAGCACGCACACAGGACACGAAGCCTAACATAGCACACTCACAGCACACGAAGCCTAACATAGCACGCTCACAGGACACGAACCCTATCATAGCACGCTCACAGGACACGAACCCTATCATAGCACGCACACAGGACACGAACCCTAACATAGCACGCTCACAGGACACGAACCCTAACATAGCACGCTCACAGGACACGAAGCCTAACATAGCACGCTCACAGGACACGAGGCCTAACATAGCACGCTCACAGGACACGAAGCCTAACATAGCACGCACACAGTACACGAACCCTAACATAGCACGCTCACAGGACACGAAGCCTAACATAGCACGCTCACAGGACACGAAGCCTAACATAGCACGCACACAGTACATGAACCCTATCATAGCACGCTCACAGGACACGAACCCTAACATAGCACGCTCACAGGACACGAAGCCTAACATAGCACGCTCACAGGACACGAAGCCTAACATAGCACGCACACAGTACATGAACCCTAACATAGCACGCTCACAGGACACGAAGCCTAACATAGCACGCTCACAGGACACGAAGCCTAACATAGCACGCACACAGTACATGAACCCTATCATAGCACGCTCACAGGACACGAAGCCTAACATAGCACGCTCACAGTACACGAACCCTAACATAGAATGCTCACAGGACACGAACCCTAACATAGCACGCACACAGTACACTAACCCTAACATAGCACGCTCACAGTACACGAACCCTAACATAGCACGCTCACAGGACACGAACCCTAACATAGCACGCTCACAGTACACGAACCCTAACATAGCACGCTAACAGGACACGAACCCTAACATAGAATGCTCACAGGACACGAAGCCTAACATAGCACGCACACAGTACATGAACCCTAACATAGCACGCTCACAGGACACGAAGCCTAACATAGCACGCTCACAGAACACGAAGCCTAACATAGAATGCTCAGAAGACACGAGGCCTAACATAGCACGCTCACAGTACATGAACCCTAACATAGCACGCTCACAGGACACGAAGCCTAACATAGCACGCTCACAGGACACGAAGCCTAACATAGAATGCTCAGAAGACACGAGGCCTAACATAGCACGCTCACAGGACACGAAGCCTAACATAGCACGCTCACAGGACACGAAGCCTAACATAGCACGCACACAGTACATGAACCCTAACATAGCACGCTCACAGGACACGAAGCCTAACATAGCACGCTCACAGGACACGAAGCCTAACATAGCACGCTCACAGGACACGAACCCTAACATAGCACGCTCACAGGACACGAAGCCTAACATAGCACGCACACAGTACATGAACCCTAACATAGCACGCACACAGTACACTAACCCTAACATAGCACGCTCACAGTACACGAACCCTAACATAGCACGCTCACAGGACACGAACCCTAACATAGCACGCTCACAGTACACGAACCCTAACATAGCACGCTAACAGGACACGAACCCTAACATAGAATGCTCACAGGACACGAAGCCTAACATAGCACGCACACAGTACATGAACCCTAACATAGCACGCTCACAGGACACGAAGCCTAACATAGCACGCTCACAGAACACGAAGCCTAACATAGAATGCTCAGAAGACACGAGGCCTAACATAGCACGCTCACAGTACATGAACCCTAACATAGCACGCTCACAGGACACGAAGCCTAACATAGCACGCTCACAGGACACGAAGCCTAACATAGAATGCTCAGAAGACACGAGGCCTAACATAGCACGCTCACAGGACACGAAGCCTAACATAGCACGCTCACAGGATACGAACCCTAACATAGCACGCTCACAGGACACGAACCCTAACATAGCACGCTCACAGGACACGAACCCTAACATAGCACGCACACAGGACACGAAGCCTAACATAGCACGCTCACAGGACACGAAGCCTAACATAGCACGCTCACAGGACACGAACCCTATCATAGCACGCTCACAGGACACGAACCCTATCATAGCACGCACACAGGACACGAACCCTAACATAGCACGCTCACAGGACACGAAGCCTAACATAGCACGCTCACAGGACACGAACCCTAACATAGCACGCTCACAGGACACGAACCCTAACATAGCACGCTCACAGGACACGAACCGTATCATAGCACGCTCACAGGACACGAACCCTATCATAGCACGCTCACAGGACACGAAGCCTAACATAGCACGCTCACAGGACACGAAGCCTAACATAGCACGCTCACAGGACACGAAGCCTAACATAGCACGCTCACAGGACACGAACCCTAACATAGCACGCTCACAGGACACGAAGCCTAACATAGCACGCACACAGTACATGAACCCTAACATAGCACGCACACAGTACACTAACCCTAACATAGCACGCTCACAGTACACGAACCCTAACATAGCACGCTCACAGGACACGAACCCTAACATAGCACGCTCACAGTACACGAACCCTAACATAGCACGCTAACAGGACACGAACCCTAACATAGAATGCTCACAGGACACGAAGCCTAACATAGCACGCACACAGTACATGAACCCTAACATAGCACGCTCACAGGACACGAAGCCTAACATAGCACGCTCACAGAACACGAAGCCTAACATAGAATGCTCAGAAGACACGAGGCCTAACATAGCACGCTCACAGTACATGAACCCTAACATAGCACGCTCACAGGACACGAAGCCTAACATAGCACGCTCACAGGACACGAAGCCTAACATAGAATGCTCAGAAGACACGAGGCCTAACATAGCACGCTCACAGGACACGAAGCCTAACATAGCACGCTCACAGGACACGAACCCTAACATAGCACGCTCACAGGACACGAACCCTAACATAGCACGCTCACAGGACACGAACCCTAACATAGCACGCACACAGGACACGAAGCCTAACATAGCACGCTCACAGGACACGAAGCCTAACATAGCACGCTCACAGGACACGAACCCTATCATAGCACGCTCACAGGACACGAACCCTATCATAGCACGCACACAGGACACGAACCCTAACATAGCACGCTCACAGGACACGAAGCCTAACATAGCACGCTCACAGGACACGAACCCTAACATAGCACGCACACAGGACACGAACCCTAACATAGCACGCTCACAGGACACGAACCGTATCATAGCACGCTCACAGGACACGAACCCTATCATAGCACGCTCACAGGACACGAAGCCTAACATAGCATGCTCACAGGACACGAAGCCTAACATAGCACGCACACAGTACACGAACCCTAACATAGCACGCTCACAGGACACGAACCCTAACATAGCACGCTCACAGGACACGAAGCCTAACATAGCACGCACACAGTACATGAACCCTAACATAGCACGCTCACAGGACACGAAGCCTAACATAGCACGCTCACAGTACACGAACCCTAACATAGAATGCTCACAGGACACGAACCCTAACATAGCACGCACACAGTACACGAACCCTAACATAGCACGCACACAGTACACGAACCCTAACATAGCACGCTCACAGGACACGAAGCCTAACATAGCACGCTCACAGTACACGAACCCTAACATAGCACGCACACAGGACACGAAGCCTAACATAGCACGCTCACAGTACACGAACCCTAACATAGCACGCTCACAGGACACGAACCCTAACATAGCACGCACACAGTACACGAACCCTAACATAGCACGCTCACAGGACACGAAGCCTAACATAGCACGCTCACAGGACACGAACCCTAACATAGCACGCTCACAGGACACGAAGCCTAACATAGCACGCACACAGTACATGAACCCTATCATAGCACGTTCACAGGACACGAACCCTATCATAGCACACTCACAGGACACGAAGCCTAACATAGCACGCTCACAGGACACGAACCCTAACATAGCACGCACACAGGACACGAACCCTAACATAGCACGCTCACAGGACACGAACCCTAACATAGCACGCTCACAGGACACGAACCGTATCATAGCACGCTCACAGGACACGAACCCTATCATAGCACGCTCACAGGACACGAAGCCTAACATAGCACGCTCACAGGACACGAAGCCTAACATAGCACGCTCACAGGACACGAAGCCTAACATAGCACGCTCACAGGACACGAAGCCTAACATAGCACGCACACAGTACATGAACCCTATCATAGCACGCTCACAGGACACGAAGCCTAACATAGCACGCTCACAGTACACGAACCCTAACATAGAATGCTCACAGGACACGAACCCTAACATAGCACGCACACAGTACACGAACCCTAACATAGCACGCTCACAGGACACGAAGCCTAACATAGCACGCACACAGTACACGAACCCTAACATAGCACGCTCACAGGACACGAAGCCTAACATAGCACGCTCACAGGACACGAACCCTAACATAGCACGCTCACAGGACACGAAGCCTAACATAGCACGCACACAGTACATGAACCCTAACATAGCACGTTCACAGGACACGAACCCTAACATAGCACGCTCACAGGACACGAACCCTAACATAGCACGCTGACAGGGCACGAACCCTAACATAGCACGCTCACAGGACACGAAGCCTAACATAGCACGCACACAGTACATGAACCCTAACATAGCACGCTCACAGGACACGAACCCTAACATAGCACGCTCACAGGACACGAACCCTAACATAGCACGCACACAGTACACGAACCCTAACATAGCACGCTCACAGGACACGAACCCTAACATAGCACGCTCACAGGACACGAAGCCTAACATAGCACGCACACAGTACATGAACCCTATCATAGCACGCTCACAGGACACGAACCCTAACATAGCACGCTCACAGGACACGAAGCCTAACATAGCACGCACACAGTACATGAACCCTAACATAGCACGCTCACAGGACACGAAGCCTAACATAGCACGCACACAGTACATGAACCCTATCATAGCACGCTCACAGGACACGAAGCCTAACATAGCACGCTCACAGTACACGAACCCTAACATAGAATGCTCACAGGACACGAACCCTAACATAGCACGCTCACAGGACACGAAGCCTAACATAGCACGCACACAGTACATGAACCCTAACATAGCACGTTCACAGGACACGAACCCTAACATAGCACGCTCACAGGACACGAAGCCTAACATAGCACGCTCACAGGACACGAACCCTAACATAGCACGCACACAGGACACGAACCCTAACATAGCACGCTCACAGGACACGAACCCTATCATAGCACGCTCACAGGACACGAAGCCTAACATAGCATGCTCACAGGACACGAAGCCTAACATAGCATGCTCACAGGACACGAAGCCTAACATAGCACGCACACAGTACACGAACCCTAACATAGCACGCTCACAGGACACGAAGCCTAACATAGCACGCTCACAGGACACGAAGCCTAACATAGCACGCTCACAGGACACGAAGCCTAACATAGCACGCACACAGTACATGAACCCTAACATAGCACGCTCACAGGACACGAAGCCTAACATAGCACGCACACAGTACATGAACCCTATCATAGCACGCTCACAGGACACGAAGCCTAACATAGCACGCTCACAGGACACGAAGCCTAACATAGCACGCTCACAGGACACGAAGCCTAACATAGCACGCACACAGTACATGAACCCTAACATAGCACGCTCACAGGACACGAAGCCTAACATAGCACGCACACAGTACATGAACCCTATCATAGCACGCTCACAGGACACGAAGCCTAACATAGCACGCTCACAGGACATGAAGCCTAACATAGCACGCACACAGTACATGAACCCTATCATAGCACGCTCACAGGGCACGAACCCTAACATAGCACGCTCACAGTACAGGAACCCTAACATAGAATGCTCACAGGACACGAACCCTAACATAGCACGCACACAGTACACGAACCCTAACATAGCACGCTCACAGGACACGAACCCTAACATAGCACGCTCACAGGACACGAACCCTAACATAGCACGCTCACAGGACACGAAGCCTAACATAGCACGCTCACAGGACACGAACCCTAACATAGCACGCACACAGTACACGAACCCTAACATAGCACGCACACAGTACACGAACCCTAACATAGCACGCTCACAGGACACGAACCCTAACATAGCACGCTCACAGGACACGAAGCCTAACATAGCACGCTCACAGGACACGAACCCTAACATAGCACGCTCACAGGACACGAAGCCTAACATAGCACGCACACAGTACATGAACCCTATCATAGCACGCACACAGGACACGAACCCTATCATAGCACGCTCACAGGACACGAAGCCTAACATAGCACGTTCACAGGACACGAACCCTAACATAGCACGCTCACAGGACACGAACCCTAACATAGCACGCTGACAGGGCACGAACCCTAACATAGCACGCTCACAGGACACGAAGCCTAACATAGCACGCTCACAGTACATGAACCCTAACATAGCACGCTCACAGGACACGAACCCTAACATAGCACGCTCACAGGACACGAACCCTAACATAGCACGCACACAGTACACGAACCCTAACATAGCACGCTCACAGGACACGAACCCTAACATAGCACGCTCACAGGACACGAAGCCTAACATAGCACGCTCACAGGACACGAAGCCTAACATAGCACGCTCACAGGACACGAACCCTAACATAGCACGCTCACAGGACACGAAGCCTAACATAGCACGCTCACAGGACACGAACCCTAATATAGCACGAACCCTAACATAGCACGCTCACAGGACACGAACCCTAACATAGAATGCTCACAGGACACGAACCCTAACATAGCACGCACACAGTACATGAACCCTAACATAGCACGCTCACAGGACACGAACCCTAACATAGCACGCTCACAGGACACGAAGCCTAACATAGCACGCTCACAGTACACGAACCCTAACATAGCACGCTCACAGGACACGAAGCCTAACATAGCACGCTCACAGGACACGAACCCTAACATAGCACGCTCACAGGACATGAAGCCTAACATAGCACGCTCACAGGACACGAACCCTAACATAGAATGCTCACAGGACACGAACCCTAACATAGCACGCACACAGTACACGAACCCTAACATAGCACGCTCACAGGACACGAACCCTAACATAGAATGCTCACAGGACACGAAGCCTAACATAGCACGCTCACAGGACACGAACCCTTACATAGAATGCTCACAGGACACGAAGCCTAACATAGAATGCTCACAGGACACGAACCCTAACATAGAATGCTCACAGGACACGAAGCCTAACATAGAACGCTCACAGGACACGAACCCTAACATAGCACGCTCACAGGACACGAAGCCTAACATAGCACGCACACAGTACATGAACCCTAACATAGCACGCACACAGTACACTAACCCTAACATAGCACGCTCACAGTACACGAACCCTAACATAGCACGCTCACAGGACACGAAGCCTAACATAGCACGCACACAGTACATGAACCCTAACATAGCACGCTCACAGGACACGAAGCCTAACATAGCACGCTCACAGGACACGAAGCCTAACATAGAATGCTCAGAAGACACGAGGCCTAACATAGCACGCTCACAGTACATGAACCCTAACATAGCACGCTCACAGGACACGAAGCCTAACATAGCACGCTCACAGGACACGAAGCCTAACATAGAATGCTCAGAAGACACGAGGCCTAACATAGCACGCTCACAGGACACGAAGCCTAACATAGCACGCTCACAGGACACGAAGCCTAACATAGAATGCTCAGAAGACACGAGGCCTAACATAGCACGCTCACAGGACACGAAGCCTAACATAGCACGCTCACAGGACACGAAGCCTAACATAGAATGCTCAGAAGACACGAGGCCTAACATAGCACGCTCACAGGACACGAAGCCTAACATAGCACGCTCACAGGACACGAACCCTAACATAGAATGCTCATAGGACACGAAGCCTAACATAGCACGCACACAGTACATGAACCCTAACATAGCACTAACCGCTATGCTACTGTGCCATACAAGTCTCCAACCTCTTACCTTAAATCCATGTCCTCTGGTTATAGACACATCTGACATGGAGAAAAGTTTCACACTATCTGTTGTATCTACATCCCTTTAATTTGTAAACCTGACTTTACTATGAGTTAATATCAGCCTGGTATTTGGCACTTTCATTGAGATACTGATTGTACTGGCCAATCTCTCTGGGATTTTAACTAGTAATATTAGACACTGATTCTCATAGGAGCCTGACTAATAGTTCCAATTGTTGCCTTTCACTTGGGTATGACCAGTACCAGGCACCATCCCTCACTCACAAAGGACCAAGCACAGCCTGAGATACTGGACCTAATGGTAGCTGCACTGACTTCCACTTGCTTACTGGCTGTGCTGGTGCCAGGCACGGCCCCCATTGCAACTCTGTTTGAGGAGGCCCTTGCGCTGGTGTACTAATTCCAGTAGTGACAAGCAACCACTTGCACAGGTGTACTGATTCCAGTAGTGACAAACACACACTTGCACTGGCATATTGATTCCAGTAGTGACAAGCCCACACTTGCACTGGCATATTGATTCCAGTAGTGACAAGCCCACACTTGCACTGATGTACTGATTCCAGTGGTGACAAGTACACACTTGCACTTGTGTACTGATTCCAGTAGTGACAAGCACACATTTGCACGGTGTACTGATTCCAGTAGTGACAAACACACACTTTACAGCACTGGAGTCAGTGTTAGGCACAGTTCTGGCCTAATCATGAACACTCTGGTACCACTGGACAATGCTGCATGACACTGCCAGACTGGTTCTGGTGTTTCCAGGGTCACTGGTGTTTCACCTCTGGTGACTACAGGATTGACGCTTCGTAATCCACTAGCTGAGGTAGTGCCTGGGACTAGAACAGGGCCCACAGTAGTGTAGCAGTTAACAGGACTATTACAGCTCAGGGTGTTGGCATTCAGTCTGTACATCCCCCATGTGGAATGCATGGGTGTTCTCTGGCTGCTCCAATTTCCTCTCACAGTCCAAAGATGTACTGGCTAGTAGGTTAATTGTTCCGAATTAGGTTAGGGTTAAATCAGGGGTTTGTTGGGCAATGTGGCTGAAAGGACCTAATCTGTTCTGTATTTCATAGAACACAGAAAACCTACAGCTCAATACAGGCCCTTTGGCCCACAAAACTATGCTGAACATGTCCTTACCTTAGAACTACCTAGGGTTACCCATAGCCCTCTATTTTCCTAAGCTCCATGTAGCCATCCAGGAGTCTCTTAAAAGACCCTATCATTTCCGCCTCCACCGCCGCCGCTGGTAACCCATTCCACACACTCATCACTCTCTGCGTAAAAAAAAAAACAACAACTTACCCCTGACATCTCCTCTGTACCTTCTTCCAAGCACCTTAAAACTATGCCCTCTGGTGCTAGCCATTTCAGCCCTGGGGAAAAGCCTCTGACTATTCACACAATCAATGCCTCTCATCATCTTATACGCCTCTATCAGGTCACCTCTGTCGCTCCAAGGAGAAAAGGCTGAGTTCACTCAACCTGTTCTCATAAGGCATGCTCCCCAATCCAGGCAACATCCTTGTAAATCTCCTCTGCACCCTTTCTATGGGTTCCACATCCTTCCTGTAGTGAGGCGACCAGAATTGAACACAGTACTCCAAGTGGGGTCTGACCAGGGTCCTATATAGCTGCAACATTACCTCTCAGCTCTTAAACTCAATCCCACAATTGATGAAGGACAATGCACTGTATGCCTCCTTAACCGCAGAGTCAACCTGTGCAGCAGTTTTGAGTGTCCTATGGACTTGGACCCCAAGACTCCTCTGATTCTCCACACTGCCAAGAGTCATACCATTAATACTATATTCTGCCATCATATTTGACCTACCAAAATGAACTACCTCACACTTTTCTGGATTGAATTTCATCTGCCACTTCTCAGCCTGGTTTTGCATCCTATTCATGTCCCGCTGTAACTTCTGATAGCCCTCTACACTATTCACAACACCCCAAACCTTTGTGTTAATAGCAAATTTACTAATCTATCCCTCCACTTCCTCATCCAGGTCATTTATAAAAATCACAAAGAGTAGTGGTCCCAGAACGGATCCCTGAGGCACACCACTGGTCACCGGCCTCCATGCAGAATATGACCCGTCTACAACCACTCTTTGTCTTCTGTGGGTAAGCCAGTTCTGGATCCACAAAGCTATGTCCCCTTGGATCCCATGCCTCCTTACTTTCTCAATAAGCCTTGTATGGGGTACCTTATCAAATGCCTTGCTGAAATCCATATACACTACACTACACTACAATAAATAAATAAATAATGGTATAGTGCAGTAACTGGCCCTTTGGCCACAATGTTGCACTGAACTAATTAAGCCACTAGCACCTAATTGAACTAACTCCTTCTACCTGCCCATGATCCATGTTCCTTGTTTGTCTGGATATTAAAGAGCCTTGTAAAAGCCTCTACTGTATCTGCATCACACCTGGCAGCACATTCCAGGCACCCAGCTCTGCGCTAGTTCCGTCTGAGCTCTGGCTCTGGAAATGACCGACCTGCTTCTCACTGGGACACTTCTTTAAGTAACACTGGTCACTAAACACTCCATTCTGTTGTTGTGACTGGCACTGCCTCTCCTTAGAGCCCTTAGATGAGTGTTGGGAACAAATGCTTGCTTTGTAAGATCACACTGTTACAGGCTAGAGTAATAAAAGGTAATGATTCATGGTGCTTTGGGCTATAGTAATGACAGGTGCAATGTCTCACCTTGGATACTGGTTGTAGTGGCACAAGGCACCGAATCTCCCTGCAATATGACCTTAGTACTGCCAGGTTCTGGTTATCTTTGGGGAATAGGCTCCAAATGAATTGCAAACATGGCTGTTGTGTAGGATGGCAGGCGAGAAGCCGGGTTTTTAGGCTGAGGGTGAGACTGAAGAACATCCGACTGGGAGCCTGTAGATGGCGTTGGATCTCTGTGGAAGTGTAGACATTGATACAGCATTTACTTAGAAAACCTAATTATTTTACTTAAACGGAAGGAAGGAATAGAAAACAAACAGGTGCTCTAATATTTAGACAAAGCAGTGAAGTTCCTTTCAAAGGATGTGACCCTGGATCACAGTGACGATATCTCATTTGCTATGCAATCTCACAGCAGCTATTTGATTCTGGGATTGCTCTAACTCTGCCAACCTGTCTTGATTATAGTTCTTAACCATGCTGATATCTTGAGGACAACTGTATTCATGTTAACCTGTCTGAGGTTAGTTCAGTGGATGATGACATCTTGTTTCATCATTTGCCTGCTGCTGTTTGTGGTTCTAGGCGTACCTTTGGTTGCAGTTCTATTCTTGGTCACCTGTTGGAAATACAGTTGTGCAAGTGATAAGAAACATCCTTGTTTGGTCCTAGATAAGATTCAACCCATGTTAACTTGTTCTTTCTCAGTGCTGTATGCATGCCCTCTACTCAGTGAAGCATCCATGTGTGCGTATTTATGCTGGATATAATTCTAACCCACATTTCCTTGTGCTGAATGCAGTACTATTCAAGCTGTTTTGTGATTACAGTTCCAGTGCTTGATAGTGGGGTGCCATGGTAGTATAGTGGTTACAGCATCTGAGTTCATAGTTCAATTCTAGTGTCCTCTGTAAGAAGGTTTGTACATTCTTCCTATGTGTGCATGGGTTTCCTCCCACAACTCAAAGATTGTGCTGTGTTTAGGCTAGGGTTAAATCAGTGGGTTGCTGAGCAGCAAGGCTCGGGCCTGTTCCATGCTGTATCTCGAAATAAATAAAATAGATCATTGGCTCCAAATATGGGCTGACTTGTCTGGGGTACAGTTCTACGGCATGCTAAGTTGTTCAGCAATTCACCTGCATACTATCCTGAACCAAGCTCAGTTGTACTGCTTGCTGCCTTCTTCAGAGTATAGTTCTAACTATAAAGACTTGCTCTGCATGCATTGCTAATGTGTTCTGCCTTGAGGCAAGTGCATTCACTCCATGTTAACCCTGATTATAGTACCAACATGTGCTAACTTCACTTGGGGGCTGTTCAGTCTGTGTTCTCATGTCCTAGCTATAGTTCTAAAATGCACCAGCACTGAGTAATCTCCACTATCGTAAATTCTGATAATAGTTCATTAAATTGAAAGGTTAATTTTCCTTCTTTCTCGACTTGCTGAGTGATTCCAACACTCTGATTTTATTTCAGATTTTCAGTATCTGCTGTTTCCAATGCGAGTCTTCTTTAAATACAGTTCCATTCATTCTCACTTCCCTGTTGTTAGCCCAAATGCATTCAGTTTCAACTGCATTGAGTACAATTCCATCTGCATCAACATGATCTGGCTCCCATTCGATCAGTGAAAGCTTGTTCCTCAGTAAAGTTCTGTTCATGCCAATTCTATTTTGTGTTATTGTTTCAAATGAACAGTTCTAACGCTTACTAGGTTACCCTGAGTGCCCTCTAAAATGTGGCTAACTTTGCCTGGGTAGAGTGTTATCCAATGTGTTAACATTACCTTTGTGCATGGTGGCTTTCCTTTATACATGTTCAATTAATTGATTTATTTAGAAAACCTACAGCACAATACAGGCCCTTCAGCCCACGAAGCTGTGCTTATTTATTGAGATACAGTGCAGTACAGTCCTTTATGCCGCACTACCCAGCCATCCCCAGTTTAACCCTAGCCTAATGATGGGACACTTTACAATGAACGATTAACCTACTAACCAGTACCTCTTTGAACTGTGGAAGGAAACCCACATATTCCATGGGGAGGACGTACACACTCCTTACAGATGATGTCAGAATTGAACTCTGAACTCCGCCCTGAGCCACAATGCTACACTACTGTGGCACTTTAATGCAGAATAACTGGTTTTGCCTGGTAAGATGCACTGGAAAGAGTTCTAATCTTTGTCAGCTTGCCTGAGGTACATTTCTAATACTTGATTGCTGATCTAATGATGTATTGAGTATTGATGTCCTGAGTACAGTTCTAATGCTTGCCAGCATGCACCTAGTACAGTTCCAATCTGGGCAAAAACTCAGCTGACTCTCAGTGTAGCATTGAATGTAGAATTGGGTGTGCGTCTACCCATGCAGGCTTGTTCTGGAAAAAATTCGAATGAAGGTTCTATTATTAAAAGTGCACTCCTATCCATTTCTATGACTGTATTAGATGCAGGTTCAATTGTCTAATTTAGAATAGAGTGATACAGTGCAGAAGCAGGCTCTTCGGCCCAAATGGTCCATGCTGACCACAGCATCCTCCCTACTCGTGCCAGTTATCCATGATTGGCCTATGACCCTCCAAACCCTTCCCCTCCATGTACCTATCCAAATGCAATCGTACCTGCCTCGACACTTCCTCTGGCAGCTTGTTCCAGGTACTCCTGCACTCTGCACAAAGTAATTCTCCCTTAGGTGTCTTTAAAGAAAAGTTTGGATAGGAGGGTTATTGTCCAAGTGCAGGCAGATGGGCTAGGCAGAAAACAGACTGACGTGGACTAGATGGGCTGAAGGGCCTATTTCTCTGCTGTAATGCTCTATGACTCCATATCATGACTTGTTCTATATACAGTTGCAATGCCTGCTAATATGATAGAACTCTAATGCCTGCTAGCTTGTCCTTAGTACCTTACTAAATTGTAAGTACAATTCTAATGCATGCTAACTTCAAAGTAAGTCTATCAAAGTACATAACTGTAACTCTTACCATATCCAATCCTGAGATTCATTTTTTCAGTCATTCACAGTAAATACAAAGAAACACCATAGAATCAATAAAGAACTGCACACAAGGTGGACAAACAACCAACGTACAACTTTAATTGTCATTCAACCACACACATCAAGACAGCCAAATGAAACCGTGTTCCTCCGGGGCCAAGGTGCTAAGCAGAGTATGGACAGTCACACAGCATAAATAATTTATATAATTATAATAGCAGAAAAACAGGCACAAAAATATGAAGGGTCTCAGCCCGAAACGTTGAATGTACTCTTTTCCATAGATGCTGCCTGACCTGCTGTGTCCTCCAGAAATTTGTATGTGTGTGTTGCTTGGATTTTTAGCATCTGCAGATTTTTCCTTGTTTGTGATTGATATCTAAAAAAATATATAGCTCAACTTTTTAGAAAAAGACAATGAACTATGAAAATAGAAAAAGAAAAAAATAAATAAATAAACAATAAATATTGAGAACATAAGATGAAGAGCCCTTGAAAGTGAGTCCTTAGGTTGGTGGAAACAATCCAGTGATGTGGTGAGTGAAGATATCCCCTCTGGTTCAGAAGCCTGGTGGGTGAAGGGTAATAACTGTTCCTAAACCTGTGGTGTGGGACCTAAGTCTCCTATACTTACTACCCGATGGCAGCTATGGAAAAAGAGAACATGGTGGGAGTGCTTGATGATAGATGCTGCTTTCCTGCGGCAGCACTCCTTGTGCCGAGGAGGGCTTTATCAAGCCCATTGCTTGTTCTGAAGACCAGTCCTAATTCATGCTCAGATGTTCTGAGTAAAGTTTTATTGTATACTAACTGTCCTGGATGCAATTGTAAAGACTCTAATGTGCCTAGGGTACAGTTCTGGTAAGTATAAGCAAGCTCATTATACTGTTACAATGCAGGCTATCGGAATCATCAGAACAGGTTCATTATTGCTGACTGAGATGATCTGAAATCTGATCTTTTTGTAGTAGTACAGTGCAAGGACAAAAATAAAATATGGTAAACTACAAAATAAATAGTGCAAATAAAAAGAATAATGAGGTGATGTTCATGGGTTCATGGACCATTCAGAAATCTGACGGCTTTGGAGAAGAAGATGTTACTGAATCATTGAGTGTGGGTCTTCAGGCTCCTGTACCTCTTTCCCAATAGTAATCATGAGAAGAGAGCATCGTCTCTTGAAGATGTCATTGATAGTGGGGAGGGTTATGTCTGTGATAAAGCTGTTGAGTCTATAACCCTCATTGCAGGCTAATCTTTCCTAGCTCAATCCTTTGTGTGTGCTTACTTCAAGAGAACAGTTGTAATACATGCTTGATTATCCTGAATACAGTTCTCATGCCTACCAAATTTCCTTGGATACATTCTAATGTGTGTTCTTTTGTCCCGATTAAATCATATAATGTGTGTTAATTGGTTCTGAGTATACTCTTAACCACTCAAACTGTCCTGTACCGTGGAGAGCATTACTGTCTGGTATGGAGAAGCTACTGCTTATGGTGACATAGATTAGATTATGAGGACACTCAGTCCTCATTTATTGTCATTTAGAAATGCATGCATTAAAAAATGATATAACATTCCTCCAGAATGATATCACAAGAAAACACAGGACAAACCAAAACTAAAACTAACAAAACCACATAATTATAGTTACAACAGTGCAAAGCAATACCATAATTTGATAAAGAGCAGACCATGGGCACGGTAAAAAAAAAGTCTCAAAGTCCCGATAGACTCATCATCTCACTCAGAAGGCAGAAGGGAGAAACTCTCCCTGCCATGAACCTCCAAGTGCTGCCAACTTGCCGATGCAGCACCATTGGAAGCACCCGACAGCAGCGGACTCTGAGTCTGTCCAAAAACTTCAAGCCTCCGACCAGCCCCTCTGACACAGCCTCTCCAAGCACCATCCTCTGCCGAGTGCTTCAACCCCGCCCCGGCCGCCGAGCAGCAAGCAAAGCCGAGGACTCGGGGCCTTCTCCTCCGGAGATTCTGGACCACACAATAGCAGCAGTAGTACATATATGTTCTTTGGTAATAAATTTACTTTGAACTTTGAATGAGGATGATATTTTGGGTTGGTAAATTGGGCAGGGCAACGGCAGATGGAATTTAATCCTGAGAAACACGAGGCAAGAACATACACCACAAATGGTTGTGCCCTGTAGAGTATTGAGGTACAGAGGAGTGGCATACAAATCCAAGATTCTTTGAAAGTGAGCTCAGGTAGATAAACTAGTGAAAAAATGGCACATGGATACTTGTGTTTTATTTATTATTGAGATGCAGCATGGAGTAAGCCCTTCTGGTACTTCGAATCAGCAACCCAGCCACCCCTGATTTAACCCTAGCCTAATCGCGGGACAGTTTATCAACAAACCGACTACCAGTCTTTGGACTGTGGGAGGAAACCAGAGCACCCGGAGAAAACCCACACATTCCGCGGGGAAGACGTACAGACTCCTTACAGGTGATATCGGAACTGAACTCCAAAGTCTGTTGCTTGAGTTGTAGTAATGTTGCATTAACCACTGCACTACTGTGGCACCCTAATGAAGGTAAGAACAAGGAAGTTATACCACAATGTCATAAAACATTGGTTAGGCCCCAGCTGAAGTATAATGTACTTTTCTGGTTAGAATGCTATAGGAAGGACTGACTGTCCTGGCGCGAGTGCAGAGGAGGTTCACCTGAGTTGGTGGGTTTTAGTTAGGGGGTGAGACCAGAGAGGCTGGGCCTGTTTTCCTGGAAGCAGAGGAGACTGGGGGAGGTGGAGTTGAGTGGAAACAGAGATGGACAAAACTATAAGACTGGATGGATAGTAGGGAAGTTTTCACCATAGAGGAGGGGATTAAAGCTGGTGGATGGAGTTTTAGGATAAGAGATTTAAACTGGATTTGATGAAGAAGAATTTACACCATGGGCAGAGGTGGGGCCGGGGGGGGGGGGGGCTGTAGGTTTGGGACTTGGAGCATCTGAACTGCCTGAAGGAATGGTGGTGAATGAGGCTCTCCCAACATTTAAGAAATAACCACTTACAACACAAACAGAGATCAGTACAGCACGAGACAGGCCATTTGGCTCAGAATGTTATGACTATCTTGATACTAAGTGTCCTTTTCCTGTGAGTCATCCATATCCCTTCATTCTTCATATTCAGGTGCCTGTCTAAAAGCTTAAACTACCTGCTTCCACTACTACCCCTCGTGACCTTCCTCTCGCTGAATTAAAAAATTTGTCTCTTATATCGCCTTTAAATTTTCCCCCCTAACTTAAAAACATGTCCTTTAGTGTTTGACATTTCTACCATGGGGAAAAGATTCTGACTATTTATCCTATCCATAATTTTAAAACTTTATCAGGTCTCCCCTCAACCGCTTATGCTTCATATAAACCAACCCAAATTTGCCTAACCTCTCCTTGTAACTCATACCCTCTAATCCAAGCAGCATCCTGGTGAACCTTTTCTGCACCCTTTCCACAGTGGGACAACCAGAACCACATAATACTCCAAAACAAAATTTTACATGCTGCAGCAATTTATGCCACCAAGGCATAGTTACAGGCCAGTAGTGGTAACAGATCAGTATACATGGGTATGTAGTGGTTAGCATGCACACGATGGGTGGGGTGGCCTTGTTTTATACTGTAGAATTTTATGGCGATATCCATGCTGACAGATCGTGGATAGAACTCCATCCACGCTATTTCTGATCATACCTCTGAATCATATTTATGTCCTCAGTATATTCTGCAAGGTGGTACTGCGGCCATCGACGCGTACCATAGTACTGAAATGGCTCTATGGCTGTGGATTTACTTTCAGGGACTCTTGTGGTTCATATTCTGTGGATGGTTTGCATGATTTGTTCTTTCTTTTTTGTACATTGGACGTATGACTGTCTTTGTAGTGTGGGGTCTTTTATGAAGTTTATTGTGTTTCTTTGTCTTGTGACTGTCTGCAAGAAGATAAATCTTATGGTTGTGTATGGTATATAGTACTGTGCAAAGGGTCAGGGTGACTAAGATTTTTGCACAGTACCGTCTTTGTCAACATGGAGCGGAGAGCAAGTTTGTAAATCTGGTAGGAGCAAGGATGTTGGGAATAGCGAGGGTGAAGCATGGTGGAAGTGACGGAGTGCCAGGGGCGGCAGGGTGGCATGAGTGCAGACATACTCAGCCCTGAAACACCAGGCAAGGTCATTTGATTTCAATCACAATCAGAGTCAGGTTTAATACCACCGGCATGTATCATGAAATTTGTTGCTTTTGAGGCAACAGTACATCGCAATACATAATAATAGAAAAGAAATGTTCCTGAATCATTGAGTGTGTGCCTCCTTCTTCATGGTAGCAATGAGAACAAGGCATAACCTGGGCGATGGAGGTCCTAAATGATGGACATTGCGCTCCTTGAAGATTCCCTGGATACTAAGGAGGCTAGTGCTCATGATAGGGCTGACTAAGTTTACAGTTCTCGGCAGCTTAATTCAATCCTGTGCAGTAACCCCCCCCCCCCCCCACCAACCATGCCAGATGGTGATGCAGCCATTTAGAATGCTCTCCATGGTACATGTGTAGAAATTTTCAAGGGTTTTTGGTGACATGCCAAATTTTCTCAAACACCTAATGAAATATAGCCAGTGTCATACTTTCTTTGTCTGAGTTGGGATCTTAACATCTAAGGAGATACAGTACTTTGTACTGAAAGAACATGCAGGAAGGATAGGCGATGGTGTGGCTCTGTTCGTAGGAGATGCAATTCCATCTTCAGGAAGAAGTGACAGAGGGTCAGAGAATGTTGAATCTTCGTGGGTGGAGTTAACAAACTGCAAGGGTAAAAAAAACACTGGAACCATATACAGGCCTCCAAATAGGAGCCAAGATGTGGGGTTGAGATTGCAAAGGGAGCTGGAAAGGGCATGTAATAAGGGTAATGTCACAGTTGTAATGGGGACTTGTATATACAAGGGAATTAGAAAAATCAGATTGGTGTCGGATCTCAAGATAGGGATTTTGTTGAACACCTATGAGCTGGCTTTTTAGAGCAGCTTGTGCTCAAGTCTACTCAGGGAAAGGCGATCTTAGATTGGATGTTGTGTAATAACTTGACATAATATGATTGAATTCATACTGCAATCTGAGAGGCAGAAGCATAAGTCACATGTATTAGTATCACAGTGGAATAAAGGGAGTTACAGAAGCGTGAGAGATGTGCTTGTACAGGTGGATTGGAGAAGGATACTGGCAGGAATGATGGCAAAGCAGAGGTGGCTGATGTTTCTGGGAATAGTCCACAAAGCGCAGGATACATATGTCCCACAGAAGAAGAAGTTCTCAAATGGCAGGGGTAGGCAACCGTGGCTGACAAGGGAAGTTAAGAACTACATAAAAGCCAAGGAAAGGGTATAGAAGGTAGCAAAAGTGAGTGGGAAGTTGGATGATTGGAAAGTTTTTAAAATCCAGCAAAAGGCAACTGTAAATGCTATAAGAAAGGAACAGATGAAATATGAGGGCAAACTGGCTGATGGCATAAAGTATGATACTAAAAGCTTTTTCAGTTATATAAAGAATAAAAGGGAGGTGAGAGTTGATATTGGGCCACTAGAAATGATGCTGGTGAGGTGGTAATGGGAAACAAAGAAACAGAAAAAGAATTTAATAAGTACTTTGTTTCAGTCTTTACTGTGGAAGACACTAGCAGTGTGTCAGTGGTCCGTGAGTGTCAGGGAACAGAAATGAGTGCTATTGCTATTACAAAGGAAAAAGTGCTAGACAGCCTGGAAGGTCTTAAGGTGGATAAGTCCTCTGGACCAGATGGATTACATCCCAAGGTCCTGAGAGGTTACGATGCATTAGTCATGATCTTTCAAAAATCACTTGATTCTGGCATGGTCCCAGAGGACTGGCAGATTGCAAATGTCACTCCACTCTTTAAGAAGGGAGGAAGGAAAAAGAAAGGAAATTATAGGCCAGTTGGCCTAACCTCAGTGGTTGGGAAAGTGTTGGAGTCCATTATTAAGGAAGAGGTTTCAGGGTGCTTGGAGACTTAGTTTCAGGGTACTTAGTGATAAAGTAAGTCTAAGTCAGCATGGTTTCTGCAAAGGGAAATCTTGCCTGATGAATCTGTTAGTATTCTTTTGAGGAAGTAACAAGCAGGGTGGACAAAGGAGAGGTAGTGGATGTCATTTACTTAGATTTTTAGAAGGCATTTGATAAGGTGCCTCACATGAGGCTGCTTAACAAGATAAAATCCTGTGGAGTTACTGGAATTATACTGACATTGATAGAGGAATGACTGGCAGGCAGGAGGCAGTGAGTGGGAATAAAGGGAGCCTTTTCTGGTTGGCTGCCAGTGATTAGTGGTGTTCCTCAGGGGTCAGTATCGGGACTGCTACTTTTCACATTGTTTGTCGATGATTTGGATAGTGGAATTGATTGGTATTGTGGCAATGTTTGCGGATGATACGAAGATAGGTGAAAGGTGGAGGGGTAGGTAGTGCTGAGGAAGCAATGTGATAGCAGCAGGACTTGCAAAAATTGGAAGAATGGGTAAAAAAGTGGCAGATGGAATACAGTGTTGGGAAATGTATGATAATGCATTTTGGTAAAAGGAACAATAGTGCAGACTATTATCTAAATGGGGAGAAGGTTCAAACATCAGAGGTGCAGGGGGACTCAAGAGTCCTTGTGCAAGACTTCCAGAGGTTGATTTACAGGTTGAGTCTGTGTTAAAGAAGGCAAATGCAATGTTGGCATTTATTTCAAGGGGAATAGAATATAAAAACAAGGAGATAATACGAAGATGTGTAAGACACCAGTCAGGCTGCACTTGGAGTATTGTCAACAGTTTTGGGCCCCTTATCTCAGAAAGGATGTGTTGCCAGACAAGGTTCACAAAGATGATTCCGGGAATGAAGGGATTAACATATGAGGAGTGTTTGGCAGCTTTGGGCCTGTATTCACTGAAATTTAGAAGAATGGATAGGGATCTCATTGAAACCTACCGAATGTTGAAAGAACTAGATTAGGTTGATGTAGAGAGGAAGTTTCCTCTGGTGGGGGTATCCAGAAATGGAGGGCACAGCCTCAAATTTGAAGGGCAACCTTTTAAAACAGAAGTAAAGAGGATTTTTTTTTTATCCAAAGAGTGGCGAATCTGTGGAATGCTCTGCCACAGATTGCAGTGGAGGCCAAGTCCGAGGGTGTATTTAAAGTGGAAGTTGATAGATTCCTGATTGGTCAGGGCATCAAGGGACATGGTGAGAGGGCAGGTGTATGGGGTTGAATGGGATCTGGAGTCAGCCTTGATGAAATGGCAGTGCAGACTTGATGGGCTGAGTGGCCTAATTCTGCTCCTGTCTTATGATTTTATGGACTTCTTTGTACCTGCGTCAATATGTTGGGTCCTTGTTAAATTCTCAGAGATATTGGCATCCAGGAACTCATTCTCTCCACTTTTGATCCCTTTATGAGGATTGATGTGTGTTCCCTCACCTTAACCTTTCTGAAGTTCACAATCATTTCTTTGGTCTTAATGATGTTGTTTGCAAGGTTGTTGCTGTGATACCACTCAACTAGCTGATGTATCTCACTTCTGTATGCTCTGTCATCACTATTATTACAGAATGTCTCTCTGGTTGTTTCCACTCCCTCCCCTCTCCCTTCCCCTTTTCCCCACCATGATTCCCCTCCCCCTGCCTCCTTCCCACTCTCAGTCCAGAACAGAGACGCATGTCAGAATCAGGTTTATCGTCACTCATGTATGCCATGAAATTTGTTTTTTGCAGAGGCAGTACAGTGCAATACATGTCTACTACAGTATTATGAAAAAGCCTTAGGCTCCCTAGCGTGCACGCGCGTGCTCCCTCTCCCCCTCTCTCTCTCATATATATAGGGTTACAAAATAGTTACAAAATACAGGTGGACTAAGATGTTAACTGTCCTGTGCTATCACCAGTGGGATCATCAGTTGATCTGCCACCTGTCTTCAGGAGTTTCGGCCCGCTTATGATCAAGACTCCCTGGAGGTGGTGGGCCAGCAGTGCTAAAGCACCACCTCCCACTGGTGAGCTTAAAAACTTGGCATCTGCCTCTATCAGAGTTGTTGGTCACTTCCATCCAACAGATAGTCTGCTCTTCAGATGTCTATGCAACTACGGAAGGGTTTGCAAGATATGTATACACTGTCTGACTATCTGCCCCTCTGGACATACTTGGTCCACACCCATGCTGATCCTTTCTCTGCTACCTCAGTTACAGCCCTGCTGGTTGACTTGATCTCTCTTCTAGTGAAGCCAAGGTCACGCAGCCACTTCTGGAGAGTGAACACAATAAACCACGGCCGCCTAATTCAAAATGGATAGCATGAGACCTTCCACCCTCTGTCTCTGCACTCTGATCTTAATTCTGCATACTTGGTTAACTTGCGCTCATGGGCTTCCCAGGGGACTGTGAGTTCACCAATAACCACTTCTCTACTGGTGGCAGATCATACAATTTATATCTGGATGCAATGTGGTGAAAGCTATTTGCTCCGGGAAACTGCCTTTCCCGTCCAGGTCAGCCTTGACACACCAATCATTGGCTGAAGAAAGTATGCTTGATTGTGAGCCTGCGCTGTGCACGCTTGACTTGGAGCCTTCTTTCATAAATATATGTGTGTGTGTGCCTATGACTTTTGTACAGTACTGTACATGCTTTGACAATGAATGTACTTTGAAATGATCCATACGCACTCCCATCCCAGTGGTTCAGATGTTTTGCCCACTAAGTTCTCCTGGGTAGGTCTCTGACTGTGCTTGATGCCTACTTTCAGTTCCGTCCGTGACAACCCAGCCTGGGTATAGTTCCATGCATGTTGAGTACAAGTCTACTGACATAATATCACCTGACCCATGCTAAGTGCAAACCTAACCGCAGCACAGGCTCTGCATGCATTTTGCCAGCTCCAGCTCAATTCCATTCACGAGACCATGTGACAAGCAGCCTTGCAAACTAACTGCTGCAGGTTACGGTTCCATGGCAACGTGAATTCCCTGCGTTGCAAACTGCTAACCATTGCTCCGGAGGTGTCACATTGCAAGCATTGTACGTCCAATATTGGTGCAGAATTTGACATCTCTTTGTACAAATACAATATCAAAGGTGTCTAGAATTTCTTTCTGTGGGAAATCTATTCAGCAGTAGTGAAGACTGATGTGTAATAAACCTGTGTAGAAAGGTGGTAAATCCGATTTGAAATGGCAACAATTCCACAGGAGTTTGGAGAAAATTGAAGGTTGGCATGAAGGCTCTCTGCCCTCTTCATAGGTTCTACTTCCAGCATTTTGTGTGTCTTGCTCTGGTTTGCAGCATCTACAGAATCTCTGGTGTTTATGCTGGTTATTTATTGTATAATGCAAAATACTCATTAGTTCATTCATTTAGAACCTCTCTTATACTGTGCTTATGTCTCAATCCATTAAGAGATTTGTACAATGTCACTTAATTTGTACCTGTAACACTGAAGGGAAGAAATGATCTCTGTTGCATCAAACAATCTGCTGGAGGAACTCGGTGGGTCGAGCATCATCTCCCGCTGAGTTCCTCCAGCAGATTCTTTGTTGCTCTAGATTCCAGTGTCTGCACTCCATATAATTCCACCACCTTCCCTGGCTGTGGGTTCCAGATATTACCCATACTGTATGTCAAAAATTCTTTCCCATAAGATTCCCTTTAAAAGTCAAAGTCGATTTATTATCAGAGTACATATATGTCACTATGTACAACCTTGAGGCTCTTTCTTGCGGGCATACACAGTAAATCCAAGAAACACAATAGAATGAATGAAAGACCCCACCCAACAGGACAAACAACCAATGTGCAAAAAAAAACAAATTGCAATACAAAAAGAGAAAAACAGTAATAAATACATTAAAAAATTAATATCGAATGTGAAATACCCTTAGAGAGTAAGACCATATATTTTGGGTATATACCTCAAGAATGGTTGAAAAGATTCTTGAATGGTTGAATATTTAATGAATATACTGCTGGTGGCTGGTAAAAAGACCTTTGCCGTTTTTTTGACTTTAGCATGTTAGGCAAAGATCGCAAGATCTTACATCTACGGACTCCAGAGCCTGCCGGCCCCGACGCTAGCAGGCATGAACTTTCAATTGCGGCTTCTGCCATTGATCTCGGCGGCTCCAACACCTCAGGACATATTCAAAACCCGGACTCCAGCAATGACCATGGAGACATTCGAAGTGATTACGCAACCACCAACTGCGACTCCAGCCTTGAACTCCAGGCCGGGTCTTTATGTGCTGCTGTTGTGACTCCCGTCTCCCCTTCCCCCACCACCACTCTGCAGCCCCGTCTTCCTCAGATCCCACCGTCAGCTCCTGGGCCCTCAGAGGCTCCATCTTCCTCTCACCCCAACCCTCCCCTCTCCATTGACACCCCCAGCCTCCCCCCTCCCCCCTCTGATCCCAGCTCTCATCCGTGCCGGGTCTTTACCATCCCCTCCGACCTTCAACTGTCGGAGGCAGAGCGCTCTGTTCTCAGTAAGGGCCTCACCTTTGTCCCCCTTCGCCCACACCTCAGCGAGTTCCGTGTTCGCCACGATGCGGAACTTTTCTTCCGCCGTCTCCGTCTCCGAGCCTACTTCTTCGGCAAGGACTCTTCCACCCCCACCGATGACCCCTTCTCCCGTCTTCAACCCTCCTCTTCTTTATGGACACCCCGCTCTGGTCTTCTGCCTGCTCTGGATCTCTTTATTGCCAACTGCCGACGGGACATCAACCGTCTCGACTTCACCGCACCTTGTCCCCATTCCAACCTCACTCCTTCGGAACGCTCTGCTCTCCACTCCCTCCGCACTAATCCTAACATTATTATTAAACCCGCTGATAAGGGGGGTGCTGTTGTAGTCTGGCGTACTGACCTCTACCTTGCCGAGGCACAGCGACAACTCGCGGATACCTCCTCTTATTTACCCCTCGATCGTGACCCCACCAAGGAGCACCAGGCCATTGTCTCCCACACTATCAACGACTTTATCCGCTCAGGGGATCTCCCATCCACTGCTACCAACCTTATAGTTCCCACACCCCGCACTTCCCGTTTCTACCTCCTACCCAAGATCCACAAACCTGCCTGTCCTGGCCGACCTATTGTCTCAGCTTGCTCCTGCCCCACCGAACTCGTTTCTGCATACCTCGACACTGTTTTATCACCCCTTGTTCAATCCCTTCCAACCTATGTTCGTGACACTTCTCACGCTCTTAAACTTTTCGATGATTTTAAGTTCCCTGGCCCCCACTGCTTTATTTTCACCATGGATGTCCAGTCCCTATATACTTCCATCCCCCATCAGGAAGGTCTCAAAGCTCTACGCTTCTTTTTGGATTCCAGACCTAATCAGTTCCCCTCTACCACCACTCTGCTCCGTCTAGCGGAATTAGTCCTTACTCTTAATAATTTCTCCTTTTGCTCCTCCCATTTCCTCCAAACTAAAGGTGTAGCTATGGGCACCCGTATGGGTCCTAGCTATGCCTGCCTTTTTGTTGGGTTTGTGGAACAATCTATGTTCCGTGCCTATTCTGGTATCTGTCCCCCACTTTTCCTTCGCTACATCGACGACTGCATTGGTGCTGCTTCCTGCACGCATGCAGAACTCGTTGACTTTATTAACTTTGCCTCCAACTTTCACCCTGCCCTCAAGTTTACCTGGTCCATTTCCGACACCTCCCTCCCCTTTCTAGATCTTTCTGTCTCTGTCTCTGGAGACAGCTTATCCACTGATGTCTACTATAAGCCTACTGACTCTCACAGCTATCTGGACTATTCCTCTTCTCACCCTGTCTCTTGCAAAAACGCCATCCCCTTCTCGCAATTCCTCCGTCTCCGCCGCATCTGCTCTCAGGATGAGGCTTTTCATTCTAGGACGAGGGAGATGTCTTCATTTTTTAAAGAAAGAGGCTTCCCTTCCTCCACTATCAACTCTGCTCTTAAACGCATCTCCCCCATTTCACGTACATCTGCTCTCACTCCATCCTCCCACCACCCCACTAGGAATAGGGTTCCCCTGGTCCTCACCTACCACCCCACCAGCCTCCGGGTCCAACATATTATTCTCCGTAACTTCCGCCACCTCCAACGGGATCCCACCACTAAGCACATCTTCCCCTCCCCCCCCTCTCTCTGCATTCCGCAGGGATCGCTCCCTACACAACTCCCTTGTCCATTCGTCCCCCCATCCCTCCCCACTGATCTCCCTCCTGGCACTTATCTGTGTAAGCGGAACAAGTGCTACACATGCCCTTACACTTCCTCCCTTACCACCATTCAGGGCCCCAAACAGTCCTTCCAGGTGAGGCATCACTTCACCTGTGAGTCGACTGGGGTGATATACTGCGTCCGGTGCTCCCGATGTGGCCTTTTATATATTGGTGAGACCCGAAGCAGACTGGGAGACCGCTTAGCTGAACATCTACGCTCTGTCCGCCAGAGAAAGCAGGATCTCCCAGTGGCCACACATTTTAATTCCACATCCCATTCCCATTCTGACATGTCTATCCACGGCCTCCTCTACTGTAAAGATGAAGCCACACTCAGGTTGGAGGAACAACACCTTATATTCCGACTGGGTAGCCTCCAACCTGATGGCATGAACATTGACTTCTCTAACTTCCGCTAGGCCCCACCTCCCCCTCGTACCCCATCTGTTACTCATTTTTATGCACACATTCTTTCTCTCACTCTCCTTTTTCTCCCTCTGTCCCTCTGAATATACCTCTTGCCCATCCTCTGGGTCAACCCCCCCCCGTCTTTCTTCCCGGACCTCCTGTCCCATGATCCTCTCGTATCCCCTTTTCCCTATCACCTGTCCTGCTCTCGGCTCTATCCCTCCCCCTCCTGTCTTCTCCTATCATTTTGCATCTCCCCCTCCCCCTCCAGCTTTCAAATCCCTTACTCACTCTTCCTTCAGTTAGTCCTGACGAAGGGTCTCGGCCTGCAACGTCGACTGCGCCTCTTCCTATAGATGCTGCTTGGCCTGCTGCGTTCACCAGCAACTTTGATGTGTGTTGCTTGAATTTCCAGCATCTGCAGAATTCCTGTTGTTTGCCTTACCAAGAAATGGTTATCTCAGGAGAGCCAAACTTTAAATGTATGGATGGAAATTACAATGGACATTTACAAAATGGAGAAGATAACAGCATCTGTTAATCATAAGTTGGAACAATTTTATTCATACTGGAAAAAATGGTTTAACTACATAACACCTCATAGGCCTGATTTTATTCTCACAAGTCAATGAATATGTTGTAAAAAAAATCACTCCCTACTCTGTACATAGTTTTCTTCTTTCGATTGTTCTTTCTTTCCTCTCCTTTCTATAAGTGTATACCTCAGATCAATATTATGTGGGGATTTGTGACAAATATGATCATATGATATATATGTACAGTATCTGAAATACAACTTATGGAAATGTTTGTTTGATGATGAAATTCAATAAAAAATAAATTACAAAAAAAAATTAATATGGAGAACATGAGGTGACGAGTCCTTGAAAGTGAGTCCATTGGCTGTGGGAATAGTACGGTGATGGAAAGTGAGGTTGAGTGAAGTTATCCTCTCTGCTTCAAGAGCCAGGTTGAAGGATAATAACGTCCTAAATCTGCTGGTGTGGGACTTGAGGATCCCGTATCTTCTTCCTGATAGCAGCAGTGAGAAGATAACTTGACCTGGGTGCTGGGGGTCCCTGATGATGGACACTGCTTTCCTGTGACAGCGCTCCTTGTGGATGTGCTCAGTGGTGGGGAGGGCTTCGCCACTGATAGACTAGGCCGAGTCCACTACTTTGTATAGGCATCCACTACTTGCTCTCACCTTCAACCAGTAGATCTAGAAATTGAAGTATAGGATGATAGATTCTGAAACGTTCTTTCCAACACCTGATACTCTTCAGCTGAGGCCCAAGCAATTCAGTATGGAGTTTTTTCTTGCTTTAGATTCTATTCAGGGATGTTACATGAATTTCTGATTCATTGACTTGTTCTGCCACTTTCAAAGATTAACTTAGGTTATTAAAAAGAAATTTAGGAGTGCCAAACAGAAATAATTAACCGTAAAGCTGGGTGTGTCTGGTGTTTTCAGGAGTTTGTTTTCTGAGCTCCATTGGACTTGAGCTGGTGCCTTTCCAATTAATGTTTTCAACATGAGATTAGTTTTGGCTTAAAGTTGGCATGGAGCTGAGCAATGATAACATCAACTTTCCATCACTCCTGGATGCAGGTAAACATAACGTCAGAAAGTGGAGCAGAGGAGAAGATGATCCCACCCTTTAAACCTGCTCCAACATTCACTGCAATTATAGATAATCCACTTCAGCACCGAGCTGAACACCCACAATCAAGAATCACCCATGTCACAGAATCCTTGACTCCAGAAATCTCTCAGTTTGCATTTTGAAGGAGCACCATAATTGAGCCTCCACGTGTCCAGCATTGAAAATTCCAAATTTCACCAGTCTCAGAGTGAACATTCTCATCTATTATATTTGATTGTTACTGTCACATGCACCTAGATACACTAAAACTATTTGATTATGTGCTATCCAGACAGACCATTCTATTCATACAACACAAATAACATATTTCATGGTACATTTTGATGTTTTAATGCACATGTGACAATTAAAGCAAATCTTAATCTTTATTTTACATAAGTATTGAGGTACTTAGAAAAGGCAAAAAGAATATGTAGATACACTCAGTGGCCACTTTAAGTACAGAAGTGGAACCCGGTGTGGTCTTCAGCCTCTGTAGCACATCCACTTCAAGGCTCCATCTGTTGTCCATTTAGGGGTACTCTTCTGCATGCCACTGTTGTAATGTGCGATCATTTGAGCTAATGTCACCTTCCTTTCAGCTTGAACCACGCTGACTATTTTCCTCTGACCTCTCTCATTAACCAGCATTTTTGCCCACAGGACTGCTGCTCATTGGATATCATTTGTTTTTGACACCATTCTTTGTAAACTCGAGACTGTTGTGTGTGAAAATCCCAGGAGATCAGCAGTTTCTGAGATACTCAAACCACCCCTTCTGACACCAACAATCATTCCACAGTCAATGTCACTTAAATTACATTTCTTCTCCATTCTAATGTTTGATCTGAACAGAAGAATGAACCATAGAACCATAGAAACTACAGCACAGAAACAGGCCCTTTGGCTCTTCTTGGCTGTGCCGAACCATTTTCTGCCTAGTCCCACTGACCTACATACGGACCATATCCCTCCATACACCTCCCATCCATGTATCTGTCCAATTTATTCTTAAATGTTAAAAAAGAACCCGCATTTACCACCTCGTCTGGCAGCTCATTCCATACTCCCACCACTTCACTGTGTGAAGAAGCCCCCCCCTAATGTTCCCTTTAAACTTTCCCCCCTCACCCTTAACCCATGTCCTCTGGTTTTTTTCTCCCCTTGCCTCAGTGGAAAAAGCCTGCTTGCATTCACTCTATCTATACCCATCATAATTTTATATACCTCTATCAAATCTCCCCTCATTCTTCTACGCTCCAGGGAATAAAGTCCTAACCTATTCAACCTTTCTCTGTAACTGAGTTTCTCAAGTCCCGGCAACATCCTTGTAAACCTTCTCTGCACTCTTTCAACCTTATTTATATCCTTCCTGTAATTTGGTGACCAAAACTGAACACAGTACTCCAGATTCAGCCTCACCAATGCCTTATACAACCTCATCATAACATTCCAGCTCTTATACTCAATACTTCGATTAATAAAGGCCAATGTACCAAAAGCTCTCTTTACGACCCTATCTACCTGTGACGACACTTTTAGGGAATTTTGTATCTGTATTCCCAGATCCCTCTGTTCCACTGCACTGCTCAGTGCCTTACCATTAACCCTGTATGTTCTACGTTGGTTTGTCCTTCCAACATGCAATACCTCACAGTTGTCTGTATTAAACTCCATCTGCCATTTTTCAGCCCATTTTTCCAGCTGGTCCAAGTCCCTCTGCAGGCTCTGAAAAACCTTCCTCACTGTCTACTGCACCTCCAATCTTTGTATCATCAGCAAACTTGCTGATCCAATTTACCGCATTATCATCCAGATCATTGATATAGATGACAAATAACAATGGACCCAGCACTGATCCCTGTGGCGCACCACTAGTCACAGGCCTCCACTCAGAGAAGAAATTCTCTACCACCACTCTCTGGCTTCTTCCATCGAGCCAATGTCTAATCCAATTTACCACCTCTCCATGTATACCTAGCGACTGAATTTTCCTAACTAACCTCCCATGAGGGACCTTGTCAAAGGCCTTACTGAAGTCCATGTAGACAATATCCACTGCCTTCCCTTCATCCACTTTCCTGGTAACCTCCTCGAAAAACTCCAACAGATTGGTCAAACATGACCTACCACGCACAAAGCCATGTTGACTCTCCCTAATAAGCCCCTGTCTATCCAAATGCTTGTAGATTCTGTCTCTTAGTACTCACTCCAATAACTTACCTACTACCGACGTTAAACTCACCGGCCTATAATTTCCCGGATTACTTTTCGATCCTTTTTTAAACAACGGAACAACATGAGCCACTCTCCAATCCTCCGGCACTTCACCCGTAGACAGCGACATTTTAAATATTTCTGCTAGGGCCCCTGCAATTTCAACACTAATCTCCTTCAAGGTCCGAGGGAACACTCTGTCAGGTCCCGGGGATTTATCCATTTTAATTTTCCTCAAGACAGCAAGCACCTCCTCCTTTTCAATCTGTACAGTTTCCATGGTCTCACTACTTGATTCCCTCAATTCCATTGATTTCATGCCAGCTTCCTTAGTAAATACAGACGCAAAAAACCTATTTAAGATCTCCCCCATTTCCTTTGGTTCCGCACAAAGCTGACCACTCTGATCTTCAAAAGGACCAATTTTATCCCTTACAATCCTTTTGCTCTTAATATACTTGTAAAAGCTCTTTGGATTATCCTTCACTTTGACTGCCAAGGCAACCTCATGTCTTCTTTTTGCCCTCCTGATTTCTTTCTTAAGTATTTTCTTGCACTTCTTATACTCCTCAAGCACCTGATTTACCCCCTGTTTCCTATACATTTCATACAACTCCCTCTTCTTCTTTATCAGAGTTGCAATATCCCTTGAGAACCAAGGTTCCTTATTCCTATTCAATTTGCCTTTAATCCTGACAGGAACATACAAACTCTGCACTCTCAAAATTTCCCCTTTGAAGGCTTCCCACCTACCAATCAGATCTTTGCCAGAGAACAACCTGTCCCAATCCACACTTTTTGGGTCCTTTCTCATTTCTTCAAATTTGGCCTTCTTCCAGTTCAGAACCTCAACCCTAGGACCAGATCTATCCTTGTCCATGATCAAATTGAAACTAATGGTGTTATGATCACCAGAACCAAAGTGCTCCCAAAGTGAACCTCTTGACCCTTTTGTGCATTGAGTTGCTGTCACATAATTGGCTGATTAGATATTTGCATTAACGAGCAGCTGTACCTAATAAAGTGGCCATTGTGTGTATGATGTTGTAGTTACAGATAAAGTGCATTGCAGTAAGCAATAAGGTTCAAGGCCATGATGAGGATTTAAAAAACACTACTAGCAATTCTTTAAATTTAGATTTAAAAGGGTAAAACAATTTTAAAATAGTGAGTAGCTCTGCAGAAAGCATTTTGCAGTAAGACCCCAAAGAGTCTTTATTTCACAATTGGCTAAATCAGTGTTATAACCATATAACAATTACAGCACAGAAACAGGCCATCTCGGGCCTTCTAGTCCGTGCCGAACTCTTACTCTCACCTAGTCCCACCAACCTGCACTCAGCCCATAACCCTCCGTTCCTTTCCTGTCCATATATCTATCCAATTTAACTTTAAACGACAACATCGAACCTGCCTCAACCACTTCTGCTGGAAGCTCGTTCCACACAGCTACCACTCTCTGAGTAAAGAAGTTCCTCCTCGTGTTACCCCTAAACTTTTGCCCTTTAACTCTCAACTCATGTCCTCTTGTTTGAATCTCCCCCATTCTCAATAATGGTGGGTGTGGGAGTATCGACAGGAGTCACTGTGATGACAAAAGTGAAGCACGTGTTTTCTGTTAAAGGATCGCGAGTCTCTGGTACTCCCTTCCTCGAGGGTTAATGAAAACAGTGTGTGAATAATTTTAAGGCAGAAGCAGGTATTCTCAATAAGTAAGTGGGTGAAAGGTTACAGGCTGGAGGTAACAATCAAACCTTACTTCCCTACAAGTTTGTGCAGACATCGGGCAGTGCAGCGCGGCAGATTTAAAAGGAACAAAGCCTCATAGAGCGGGCAGCGTAGTTTGCGGGCTGCGGAGTGAGCCGGGAGCAGAGTGAAGGCTTAAGGGCTTCGGCTCAACGGGCTTAGGCGGAAGCTGGCGAGGCGAGGAAGGTTTGACATTCGTTTTCTGTTGCTATTTGAGGAGAGGGGCATTATGACTGTGAGGGCAGTTTGCTGTTCTCGGTGTTGGATGTGGGAGGCCCTGGAGTCTCCAAGCCTCCCGGACGTCTACATCTGCGCCAAGTGCATCGAGCTGCAGCTCCTAAGGGACCGCGTTACGGAACTGGAGCTGCAGCTCGATGACCTTCGTCTGGTCAGGGAGAGTGAGGAGGTGATAGAGAGGAGTTGCAGGCAGGTGGTCACGCCGGGGCCACGGGAGGCAGACAAGTGGGTCACGGTTAGGAGGGGGAAGGGGAAAAGTCAGGTGATGGGGAGTACCCCAGTGGCTGTGCCCCTTAACAACAGGTACTCCTGTTTGAGTACTGTTGCGGGGGACAGCTTACCCGGGGGAAGCGACAGTGGCCGTGCCTCCGGCACAGAGTCTGGCCCTGTAGCTCAGAAGGGTAGGGCAAGGAAGAGGAGGGCAGTTGTGATAGGGGACTCGATAGTAAGGGGGTCAGATAGGCGATTCTGTGGACGCAGTCCAGAGACCCGGATGGTAGTTTGCCTCCCTGGTGCCAGGGTCCGGGATATTTCTGATCGTGTCCAAGATATCCTGAAGTGGGAGGGTGAGGAGCCAGAGGTCGTGGTACATATAGGTACCAATGACATAGGTAGGAAAAGGGATGAGGTCCTGAAAGGAGAATATAGGGAGCTAGGAAGGGAGTTGAGAAAAAGGACCGCAAAGGTAGTAATCTCGGGATTACTGCCTGTGCCACACGACAGTGAGAGTAGGAATGCGATGAGGTGCAGGATAAATGCGTGGCTGAAGGATTGGAGCAGGGGGCAGGGGTTCAAGTTTTTGGATCATTGGGACCTCTTTTGGCGCAGGCGTGACCTGTACAAAAAGGACGGGTTACACTTGAATCCTAGGGGGACCAATATCCTGGCGGGGAGATTAGCGGGGGCTACTGAGGTGATTTTAAACTAGAATGGTTGGGGGGTGGGAATCAAATTAAAGAGGCTAGGTGTGTGGAGGTTAGTTCACAACAGGGGGATGGGAACCAGTGCAGAGAGACAGAGGGGTGTAAAGTGAGCATAGAAGCAAAAAATACAAAGGAGAAAAGTAAAAGTGGCAGGCCGACAAATCCAGGGCAAGCATTAAAAAGGGCCACTTTTCAACATAATTGTACAAGGGCTAAGAGAGTTGTAAAAGAGCGCCTGAAGGCTTTATGTGTCAATGCAAGGAGCATTCGTAATAAGGTGGATGAATTGAAAGTGCAGATTGTTATTAATGATTATGATATAGTTGGGATCACAGAGACATGGCTCCAGGATGACCAGGGATGGGAGCTCAACGTTCAGGGATATTCAATATTCAGGAGGGATAGACATGAAGGAAGGGGAGGTAGGGTGGCGTTGCTGGTTAAAGAAGAGATTAACGCAATAGAAAGGAAGGACATAAGCCGGGAAGATGTGGAATCGATATGGGTAGAGCTGCGTAACACTAAGGGGCAGAAGACGCTGGTGGGAGTTGTGTACAGGCCACCTAACAGTAGTAGTGAGGTCGGAAATGGTATTAAACAGGAAATTAGAAATGTGTGCAATAAAGGAACAGCAGTTATAATGGGTGACTTCAATCTACATGTAGACTGGGTGAACCAAATTGGTAAAGGTGCTGAGGAAGAGGATTTCTTGGAATGTATGCGGGATGGTTTTTTGAACCAACATGTCGAGGAACCGACTAGAGAGCAGGCTATTCTGGACTGGGTTTTGAGCAATGAGGAAGGGTTAATTAGCGATCTTGTCGTGAGAGGCCCCTTGGGTAAGAGTGACCATAATATGGTGGAATTCTTCATTAATATGGAGAGTGACATAGTTAATTCAGAAACATAGGTTCTGAACTTAAAGAAGGGGAACTTTGAAGGTATGAGACGTGAATTAGCTAAGATAGACTGGCAAATGACACTTAAAGGATTGACGGTGGATATGCAATGGCAAGCATTTATAGGTTGCATGGATGAACTACAACAATTGTTCATCCCAGTTTGGCAAAAGAATAAATCAAGGAAGGTAGTGCACCCGTGGCTGACAAGAGAAATTAGGGATAGTATCAATTCCAAAGAAGTAGCATACAAATTAGCCAGAGAAAGTGGCTCACCTGAGGACTGGGAGGAATTCAGAGTTCAGCAGAGGAGGACAAAGGGCTTAATTAGGAAGGGGAAAAAAGATTATGAGAGAAAACTGGCAGAGAACATAAAAACGGACTGTAAAAGCTTTTATAGATATGTAAAAAGGAAAAGACTGGTAAAGACAAATGTAGGTCCCCTGCAGACAGAAACAGGTGAATTGATTATGGGGAGCAAGGACATGGCAGACCAATTGAATAATTACTTTGGTTCTGTCTTCACTAAGGAGGACACAAATAATCTTCCAGAAATAGTAAGGGACAGAGGGTCCAGTGAGATGGAGGAACTGAGTGAAATACATGTTAGTAGGGAAGTGGTGTTAGGTAAATTGAAGGGATTGAAGGCAGATAAATCCCCAGGGCCAGATGGTCTGCATCCCAGAGTGCTTAAGGAAGTAGCCCAAGAAATAGTGGATGCATTAGTGATAATTTTTCAAAACTCGTTAGATTCTGGACTAGTTCCTGAGGATTGGAGGGTGGCTAATGTAACCCCAATTTTTAAAAAAGGAGGGAGAGAGAAACCGGGGAATTATAGACCGGTTAGCCTAACGTCGGTGGTGGGGAAACTGCTGGAGTCAGTTATCAAGGATGTGATAACAGCACATTTGGAAAGCGGAGAAATGATCGGACAAAGTCAGCATGGATTTGTGAAAGGAAAATCATGTCTGATGAATCTCATAGAATTTTTTGAGGATGTAACTAGTAGAGTGGATAGGGGAGAACCAGTGGATGTGGTATATTTGGATTTTCAAAAGGCTTTTGACAAGGTCCCACACAGGAGATTAGTGTGCAAACTTAAAGCACACGGTATTGGGGGTAAGGTATTGGTGTGGGTGGAGAATTGGTTAGCAGACAGGAAGCAAAGAGTGGGAATAAACGGGACCTTTTCAGAATGGCAGGCGGTGACTAGTGGGGTACCGCAAGGCTCAGTGCTGGGACCCCAGTTGTTTACAATATACATTAATGACTTGGATGAGGGAATTAAATGCAGCATCTCCAAGTTTGCGGATGACACGAAGCTTGGCGGCAGTGTTAGCTGTGAGGAGGATGCTAAGAGGATGCAGGGTGACTTGGATAGGTTGGGTGAGTGGGCAAACTCATGGCAGATGCAATTTAATGTGGATAAATGTGAAGTTATCCACTTTGGTGGCAAAAATAGGAAAACAGATTATTATCTGAATGGTGGCCAATTAGGAAAAGGGGAGGTGCAATGAGACCTGGGTGTCATTATACACCAGTCATTGAAAGTGGACATGCAGGTACAGCAGGCGGTGAAAAAGGCAAATCGTATGCTGGCATTTATAGCGAGAGGATTCGAGTACAGGAGCAGGGAGGTACTACTGCAGTTGTACAAGGCCTTGGTGAGACCACACCTGGAGTATTGTGTGCAGTTTTGGTCCCCTAATCTGAGGAAAGACATCTTTGCCATAGAGGGAGTACAAAGAAGGTTCACCAGATTGATTCCTGGGATGGCAGGACTTTCATATGAAGAAAGACTGGATGAACTGGGCTTGTACTCGTTGGAATTTAGAAGATTGAGGGGGGATCTGATTGAAACGTATAAGATCCTAAAGGGATTGGACAGGCTAGATGCAGGAAGATTGTTCCCGATGTTGGGGAAGTCCGGAACGAGGGGTCACAGTTTGAGGATAGAGGGGAAGCCTTTTAGGACCGAGATTAGGAAAAACTTCTTCACACAGAGAGTGGTGAATCTGTGGAATTCTCTGCCACAGCAAATTGTTGAGGCCAGTTCATTGGCTATGTTTAAGAGGGAGTTAGATATGGCCCTTGTGGCTACAGGGGTCAGGGGGTATGGAGGGAAGGCTGGGGCGGGGTTCTGAGTTGGATGATCAGCCATGATCATAATAAATGGCGGTGCAGGCTCGAAGGGCCGAATGGCCTACTCCTGCACCTATTTTCTATGTTTCTATGTTTCTATGTTTCTATGTTTCAACCATTAGGCTCTTGAATCAGTGTGGATAGCTTCACTCACCTCAAAACTGAACTGATCGCTGAACACAACCTATGAACTCACTGTCAAAGACTCTACAATTCATGTTCTCAGATTTCTCTTTTTATTATCATTTGCTTTTTTATTTAGATTTTATTGTGCGAATTTGCCCAGTTAGTCTTTTGTATATTCGTTGGTTGTGTGGTGTTTCATTGATTCTATTCCTACTTTTCGTACTGTGAATGCCTGCAAGAAAATGAATCTTAGGGAAGTATTCAGTGATATATATGTACTTTCATAATAGATTTTCTTTGAATTTTGTACTTTTGTCATTTTATTATATGTCAGAGAAGGCATGACATGTGTGTAAATTATCCTGAAATTGTAATGTCTATACCGACTATGACTAATGCTTAAGAATTGAGGGAGAAGCAGAAAATATTTTTGAATGGAAAATGAACCCATGAGCACTACCTCACTATTTGTTTCTCTCTCCTTTTTCACTACCTATTTAAATTACTTTTATATACACTTCGTATTGTAATTTACAGCTTTATTATTAGGCAATACAGTGTACTGCTGCCACAAAACAACACATTTCATGATATAGGCTGGTGATATTTACAAAATGCTGGTGAACGCAACAGGCCAGGCAGCATCTCTAGGAAGAGGTACAGTCAACATTTTGGGCTGAGACCCTTCGTCAGGACTAACTGAAGGAAGAGATAGTAAGAGATTTGAAAGTGGGAGTGGGAGGGGGAAATCCGAAATGATAGGAGAAGACAGGAGGGGGAGGGATGGAGCCAAGAGCTGGACAGGTGATTGGCAAAAGGGATACAGAGCTGGAGAAGGGGGAGGATCATGGGATGGGAGGCCTAGGGAGAAAGAAAGGGGGAGGGGAGCCCAGAGGAAGATGGAGAGCAGGCAAGGAGTTATTGTGAGAGGGACAAAGAGAGAGAGAAAAAGGAAGGGGGGAAGAAGAGAGAAAAATAAATAAGGGATGGGGTAGGAAGGGGAGGAGGGGCATTAACGGAAGTTAGAGAAATCAATGTTCATGCCATCAGGTTGGAGGCTACCGAGATGGAATACAAGGTGTTGTTCCTCCAACCTGAATGTGGCTTCATCTTGACAATAGAGAAGGCCGTGGATAGACATATCAGAATGGGAATGGTCTCGGTCCGAAATGTCGACTGTACTTCTTCCTATAGATGCTGCAGTCCACCAGAATTTTGTGTGTGTCACTTGAAATTCCAGCATCTGCAGATTTTCTCGTGTTTCTGGTGATATTAAACCTGATTCTGATTCTGATTTAGGTGCCTGGTGATGAATTACATAGTATCATTCCCCAATAAAACTGATCAACAAAATCAATGTAGATATATCTGGGAATACTCATCACATCAAGGTCAGTGTGTGTGGGGCTGGCCCCCAGTGAGGGTCAGTGTGTGTGGGAATTGTCCTCTGAGGGTCAGTGTGTGTGGGACTTGGCCCCAGTGAGGGTCAGTGTGTGTGGGACTGGCCCCCAGTGAGGGTCAGTGTGTGTGGGTCCCACTCCCCTGGTGATGTTCTGTGCATGTGAGACCTGTCTCCAGTGAGGGTCAGTGTGTGTGGGACTGACCCACAGTGAGGGTCAGTGTGTATAGGACCCATTCCCCTGGTGATGTTCTATGTGTGTGAGACCTCTCTCCAGTGATGGTCACTGTGTGTGAGATCAGTCTCCAGTGAGGGTCAGTGTGTTTGGGACTGGTCCCTAAGTGAGGGTCAGTGTGTTTGGGACTGGACCCCAGTGAGGGTCAGTGTGTTTGGGACTGGCCCCCAATGAGGATCAGTGTGTGTGGGACTGGACCCCAAGTGAGGGTCAGTGTGTTTGGGACTGGCCCCCAGTGAGGGTCAGTGTGTTTGGGACTGGACCCCAGTGAGGGTCAGTGTGTGTGGGACTGGTCCCCAAGTGAGGGTCAGTGTGTGTGGGACTGGACCCCAAGTGAGGGTCAGTGTGTTTGGGACTGGCCCCCAATGAGGGTCAGTGTGTGTGGAACTGGTCCCCCAGTGAGGGTCAGTGTGTGTGGGACTGGACCCCAGTGGGGGTCAGTGTGTGTGGGACTGGTCCCCCAGTGAGGGTCAGTGTGTGTGGGACTGGACCCCCAGTGAGGGTCAATGTGTGTGGGACCCACTCCCCTGGTGATGTTCTGTGCATGTGAGACCTGTCTCCAGTGATGGTCAGTGTGTGTGGGGCTGCCCCCCAGTGAGGGTCACTGTGTGTGGGATCAGTCCCCAGTAAGGGTCAGTGTGTGTGGGACCCATTCCCCTGATGATGTTCTATGTGTGTGTGTGTGTGTGTGAGACCTGTCTCCAGTGAGGAGCAACCCCCAGTTTAACCCTAGCCCAGTCACAGGATAACTTATCATGACCAATTAACCCACTAGCCAGTACATCTTTGGACTGTGGGAGGAACCCAGAGAAAGCCCATGCACTGCACAGTGAGGACTCTTTACAGAGGACATTGGATTGAACTCAGAACTCCGACACTGTGAGCTATAATAACATCGAGCTAACTGCTACACTACCGTGGTGACCCTTCTTGGCCAAGCCTGAGGGTGGACTGATGAGGAGGGCTCCCTCCACCACTGACTCGTGCCCTTACGCGTCTGGTCACAAAGATCAAGTCTGTGGAACTAATCAGCATATATGGAACAGACCCCTCTTCAGATTCTCAGACCTTGTGTAATCTAAGTATTGATTGTTCATTATCTTATCTCATCAGGATGTTGCCTAAGAGGATTTCAGAGTGGAATCCGACAAGCCGTCCCTCACAACAGTTTTTGGGATCATTCTATGACCTTGTGCACCTCACTACCCACAGTGTTGGGGACCCTGTAGGGTCATTCTATTGCGCACCTCACCACACACAGTGATAGGGATCCTGTAGGGTCACTCTATCCCCTTGTTACCTCAGCACACACAGTGATAGGGATCCTGTAGGGTCACTCTATCCCCTTGTTATCTCAGCACACACAGTGATGGGGGTCCCGTAGGGTCACTCTATTGCACACCTCAGCACACACAATGTTGGGGGTCCTGTAAGGTCACTCTATCCCATTATGCACATGGTGTAGGTTTCACCTATTAACTTGTGTCCGTCTTTTGCTCTCTCATTGTTTACGGCTCTGGTGGTATAGTTCCTGTTCTTGCTGATAAAATCAAGATTAAAGTGCCGTGTCTATCCAGCGTCACTGACCACACTTATGACTGTAATCGCTATCTGGCCCGTTGTCTTACGAAACGGAACTCTTCGTGCCTTTCCCACTTCCCATTTCACATCCTCTGTTGTCTTCTCAGAAGCTCCAGTGTGTCTCAGCTGCCTCCTCTCTTCAGCACCCTCTATGTCATCACCTCTACTTTGTAAGCATCCAATCCTGACCCCTCCTGCTCCCTGCTCAGTGCTGAGATCTGGAGCAGCATGTCAGATGCTGGAGGAATTTAACGGTCAGGTAGCACTTGTGGAGGGGAACAGACAGCTAAAGTGTCTGGACCCAAAATGCTTACCCTCCATTTCCCTCCTCAGATGGTACTGACCTGCTGAGTTCCTCCACCATCTTATTTGCTACTTCCTTCCCAGCCCCTAACTCTCACTTTCATGTCCCCCTCCCCATTTGTTAACTGTTGACTGTTCTACAAATTTTGTGAAATAAGTTCTCGATATCTGCCGTATCCCTCCTTCTTTTTTCTTTCACCAAGTTTCAAAACCTCTTGACATCTACGCTTCCTTGGACTTGTTGTCCTTACCTTTCACCGTTATGGAAACACATTGGCCCCGAATTCTTGCTCACCTTTGTTAAATGTACAGAACTGTGCAAATGTCTTAGGCACAAATTTATAGCTAGGGTGCCTAAGACTTTTGCTCAGTACTGTAGTAACTTTATGTATTGCACTGTACTGCTGCCACAAAAAAAATCATGACATATTTGAGTGATGTGGGTCTAATATGGGTCTCCATTATGGACTGAGAGTGAGAAGGGGGCAGAGAGAGGGGAATCATGGTTGGGAAAAGGGGAAGGGAGCGTGGAGGGAGCGGGAAGCACCAAAGAGATATTCTATAATGATCAATAAACCAATTATTTGGAATCGAGTGACCTTGCCTTGTGTCTCAGGGGTGGGCATGTCTGCACCCACGCCATCCCCTGCCCCAGCACTCCTTCTCTGCCACCTGACCCACTCCTCTGCTGCAATGCTCCACCCTCACTATTTCCAACATCCTTTGCTCCTGCCAGATTTACAAACTCATTCTCTTTCCACGTTGACAAATACAGTACTGTGCAAAAGTCTTAGGTGCTCTACCTATATACAGTATATAAGACCTTAAAATACAGGGGCAGAATTAGACTCTTTGGACCATCGAGTCTGCTCTGCCATTTCATCATGGCTGATCCAATTTCCTCTCAGCCCCAATCTCCTGCCTTCTCCTCGTATCCTTTCATGCCCTGACTAATCAAGAATCTATCAACCTCTGCTTTAAATGTACCCAATGGCTTAGCCTCCAGCTGTCTGTGGCAATGAATTCTACAGATTCACTACTGTCTAGCTAAAGAAATTCTTCCGCATCTCCATTCTAAAAAGACGCCCCTCTGTTCTGGGGCTGTGTCCTCTGGTCTTAGACTCCCCCACCATAGGAAACATCCTCTTCACATCTACTCAGTGCCTCAGACTTCTGTGAAGTACTGTAGAATTAACATGTAAAGAACTACTGTGGTCAACTTTTGCCAGGCCTTAAGACGATAAGACATGGTCATAGTCATAGTCATAGTCATACTTTATTGATCCCGGGGGAAATTGGTTTTCGTTACAGTTGCAACATAAATAATTAAATAATAATAAAACCATAAATAGTTAAATAGTAATATATAAATTATGCCAGTAAATTATGAAGTAAGTCCAGGACCAGCCTATTGGCTCAGGGTGTCTGACCCTCTAAGAGAGGAGTTGTAAAATTTGATGGCCACAGGCAGGAATGACTTCCTATGACACTCTGTGCTGCATAGGAACCGAATCAGGCCGTTTGGTCCATCAGGTCCACTCCGCCATTCCATTGTGACTGATTTATTATCCCAACCTCCTGCCTTTTCCCCTTTGACACCCTGACTAATCAAGAATCTATCAACTTCTGCTTTAAATATATCCAATGACTTGGCTGCCACAGTGCCCATGGCAATGAATTCCACAGTTTCACCACCCTCTGACAAACAAAATTCCTGTTCACCTCTGTTCTAAAATGATGTCCTTCTATTCAGAGGCTGTGCCCTGAGACAGATCATGTCCACAGCTTTGTGGATGTGGTCTAACCAAAGCTTTGTCCAACTAAGCACAGTGCTCAGCAAGAACTCTTGTCAACTGAGGAAAAGGATGTTTGAAACCAGTCTCTCCTCCTCCAACTCAGGACACTAATTCTGGTCCATTTTTGAGTTGTGGGCATGCTATGTTGGTGCCAGCACATCCTCAGACTGTGTTGGTGCCAGACATTTGCAGGCTGCCCCCAGCACATACTCACAAACAAAGCATTTCACTGTGTTTCAATGTACATGTGACAAATAAAACCTAATCTTTATCTTTAAGTTATTCTTGCACTTTATTTGTGATTTCCCTACTTACCTCCTTTTTAGCTCCTGTTAAGTGTTGTAAACCCCTGGCAAATTCTTCCTCTACTTCTTTCTAAGCTCTACATATGGCTTCATTTGTATGTCTGTGCAGGACATCCTCCCTCGTTACTGCCATCATGGACTCCTTAGTTAATCTTAATCTACTCATCATGATCTTATACATTATTGTTTACTTGCACTGCACTTACTCTAATACACTTTATTCTGCATGTTATTGTTTCACTTTGCTGTACCTCAGTGTTCTGTGTAATGAGATGATCAGGATGAACAGTGTGCAAGACTGTGTCTTGGTACACGTGACAATAGAAACATAGAAAACCTACAGCACAATACGAGCCCTTCGGCCCACAAAGTTGTGCTGAACATGTCCTCACCTTAGAAATTACTAGGGTTACCCATAGCCCTCTATTTTTCTAAGCTCCATGTACCTATCCGAAAGTCTCTTAAAAGATCCTATCGTATCCACCTCCACCACCATTACTGGCAGCCCATTCCACACATTCACCACTCCATGCGTAAAAAAACTTACCCCTGACATCTCCTGTGTACCTACTCCCAAGCACCTTAAACCTGTGCCCTCTTCTGGCAGCCATTTCAGCCCTGGGAAAAAGCCACTGACTATCCATACGATCAATGCCTCTCATCATCTTATACACCTCTATCAGGTCACCTTTCATCCTCCGTCGCTCCAAGGAGAAAAGGCCGCGTTCACTCAAACTGTCTTCATAAGGTATGCTCCCCAATCCAGGCAACATCCTTGTAAATCTCCTCTGCACCCTTTCTATGGTTTCCACATCCTTCCTGTAGTGAGGCAACCAGAACTGAGCACAATACTCCAAGTGAGGTCTGACCAGGGTCCTATATAGCTGCAACATTACCTCTCAACTCATAAATTCAATTCTATGATTGATGAAGGCCAGTAGACCGTATGCCTTCTTAACCACAGAGTCAACCTGTGCAGCTGCTTTGAGTGTCCTATTGACTCGGACTCCAAGATCCCTCTGATCCTCCACACTGCCAAGAGTCTTACCATTAATACAATATTCTGCCATCATATTTGACCAACCAAAATGAACCACTTCACACTTATCTGGGTTGAACTCCATCTGCCACTTCTCAGCCCACTTTTGCATCCTGTCAATGTCCCACTGTAACCTCTGACAGCCCTCCACACTATCCACAACACCTCCAATTTTTGTGTCATCAGCAAACTTACTAACCCATCCCTCTACTTCCTCATCCAGATCATGTATAAAAATCAGGAAGAGTAAGGGTCCCAGAACGGATCCCTGAGGCACACCACTGGTCACTGACCTCCATGCAGAATATGACTGTCTACAACCACTCTTTGCCTTCTTTGGCAAGCCAGTTCTGGATCCACAGAGCAATGTCCTCTTGGATCCCATGCCTCCTTACTTTCTGAATAAGCCTTGCATGGGGTATCTTATCAAATGCCTTGCTGAAATCCATATACACTACATCTACGGTTCTACCTTCATCAATGTGTTTAGTCACATCCTCAAAAAATTAAATCAGTCTCATAAGGCATGACCTGCCCTTGACAAATCCATGCTGACTACTCCTAATCATATTATACCTCTCCAAATGTTCATAAATCCTGCCACTCAGGATCTTCTCCATCAACTTACCAACCACTGAAGTAAGACTCACTGGTCTATAATTTCCTGGGCTATCTCTACTCCCTTTCTTGAATAAGGGAACAACATCCACAACCCTCCAGTCCTTCGGAACCTCGCCTGTCCCCATTGATGATGCAAGGATCATCGCCAGAGGCTCAGCAATCTCCTCCTTCGCCTCCCACAGTACCCTGGGGTACATCTCATCCGGTCCCGGCGACTGATCCAACTTGATGCTTTCCCAAAGCTCCAGCACATCCTCTTTCTTAATATCTACATGCTCAAGCTTTTCAGTCCACTACAAGTCATCACTACAATCACCAAGATCCTTTTCCATAGTGAATACTGAAGTAAAGTATTCATTAAGTACCTCTGCTATTTCCTCCGGTTCCATACACACTTCCCCACTGTCACACTTGATAATAAACCAATAGAAATTATAATGTCCCCTTCTATTCCACATCTGATCCATCATGCCTGAAGATTCTAACCTTCGTGTGACATGGTGGCACAGCGGGTCGAGCCATTAGCTCACAGTTCCAGTGACCCAGGTTCGATTCTGACCTTGGCTGCCGTGTGCGGAGCTTGTGTGTCTCCTTGTGACTGTGCTCATTTCCTCCCATATCCTAACGATATGTGTACTGGTAGGTTAGTTGGCAGCTGTAAGTTGCCTCTGAAATGAAGGTGAATGGTGGAATCTGGGGGTGGGGTAGGTTGACAGGAATGTGGAAGAATTTGAAAATCAGATTGATGTAGGTTTGGTTGATGGTCAGCAGGGTAGGCTGAAGGGCCTTTTTCTGTGCTGTATGCCTTTCACTCTCTTTTCTATGCATGTCTCTGTCATAGTCTCCCAGAGCTCCCAATTCATCGGCCTTGGTAGTCAGATTCCTTGCATTATACTTGATATGTTTTGTCTTGCCTTTTTGCACTATGCGTATTCATGAATTCACCTCTGAAATTTATTTTACTCATGATGGATCTTTCTGAGCACTTCACTGTGTGTTTCTCCTGCACTGCGAAGAGCTGCCCGCACAGAGCTTGAGGCCGCTGTCCTCGTCGTTGCTGCTAGTTCCATTCTGTTCTCCTACGTTTCTCTGAGGAGTTGAGCTCAATGTTTTGCCGATGCTGTGTTGGGAAATCGTGCCGTCACTGGCCACAATTCCTGGTACTTATAGATGACTCACCCTTACCAGAAAACTGTGTTTGGGAGCTACCCAGGCTGAAACTTCTGCAAACTCTACAGACTAAACAACCATTTATCTCAGTCTGGGCTGGGAAGGTCCTACCCCTTTCCCAGGGCTCATATCCCATTAGCAAAAGAGGTTGTAGTTAGGGATAATGTGAGGCACAGAATCCAGCAAGACATCATGTGAGAGTCACTAGAGGTTCAGTCATTGAGAGGAGCTGGAATCTGTGGCTCTCTTGCCTGAACGGAGAGCCACCTTCCCACTGGGCAATGTGCCAGCTGCTGTCTGTACAGAGAGCCAGCTTCCCATTGGACAATGTGCCAGCTGCTGTCTGTACAGAGAGCCAGCTTCCTATTGGGCGATGTGCCAGCTGCTGTCTGTACAGGGAACCAGCTTCCCATTGGACAATGTGCCAGCTGCTGTCTGTACAGGGAACCAGCTTCCCATTGGATGATGTGCCAGCTGCTGTCTGTACAGGGAACCAGCTTCCCATTGGATGATGTGCCAGCTGCTGTCTGTACAGGGAACCAGCTTCCCATTGGATGATGTGCCAGCTGCTGTCTGTACAGAGAGCCAGCTTCCCATTTTTGCTGTTTACAAGGAGTGCCCTATTTGTTCGGTCTGTTGTTGGAGTAACTTTTTGATAACTGTGCCACCTGGGACAGTTCAGGTGTCCTCGGCCTGCCCTCTCCTGCATCGAATGCCGGTAGTGTATGGAGAGAGGGCAGTGTCACCGAAGGTGCTGGCTTTCAAGTGGAACATTCTTCTTGGGCTCCATTCTATGTCCTTGATGGACACAAAACAAACCATGAAACTGCTTCATGTGATAGCTCTCTTCACAGTCAGCACACTCTTCTTAAACAACTTCCCAGCTTCACTTGTACTTTAGCTGTCTACGGACTCCTGCTGTGAATACTCTGGCTGCTTTGGCCCATTATGTCCATGTGACCTCAAGTACTTGCCTACTCTAATCCCATTTGCCGTAGCTTTGTGATTCAAGTGTCTGTCTAGATACTTCTTAAATGTAGTGAGGATCACTGCTTCCATCATTGCCTCAGGATTCCAACTCTGGGTGAAAAAAGTTAGAGTCACAGAAAAGTACAGTACAGAAACAAGCTATTCAGCCCATCTAGTTCATACTGAACCATTTAAACTACCTACTCACATTGACCTGCACCCAACTATAACCCTCCATGTACCTATCCAAACTTCTCTTAAACATTGAAATTGAACTTGCACGCACCACTTGCACTGGCAGCTTATTTCACACTCCCTCGACCCTCTGAGTGAAGAAGTTTCCCCTCATGTTTCCCTTAATCTTTTCTCCTTTGACCTGTGACCTTTAATTCTAGTCTCACCCAACCTCTATAGAAAATGCTTGCTTTCATTTACCCTAACAATACTTGTCATAAATATGTATACCTTTATCAATCTTCTACACTTCAAGGAGTAAAGTCCTAACCTATTCAACCTTCCCTTGTAACTCAGGACTTCCAGTCTTGGCAACATCCTTGTAAATTTTCTCTGTACTCTTTCAACCTTATTTACATCTTTCCTGTAGCTGGGTAACCAGAACTGCACACAATACTCCAAATTAGGCCTCATCAATGTCTTACACAACTTCAACACAACATCCCATCTTTTGTACTCAATAAACACACATCAAAGTTGCTGGTGAATGCAGCAGGCCAGGCAACATCTCTAGGAAGAGGTACAGTTGACGTTTCAGGCCAAGACCCTTTGTCAGGACTAACTGAAGGAAGACTGAGTAAGAGATTTGAAAGTTGGAGGGGGAGGGGGAGATCCAAAATGATAGGAGAAGACAGGAGGGGGAGGGATGGAGCCAAGAGCCGACAGGTGATAGGCAAAAGGGATATGAGAGGATCATGAGACAGGAGGCCCAGGGAGAAGGAAAAGGGGGCGTGGGGGAGCCCAGAGGATGGGCAAGGGGTATAGTCAGAGGGACAGAGGGAGAAAAAGGAGAGTGAGAGAAAGAATGTGTGCATAAAAATAAACAACGGATGGGGTACGGGGGTGGGGTGGGGGGGCACTAGCGGAAGCCAGAGAAGTCGATGTTCATGCCAACAGGTTGGAGGCTACCCAGACGGAATATAAGGTGTTGTTCCTCCAACCTGAGTGTGGCTTCATCTTTACAGTAGAGGAGGCCGTGGATAGACATGTCAGAATGGGAATGGGATGCGGAATTAAAATGTGTGGCCACTGGGAGATCCTGCTTTCTCTGGCGGACAGAGAGTAGGTGTTTAGCAAAGCGGTCTCCCAGTCTACGTCGGGTCTCGTCAATATATAAAAGGCCACATAGGGAGCACCGGACGCAGTATGTCACCCCAGCCGACTCACAGGTGAAGTGTCGCCTCACCTGGAAGGACTGTCTGGGGCCCTGAATGGTGGTAAGGGAGGAAGTGTAAGGGCATGTGTAGCACTTGTTCCGCTTACAAGGATAAGTGCCAGGAGCGAGATCAGTGAGGAGGGATGGGGGGGGGACGAATGGACAAGGGAGTCGCGTAGGGAGCGATCCCTGCGGAAAGCAGAGAGCGCGGGGGAGGGAAAGATGTGCTTAGTGGTGGGATCCCTCTGGAGGTGGCAGAAGTTACGGAGAATAATATGTTGGACCCGGAGGCTGGTGGGGTAGTAGGTGGGTAGCCTCCAACCTGATGGCATGAACATCGACTTCTCTGGCTTCCGCTAGTGCCCCACCCCCCTCTCGTATCCCATCCGTTATTTATTTTTATGCACACATTCTTTCTCTCACTCTTCTTTTTCTCCCTCTGTCCCTCTGAATATACCCCTTGCCCATCCTCTGGTTTCCCCTCCCCCCCGGTCTTTCTCCCCGGACCTCCTGTCCCATGATCCTCTCGTATCCCTTTTGCCAATCACCTGTCCAGCTCTTGGCTCCATCCCTCCCTCTCCTGTCTTCTCCTATCATTTTGGATCTCCCCCTCCCCCTCCCACTTTCAAATCTCTTACTAACTCTTCCTTCAGTTAGTCCTGACGAAGGGTCTCGGCCTGAAACATCGACTGTACCTCTTCCGAGAGATGCTGCCTGGCCTGCTGCGTTCACCAGCAACTTTGATGTGTGTTGCTTGAATTTCCAGCATCTGCAGAATTCCTGTTGTTTGTTATTTGTTGTTTGTACTCAATATATTGATTTATGAAGGCCAATGTGCCAAAAGCTTTCTTTGAGACAGTATCTACTTGTGATGCCACTTTCAATGAATTATGGGCCTGTATTCCCAGATTCTTTCCTCCTACACCACACCTCAGTGCCCTACCGTTCACTGTGTAAGACCTACCCTGGTCAGACCTACCAAAGTGCAGCACCTCACACTTATCAGCATTAAATTCCACCTGCTATTTCTCAGCCCATTTTTCCACCTGCTCAAGCTCTGATGGTTTTCCTCACTGTCCACTACACCCCAAATCTTGGTGTTATCCGCAAATTTGCTGACCCAGTTAGCCACATTCTCATTCTCCAGTTGATATAGATGACAAACAACAACAGACCCAGCACCGATCCCAAAGAACACCACTAATCTCAGGGCTCCAGAGAGGTAACCATCCACTACCGTTCTCTAGCTTCTCCCACAAAGCCAGTGTCTAATCCCGTTTACTACCTCATCTTGAATGCAAGTGACTGAACCTTTTTCACCAGCCTCCCATGTCAAATCCCTTGCAAACAACATTAACTTCCCTTCACCAACTTTCCTGGTAACTACCTCGAAAAATTCTGTAAGCTCTTCATTATATTTCCTTTATAACCATATAACAATTACAGCACGGAAATAGGCCATCTCGGCGCTTCTAGTCCGTGCCGAACTCTTACTCTCACCCAGTCCCACCGACCTGCACTCAGCCCATAACCCTCCATTCCTTTCCTGTCCATATATCTATCCAATTTAACTTTAATCGACAACATTGAACCCGCCTCAACCACTTCCTCTGGAAGCTCGTTCCACACAGCCACCACTCTCTGAGTAAAGTTCCCCCTCATGTTACCTCTAGACTTTTGCCCTTTAACTCTCAACTCATGTCCTCTTGTTTGAATCTTCCCCGCTCTCAATGGAAAAAGCCTATCCACGTCAACTCTATCTATCCCCCTCATAATTTTATACCTCCTTGCCTTCCCTTAAATCTGTACCCTTTAATTATAGACATCTCTGCTGTGGGATGTATTTAAAAATAAAGGTAAATCTTAACGATTAGCTTTATTTGTCACATGTATATTGAAACTGAAAACATACAATGAAATGTGTCATTCTCGTCAATGCCCAACACATTCCGAGGATGTGCCAGATGCACAGTCCAGATGGGCGGTCTGCAAGTATCGCCATGGTTCTGGTGACAACATAGCATACTCACAACTTGCTAACCATAACCCATACATCTTTGGAATGTGGGATGAAACTGGAGCACCCAGTGGAGACCCACACAGTCACGGGGAGAACATTCAAACTCCTCAGGAATAGCAGCAGGAACTGAACTCCAATTGATGGTGCTAGCCACTATGCTACCACGCTTGCTATCTACACTATTTATGTCTTTCTTAGTTTTGTCTACCTCCTTAATTGCTATATAACTCTGCCATAGCATCCCAAGCCCAGGTGCGAAAGGAGGAGGGTTGGGCATGGCACTGGCAGCCCCATCCTGTAAAAACCCAGAGCTACACAAATGCTAATAGAAGCTCCAAAGGTCTCATCCATGGCAGTGGAAAGATCTTCACCTAGAAGAAGTCAGATGGGCTATACCTGAGGACAATTTGAAAGACTGGCCCAGGACAGAGGACTGTGGTGAGCTTCTTTTAGGGGCCTATGTATGTGTGTTTATTTATTTATTTATTTGTTTGTTTGTTTGTTTATTATTATTACGTTTTCATTTTTTCTCTTTTTGTATTTCTTGTGTTAATTGAGTATGCCTGCAGTAATTGAATCTCAGGGTTGTATATGGTGATATATTTGTGCTTTGATAAAAAAAATTACTTTGAACTTTTAACTTGATGCAATTTGCCACTTGTGCTGATCCCAAGGGCTCTAAACTTTTGTGCTAGATTCCCACATGGAACTTTAACAAAGCTGTTACTGAATGCCATGAATTACATCGCCTGATGCTGATATGCTGGACTACTCCAGGAGCTACAGGGCATTGTTGAAGAGTCGAACAGATTATTGCTTCGCTGTCTGGTTGTAAAGGAAGTGAATGTTTATGTGGTAAATGGGAGATGTTAAACAAGTGGCTTCCTCTTTTGGTCAAACGGTCTCTATAGTTACAGCTTCTCTCTTTTAACAACAAGGATTAAACACAAAAGATTCTGCAGATGCTGGAAATCCAGAGCCATACACACAAAATGCTGGAGGAACTCAGCAAGTCAGGCAGCATCTGTGCAAAGAAATAAACAGTTGCTGTTTTAGGCCAAAGCCCTTCATGAGGACTGGAAAGGAAGGGAAAAGAAGCCAGAATAAAAGGGATGAAACCTCTCATTGTTTCAATTATAAATTCCTGCACACCAACCATTCTGGTTTCAATTCACAGTGACTCTGGGTTGGTAAAAACAAACACAAAAATGATGTGGATAAAGGTCAAGGAATGACATTAGATAAGATGATTGTTTTGCACAGGGAGTGCACACAGTGTAAGGGTGTGTAACAAGGTGATCCTAAAAGGTTGCATTGCCTATGGTGGTAACTGGTCACATGTACTGAGATACAGTGTAGGGCTTTTGTTTGCTTGCCGTCAGACAGTAATGCTCACTGGATGTAATATTGGAGAAAGCCTTTCTTCGCAGGATATATCATTTACTGTTGCAATCCACAGTGTTGTTGAGGGGAGAGGTTCAGGTAAATTAATGAGGATAAGGTCAGGTGAGTCTCGCCTGTGTTTTCTCTCTTGTTGTCTGGCCCAAACCAGTTGGACAGGTGTTGGATGGCCCACCCTGGTGCTATCAAGCCATTCTGGTGATGTCCATTGAGTTATCAGGAGCGATTGGATAGGCTGGAAATGTTTACTCTGAAGCTTAGGAGGCAGAGGGATGTATTAAATAATGAGGGACATGAGGGACATAGATCCCCAGATTCCGATTCATTTATTTTTCAAACGTGCATTGAAACGTACGGCAAAGTGTGTATTTTGTGTTAACAAGCAATACATTCAGGGTGGATGAACAACTCCTTATAATTGGGTATCCTCCTGACCTGATGGCATGAACATTGATTTCTTGAACTTATGGAAATTGTCCCTGCCCAATTCTTCACCATCCCCGATTCCCATTTCCCTTTCTCACCTTATCTGCCCAACACCTCCATCTGGTGCTCCATCTCTTTCTTCCATGGTCATCTACTCTCTGCTATCAGATTCCCACTTCTCCAACCCTTTATCTCTTTAACCTATCAACTTCCCAGCTCTTCACTTCATCTCTGCTCCCCCTCACGGTATTCCCTATACCTACAGTCGTCTACTTCTTCCTCCACTCCCCCCACCATCTTATCCATCACCTCTTGTCTTTGAATCTCCAGTCCTTATGAAGGGTCTCGGCACAAAACGTCAACTGTACTTTCTTCCTTGGATACTGCCTCCAGCATTGTCTGTGTTGCTGAGTTCCCCCAGTATTGTGTATGTGTTGATTAGTTCCCCCAGTATTGTGTCAGTGTTGATTAGGTCCCCCAGTATTATGTGTGTGTTGATTAGTTCCTCCAGTATTGTGTGTGTGTTGATTAGTTCCTCCAATATTCTGTGTGTATGTTGCTGAGTTCCCCCAGTATTGTGTGTGTGTTGCTGAGTTCCTCCAGTATTGTGTGTGTGTTGCTGAATTCCTCCAGTATTGTGTGTGCGTTGATCAGTTCCTCCAGTATTGTGTGTGTGTTGCTGAGTTCTTCCAGTATTGTGTGTGTGTGTTGCTGAATTCCTCCAGTATTGTGTGTGCGTTGATCAGTTCCTCCAGTATTGTGTGTGTGTTGCTGAGTTCTTCCAGTATTGTGTGTGTTGCTGAGTTCCTCCAGTATTGTGTGTGTGTTGCTGAGTTCCTCCAGTATTGTGTGTGTGTTGCTGAGTTCCTCCAGTATTGTGTGTGTGTTGCTGAGTTCCTCCAGTATTGTGTGTGTGTTGCTGAATTCCTACAGTATTGTGCGTGTTTCTTGCTGAGTTCCTCCAGTATTGTGTTTGTGTTGCTGAGTTCCTCCAGTATTGTGTGTGTGTTGCTGAGTTCCTCCAGTATCGTGTGTGTTTGCTGAGTTCCTCCAGTATTGTGTGTGTGTTGCTGAGTTCCTCCAGTATTGTGTGTGTTGCTGAGTTCCTCCAGTATTGTGTGTGTTGCTGTTATTGTGTGTGTTTCTGAGTTCTCCAGTATTGTGTGTGTGTTGCTGAGTTCCTCCAGTATTGTGTGTGTGTTGCTGAGTTCCTCCAGTATTGTGTGTGTGTTGCTGAGTTCCTACAGTATTGTGTGTGTGTTGCTGAATTCTTCCAGTATTGTGTGTCTGTTGCTGAGTTCCTCCAGTATTGTGTGTGTGTTGCTGAGTTCCTCCAGTATCGTGTGTGTTTTGCTGAGTTCCTCCAGTATTGTGTGTGTTTTACTGAGTTCTTCCAGTATCGTGTGTGTGTTGCTGAGTTCCTCCAGTATTGTGCGCGTTGCTAAGTTCCTCCAGCATTGTGTGTGTGTTGGTGAGTTTCTCCAGTATTGTGTTTGTGTTGCTGAGTTCCTCCAGTATTGTGTCTGTGTTGAGTAGTTCCTCTAGTATTCTGTGTGTGTGTGTTGCTGAGTTCCTCCAGTATCGTGTGTGTGTTGCTGAGTTCCTGCAGTATCGTGTGTGTGCTGCTGAGTTACTCCAGTATTGTGTGTGTGTTGCTGAGTTCCTCCAGTATCGTGTGTGTGTTGCTGAGTTCCTCCAGTATTGTGTGTGTTTTGCTGAGTTCCTCCAGTATTGTGTGTGTGTTGCTGAGTTCCTCCAGTATTGTGTGTGTTGCTGAGTTCCTCCAGTATTGTGTGTGTGTTGCTGAGTTCCTCCAGTATCGTGTGTGTGTTGCTGAGTTCCTCCAGTATTGTGTGTGTGTTGCTGAGTTCCTCCAGTATTGTGTGTGTGTTGCTGAGTTCCTCCAGTATTGTGTGTGTGTTGCTGAGTTCCTCCAGTATTGTGTGTGTGTTGCTGAGTTCCTCCAGTATTGTGTGTGTGTTGCTGAGTTCCTCCAGTATTGTGTGTGTTGCTGAATTCTTCCAGTATTGTGTGTGTGTTGCTGAGTTCCTCCAGTATTGTGTGTGTGTTGCTGAGTTCCTCCAGTATTGTGTGTGTGTTGCTGAGTTCCTCCAGTATTGTGTGTGTGTTGCTGAGTTCCTCCAGTATTGTGTGTGTTGCTGAGTTCCTCCAGTATTGTGTGTGTGTTGCTGAGTTCCTCCAGTATTGTGTGTGTGTTGCTGAGTTCCTCCAGTATCGTGTGTGTGTTGCTGAGTTCCTGCAGTATCGTGTGTGTGCTGCTGAGTTACTCCAGCATTGTGTGTGTTGCTGAGTTCCTCCAGTATTGTGTGTGTGTGTTGCTGATTTCCTCCAGTATTGTGTGTGTGTTGCTGAGTTCCTCCAGTATTGTGTGTGTGTTGCTGAGTTCCTCCAGTATCGTGTGTGTGTTGCTGAGTTCCTCCAGTATTGTGTGTGTGTTGCTGAGTTCCTCCAGTATTGTGTTTGTTTTGCTGAGTTCTTCCAGTATTGTGTGTGTTGCTGAGTTCCTCCAGTATTGTGTGTGTGTTGCTGAGTTCCTCCAGTATTGTGTGTGTGTTGCTGAGTTCCTCCAGTATTGTGTGTGTGTTGCTGAGTTCCTCCAGTATTGTGTGTGTGTTGCTGAGTTTCTCCAGTATTGTGTGTGCTGCTGAGTTCCTCCAGCATTGTGTGTGTTTGCTGAGTTCCTCCAGCATTGTGTGTGTGTGTTGCTGAGTTCCTCCAGTATGGTGTGTGTGTTGCTGAGATCCTCCAGTATCGTGTCTGTGCTGATTAGTTCCTCCAGTATTCCGTCTGTGTGTGTTGCTGAGTTCCTCCAGTATTGTGTGTGTGTTGCTGAGTTCCTCCAGTATTGTGTGTGTGTTGCTGAGTTCCTCCAGTATTCTGTGTGTGTTGCCGAGTTCCTCCAGTATCGTGTGTGTGTTGCTGAGTTCCTCCAGTATTGTGCGTGTGTCTTGCTGAGTTCCTTCAGTATTGTGTGTGTTTTTCTGAGTTCTTCCAGTATTGTGTGTCTGTTGCTGAGTTCCTCCAGCATTGTGTGTGTGTTGCTGAGTTCCTCCAGTATTGTGTGTGTGTTGCTGAGTTCCTCCAGTATTGTGTGTGTGTTGCTGAGTTCCTCCAGTATTGTGTCTGTGTTGAGTAGTTCCTCCAGTCTTCTGTGTGTGTGTGTTGCTGTGTTCCTCCAGTATCGTGTGTGTGTTGCTGAGTTACTCCAGCATTGTGAGTGTTGCTGAGTTCCTCCAGCATTGTGTGTGTTGCTGAGTTCCTCCAGTATTGTGTGTGTGTTGCTGAGTTCCTCCAGTATTGTGTGTGTTTTGCTGAGTTCCTCCAGTATTGTGTGTGTTGCTGAGTTCCTCCAGTATTGTGTTTGTGTTGCTGAGTTCCTCCAGTATTGTGTCTGTGTTGAGTAGTTCCTCCAGTATTCTGTGTGTGTGTGTTGCTGATTTCCTCCAGTATTGTGTGTGCGTTGCTGTGTTCCTCCAGTATTGTGTGTGTGTTGCTGAGTTCCTCCAGTATCGTGTGTGTGTTGCTGAGTTCCTGCAGTATCGTGTGTGTGCTGCTGAGTTACTCCAGTATTGTGTGTGTGTTGCTGAGTTCCTCCAGTATTGTGTGTGTTGCTGAATTCCTCCAATATTGTGTGTGTGTGTTGCTGAGTTCCTCCAGTATGGTGTGTGTGTTGCTGAGTTCCTCCAGTATTGTGTGTGTTGCTGAGTTCCTCCAGTATTGTGTGTGTGTGTTGCTGAGTTCCTCCAGTATTGTGTGTGTTGCTGAGTTCCTCCAGTATTGTGTGTGTGTTGCTGAGTTCCTCCAGTATTGTGTGTGTGTTGCTGAGTTCCTCCAGTATTGTGTGTGTGTTGCTGAGTTCCTCCAGTATTGTGTGTGTGTTGCTGAGTTCCTCGTACAGTATTGTGTGTGTGTTGCTGAGTTCCTCCAGTATTCCGTGTGTGTTGCTGAGTTCCTCCAGTATCGTGTGTGTGTTGCTGAATTCCTACAGTATTGTGCGTGTTTCTTGCTGAGTTCCTCCAGTATTGTGTGTATGTTGCTGTGTTCCTCCAGTATTGTGTGTGTGTTGCTGAGTTCCTCCAGTATCGTGTGTGTGTTGCTGAGTTCCTCCAGTATCGTGTGTGTGTTGCTGAGTTACTCCAGCAATGTGTGTGTTGCTGAGTTCCTCCAGCATTGTGTGTGTTTGTGTTGCTGATTTCCTCCAGTATTGTGTGTGTGTTGCTGAGTTCCTCCAGTATTGTGTGTGTGTTGCTGAGTTCCTCCAGTATTGTGTGTGTGTTGCTGAGTTCCTCCAGCATTGTGTGTGTTGCTGAGTTCCACCAGCATTGTGTGTGTTGCTGAGTTCCTCCAGCATTGTGTGTGTTGCTGAATTCTTCCAGTATTGTGTATGTTTTGCTGAGTTCTTCCAGTATTGTGTGTGTGTTGCTGAATTCCTCCAGTATTGTGCGTGTTTCTTGCTGAGTTCCTCCAGTATTGTGTTTGTTTTGCTGAGTTCTTCCAGTATTGTGTGTGTTGCTGAGTTCCTCCAGTATTGTGTGTTTGTTGCTGAGTTCCTCCAGTATTCTGTGTGTGTTGCCGAGTTCCTCCAGTATTGTGTGTGTGTTGCTGAATTCCTCCAACATTGTGTGTGTATGTTGCTGAGTTCCTCCAGTATTGTGTGTGTTTTGCTGAGTTCCTCCAGTATTGTGTGTGTGTTGCTGAGTTCCTCCAGTATTGTGTGTGTGTTGCTGAGTTCCTCCAGTATTGTGTGTGTGTTGCTGAGTTCCTCCAGTATTGTGTGTGTGTTGCTGAGTTCCTCCAGTATTGTGTGTGTGTTGCTGAGTTCCTCCAGTATTGTGTGTGTGTTGCTGAGTTCCTCCAGTATTGTGTGTGTGTTGCTGAGTTCCTCCAGCATTGTGTGTGTTGCTGAATTCCTCCAACATTGTGTGTGTGTGTTGCTGAGTTCCTCCAGTATGGTGTGTGTGTTGCTGAGTTCCTCCAGTATTGTGTGTGTGTTGCTGAGTTCTTCCAGTATTGTGTGTGTGTTGCTGAGTTCCTCCAGTATTGTGTCTGTGTTGATTAGTTCCTCCAGTATTCTGTCTGAGTGTGTTGCTGAGTTCCTCCAGTATCGTGTGTGTGTTGCTGAATTCCTACAGTATTGTGCGTGTTTCTTGCTGAGTTCCTCCAGTATTGTGTGTGTGTTGCTGTGTTCCTCCAGTATTGTGTGTGTGTTGCTGAGTTCCTCAAGGATCGTGTGTGTGTTGCTGAGTTCCTCCAGTATCGTGTGTGTGTTGCTGAGTTACTCCAGCAATGTGTGTGTTGCTGAGTTCCTCCAGTATTGTGTGTGTGTTGCTGAGTTCCTCCAGTATTGTGTGTGTGTTTGCTGAGTTCCTCCAGTATTGTGTGTGTTGCTGAGTTACTCCAGCATTGTGTGTGTTGCTGAGTTCCTCCAGCATTGTGTGTGTTGCTGAGTTCCTCCAGTATTGTGTGTGTTGCTGAATTCTTCCAGTATTGTGTGTGTGTTGCTGAGTTCCTCCAGTATTGTGTGTGTTTTGCTGAGTTCCTCCAGTATTGTGTGTGTTTTGCTGAGTTCCTCCAGTATTGTGTGTGTGTTGCTGAGTTCCTCCAGTATTGTGTGTGTGTTGCTGAGTTCCTCCAGTATTGTGTGTGTGTTGCTGAGTTCCTCCAGTATTGTGTGTGTGTTGCTGAGTTCCTCCAGCATTGTGTGTGTGTTGCTGAGTTCCTCCAGTATCGTGTGTGTGTTGCTGAGTTCCTCCAGCATTGTGTGTGTTGTGGAATTCTTCCACTATTGTGTGTGTTTTGCTGAGTTCTTACAGTATTGTGTGTGTGTTACTGAATTCCTCGAGCATTGTGTGTGTGTTGCTGAGTTCCTCCAGTATTGTGTGTGTGTTGCTGAGTTCCTCCAGTATTGTGTGTGTTTGCTGAGTTCCTCCAGTATTGTGTGTGTGTTGCTGAGTTCCTCCAGTATTGTGTGTGTGTGTTGCTGAGTTCCTCCAGTATTGTGTGTGTGTTGCTGAGTTCCTCCAGTATTGTGTGTGTGTTGCTGAGTTCCTCCAGTATTGTGTGTGTGTTGCTGAGTTCCTCCAGTATTGTGTGTGTGTTGCTGAGTTCCTGCAGTATTGTGTGTGTGTTGCTGAGTTCCTCCAGTATTGTGTGTGTGTTGCTGAGTTCCTCCAGTATTGTGTGTGTGTTGCTGAGTTCCTCCAGTATGGTGTGTGTGTTGCTGAGTTCCTCCAGTATTGTGTGTGTGTTGCTGAGTTCCTCCAGTATTGTGTGTGTTGCTGAGTTCCTCCAGTATTGTGTGTGTGTTGCTGAGTTCCTCCAGTATTGTGTGTGTGTTGCTGAGTTCCTCCAGTATTGTGTGTGTGTTGCTGAGTTCCTCCAGTATTGTGTGTGTGTTGCTGAGTTCCTCCAGTATTGTGTGTGTGTTGCTGAGTTCCTCCAGTATTGTGTGTGTGTTGCTGAGTTCCTCCAGTATCGTGTGTGTGTTGCTGAATTCCTCCAGTATTGTGCGTGTTTCTTGCTGAGTTCCTCCAGTATTGTGTGTGTGTTGCTGTGTTCCTCCAGTATTGTGTGTGTGTTGCTGAGTTCCTCCAGTATCGTGTGTGTGTTGCTGAGTTCCTCCAGTATCGTGTGTGTGTTGCTGAGTTACTCCAGCAATGTGTGTGTTGCTGAGTTCCTCCAGTATTGTGTGTGTGTTGCTGAGTTCCTCCAGTATTGTGTGTGTTTTGCTGAGTTCTTCCAGTATTGTGTGTGTGTGTTGCTGAGTTCCTCCAGTATTGTGTGTGTGTTGCTGAGTTCCTCCAGTATTGTGTGTGTGTTGCTGAGTTCCTCCAGTATTGTGTGTGTGTTGCTGAGTTCCTCCAGTATTGTGTGTGTGTTGCTGAGTTCCTCCAGTATTGTGTGTGTGTTGCTGAGTTCCTCCAGTATTGTGTGTGTGTTGCTGAGTTCCTCCAGTATTGTGTGTGTGTTGCTGAGTTCCTCCAGTATTGTGTGTGTGTTGCTGAGTTCCTCCAGTATTGTGTGTGTGTTGCTGAGTTCCTCCAGTATCGTGTGTGTGTTGCTGATTTCCTCCCGTATTGTGCGTGTTTCTTGCTGAGTTTCTCCAGTATTGTGTGTGTGTTGCTGAGTTCCTCCAGTATTGTGTGTGTGTTGCTGAGTTCCTCCAGTATCGTGTGTGTGTTGCTGAGTTCCTCCAGTATCGTGTGTGTGTTGCTGAGTTCCACCAGCATTGTGTGTGTTGCTGAGTTCCTCCAGCATTGTGTGTGTTTGCTGATTTCCTCCAGTATTGTGTGTGTGTTGCTGTGTTCCTCTAGTATTATGTGTGTGTTGCTGAGATCCTCCAGAATCGTGTGTGTGTAGCTGAGTTACTCCAGCATTGTGTGTGTTGCTGAGTTCCACCAGCATTGTGTGTGTTGCTGAGTTCCTCCAGCATTGTGTGTGCTGCTGAATTCTTCCAGTATTGTGTGTGTTTTGCTGAGTTCTTCCAGTATTGTGCGTATTTCTTGCTGAGTTCCTCCAGTATTGTGTTTGTTTTGCTGAGTTCTTCCAGTATTGTGTGTGTTGCTGAGTTCCTCCGGTATTGTGTGTTTGTTGCTGAGTTCCTCCAGTATTCTGTGTGTGTTGCCGAGTTCCTCCAGTATTGTGTGTGTGTTGCTGAATTCCTCCAGTATTGTGTGTGTATGTTGCTGAGTTCCTCCAGTATCGTGTGTGTGTTGCTGAGTTCCTCCAGCATTGTGTGTGTTGCTGAATTCTTCCAGTATTGTGTGTGTGTTGCTGAGTTCCTCCAGTATTGTGTGTGTGTTGCTGAGTTCCTCCAGTATTGTGTGTGTGTTGCTGAGTTCCTCCAGTATTGTGTGTGTGTTGCTGAGTTCCTCCAGTATGGTGTGAGTATTGCTGAGTTCCTCCAGTATTGTGTGTGTGTTGCTGAGTTCCTCCAGTATTGTGTGTGTGTGCTGAGTTCCTCCAGTATTGTGTGTGTGTTGCTGAGTTCCTCCAGTATTGTGTGTGTGTTGCTGAGTTCCTCCAGAATTGTGTGTGTGTTGCTTAGTTCCTCCAGTATTGTGTGTGTGTTGCTGAGTTCCTCCAGTATTGTGTGTGTGTTGCTGAGTTCCTCCAGTATTGTGTGTGTGTTGCTGAGTTCCTCCAGTATTGTGTGTGTGTTGCTGAATTCCTCCAGTATTGTGCGTGTTTCTTGCTGAGTTCCTCCAGTATTGTGTGTGTGTTGCTGAGTTCCTCCAGTATTGTGTGTGTGTTGCTGAGTTCCTCCAGTATCGTGTGTGTGTTGCTGAGTTCCTCCAGTATCGTGTGTGTGTTGCTGAGTTACTCCAGCATTGTGTGTGTTGCTGAGTTCCACCAGCATTGTGTGTGTTTGTGTTGCTGATTTCCTCTAGTATTGTGTGTGTGTTGCTGAGATCCTCCAGAATCGTGTGTGTGTAGCTGAGTTACTCCAGCATTGTGTGTGTTGCTGAGTTCCACCAGCATTGTGTGTGCTGCTGAGTTCTTCCAGTATTGTGTGTGTTTTGCTGAGTTCTTCCAGTATTGTGCGTGTTTCTTGCTGAGTTCCTCCAGTATTGTGTTTGTTTTGCTGAGTTCTTCCAGTATTGTGTGTGTTGCTGAGTTCCTCCAGTATTGTGTGTGTGTTGCTGAGTTCCTCCAGTATTCTGTGTGTCTTGCTCAGTTCCTCCAGTATTGTGTGTGTGTTGCTGAGTTCCTCCAGCATTGTGTGTGTTGTTGCTGAGTTCCTCCAGTATCGTGTGTGTGTTGCTGAGTTCCTCCAGCATTGTGTGTGTTGCTGAGTTCTTCCAGTATTGTGTGTGTTTTGCTGAGTTCTTCCAGTATTGTGTGTGTGTTGCTGAGTTCCTCCAGTATTGTGTGTGTGTTGCTGAGTTCCTCCAGTATTGTGTGTGTGTTGCTGAGTTCCTCCAGTATTGTGTGTGTTTTGCTGAGTTCCTCCAGTATTGTGTGTGTGTTGCTGAGTTCCTCCAGTATTGTGTGTGTTGCTGAGTTCCTCCAGTATTGTGTGTGTGTTGCTGAGTTCCTCCAGTATTGTGTGTGTGTTGCTGAGTTCCTCCAGTATTGTGTGTGTGTTGCTGAGTTCCTCCAGTATTGTGTGTGTGTTGCTGAGTTCCTCCAGTATTGTGTGTGTGTTGCTGAGTTCCTCCAGTATTGTGTGTGTGTTGCTGAGTTCCTGCAGTATCGTGTGTGTGTTGCTGAATTCCTTCAGTATTGTGTGTGTTTCTTGCTGAGTTCCTCCAGTATTGTGTGTGTGTTGCTGTGTTCCTCCAGTATTGTGTGTGTGTTGCTGAGTTCCTCCAGTATCGTGTGTGTGTTGCTGAGTTCCTCCAGTATCGTGTGTGTGTTGCTGAGTTACTCCAGCAATGTGTGTGTTGCTGAGTTCCTCCAGTATTGTGTGTGTTTGTGTTGCTGATTTCCTCCAGTATTGTGTGTGTGTTGCTGTGTTCCTCTAGTATTGTGTGTGTGTTGCTGAGTTCCTCCAGTATCGTGTGTGTGTTGCTGAGTTACTCCAGCATTGTGTGTGTTGCTGAGTTCCACCAGCATTGTGTGTGTTGCTGAGTTCCTCCAGCATTGTGTGTGCTGCTGAGTTCCTCCAGTATCGTGTGTGTGTTGCTGAATTCCTCCCGTATTGTGCGTGTTTCTTGCTGAGTTCCTCCAGTATTGTGTGTGTTTTGCTGAGTTCCTCCAGTATTGTGTGTGTGTTGCTGAGTTCCTCCAGTATTGTGTGTGTGTTGCTGAGTTCCTCCAGTATTGTGTGTGTGTTGCTGAGTTCCTCCAGTATTGTGTGTGTGCTGCTGAGTTCCTCCAGTATTGTGTGTGTGTTGCTGAGTTCCTGCAGTATCGTGTGTGTGTTGCTGAGTTCCTCCAGCATTGTGTGTGTTGCTGAATTCTTCCAGTATTGTGTGTGTGTTGCTGAGTTCCTCCAGTATTGTGTGTGTGTTGCTGAGTTCCTCCAGTATTGTGTGTGTGTTGCTGAGTTCCTCCAGTATTGTGTGTGTGTGTTACTGAGTTCCTCCAGTATGGTGTGTATTGCTGAGTTCCTCCAGTATTGTGTGTGTGTTGCTGAGTTCCTCCAGTATTGTGTGTGTTGCTGAGTTCCTCCAGTATTGTGTGTGTGTTGCTGAGTTCCTCCAGTATTGTGTGTGTGTTGCTGAGTTCCTCCAGTATTGTGTGTGTGTTGCTGAGTTCCTCCAGTATTGTGTGTGTATTGCTGAGTTCCGACAGTATTGTGTGTGTGTTGCTGAGTTCCTCCAGTATTGTGTTTGTGTTGCTGAGTTCCTCCAATATTGTGTGTGTGTGTTGCTGAGTTCCTCCAGTATGGTGTGTGTGTTGCTGAGTTCCTCCAGTATTGTGTGTGTGTTGCTGAGTTCCTCCAGTATTGTGTGTGTTGCTGAGTTCCTCCAGTATTGTGTGTGTGTTGCTGAGTTCCTCCAGTATTGTGTGTGTGTTGCTGAGTTCCTCCAGTATTGTGTGTGTGTTGCTGAGTTCCTCCAGTATTGTGTGTGTGTTGCTGAGTTCCTCCAGTATTGTGTGTGTGTTGCTGAGTTCCTCCAGTATTGTGTGTGTGTTGCTGAGTTCCTCCAGTATCGTGTGTGTGTTGCTGATTTCCTCCCGTATTGTGCGTGTTTCTTGCTGAGTTTCTCCAGTATTGTGTGTGCTTGCTCAGTTCCTCCAGCATTGTGTGTGTTTTGCTGAGTTCCTCCAGCATCGTGTGTGTGTTGCTGAGTTCCTCCAGTATCGTGTGTGTGTTGCTGAGTTACTCCAGCAATGTGTGTGTTGCTGAGTTCCTCCAGCCTTGTGTGTGTTTGTGTTGCTGAATTCCCCCAGTATTGTGTGTGTGGCTGAATTCCTCCAATATTGTGTGTGTGTGTTACTGAGTTCCTCCAGTATGGTGTGTGTATTGTTGAGTTCCTCCAGTATTGTGTGTGTGTTGCTGAGTTCCTCCAGTATTGTGTGTGTGTTGCTGAGTTCCTCCAGTATTCTGTGTGTGTGTTGCTGAGTTCCTCCAGTATTGTGTGTGTGTTGCTGAGTTCCTCCAGTATTGTGTGTGTGTTGCTGAGTTCCTCCAGTATTGTGTGTGTGTTGCTGAGTTCCTCGTACAGTATTGTGTGTGTGTTGCTGAGTTCCTCCAGTATTCCGTGTGTGTTGCTGAGTTCCTCCAGTATCGTGTGTGTGTTGCTGAATTCCTACAGTATTGTGCGTGTTTCTTGCTGAGTTCCTCCAGTATTGTGTGTATGTTGCTGTGTTCCTCCAGTATTGTGTGTGTGTTGCGGAGTTCCTCCAGTATCGTGTGTGTGTTGCTGAGTTCCTCCAGTATCGTGTGTGTGTTGCTGAGTTACTCCAGCAATGTGTGTGTTGCTGAGTTCCTCCAGTATTGTGTGTGTTTGTGTTGCTGATTTCCTCCAGTATTGTGTGTGTGTTGCTGTGTTCCTCTAGTATTGTGTGTGTGTTGCTGAGATCCTCCAGAATCGTGTGTGTGTAGCTGAGTTACTCCAGCATTGTGTGTGTTGCTGAGTTCCACCAGCATTGTGTGTGTTGCTGAGTTCCTCCAGCATTGTGTGTGCTGCTGAATTCTTCCAGTATTGTGTGTGTTTTGCTGAGTTCTTCCAGTATTGTGCGTATTTCTTGCTGAGTTCCTCCAGTATTGTGTTTGTTTTGCTGAGTTCTTCCAGTATTTTGTGTGTTGCTGAGTTCCTCCGGTATTGTGTGTTTGTTGCTGAGTTCCTCCAGTATTCTGTGTGTGTTGCCGAGTTCCTCCAGTATTGTGTGTGTGTTGCTGAATTCCTCCAACATTGTGTGTGTATGTTGCTGAGTTCCTCCAGTATCGTGTGTGTGTTGCTGAGTTCCTCCAGCATTGTGCGTGTTGCGGAATTCTTCCACTATTGTGTGTGTTTTGCTGAGATCTTACAGTATTGTGTGTGTGTTGCTGAATTCCTCGAGCATTGTGTGTGTGTTGCTGAGTTCCTCCAGTATTGTGTGTGTGTTACTGAGTTCCTCCAGTATGGTGTGAGTATTGCTGAGTTCCTCCAGTATTGTTTGTGTGTTGCTGAGTTCCTCCAGTATTGTGTGTGTTGCTGAGTTCCTCCAGTATTGTGTGTGTGTTGCTGAGTTCCTCCAGTATTGTGTGTGTGTTGCTAAGTTCCTCCAGTATTGTGTGTGTGTTGCTGAGTTCCTCCAGTATTGTGTGTGTATTGCTGAGTTCCTACAGTATTGTGTGTGTGTTGCTGAGTTCCTCCAGTATTCCGTGTGTGTTGCTGAGTTCCTCCAGTATCGTGTGTGTGTTGCTGAATTCCTACAGTATTGTGCGTGTTTCTTGCTGAGTTCCTCCAGTATTGTGTGTATGTTGCTGTGTTCCTCCAGTATTGTGTGTGTGTTGCGGAGTTCCTCCAGTATCGTGTGTGTGTTGCTGAGTTCCTCCAGTATCGTGTGTGTGTTGCTGAGTTACTCCAGCATTGTGTGTGTTGCTGAGTTCCTCCAGCATTGTGTGTGTTTGTGTTGCTGATTTCCTCTAGTATTGTGTGTGTGTTGCTGAGATCCTCCAGAATCGTGTGTGTGTAGCTGAGTTACTCCAGCATTGTGTGTGTTGCTGAGTTCCACCAGCATTGTGTGTGCTGCTGAATTCTTCCAGTATTGTGTGTGTTTTGCTGAGTTCTTCCAGTATTGTGCGTATTTCTTGCTGAGTTCCTCCAGTATTGTGTTTGTTTTGCTGAGTTCTTCCAGTATTTTGTGTGTTGCTGAGTTCCTCCGGTATTGTGTGTTTGTTGCTGAGTTCCTCCAGTATTCTGTGTGTGTTGCCGAGTTCCTCCAGTATTGTGTGTGTGTTGCTGAATTCCTCCAGCATTGTGTGTGTATGTTGCTGAGTTCCTCCAGTATTGTGTGTGTGTTGCTGAGTTCCTCCAGCATTGTGTGTGTTGTTGAGTTCCTCCAATATCGTGTGTGTTTTGCTGAGTTCCTCCAGTATTGTGTGTGTGTTGCTGAGTTCCTCCAGTATTGTGTGTGTGTTGCTGAGTTCCTCCAGTATTGTGTGTGTGTTGCTGAGTTCCTCCAGTATTGTGTGTGTGTTGCTGAGTTCCTCCAGTATTGTTTGTGTGTTGCTGAGTTCCTCCAGTATTGTGTGTGTTGCTGAGTTCCTCCAGTATTGTGTGTGTGTTGCTGAGTTCCTCCAGTATTGTGTGTGTGTTGCTAAGTTCCTCCAGTATTGTGTGTGTGTTGCTGAGTTCCTCCAGTATTGTGTGTGTGTTGCTGAGTTCCTCCAGTATTGTGTGTGTGTTGCTGAGTTCCTCCAGTATTGTGTGTGTGTTGCTGAGTTCCTCCAGTATTGTGTGTGTGTTGCTGAGTTCCTCCAGTATTGTGTGTGTTTCTTGCTGAGTTCCTCCAGTATTGTGTGTGTGTTGCTGAGTTCCTCCAGTATTGTGTGTGTGTTGCTGAGTTCCTCCAGTATCGTGTGTGTGTTGCTGAGTTCCTCCAGTATCGTGTGTGTGTTGCTGAGTTACTCCAGCAATGTGTGTGTTGCTGAGTTCCTCCAGCATTGTGTGTGTTTGTGTTGCTGATTTCCTCCAGTATCGTGTGTGTGTTGCTGAATCCCTCCAGTATTGTACGTGTTTCTTGCTGAGTTCCTCCAGTATTGTGTTTGTTTTGCTGAGTTCTTCCAGTATTGTGTGTGTTGCTGAGATCCTCCAGTATTGTGTGTGTGTTGCTGAGATCCTCCAGTATTGTGTGTTTGTTCCTGAGTTCCTCCAGTATTCCGTGTGTGTTGCTGAGTTCCTCCAGTATTGTGTGTGTGTCTTGCTGAGTTCCTGCTGTATTGTGTGTGTTGCTGAGTTCCTCCAGTATTGTGTGTGTGTTGCTCAGTTCCTCCAGCATTGTGTTTGTGTTGCTGAGTTCCACCAGCATTGTGTGTGTTGCTGAGATCCTCCAGTATTGTGTCTGTGTTGATTAGTTCCTCCAGTATTCTGTCTGTGTGTGTTGCTGAGTTCCTCCAGTATTGTGTGTGTGTTGCTGAGTTCCTCCAGTATTGTGTGTGTTGCTGAGTTCCTCCAGTATTCTGTGTGTGTTGCCGAGTTCCTCCAGTATCGTGTGTGTGTTGCTGATTTCCTCCCGTATTGTGCGTGTTTCTTGCTGAGTTCCTCCAGTATTGTGTTTGTTTTGCTGAGTTCTTCCAGTATTGTGTGTGTTGCTGAGTTCCTCCAGTATTGTGTGTGTGTTGCTGAGTTCCTCCAGTATTGTGTGTGTGTTGCTGAGTTCCTCCAGTATTGTGTTTGTGTTGCTGAGTTCCTCCAGTATTGTGTCTGTGTTGAGTAGTTCCTCCAGTATTCTGTGTGTGTGTGTTGCTGAGTTCCTCCAGTATCGTGTGTGTGTTGCTGAGTTCCTCCAGTATCGTGTGTGTGTTGCTGAGTTCCTCCAGCATTGTGTGTGTTGCTGAGTTCCTCCAGTATTGTGTGTGTGTTGCTGAGTTCCTCCAGTATTGTGTGTGTTTTGCTGAGTTCTTCCAGTATTATGTGTGTGTTGCTGAGTTCCTCCAGTATTGTGTTTGTGTTGCTGAGTTCCTCCAGTATTGTGTCTGTGTTGAGTAGTTCCTCCAGTATTCTGTGTGTGTGTGTTTCTGATTTCCTCCAGTATTGTGTGTGTGTTGCTGTGTTCCTCCAGTATTGTGTGTGTGTTGCTGAGTTCCTCCAGTATCGTGTGTGTGTTGCTGAGTTCCTCCAGTATTGTGTGTGTGTTGCTGAGTTCCTCCAGTATTGTGTGCGTGTGTTGCTCAGTTCCTCCAGCATTGTGTGTGTTGTTGAGTTCCTCCAGCATTGTGTGTGTTCCTGAATTCCTCCAACATTGTGTGTGTGTGTTGCTGAGTTCCTCCAGTATTGTGTCTGTGTTGATTAGTTCCTCCAGTATTCTGTCTGAGTGTGTTGCTGAGTTCCTCCAGTATTGTGTGTGTGTTGCTGAGTTCCTCCAGTATTGTGTGTGTGTTGCCGAGTTCCTCCAGTATGGTGTGTGTGTTGCTGAGTTCCTCCAGTATTGTGCGTGTGTCTTGCTGAGTTCCTTCAGTATTGTGTGTGTTTTTCTGAGTTCCTCCAGTATTGTGTGTGTGTTGCTGAATTCCTCCAATATTGTGTGTGTGTGTTACTGAGTTCCTCCAGTATGGTGTGAGTATTGTTGAGTTCCTCCAGTATTGTTTGTGTGTTGCTGAGTTCCTCCAGTATTGTGTGTGTTGCTGAGTTCCTCCAGTATTGTGTGTGTGTTGCTGAGTTCCTCCAGTATTGTGTGTGTGTTGCTAAGTTCCTCCAGTATTGTGTGTGTGTTGCTGAGTTCCTCCAGTATTGTGTGTGTGTTGCTGAGTTCCTCCAGTATTGTGTGTGTGTTGCTGAGTTCCTCCAGTATTGTGTGTGTGTTGCTGAGTTCCTCCAGTATTCCGTGTGTGTTGCTGAGTTCCTCCAGTATCGTGTGTGTGTTGCTGAATTCCTACAGTATTGTGCGTGTTTCTTGCTGAGTTCCTCCAGTATTGTGTGTATGTTGCTGTGTTCCTCCAGTATTGTGTGTGTGTTGCGGAGTTCCTCCAGTATCGTGTGTGTGTTGCTGAGTTCCTCCAGTATCGTGTGTGTGTTGCTGAGTTACTCCAGCAATGTGTGTGTTGCTGAGTTCCTCCAGCATTGTGTGTGTTTGTGTTGCTGATTTCCTCCAGTATTGTGTGTGTGTTGCTGTGTTCCTCCAGTATTGTGTGTGTGTTGCTGAGATCCTCCAGAATCGTGTGTGTGTTGCTGAGTTCCTCCAGTATTGTGTGTGTTGCTGAGTTCCTCCAGCATTGTGTGTGTTGCTGAGTTCCTCCAGTATTGTGTGTGTGTTGCTGAGTTCCTCCAGTATTGTGTGTGTTTTGCTGAGTTCCTCCAGTATTGTGCGTGTTTCTTGCTGAGTTCCTCCAGTATTGTGTTTGTTTTGCTGAGTTCTTCCAGTATTGTGTGTGTGTTGCTGAGTTCCTCCAGTATTGTGTGTGTGTTGCTGAGTTCCTCCAGTATTGTGTGTGTGTTGCTGAGTTCCTCCAGTATTGTGTGTGTGTTGCTGAGTTCCTCCAGTATTGTGTGTGTGTTGCTGAGTTCCTCCAGTATCGTGTGTGTGTTGCTGAGTTCCTCCAGCATTGTGTGTGTGTGTTGCTGAGTTCCTCCAGTATTGTGTGTGTTTTGCTGAGTTCCTCCAGTATTGTGTGTGTGTTGCTGAGTTCCTCCAGTATTGTGTGTGTGTTGCTGAGTTCCTCCAGTATTGTGTGTGTGTTGCTGAGTTCCTCCAGCATTGTGCGTGTTTGTGTTGCTGATTTCCTCTAGTATTGTGTGTGTGTTGCTGAGATCCTCCAGAATCGTGTGTGTGTAGCTGAGTTACTCCAGCATTGTGTGTGTTGCTGAGTTGCACCAGCATTGTGTGTGTTGCTGAGTTCCTCCAGCATTGTGTGTGCTGCTGAATTCTTCCAGTATTGTGTGTGTTTTGCTGAGTTCTTCCAGTATTGTGCGTATTTCTTGCTGAGTTCCTCCAGTATTGTGTTTGTTTTGCTGAGTTCTTCCAGTATTGTGTGTGTTGCTGAGTTCCTCCAGTATTGTGTGTGTGTTGCTGAGTTCCTCCAGTATTCTGTGTGTGTTGCTGAGTTCCTCCAGTATTGTGTGTGTGTTGCTGAATTCCTCCAGTATTGTGTGTGTTTGCTGAGTTCCTCCAGTATTGTGTGTGTTTTGCTGAGTTCCTCCAGTATTGTGTGTGTTGCTGAGTTCCTCCAGTATTGTGTGTGTGTTGCTGAGTTCCTCCAGTATTGTGTGTGTGTTGCTGAGTTCCTCCAGTATTGTGTGTGTGTTGCTGAGTTCCTCCAGTATGGTGTGTGTGTTGCTGAGTTCCTCCAGTATTGTGTGTGTGTTGCTGAGTTCCTCCAGTATTGTGTGTGTGTTGCTGAGTTCCTCCAGTATTGTGTCTGTGTTGATTAGTTCCTCCAGTATTCTGTGTGTGTGTTGCTGAGTTCCTCCAGTATTGTGTGTGTGTTGCTGAGTTCCTCCAGTATTGTGTGTGTGTAGCTGAGTTCCTCCAGTATTGTGTGTGTGTTGCTGAGTTCCTCCAGTATTGTGTGTGTTGCTGAATTCCTCCAATATTGTGTGTGTGTGTTGCTGAGTTCCTCCAGTATGGTGTGTGTGTTGCTGAGTTCCTCCAGTATTGTGTGTGTGTTGCTGAGTTCCTCCAGTATTGTGTGTGTGTTGCTGAGTTCCTCCAGTATTGTGTGTGTGTTGCTGAGTTCCTCCAGTATGGTGTGTGTGTTACTGAGTTCCTCCAGTATTGTGTGTGTGTTGCTGTGTTCCTCTAGTATTGTGTGTGTGTTGCTGAGTTCCTCCAGTATCGTGTGTGTGTTGCTGAGTTCCTCCAGTATCGTGTGTGTGTTGCTGAGTTACTCCAGCATTGTGTGTGTTGCTGAGTTCCACCAGCATTGTGTGTGTTGCTGAGTTCCTCCAGCATTGTGTGTGTTTTGCTGAGTTCTTCCAGTATTGTGTGTGTTTTGCTGAGTTCTTCCAGTATTGTGTGTGTGTTGCTGAATTCCTGCAGTATTGTGTGTGTTTCTTGCTGAGTTCCTCCAGTATTGTGTTTGTTTTGCTGATTTCCTCCAGTATTCGGTGTGTTGCTGAGTTCCTCCAGTATTGTGTTTGTTTCTGAGTTCCTCCAGTATTGTGTGTGTGTTGCTGAGTTCCTCCAGTATTGTGTGTGTGTTGCTGAGTTCCTCCAGCATTGTGTGTGTTGTTGAGTTCCTCCAACATTGTGTGTGTGTGTTGCTGAGTTCCTCCAGTATCGTGTGTGTGTTGCTGAGTTCCTCCAGTATTGTGTGTGTTGCTGAATTCCTCCAGTATTGTGTGTGTGTGTTGCTGAGTTCCTCCAGTATTGTGTGTGTGTGTTACTGAGTTCCTCCAGTATGGTGTGAGTATTGCTGAGTTCCTCCAGTATTGTTTGTGTGTTGCTGAGTTCCTCCAGTATTGTGTGTGTTGCTGAGTTCCTCCAGTATTGTGTGTGTGTTGCTGAGTTCCTCCAGTATTGTGTGTGTGTTGCTGAGTTCCTCCAGTATTGTGTGTGTGTTGCTGAGTTCCTCCAGTATTGTGTGTGTGTTGCTGTGTTCCTCTAGTATTGTGTGTGTGTTGCTGAGTTCCTCCAGTATCGTGTGTGTGTTGCTGAGTTCCTCCAGTATCGTGTGTGTGTTGCTGAATTCCTACAGTATTGTGCGTGTTTCTTGCTGAGTTCCTCCAGTATTGTGTGTGTGTTGCTGTGTTCCTCCAGTATTGTGTGTGTGTTGCTGAGTTCCTCCAGTATCGTGTGTGTGTTGCTGAGTTCCTCCAGTATCGTGTGTGTGTTGCTGAGTTACTCCAGCAATGTGTGTGTTGCTGAGTTCCTCCAGCATTGTGTGTGTTTGTGTTGCTGATTTCCTCCAGTATTGTGTGTGTGTTGCTGTGTTCCTCCAGTATTGTGTGTGTGTTGCTGAGTTCCTCCAGAATCGTGTGTGTGTTGCTGAGTTACTCCAGCATTGTGTGTGTTGCTGAGTTCCACCAGCATTGTGTGTGTTGCTGAGTTCCTCCAGCATTGTGTGTGTTGCTGAATTCTTCCAGTATTGTGTGTGTTTTGCTGAGTTCTTCCAGTATTGTGTGTGTGTTGCTGAGTTCCTCCAGTATTGTGCGTATTTCTTGCTGAGTTCCTCCAGTATTGTGTTTGTTTTGCTGAGTTCTTCCAGTATATTGTGTGTTGCTGAGTTCCTCCGGTATTGTGTGTTTGTTGCTGAGTTCCTCCAGTATTCTGTGTGTGTTGCCGAGTTCCTCCAGTATTGTGTGTGTGTTGCTGAATTCCTCCAGCATTGTGTGTGTTGTTGAGTTCCTCCAACATTGTGTGTGTGTGTTGCTGAGTTCCTCCAGTATCGTGTGTGTGTTGCTGAGTTCCTCCAGCATTGTGTGTGTTGTTGAGTTCCTCCAGTATCGTGTGTGTTTTGCTGAGTTCTTCCAGTATTGTGTGTGTGTTGCTGAGTTCCTCCAGTATTGTGTGTGTGTTGCTGAGTTCCTCCAGTATTGTGTGTGTGTTGCTGAGTTCCTCCAGCATTGTGTGTGTTGTTGAGTTCCTCCAATATCGTGTGTGTTTTGCTGAGTTCCTCCAGTATTGTGTGTGTGTTGCTGAGTTCCTCCAGTATTGTGTGTGTGTTGCTGAGTTCCTCCAGCATTGTGTGCGTTCCTGAATTCCTCCAACATTGTGTGTGTGTGTTGCTGAGTTCCTCCAGTATTGTGTGTGTGTCTTGCTGAGTTCCTACTGTATTGTGTGTGTTGCTGAATTCCTCCAGCATTGTGTGTGTTGCTGAATTCCTCCAATATTGTGTGTGTGTGTTGCTGAGTTCCTCCAGTATGGTGTGTGTGTTGCTGAGTTCCTCCAGTATTGTGTGTGTGTTGCTGAGTTCCTCCAGTATTGTGTGTGTGTTGCTGAGTTCCTCCAGTATTGTGTGTGTGTTGCTGAGTTCCTCCAGTATTGTGTGTGTGTTGCTGAGTTCCTCCAGTATTGTGTGTGTGTTGCTGAGTTCCTCCAGTATTGTGTGTGTGTTGCTGAGTTCCTCCAGTATTGTGTGTGTGTTGCTGAGTTCCTCCAGCATTGTGTGTGTTGCTGAGTTCCTCCAGTATTGTGTGTGTTTTGCTGAGTTCCTCCAGTATTGTGTGTGTTGCTGAGTTCCTCCAGTATTGTGTGTGTGTTGCTGAGTTCCTCCAGTATTGTGTGTTTGTTCCTGAGTTCTTCCAGTATTCCGTGTGTGTTGCTGAGTTCCTCCAGTATTGTGTGTGTGTCTTGCTGAGTTCCTGCTGTATTGTGTGTGTTGCTGAATTCCTCCAATATTGTGTCTGTGTTGATTATTTCCTCCTGTATTCTGTGTGTGTGTTGCTGAATTCCTCCAGTATTGTGTGTGTCTGTTGTTGAGTTCCTCCAGTATTCTGTGTGTCTTGCTGAGTTCCTCCAGTATTGTGTGTGTGTCTTGCTGGGTTCCTACTGTATTGTGTCTGTTGCTGAATTCCTCCAGTATTGTGTGTGTGTCTTGCTGAGTTCCTACTGTATTGTGTGTGTTGCTGAGTTCCTCCAGTATTGTGTGTGTTGCTGAGTTCCTCCAGTATTGTGTGTGTGTTGCTGAGTTCCTCCAGTATTGTGTGTGTGTTGCTGAGTTCCTCCAGTATTGTGTGTGTGTTGCTGAGTTCCTCCAGTATTGTGTGTGTTGCTGAGTTCCTCCAGTATCGTGTGTGTGTTGCTGAATTCCTCCAGTATTGTGCGTGTTTCTTGCTGAGTTCCTCCAGTATTGTGTGTGTTTTGCTGAGTTCTTCCAGTATTGTGTGTGTTGCTGAGTTCCTCCAGTATTGTGTGTGTGTTGCTGAGTTCCTCCAGTATTGTGTGTGTGTAGCTGCGTTCCTCCAGTATTGTGTTTGTGTTGATGAGTTCTTCAGGTATTGTGTCTGTGTTGAGTAGTTCCTCCAGTATTGTGTGTGTGTTGCTGTGTTCCTCCAGTATCGTGCGTGTCTTGCTGAGTTACTCCAGCATTGTGTGTGTTGCTGAGTTCCTCCAGCATTGTGTGTGTTGCTGAGTTCCTCCAGTATTGTGTGTGTGTTGCTGAGTTCCTCCAGTATTGTGTGTGTTTTGCTGAGTTCCTCCAGTATTGTGTGTGTGTTGCTGAGTTCCTCCAGTATTGTGTTTGTGTTGCTGAGTTCCTCCAGTATTGTGTCTGTGTTGAGTAGTTCCTCCAGTATTCTGTGTGTGTGTGTTGCTGATTTCCTCCAGTATTGTGTGTGTGTTGCTGTGTTCCTCCAGTATTGTGTGTGTGTTGCTGAGTTCCTCCAGTATCGTGTGTGTGTTGCTGAGTTCCTGCAGTATCGTGTGTGTGCTGCTGAGTTCCTCCAGTATTGTGTGTGTGTTGCTGAGTTCCTCCAGCATTGTGTGTGTTGTTGAGTTCCTCCAGCATTGTGTGCGTTCCTGAATTCCTCCAACATTGTGTGTGTGTGTTGCTGAGTTCCTCCAGTATGGTGTGTGTGTTACTGAGTTCCTCCAGTATTGTGTGTGTGTTGCTGAGTTCCTCCAGTATTGTGTGTGTGTTGCTGAGTTCCTCCAGTATTGTGTGTGTGTTGCTGAGTTCCTCCAGTATTGTGTGTGTGTAGCTGCGTTCCTCCAGTATTGTGTTTGTGTTGATGAGTTCTTCAGGTATTGTGTCTGTGTTGAGTAGTTCCTCCAGTCTTCTGTGTGTGTGTGTTGCTGTGTTCCTCCAGTATCGTGTGTGTGTTGCTGAGTTACTCCAGCATTGTGAGTGTTGCTGAATTCCTCCAATATTGTGTGTGTGTGTTGCTGAGTTCCTCCAGTATGGTGTGTGTGTTGCTGAGTTCCTCCAGTATTGTGTGTGTGTTGCTGAGTTCCTCCAGTATTGTGTGTGTGTTGCTGAGTTCCTCCAGTATTGTGTTTGTGTTGCTGAGTTCCTCCAGTATTGTGTCTGTGTTGAGTAGTTCCTCCAGTATTCTGTGTGTGTGTGTTTCTGATTTCCTCCAGTATTGTGTGTGTGTTGCTGTGTTCCTCCAGTATTGTGTGTGTGTTGCTGAGTTCCTCCAGTATCGTGTGTGTGTTGCTGAGTTCCTCCAGTATTGTGTGTGTGTTGCTGAGTTCCTCCAGTATTGTGTGCGTGTGTTGCTCAGTTCCTCCAGCATTGTGTGTGTTGTTGAGTTCCTCCAGCATTGTGTGTGTTCCTGAATTCCTCCAACATTGTGTGTGTGTGTTGCTGAGTTCCTCCAGTATTGTGTCTGTGTTGATTAGTTCCTCCTGTATTCTGTTTGTGCGTTGCTGAATTCATCGAGTATTGTGTGTGTGTTGCTGAGCTCCTACAGCATTGTGTGTGTTGCTAAATTTCTGCAGTATTGTGTGTGTGTTGCTGAGTTCCTCCAGTATTGTGTGTGTGTCTTGCTGAGTTCCTACTGTATTGTGTGTGTTGCTGAATTCCTCCAGTATTGTGTGTGTTGCTGAATTCCTCCAATATTGTGTGTGTGTGTTGCTGAGTTCCTCCAGTATGGTGTGTGTGTTGCTGAGTTCCTCCAGTATTGTGTGTGTGTTGCTGAGTTCCTCCAGTATTGTGTGTGTTGCTGAGTTCCTCCAGTATTGTGTGTGTGTTGCTGAGTTCCTCCAGTATTGTGTGTGTGTTGCTGAGTTCCTCCAGTATTGTGTGTGTGTTGCTGAGTTCCTCCAGTATTGTGTGTGTGTTGCTGAGTTCCTCCAGTATTGTGTGTGTGTTGCTGAGTTCCTCGTACAGTATTGTGTGTGTGTTGCTGAGTTCCTCCAGTATTCCGTGTGTGTTGCTGAGTTCCTCCAGTATCGTGTGTGTGTTGCTGAATTCCTACAGTATTGTGCGTGTTTCTTGCTGAGTTCCTCCAGTATTGTGTGTATGTTGCTGTGTTCCTCCAGTATTGTGTGTGTGTTGCAGAGTTCCTCCAGTATCGTGTGTGTGTTGCTGAGTTCCTCCAGTATCGTGTGTGTGTTGCTGAGTTACTCCAGCAATGTGTGTGTTGCTGAGTTCCTCCAGCATTGTGTGTGTTTGTGTTGCTGATTTCCTCCAGTATTGTGTGTGTGTTGCTGTGTTCCTCTAGTATTGTGTGTGTGTTGCTGAGATCCTCCAGAATCGTGTGTGTGTAGCTGAGTTACTCCAGCATTGTGTGTGTTGCTGAGTTCCACCAGCATTGTGTGTGTTGCTGAGTTCCTCCAGCATTGTGTGTGCTGCTGAATTCTTCCAGTATTGTGTGTGTTTTGCTGAGTTCTTCCAGTATTGTGCGTATTTCTTGCTGAGTTCCTCCAGTATTGTGTTTGTTTTGCTGAGTTCTTCCAGTATTTTGTGTGTTGCTGAGTTCCTCCGGTATTGTGTGTTTGTTGCTGAGTTCCTCCAGTATTCTGTGTGTGTTGCCGAGTTCCTCCAGTATTGTGTGTGTGTTGCTGAATTCCTCCAACTTTGTGTGTGTATGTTGCTGAGTTCCTCCAGTATCGTGTGTGTGTTGCTGAGTTCCTCCAGCATTGTGCGTGTTGCGGAATTCTTCCACTATTGTGTGTGTTTTGCTGAGATCTTACAGTATTGTGTGTGTGTTGCTGAATTCCTCGAGCATTGTGTGTGTGTTGCTGAGTTCCTCCAGTATTGTGTGTGTGTTGCTGAGTTCCTCCAGCATTGTGCGTGTTTGTGTTGCTGATTTCCTCTAGTATTGTGTGTGTGTTGATGAGATCCTCCAGAATCGTGTGTGTGTAGCTGAGTTACTCCAGCATTGTGTGTGTTGCTGAGTTGCACCAGCATTGTGTGTGTTGCTGAGTTCCTCCAGCATTGTGTGTGCTGCTGAATTCTTCCAGTATTGTGTGTGTTTTGCTGAGTTCTTCCAGTATTGTGCGTATTTCTTGCTGAGTTCCTCCAGTATTGTGTTTGTTTTGCTGAGTTCTTCCAGTATTTTGTGTGTTGCTGAGTTCCTCCGGTATTGTGTGTGTGTTGCTGAGTTCCTCCAGTATTGTGTGTGTGTTGCTGAGTTCCTCCAGTATTGTGTGTGTGTTGCTGAATTCCTCCAGTATTGTGTGTGTGTTGCTGAGTTCCTCCAGTATTGTGTGTGTTTTGCTGAGTTCCTCCAGTATTGTGCGTGTGTTGCTGAGTTCCTCCAGTATTGTGTGTGTGTTGCTGAGTTCCTCCAGTATTGTGTGTGTGTTGCTGAGTTCCTCCAGTATTGTGTGTGTGTTGCTGAGTTCCTCCAGTATTGTGTGTGTGTTGCTGAGTTCCTCCAGCATTGTGTGCGTTCCTGAATTCCTCCAACATTGTGTGTGTGTGTTGCTGAGTTCCTCCAGTATGGTGTGTGTGTTGATTAGTTCCTCCTGTATTCTCTTTGTGCGTTGCTGAATTCATCGAGTATTCTGTGTGTGTTGCTGAGCTCCGACAGCATTGTGTGTGTGCTTGCTGAGTTCCTACTGTATTGTGTGTGTTGCTGAATTCCTCCAGTATTGTGTGTGTTGCTGAATTCCTCCAATATTGTGTGTGTGTGTTGCTGAGTTCCTCCAGTATTGTGTGTGTGTTGCTGAGTTCCTCCAGTATTGTGTGTGTGTTGCTGAGTTCCTCCAGTATTGTGTGTGTGTTGCTGAGTTCCTCCAGTATTGTGTGTGTTGCTGAGTTCCTCCAGTATTGTGTGTGTGTGTTGCTGAGTTCCTCCAGTATTGTGTGTGTGTTGCTGAGTTCCTCCAGTATTGTGTGTGTGTTGCTGAGTTCCTCCAGTATCGTGTGTGTGTTGCTGAGTTCCTCCAGTATCGTGTGTGTGTTGCTGAGTTACTCCAGCATTGTGTGTGTTGCTAAGTTCCACCAGCATTGTGTGTGTTGCTGAGTTCCTCCAGCATTGTGTGTGTTGCTGAATTCTTCCAGTATTGTGTGTGTTTTGCTGAGTTCTTCCAGTATTGTGTGTGTGTTGCTGAATTCCTGCAGTATTGTGTGTGTTTCTTGCTGAGTTCCTCCAGTATTGTGTTTGTTTTGCTGATTTCCTCCAGTATTCGGTGTGTTGCTGAGTTCCTCCAGTATTGTGTGTTTGTTGCTGAGTTCCTCCAGTATTCTGTGTGTGTTGCCGAGTTCCTCCAGTATTGTGTGTGTGTTGCTGAATTCCTCCAGCATTGTGTGTGTTGTTGAGTTCCTCCAACATTGTGTGTGTGTGTTGCTGAGTTCCTCCAGTATCGTGTGTGTGTTGCTGGGTTCCTACTGTATTGTGTCTGTTGCTGAATTCCTCCAGTATTGTGTGTGTGGCTGAATTCCTCCAATATTGTGTGTGTGTGTTACTGAGTTCCTCCAGTATGGTGTGTGTATTGCTGAGTTCCTCCAGTATTGTTTGTGTGTTGCTGAGTTCCTCCAGTATTGTGTGTGTTGCTGAGTTCCTCCAGTATTGTGTGTGTGTTGCTGAGTTCCTCCAGTATTGTGTGTGTGTTGCTAAGTTCCTCCAGTATTGTGTGTGTGTTGCTGAGTTCCTCCAGTATTGTGTGTGTATTGCTGAGTTCCTACAGTATTGTGTGTGTGTTGCTGAGTTCCTCCAGTATTCCGTGTGTGTTGCTGAGTTCCTCCAGTATCGTGTGTGTGTTGCTGAATTCCTACAGTATTGTGCGTGTTTCTTGCTGAGTTCCTCCAGTATTGTGTGTATGTTGCTGTGTTCCTCCAGTATTGTGTGTGTGTTGCGGAGTTCCTCCAGTATCGTGTGTGTGTTGCTGAGTTCCTCCAGTATCGTGTGTGTGTTGCTGAGTTACTCCAGCAATGTGTGTGTTGCTGAGTTCCTCCAGCATTGTGTGTGTTTGTGTTGCTGATTTCCTCCAGTATTGTGTGTGTGTTGCTGTGTTCCTCTAGTATTGTGTGTGTGTTGCTGAGTTCCTCCAGTATCGTGTGTGTGTTGCTGAGTTCCACCAGCATTGTGTGTGTTGCTGAGTTCCTCCAGCATTGTGTGTGTTGCTGAGTTCCTCCAGCATTGTGTGTGTTGCTGAATTCTTCCAGTATTGTGTGTGTGTTGCTGAATTCCTCCAGTATTGTGCGTGTTTCTTGCTGAGTTCCTCCAGTATTGTGTTTGTTTTGCTGAGTTCTTCCAGTATTGTGTGTGCTGCTGAGTTCCTCCAGTATTGTGTGTTTGTTGCTGAGTTCCTCCAGTATTCTGTGTGTGTTGCCGAGTTCCTCCAGTATTGTATGTGTGTTGCTGAATTCCTCCAGCATTGTGTGTGTTGTTGAGTTCCTCCAACATTGTGTGTGTGTGTTGCTGAGTTCCTCCAGTATCGTGTGTGTGTTGCTGAGTTCCTCCAGCATTGTGTGTGTTGTTGAGTTCCTCCAGTATCGTGTGTGTTTTGCTGAGTTCTTCCAGTATTGTGTGTGTGTTGCTGAGTTCTTCCAGTATTGTGTGTGTGTTGCTGAGTTCCTCCAGTATTGTGTGTGTGTTGCTGAGTTCCTCCAGCATTGTGTGTGTTGTTGAGTTCCTCCAATATCGTGTGTGTTTTGCTGAGTTCCTCCAGTATTGTGTGTGTGTTTGCTGAGTTCCTCCAGTATTGTGTGTGTGTTGCTGAGTTCCTCCAGCATTGTGTGCGTTCCTGAATTCCTCCAACATTGTGTGTGTGTGTTGCTGAGTTCCTCCAGTATTGTGTGTGTGTTGCTGAGTTCCTCCAGTATTGTGTGTGTGTTGCTGAGTTCCTCCAGCATTGTGTGTGTTGCTGAATTCTTCCAGTATTGTGTGTGTGTTGCTGAGTTCCTCCAGTATTGTGTGTGTTTTGCTGAGTTCTTCCAGTATTGTGTGTGTGTTGCTGAGTTCCTCCAGTATTGTGTGTGTGTTGCTGAGTTCCTCCAGTATTGTGTGTGTGTTGCTGAGTTCCTCCAGTATTGTGTGTGTGTTGCTGAGTTCCTCCAGTATTGTGTGTGTGTTGCTGAGTTCCTCCAGTATTGTGTGTGTGTTGCTGAGTTCCTGCAGTATTGTGTGTGTGTTGCTGAGTTCCTCCAGCATTGTGTGTGTTGCTGAATTCCTCCAGTATTGTGTGTGTTTTGCTGAGTTCCTCCAGTATTGTGTGTGTTGCTGAGATCCTCCAGTATTGTGTGTGTGTTGCTGAGATCCTCCAGTATTGTGTGTTTGTTCCTGAGTTCCTCCAGTATTCCGTGTGTGTTGCTGAGTTCCTCCAGTATTGTGTGTGTGTCTTGCTGAGTTCCTGCTGTATTGTGTGTGTTGCTGAATTCCTCCAATATTGTGTCTGTGTTGATTATTTCCTCCTGTATTCTATGTGTGTGCTGCTGAATTCCTCCAGTATTGTGTGTGTCTGTTGCTGAGTTCCTCCAGTATTGTGTGTGTCTTGCTGAGTTCCTCCAGTATTGTGTGTGTGTCTTGCTGGGTTCCTACTGTATTGTGTCTGTTGCTGAATTCCTCCAGTATTGTGTGTGTGTCTTGCTGAGTTCCTACTGTATTGTGTGTGTTGCTGAGTTCCTCCAGTATTGTGTGTGTTGCTGCGTTCCTCCAGCATTGTGTGTGTGTTGCTGAGTTCCTCCAGTATTGTGTGTGTGTTGCTGAGTTCCTCCAGTATTGTGTGTGTGTTGCTGAGTTCCTCCAGTATTGTGTGTGTGTTGCTGAGTTCCTCCAGTATCGTGTGTGTGTTGCTGAGTTCCTCCAGTATTGTGTGTGTTTCTTGCTGAGTTCCTCCAGTATTGTGTGTGTGTTGCTGAGTTCCTCCAGTATCGTGTGTGTGTTGCTGAGTTCCTCCAGTATTGTGTGTGTGTTGCTGAGTTCCTCCAGTATTGTGTGTGTGTTGCTGAGTTCCTCCTGTATTGTGTGTGTTGCTGAATTCCTCCAGTATTGTGTGTGTTGCTGAATTCGTCCAATATTGTGTGTGTGTGTGTTGCTGAGTTCCTCCAGTATTGTGTGTGTTTGCTGAGTTCCTCCAATATTGTGTGTGTTGCTGAGTTCCTCCAGTATTGTGTCTGTGTTGATTAGTTCCTCCAGTATTCTGTCTGTGTGTGTTGCTGAGTTCCTCCAGTATTGTGTGTGTGTTGCTGAGTTCCTCCAGTATTGTGTGTGTGTTGCTGAGTTCCTCCAGTATTGTGTGTGTGTTGCTGAGTTCCTCCAGTATTGTGTGTGTGTTGCTGAGTTCCTCCAGTATTGTGTGTGTTGCTGAGTTCCTCCAGTATTGTGTGTGTGTTGCTGAGTTCCTCCAGTATTGTGTGTGTGTGTTGCTGAGTTCCTCCAGTATTGTGTTTGTTTTGCTGAGTTCTTCCAGTATTGTGTGTGTTGCTGAGATCCTCCAGTATTGTGTGTGTTGCTGAGTTCCTCCAGCATTGTGTCTGTGTTGATTAGTTCCTCCAGTATTCTGTCTGTGTGTGTTGCTGAGTTCCTCCAGTATTCTGTGTGTGTTTCTCAGTTCCTCCAATATTGTGTGTGTCTTGCTGAGTTCCTCCAGTATTCTGTGTGTGTTGCTGAGTTCCTCCAGTATTGTGTGTGTGTTGCTGAGTTCCTCCAGTATTGTGTCTGTGTTGAGTAGTTCCTCCAGTATTCTGTGTGTGTGTGTTTCTGATTTCCTCCAGTATTGTGTGTGTGTTGCTGAGTTCCTCCAGTATCGTGTGTGTGTTGCTGAGTTCCTCCAGTATTGTGTGTGTGTTGCTGAGTTCCTCCAGTATTGTGTGTGTGTTGCTGAGTTCCTCCAGCATTGTGTGTGTGTTGCTGAGTTCCTCCAGTATTGTGTGTGTGTTGCTGAGTTCCTCCAGTATTGTGTGTGTGTTGCTGAGTTCCTCCAGTATTGTGTGTGTGCTGCTGAGTTACTCCAGTATTGTGTGTGCATTGCTGAGTTCCTCCAGTATTGTGTGTGTTGCTGAATTCCTCCAATATTGTGTGTGTGTGTTGCTGAGTTCCTCCAGTATGGTGTGTGTGTTGCTGAGTTCCTCCAGTATTGTGTGTGTGTTGCTGAGTTCCTCCAGTATCGTGTGTGTGTTGCTGAGTTCCTCCAGTATCGTGTGTGTGTTGCTGAGTTACTCCAGCAATGTGTGTGTTGCTGAGTTCCTCCAGCATTGTGTGTGTTTGTGTTGCTGATTTCCTCCAGTATTGTGTGTGTGTTGCTGTGTTCCTCTAGTATTGTGTGTGTGTTGCTGAGTTCCTCCAGTATCGTGTGTGTGTTGCTGAGTTACTCCAGCATTGTGTGTGTTGCTGAGTTCCTCCAGCATTGTGTGTGTTGCTGAGTTCCTCCAGTATTGTGTGTGTGTTGCTGAGTTCCTCCAGTATTGTGTGTGTTTTGCTGAGTTCTTCCAGTATTGTGCGTATTTCTTGCTGAGTTCCTCCAGTATTGTGTTTGTTTTGCTGAGTTCTTCCAGTATATTGTGTGTTGCTGAGTTCCTCCGGTATTGTGTGTTTGTTGCTGAGTTCCTCCAGTATTCTGTGTGTGTTGCCGAGTTCCTCCAGTATTGTGTGTGTGTTGCTGAATTCCTCCAATATTGTGTGTGTGTGTTGCTGAGTTCCTCCAGTATGGTGTGTGTGTTGCTGAGTTCCTCCAGTATCGTGTGTGTGTTGCTGAGTTCCTCCAGCATTGTGTGTGTTGCTGAATTCTTCCAGTATTGTGTGTGTTTTGCTGAGTTCTTCCAGTATTTTGTGTGTGTTGCTGAATTCCTCCAGTATTGTGCGTGTTTCTTGCTGAGTTCCTCCAGTATTGTGTTTGTTTTGCTGAGTTCCTCCAGTATTTGGTGTGTTGCTGAGTTCCTCCAGTATTGTGTGTTTGTTTCTGAGTTCCTCCAGTATTCTGTGTGTGTTGCCGAGTTCCTCCAGTATTGTGTGTGTGTTGCTGAATTCCTCCAGCATTGTGTGTGTTGTTGAGTTCCTCCAACATTGTGTGTGTGTGTTGCTGAGTTCCTCCAGTATTGTGTGTGTGTCTTGCTGGGTTCCTACTGTATTGTGTCTGTTGCTGAATTCCTCCAGTATTGTGTGTGTGTGTTGCTGAGTTCCTCCAATATTGTGTGTGTTGCTGAGTTCCTCCAGTATTGTGTCTGTGTGGATTAGTTCCTCCAGTATTCTGTCTGTGTGTTTTGCTGAGTTCTTCCAGTATTGTGTGTGTGTTGCTGAATTCCTCGAGCATTGAGTGTGTTTTGCTGAGTTCTTCCAGTATTGTGTGTGTGTTGCAGAGTTCCTCCAGTATTGTGTGTCTGTTGCTGAGTTCCTCCAGCATTGTGTGTGTTGTTGAGTTCCTCCAATATTGTGTGTGTGTTGCTGAGTTCCTCCAGTATTGTGTGTGTGTGTTGCTCAGTTCCTCCAGCATTGTGTGTGTTGTTGAGTTCCTCCAGCATTGTGTGTGTTCCTGAATTCCTCCAACATTGTGTGTGTGTGTTGCTGAGTTCCTCCAGTATTGTGTGTGTGTCTTGCTGAGTTCCTACTGTATTGTGTGTGTTGCTGAATTCCTCCAGTATTGTGTGTGTTGCTGAATTCCTCCAATATTGTGTGTGTGTGTTGCTGAGTTCCTCCAGTATGGTGTGTGTGTTGCTGAGTTCCTCCAGTATTGTGTGTGTGTTGCTGAGTTCCTCCAGTATTGTGTGTGTGTTGCTGAGTTCCTCCAGTATTGTGTGTGTGTTGCTGAGTTCCTCCAGTATTGTGTGTGTGTTGCTGAGTTCCTCCAGTATTGTGTGTGTGTTGCTGAGTTCCTCCAGTATTGTGTGTGTGTTGCTGAGTTCCTCCAGTATTGTGTGTGTGTTGCTGAGTTCCTCCAGCATTGTGTGTGTTGCTGAGTTCTTCCAGTATTGTGTGTGTGTTTGCTGAGTTCCTCCAGTATTGTGTGTGTTGCTGAGTTCCTCCAGTATTGTGTGTGTGTTGCTGAGTTCCTCCAGTATTGTGTGTTTGTTCCTGAGTTCTTCCAGTATTCCGTGTGTGTTGCTGAGTTCCTCCAGTATCGTGTGTGTGTTGCTGAGTTACTCCAGCAATGTGTGTGTTGCTGAGTTCCTCCAGCATTGTGTGTGTTTGTGTTGCTGATTTCCTCCAGTATTGTGTGTGTGTTGCTGAGTTCCTCCAGTATCGTGTGTGTGTTGCTGAGTTCCTCCAGTATCGTGTGTGTGTTGCTGAGTTACTCCAGCATTGTGTGTGTTGCTAAGTTCCACCAGCATTGTGTGTGTTGCTGAGTTCCTCCAGCATTGTGTGTGTTGCTGAATTCTTCCAGTATTGTGTGTGTGTTGCTGAGTTCCTCCAGTATTGTGTGTGTTTTGCTGAGTTCTTCCAGTATTGTGTGTGTGTTGCTGAGTTACTCCAGCATTGTGTGTGTTGCTGAATTCTTCCAGTATTGTGTGTGTGTTGCTGAGTTCCTCTAGTATTCTCTGTGTGTTGCCGAGTTCCTCCAGTATTGTGTGTGTGTTGCTGAATTCCTCCAGTATTGTGTGTGTGTTGCTGAGTTCCTCCAGTATTGTGTGTGTGTTGCTGAGTTCCTCCAGTATCGTGTGTGTGTTGCTGAGTTCCTCCAGCATTGTGTGTGTTGTTGAGTTCCTCCAGTATTGTGTGTGTTTTGCTGAGTTCTTCCAGTATTGTGTGTGTGTTGCTGAATTCCTCCAGTATTGTGCGTGTTTCTTGCTGAGTTCCTCCAGTATTGTGTTTGTTTTGCTGAGTTCCTCCAGTATTGTGTGTGTGTTGCTGAGTTCCTCCAGTATTGTGTGTGTGTTGCTGAGTTCCTCCAGTATTGTGTGTGTGTTGCTGAGTTCCTCCAGTATTGTGTGTGTGTTGCTGAGTTCCTCCAGTATTGTGTGTGTGTTGCTGAGTTCCTCCAGCATTGTGTGTGTTCCTGAGTTCCTCCAACATTGTGTGTGTGTGTTGCTGAGTTCCTCCAGTATGTGTGTGTGTGTTGCTGAGTTCCTCCTGTATTGTGTGTGTGTTGCTGAGTTCCTCCAGTATTGTGTGTGTGTTGCTGAGTTCCTCCAGTATTGTGTGTGTTGCTGAGTTCCTCCAGTATTGTGTCTGTGTGGATTAGTTCCTCCAGTATTCTGTCTGTGTGTTTTGCTGAGTTCTTCCAGTATTGTGTGTGTGTTGCTGAGTTCCTCCAGTATTGTGTGTGTTTTGCTGAGTTCTTCCAGTATTGTGTGTGTGTTGCTGAGTTCCTCCAGTATTGTGTGTCTGTTGCTGAGTTCCTCCAGCATTGTGTGTGTTGTTGAGTTCCTCGAGTATTGTGTGTGTGTTGCTGACTTCCTCCAGTATTGTGTGTGTGCGTTGCTCAGTTCCTCCAGCATTGTGTGTGTTGTTGAGTTCCTCCAGCATTGTGTGTGTTCCTGAATTCCTCCAACATTGTGTGTGTGTGTTGCTGAGTTCCTCCAGTATTGTGTGTGTGTCTTGCTGAGTTCCTGCTGTATTGTGTGTGTTGCTGAGTTCCTCCAGTATCGTGTGTGTGTTGCTGAATTCCTCCAGTATTGTGTGTGTGTTGCTGAGTTCCTCCAGTATTGTGTGTGTGTTGCTGAGTTCCTCCAGTATTGTGTGTGTGTTGCTGAGTTCCTCCAGTATTGTGTGCGTTTTGCTGAGTTCCTCCAGTATTGTGTGTGTGTTGCTGAGTTCCTCCAGTATTGTGTGTGTTGTTGAGTTCCTCCAGTATTGTGTGTGTGTTGCTGAGTTCCTCCAGTATTGTGTGCGTGTGTTGCTCAGTTCCTCCAGCATTGTGTGTGTTGTTGAGTTCCTCCAGCATTGTGTGTGTTCCTGAATTCCTCCAACATTGTGTGTGTGTGTTGCTGAGTTCCTCCAGTATTGTGTGTGTGTCTTGCTGAGTTCCTCCAGTATTGTGTGTGTTGCTGAGTTCCTCCAGTATTGTGTGTGTTGCTGAATTCCTCCAATATTGTGTGTGTGTGTTGCTGAGTTCCTCCAGTATGGTGTGTGTGTTGCTGAGTTCCTCCAGTATTGTGTGAGTGTTGCTGAGTTCCTCCAGTATTGTGTGTGTGTTTCTGAGTTCCCCCAGTATTGTGTGTGTGTTGCTGAGTTCCCCCAGTATTGTGTGTGTGTTGCTGAGTTTCTCCAGTATTGTGTGTGTATTGCTGAGTTCCTACAGTATTGTGTGTGTGTTGCTGAGTTCCCCCAGTATTGTGTGTGTGTTGCTCAGTTCCTCCAGCATTGTGTGTGTTGTTGAGTTCTTCCAGTATTGTGTGTGTTTTGCTGAGTTCCTCCAGTATTGTGTGTGTTGCTGAGTTCCTCCAGTATTGTGTGTGTGTTGCTGAGTTCCTCCAGTATTGTGTGTGTGTTGCTGAGTTCTTCCAGTATTCCGTGTGTGTTGCTGAGTTCCTCCAGTATTGTGTGTGTGTCTTGCTGAGTTCCTGCTGTATTGTGTGTGTTGCTGAATTCCTCCAATATTGTGTCTGTGTTGATTATTTCCTCCTGTATTCTGTGTGTGTGTTGCTGAATTCCTCCAGTATTGTGTGTGTCTGTTGTTGAGTTCCTCCAGTATTCTGTGTGTCTTGCTGAGTTCCTCCAGTATTGTGTGTGTGTCTTGCTGGGTTCCTACTGTATTGTGTCTGTTGCTGAATTCCTCCAGTATTGTGTGTGTGTCTTGCTGAGTTCCTACTGTATTGTGTGTGTTGCTGAGTTCCTCCAGTATTGTGTGTGTTGCTGCGTTCCTCCAGCATTGTGTGTGTGTTGCTGAGTTCCTACAGTATTGTGTGTGTGTTGCTTATCTCCTCCAGTATTGTGTGTGTGTTGCTGAATTCCTCCAGTATTGTGTGTGTGTTGCCGAGTTCCTACAGTATCGTGTGTGTGTTGCTGAATTCCTTCAGTATTGTGTGTGTTTCTTGCTGAGTTCCTCCAGTATTGTGTGTGTGTTGCTGTGTTCCTCCAGTATTGTGTGTGTGTAGCTGAGTTCATCCATATCGTGTGTGTGTTGCAGAGTTCCTACAGTATTGTGTGTGTGTCTTACTGAGTTCCTACTGTATTGTGTGTGTTGCTGAATTCCTCCAGTATTGTGTGTGTGTGTTGCTGAGTTCCTCCAGTATTGTGTGTGTTGCTGAGTTCCTCCAATATTGTGTGTGTTGCTGAGTTCCTCCAGTATTGTGTCTGTGTGGATTAGTTCCTCCAGTATTCTGTCTGTGTGTGTTGCTGAGTTCCTCCAGTATTGTTTGTGTGTTGCTCAGTTCCTCCAGCATTGTGTGGTTGTTGAGTTCCTCCAGTATTGTGTGTGTGTTGCTAAGTTCCTCCAGTATTGTGTGTGTGTGTTGCTCAGTTCCTCCAGCATTGTGTGTGTTGTTGAGTTCCTCCAGTATTGTGTGTTTTCTTGAATTCCTCCAACATTGTGTGTGTGTGTTGCTGAGTTTCTCCAGTATTGTGTGTGTGTCTTGCTGAGTTCCTACTGTATTGTGTGTGTTGCTGAATTCCTCCAGTATTGTGTGTGTGTGTTGCTGAGTTCCTCCAGTATGGTGTGTGTGTTGCTGAATTCCTCCAGTATTGTGTGTGTTGCTGAGTTCCTCCAGTATTGTGTCTGTGTGGATTAGTTTCTCCAGTATTCTGTCTGTGTGTTTTGCTGAGTTCTTCCAGTATTGTGTGTGTGTTGCTGAATTCCTCGAGCTTTGAGTGTGTGTTGCTGAGTTCCTCCAGTATTGTGTGTGTGTTGCTGAGTTCCTCCAGCATTGTGTGTGTTGTTGAGTTCCTCGAGTATTGTGTGTGTGTTGCTGAGTTCCTCCAGCATTGTGTGTGTTGTTGAGTTCCTCGAGTATTGTGTGTGTGTTGCTGACTTCCTCCAGTATTGTGTGTGTGTGTTGCTCAGTTCCTCCAGCATTGTGTGTGTTGTTGAGTTCCTCCAGCATTGTGTGTGTTCCTGAATTCCTCCAACATTGTGTGTGTGTGTTGCTGAGTTCCTCCAGTATTGTGTGTGTGTCTTGCTGAGTTCCTACTGTATTGTGTGTGTGTTGCTGAGTTCCTCCAGTATTGTGTTTGTTTTGCTGAGTTCCTCCAGTATTCGGTGTGTTGCTGAGTTCCTCCAGTATTGTGTGTTTGTTTCTGAGTTCCTCCAGTATTCTGTGTGTGTTGCCGAGTTCCTCCAGTATTGTGTGTGTGTTGCTGAATTCCTCCAGCATTGTGTGTGTTGTTGAGTTCCTCCAACATTGTGTGTGTGTGTTGCTGAGTTCCTCCAGTATTGTGTGTGTGTCTTGCTGGGTTCCTACTGTATTGTGTCTGTTGCTGAATTCCTCCAGTATTGTGTGTGTGTGTTGCTGAGTTCCTCCAATATTGTGTGTGTTGCTGAGTTCCTCCAGTATTGTGTCTGTGTGGATTAGTTCCTCCAGTATTCTGTCTGTGTGTTTTGCTGAGTTCCTCCAGCATTGTGTGTGTGTTGCTGAGTTCCTCCAGCATTGTGTGTGTGTTGCTGAATTCCTCCAGTATTGTGTGTGTGTTGCTGAGTTCCTCCAGTATTGTGTGTGTGTTGCTGAGTTCCTCCAGCATTGTGTGTGTTGTTGAGTTCCTCCAGTATTGTGTGTGTGTTGCTGAGTTCCTCCAGTATTGTGTGTGTGTGTTGCTCAGTTCCTCCAGCATTGTGTGTGTTGTTGAGTTCCTCCAGCATTGTGTGTGTTCCTGAATTCCTCCAACATTGTGTGTGTGTGTTGCTGAGTTCCTCCAGTATTGTGTGTGTGTCTTGCTGAGTTCCTACTGTATTGTGTGTGTTTTGCTGAGTTCCTCCAGTATTGTGTTTGTGTTGCTGAGTTCCTCCAATATTGTGTGTGTGTGTTGCTGAGTTCCTCCAGTATGGTGTGTGTGTTGCTGAGTTCCTCCAGTATTGTGTGTGTGTTGCTCAGTTCCTCCAGTATTGTGTGTGTGTTGCTGAGTTCCTCCAGTATTGTGTGTGTGTTGCTGAGTTCCTCCAGTATTGTGTGTGTGTTGCTGAGTTCCCCCAGTATTGTGTGTGTGTTGCTCAGTTCCTCCAGCATTGTGTGTGTTGTTGAGTTCTTCCAGTATTGTGTGTGTTTTGCTGAGTTCCTCCAGTATTGTGTGTGTTGCTGAGTTCCTCCAGTATTGTGTGTGTGTTGCTGAGTTCCTCCAGTATTGTGTGTTTGTTCCTGAGTTCTTCCAGTATTCCGTGTGTGTTGCTGAGTTCCTCCAGTATTGTGTGTGTGTCTTGCTGAGTTCCTGCTGTATTGTGTGTGTTGCTGAATTCCTCCAATATTGTGTCTGTGTTGATTATTTCCTCCTGTATTCTGAGTGTGTGTTGCTGAATTCCTCCAGTATTGTGTGTGTCTGTTGTTGAGTTCCTCCAGTATTCTGTGTGTCTTGCTGAGTTCCTCCAGTATTGTGTGTGTGTCTTGCTGGGTTCCTACTGTATTGTGTCTGTTGCTGAATTCCTCCAGTATTGTGTGTGTGTGTTGCTGAGTTCCTCCAGTATTGTGTGTGTTGCTGAGTTCCTCCAGCATTGTGTGTGTTGTTGAGTTCCTCCAGCATTGTGTGTGTGTTGCTGAGTTCCTACAGTATTGTGTGTGTGTTGCTTATCTCCTCCAGTATTGTGTGTGTGTTGCTGAATTCCTCCAGTATTGTGTGTGTGTTGCAGAGTTCCTCCAGTATTGTGTGTGTGTTGCTGAATTCCTTCAGTATTGTGTGTGTTTCTTGCTGAGTTCCTCCAGTATTGTGTGTGTGTTGCTGTGTTCCTCCAGTATTGTGTGTGTGTTGCTGAGTTCCTCCAGTATCGTGTGTGTGTTGCTGAGTTCCTCCAGTATTGTGTGTGTGTCTTGCTGAGTTCCTACTGTATTGTGTGTGTTGCTGAATTCCTCCAGTATTGTGTGTGTGTGTTGCTGAGTTCCTCCAGTATTGTGTGTGTTGCTGAGTTCCTCCAATATTGTGTGTGTTGCTGAGTTCCTCCAGTATTGTGTCTGTGTGGATTAGTTCCTCCAGTATTCTGTCTGTGTGTGTTGCTGAGTTCCTCCAGTATTGTTTGTGTGTTGCTCAGTTCCTCCAGCATTGTGTGGTTGTTGAGTTCCTCCAGTATTGTGTGTGTGTTGCTGAGTTCCTCCAGTATTGTGTGTGTGTGTTGCTCAGTTCCTCCAGCATTGTGTGTGTTGTTGAGTTCCTCCAGTATTGTGTGTTTTCTTGAATTCCTCCAACATTGTGTGTGTGTGTTGCTGAGTTTCTCCAGTATTGTGTGTGTGTCTTGCTGAGTTCCTACTGTATTGTGTGTGTTGCTGAATTCCTCCAGTATTGTGTGTGTGTGTTGCTGAGTTCCTCCAGTATTGTGTGTGTGTGTTGCTGAGTTCCTCCAGTATTGTGTGTGTTGCTGAGTTCCTCCAGTATTGTGTCTGTGTGGATTAGTTTCTCCAGTATTCTGTCTGTGTGTTTTGCTGAGTTCTTCCAGTATTGTGTGTGTGTTGCTGAATTCCTCGAGCTTTGAGTGTGTGTTGCTGAGTTCCTCCAGTATTGTGTGTGTGTTGCTGAGTTCCTCCAGTATTGTGTGTTGTAGTTCTCCAGATTGTGTGTGTTGTTGAGTTCCTCCAGTATTGTGTGTGTGTTGCTGAGTTCCTCCAGCATTGTGTGTGTTGTTGAGTTCCTCCAGTATTGTGTGTGTGTTGCTGACTTCCTCCAGTATTGTGTGTGTGTGTTGCTCAGTTCCTCCAGCATTGTGTGTGTTGTTGAGTTCCTCCAGCATTGTGTGTGTTCCTGAATTCCTCCAACATTGTGTGTGTGTGTTGCTGAGTTCCTCCAGTATTGTGTGTGTGTGTTGCTGAGTTCTTCCAGTATTGTGTGTGTTTTGCTGAGTTCCTCCAGTATTGTGTTTGTTTTGCTGAGTTCCTCCAGTATTCGGTGTGTTGCTGAGTTCCTCCAGTATTGTGTGTTTGTTTCTGAGTTCCTCCAGTATTCTGTGTGTGTTGCCGAGTTCCTCCAGTATTGTGTGTGTGTTGCTGAATTCCTCCAGCATTGTGTGTGTTGTTGAGTTCCTCCAACATTGTGTGTGTGTGTTGCTGAGTTCCTCCAGTATTGTGTGTGTGTCTTGCTGGGTTCCTACTGTATTGTGTCTGTTGCTGAATTCCTCCAGTATTGTGTGTGTGTGTTGCTGAGTTCCTCCAATATTGTGTGTGTTGCTGAGTTCCTCCAGTATTGTGTCTGTGTGGATTTGTTCCTCCAGTATTCTGTCTGTGTGTTTTGCTGAGTTCTTCCAGTATTGTGTGTGTGTTGCTGAATTCCTCGAGCATTGAGTGTGTGTTGCTGAATTCCTCCAGTATTGTGTGTGTGTTGCTGAGTTCCTCCAGTATTGTGTGTGTGTTGCTGAGTTCCTCCAGCATTGTGTGTGTTGTTGAGTTCCTCGAGTATTGTGTGTGTGTTGCTGACTTCCTCCAGTATTGTGTGTGTGTGTTGCTCAGTTCCTCCAGCATTGTGTGTGTTGTTGAGTTCCTCCAGCATTGTGTGTGTTCCTGAATTCCTCCAACATTGTGTGTGTGTGTTGCTGAGTTCCTCCAGTATTGTGTGTGTGTCTTGCTGAGTTCCTACTGTATTGTGTGTGTTGCTGAGTTCCTCCAGTATTGTGTGTGTTGCTGAATTCCTCCAATATTGTGTGTGTGTGTTGCTGAGTTCCTCCAATATTGTGTGTGTGTTGCTGAGTTCATCCAGTATTGTGTGAGTGTTGCTGAGTTCCTCCAGTATTGTGTGTGTGTTGCTGAGTTCCTACAGTATTGTGTGTGTGTTGCTGAGTTCCCCCAGTATTGTGTGTGTGTTGCTGAGTTCCTCCAGTATTGTGTGTGTGTTGCTCAGTTCCTCCAGCATTGTGTGTGTTGTTGAGTTCTTCCAGTATTGTGTGTGTTTTGCTGAGTTCCTCCAGTATTGTGTGTGTTGCTGAGTTCCTCCAGTATTGTGTGTGTGTTGCTGAGTTCCTCCAGTATTGTGTGTTTGTTCCTGAGTTCTTCCAGTATTCCGTGTGTGTTGCTGAGTTCCTCCAGTATTGTGTGTGTGTCTTGCTGAGTTCCTGCTGTATTGTGTGTGTTGCTGAATTCCTCCAATATTGTGTCTGTGTTGATTATTTCCTCCTGTATTCTGTGTGTGTGTTGCTGAATTCCTCCAGCATTGTGTGTGTTTGCTGAGTTCCTACAGTATTGTGTGTGTGTTGCTGAGTTCCCCCAGTATTGTGTGTGTGTTGCTGAGTTCCTACTGTATTGTGTGTGTTGCTGAGTTCCTCCAGTATTGTGTGTGTTGCTGCGTTCCTCCAGCATTGTGTGTGTGTTGCTGAGTTCCTCCAGTATTGTGTGTGTGTTGCTTATCTCCTCCAGTATTGTGTGTGTGTTGCTGAATTCCTCCAGTATTGTGTGTGTGTTGCCCAGTTCCTACAGTATCGTGTGTGTGTTGCTGAATTCCTTCAGTATTGTGTGTGTTTCTTGCTGAGTTCCTCCAGTATTGTGTGTGTGTTGCTGTGTTCCTCCAGTATTGTGTGTGTGTAGCTGAGTTCATCCATATCGTGTGTGTGTTGCAGAGTTCCTACAGTTTGTGTGTGTGTCTTACTGAGTTCCTACTGTATTGTGTGTGTTGCTGAATTCCTCCAGTATTGTGTGTGTGTGTTGCTGAGTTCCTCCAGTATTGTGTGTGTTGCTGAGTTCCTCCAATATTGTGTGTGTTGCTGAGTTCCTCCAGTATTGTGTCTGTGTGGATTAGTTCCTCCAGTATTCTGTCTGTGTGTGTTGCTGAGTTCCTCCAGTATTGTTTGTGTGTTGCTCAGTTCCTCCAGCATTGTGTGGTTGTTGAGTTCCTCCAGTATTGTGTGTGTGTTGCTGAGTTCCTCCAGTATTGTGTGTGTGTGTTGCTCAGTTCCTCCAGCATTGTGTGTGTTGTTGAGTTCCTCCAGTATTGTGTGTTTTCTTGAATTCCTCCAACATTGTGTGTGTGTGTTGCTGAGTTTCTCCAGTATTGTGTGTGTGTCTTGCTGAGTTCCTACTGTATTGTGTGTGTTGCTGAATTCCTCCAGTATTGTGTGTGTGTGTTGCTGAGTTCCTCCAGTATGGTGTGTGTGTTGCTGAATTCCTCCAGTATTGTGTGTGTTGCTGAGTTCCTCCAGTATTGTGTCTGTGTGGATTAGTTTCTCCAGTATTCTGTCTGTGTGTTTTGCTGAGTTCTTCCAGTATTGTGTGTGTGTTGCTGAATTCCTCGAGCTTTGAGTGTGTGTTGCTGAGTTCCTCCAGTATTGTGTGTGTGTTGCTGAGTTCCTCCAGCATTGTGTGTGTTGTTGAGTTCCTCGAGTATTGTGTGTGTGTTGCTGAGTTCCTCCAGCATTGTGTGTGTTGTTGAGTTCCTCGAGTATTGTGTGTGTGTTGCTGACTTCCTCCAGTATTGTGTGTGTGTGTTGCTCAGTTCCTCCAGCATTGTGTGTGTTGTTGAGTTCCTCCAGCATTGTGTGTGTTCCTGAATTCCTCCAACATTGTGTGTGTGTGTTGCTGAGTTCCTCCAGTATTGTGTGTGTGTCTTGCTGAGTTCCTACTGTATTGTGTGTGTGTTGCTGAGTTCCTCCAGTATTGTGTTTGTTTTGCTGAGTTCCTCCAGTATTCGGTGTGTTGCTGAGTTCCTCCAGTATTGTGTGTTTGTTTCTGAGTTCCTCCAGTATTCTGTGTGTGTTGCCGAGTTCCTCCAGTATTGTGTGTGTGTTGCTGAATTCCTCCAGCATTGTGTGTGTTGTTGAGTTCCTCCAACATTGTGTGTGTGTGTTGCTGAGTTCCTCCAGTATTGTGTGTGTGTCTTGCTGGGTTCCTACTGTATTGTGTCTGTTGCTGAATTCCTCCAGTATTGTGTGTGTGTGTTGCTGAGTTCCTCCAATATTGTGTGTGTTGCTGAGTTCCTCCAGTATTGTGTCTGTGTGGATTAGTTCCTCCAGTATTCTGTCTGTGTGTTTTGCTGAGTTCTTCCAGTATTGTGTGTGTGTTGCTGAATTCCTCGAGCATTGAGTGTGTGTTGCTGAATTCCTCCAGTATTGTGTGTGTGTTGCTGAGTTCCTCCAGTATTGTGTGTGTGTTGCTGAGTTCCTCCAGCATTGTGTGTGTTGTTGAGTTCCTCGAGTATTGTGTGTGTGTTGCTGACTTCCTCCAGTATTGTGTGTGTGTGTTGCTCAGTTCCTCCAGCATTGTGTGTGTTGTTGAGTTCCTCCAGCATTGTGTGTGTTCCTGAATTCCTCCAACATTGTGTGTGTGTGTTGCTGAGTTCCTCCAGTATTGTGTGTGTGTCTTGCTGAGTTCCTACTGTATTGTGTGTGTTGCTGAATTCCTCCAGCATTGTGTGTGTTGCTGAATTCCTCCAATATTGTGTGTGTGTGTTGCTGAGTTCCTCCAATATTGTGTGTGTGTTGCTGAGTTCATCCAGTATTGTGTGAGTGTTGCTGAGTTCCTCCAGTATTGTGTGTGTGTTTCTGAGTTCCCCCAGTATTGTGTGTGTGTTGCTGAGTTCCCCCAGTATTGTGTGTGTGTTGCTGAGTTTCTCCAGTATTGTGTGTGTATTGCTGAGTTCCTACAGTATTGTGTGTGTGTTGCTGAGTTCCCCCAGTATTGTGTGTGTGTTGCTCAGTTCCTCCAGCATTGTGTGTGTTGTTGAGTTCTTCCAGTATTGTGTGTGTTTTGCTGAGTTCCTCCAGTATTGTGTGTGTTGCTGAGTTCCTCCAGTATTGTGTGTGTGTTGCTGAGTTCCTCCAGTATTGTGTGTTTGTTCCTGAGTTCTTCCAGTATTCCGTGTGTGTTGCTGAGTTCCTCCAGTATTGTGTGTGTGTCTTGCTGAGTTCCTGCTGTATTGTGTGTGTTGCTGAATTCCTCCAATATTGTGTCTGTGTTGATTATTTCCTCCTGTATTCTGAGTGTGTGTTGCTGAATTCCTCCAGTATTGTGTGTGTGTCTTGCTGGGTTCCTACTGTATTGTGTCTGTTGCTGAATTCCTCCAGTATTGTGTGTGTGTCTTGCTGAGTTCCTACTGTATTGTGTGTGTTGCTGAGTTCCTCCAGTATTGTGTGTGTTGCTGCGTTCCTCCAGCATTGTGTGTGTGTTGCTGAGTTCCTACAGTATTGTGTGTGTGTTGCTTATCTCCTCCAGTATTGTGTGTGTGTTGCTGAATTCCTCCAGTATTGTGTGTGTGTTGCCGAGTTCCTACAGTATCGTGTGTGTGTTGCTGAATTCCTTCAGTATTGTGTGTGTTTCTTGCTGAGTTCCTCCAGTATTGTGTGTGTGTTGCTGTGTTCCTCCAGTATTGTGTGTGTGTAGCTGAGTTCATCCATATCGTGTGTGTGTTGCAGAGTTCCTACAGTATTGTGTGTGTGTCTTACTGAGTTCCTACTGTATTGTGTGTGTTGCTGAATTCCTCCAGTATTGTGTGTGTGTGTTGCTGAGTTCCTCCAGTATTGTGTGTGTTGCTGAGTTCCTCCAATATTGTGTGTGTTGCTGAGTTCCTCCAGTATTGTGTCTGTGTGGATTAGTTCCTCCAGTATTCTGTCTGTGTGTGTTGCTGAGTTCCTCCAGTATTGTTTGTGTGTTGCTCAGTTCCTCCAGCATTGTGTGGTTGTTGAGTTCCTCCAGTATTGTGTGTGTGTTGCTGAGTTCCTCCAGTATTGTGTGTGTGTGTTGCTCAGTTCCTCCAGCATTGTGTGTGTTGTTGAGTTCCTCCAGTATTGTGTGTTTTCTTGAATTCCTCCAACATTGTGTGTGTGTGTTGCTGAGTTTCTCCAGTATTGTGTGTGTGTCTTGCTGAGTTCCTACTGTATTGTGTGTGTTGCTGAATTCCTCCAGTATTGTGTGTGTGTGTTGCTGAGTTCCTCCAGTATGGTGTGTGTGTTGCTGAATTCCTCCAGTATTGTGTGTGTTGCTGAGTTCCTCCAGTATTGTGTCTGTGTGGATTAGTTTCTCCAGTATTCTGTCTGTGTGTTTTGCTGAGTTCTTCCAGTATTGTGTGTGTGTTGCTGAATTCCTCGAGCTTTGAGTGTGTGTTGCTGAGTTCCTCCAGTATTGTGTGTGTGTTGCTGAGTTCCTCCAGCATTGTGTGTGTTGTTGAGTTCCTCGAGTATTGTGTGTGTGTTGCTGAGTTCCTCCAGCATTGTGTGTGTTGTTGAGTTCCTCGAGTATTGTGTGTGTGTTGCTGACTTCCTCCAGTATTGTGTGTGTGTGTTGCTCAGTTCCTCCAGCATTGTGTGTGTTGTTGAGTTCCTCCAGCATTGTGTGTGTTCCTGAATTCCTCCAACATTGTGTGTGTGTGTTGCTGAGTTCCTCCAGTATTGTGTGTGTGTCTTGCTGAGTTCCTACTGTATTGTGTGTGTGTTGCTGAGTTCCTCCAGTATTGTGTTTGTGTTGCTGAGTTCCTCCAGTATTGTGTGTGTTGCTGAGTTCCTCCAGTATTGTGTGTGTGTTGCTGAGTTCCTCCAGTATTGTGTGTGTGTTGCTGAGTTCCTCCAGTATTGTGTGTGTGTTGCTGAGTTCCTCCAGTATTGTGTGTGTTGCTGAGTTCCTCCAGCATTGTGTGTGTGTTGCTGAGTTCCTCCAGTATTGTGTGTGTGTTGCTGAGTTCCTGCCAGTATTGTGTGTGTGCTGCTGAGTTACTCCAGTATTGTGTGTGTGTTGCTGAGTTCCTCCAGTATCGTGAGTGTGTTGCTGAATTCCTCCAATATTGTGTGTGTGTGTTGCTGAGTTCCTCCAGTATGGTGTGTGTGTTGCTGAGTTCCTCCAGTATTGTGTGTGTGTAGCTGAGTTCCTCCATATCGTGTGTGTGTTGCAGAGTTCCTACAGTATTGTGTGTGTGTTTACTGAGTTCCTACTGTATTGTGTGTGTGTGTGCTGAATTCCTCCAGTATTGTGTGTGTTGTTGCTGAGTTCCTCCATGTAGTTTTATTGTGTGTGTTGCTGAGTTCCTCCAGTATTGTGTCTGTGTGGATTAGTTCCTCCAGTATTCTGTCTGTGTGTGTTGCTGAGTTCCTCCAGTATTGTGTGTGTGTTGCTGAGTTCCTCCAGCATTGTGTGTGTTGTTGAGTTCCTCCAGTATTGTGTGTGTGTTGCTGAGTTCCTCCAGTATTGTGTGTGTGTGTTGCTCAGTTCCTCCAGCATTGTGTGTGTTGTTGAGTTCCTCCAGCATTGTGTGTGTTCTTGAATTCCTCCAACATTGTGTGTGTGTGTTGCTGAGTTCCTCCAGTATTGTGTGTGTGTCTTGCTGAGTTCCTACTGTATTGTGTGTGTTGCTGAATTCCTCCAGTATTGTGTGTGTGTGTTGCTGAGTTCCTCCAGTATGGTGTGTGTGTTGCTGAGTTCCTCCAGTATTGTGTGTGTTGCTGAGTTCCTCCAGTATTGTGTCTGTGTGGATTAGTTTCTCCAGTATTCTGTCTGTGTGTTTTGCTGAGTTCTTCCAGTATTGTGTGTGTGTTGCTGAATTCCTCGAGCTTTGAGTGTGTGTTGCTGAGTTCCTCCAGTATTGTGTGTGTGTTCCCCAGTTCCTCCAGTATTGTGCGTGTTGCCGAGTTCGTCCAGTATTGTGTGTGTGTTGCTGAGTTCCTCCAGTATTGTGTGTGTTGCTGAGTTCCTCCAGTATCGTGTGTGTGTTGCTGAATTCCTCCAGTATTGTGTGTGTGTGTTGCTCAGTTCCTCCAGCATTGTGTGTGTTGTTGAGTTCTTCCAGTATTGTGTGTGTTTTGCTGAGTTCCTCCAGTATTGTGTGTGTTGCTGAGTTCCTCCAGTATTGTGTGTGTGTTGCTGAGTTCCTCCAGTATTGTGTGTTTGTTCCTGAGTTCCTCCAGTATTCCGTGTGTGTTGCTGAGTTCCTCCAGTATTGTGTGTGTGTCTTGCTGAGTTCCTGCTGTATTGTGTGTGTTGCTGAATTCCTCCAATATTGTGTCTGTGTTGATTATTTCCTCCTGTATTCTGAGTGTGTGTTGCTGAATTCCTCCAGTATTGTGTGTGTCTGTTGTTGAGTTCCTCCAGTATTCTGTGTGTCTTGCTGAGTTCCTCCAGTATTGTGTGTGTGTCTTGCTGGGTTCCTACTGTATTGTGTCTGTTGCTGAATTCCTCCAGTATTGTGTGTGTGTCTTGCTGAGTTCCTACTGTATTGTGTGTGTTGCTGAGTTCCTCCAGTATTGTGTGTGTTGCTGCGTTCCTCCAGCATTGTGTGTGTGTTGCTGAGTTCCTACAGTATTGTGTGTGTGTTGCTTATTTCCTCCAGTATTGTGTGTGTGTTGCTGAATTCCTCCAGTATTGTGTGTGTGTTGCCGAGTTCCTACAGTATCGTGTGTGTGTTGCTGAATTCCTTCAGTATTGTGTGTGTTTCTTGCTGAGTTCCTCCAGTATTGTGTGTGTGTTGCTGTGTTCCTCCAGTATTGTGTGTGTGTAGCTGAGTTCATCCATATCGTGTGTGTGTTGCAGAGTTCCTACAGTATTGTGTGTGTGTCTTACTGAGTTCCTACTGTATTGTGTGTGTTGCTGAATTCCTCCAGTATTGTGTGTGTGTGTTGCTGAGTTCCTCCAGTATTGTGTGTGTTGCTGAGTTCCTCCAATATTGTGTGTGTTGCTGAGTTCCTCCAGTATTGTGTCTGTGTGGATTAGTTCCTCCAGTATTCTGTCTGTGTGTGTTGCTGAGTTCCTCCAGTATTGTTTGTGTGTTGCTGAGTTCCTCCAGCATTGTGTGTGTTGCTGAGTTCCTCCAGTATTGTGTGTGTGTTGCTGAGTTCCTCCAGTATTGTGTGTGTGTGTTGCTCAGTTCCTCCAGCATTGTGTGTGTTGTTGAGTTCCTCCAGTATTGTGTGTTTTCTTGAATTCCTCCAACATTGTGTGTGTGTGTTGCTGAGTTTCTCCAGTATTGTGTGTGTGTCTTGCTGAGTTCCTACTGTATTGTGTGTGTTGCTGAATTCCTCCAGTATTGTGTGTGTGTGTTGCTGAGTTCCTCCAGTATGGTGTGTGTGTTGCTGAGTTCCTCCAGTATTGTGTCTGTGTGGATTAGTTTCTCCAGTATTCTGTCTGTGTGTTTTGCTGAGTTCTTCCAGTATTGTGTGTGTGTTGCTGAATTCCTCGAGCATTGTGTGTGTGTTGCTGAGTTCCTCCAGTATTGTGTGTGTGTTGCTGAGTTCCTCCAGCATTGTGTGTGTTGTTGAGTTCCTCGAGTATTGTGTGTGTGTTGCTGAGTTCCTCCAGCATTGTGTGTGTTGTTGAGTTCCTCGAGTATTGTGTGTGTGTTGCTGACTTCCTCCAGTATTGTGTGTGTGTGTTGCTCAGTTCCTCCAGCATTGTGTGTGTTGTTGAGTTCCTCCAGCATTGTGTGTGTTCCTGAATTCCTCCAACATTGTGTGTGTGTGTTGCTGAGTTCCTCCAGTATTGTGTGTGTGTCTTGCTGAGTTCCTACTGTATTGTGTGTGTGTTGCTGAGTTCATCCAGTATTGTGTGTGTGTTGCTGAGTTCCTCCAGCATTGTGTGTGTTGCTGAGTTCCTACAGTATTGTGTGTGTGTTGCTGAGTTCCCCCAGTATTGTGTGTGTGTTGCTGAGTTCCTACTGTATTGTGTGTGTTGCTGAGTTCCTCCAGTATTGTGTGTGTTGCTGCGTTCCTCCAGCATTGTGTGTGTGTTGCTGAGTTCCTACAGTATTGTGTGTGTGTTGCTTATCTCCTCCAGTATTGTGTGTGTGTTGCTGAATTCCTCCAGTATTGTGTGTGTGTTGCCCAGTTCCTACAGTATCGTGTGTGTGTTGCTGAATTCCTTCAGTATTGTGTGTGTTTCTTGCTGAGTTCCTCCAGTATTGTGTGTGTGTTGCTGAGTTCCTCCAGTATTGTGTGTGTGTAGCTGAGTTCATCCAGCATCGTGTGTGTGTTGCTGAGTTCCTCCAGTATTGTGTGTGTGTCTTGCTGAGTTCCTACTGTATTGTGTGTGTTGCTGAATTCCTCCAGTATTGTGTGTGTGTGTTGCTGAGTTCCTCCAGTATTGTGTGTGTTGCTGAGTTCCTCCAATATTGTGTGTGTTGCTGAGTTCCTCCAGTATTGTGTCTGTGTGGATTAGTTCCTCCAGTATTCTGTCTGTGTGTGTTGCTGAGTTCCTCCAGTATTGTTTGTGTGTTGCTCAGTTCCTCCAGCATTGTGTGGTTGTTGAGTTCCTCCAGTATTGTGTGTGTGTTGCTGAGTTCCTCCAGTATTGTGTGTGTGTGTTGCTCAGTTCCTCCAGCATTGTGTGTGTTGTTGAGTTCCTCCAGTATTGTGTGTTTTCTTGAATTCCTCCAACATTGTGTGTGTGTGTTGCTGAGTTCCTCCAGTATTGTGTGTGTGTCTTGCTGAGTTCCTACTGTATTGTGTGTGTTGCTGAATTCCTCCAGTATTGTGTGTGTGTGTTGCTGAGTTCCTCCAGTATGGTGTGTGTGTTGCTGAATTCCTCCAGTATTGTGTGTGTTGCTGAGTTCCTCCAGTATTGTGTCTGTGTGGATTAGTTTCTCCAGTATTCTGTCTGTGTGTTTTGCTGAGTTCTTCCAGTATTGTGTGTGTGTTGCTGAATTCCTCGAGCTTTGAGTGTGTGTTGCTGAGTTCCTCCAGTATTGTGTGTGTGTTGCTGAGTTCCTCCAGCATTGTGTGTGTTGTTGAGTTCCTCGAGTATTGTGTGTGTGTTGCTGAGTTCCTCCAGCATTGTGTGTGTTGTTGAGTTCCTCGAGTATTGTGTGTGTGTTGCTGACTTCCTCCAGTATTGTGTGTGTGTGTTGCTCAGTTCCTCCAGCATTGTGTGTGTTGTTGAGTTCCTCGAGTATTGTGTGTGTGTTGCTGAGTTCCTCCAGCATTGTGTGTGTTCCTGAATTCCTCCAACATTGTGTGTGTGTGTTGCTGAGTTCCTCCAGTATTGTGTGTGTGTCTTGCTGAGTTCCTACTGTATTGTGTGTGTGTTGCTGAGTTCATCCAGTATTGTGTGAGTGTTGCTGAGTTCCTCCAGCATTGTGTGTGTTGCTGAGTTCCTCCAGTATTGTGTGTGTGTTGCTGAGTTCCCCCAGTATTGTGTGTGTGTTGCTGAGTTCCTCCAGTATTGTGTGTGTGTTGCTGTGTTCCTCCAGTATTGTGTGTGTGTTGCTGAGTTCCTTCAGTAGTCTGTGTGTGTTGCTGAGTTCCTCCAGTATTGTATGTGTGTCTTGCTGAGTTCCTGCTGTATTGTGTGTGTTGCTGAATTCCTCCAATATTGTGTCTGCGTTGATTATTTCCTCTTGTATTCTGTGTGTGTGTTGCTGAGTTCCTCCAGTATTGTGTGTGTTGCTGAGATCCTCCAGTATTGTGTGTGTGTTGCTGAGTTCCTCCAGTATTGTGTGTGTGTTGCTGAGTTCCTCCAGTATTGTGTGTGTTGCTGAGTTCCTCCAGTATTGTGTGTGTGTTGCTGAGTTCCTCCAGTATTGTGTGTGTGTTGCTGAGTTCCTCCAGTATTGTGTGTGTGTTGCTGAGTTCCTCCAGTATTGTGTGTGTGTTGCTGAGTTCCTCCAGCATTGTGTGTGTTGTTGAGTTCCTCCAGTATTGTGTGTTTTCTTGAATTCCTCCAACATTGTGTGTGTGTGTTGCTGAGTTTCTCCAGTATTGTGTGTGTGTCTTGCTGAGTTCCTACTGTATTGTGTGTGTTGCTGAATTCCTCCAGTATTGTGTGTGTGTGTTGCTGAGTTCCTCCAGTATGGTGTGTGTGTTGCTGAATTCCTCCAGTATTGTGTGTGTTGCTGAGTTCCTCCAGTATTGTGTCTGTGTGGATTAGTTTCTCCAGTATTCTGTCTGTGTGTTTTGCTGAGTTCTTCCAGTATTGTGTGTGTGTTGCTGAGTTCCTCCAGTATTGAGTGTGTGTTGCTGAGTTCCTCCAGTATTGTGTGTGTGTTGCTGAGTTCCTCCAGCATTGTGTGTGTTGTTGAGTTCCTCCAGTATTGTGTGTGTGTTGCTGAGTTCCTCCAGCATTGTGTGTGTTGTTGAGTTCCTCGAGTATTGTGTGTGTGTTGCTGAGTTCCTCCAGTATTGTGTGTGTGTGTTGCTCAGTTCCTCCAGCATTGTGTGTGTTGTTGAGTTCCTCCAGCATTGTGTGTGTTCCTGAATTCCTCCAACATTGTGTGTGTGTGTTGCTGAGTTCCTCCAGTATTGTGTGTGTGTCTTGCTGAGTTCCTACTGTATTGTGTGTGTGTTGCTGAGTTCATCCAGTATTGTGTGAGTGTTGCTGAGTTCCTCCAGCATTGTGTGTGTTGCTGAGTTCCTACAGTATTGTGTGTGTGTTGCTGAGTTCCCCCAGTATTGTGTGTGTGTTGCTGAGTTCCTCCAGTATTGTGTGTGTGTTGCTGAGTTCCTCCAGTATTGTGTGTGTGTTGCCGAGTTCCTCCAGTATGGTGTGTGTGTTGCTGAGTTCCTCCAGTATTGTGTGTGTGTCTTGCTGAGTTCCTGCTGTATTGTGTGTGTTGCTGAGTTCCTCCAGTATTGTGTGTGTGTTGCTGAATTCCTCCAGCATTGTGTTTGTGTTGCTGAGTTCCACCAGCATTGTGTGTGTTGCTGAGATCCTCCAATATTGTGTCTGCGTTGATTATTTCCTCTTGTATTCTGTGTGTGTGTTGCTGAGTTCCTCCAGTATTGTGTGTGTGTTGCTGAGTTCCTCCAGTATTGTGTGTGTGTTGCTGAGTTCCTCCAGTATTGTGTGTGTGTTGCTGAGTTCCTCCAGTATTGTGTGTGTGTTGCTGAGTTCCTCCAGTATTGTGTGTGTGTTGCTGAATTCCTCCAGTTTTCCGTGTGTTGCTGAATTCCTCCAATATTGTGTGTGTGTGTTGCTGAGTTCCTCCAGTATTGTGTGTGTTGCTGAATTCCTCCAATATTATGTGTGTGTGTTGCTGAGTTCCTCCAATATTGTGTGTGTTGCTGAGTTCCTCCAGTATTGTGTCTGTGTGGATTAGTTCCTCCAGTATTCTGTCTGTGTGTGTTGCTGAGTTCCTCCAGTATTGTGTGTGTGTTGCTGAGTTCCTCCAGTATTCTGTGTGTGTTGCCGAGTTCCTCCAGTCTCGTGTGTGTGTTGCTGAATTCCTCCAGTATTGTGCGTGTTTCTTGCTGAGTTCCTCCAGTATTGTGTGTGTTTTGCTGAGTTCTTCCAGTATTGTGTGTGTTGCTGAGTTCCTCCAGTATTGTGTGTGTGTTGCTGAGTTCCTCCAGTATTGTGTGTGTGTGTGTTGCTGAGTTCCTCCAGTATTGTGTGTGTGTTGCTGAGTTCCTCCAGTATTGTGTGTGTGTTGCTGAGTTCCTCCAGTATTGTGTGTGTGTTGCTGAGTTCCTCCAGTATTGTGTGCGTTTTGCTGAGTTCCTCAGGTATTGTGTGTGTGTTGCTGAATTCCTCCAGTATTGTGTGTGTTGCTGAGTTCCTCCAGTATTGTGTTTGTTTTGCTGAGTTCTTCCAGTATTGTGTGTGTTGCTGAGATCCTCCAGTATTGTGTGTGTTGCTGAGTTCCTGCAGAATTGTGTCTTTGTTGATTAGTTCCTCCAGTATTCTGTCTGTGTGTGTTGCTGAGTTCCTCCAGTATTGTGTCTGTGTTGATTAGTTCCTCCTGTATTCTGTTTGTGCGTTGCTGAATTCATCGAGTATTGTGTGTGTGTTGCTGAGCTCCTACAGTATTGTGTGTTTTGCTGAATTCCTGCAGTATTGTGTGTGTGTTGCTGAGTTCCTACAGTATTGTGTGTGTGTCTTGCTGAGTTCCTACTGTATTGTGTGTGTTGCTGAGTTCCTCCAGTATTGTGTCTGTGTGGATTAGTTCCTCCAGTATTCTGTCTGTGTGTGTTGCAGAGTTCCTCCAGTATTGTGTGTGTGTTGCTCAGTTCCTCCTGTATTGTGTGTGTGTTGCTGAGTTCCTACAGTATTGTGAGTGTGTTGCTGTGTTCCTCCAGTATTCTGTGCGTGTTGCCGAGTTCGTCCAGTATCGTGTGTGTGTTACTGAATTCCTCCAGTATTGTGCGTGTTTCTAGCTGAGTTCCTCCAGTATTGTGTTTGTTTTGCTGAGTTCTTCCAGTATTGTGTGTGTTGCTGAGATCCTCCAGTATTGTGTGTGTTGCTGAGTTACTCCGGCATTGTGTCTGTGTTGATAAGTTCCTCCAGTATTCTGTCTGTGTGTGTTGCTGAGTTCCTCCAGTATTGTGTGTGTGTTGCTGAGTTCCTCCAGTATTGTGTGTGTGTTGCTGAGTTCCTCCAGTATTGTGTGTGTGTTGCTGAGTTCCTCCAGTATTGTGTGTGTGTTGCTGAGTTCCTCCAGTATTGTGTGTGTGTTGCTGAGTTCCTCCAGCATTGTGTGTGTTTTGCTGAGTTCCTCCAGCATTGTGTGTGTTGCTGAGTTCCTCCAGTATTGTGTGTGTGTTGCTGAGTTCCTCCAGTATTGTGTGCGTGTGTTGCTCAGTTCCTCCAGTATTGTGTGTGTGTTGCTGAGTTCCTCCAGCATTGTGTGCGTTCCTGAATTCCTCCAACATTGTGTGTGTGTGTTGCTGAGTTCCTCCAGTATGGTGTGTGTGTTACTGAGTTCCTCCAGTATTGTGTGTGTGTTGCTGAGTTCCTCCAGTATTGTGTGTGTGTTGCTGAGTTCCTCCAGTATTGTGTGTGTTGCTGAGTTCCTCCAGTATTGTGTGTGTGTTGCTGAGTTCCTCCAGTATTGTGTGTGTGTTGCTGAGTTCCTCCAGTATTGTGTGTGTGTTGCTGTGTTCCTCCAGTATTGTGTGTGTGTTGCTGAGTTCCTCCAGTATCGTGTGTGTGTTGCTGAGTTCCTCCAGTATTGTATGTGTGTCTTGCTGAGTTCCTGCTGTATTGTGTGTGTTGCTGAATTCCTCCAATATTGTGTCTGCGTTGATTATTTCCTCTTGTATTCTGTGTGTGTGTTGCTGAATTCCTCCAGTATTGTGTGTGTCTGTTGTTGAGTTCCTCCAGTATTCTGTGTGTCTTGCTGAGTTCCTCCAGTATTGTTTATGTGTAGCTGCGTTCCTCCAGTATTGTGTGTGTGTTGCTGAGTTCCTCCAGTATTGTGTGTGTGTTGCTGAGTTCCTCCAGTATTGTGTGTGTGTTGCTGAGTTCCTCCAGTATCGTGTGTGTGTTGCTGAGTTCCTCCAGTATTGTGTGTGTGTTGCTGAGTTCCTCCAGTATTGTGTGTGTGTTGCTGAGTTCCTCCAGTATTGTGTGTGTGTTGTTGAGTTCCTCCAGTATTGTGTGTGTGTTGCTGAGTTCCTCCAGTATTGTGTGTGTGTTGCTGAGTTCTTCCAGTATTGTGTGTGTGTCTTGCTGAGTTCCTACTGTATTGTGTGTGTTGCTGAATTCCTCCAGTATTGTGTGTGTGTGTTGCTGAGTTCCTCCAGTATTGTGTGTGTGTGTTGCTGAGTTCCTCCAGTATTGTGTGTGTGTTGCTGAGTTCCTCCAGTATTGTGTGTGTGTTGCTGAGTTCCTCCAGTATTGTGGGTGTTGCTGAGTTCCTCCAGTATTGTTTGTGTGTTGCTCAGTTCCTCCAGCATTGTGTGGTTGTTGAGTTCCTCCAGTATTGTGTGTGTGTTGCTGAGTTCCTCCAGTATTGTGTGTGTGTGTTGCTCAGTTCCTCCAGCATTGTGTGTGTTGTTGAGTTCCTCCAGTATTGTGTGTTTTCTTGAATTCCTCCAACATTGTGTGTGTGTGTTGCTGAGTTTCTCCAGTATTGTGTGTGTGTCTTGCTGAGTTCCTACTGTATTGTGTGTGTTGCTGAATTCCTCCAATATTGTGTGTGTGTGTTGCTGAGTTCCTCCAGTATGGTGTGTGTGTTGCTGAATTCCTCCAGTATTGTGTGTGTTGCTGAGTTCCTCCAGTATTGTGTCTGTGTGGATTAGTTTCTCCAGTATTCTGTCTGTGTGTTTTGCTGAGTTCTTCCAGTATTGTGTGTGTGTTGCTGAATTCCTCGAGCTTTGAGTGTGTGTTGCTGAGTTCCTCCAGTATTGTGTGTGTGTTGCTGAGTTCCTCCAGCATTGTGTGTGTTGTTGAGTTCCTCCAGTATTGTGTGTGTGTTGCTGTGTTCATCAAGCATTGTGTGTGTTGTTGAGTTCCTCGAGTATTGTGTGTGTGTTGCTGACTTCCTCCAGTATTGTGTGTGTGTGTTGCTCAGTTCCTCCAGCATTGTGTGTGTTGTTGAGTTCCTCCAGCATTGTGTGTGTTCCTGAATTCCTCCAACATTGTGTGTGTGTGTTGCTGAGTTCCTCCAGTATTGTGTGTGTGTCTTGCTGAGTTCCTCCAGTATTGTGTGTGTGTTGCTGAGTTCCTCCAGTATTGTGTGTGTGTTGCTGAGTTCCTCCAGTATTGTGTGTGTTGCTGAGTTCCTCCAGTATTGTGTGTGTGTTGCTGAGTTCCTCCAGTATTGTGTGTGTGTTGCTGAGTTCCTCCAGTATTGTGTGTGTGTTGCTGAGTTCCTCCAGTATTGTGTGTGTGTGTTCCTGAGTTCCTCCAGTATTCTGTGTGTGTTGCTGAGTTCCTCCAGTATTGTATGTGTGTCTTGCTGAGTTCCTGCTGTATTGTGTGTGTTGCTGAATTCCTCCAATATTGTGTCTGCGTTGATTATTTCCTCTTGTATTCTGTGTGTGTGTTGCTGAATTCCTCCAGTATTGTGTGTGTCTGTTGTTGAGTTCCTCCAGTATTCTGTGTGTCTTGCTGAGTTCCTCCAGTATTGTTTATGTGTAGCTGCGTTCCTCCAGTATTGTGTGTGTGTTGCTGAGTTCCTCCAGTATTGTGTGTGTGTTGCTGAATTCCTCCAATATTGTGTGTGTGTGTTGCTGAGTTCCTCCAGTATTGTGTGTGTTGCTGAATTCCTCCAATATTATGTGTGTGTGTTGCTGAGTTCCTCCAATATTGTGTGTGTTGCTGAGTTCCACCAGTATTGTGTCTGTGTGGATTAGCTCCTCCAGTATTCTGTCTGTGTGTGTTGCTGAGTTCCTACAGTATTGTGTGTGTGTTGCTGACTTCCTCCAGTATTCTGGGTGTGTTGCCGAGTTCCTCCAGTCTCGTGTGTGTGTTGCTGAATTCCTCCAGTATTGTGCGTGTTTCTTGCTGAGTTCCTCCAGTATTGTGTTTGTTTTGCTGAGTTCTTCCAGTATTGTGTGTGCTGCTGAGTTCCTCCAGTATTGTGTCTGTGTTGATTAGTTCCTCCAGTATTCTGTCTGTGTGTGTTGCAGAGTTCCTCCAGTATTGTGTGTGTGTTGCTCAGTTCCTCCTGTATTGTGTGTGTGTTGCTGAGTTCCTACAGTATTGTGAGTGTGTTGCTGAGTTCCTCCAGTATTCTGTGCGTGTTGCCGAGTTCGTCCAGTATCGTGTGTGTGTTACTGAATTCCTCCAGTATTGTGCGTGTTTCTAGCTGAGTTCCTCCAGTATTGTGTTTGTTTTGCTGAGTTCTTCCAGTATTGTGTGTGTTGCTGAGATCCTCCAGTATTGTGTGTGTTGCTGAGTTCCTGCAGAATTGTGTCTTTGTTGATTAGTTCCTCCAGTATTCTGTCTGTGTGTGTTGCTGAGTTCCTCCAGTATTGTGTCTGTGTTGATTAGTTCCTCCTGTATTCTGTTTGTGCGTTGCTGAATTCATCGAGTATTGTGTGTATGTTGCTGAGCTCCTACAGCATTGTGTGTTTTGCTGAATTCCTGCAGTATTGTGTGTGTGTTGCTGAGTTCCTACAGTATTGTGTGTGTGTCTTGCTGAGTTCCTACTGTATTGTGTGTGTTGCTGAGTTCCTCCAGTATTGTGTCTGTGTGGATTAGTTCCTCCAGTATTCTGTCTGTGTGTGTTGCAGAGTTCCTCCAGTATTGTGTGTGTGTTGCTCAGTTCCTCCTGTATTGTGTGTGTGTTGCTGAGTTCCTCCAGTATTGTGAGTGTGTTGCTGAGTTCCTCCAGTATTCTGTGCGTGTTGCCGAGTTCGTCCAGTATCGTGTGTGTGTTACTGATTTCCTCCCGTATTGTGCGTGTTTCTTGCTGAGTTCCTCCAGTATTGTGTGTGTTTTGCTCAGTTCCTCCAGCATTGTGTGTGTTTTGCTGAGTTCCTCCAGTATTGTGTGTGTTGCTGAGTTCCTCCAGTATTGTGTCTGTGTTGAGTAGTTCCTCCAGTATTCTGTCTGTGTGTGTTGCTGAGTTCCTCCAGTATTGTGTGTGTGTTGCTGAGTTCCTCCAGTATTGTGTGTGTGTTGCTGAGTTCCTCCAGTATTGTGTGTGTGTTGCTGAGTTCCTCCAGTATTGTGTGTGTGTTGCTGAGTTCCTCCAGCATTGTGTGTGTTGTTGAGTTCCTCCAGTATTGTGTGTGTGTTGCTGAGTTCCTCCAGCATTGTGTGTGTTGCTGAGTTCCTCCAGTATTGTGTGTGTGTTGCTGAGTTCCTCCAGTATTGTGTGCGTGTGTTGCTCAGTTCCTCCAGCATTGTGTGTGTTGTTGAGTTCCTCCAGCATTGTGTGTGTTCCTGAATTCCTCCAACATTGTGTGTGTGTGTTGCTGAGTTCCTCCAGTATTGTGTGTGTGTCTTGCTGAGTTCCTCCAGTATTGTGTGTGTGTTGCTGAGTTCCTCCAGTATTGTGTGTGTGTTGCTGAGTTCCTCCAGTATTGTGTGTGTTGCTGAATTCTTCCAGTATTGTGTGTGTGTTGCTGAGTTCCTCCAGTATTGTGTGTGTGTTGCTGAGTTCCTCCAGTATTGTGTGTGTGTTGCTGTGTTCCTCCAGTATTGTGTGTTTGTTCCTGAGTTCCTTCAGTAGTCTGTGTGTGTTGCTGAGTTCCTCCAGTATTGTATGTGTGTCTTGCTGAGTTCCTGCTGTATTGTGTGTGTTGCTGAATTCCTCCAATATTGTGTCTGCGTTGATTATTTCCTCTTGTATTCTGTGTGTGTGTTGCTGAATTCCTCCAGTATTGTGTGTGTGTTGCTGAGTTCCTCCAGTATTCTGTGTGTCTTGCTGAGTTCCTCCAGTATTGTTTATGTGTAGCTGCGTTCCTCCAGTATTGTGTGTGTGTTGCTGAGTTCCTCCAGTATTGTGTGTGTGTTCCTGAATTCCTCCAGTATTGTGTGTGTGTTGCTGAGTTCCTCCAGTATCGTGTGTGTGTTGCTGAGTTCCTCCAGTATTGTGTGTGTGTTGCTGAGTTCCTCCAGTATTGTGTGTGTGTTGCTGAGTTCCTCCAGTATTGTGTGTGTTGCTGAGTTCCTCCAGTATTGTGTGTGTGTTGCCGAGTTCCTCCAGTATTGTGTGTGTGTTGCTGAGTTCCTCCAGTATTGTGTGTGTGTCTTGCTGAGTTCCTCCAGTATTGTGTGTGTTGCTGAATTCCTCCAATATTGTGTGTGTGTGTTGCTGAGTTCCTCCAGTATTGTGTGTGTGTTGCTGAGTTCCTCCAGTATTGTGTGTGTGTTGCTGATTTCATCCAGTATTGTGTGTGTGTTGCTGAGTTCCTCCAGTATTGTGTGTGTTGCTGAGTTCCTCCAGTATTGTTTGTGTGTTGCTCAGTTCCTCCAGCATTGTGTGGTTGTTGAGTTCCTCCAGTATTGTGTGTGTGTTGCTGAGTTCCTCCAGTATTGTGTGTGTGTGTTGCTCAGTTCCTCCAGCATTGTGTGTGTTGTTGAGTTCCTCCAGTATTGTGTGTTTTCTTGAATTCCTCCAACATTGTGTGTGTGTGCTGCTGAGTTACTCCAGTATTGTGTGTGTGTTGCTGAGTTCCTCCAGTATTGTGTGTGTTGCTGAATTCCTCCAATATTGTGTGTGTGTGTTGCTGAGTTCCTCCAGTATGGTGTGTGTGTTGCTGAGATCCTCCAGTATTGTGTGTGTTGCTGAGTTCCTCCAGTATTGTGTCTGTGTGGATTAGTTTCTCCAGTATTCTGTCTGTGTGTTTTGCTGAGTTCTTCCAGTATTGTGTGTGTGTTGCTGAATTCCTCGAGCTTTGAGTGTGTGTTGCTGAGTTCCTCCAGTATTGTGTGTGTGTTGCTGAGTTCCTCCAGTATTGTGTGTGTGTTGTTGAGTTCCTCCAGTATTGTGTGTGTGTTGCTGAGTTCCTCCAGCATTGTGTGTGTTGTTGAGTTCCTCCAATATCGTGTGTGTGTTGCTGAGTTCCTCCAGTATTGTGTGTGTGTGTTGCTCAGTTCCTCCAGCATTGTGTGTGTTGCTGAGTTCCTCCAGCATTGTGTGCGTTCCTGAATTCCTCCAACATTGTGTGTGTGTGTTGCTGAGTTCCTCCAGTATGGTGTGTGTGTTGCTGAGTTCCTCCAGTATTGTGTGTGTGTTGCTGAGTTCCTCCAGTATTGTGTGTGTGTTGCTGAGTTCCTCCAGCATTGTGTGTGTTGCTGAGTTCCTCCAGTATTGTGTGTGTGTTGCTGAGTTCCTCCAGTATTGTGTGTGTGTTGCTGAGTTCCTCCAGTATTGTGTGTGTGTTGCTGAGTTCCTCCAGTATTGTGTGTTTGTTCCTGAGTTCCTCCAGTATTCTGTGTGTGTTGCTGAGTTCCTCCAGTATTGTGTGTGTGTCTTGCTGAGTTCCTCCAGTATTGTGTGTGTGTTGCTGAGTTCCTCCAGTATTGTGTCTGTGTTGATTAGTTCCTCCAGTATTCTGTGTGTGTGTTGCTGAATTCCTCCAGTATTGTGTGTGTGTTGCTGAGTTCCTCCAGTATTGTGTGTGTGTTGCTGAGTTCCTCCAGTATTGTGTGTGTGTTGCTGCGTTCCTCCAGTATTGTGTGTGTGTTGCTGAGTCCCTCCAGTATTGTGTGTGTGTTGCTGAATTCCTCCAGTTTTCCGTGTGTTGCTGAATTCCTCCAATATTGTGTGTGTGTGTTGCTGAGTTCCTCCAGTATTGTGTGTGTTGCTGAATTCCTCCAATATTATGTGTGTGTGTTGCTGAGTTCCTCCAATATTGTGTGTGTTGCTGAGTTCCACCAGTATTGTGTCTGTGTGGATTAGCTCCTCCAGTATTCTGTCTGTGTGTGTTGCTGAGTTCCTACAGTATTGTGTGTGTGTTGCTGAGTTCCTCCAGTATTGTGTGTGTGTGTTGCTCAGTTCCTCCAGCATTGTGTGTGTTGTTGAGTTCCTCCAGTATTGTGTGTTTTCTTGAATTCCTCCAACATTGTGTGTGTGTGTTGCTGAGTTTCTCCAGTATTGTGTGTGTGTCTTGCTGAGTTCCTACTGTATTGTGTGTGTTGCTGAATTCCTCCAGTATTGTGTGTGTGTGTTGCTGAGTTCCTCCAGTATGGTGTGTGTGTTGCTGAGTTCCTCCAGTATTGTGTCTGTGTGGATTAGTTTCTCCAGTATTCTGTCTGTGTGTTTTGCTGAGTTCTTCCAGTATTGTGTGTGTGTTGCTGAATTCCTCGAGCTTTGAGTGTGTGTTGCTGAGTTCCTCCAGTATTGTGTGTGTGTTGCTGAGTTCCTCCAGCATTGTGTGTGTTGTTGAGTTCCTCGAGTATTGTGTGTGTGTTGCTGAGTTCCTCCAGCATTGTGTGTGTTGTTGAGTTCCTCGAGTATTGTGTGTGTGTTGCTGACTTCCTCCAGTATTGTGTGTGTGTGTTGCTCAGTTCCTCCAGCATTGTGTGTGTTGTTGAGTTCCTCCAGCATTGTGTGTGTTCCTGAATTCCTCCAGTATTGTGTTTGTGTTGCTGAGTTCCTCTAGTAATGTGCGTGTGTCTTGCTGAGTTCCTACTGTATTGTGTGTGTGTTGCTGAGTTCATCCAGTATTGTGTGTCTGTTGCTGAATTCCACGAGCATTGTGTGTGTGTTGCTGAGTTCGTCCAGTATTCTGTGTGTCTTGCTGAGTTCCTCCAGTATTGTGTGTGTGTTGCTGTGTTCCTCCAGTATTGTGTGTTTGTTCCTGAGTTCCTTCAGTAGTCTGTGTGTGTTGCTGAGTTCCTCCAGTATTGTATGTGTGTCTTGCTGAGTTCCTGCTGTATTGTGTGTGTTGCTGAATTCCTCCAATATTGTGTCTGCGTTGATTATTTCCTCTTGTATTCTGTGTGTGTGTTGCTGAATTCCTCCAGTATTGTGTGTGTCTGTTGTTGAGTTCCTCCAGTATTGTGTGTGTGTTGCTGAGTTCCTCCAGTATTGTGTGTGTGTTGCTGAGTTCCTCCAGTATTGTGTGTGTGTTGCTGAGTTACTCCAGTATTGTGTGTGTGTTGCTGAGTTCCTCCAGTATTGTGTGTGTTGCTGAATTCCTCCAATATTGTGTGTGTGTGTTGCTGAGTTCCTCCAGTATGGTGTGTGTGTTGCTGAGATCCTCCAGTATTATGTGTGTGTGTTGCTGAGTTCCTCCAATATTGTGTGTGTTGCTGAGTTCCTCCAGTATTGTGTCTGTGTGGATTAGTTCCTCCAGTATTCTGTCTGTGTGTGTTGCTGAGTTCCTCCAGTATTGTGTGTGTGTTGCTGAGTTCCTCCAGTATTCTGTGTGTGTTGCCGAGTTCCTCCAGTATCGTGTGTGTGTTGCTGATTTCCTCCCGTATTGTGCGTGTTTCTTGCTGAGTTTCTCCAGTATTGTGTGTGCTGCTCAGTTCCTCCAGCATTGTGTGTGTGTTGCTGAGTTCCTCCAGTATTGTGTTTGTGTTCCCCAGTTCCTCCAGTATTGTGCGTGTTGCCGAGTTCGTCCAGTATTGTGTGTGTGTTGCTGAGTTCCTCCAGTATTGTGTGTGTTTTGCTGAGTTCCTCCAGTATTGTGTGTGTTTTGCTGAGTTCTTCCAGTATTGTGTGTGTTTTGCTGAGTTCCTCCAGTATTGTGTGTGTTGCTGAGTTCCTCCAGTATTGTGTCTGTGTTGATTAGTTCCTCCAGTATTCTGTCTGTGTGTGTTGCTGAGTTCCTCCAGTATTGTGTCTGTGTTGATTAGTTCCTCCTGTATTCTGTTTGTGCGTTGCTGAATTCATCGAGTATTGTGTGTGTGTTGCTGAGCTCCTACAGCATTGTGTGTTTTGCTGAATTCCTGCAGTATTGTGTGTGTGTTGCTGAGTTCCTACAGTATTGTGTGTGTGTCTTGCTGAGTTCCTACTGTATTGTGTGTGTTGCTGAGTTCCTCCAGTATTGTGTCTGTGTTGATTAGTTCCTCCAGTATTCTGTCTGTGTGTGTTGCTGAGTTCCTCCAGTATTGTGTGTGTGTTGCTGAGTTCCTCCAGTATTGTGTGTGTGTTGCTGAGTTCCTCCAGTATTGTGTGTGTGTTGCTGTGTTCCTCCAGTATTGTGTGTGTGTTGCTGAGTTCCTCCAGTATCGTGTGTGTGTTGCTGAATTCCTCCAGTATTGTGCGTGTTTCTTGCTGAGTTCCTCCAGTATTGTGTTTGTTTTGCTGAGTTCTTCCAGTATTGTGTGTGTTGCTGAGATCCTCCAGTATTGTGTGTGTTGCTGAGTTACTCCAGCATTGTGTCTGTGCTGATAAGTTCCTCCAGTATTCTGTCTGTGTGTGTTGCTGAGTTCCTCCAGTATTCTGTGTGTGTTTCTCAGTTCCTCCAGTATTGTGTGTGTGTTGCTGAGTTCCTCCAGTATTGTGTGTGTGTTGCTGAGTTCCTCCAGTATTGTGTGTGTGTTGCTGAGTTCCTCCAGTATTGTGTGTGTGTTGCTGAATTCCTCCAGTATTGTGTGTGTTGCTGAATTCCTCCAGTATTGTGTGTGTTGCTGATTTCCTCCAGTATTGTGTGTGTGTTGCTGAGTTCCTCCAGTATTGTGTGTGTGTTGCTGAGTTCCTCCAGTATCGTGTGTGTGTTGCTGAGTTCCTCCAGTATTGTGTGTGTTTCTTGCTGAGTTCCTCCAGTATTGTGTGTGTGTTGCTGAGTTCCTCCAGTATTGTGTGTGTGTTGCTGAGTTCCTCCAGTATCGTGTGTGTGTTGCTGAGTTCCTCCAGTATTGTGTGTGTGTCTTGCTGAGTTCCTCCAGTATTGTGTGTGTTGCTGAATTCCTCCAATATTGTGTGTGTGTGTTGCTGAGTTCCTCCAGTATGGTGTGTGTGTTGCTGAGTTCCTCCAGTATTGTGTCTGTGTGGATTAGTTCCTCCAGTATTCTGTCTGTGTGTGTTGCTGAGTTCCTCCAGTATTGTGTGTGTTTTGCTGAGTTCCTCCAGCATTGTGTGTGTTGCTGAGTTCCTCCAGTATTGTGTTTGTGTTGCTGAGTTCCTCCAGTATTGTGTCTGTGTTGATTAGTTCCTCCAGTATTCTGTCTGTGTGTGTTGCTGAGTTCCTCCAGTATTGTGTGTGTGTTGCTGAGTTCCTCCAGTATTGTGTGTGTGTTGCTGAGTTCCTACAGTATTGTGAGTGTGTTGCTGAGTTCCTCCAGTATTCTGTGCGTGTTGCCGAGTTCGTCCAGTATCGTGTGTGTGTTACTGAATTCCTCCAGTATTGTGCGTGTTTCTAGCTGAGTTCCTCCAGTATTGTGTTTGTTTTGCTGAGTTCTTCCAGTATTGTGTGTGTTGCTGAGATCCTCCAGTATTGTGTGTGTTGCTGAGTTCCTCCAGCATTGTGTCTGTGTTGATTAGTTCCTCCAGTATTCTGTCTGTGTGTGTTGCTGAGTTCCTCCAGTATTGTGTGTGTGTTGCTGAGTTCCTCCAGTATTGTGTGTGTGTTGCTGAGTTCCTCCAGTATTGTGTGTGTGTTGCTGAGTTCCTGCAGTATTGTGTGTGTGTTGCTGAGTTCCTCCAGCATTGTGTGCGTTCCTGAATTCCTCCAACATTGTGTGTGTGTGTTGCTGAGTTCCTCCAGTATGGTGTGTGTGTTACTGAGTTCCTCCAGTATTGTGTGTGTGTGTTGCTGAGTTCCTACTGTATTGTGTGTGTTGCTGAATTCCTCCAGTATTGTGTGTGTTGCTGAATTCCTCCAATATTGTGTGTGTGTGTTGCTGAGTTCCTCCAGTATGGTGTGTGTGTTGTTGAGTTCCTCCAGTATTGTGTGTGTGTGTTGCTGAGTTCCTCCAGTATTGTGTGTGTTGCTGAGTTCCTCCAGCATTGTGTGTGTTGCTGAGTTCCTCCAGTATTGTGTGTGTGTTGCTGAGTTCCTCCAGTATTGTGTTTGTGTGTTGCTGAGTTCCTCCAGTATTGTGTCTGTGTTGATTAGTTCCTCCTGTATTCTGTTTCTGCGTTGCTGAATTCATCGAGTATTTTGTGTGTGTTGCTGAGCTCCTACAGCATTGTGTGTGTTGCTGAATTCCTGCAGTATTGTGTGTGTGTGTTGCTGAGTTCCTCCAGTATTGTGCGTGTGTGTTGCTGAGTTCCTCCAGTATTGTGTGTGTTGCTGAGTTCCTCCAGTATTGTGTGTGTTGCTGAGTTCCTCCAGTATTGTGTGTGTGTTGCTGAGTTCCTCCAGTATTGTGTCTGTGTTGATTAGTTCCTCCTGTATTCTGTTTGTGCGTTGCTGAATTCATCGAGTATTGTGTGTGTGTTGCTGAGCTCCTACAGCATTGTGTGTGTTGCTGAATTCCTGCAGTATTGTGTGTGTGTTGCTGAGTTCCTCCAGCATTGTGTGTGTGTTGCTGAGTTCCTCCAGCATTGTGTGTGTTGCTGAGTTCCTCCAGTATTGTGTTTGTGTTGCTGAGTTCCTCCAGTATTGTGTCTGTGTTGAGTAGTTCCTCTAGTATTCTGTGTGTGTGTGTTGCTGATTTCCTCCAGTATTGTGTGTGCGTTGCTGTGTTCCTCCAGTATTGTGTGTGTGTTGCTGAGTTCCTCCAGTATTGTGTGTGTGTTGCTGAGTTCCTCCAGTATTGTGTGTGTTGCTGAGTTCCTCCAGTATTGTGTGTGTGTTGCTGAGTTCCTCCAGTATTGTGTGTGTTGCTGAATTCCTCCAGTATTGTGTGTGTGTTGCTGAGTTCCTCCAGTATTCTGTGTGTGTTGCTGAGTTCCTCCAGTATTGTGTGTGTGTTGCTGAGTTCCTCTAGTATTCTCTGTGTGTTGCCGAGTTCCTCCAGTATGGTGTGTGTGTTGCTGAGTTCCTCCAGTATTGTGTGTGTGTTGCTGAGTTCCTCCAGTATTGTGTGTGTTGCTGAATTCTTCCAGTATTGTGTGTCTGTTGCTGACTTCCTACAGTATTGTGTGTGTTGCTGAATTCTTCCAGTATTGTGTGTCTGTTGCTGAGTTCCTCCAGTATTGTGTGTGTGTTGCTGAGTTCTTCCAGTATCGTGTGTGTTTTGCTGAGTTCCTCCAGTATTGTGTGTGTTTTGCTGAGTTCTTCCAGTATTATGTGTGTGTTGCTGAGTTCCTCCAGTATTGTGTTTGTGTTGCTGAGTTCCTCCAGTATTGTGTCTGTGTTGAGTAGTTCCTCCAGTATTCTGTGTGTGTGTGTTGCTGATTTCCTCCAGTATTGTGTGTGGTTGCTGTGTTCCTCCAGTATCGTGCGTGTCTTGCTGAGTTACTCCAGCATTGTGTGTGTTGCTGAGTTCCTCCAGCATTGTGTGTGTTGCTGAGTTCCTCCAGTATTGTGTTTGTGTTGCTGAGTTCCTCCAGTATTGTGCGTGTGTCTTGCTGAGTTCCTTCAGTATTGTGTGTGTTTTTCTGAGTTCTTCCAGTATTGTGTGTGTGTTGCTGAGTTCCTCCAGTATTGTGTGTGTGTTGCTGAGTTCCTCCAGTATTGTGTGTGTGTTGCTGAGTTCCTCCAGTATTGTGTGTGTGTTGCTGAGTTCCTCCAGTATTGTGTGTGTGTTGCTGAGTTCCTCCAGTATTTTGTGTGTGTTGCAGAGATCCTCCAGCATTGTGTGTGTGTTGCCTAGTTCGTCCAGTATTAAGTTTGTGTTCCCGAGCTCTTCCAGTATTGTGCGTGTTGCTGACATCTTCCAGTATTGTGTGTGTGAGAGGATTGGGTCTGTGTCTGTGTGTGTGAGAGATAGCACTGGGTCTGTGTGTATTTGAGAGAGAGATAGAGAGGACTGGGTCTGTGTATATTTAAGAGAGAGAGAGGGGACTGGGTCTGTGTGTGTGTGTGGGGGGGAGAGAAACAGGACTGGGTCTGTGTGTGTGAGAGAGAGTGATGACTGGGTCTGTTCGTGTCGAGGGGAGAGAGGAGTGGGTCTATGTGTGTGAGAGAGAGAGAGGACTGGGTCTTGTGTGTGAGAGAGAGTACTGGGTGTGTGTGTGAGAGTACTGGGTTTGTGTGTGTGTGACAGAGTATACTGGGTCTGTGTGTGTGAGAGAGGGAGGTCTGGGTCTGTGTCTGAGAGAAGGGGGACTGGTTCTGTGTGTGTGAGAGAGAAGACTGGGTCTGTGTGTGAGAGAGAGAGTCCTGGGTCTGTGTGTGTGAGAGGACTGGGTCTGTGTGTGTGTGAGAGAGAATACTGGGTCTGTGTGTGTGAGAGAGTGAGGACTGGGTCTGTGTGTGTGAGAGAGAGGACTGGGTCTGTGTGTGTGAGAGAGAGAGGACTGGGTCTGTGTGTGAGAGAGAGTGAGGACTGGGTCTGTGTGTGAGAGAGAATACTGGGTCTGTGTGTGTGAGAGAGAGAGAGAGGATTGGGTCTGTGTGAGAGAGTGAGGACTGGGTCTGTGTGTGTGAGAGAGAGAGGACTGGGTCTGTGTGTGTGAGAGAGAGTCCTGGGTGTGTGTGTGAGAGTACTGGGTCTGTGTGTGTGTGACAGAGAATACTGGGTCGGTGTGTGAGAGAGAGAGGACTGGGTCTGTGTGTGTGAGAGAGAGGATTTGGTCTGTGTGTGTGTGTGTGTGTGTGTGTGTGTGTGTGTGTGTGTGCAGAGAGAGGACTGTGTCTGTGTGTGAGAGAGAGGACTGGGTCTGTGTGTGAGAGAAGGGGGACTGGGTCTGTGTGTGTCTGTGTGCTTGTATGAGCGACAGGACAGGGTCTGTGTGTGTGAGAGAGAGGACGGGGTCTGTGACTGTGTGTGTCAAGAGAGGACTGGGTCTGTGTGTGTGGGAGAGAGAGGACTGTGTCTGTGTGAGAGAGGACTGAGTCTGAGTATGTGAGAGAGAGAGCTGGGTCTGTGTGTGTGTGAGAGAGGACTGGGTCTGAGTGTGTGAGAGAGAGCGCTGGGTCTGTGTGTCAGAGAGAGAGAGGACTGGGTCTGTGTGTGTGAGAGAGAGGGAGGACTGGGTCTGTATCTGTGAGAGAGAGAGAGGTCTGTGTCTGTGAGAGAGGGAGAGAGAGAGGACGGTCTGTGTGTGTGAGAGCGAGGGCTGGGTGAGTGTGTGAGAGAGAGAGCTGGGTCTGTGTGAGAGAGAGCACTGGGTCTTTGTGTGTGTGAGAGAGAGGACTCAGTCTGTGTCTGGGTGAGAGAGAGGACTGGGTCTATGTCTGTGTGTGTGTGAGAGAGGACTGGGTCTGTGTGTGGTGTGTGTGTGTGAGAGAGAGGACTGGGTCTGTGTGTGAGAGAGAGAGGACTGGGTCTGTGTGTGTGTGAGAGAGAGGACTGGGTCTGTGTGTGTGAGAGAGTGAGGACTGGGTCTGTGTGTATGAGAGTGAGGACTGGGTCTGTGTGTGTGTGAGAGAGTGAGGACTGGGTCTGTGTGTGTGTGAGAGAGAGGACTGGGTCTGTGTGTGTGAGAGAGTGAGGACTGGGTCTGTGTGTATGAGAGTGAGGACTGGGTCTGTGTGTGTGTGAGAGAGAGGACTGGGTCTGTGTGTGTGTGAGAGAGAGAGGACTGGGTCTGTGTGTGTGAGAGTGAGGACTGGGTCTGTGTGTGTGAGAGAGAGGACTGGGTCTGTGTGTATGAGAGAGAGGACTGGGTCTGTGTGTGTGTGAGAGAGAGGACTGGGTCTGTGTGTGTGTGAGAGAGAGAGGACTGGGTCTGTGTGTGTGAGAGAGTGAGGACTGGGTCTGTGTGTGTGAGAGAGTGAGGACTGGGTCTGTGTGTGTGTGAGAGAGTGAGGACAGGGTCTTTGTCTGTGTGAGAGAGAGGACTGGGTCTGTGTGTGTGTGAGAGAGAGGACTGGGTCTATGTGTGTGTGTGTGAGAGAGAGAGGACTGGGTCTGTGTGTGTGAGAGTGAGGACTGGGTCTGTGTGTGTGAGAGAGTGAGGACTGGGTCTGTGTGTATGAGAGTGAGGACTGGGTCTGTGTGTGTGTGAGAGAGTGAGGACTGGGTCTGTGTGTGTGTGAGAGAGAGGACTGGGTCTGTGTGTGTGAGAGAGTGAGGACTGGGTCTGTGTGTATGAGAGTGAGGACTGGGTCTGTGTGTGTGAGAGAGAGAGGACTGGGTCTGTGTGTGTGTGAGAGAGAGGACTGGGTCTGTGTGTGTGAGAGAGTGAGGACTGGGTCTGTGTGTATGAGAGTGTGGACTGGGTCTGTGTGTGTGTGAGACAGTGAGGACTGGGTCTGTGTGTGTGTGAGAGAGAGGACTGGGTCTGTGTGTGTGAGAGAGTGAGGACTGGGTCTGTGTGTATGAGAGTGTGGACTGGGTCTGTGTGTGTGTGAGAGAGAGGACTGGGTCTGTGTGTGTGAGAGAGTGAGGACTGGGTCTGTGTGTATGAGAGTGTGGACTGGGTCTGTGTGTGTGTGAGAGAGTGAGGACTGGGTCTGTGTGTGTGTGAGAGAGAGGACTGGGTCTGTGTGTATGAGAGTGAGGACTGGGTCTGTGTGTGTGTGAGAGAGAGGACTGGGTCTGTGTGTGTGAGAGAGTGAGGACTGGGTCTGTGTGTATGAGAGTGAGGACTGGGTCTGTGTGTGTGTGAGAGAGAGGACTGGGTCTGTGTGTGTGAGAGAGAGAGAGGACTGGGTCTGTGTGTATGAGAGTGAGGACTGGGTCTGTGTGTGTGTGAGAGAGTGAGGACTGGGTCTGTGTGTGTGTGAGAGAGAGGACTGGGTCTGTGTGTATGAGAGAGAGGACTGGGTCTGTGTGTATGAGAAAGAGGACTGGGTCTGTGTGTGTGTGAGAGAGAGGACTGGGTCTGTGTGTGAGAGAGTGAGGACTGGGTCTGTGTGTGAGAGAGTGAGGACTGGGTCTGTGTGTGTGTGAGAGAGAGGACTGGGTCTGTGTGAGAGAGTGAGTTATGGGTCTGTGTGTGTGTGAGTGAGAGGATTGGGTCTGTGTGTGTGAGAGAGTGAGGACTGGGTCTGTGTGTATGAGAGTGTGGACTGGGTCTGTCTGTGTGAGAGAGAGAGGACTGGGTCTGTGTGTGAGAGAGAGTGAGGACTGGGTCTGTGTGTGAGAGAGAGTGAGGACTGGGTCTGTGTGTATGAGAGTGAGGACTGGGTCTGTGTGTGTGTGAGAGAGAGGACTGTGTCTGTGTGTGAGAGAGAGTGAGGACTGGGTCTGTGTGTATGAGAGTGAGGACTGGGTCTGTGTGTGTGTGAGAGAGGACTGGGTCTGTGTGTGAGAGAGAGGACTTGCTCTGTGTGTGTGTGAGAGAGAGGACTGGGTCTGTGTGTGTGTGAGAGAGAGAGGACTGGGTCTGTGTGTGTGTGAGAGAGTGAGGACTGTGTCTGTGTGTGTGATAGAGTGAGGACTGGGTCTGTGTGTGAGAGAGAGTGAGGACTGGGTCTGTGTGTGTGTGAGAGAGTGAGGACTAGGTCTGTATGTGTGAGAGAGTGAGGACTGGGTCTGTGTGTGGGAGAGAGTGAGTTCTGGGTCTGTGTGTGTGTGAGAGAGTGAGGACTGGGTCAGTGTGTGAGTGAGAGAGAGGACTGGGTCTGTGTGAGAGAGTGAGTACTGGGTCTGTGAGTGTGTGTGTGAGAGAGGACTGGGTCTGTGTGTGTGTGAGAGAGTGAGGACTGGGTCTATGTGTGTGAGAGAGAGAGGACTGGGTCTGTGTGTGAGAGAGAGGACTGGGTCTGTGTGTGTGTGGGGAAGAGTGAGGATTGGGTCTGTGTGTGTGTGAGAGAGGACTGGGTCTGTGTGTGTGTGTGAGAGAGTGAGGACTGGGTCTGTGTGTGTGACAGAGAGTGAGGACTGGGTCTGTGTGTGTGTGAGAGAGTGAGGACTGGGTCTATGGGTGTGTGAGAGAGAGGACTGGGTCTGTGTGTGTGAGAGAGAGGACTGGGTCTGTGTGAGAGAGAGAGGACTGGGTCTATGTGTGTGTGAGAGAGAGGACTGGGTCTGTGTGTGTGAGAGAGAGGTCTGGGTGTGTGTATGTGTGTGAGAGAGAGACAACTGTGTCTGTACTTGTGTGTGAGAGAGAGAGGATTCTGTGTGTGTGTGTGAGAGAGAGAGAGAGAGAGAGAGAGAGAGTGAGGACTGGGTCTGTGTGTATGAGAATGAGGACTGGGTCTGTGTGTGTGTGAGAGAGTGAGGACTGGGTCTATGTGTGTGTGTGTGAGAGAGAGGACTGGGTCTGTGTGTGTGTGAGAGAGAGAGGACTGGGTCTATGTGTGTGTTTGTGAGAGAGAGGACTGGGTCTGTGTGAGAGAGAGAGGACTGGGACTGCGTGTGTGAGAGAGTGCGGACTGGGTCTGTGTGGATGAGAGTGAGGACTGGGTCTGTGTGTGTGTGAGTGAGAGGACTGGATCTGTGTGTATAAGAGTGTGGACTGGGTCTGTGTGTGTGTGAGAGAGTGAGGACTGGGTCTGTGTGTGTGTGAGAGAGAGGACTGGGTCTGTGTGAGAGAGTGAGTACTGGGTCTGTGTGTGTGTGAGAGAGAGGACTGGGTCTGTGTGTGTGAGAGAGTGAGGACTGGGTCTGTGTGTGTGAGAGAGAGAGGACTGGGTCTGTGTGTGAGAGAGAGTGAGGACTGGGTCTGTGTGTGTGTGAGAGAGAGGACTGGGTCTGTGTGAGAGAGTGAGTACTGGGTCTGTGTGTGTGAGAGAGTGAGGACTGGGTCTCTGTGTATGAGAGTGTGGACTGGGTCTGTCTGTGTGAGAGAGAGAGGACTGGGTCTGTGTGTGAGAGAGAGTGAGGACTGGGTCTGTGTGTGTGTGAGAGAGAGGACTGGGTCTGTGTGTGAGAGAGAGGACTTGGTCTGTGTGTGTGTGAGAGAGAGGACTGGGTCTGTGAGTGTCTGAGAGAGAGAGGACTGGGTCTGTGTGTGTGTGAGAGTGAGGACTGGGTCTGTGTGTGTGAGAGAGTGAGGACTGGGTCTGTGTGTGTGAGAGAGTGAGGACTGGGTCTGTGTGTGTGAGAGAGTGAGGACTGGGTCTGTGTGTGGGTGGGGAAAAGTGAGGACTGGGTCTGAGTGTGTGTGTGTGAGAGAGGACTGGGTCTGTGTGTGTGTGAGAGAGTGAGGACTGGGTCTGTGTGTGTGAGAGTGAGGACTGGGTCTGTGTGTGTGTGAGAGAGTGAGGACTGGGTCTGTGTGTGTGAGAGAGAGAGGACTGGGTCTGTGTGTGTGAGAGAGAGGACTGGGTCTGTGTGTGTGAGAGAGTGAGGACTGGGTCTGTGTGTATGAGAGTGAGGACTGGGTCTGTGTGTGTGAGAGAGAGAGGACTGGGTCTGTGTGTGTGTGTGAGAGAGTGAGGACTGGGTCTGTGTGTATGAGAGTGAGGACTGGGTCTGTGTGTGTGTGAGAGAGAGGACTGGGTCTGTGTGTGAGAGAGAGTGCGGACTGGGTCTGTGTGTGTGAGAGAGAGGACTGGGTCTGTGAGCGTGACAGAGAGTGAGGACTGGGTCTGTGTGTGTGTGAGAGAGTGAGGACTGGGTCTATGTGTGTGTGAGAGTGAGGACTGGGTCTGTGTGTATGAGAGAGAAGACTGGGTCTGTGTGTATGAGAGAGAGGACTGGGTCTGTGTGTGTGTGAGAGAGTGAGGACTGGGTCTATGTGTGTGTGAGAGAGAGGACTGGGTCTGTGTGTGTGTGAGAGAGTGAGGACTGGGTCTGTGTGTGTGTGAGAGAGAGGACTGGGTCTGTGTGTATGAGAGTGAGGACTGGGTCCGTGTGTGTGTGAGAGAGTGAGGACTGGGTCTTTGTGTTTGTGAGAGAGAGGACTGGGTCTGTGTGTATGAGAGAGAGGACTGGGTCTGTGTGTGTGTGTGAGAGAGAGGACAGGGTCTGTGTGTGTGTGTGAGAGAGAGGACAGGGTCTGTGTGTGTGAGAGAGTGAGGACTGTGTCTATGTGTGTGTGAGAGAGAGAGGACTGGGTCTATGTGTGTGCGTGTGTGAGAGAGAGGACTGGGTCTGTGTGTGAGAGAGAGGACTGGGTCTGCGTGTGTGTGTGTGAGAGAGAGGACTGGGTCTGTGTGAGAGAGAGTGAGGACTGGGTCTGTGTGTGTGTGAGAGAGAGGACTGGGTCTGTGTGAGAGAGTGAGTTATGGGTCTGTGTGTGTGTGAGTGAGAGGATTGGGTCTGAGTGTGTGAGAGAGTGAGGACTGGGTCTGTGTGTATGAGAGTGTGGACTGGGTCTGTCTGTGTGAGAGAGAGAGGACTGGGTCTGTGTGTGAGAGAGTGTGAGGACTGGGTCTGTGTGTATGAGAGTGAGGACTGGGTCTGTGTGTGTGTGAGAGAGGACTGGGTCTGTGTGTGTGAGAGAGAGAGGACTGGGTCTGTGTGTGAGAGAGAGTGAGGACTGGGTCTGTGTGTATGAGAGAGAAGACTGGGTCTGTGTGAGAGAGAGAGGACTGGGTCTATGTGTGTGTGAGAGAGTGAGGACTGGGTCTATGTGTGTGTGAGAGTGAGGACTGGGTCTGTGTGTATGAGAGAGAAGACTGGGTCTGTGTGTATGAGAGAGAGGACTGGGTTTGTGTGTGTGAGAGAGTGTGAGGACTGGATCTATGTGTGTGTGAGAGAGAGGACTGTGTCTGTGTGTGACAGAGAGTGAGGACTGGGTCTGTGTGTATGAGAGTGAGGACTGGGTCTGTGTGTGTGTGAGAGAGTGAGGACTGGGTCTTTGTCTGTGTGAGAGAGAGGACTGGGTCTGTGTGTATGAGAGAGAGGACTGGGTCTGTGTGTGTGTGAGAGAGAGGACTGGGTCTGTGTGTATGAGAGTGAGGACTGGGTCCGTGTGTGTGTGTGAGAGAGTGAGGACTGGGTCTTTGTCTGTGTGAGAGAGAGGACTGGGTCTGTGTGTTTGAGAGAGAGGACTGGGTCTGTGTGTGTGTGAGAGAGAGGACTGGGTCTGTGTGTGTGTGTGAGAGAGAGGACAGGGTCTGTGTGTGTGAGAGAGTGAGGACTGGGTCTATGTGTGTGTGTGAGAGAGAGGACTGGGTCTGTGTGTGTGAGAGAGAGAGGACTGGGTCTATGTGTGTGCGTGTGTGAGAGAGAGGACAGGGTCTGTGTGAGAGAGAGAGGACTGGGTTTGCGTGTGTGTGTGTGAGAGAGAGGACTGGGTCTGTGTGAGAGAGAGAGGACTGGGTCTGTGTGTATGAGAGAGAGAGTACTGGGTCTGTGTGTGTGTGTGAGAGAGGACTGGATCTGTGTGTGTGAGAGAGTGAGGACTGGGTCTGTGTGTATGAGAGTGAGGACTGGGTCTGTGTGTGTGAGAGAGAGAGGACTGGGTCTGTGTGTGTGAGAGAGTGAGGACTGGGTCTGTGTGTATGAGAGTGTGGACTGGGTCTGTGAGTGTGTGAGAGAGAGGACTGGGTCTGTGTGTGTGAGAGAGTGAGGACTGGGTCTGTGTGTATGAGAGTGTGGACTGAGTCTGTGTGTGTGTGAGAGAGAGAGGACTGGGTCTGTGTGTATGAGAGTGAGGACTGGGTCTGTGTGTCTGTGAGAGAGAGGACTGGGTCTGTGTGTGTGAGAGAGTGAGGACTGCGTCTGTGTGTATGAGGGTGAGGACTGGGTCTGTGTGTGTGTGAGAGAGAGGACTGGGTCTGTGTGAGAGAGTGAGTACTGGGTCTGTGTGTGTGTGAGAGTGAGGACTGGGTCTGTGTGTATGAGAGAGAGGACTGGGTCTGTGTGTATGAGAAAGAGGACTGGGTCTGTGTGTGTGTGAGAGAGAGGACTGGGTCTGTGTGTGTGTGAGAGAGAGAGGACTGGGTCTGTGTGTGTGAGAGAGTGAGGACTGGGTCTATGTGTGTGGGTGTGAGAGAGAGGACTGGGTCTGTGTGTGTGTGAGAGAGAGGACTGGGTCTATGTGTGTGTGTGTGAGAGAGAGAGGACTGGGTCTGTGTTTATGAGAGTGAGGACTGGGTCTGTGTGTGTGCGAGTGTGAGGACTGGGTCTGTGTGTATGAGAGTGAGGACTGGGTCTGTGTGTGTGTGAGAGAGTGAGGACAGGGTCTTTGTCTGTGTGAGAGAGAGGACTGGGTCTGTGTGTATGAGAGAGAGGACTGGGTCTGTGTGTATGAGAAAGAGGACTGGGTCTGTGTGTGTGTGAGAGAGAGGACTGGGTCTGTGTGTGAGAGAGTGAGGACTGGGTCTGTGTGTGAGAGAGTGAGGACTGGGTCTGTGTGTGTGTGAGAGAGAGGACTGGGTCTGTGTGAGAGAGTGAGTTATGGGTCTGTGTGTGTGTGAGTGAGAGGATTGGGTCTGTGTGTGTGAGAGAGTGAGGACTGGGTCTGTGTGTATGAGAGTGTGGACTGGGTCTGTCTGTGTGAGAGAGAGAGGACTGGGTCTGTGTGTGAGAGAGTGTGAGGACTGGGTCTGTGTGTATGAGAGTGAGGACTGGGTCTGTGTGTGTGTGAGAGAGAGAGGACTGGGTCTGTGTGTGTGTGAGAGTGAGGACTGGGTCTGTGTGTGTGAGAGAGTGAGGACTGGGTCTGTGTGTGAGAGAGAGTGAGGACTGGGTCTGTGTGTGTGTGAGAGAGTGAGGACTAGGTCTGTATGTGTGAGAGAGTGAGGACTGGGTCTGTGTGTGGGGGGGCAGAGTGAGTTCTGGGTCTGTGTGTGTGTGAGAGAGTGAGGACTGGGTCAGTGTGTGAGTGAGAGAGAGGACTGGGTCTGTGTGTGAGAGAGAGGACTGGGTCTGTGTGGATGAGAGTGAGGACTGGGTCTGTGTGTGTGTGAGTGAGAGGACTGGATCTGTGTGTATAAGAGTGTGGACTGGGTCTGTGTGTGTGTGAGAGAGTGAGGACTGGGTCTGTGTGTGTGTGAGAGAGAGGGTCTGTGTGTGTGTGTGTGAGAGAGTGAGGACTGGGTCTGTGTGTGTGTGAGAGAGAGGACTGGGTCTGTGTGTGTGTGAGAGAGTGAGGACTGGGTCTATGTGTGTGAGAGAGAGAGGACTGGGTCTGTGTGTGAGAGAGAGGACTGGGTCTGTGTGTGAGAGAGAGGACTGGGTCTGTGTGTGTGTGAGAGAGGACTGGGTCTGTGTGTGTGTGTGAGAGAGTGAGGACTGGGTCTGTGTGTGTGACAGAGAGTGAGGACTGGGTCTGTGTGTGTGTGAGAGAGTGAGGACTGGGTCTATGTGTGTGTGAGAGAGAGGACTGGGTCTGTGTGTGTGAGAGAGAGGACTGGGTCTGTGTGTGTGAGAGAGAGGTCTGGGTGTGTGTATGTGTGTGAGAGAGAGACAACTGTGTCTGTACTTGTGTGTGAGAGAGAGAGGATTCTGTGTGTGTGTGTGTGTGAGAGAGAGAGAGAGAGAGAGAGAGAGTGAGGACTGGGTCTGTGTGTATGAGAATGAGGACTGGGTCTGTGTGTGTGTGAGAGAGTGAGGACTGGGTCTATGTGTGTGTGTGTGAGAGAGAGGACTGGGTCTGTGTGTGTGTGAGAGAGAGAGGACTGGGTCTATGTGTGTGTTTGTGAGAGAGAGGACTGGGTCTGTGTGTGTGAGAGAGAGAGGACTGGGTCTGTGTGTGTGTGAGAGAGAGGACTGGGTCTGTGTGTGTGAGAGAGTGAGGACTGGGTCTGTGTGTGTGTGAGAGAGTGAGGACTGGGTCTGTGTGTGTGTGAGAGAGAGGACTGGGTCTGTGTGAGAGAGTGAGTACTGGGTCTGTGTGTGTGTGAGAGAGAGGACTGGGTCTGTGTGTGTGAGAGAGTGAGGACTGGGTCTGTGTGTGTGAGAGAGAGAGGACTGGGTCTGTGTGTGAGAGAGAGTGAGGACTGGGTCTGTGTGTGTGTGAGAGAGAGGACTGGGTCTGTGTGAGAGAGAGAGTACTGGGTCTGTGTGTGTGAGAGAGTGAGGACTGGGTCTCTGTGTATGAGAGTGTGGACTGGGTCTGTCTGTGTGAGAGAGAGAGGACTGGGTCTGTGTGTGAGAGAGAGTGAGGACTGGGTCTGTGTGTATGAGAGTGAGGACTGGGTCTGTGTGTGTGTGAGAGAGAGGACTGGGTCTGTGTGTGAGAGAGAGGACTTGGTCTGTGTGTGTGTGAGAGAGAGGACTGGGTCTGTGAGTGTGTGAGAGAGAGAGGACTGGGTCTGTGTGTGTGTGAGAGTGAGGATTGGGTCTGTGTGTGTGATAGAGTGAGGACTGGGTCTGTGTGTGTGTGAGAGAGTGAGGACTGGGTCTGTGTGTGTGAGAGAGTGAGGACTGGGTCAGTGTGTGAGTGAGAGAGAGGACTGGGTCTGTGTGTGGGGGGGCAGAGTCAGTTCTGGGTCTGTGTGTGTGTGAGAGAGTGAGGACTGGGTCTGTGTGTGGGTGGGGAAGAGTGAGGACTGGGTCTGTGTGTGTGTGTGAGAGAGAGGACTGGGTCTGTGTGTGTGTGAGAGAGTGAGGACTGGGTCTGTGTGTGTGCGGGGGAGAGTGAGGACTGGGTCTGTGTGTGTGAGAGAGAGTGAGGACTGGGTCTATGTGTGTGTGAGAGAGAGGACTGGGTCTGTGTGAGAGAGTGAGTACTGGGTCTGTGTGTGTGTGAGAGAGAGGACTGGGTCTGTGTGTGTGAGAGAGTGAGGACTGGGTCTGTGTGTATGAGAGTGTGGACTGGGTCTGTCTGTGTGAGAGAGAGAGGACTGGGTCTGTGTGTGAGAGAGAGTGAGGACTGGGTCTGTGTGTATGAGAGTGAGGACTGGGTCTGTGTGTGTGTGAGAGAGGACTGGGTCTGTGTGTGTGTGAGAGAGAGGACTGGGTCTGTGTGTGAGAAAGAGTGTGGACTGGGTCTGTGTGTCTGAGAGAGGGGACTGGGTCTGTGTGAGAGAGAGAGAACTGGGTCTATGTGTGTGTGAGAGAGTGAGGACTGGGTCTATGTGTGTGTGAGAGTGAGGACTGGGTCTGTGTGTATGAGAGAGAGGACTGGGTCTGTGTGTATGAGAGAGAGGACTGGGTTTGTGTGTGTGAGAGAGTGTGAGGACTGGATCTATGTGTGTGTGAGAGAGAGGACTGTGTCTGTGTGTGACAGAGAGTGAGGACTGGGTCTGTGTGTATGAGAGTGAGGACTGGGTCTGTGTGTGTGAGAGAGAGGACTGGGTCTGTGTGTGTGAGAGAGAGGACTGGGTCTGTGTGTGTGTGAGAGAGAGGACTGGGTCTGTGTGTATGAGAGTGAGGACTGGGTCTGTGTGTGTGTGAGAGAGTGAGGACTGGGTCTGTGTGTGTGTGAGAGAGAGGACTGGGTCTGTGTGTATGAGAGAGAGGACTGGGTCTGTGTGTGTGTGAGAGAGAGGACTGGGTCTGTGTGTGTGAGAGAGTGAGGACTGGGTCTGTGTGTTTGAGAGTGAGGACTGGGTCTGTGTGTGTGTGAGACACTGAGGACTGGGTCTGTGTGTGTGTGAGAGAGAGGACTGGGTCTGTGTGTGTGAGAGAGTGAGGACTGGGTCTGTGTGTATGAGAGTGAGGACTGGGTCTGTGTGTGTGTGAGAGAGAGGACTGGGTCTGTGTGTGTGAGAGAGTGAGGACTGGGTCTGTGTGTATGAGAGTGAGGACTGGGTCTGTGTGTGTGTGAGAGAGTGAGGACTGGGTCTGTGTGTGTGTGAGAGAGAGGACTGGGTCTGTGTGTGTGAGAGAGTGAGGACTGGGTCTGTGTGTATGAGAGTGAGGACTGGGTCTGTGTGTGTGTGAGAGAGAGGACTGGGTCTGTGTGTGTGAGAGAGTGAGGACTGGGTCTGTGTGTGTGAGAGTGAGGACTGGGTCTGTGTGTGTGAGAGAGAGGACTGGGTCTGTGTGTATGAGAGAGAGGACTGGGTCTGTGTGTGTGTGAGAGAGAGGACTGGGTCTGTGTGTGTGTGAGAGAGAGAGGACTGGGTCTGTGTGTGTGAGAGAGTGAGGACTGGGTCTGTGTGTATGAGAGTGAGGACTGGGTCTGTGTGTGTGTGAGAGAGTGAGGACTGGGTCTGTGTGTGTGTGAGAGAGTGAGGACTGGGTCTGTGTGTGTGTGAGAGAGAGGACTGGGTCTGTGTGTGTGTGAGAGAGAGAGGACTGGGTCTGTGTGTGAGAGAGAGGACTGGGTCTGTGTTTATGAGAGTGAGGACTGGGTCTGTGTGTGTGCGAGAGTGAGGACTGGGTCTGTGTGTATGAGAGTGAGGACTGGGTCTGTGTGTGTGTGAGAGAGTGAGGACTGGGTCTGTGTGTGTGTGAGAGAGAGGACTGGGTCTGTGTGTATGAGAGTGAGGACTGGGTCTGTGTGTATGAGAGTGAGGACTGGGTCTGTGTGTGTGAGAGAGAGAGGACTGGGTCTGTGTGTGTGTGAGAGAGGACTGGGTCTGTGTGTGTGAGAGAGTGAGGACTGGGTCTGTGTGTATGAGAGTGAGGACTGGGTCTGTGTGTGTGTGAGAGAGTGAGGACTGGGTCTGTGTGTGTGTGAGAGAGAGGACTGGGTCTGTGTGTGTGAGAGAGTGAGGACTGGGTCTGTGTGTATGAGAGTGTGGACTGGGTCTGTGTGTGTGTGAGAGAGAGAGGACTGGGTCTGTGTGTGTGAGAGAGTGAGGACTGGGTCTGTGTGTATGAGAGTGAGGACTGGGTCTGTGTGTGTGTGAGAGAGAGGACTGGGTCTGTGTGTATGAGAGTGAGGACTGGGTCTGTGTGTGTGTGAGAGAGAGGACTGGGTCTGTGTGTGTGAGAGAGTGAGGACTGGGTCTGTGTGTGTGAGAGAGTGAGGACTGGGTCTGTGTGTGTGTGAGAGAGAGGACTGGGTCTGTGTGTGTGTGAGAGAGTGAGGACTGGGTCTGTGTGTATGAGAGTGAGGACTGGGTCTGTGTGTGTGTGAGAGAGTGAGGACTGGGTCTGTGTCTGTGTGAGAGAGAGGACTGGGTCTGTGTGTATGAGAGAGAGGACTGGGTCTGTGTGTATGAGAAAGAGGACTGGGTCTGTGTGTGTGTGAGAGAGAGGACTGGGTCTGTGTGTGAGAGAGTGAGGACTGGGTCTGTGTGTGAGAGAGTGAGGACTGGGTCTGTGTGTGTGTGAGAGAGAGGACTGGGTCTGTGTGAGAGAGTGAGTTATGGGTCTGTGTGTGTGTGAGTGAGAGGATTGGGTCTGTGTGTGTGAGAGAGTGAGGACTGGGTCTGTGTGTATGAGAGTGTGGACTGGATCTGTCTGTGTGAGAGAGAGAGAGGACTGGGTCTGTGTGTGAGAGAGAGTGAGGACTGGGTCTGTGTGTGAGAGAGAGTGAGGACTGGGTCTGTGTGTATGAGAGTGAGGACTGGGTCTGTGTGTGTGTGAGAGAGAGGACTGTGTCTGTGTGTGAGAGAGAGTGAGGACTGGGTCTGTGTGTATGAGAGTGAGGACTGGGTCTGTGTGTGTGTGAGAGAGGACTGGGTCTGTGTGTGAGAGAGAGGACTTGCTCTGTGTGTGTGTGAGAGAGAGGACTGGGTCTGTGTGTGTGTGAGAGAGAGAGGACTGGGTCTGTGTATGTGTGTGAGAGTGAGGACTGGGTCTGTGTGTGTGATAGAGTGAGGACTGGGTCTGTGTGTGAGAGAGAGTGAGGACTGGGTCTGTGTGTGTGTGAGAGAGTGAGGACTAGGTCTGTATGTGTGAGAGAGTGAGGACTGGGTCTGTGTGTGAGAGTGAGTTCTGGGTCTGTGTGTGTGTGAGAGAGTGAGGACTGGGTCAGTGTGTGAGTGAGAGAGAGGACTGGGTCTGTGTGTTGGGGGGGAGAGTGAGGACTGGGTCTGTGAGTGTGTGTGTGAGAGAGGACTGGGTCTGTGTGTGTGTGAGAGAGTGAGGACTGGGTCTATGTGTGTGAGAGAGGACTGGGTCTGTGTGTGAGAGAGAGGACTGGACTGGGTCTGTGTGTGTGAGAGTGAGGACTGGGTCTGTGTGTGTGTGAGAGAGGACTGGGTCTGTGTGTGTGTGTGAGAGAGTGAGGACTGGGTCTGTGTGTGTGACAGAGAGTGAGGACTGGGTCTGTGTGTGTGTGAGAGAGTGAGGACTGGGTCTATGGGTGTGTGAGAGAGAGGACTGGGTCTGTGTGTGTGAGAGAGAGGACTGGGTCTGTGTGAGAGAGAGAGGACTGGGTCTATGTGTGTGTGAGAGAGAGGACTGGGTCTGTGTGTGTGAGAGAGAGGTCTGGGTGTGTGTATGTGTGTGAGAGAGAGACGACTGTGTCTGTACTTGTGTGTGAGAGAGAGAGGATTCTGTGTGTGTGTGTGAGAGAGAGAGAGAGAGAGAGAGTGAGGACTGGGTCTGTGTGTATGAGAATGAGGACTGGGTCTGTGTGTGTGTGAGAGAGTGAGGACTGGGTCTATGTGTGTGTGAGAGAGAGAGACTGGGTCTGTGTGTGTGTGAGAGAGAGGACTGGGTCTGTGTGTGTGTGAGAGAGTGAGGACTGGGTCTGTGTGTGTGTGAGAGAGAGGACTGGGTCTGTGTGTGTGAGAGAGTGAGGACTGGGTCTGTGTGTATGAGAGTGAGGACTGGGTCTGTGTGTGTGTGAGAGAGAGGACTGGGTCTGTGTGAGAGAGTGAGGACTGGGTCTGTGTGTGTGTGAGAGAGTGAGGACTGGGTCTGTGTGTGTGTGAGAGAGAGGACTGGGTCTGTGTGAGAGAGTGAGTACTGGGTCTGTGTGTGTGTGAGAGAGAGGACTGGGTCTGTGTGTATGAGAGTGTGGACTGGGTCTGTCTGTGTGAGAGAGAGAGGACTGGGTCTGTGTGTGAGAGAGAGTGAGGACTGGGTCTGTGTGTGTGTGAGAGAGAGGACTGGGTCTGTGTGAGAGAGTGAGTACTGGGTCTGTGTGTGTGAGAGAGTGAGGACTGGGTCTCTGTGTATGAGAGTGTGGACTGGGTCTGTCTGTGTGAGAGAGAGAGGACTGGGTCTGTGTGTGAGAGAGAGTGAGGACTGGGTCTGTGTGTGTGTGAGAGAGAGGACTGGGTCTGTGTGTGAGAGAGAGGACTTGGTCTGTGTGTGTGTGAGAGAGAGGACTGGGTCTGTGTGTGTGTGAGAGAGAGAGGACTGGGTCTGTGTGTGTGTGAGAGTGAGGATTGGGTCTGTGTGTGTGATAGAGTGAGGACTGGGTCTGTGTGTGTGAGAGAGTGAGGACTGGGTCTGTGTGTGTGAGAGAGTGAGGACTGGGTCTGTGTGTGTGTGAGAGAGTGAGGACTGGGTCTGTGTGTGTGTGAGAGAGAGAGACTGACTGGGTGTGTGTGTGAGAGAGTGAGGACTGGGTCTGTGTGTGTGAGAGTGAGGACTGGGTCTGTGTGTGTGTGAGAGAGTGAGGACTGGGTCTGTGTGTGTGTGAGAGAGAGGACTGGGTCTGTGTGTGTGAGAGAGTGAGGACTGGGTCTGTGTGTATGAGAGTGAGGACTGGGTCTGTGTGTGAGAGAGAGGACTGGGTCTGTGTGTGTGTGTGTGAGAGAGAGGACTGGGTCTGTGTGTATGAGAGTGAGGACTGGGTCTGTGTGTGTGTGAGAGAGAGGACTGGGTCTGTGTGTGAGAGAGAGTGAGGACTGGGTCTGTGTGTATGAGAGAGAGGACTGGGTCTGTGTGTGTGAGAGAGAGAGGACTGGGTCTGTGTGTGTGAGAGAGTGAGGACTGGGTCTGTGTGTGTGTGAGAGAGAGGACTGGGTCTGTGTGTGTGTGAGAGAGTGAGGACTGGGTCTGTGTGTATGAGAGAGAGGACTGGGTCTGTGTGTGTGTGAGAGAGTGAGGACTGGGTCTGTGTGTGTGAGAGAGAGGACTGGGTCTGTGTGTGAGAGAGTGAGGACTGGGTCTGTGTGTGAGTGAGAGAGAGGACTGGGTCTGTGTGTATGAGAGTGAGGACTGGGTCTGTGTGTGTGTGAGAGAGTGAGGACTGGGTCTGTGTGTGTGTGAGAGAGTGAGGACTGGGTCTAGAGAGAGAGGACTGGGTCTGTGTGTGTGAGAGAGTGAGGACTGGGTCTGTGTGTGTGAGAGAGAGGACTGGGTCTGTGTGTGTGTGAGAGAGAGGACTGGGTCTGTGTGTGTGAGAGAGTGAGGACTGGGTCTGTGTGTGTGTGAGAGAGAGGACTGGGTCTGTGTGTGTGAGAGAGAGAGGACTGGGTCTGTGTGTGAGAGAGAGTGAGGACTGGGTCTGTGTGTGTGTGAGAGAGAGGACTGGGTCTGTGTGTGTGTGAGAGAGTGAGGACTGGGTCTGTGTGTGTGTGAGAGAGAGGACTGGGTCTGTGTGAGAGAGTGAGTTATGGGTCTGTGTGTGTGTGAGTGAGAGGATTGGGTCTGTGTGTGTGAGAGAGTGAGGACTGGGTCTGTGTGTATGAGAGTGTGGACTGGGTCTGTCTGTGTGAGAGAGAGAGGACTGGGTCTGTGTGTGAGAGAGAGTGAGGACTGGGTCTGTGTGTATGAGAGTGAGGACTGGGTCTGTGTGTGTGTGAGAGAGGACTGGGTCTGTGTGTGTGTGAGAGAGAGGACTGGGTCTGTGTGTGAGAGAGAGTGAGGACTGGGTCTGTGTGTATGAGAGAGAAGACTGGGTCTGTGTGAGAGAGAGAGGACTGGGTCTATGTGTGTGTGAGAGAGTGAGGACTGGGTCTATGTGTGTGTGAGAGTGAGGACTGGGTCTGTGTGTATGAGAGAGAAGACTGGGTCTGTGTGTATGAGAGAGAGGACTGGGTCTGTGTGTGTGAGAGAGTGTGAGGACTGGGTCTATGTGTGTGTGAGAGAGAGGACTGTGTCTGTGTGTGACAGAGAGTGAGGACTGGGTCTGTGTGTATGAGAGTGAGGACTGGGTCTGTGTGTGTGTGAGAGAGTGAGGACTGGGTCTTTGTCTGTGTGAGAGAGAGGACTGGGTCTGTGTGTATGAGAGAGAGGACTGGGTCTGTGTGTGTGTGAGAGAGAGGACTGGGTCTGTGTGTATGAGAGTGAGGACTGGGTCCGTGTGTGTGTGTGAGAGAGTGAGGACTGGGTCTTTGTCTGTGTGAGAGAGAGGACTGGGTCTGTGTGTTTGAGAGAGAGGACTGGGTCTGTGTGTGTGTGAGAGAGAGGACTGGGTCTGTGTGTGTGTGTGAGAGAGAGGACTGGGTCTGTGTGTGTGAGAGAGTGAGGACTGGGTCTATGTGTGTGTGTGAGAGAGAGGACTGGGTCTGTGTGTGTGAGAGAGAGAGGACTGGGTCTATGTGTGTGCGTGTGTGAGAGAGAGGACTGGGTCTGTGTGTGTGAGAGAGAGAGGACTGGGTCTGTGTGTGTGTGAGAGAGAGGACTGGGTCTGTGTGAGAGAGAGACGACTGGGTCTGTGTCTATGAGTGAGAGTACTGGGTCTGTGTGCGTGTGAGAGAGAGGACTGGATCTGTGTGTGTGAGAGAGTGCGGACTGGGTCTCTGTGTATGAGAGTGAGGACTGGGTCTGTGTGTGTGAGAGAGAGAGGACTGGGTCTGTGTGTGTGAGAGAGTGAGGACTGGGTCTGTGTGTATGAGAGTGTGGACTGGGTCTGTGTGTGTGTGAGAGAGAGGACTGGGTCTGTGTGTGTGAGAGAGTGAGGACTGGGTCTGTGTGTATGAGAGTGTGGACTGGGTCTGTGTGTGTGTGAGAGAGAGAGGACTGGGTCTGTGTGTATGAGAGTGAGGACTGGGTCTGTGTGTGTGTGAGAGAGAGGACTGGGTCTGTGTGTGTGAGAGAGTGAGGACTGCGTCTGTGTGTATGAGGGTGAGGACTGGGTCTGTGTGTGTGTGAGAGAGAGGACTGGGTCTGTGTGAGAGAGTGAGTACTGGGTCTGTGTGTGTGTGAGAGTGAGGACTGGGTCTGTGTGTATGAGAGAGAGGACTGGGTCTGTGTGTATGAGAAAGAGGACTGGGTCTGTGTGTGTGTGAGAGAGAGGACTGGGTCTGTGTGTGTGTGAGAGAGAGAGGACTGGGTCTGTGTGTGTGAGAGAGTGAGGACTGGGTCTATGTGTGTGGGTGTGAGAGAGAGGACTGGGTCTGTGTGTGTGTGAGAGAGAGGACTGGGTCTATGTGTGTGTGTGTGAGAGAGAGAGGACTGGGTCTGTGTTTATGAGAGTGAGGACTGGGTCTGTGTGTGTGCGAGTGTGAGGACTGGGTCTGTGTGTATGAGAGTGAGGACAGGGTCTGTGTGTGTGTGAGAGAGTGAGGACTGGGTCTTTGTCTGTGTGAGAGAGAGGACTGGGTCTGTGTGTATGAGAGAGAGGACTGGGTCTGTGTGTATGAGAGAGAGGACTGGGTCTGTGTGTGTGTGAGAGAGAGAGGACTGGGTCTGTGTGTGTGTGAGAGAGAGGACTGGGTCTGTGTGTGAGAGAGAGTGAGGACTGGGTCTGTGTGTGAGAGAGAGTGAGGACTGGGTCTGTGTGTGTGTGAGAGAGTGAGGACTGGGTCTGTGTGTGTGAGAGAGTGAGGACTGGGTCTGTGTGTGTGTGAGAGAGAGGACTGGGTCTGTGTGAGAGAGTGAGTACTGGGTCTGTGTGTGTGTGAGAGAGTGAGGACTGGGTCTATGTGTGTGTGAGAGAGAGTGAAGACTGGGTCTGTGTGTGTGAGAGAGTGAGGACTGGGTCTGTGTGTGTGTGAGAGAGAGGACTGGGTCTGTGTGTGAGAGAGTGAGGACTGGGTCTGTGTGTATGAGAGTGTGGACTGGGTCTGTCTGTGTGAGAGAGAGAGGACTGGGTCTGTGTGTGAGAGAGAGTGAGGACTGGGTCTGTGTGTATGAGAGTGTGGACTGGGTCTGTGTGTGTGAGAGAGAGAGGACTGGGTCTGTGTGTGTGTGAGAGTGAGGACTGGGTCTGTGTGTATGAGAGTGTGGACTGGGTCTGTGTGTGTGTGAGAGAGTGAGGACTGGGTCTGTGTGTGTGTGAGAGAGTGAGGACTGGGTCTGTGTGTATGAGAGTGAGGACTGGGTCTGTGTGTGTGTGAGAGAGAGGACTGGGTCTGTGTGTGAGAGAGAGTGAGGACTGGGTCTGTGTGTATGAGAGTGAGGACTGGGTCTGTGTGTGTGTGAGAGAGAGGACTGGGTCTGTGTGTGTGAGAGAGAGGACTGGGTCTGTGTGTGTGTGAGAGAGAGGACTGGGTCTGTGTGTGTGTGAGAGAGAGGACTGGGTCTGTGTGTGTGAGAGAGTGAGGACTGGGTCTGTGTGTGTGTGAGAGAGAGGACTGGGTCTGTGTGTGAGAGAGAGTGAGGACTGGGTCTGTGTGTGTGTGAGACACTGAGGACTGGGTCTGTGTGTGAGTGAGAGAGTGAGGACTGGGTCTATGTGTGTGTGAGAGAGAGGACTGGGTCTGTGTGTGTGAGAGAGAGTGAGGACTGGGTCTGTGTGTGTGTGAGAGAGTGAGGACTGGGTCTGTGTGTGTGTGAGAGTGAGGACTGGGTCTGTGTGTGTGAGAGAGTGAGGACTGGGTCTGTGTGTGTGTGAGAGAGAGGACTGGGTCTGTGTGTGTGAGAGAGTGAGGACTGGGTCTGTGTGTGTGTGAGAGAGAGGACTGGGTCTGTGTGTGTGAGAGAGTGAGGACTGGGTCTGTGTGTATGAGAGTGAGGACTGGGTCTGTGTGTGTGTGAGAGAGAGTGAGGACTGGGTCTGTGTGTGTGTGAGAGAGAGGACTGGGTCTGTGTGTGAGAGAGAGTGAGGACTGGGTCTGTGTGTGTGAGAGAGTGAGGACTGGGTCTGTGTGTGTGAGAGAGTGAGGACTGGGTCTGTGTGTGTGTGAGAGAGAGAGGACTGGGTCTGTGTGTGTGTGAGAGAGAGAGGACTGGGTCTGTGTGTATGAGAGAGAGGACTGGGTCTGTGTGTGTGAGAGAGAGGACTGGGTCTGTGTGTGTGTGAGAGAGTGAGGACTGGGTCTGTGTGTGTGTGAGAGAGAGAGGACTGGGTCTGTGTGTGTGTGAGAGAGAGGACTGGGTCTGTGTGTGTGAGAGAGAGGACTGGGTCTGTGTGTGTGTGAGAGAGTGAGGACTGGGTCTGTGTGTGTGTGAGAGTGAGGACTGGGTCTGTGTGTAAGAGAGAGAGGACTGGGTCTGTGTGTGTGAGAGAGAGTGAGGACTGGGTCTGTGTGTGTGAGAGTGAGGACTGGGTCTGTGTGTGTGTGAGAGAGAGAGGACTGGGTCTGTGTGTGTGAGAGAGTGTGGACTGGGTCTGTGTGTGTGTGAGACACTGAGGACTGGGTCTGTGTGTGTGTGAGTGAGAGGACTGGGTCTGTGTGTGTGAGAGAGTGAGGACTGGGTCTGTGTGTGTGAGAGAGAGAGGACTGGGTCTGTGTGTGTGTGAGAGAGAGGACTGGGTCTGTGTGTGTGAGAGAGTGAGGACTGGGTCTGTGTGTGTGAGAGAGAGGACTGGGTCTGTGTGTGTGAGAGAGAGGACTGGGTCTGTGTGTGTGTGAGAGAGGACTGGGTCTGTGTGTGTGTGAGAGAGTGAGGACTGGGTCTGTGTGTGTGAGAGAGAGGACTGGGTCTGTGTGTGTGAGAGAGTGAGGACTGGGTCTGTGTGTGAGAGTGAGGACTGGGTCTGTGTGTGTGTGAGAGAGAGAGAGAGAGAGTGAGGACTGGGTCTGTGTGTTTGAGAATGAGGACTGGTTCTGTGTGTGTGTGAGAGAGAGGACTGGGTCTGTGTGTGTGAGAGAGTGAGGACTGGGTCTGTGTGTATGAGAGTGAGGACTGGGTCTGTGTGTGTGTGAGAGAGAGGACTGGGTCTGTGTGTGTGTGAGAGAGAGACTGGGTCTGTGTGTGTGTGAGAGAGTGAGGACTGGGTCTGTGTGTGTGTGAGAGAGAGGACTGGGTCTGTGTGTATGAGAGAGAGGACTGGGTCTGTGTGTGTGTGAGAGAGAGGACTGGGTCTGTGTGTATGAGAGTGAGGACTGGGTCTGTGTGTGTGTGAGAGAGTGAGGACTGGGTCTGTGTGTGTGTGAGAGAGAGGACTGGGTCTGTGTGTATGAGAGAGAGGACTGGGTCTGTGTGTGTGTGAGAGAGAGGACTGGGTCTGTGTGTGTGAGAGAGTGAGGACTGGGTCTATGTGTATGAGAGTGTGGACTGGGTCTGTCTGTGTGAGAGAGAGAGGACTGGGTCTGTGTGTGAGAGAGAGTGAGGACTGGGTCTGTGTGTATGAGAGTGAGGACTGGGTCTGTGTGTGTGTGAGAGAGAGAGGACTGGGTCTGTGTGTGTGAGAGAGTGAGGACTGGGTCTGTGTGTGTGAGAGAGTGAGGACTGGGTCTGTGTGTGTGTGAGAGAGAGGACTGGGTCTGTGTGTGTGAGAGAGAGAGAGGACTGGGTCTGTGTGTGTGTGAGAGAGGACTGGGTCTGTGTGTGAGAGAGAGGACTGGGTCTGTGTGTGAGAGAGTGAGGACTGGGTCTGTGTGTGTGTGAGAGAGTGAGGACTGGGTCTGTGTGTGTGAGAGAGTGAGGACTGGGTCTGTGTGTGTGAGAGAGTGAGGACTGGGTCTGTGTGTGTGTGAGAGAGAGGACTGGGTCTGTGTGTGTGAGAGAGAGTGAGGACTGGGTCTGTGTGTATGAGAGTGAGGACTGGGTCTGTGTGTGTGAGAGAGAGAGGACTGGGTCTGTGTGTGTGAGAGAGTGAGGACTGGGTCTGTGTGTATGAGAGTGAGGACTGGGTCTGTGTGTGTGTGAGAGAGAGGACTGGGTCTGTGTGTGAGAGAGAGTGAGGACTGGGTCTGTGTGTATGAGAGTGTGGACTGGGTCTGTGTGTGTGTGAGAGAGTGAGGACTGGGTCTGTGTGTGTGTGAGAGAGAGGACTGGGTCTGTGTGTGTGAGAGAGAGAGGACTGGGTCTGTGTGTGAGAGAGAGTGAGGACTGGGTCTGTGTGTATGAGAGTGAGGACTGGGTCTGTGTGTGTGAGAGAGAGGACTGGGTCTGTGTGTGAGAGAGTGAGGACTGGGTCTGTGTGTGTGAGAGAGTGAGGACTGGGTCTGTGTGAGAGAGTGAGGACTGGGTCTGTGTGTGTGTGAGAGAGAGGACTGGGTCTGTGTGTGTGAGAGAGTGAGGACTGGGTCTGTGTGTGTGAGAGAGAGGACTGGGTCTGTGTGTATGAGAGTGAGGACTGGGTCTGTGTGTGTGTGAGAGAGAGGACTGGGTCTGTGTGTGTGTGAGAGAGAGGACTGGGTCTGTGTGTGTGAGAGAGTGAGGACTGGGTCTGTGTGTGTGAGAGTGAGGACTGGGTCTGTGTGTGTGTGAGAGAGAGTGAGGACTGGGTCTGTGTGTATGAGAGTGAGGACTGGGTCTGTGTGTGTGTGAGAGAGAGGACTGGGTCTGTGTGTGTGAGAGAGTGCGGACTGGGTCTCTGTGTATGAGAGTGAGGACTGGGTCTGTGTGTGTGAGAGAGAGGACTGGGTCTGTGTGAGAGAGTGAGTACTGGGTCTGTGTGTGTGAGAGTGAGGACTGGGTCTGTGTGTGTGAGAGAGAGGACTGGGTCTGTGTGTGTGAGAGAGAGGACTGGGTCTGTGTGTGTGTGAGAGAGAGGACTGGGTCTGTGTGTGTGTGAGAGAGAGAGGACTGGGTCTGTGTGTGTGAGAGAGTGAGGACTGGGTCTATGTGTGTGTGTGAGAGAGAGGACTGGGTCTGTGTGTGTGTGAGAGAGAGGACTGGGTCTATGTGTGTGTGTGTGAGAGAGAGAGGACTGGGTCTGTGTGTATGAGAGTGAGGACTGGGTCTGTGTGTGAGAGAGTGAGGACTGGGTCTGTGTGTATGAGAGTGAGGACTGGGTCTGTGTGTGTGTGAGAGAGAGGACTGGGTCTGTGTGAGAGAGAGACGACTGGGTCTGTGTCTATGAGTGAGAGTACTGGGTCTGTGTGTGTGTGAGAGAGAGGACTGGGTCTGTGTGTGAGAGAGAGTGAGGACTGGGTCTGTGTGTGAGAGAGAGTGAGGACTGGGTCTGTGTGTGTGAGAGAGAGGACTGGGTCTGTGTGAGAGAGTGAGTACTGGGTCTGTGTGTGTGTGAGAGAGAGGACTGGGTCTGTGTGTGTGAGAGAGTGAGGACTGGGTCTATGTGTATGAGAGTGTGGACTGGGTCTGTCTGTGTGAGAGAGAGAGGACTGGGTCTGTGTGTGAGAGAGAGTGAGGACTGGGTCTGTGTGTATGAGAGTGAGGACTGGGTCTGTGTGTGTGTGAGAGTGAGGACTGGGTCTGTGTGTATGAGAGTGAGGACTGGGTCTGTGTGTGTGTGAGAGAGTGAGGACTGGGTCTGTGTGTGTGTGAGAGAGAGGACTGGGTCTGTGTGTGAGAGAGAGTGAGGACTGGGTCTGTGTGTATGAGAGTGAGGACTGGGTCTGTGTGTGTGTGAGAGAGAGGACTGGGTCTGTGTGTGTGTGAGAGAGTGAGGACTGGGTCTGTGTGTGTGTGAGAGAGTGAGGACTGGGTCTGTGTGTGTGTGAGAGAGAGGACTGGGTCTGTGTGAGAGAGTGAGTACTGGGTCTGTGTGTGTGTGAGAGAGAGGACTGGGTCTGTGTGTGTGAGAGAGTGAGGACTGGGTCTGTGTGTATGAGAGTGAGGACTGGGTCTGTGTGTGTGAGAGAGAGAGGACTGGGTCTGTGTGTGAGAGAGAGTGAGGACTGGGTCTGTGTGTATGAGAGTGAGGACTGGGTCTGTGTGTGTGTGAGAGAGTGAGGACTGGGTCTGTGTGTGTGAGAGTGTGAGGACTGGGTCTGTGTGTATGAGAGAGAGGACTGGGTCTGTGTGTGTGTGAGAGAGAGGACTGGGTCTGTGTGTGTGTGAGAGAGTGAGGACTGGGTCTGTGTGTGTGTGAGAGAGAGGACTGGGTCTGTGTGTGTGAGAGAGTGAGGACTGGGTCTGTGTGTATGAGAGTGAGGACTGGGTCTGTGTGTGTGTGAGAGAGTGAGGACTGGGTCTGTGTGTGTGAGAGAGAGGACTGGGTCTGTGTGTATGAGAGAGAGGACTGGGTCTGTGTGTGTGTGAGAGAGAGGACTGGGTCTGTGTGTGTGAGAGTGAGGACTGGGTCTGTGTGTGTGTGAGAGAGTGAGGACTGGGTCTGTGTGTGTGAGAGAGAGGACTGGGTCTGTGTGTAGAGAGAGAGGACTGGGTCTGTGTGTGTGTGAGAGAGAGGACTGGGTCTGTGTGTGTGTGAGAGAGTGAGGACTGGGTCTGTGTGTGTGTGAGAGAGAGGACTGGGTCTGTGTGTGTGAGAGAGAGGACTGGGTCTGTGTGTGTGTGAGAGAGAGGACTGGGTCTGTGTGTATGAGAGTGAGGACTGGGTCTGTGTGTGTGAGAGAGTGAGGACTGGGTCTGTGTGTGTGAGAGAGAGGACTGGGTCTGTGTGTATGAGAGAGAGGACTGGGTCTGTGTGTGTGTGAGAGAGAGGACTGGGTCTGTGTGTGTGTGTGAGAGAGAGGACTGGGTCTGTGTGTGTGAGAGAGTGAGGACTGGGTCTGTGTGTGTGTGAGAGAGAGGACTGGGTCTGTGTGTGTGAGAGAGTGAGGACTGGGTCTATGTGTGTGTGTGTGAGAGAGAGGACTGGGTCTGTGTGTGTGTGAGAGAGTGAGGACTGGGTCTGTGTGTGTGTGAGAGAGTGAGGACTGGGTCTGTGTGTGTGAGAGAGAGAGGACTGGGTCTGTGTGTATGAGAGAGAGGACTGGGTCTGTGTGTGTGTGAGAGAGAGGACTGGGTCTGTGTGTGTGAGAGAGAGTGAGGACTGGGTCTGTGTGTATGAGAGTGAGGACTGGGTCTGTGTGTGTGAGAGTGAGGACTGGGTCTGTGTGTGTGTGAGAGAGAGGACTGGGTCTGTGTGTGTGAGAGAGTGAGGACTGGGTCTGTGTGTATGAGAGTGAGGACTGGGTCTGTGTGTGTGTGAGAGAGTGAGGACTGGGTCTGTGTGTGTGTGAGAGAGAGGACTGGGTCTGTGTGTGTGTGAGAGTGAGGACTGGGTCTGTGTGTATGAGAGTGAGGACTGGGTCTGTGTGTGTGTGAGAGAGAGGACTGGGTCTGTGTGTGTGAGAGAGTGAGGACTGGGTCTGTGTGTATGAGAGTGAGGACTGGGTCTGTGTGTGTGTGAGAGAGTGAGGACTGGGTCTGTGTGTGTGTGAGAGAGGACTGGGTCTGTGTGTGTGAGAGAGTGAGGACTGGGTCTGTGTGTATGAGAGTGTGGACTGGGTCTGTGTGTGTGTGAGAGAGAGAGGACTGGGTCTGTGTGTATGACAGTGAGGACTGGGTCTGTGTGTCTGTGAGAGAGAGGACTGGGTCTGTGTGTGTGAGAGAGTGAGGACTGGGTCTGTGTGTGTGAGAGAGTGAGGACTGGGTCTGTGTGTGTGTGAGAGAGAGGACTGGGTCTGTGTGTGTGTGAGAGAGTGAGGACTGGGTCTGTGTGTGTGAGAGAGAGGACTGGGTCTGTGTGTGTGTGAGAGAGAGGACTGGGTCTGTGTGTGTGTGAGAGAGAGAGGACTGGGTCTGTGTGTGTGTGAGAGAGAGAGGACTGGGTCTGTGTGTGTGAGAGAGTGAGGACTGGGTCTGTGTGTGTGTGAGAGAGAGGACTGGGTCTGTGTGAGAGAGTGAGTACTGGGTCTGTGTGTGTGAGAGTGAGGACTGGGTCTGTGTGTGTGAGAGAGAGGACTGGGTCTGTGTGTATGAGAGAGAGGACTGGGTCTGTGTGTGTGTGAGAGAGAGGACTGGGTCTGTGTGTGTGTGAGAGAGAGAGGACTGGGTCTGTGTGTGTGAGAGAGTGAGGACTGGGTCTGTGTGTGTGTGAGAGAGAGGACTGGGTCTGTGTGTGTGTGAGAGAGAGGACTGGGTCTGTGTGAGAGAGTGAGCACTGGGTCTGTGTGTGTGAGAGAGAGGACTGGGTCTGTGTGTGTGAGAGAGTGAGGACTGGGTCTGTGTGTGTGAGAGAGTGAGGACTGGGTCTGTGTGTATGAGAGTGTGGACTGGGTCTGTGTGTGTGTGAGAGAGTGAGGACTGGGTCTGTGTGTGTGTGAGAGAGAGGACTGGGTCTGTGTGTGTGAGAGAGAGGACTGGGTCTGTGTGTATGAGAGAGAGGACTGGGTCTGTGTGTGTGTGAGAGAGAGGACTGGGTCTGTGTGTGAGAGAGTGAGGACTGGGTCTGTGTGTGAGAGAGTGAGGACTGGGTCTGTGTGTGTGTGAGAGAGAGGACTGGGTCTGTGTGAGAGAGTGAGTACTGGGTCTGTGTGTGTGTGAGAGAGAGGACTGGGTCTGTGTGTGTGAGAGAGTGAGGACTGGGTCTATGTGTATGAGAGTGTGGACTGGGTCTGTCTGTGTGAGAGAGAGAGGACTGGGTCTGTGTGTGAGAGAGTGAGGACTGGGTCTGTGTGTATGAGAGTGTGGACTGGGTCTGTGTGTGTGAGAGAGTGAGGACTGGGTCTGTGTGTATGAGAGTGTGGACTGGGTCTGTGTGTGTGTGAGAGAGTGAGGACTGGGTCTGTGTGTGTGTGAGAGAGAGGACTGGGTCTGTGTGTGTGAGAGAGAGGACTGGGTCTGTGTGTATGAGAGTGAGGACTGGGTCTGTGTGTGTGTGAGAGAGAGGACTGGGTCTGTGTGTGAGAGAGTGAGGACTGGGTCTGTGTGTATGAGAGTGAGGACTGGGTCTGTGTGTGTGTGAGAGAGAGGACTGGGTCTGTGTGAGAGAGTGAGTACTGGGTCTGTGTGTGTGTGAGAGAGAGGACTGGGTCTGTGTGTGTGAGAGAGTGAGGACTGGGTCTATGTGTATGAGAGTGTGGACTGGGTCTGTCTGTGTGAGAGAGAGAGGACTGGGTCTGTGTGTGAGAGAGAGTGAGGACTGGGTCTGTGTGTATGAGAGTGAGGACTGGGTCTGTGTGTGTGTGAGAGAGAGGACTGGGTCTGTGTGTGTGAGAGAGAGAGGACTGGGTCTGTGTGTGAGAGAGTGAGGACTGGGTCTGTGTGTGAGAGAGTGAGGACTGGGTCTGTGTGTGTGTGAGAGAGAGGACTGGGTCTGTGTGAGAGAGTGAGTTCTGGGTCTGTGTGTGTGTGAGTGAGAGGATTGGGTCTGTGTGTGTGAGAGAGTGAGGACTGGGTCTGTGTGTATGAGAGTGTGGACTGGGTCTGTCTGTGTGAGAGAGAGAGGACTGGGTCTGTGTGTGAGAGAGAGTGAGGACTGGGTCTGTGTGTATGAGAGTGAGGACTGGGTCTGTGTGTGTGAGAGAGAGAGGACTGGGTCTGTGTGTGAGAGAGTGAGGACTGGGTCTGTGTGTATGAGAGAGGACTGGGTCTGTGTGTGTGAGAGAGAGGACTGGGTCTGTGTGTGTGAGAGAGTGAGGACTGGGTCTGTGTGTGTGAGAGAGAGGACTGGGTCTGTGTGTGAGAGAGTGAGGACTGGGTCTGTGTGTGTGAGAGTGTGGACTGGGTCTGTGTGTGTGTGAGAGAGTGAGGACTGGGTCTGTGTGTGTGTGTGAGAGAGAGGACTGGGTCTGTGTGTGTGAGAGAGAGGACTGGGTCTGTGTGTGTGTGAGAGAGAGGACTGGGTCTGTGTGTATGAGAGTGAGGACTGGGTCTGTGTGTGTGTGAGAGAGTGAGGACTGGGTCTGTGTGTGTGTGAGAGAGAGGACTGGGTCTGTGTGTATGAGAGAGAGGACTGGGTCTGTGTGTGTGTGAGAGAGAGGACTGGGTCTGTGTGTGTGTGAGAGAGTGAGGACTGGGTCTGTGTGTGTGTGAGAGAGAGGACTGGGTCTGTGTGTGTGAGAGAGAGGACTGGGTCTGTGTGTGTGTGAGAGAGAGGACTGGGTCTGTGTGTATGAGAGTGAGGACTGGGTCTGTGTGTGTGTGAGAGAGTGAGGACTGGGTCTGTGTGTGTGTGAGAGAGAGGACTGGGTCTGTGTGTATGAGAGAGAGGACTGGGTCTGTGTGTGTGTGAGAGAGAGGACTGGGTCTGTGTGTGTGTGTGAGAGAGAGGACTGGGTCTGTGTGTGTGAGAGAGAGAGGACTGGGTCTGTGTGTGTGTGAGAGAGAGGACTGGGTCTGTGTGTGTGAGAGAGAGAGGACTGGGTCTATGTGTGTGCGTGTGTGAGAGAGAGGACTGGGTCTGTGTGAGAGAGAGAGGACTGGGTCTGTGTGTGTGAGAGAGTGAGGACTGGGTCTGTGTGAGAGAGAGACGACTGGGTCTGTGTCTATGAGAGAGAGTACTGGGTCTGTGTGTGTGTGAGAGAGAGGACTGGATCTGTGTGTGTGAGAGAGAGTGAGGACTGGGTCTGTGTGTATGAGAGTGAGGACTGGGTCTGTGTGTGTGAGAGAGAGAGGACTGGGTCTGTGTGTGTGTGAGAGAGAGGACTGGGTCTGTGTGTGTGAGAGAGTGAGGACTGGGTCTGTGTGTATGAGAGTGAGGACTGGGTCTGTGTGTGTGTGAGAGAGTGAGGACTGGGTCTGTGTGTGTGTGAGAGAGAGGACTGGGTCTGTGTGTGTGAGAGAGTGAGGACTGGGTCTGTGTGTATGAGAGTGTGGACTGGGTCTGTGTGTGTGTGAGAGAGAGGACTGGGTCTGTGTGTGTGAGAGAGTGAGGACTGGGTCTGTGTGTATGAGAGTGAGGACTGGGTCTGTGTGTGTGTGAGAGAGTGAGGACTGGGTCTGTGTGTGTGTGAGAGAGAGGACTGGGTCTGTGTGTGTGAGAGAGTGAGGACTGGGTCTGTGTGTATGAGAGTGAGGACTGGGTCTGTGTGTGTGTGAGAGAGAGAGGACTGGGTCTGTGTGTATGAGAGTGAGGACTGGGTCTGTGTGTGTGTGAGAGAGAGGACTGGGTCTGTGTGTGTGAGAGAGTGAGGACTGGGTCTGTGTGTATGAGAGTGAGGACTGGGTCTGTGTGTGTGTGAGAGAGAGGACTGGGTCTGTGTGTGAGAGAGTGAGGACTGGGTCTGTGTGTGAGAGAGTGAGGACTGGGTCTGTGTGTGTGAGAGAGAGGACTGGGTCTGTGTGTGAGAGAGAGGACTGGGTCTGTGTGTGTGTGAGAGAGAGGACTGGGTCTGTGTGTGTGTGAGAGAGAGAGGACTGGGTCTGTGTGTGTGAGAGAGTGAGGACTGGGTCTATGTGTGTGTGTGAGAGAGAGGACTGGGTCTGTGTGTGTGTGAGAGAGAGGACTGGGTCTATGTGTGTGTGTGTGAGAGAGAGAGGACTGGGTCTGTGTGTATGAGAGTGAGGACTGGGTCTGTGTGTGAGAGAGAGTGAGGACTGGGTCTGTGTGTATGAGAGTGAGGACTGGGTCTGTGTGTGTGTGAGAGAGAGGACTGGGTCTGTGTGAGAGAGAGACGACTGGGTCTGTGTCTATGAGTGAGAGTACTGGGTCTGTGTGTGTGTGAGAGAGAGGACTGGGTCTGTGTGTGAGAGAGAGTGAGGACTGGGTCTGTGTGTGTGAGAGAGTGAGGACTGGGTCTGTGTGTGTGTGAGAGAGAGGACTGGGTCTGTGTGAGAGAGTGAGTTATGGGTCTGTGTGTGTGTGAGAGAGAGGACTGGGTCTGTGTGTGTGAGAGAGTGAGGACTGGGTCTGTGTGTATGAGAGTGTGGACTGGGTCTGTCTGTGTGAGAGAGAGAGGACTGGGTCTGTGTGTGAGAGAGAGTGAGGACTGGGTCTGTGTGTATGAGAGTGAGGACTGGGTCTGTGTGTGTGTGAGAGAGAGGACTGGGTCTGTGTGTGTGAGAGAGTGAGGACTGGGTCTGTGTGTGTGTGAGAGAGTGAGGACTGGGTCTGTGTGTGTGTGAGAGAGAGGACTGGGTCTGTGTGTGTGTGAGAGAGTGAGGACTGGGTCTGTGTGTGTGTGAGAGTGAGGACTGGGTCTGTGTGTGTGTGAGAGAGAGGACTGGGTCTGTGTGTGTGAGAGAGTGAGGACTGGGTCTGTGTGTGAGAGAGTGAGGACTGGGTCTGTGTGTGTGAGAGAGAGGACTGGGTCTGTGTGAGAGAGTGAGTACTGGGTCTGTGTGTGTGTGAGAGAGAGGACTGGGTCTGTGTGTGTGAGAGAGTGAGGACTGGGTCTATGTGTATGAGAGTGTGGACTGGGTCTGTCTGTGTGAGAGAGAGAGGACTGGGTCTGTGTGTGAGAGAGAGTGAGGACTGGGTCTGTGTGTATGAGAGTGAGGACTGGGTCTGTGTGTGTGTGAGAGAGTGAGGACTGGGTCTGTGTGTGTGTGAGAGTGAGGACTGGGTCTGTGTGTATGAGAGAGAAGACTGGGTCTGTGTGTATGAGAGAGAGGACTGGGTCTGTGTGTGTGAGAGAGTGAGGACTGGGTCTGTGTGTGTGTGAGAGAGAGGACTGGGTCTGTGTGTGAGAGAGTGAGGACTGGGTCTGTGTGTATGAGAGTGTGGACTGGGTCTGTGTGTGTGTGAGAGAGTGAGGACTGGGTCTGTGTGTGTGTGAGAGAGAGGACTGGGTCTGTGTGTGTGTGAGAGAGTGAGGACTGGGTCTGTGTGTGTGTGAGAGAGAGGACTGGGTCTGTGTGTATGAGAGTGAGGACTGGGTCTGTGTGTGTGTGAGAGAGTGAGGACTGGGTCTGTGTGTGTGTGAGAGAGAGGACTGGGTCTGTGTGTATGAGAGAGAGGACTGGGTCTGTGTGTGTGTGAGAGAGAGGACTGGGTCTGTGTGTGTGTGAGAGAGTGAGGACTGGGTCTGTGTGTGTGAGAGAGAGAGGACTGGGTCTGTGTGTGTGAGAGAGAGGGGTCTGGGTCTGTGTGTGTGTGAGAGAGAGGACTGGGTCTGTGTGTATGAGAGTGAGGACTGGGTCTGTGTGTGTGTGAGAGAGTGAGGACTGGGTCTGTGTGTGTGTGAGAGAGAGGACTGGGTCTGTGTGTATGAGAGAGAGGACTGGGTCTGTGTGTGTGTGAGAGAGAGGACTGGGTCTGTGTGTGTGTGTGAGAGAGAGGACTGGGTCTGTGTGTGTGAGAGAGTGAGGACTGGGTCTGTGTGTGTGTGAGAGAGAGGACTGGGTCTGTGTGTGTGAGAGAGAGTGAGGACTGGGTCTGTGTGTGTGAGAGAGAGGACTGGGTCTGTGTGAGAGAGAGAGGACTGGGTCTGTGTGTGTGTGAGAGAGAGGACTGGGTCTGTGTGAGAGAGAGACGACTGGGTCTGTGTCTATGAGTGAGAGTACTGGGTCTGTGTGCGTGTGAGAGAGAGGACTGGATCTGTGTGTGTGAGAGAGTGCGGACTGGGTCTCTGTGTATGAGAGTGAGGACTGGGTCTGTGTGTGTGAGAGAGAGGACTGGGTCTGTGTGTGTGAGAGAGAGAGGACTGGGTCTGTGTGTGTGAGAGAGTGAGGACTGGGTCTGTGTGTATGAGAGTGAGGACTGGGTCTGTGTGTGTGTGAGAGAGTGAGGACTGGGTCTGTGTGTGTGTGAGAGAGAGGACTGGGTCTGTGTGTGTGTGAGAGTGAGGACTCGGTCTGTGTGTATGAGTGTGGACTGGGTCTGTGTGTGTGTGTGAGAGAGAGGACTGGGTCTGTGTGTGTGAGAGAGTGAGGACTGGGTCTGTGTGTATGAGAGTGAGGACTGGGTCTGTGTGTGTGTGAGAGAGTGAGGACTGGGTCTGTGTGTGTGTGAGAGAGAGGACTGGGTCTGTGTGTGTGAGAGAGTGAGGACTGGGTCTGTGTGTGTGTGAGAGAGTGAGGACTGGGTCTGTGTGTGTGTGAGAGAGTGAGGACTGGGTCTGTGTGTATGAGAGTGAGGACTGGGTCTGTGTGTGTGTGAGAGAGAGGACTGGGTCTGTGTGTGTGAGAGAGTGAGGACTGGGTCTGTGTGTATGAGAGTGAGGACTGGGTCTGTGTGTGTGTGAGAGAGAGGACTGGGACTGTGTGTGAGAGAGTGAGGACTGGGTCTGTGTGTGTGAGAGAGTGAGGACTGGGTCTGTGTGTGTGAGAGAGAGGACTGGGTCTGTGTGTGTGTGAGAGAGAGGACTGGGTCTGTGTGTGTGTGAGAGAGAGAGGACTGGGTCTGTGTGTGTGAGAGAGTGAGGACTGGGTCTGTGTGTGTGTGAGAGAGAGGACTGGGTCTGTGTGTGTGTGAGAGAGAGACTGACTGTGTGTGTGTGTGTGAGAGAGAGAGGACTGGGTCTGTGTGTATGAGAGTGAGGACTGGGTCTGTGTGTGAGAGAGTGAGGACTGGGTCTGTGTGTATGAGAGTGTGGACTGGGTCTGTGTGTGTGTGAGAGAGTGAGGACTGGGTCTGTGTGTGTGTGAGAGAGAGGACTGGGTCTGTGTGAGAGAGAGACGACTGGGTCTGTGTCTATGAGTGAGAGTACTGGGTCTGTGTGCGTGTGAGAGAGAGGACTGGATCTGTGAGTGTGAGAGAGTGCGGACTGGGTCTGTGTGTATGAGAGTGAGGACTGGGTCTGTGTGTGTGAGAGAGAGGACTGGGTCTGTGTGAGAGAGTGAGTACTGGGTCTGTGTGTGTGTGAGAGAGAGGACTGGGTCTGTGTGTGTGAGAGAGTGAGGACTGGGTCTATGTGTATGAGAGTGTGGACTGGGTCTGTCTGTGTGAGAGAGAGAGGACTGGGTCTGTGTGTGAGAGAGAGTGAGGACTGGGTCTGTGTGTATGAGAGTGAGGACTGGGTCTGTGTGTGTGTGAGAGAGAGGACTGGGTCTGTGTGTATGAGAGTGAGGACTGGGTCTGTGTGTGTGTGAGAGAGGACTGAGGACTGGGTCTGTGTGTGTGTGAGAGAGAGGACTGGGTCTGTGTGTGTGAGAGAGAGGACTGGGTCTGTGTGTGTGAGAGTGAGGACTGGGTCTGTGTGTGTGTGAGAGAGAGGACTGGGTCTGTGTGTGAGAGAGTGAGGACTGGGTCTGTGTGTGAGAGAGTGAGGACTGGGTCTGTGTGTGTGTGAGAGAGAGGACTGGGTCTGTGTGAGAGAGTGAGTACTGGGTCTGTGTGTGTGTGAGAGAGAGGACTGGGTCTGTGTGTGTGAGAGAGTGAGGACTGGGTCTGTGTGTATGAGAGTGAGGACTGGGTCTGTGTGTGTGAGAGAGAGAGGACTGGGTCTGTGTGTGAGAGAGAGTGAGGACTGGGTCTGTGTGTATGAGAGTGAGGACTGGGTCTGTGTGTGTGTGAGAGAGTGAGGACTGGGTCTGTGTGTGTGTGAGAGTGAGGACTGGGTCTGTGTGTGTGAGAGAGTGAGGACTGGGTCTGTGTGTGTGAGAGAGAGAGGACTGGGTCTGTGTGTGTGAGAGAGTGAGGACTGGGTCTGTGTGTATGAGAGTGAGGACTGGGTCTGTGTGTGTGTGAGAGAGAGGACTGGGTCTGTGTGTGTGAGAGAGTGAGGACTGGGTCTGTGTGTATGAGAGTGAGGACTGGGTCTGTGTGTGTGTGAGAGAGTGAGGACTGGGTCTGTGTGTGTGTGAGAGAGAGGACTGGGTCTGTGTGTGTGAGAGAGTGAGGACTGGGTCTGTGTGTATGAGAGTGAGGACTGGGTCTGTGTGTGTGTGAGAGAGAGGACTGGGTCTGTGTGTGTGAGAGAGTGAGGACTGGGTCTGTGTGTATGAGAGTGAGGACTGGGTCTGTGTGTGTGTGAGAGAGAGGACTGGGTCTGTGTGTGAGAGAGAGTGAGGACTGGGTCTGTGTGTGAGAGAGTGAGGACTGGGTCTGTGTGTGTGAGAGAGAGGACTGGGTCTGTGTGTGTGAGAGAGAGGACTGGGTCTGTGTGTGTGTGAGAGAGAGGACTGGGTCTGTGTGTGTGTGAGAGAGAGAGGACTGGGTCTGTGTGTGTGAGAGAGTGAGGACTGGGTCTGTGTGTGTGTGAGAGAGAGGACTGGGTCTGTGTGTGTGTGAGAGAGAGGACTGGGTCTGTGTGTGTGTGAGAGTGAGGACTGGGTCTGTGTGTATGAGAGTGAGGACTGGGTCTGTGTGTGTGAGAGAGTGAGGACTGGGTCTGTGTGTATGAGAGTGAGGACTGGGTCTGTGTGTGTGTGAGAGAGTGAGGACTGGGTCTGTGTGTGTGAGAGAGAGGACTGGGTCTGTGTGTATGAGAGAGAGGACTGGGTCTGTGTGTATGAGAGAGAGGACTGGGTCTGTGTGTGTGTGAGAGAGAGGACTGGGTCTGTGTGTGAGAGAGTGAGGACTGGGTCTGTGTGTGAGAGAGTGAGGACTGGGTCTGTGTGTGTGTGAGAGAGAGGACTGGGTCTGTGTGAGAGAGTGAGTACTGGGTCTGTGTGTGTGTGAGAGAGAGGACTGGGTCTGTGTGTGTGAGACAGTGAGGACTGGGTCTATGTGTATGAGAGTGTGGACTGGGTCTGTCTGTGTGAGAGAGAGAGGACTGGGTCTGTGTGTGAGAGAGAGTGAGGACTGGGTCTGTGTGTATGAGAGTGAGGACTGGGTCTGTGTGTGTGAGAGAGTGAGGACTGGGTCTGTGTGTATGAGAGTGAGGACTGGGTCTGTGTGTGTGTGAGAGAGTGAGGACTGGGTCTGTGTGTGTGTGAGAGAGAGAGACTGGGTCTGTGTGTGTGAGAGAGAGGACTGGGTCTGTGTGTGTGAGAGAGAGGGACTGGGTCTGTGTGTGTGTGAGAGAGAGGACTGGGACTGTGTGTGAGAGAGTGAGGACTGGGTCTGTGTGTGAGAGAGTGAGGACTGGGTCTGTGTGTATGAGAGTGTGGACTGGGTCTGTGTGTGTGTGAGAGAGTGAGGACTGGGTCTGTGTGTGTGTGAGAGAGAGGACTGGGTCTGTGTGTGTGAGAGAGTGAGGACTGGGTCTGTGTGTATGAGAGTGTGGACTGGGTCTGTCTGTGTGAGAGAGAGAGGACTGGGTCTGTGTGTGAGAGAGAGTGAGGACTGGGTCTGTGTGTATGAGAGTGAGGACTGGGTCTGTGTGTGTGTGAGAGAGTGAGGACTGGGTCTGTGTGTGTGTGAGAGTGAGGACTGGGTCTGTGTGTATGAGAGTGAGGACTGGGTCTGTGTGTGTGTGAGAGAGAGGACTGGGTCTGTGTGTGTGTGAGAGTGAGGACTGGGTCTGTGTGTATGAGAGTGAGGACTGGGTCTGTGTGTGTGTGAGAGAGAGGACTGGGTCTGTGTGTGTGAGAGAGTGAGGACTGGGTCTGTGTGTATGAGAGTGAGGACTGGGTCTGTGTGTGTGTGAGAGAGTGAGGACTGGGTCTGTGTGTGTGTGAGAGAGAGGACTGGGTCTGTGTGTGTGAGAGAGTGAGGACTGGGTCTGTGTGTATGAGAGTGAGGACTGGGTCTGTGTGTGTGTGAGAGAGAGGACTGGGTCTGTGTGTGAGAGAGAGTGCGGACTGGGTCTCTGTGTATGAGAGTGAGGACTGGGTCTGTGTGTGTGTGAGAGAGAGGACTGGGTCTGTGTGAGAGAGTGAGTACTGGGTCTGTGTGTGTGAGAGTGAGGACTGGGTCTGTGTGTGTGAGAGAGAGGACTGGGTCTGTGTGTGAGAGAGAGAGGACTGGGTCTGTGTGTGTGTGAGAGAGAGGACTGGGTCTGTGTGTGTGTGAGAGAGAGAGGACTGGGTCTGTGTGTGTGAGAGAGTGAGGACTGGGTCTGTGTGTGGGTGTGAGAGAGAGGACTGGGTCTGTGTGTGTGTGAGAGAGAGGACTGGGTCTATGTGTGTGTGTGTGAGAGAGAGAGGACTGGGTCTGTGTTTATGAGAGTGAGGACTGGGTCTGTGTGTGTGAGAGTGTGAGGACTGGGTCTGTGTGTATGAGAGTGAGGACTGGGTCTGTGTGTGTGTGAGAGAGTGAGGACTGGGTCTGTGTGTGTGTGAGAGAGAGGACTGGGTCTGTGTGTATGAGAGAGACGACTGGGTCTGTGTGTATGAGAGAGAGGACTGGGTCTGTGTGTGTGTGAGAGAGAGGACTGGGTCTGTGTGTGTGAGAGAGTGAGGACTGGGTCTGTGTGTGAGAGAGTGAGGACTGGGTCTGTGTGTGTGTGAGAGAGAGGACTGGGTCTGTGTGAGAGAGTGAGTTATGGGTCTGTGTGTGTGTGAGTGAGAGGATTGGGTCTGTGTGTGTGAGAGAGTGAGGACTGGGTCTGTGTGTATGAGAGTGTGGACTGGATCTGTCTGTGTGAGAGAGAGTGAGGACTGGGTCTGTGTGTGAGAGAGAGTGAGGACTGGGTCTGTGTGTATGAGAGTGAGGACTGGGTCTGTGTGTGTGTGAGAGTGAGGACTGGGTCTGTGTGTATGAGAGTGAGGACAGGGTCTGTGTGTGTGTGAGAGAGTGAGGACAGGGTCTTTGTCTGTGTGAGAGAGAGGACTGCGTCTGTGTGTATGAGAGAGAGGACTGGGTCTGTGTGTGAGAGAGAGTGAGGACTGGGTCTGTGTGTGTGTGAGAGAGAGGACTGGGACTGTGTGTGAGAGAGTGAGGACTGGGTCTGTGTGTGAGAGAGTGAGGACTGGGTCTGTGTGTGTGTGAGAGAGAGGACTGGGTCTGTGTGAGAGAGTGAGTTATGGGTCTGTGTGTGTGTGAGTGAGAGGATTGGGTCTGTGTGTGTGAGAGAGTGAGGACTGGGTCTGTGTGTATGAGAGTGTGGACTGGGTCTGTCTGTGTGAGAGAGAGAGGACTGGGTCTGTGTGTGAGAGAGAGTGAGGACTGGGTCTGTGTGTATGAGAGTGAGGACTGGGTCTGTGTGTGTGTGAGAGAGTGAGGACTGGGTCTGTGTGTGTGTGAGAGTGAGGACTGGGTCTCTGTGTCTGTGAGAGAGAGTGAGGACTGGGTCTGTGTGTGTGTGAGAGAGAGGACTGGGTCTGTGTGTGTGTGAGAGTGAGGACTGGGTCTGTGTGTATGAGAGTGAGGACTGGGTCTGTGTGTGTGTGAGAGAGAGGACTGGGTCTGTGTGTGTGAGAGAGTGAGGACTGGGTCTGTGTGTATGAGAGTGAGGACTGGGTCTGTGTGTGTGTGAGACAGTGAGGACTGGGTCTGTGTGTGTGTGAGAGAGAGGACTGGGTCTGTGTGTGTGAGAGAGTGAGGACTGGGTCTGTGTGTATGAGAGTGTGGACTGAGTCTGTGTGTGTGTGAGAGAGAGAGGACTGGGTCTGTGTGTATGAGAGTGAGGACTGGGTCTGTGTGTCTGTGAGAGAGAGGACTGGGTCTGTGTGTGTGAGAGAGTGAGGACTGGGTCTGTGTGTATGAGAGTGAGGACTGGGTCTGTGTGTGTGTGAGAGAGAGGACTGGGTCTGTGTGTGTGTGAGAGAGAGGACTGGGTCTGTGTGTGTGAGAGTGAGGACTGGGTCTGTGTGTGTGAGAGAGAGAGGACTGGGTCTGTGTGTGTGTGAGAGAGAGGACTGGGTCTGTGTGTGTGTGAGAGAGTGAGGACTGGGTCTGTGTGTGTGTGTGAGAGAGAGAGGACTGGGTCTGTGTGTGAGAGAGAGTGAGGACTGGGTCTGTGTGTATGAGAGTGAGGACTGGGTCTGTGTGTGTGTGAGAGAGTGAGGACTGGGTCTGTGTGTGTGTGAGAGAGAGGACTGGGTCTGTGTGTATGAGAGAGAGGACTGGGTCTGTGTGTGTGTGAGAGAGAGGACTGGGTCTGTGTGTGTGTGAGAGAGTGAGGACTGGGTCTTTGTCTGTGTGAGAGAGAGGACTGGGTCTGTGTGTATGAGAGAGAGGACTGGGTCTGTGTGTGTGTGAGAGAGAGGACTGGGTCTGTGTGTATGAGAGTGAGGACTGGGTCTGTGTGTGTGTGAGAGAGTGAGGACTGGGTCTGTGTGTGTGTGAGAGAGAGGACTGGGTCTGTGTGTATGAGAGAGAGGACTGGGTCTGTGTGTGTGTGAGAGAGAGGACTGGGTCTGTGTGTGTGTGTGAGAGAGAGGACAGGGTCTGTGTGTGTGAGAGAGTGAGGACTGGGTCTATGTGTGTGTGTGAGAGAGAGGACTGGGTCTGTGTGTGTGAGAGAGAGAGGACTGGGTCTATGTGTGTGCGTGTGTGAGAGAGAGGACAGGGTCTGTGTGAGAGAGAGAGGACTGGGTTTGCGTGTGTGTGTGTGAGAGAGAGGACTGGGTCTGTGTGAGAGAGAGAGGACTGAGTCTGTGTGTATGAGAGAGAGAGTACTGGGTCTGTGTGTGTGTGAGAGAGAGGACTGGATCTGTGTGTGTGAGAGAGAGTGAGGACTGGGTCTGTGTGTATGAGAGTGAGGACTGGGTCTGTGTGTGTGAGAGATAGAGGACTGGGTCTGTGTGTGTGTGAGAGAGAGGACTGGGTCTGTGTGTGTGAGAGAGTGAGGACTGGGTCTGTGTGTATGAGAGTGTGGACTGGGTCTGTGTGTGTGTGAGACAGTGAGGACTGGGTCTGTGTGTGTGTGAGAGAGAGGACTGGGTCTGTGTGTGTGTGAGAGTGAGGACTGGGTCTGTGTGTATGAGAGTGTGGACTGGGTCTGTGAGTGTGTGAGAGAGAGGACTGGGTCTGTGTGTGTGAGAGAGTGAGGACTGGGTCTGTGTGTATGAGAGTGTGGACTGGGTCTGTGTGTGTGTGAGAGAGTGAGGACTGGGTCTGTGTGTGTGTGAGAGAGTGAGGACTGGGTCTGTGTGTGTGTGAGAGAGAGGACTGGGTCTGTGTGTGTGAGAGAGTGAGGACTGGGTCTGTGTGTATGAGAGAGAGGACTGGGTCTGTGTGTGTGAGAGAGAGGACTGGGTCTGTGTGTGTGTGAGAGAGAGGACTGGGTCTGTGTGTGTGTGAGAGAGAGAGGACTGGGTCTGTGTGTGTGAGAGAGTGAGGACTGGGTCTATGTGTGTGTGTGAGAGAGAGGACTGGGTCTGTGTGTGTGTGAGAGAGAGGACTGGGTCTATGTGTGTGTGTGTGAGAGAGAGAGGACTGGGTCTGTGTGTATGAGAGTGAGGACTGGGTCTGTGTGTGTGAGAGTGTGAGGACTGGGTCTGTGTGTATGAGAGTGAGGACTGGGTCTGTGTGTGTGTGAGAGAGTGAGGACTGGGTCTGTGTGTGTGTGAGAGAGAGGACTGGGTCTGTGTGTATGAGAGAGAGGACTGGGTCTGTGTGTATGAGAAAGAGGACTGGGTCTGTGTGTGTGTGAGAGAGAGGACTGGGTCTGTGTGTGAGAGAGTGAGGACTGGGTCTGTGTGTGAGAGAGTGAGGACTGGGTCTGTGTGTGTGTGAGAGAGAGGACTGGGTCTGTGTGAGAGAGTGAGTTATGGGTCTGTGTGTGTGTGAGTGAGAGGATTGGGTCTGTGTGTGTGAGAGAGTGAGGACTGGGTCTGTGTGTATGAGAGTGTGGACTGGGTCTGTCTGTGTGAGAGAGAGAGGACTGGGTCTGTGTGTGAGAGAGAGTGAGGACTGGGTCTGTGTGTATGAGAGTGAGGACTGGGTCTGTGTGTGTGTGAGAGTGAGGACTGGGTCTGTGTGTGTGAGAGAGTGAGGACTGGGTCTGTGTGTGTGTGAGAGAGTGAGGACTGGGTCTGTGTGTGTGTGAGAGAGAGGACTGGGTCTGTGTGTGAGAGAGTGAGGACTGGGTCTGTGTGTGTGAGAGAGTGAGGACTGGGTCTGTGTGTGTGTGAGAGAGAGGACTGGGACTGTGTGTGAGAGAGTGAGGACTGGGTCTGTGTGTGAGAGAGTGAGGACTGGGTCTGTGTGTATGAGAGTGTGGACTGGGTCTGTGTGTGTGTGAGAGAGTGAGGACTGGGTCTGTGTGTGTGTGAGAGAGTGAGGACTGGGTCTGTGTGTGAGAGAGAGTGAGGACTGGGTCTGTGTGTATGAGAGTGAGGACTGGGTCTGTGTGTGTGTGAGAGAGTGAGGACTGGGTCTGTGTGTGTGTGAGAGAGAGGACTGGGTCTGTGTGTATGAGAGAGAGGACTGGGTCTGTGTGTGTGTGAGAGAGAGGACTGGGTCTGTGTGTGTGTGAGAGAGTGAGGACTGGGTCTTTGTGTGTGTGAGAGAGAGGACTGGGTCTGTGTGTATGAGAGAGAGGACTGGGTCTGTGTGTGTGTGAGAGAGAGGACTGGGTCTGTGTGTATGAGAGTGAGGACTGGGTCTGTGTGTGTGTGAGAGAGTGAGGACTGGGTCTTTGTCTGTGTGAGAGAGAGGACTGGGTCTGTGTGTATGAGAGAGAGGACTGGGTCTGTGTGTGTGTGAGAGAGAGGACTGGGTCTGTGTGTGTGTGTGAGAGAGAGGACTGGGTCTGTGTGTGTGAGAGAGTGAGGACTGGGTCTATGTGTGTGTGTGAGAGAGAGGACTGGGTCTGTGTGTGTGAGAGAGAGAGGACTGGGTCTATGTGTGTGAGTGTGAGAGAGAGAGGACTGGGTCTGTGTGTGTGAGAGAGAGAGGACTGGGTCTGTGTGTGTGTGTGTGAGAGAGAGGACTGGGTCTGTGTGAGAGAGAGACGACTGGGTCTGTGTCTATGAGTGAGAGTACTGGGTCTGTGTGCGTGTGAGAGAGAGGACTGGATCTGTGTGTGTGAGAGAGAGTGAGGACTGGGTCTGTGTGTATGAGAGTGAGGACTGGGTCTGTGTGTGTGAGAGAGAGAGGACTGGGTCTGTGTGTGTGTGAGAGAGAGGACTGGGTCTGTGTGTGTGAGAGAGTGAGGACTGGGTCTGTGTGTATGAGAGTGTGGACTGGGTCTGTGTGTGTGTGAGACAGTGAGGACTGGGTCTGTGTGTGTGTGAGAGAGAGGACTGGGTCTGTGTGTGTGAGAGTGAGGACTGGGTCTGTGTGTATGAGAGTGAGGACTGGGTCTGTGTGTGTGTGAGAGAGAGGACTGGGTCTGTGTGTGTGAGAGAGTGAGGACTGGGTCTGTGTGTATGAGAGTGAGGACTGGGTCTGTGTGTGTGTGAGAGAGTGAGGACTGGGTCTGTGTGTGTGTGAGAGAGAGGACTGGGTCTGTGTGTGTGTGAGAGAGAGGACTGGGTCTGTGTGTGTGTGTGAGAGAGTGAGGACTGGGTCTGTGTGTATGAGAGAGAGGACTGGGTCTGTGTGTGTGAGAGAGAGGACTGGGTCTGTGTGTGTGTGAGAGAGAGGACTGGGTCTGTGTGTGTGTGAGAGAGAGAGGACTGGGTCTGTGTGTGTGAGAGAGTGAGGACTGGGTCTATGTGTGTGGGTGTGAGAGAGAGGACTGGGTCTGTGTGTGTGTGAGAGAGAGGACTGGGTCTATGTGTGTGTGTGTGAGAGAGAGAGGACTGGGTCTGTGTTTATGAGAGTGAGGACTGGGTCTGTGTGTGTGAGAGTGTGAGGACTGGGTCTGTGTGTATGAGAGTGAGGACTGGGTCTGTGTGTGTGTGAGAGAGTGAGGACAGGGTCTTTGTCTGTGTGAGAGAGAGGACTGGGTCTGTGTGTATGAGAGAGAGGACTGGGTCTGTGTGTATGAGAAAGAGGACTGGGTCTGTGTGTGTGTGAGAGAGAGGACTGGGTCTGTGTGTGAGAGAGAGTGAGGACTGGGTCTGTGTGTGAGAGAGTGAGGACTGGGTCTGTGTGTGTGTGAGAGAGAGGACTGGGTCTGTGTGAGAGAGTGAGTTATGGGTCTGTGTGTGTGTGAGAGAGAGGACTGGGTCTGTGTGTGTGAGAGAGTGAGGACTGGGTCTATGTGTATGAGAGTGTGGACTGGGTCTGTCTGTGTGAGAGAGAGAGGACTGGGTCTGTGTGTGAGAGAGAGTGAGGACTGGGTCTGTGTGTATGAGAGTGAGGACTGGGTCTGTGTGTGTGAGAGAGAGAGGACTGGGACTGTGTGTGAGAGAGTGAGGACTGGGTCTGTGTGTGTGTGAGAGAGTGAGGACTGGGTCTGTGTGTGTGTGTGAGAGAGAGGACTGGGTCTGTGTGTAGAGAGAGAGAACTGGGTCTGTGTGTGTGTGAGAGAGTGAGGACTGGGTCTATGTGTGTGTGAGAGAGAGGACTGGGTCTGTGTGTGAGAGAGAGTGTGGACTGGGTCTGTGTGTGTGTGAGAGAGTGAGGACTGGGTCTGTGTGTGTGTGAGAGAGAGAACTGGGTCTGTGTGAGAGAGTGAGTTATGGGTCTGTGTGTGTGTGAGTGAGAGGATTGGGTCTGTGTGTGTGAGAGAGTGAGGACTGGGTCTGTGTGTATGAGAGTGTGGACTGGGTCTGTCTGTGTGAGAGAGAGAGGACTGGGTCTGTGTGTGAGAGAGAGTGAGGACTGGGTCTGTGTGTATGAGAGTGAGGACTGGGTCTGTGTGTGTGTGAGAGAGTGAGGACTGGGTCTGTGTGTGTGTGAGAGTGAGGACTGGGTCTGTGTGTATGAGAGTGAGGACTGGGTCTGTGTGTGTGTGAGAGAGAGGACTGGGTCTGTGTGTGTGTGAGAGTGAGGACTGGGTCTGTGTGTATGAGAGTGAGGACTGGGTCTGTGTGTGTGTGAGAGAGAGGACTGGGTCTGTGTGTGTGAGAGAGTGAGGACTGGGTCTGTGTGTATGAGAGTGAGGACTGGGTCTGTGTGTGTGTGAGAGAGTGAGGACTGGGTCTGTGTGTGTGTGAGAGAGAGGACTGGGTCTGTGTGTGTGAGAGAGTGAGGACTGGGTCTGTGTGTATGAGAGTGAGGACTGGGTCTGTGTGTGTGTGAGAGAGAGAGGACTGGGTCTGTGTGTATGAGAGTGAGGACTGGGTCTGTGTGTGTGTGAGAGAGAGGACTGGGTCTGTGTGTGTGAGAGAGTGAGGACTGGGTCTGTGTGTATGAGAGTGAGGACTGGGTCTGTGTGTGTGTGAGAGAGAGGACTGGGTCTGTGTGAGAGAGTGAGGACTGGGTCTGTGTGTGTGAGAGAGAGGACTGGGTCTGTGTGTATGAGAGAGAGGACTGGGTCTGTGTGTGTGAGAGAGAGAGGACTGGGTCTGTGTGTGTGTGAGAGAGAGGACTGGGTCTGTGTGTGTGTGAGAGAGAGAGGACTGGGTCTGTGTGTGTGAGAGAGTGAGGACTGGGTCTGTGTGTGTGTGTGAGAGAGAGGACTGGGTCTGTGTGTGTGTGAGAGAGAGGACTGGGTCTATGTGTGTGTGTGTGAGAGAGAGAGGACTGGGTCTGTGTTTATGAGAGTGAGGACTGGGTCTGTGTGTGTGCGAGTGTGAGGACTGGGTCTGTGTGTATGAGAGTGAGGACAGGGTCTGTGTGTGTGTGAGAGAGTGAGGACAGGGTCTTTGTCTGTGTGAGAGAGAGGACTGGGTCTGTGTGTATGAGAGAGAGGACTGGGTCTGTGTGTATGAGAAAGAGGACTGGGTCTGTGTGTGTGTGAGAGAGAGGACTGGGTCTGTGTGTGAGAGAGTGAGGACTGGGTCTGTGTGTGAGAGAGTGAGGACTGGGTCTGTGTGTGTGTGAGAGAGAGGACTGGGTCTGTGTGAGAGAGTGAGTTATGGGTCTGTGTGTGTGTGAGTGAGAGGATTGGGTCTGTGTGTGTGAGAGAGTGAGGACTGGGTCTGTGTGTATGAGAGTGTGGACTGGGTCTGTCTGTGTGAGAGAGAGAGGACTGGGTCTGTGTGTGAGAGAGAGTGAGGACTGGGTCTGTGTGTATGAGAGTGAGGACTGGGTCTGTGTGTGTGTGAGAGTGAGGACTGGGTCTGTGTGTATGAGAGTGAGGACTGGGTCTGTGTGTGTGTGAGAGAGTGAGGACTGGGTCTTTGTGTGTGTGAGAGAGAGGACTGGGTCTGTGTGTTTGAGAGAGAGGACTGGGTCTGTGTGTATGAGAGAGAGGACTGGGTCTGTGTGTGTGTGAGAGAGAGGACTGGGTCTGTGTGTGAGAGAGTGAGGACTGGGTCTGTGTGTGAGAGAGTGAGGACTGGGTCTGTGTGTGTGTGAGAGAGAGGACTGGGTCTGTGTGAGAGAGTGAGTTATGGGTCTGTGTGTCTGTGAGAGAGAGGACTGGGTCTGTGTGTGTGAGAGAGTGAGGACTGGGTCTATGTGTATGAGAGTGTGGACTGGGTCTGTCTGTGTGAGAGAGAGAGGACTGGGTCTGTGTGTGAGAGAGAGTGAGGACTGGGTCTGTGTGTATGAGAGTGAGGACTGGGTCTGTGTGTGTGTGAGAGAGTGAGGACTGGGTCTGTGTGTGTGTGAGAGTGAGGACTGGGTCTGTGTGTATGAGAGTGAGGACTGGGTCTGTGTGTGTGAGAGAGAGAGGACTGGGTCTGTGTGTGTGTGAGAGTGAGGACTGGGTCTGTGTGTATGAGAGTGAGGACTGGGTCTGTGTGTGTGTGAGAGAGAGGACTGGGTCTGTGTGTGTGAGAGAGTGAGGACTGGGTCTGTGTGTATGAGAGTGAGGACTGGGTCTGTGTGTGTGTGTGAGAGTGAGGACTGGGTCTGTGTGTGTGAGAGAGTGAGGACTGGGTCTGTGTGTGTGTGAGAGAGGACTGGGTCTGTGTGTGTGTGTGAGAGAGTGAGGACTGGGTCTGTGTGTGTGAGAGAGAGGACTGGGTCTGTGTGTGTGAGAGAGAGGACTGGGTCTGTGTGTGTGTGAGAGAGAGGACTGGGTCTGTGTGTGTGTGAGAGAGAGAGGACTGGGTCTGTGTGTGTGAGAGAGTGAGGACTGGGTCTATGTGTGTGGGTGTGAGAGAGAGGACTGGGTCTGTGTGTGTGTGAGAGAGAGGACTGGGTCTATGTGTGTGTGTGTGAGAGAGAGAGGACTGGGTCTGTGTGTATGAGAGTGAGGACTGGGTCTGTGTGTGTGAGAGAGTGAGGACTGGGTCTGTGTGTATGAGAGTGAGGACTGGGTCTGTGTGTGTGTGAGAGAGTGAGGACTGGGTCTGTGTGTGTGTGAGAGAGAGGACTGGGTCTGTGTGTATGAGAGAGAGGACTGGGTCTGTGTGTATGAGAGAGAGGACTGGGTCTGTGTGTGTGTGAGAGAGAGGACTGGGTCTGTGTGTGAGAGAGTGAGGACTGGGTCTGTGTGTGAGAGAGTGAGGACTGGGTCTGTGTGTGTGTGAGAGAGAGGACTGGGTCTGTGTGAGAGAGTGAGTTATGGGTCTGTGTGTGTGTGAGTGAGAGGACTGGGTCTGTGTGTGTGAGAGAGTGAGGACTGGGTCTGTGTGTATGAGAGTGTGGACTGGGTCTGTCTGTGTGAGAGAGAGAGGACTGGGTCTGTGTGTGAGAGAGAGTGAGGACTGGGTCTGTGTGTATGAGAGTGAGGACTGGGTCTGTGTGTGTGTGAGAGTGAGGACTGGGTCTGTGTGTATGAGAGTGAGGACTGGGTCTGTGTGTGTGTGAGAGAGTGAGGACTGGGTCTGTGTCTGTGTGAGAGAGAGGACTGGGTCTGTGTGTATGAGAGAGAGGACTGGGTCTGTGTGTGTGTGAGAGAGAGGACTGGGTCTGTGTGTGTGTGAGAGAGAGGACTGGGTCTGTGTGTGAGAGAGTGAGGACTGGGTCTGTGTGTGAGAGAGTGAGGACTGGGTCTGTGTGTGTGTGAGAGAGAGGACTGGGTCTGTGTGAGAGAGTGAGTTATGGGTCTGTGTGTGTGTGAGTGAGAGGACTGGGTCTGTGTGTGTGAGAGAGTGAGGACTGGGTCTGTGTGTATGAGAGTGTGGACTGGGTCTGTCTGTGTGAGAGAGAGAGGACTGGGTCTGTGTGTGAGAGAGAGTGAGGACTGGGTCTGTGTGTATGAGAGTGAGGACTGGGTCTGTGTGTGTGTGAGAGAGTGAGGACTGGGTCTGTGTGTGTGTGAGAGAGTGAGGACTGGGTCTGTGTGTGAGAGAGTGTGAGGACTGGGTCTGTGTGTGTGTGAGAGAGAGGACTGGGTCTGTGTGTGTGTGAGAGTGAGGACTGGGTCTGTGTGTATGAGAGTGTGGACTGGGTCTGTGTGTGTGTGAGAGAGAGGACTGGGTCTGTGTGTGTGAGAGAGTGAGGACTGGGTCTGTGTGTATGAGAGTGAGGACTGGGTCTGTGTGTGTGTGAGACAGTGAGGACAGGGTCTGTGTGTGTGTGAGAGAGAGGACTGGGTCTCTGTGTGTGAGAGAGTGAGGACTGGGTCTGTGTGTATGAGAGTGAGGACTGAGTCTGTGTGTGTGTGAGAGAGAGAGGACTGGGTCTGTGTGTATGAGAGTGAGGACTGGGTCTGTGTGTGTGTGAGAGAGAGGACTGGGTCTGTGTGTGTGAGAGAGTGAGGACTGGGTCTGTGTGTATGAGAGTGAGGACTGGGTCTGTGTGTGTGTGAGAGAGAGGACTGGGTCTGTGTGAGAGAGTGAGTACTGGGTCTGTGTGTGTGAGAGTGAGGACTGGGTCTGTGTGTATGAGAGAGAGGACTGGGTCTGTGTGTGTGAGAAAGAGGACTGGGTCTGTGTGTGTGTGAGAGAGAGGACTGGGTCTGTGTGTGTGTGAGAGAGAGAGGACTGGGTCTGTGTGTGTGAGAGAGTGAGGACTGGGTCTATGTGTGTGGGTGTGAGAGAGAGGACTGGGTCTGTGTGTGTGTGAGAGAGAGGACTGGGTCTATGTGTGTGTGTGTGAGAGAGAGAGGACTGGGTCTGTGTTTATGAGAGTGAGGACTGGGTCTGTGTGTGTGCGAGTGTGAGGACTGGGTCTGTGTGTATGAGAGTGAGGACAGGGTCTGTGTGTGTGTGAGAGAGTGAGGACAGGGTCTTTGTCTGTGTGAGAGAGAGGACTGGGTCTGTGTGTATGAGAGAGAGGACTGGGTCTGTGTGTATGAGAAAGAGGACTGGGTCTGTGTGTGTGTGAGAGAGAGGACTGGGTCTGTGTGTGAGAGAGTGAGGACTGGGTCTGTGTGTGAGCGAGTGAGGACTGGGTCTGTGTGTGTGTGAGAGAGAGGACTGGGTCTGTGTGAGAGAGTGAGTTATGGGTCTGTGTGTGTGTGAGTGAGAGGATTGGGTCTGTGTGTGTGAGAGAGTGAGGACTGGGTCTGTGTGTATGAGAGTGTGGACTGGATCTGTCTGTGTGAGAGAGAGTGAGGACTGGGTCTGTGTGTGAGAGAGTGTGAGGACTGGGTCTGTGTGTATGAGAGTGAGGACTGGGTCTGTGTGTGTGCGAGTGTGAGGACTGGGTCTGTGTGTATGAGAGTGAGGACAGGGTCTGTGTGTGTGTGAGAGAGTGAGGACAGGGTCTTTGTCTGTGTGAGAGAGAGGACTGCGTCTGTGTGTATGAGAGAGAGGACTGGGTCTGTGTGTATGAGAAAGAGGACTGGGTCTGTGTGTGTGTGAGAGAGAGGACTGGGTCTGTGTGTGAGATAGTGAGGACTGGGTCTGTGTGTGAGAGAGTGAGGACTGGGTCTGTGTTTGTGTGAGAGAGAGGACTGGGTCTGTGTGAGAGAGTGAGTTATGGGTCTGTGTGTGTGTGAGTGAGAGGATTGTGTCTGTGTGTGTGAGAGATTGAGGACTGGGTCTGTGTGTATGAGAGTGTGGACTGGGTCTGTCTGTGTGAGAGAGAGAGGACTGGGTCTGTGTGTGAGAGAGTGTGAGGACTGGGTCTGTGTGTATGAGAGTGAGGACTGGGTCTGTGTGTGTGTGAGAGAGTGAGGACTGGGTCTATGTGTGTGTGAGTGTGAGGACTGGGTCTGTGTGTATGAGAGAGAAGACTGGGTCTGTGTGTATGAGAGAGAGGACTGGGTCTGTGTGTGTGTGAGAGTGAGGACTGGGTCTGTGTGTATGAGAGTGAGGACTGGGTCTGTGTGTGTGTGAGAGAGAGGACTGGGTCTGTGTGTGTGAGAGAGTGAGGACTGGGTCTGTGTGTATGAGAGTGAGGACTGGGTCTGTGTGTGTGTGAGAGAGTGAGGACTGGGTCTGTGTGTGTGTGAGAGAGAGGACTGGGTCTGTGTGTGTGAGAGAGTGAGGACTGGGTCTGTGTGTATGAGAGTGAGGACTGGGTCTGTGTGTGTGTGAGAGAGAGAGGACTGGGTCTGTGTGTATGAGAGTGAGGACTGGGTCTGTGTGTGTGTGAGAGAGAGGACTGGGTCTGTGTGTGTGAGAGAGTGAGGACTGGGTCTGTGTGTATGAGAGTGAGGACTGGGTCTGTGTGTGTGTGAGAGAGAGGACTGGGTCTGTGTGTGTGTGAGAGAGTGAGGACTGGGTCTGTGTGTGTGCGAGAGTGAGGACTGGGTCTGTGTGTATGAGAGAGAGGACTGGGTCTGTGTGTGTGAGAGAGAGGACTGGGTCTGTGTGTGTGTGAGAGAGAGGACTGGGTCTGTGTGTGTGTGAGAGAGAGAGGACTGGGTCTGTGTGTGTGAGAGAGTGAGGACTGGGTCTATGTGTGTGGGTGAGAGAGAGAGGACTGGGTCTGTGTGTGTGTGAGAGAGAGGACTGGGTCTGTGTGTGTGTGTGAGAGAGAGAGGACTGGGTCTGTGTTTATGAGAGTGAGGACTGGGTCTGTGTGTGTGCGAGTGTGAGGACTGGGTCTGTGTGTATGAGAGTGAGGACAGGGTCTGTGTGTGTGTGAGAGAGTGAGGACAGGGTCTTTGTCTGTGTGAGAGAGAGGACTGGGTCTGTGTGTATGAGAGAGAGGACTGGGTCTGTGTGTATGAGAGAGAGGACTGGGTCTGTGTGTGTGTGAGAGAGAGGACTGGGTCTGTGTGTGAGAGAGTGTGGACTGGGTCTGTGTGTGAGCGAGTGAGGACTGGGTCTGTGTGTGTGTGAGAGAGAGGACTGGGTCTGTGTGAGAGAGTGAGTTATGGGTCTGTGTGTGTGTGAGTGAGAGGACTGGGTCTGTGTGTGTGAGAGAGTGAGGACTGGGTCTGTGTGTATGAGAGTGTGGACTGGGTCTGTCTGTGTGAGAGAGAGAGGACTGGGTCTGTGTGTGAGAGAGAGTGAGGACTGGGTCTGTGTGTATGAGAGTGAGGACTGGGTCTGTGTGTGTGTGAGAGTGAGGACTGGGTCTGTGTGTGTGAGAGTGAGGACTGGGTCTGTGTGTGTGTGAGAGAGTGAGGACTGGGTCTTTGTCTGTGTGAGAGAGAGGACTGGGTCTGTGTGTATGAGAGAGAGGACTGGGTCTGTGTGTATGAGAGAGAGGACTGGGTCTGTGTGTGTGTGAGAGAGAGGACTGGGTCTGTGTGTGAGAGAGTGAGGACTGGGTCTGTGTGTGAGAGAGTGAGGACTGGGTCTGTGTGTGTGTGAGAGAGAGGACTGGGTCTGTGTGAGAGAGTGAGTTATGGGTCTGTGTGTGTGTGAGTGAGAGGACTGGGTCTGTGTGTGTGAGAGAGTGAGGACTGGGTCTGTGTGTATGAGAGTGAGGACTGGGTCTGTGTGTGTGAGAGAGAGGACAGGGTCTTTGTCTGTGTGAGAGAGAGGACTGGGTCTGTGTGTGTGTGTGAGAGAGAGGACAGGGTCTGTGTGTGTGAGAGAGTGAGGACTGGGTCTATGTGTGTGTGTGAGAGAGAGGACTGGGTCTGTGTGTGTGAGAGAGAGAGGACTGGGTCTATGTGTGTGCGTGTGTGAGAGAGAGGACAGGGTCTCTGTGAGAGAGAGAGGACTGGGTTTGCGTGTGTGTGTGTGAGAGAGAGGACTGGGTCTGTGTGAGAGAGAGAGGACTGGGTCTGTGTGTATGAGAGAGAGAGTACTGGGTCTGTGTGTGTGTGTGAGAGAGGACTGGATCTGTGTGTGTGAGAGAGTGAGGACTGGGTCTGTGTGTATGAGAGTGAGGACTGGGTCTGTGTGTGTGAGAGAGAGAGGACTGGGTCTGTGTGTGTGTGAGAGAGAGGACTGGGTCTGTGTGTGTGAGAGAGTGAGGACTGGGTCTGTGTGTATGAGAGTGTGGACTGGGTCTGTGTGTGTGTGAGACAGTGAGGACTGGGTCTGTGTGTGTGTGAGAGAGAGGACTGGGTCTGTGTGTGTGAGAGAGTGAGGACTGGGTCTGTGTGTATGAGAGTGTGGACTGGGTCTGTGTGTGTGTGAGAGAGAGGACTGGGTCTGTGTGTGTGAGAGAGTGAGGACTGCGTCTGTGTGTATGAGGGTGAGGACTGGGTCTGTGTGTGTGTGAGAGAGAGAGGACTGGGTCTGTGTGTATGAGAGTGAGGACTGGGTCTGTGTGTGTGTGAGAGAGAGGACTGGGTCTGTGTGTGTGAGAGAGTGAGGACTGGGTCTGTGTGTATGAGAGTGAGGACTGGGTCTGTGTGTGTGTGAGAGAGAGAGGACTGGTCTGTGTGTGTGTGAGAGAGTGAGGACTGGGTCTGTGTGTGTGAGAGTGAGGACTGGGTCTGTGTGTATGAGAGAGAGGACTGGGTCTGTGTGTATGAGAAAGAGGACTGGGTCTGTGTGTGTGTGAGAGAGAGGACTGGGTCTGTGTGTGTGTGAGAGAGAGAGGACTGGGTCTGTGTGTGTGAGAGAGTGAGGACTGGGTCTATGTGTGTGGGTGTGAGAGAGAGGACTGGGTCTGTGTGTGTGTGAGAGAGAGGACTGGGTCTATGTGTGTGTGTGTGAGAGAGAGAGGACTGGGTCTGTGTGTATGAGAGTGAGGACTGGGTCTGTGTGTGTGCGAGTGTGAGGACTGGGTCTGTGTGTATGAGAGTGAGGACTGGGTCTGTGTGTGTGTGAGAGAGTGAGGACTGGGTCTTTGTCTGTGTGAGAGAGAGGACTGGGTCTGTGTGTATGAGAGAGAGGACTGGGTCTGTGTGTATGAGAAAGAGGACTGGGTCTGTGTGTGTGTGAGAGAGAGGACTGGGTCTGTGTGTGAGAGAGTGAGGACTGGGTCTGTGTGTGAGAGAGTGAGGACTGGGTCTGTGTGTGTGTGAGAGAGAGGACTGGGTCTGTGTGAGAGAGTGAGTTATGGGTCTGTGTGTGTGTGAGTGAGAGGATTGGGTCTGTGTGTGTGAGAGAGTGAGGACTGGGTCTGTGTGTATGAGAGTGTGGACTGGGTCTGTCTGTGTGAGAGAGAGAGGACTGGGTCTGTGTGTGAGAGAGAGTGAGGACTGGGTCTGTGTGTATGAGAGTGAGGACTGGGTCTGTGTGTGTGTGAGAGAGAGGACTGTGTCTGTGTGTGAGAGAGAGTGAGGACTGGGTCTGTGTGTATGAGAGTGAGGACTGGGTCTGTGTGTGTGTGAGAGAGGACTGGGTCTGTGTGTGATAGAGAGGACTTGCTCTGTGTGTGTGTGAGAGAGAGGACTGGGTCTGTGTGTGTGTGAGAGAGAGAGGACTGGGTCTGTGTATGTGTGTGAGAGTGAGGACTGTGTCTGTGTGTGTGATAGAGTGAGGACTGGGTCTGTGTGTGAGAGAGAGTGAGGACTGGGTCTGTGTGTGTGTGAGAGAGTGAGGACTAGGTCTGTATGTGTGAGAGAGTGAGGACTGGGTCTGTATGTGTGTGTGAGAGAGAGGACTGGGTCTGTGTGTGTGTGAGAGAGTGAGGACTGGGTCAGTGTGTGAGTGAGAGAGAGGACTGGGTCTGTGTGAGAGAGTGAGGACTGGGTCTGTGTGTGTGTGAGAGAGAGGACTGGGTCTGTGTGTGTGTGAGAGAGTGAGGACTGGGTCTGTGTGTGTGAGAGAGTGAGGACTGGGTCTGTATGTGTGTGAGAGAGAGGACTTGCTCTGTGTGTGTGTGAGAGAGTGAGGACTGGGTCTGTGTGTGTGTGAGAGAGAGAGGACTGGGTCTGTGTGTGTGATAGAGTGAGGACTGGGTCTGTGTGTGTGAGAGAGTGAGGACTGGGTCTGTGTGTGTGTGAGAGAGTGAGGACTGGGTCTGTGTGTGTGTGAGAGAGAGGACTGGGTCTGTGTGTGTGAGAGAGTGAGGACTGGGTCTATGTGTGTGGGTGTGAGAGAGAGGACTGGGTCTGTGTGTGTGTGAGAGAGAGGACTGGGTCTATGTGTGTGTGTGAGAGAGAGAGAGGACTGGGTCTGTGTGTATGAGAGTGAGGACTGGGTCTGTGTGTGTGCGAGTGTGAGGACTGGGTCTGTGTGTATGAGAGTGAGGACTGGGTCTGTGTGTGTGTGAGAGAGTGAGGACTGGGTCTTTGTCTGTGTGAGAGAGAGGACTGGGTCTGTGTGTATGAGAGAGAGGACTGGGTCTGTGTGTATGAGAAAGAGGACTGGGTCTGTGTGTGTGTGAGAGAGAGGACTGGGTCTGTGTGTGAGAGAGTGAGGACTGGGTCTGTGTGTGAGAGAGTGAGGACTGGGTCTGTGTGTGTGTGAGAGAGAGGACTGGGTCTGTGTGAGAGAGTGAGTTATGGGTCTGTGTGTGTGTGAGTGAGAGGATTGGGTCTGTGTGTGTGAGAGAGTGAGGACTGGGTCTGTGTGTATGAGAGTGTGGACTGGATCTGTCTGTGTGAGAGAGAGTGAGGACTGGGTCTGTGTGTGAGAGAGAGTGAGGACTGGGTCTGTGTGTATGAGAGTGAGGACTGGGTCTGTGTGTGTGTGAGTGTGAGGACTGGGTCTGTGTGTATGAGAGTGAGGACTGGGTCTGTGTGTGTGTGAGAGAGTGAGGACAGGGTCTGTGTCTGTGTGAGAGAGAGGACTGGGTCTGTGTGTATGAGAGAGAGGACTGGGTCTGTGTGTATGAGAAAGAGGACTGGGTCTGTGTGTGTGTGAGAGAGAGGACTGGGTCTGTGTGTGAGATAGTGAGGACTGGGTCTGTGTGTGAGAGAGTGAGGACTGGTTCTGTGTTTGTGTGAGAGAGAGGACTGGGTCTGTGTGAGAGAGTGAGTTATGGGTCTGTGTGTGTGTGAGTGAGAGGATTGGGTCTGTGTGTGTGAGAGATTGAGGACTGGGTCTGTGTGTATGAGAGTGTGGACTGGGTCTGTCTGTGTGAGAGAGAGAGGACTGGGTCTGTGTGTGAGAGAGTGTGAGGACTGGGTCTGTGTGTATGAGAGTGAGGACTGGGTCTGTGTGTGTGTGAGAGAGTGAGGACTGGGTCTGTGTGTGTGTGAGAGTGAGGACTGGGTCTGTGTGTATGAGAGAGAAGACTGGGTCTGTGTGTATGAGAGAGAGGACTGGGTTTGTGTGTGTGAGAGAGTGTGAGGACTGGATCTATGTGTGTGTGAGAGAGAGGACTGTGTCTGTGTGTGACAGAGAGTGAGGACTGGGTCTGTGTGTATGAGAGAGAGGACTGGGTCTGTGTGTGTGTGAGAGAGAGGACTGGGTCTGTGTGTATGAGAGTGAGGACTGGGTCTGTGTGTGTGTGAGAGTGAGGACTGGGTCTGTGTGTGTGTGAGAGAGAGGACTGGGTCTGTGTGTGTGAGAGAGAGGACTGGGTCTGTGTGTGTGTGAGAGAGAGGACTGGGTCTGTGTGTGTGTGTGAGAGAGAGGACAGGGTCTGTGTGTGTGAGAGAGTGAGGACTGGGTCTATGTGTGTGTGTGAGAGAGAGGACTGGGTCTGTGTGTGTGAGAGAGAGAGGACTGGGTCTATGTGTGTGCGTATGTGAGAGAGAGGACAGGGTCTCTGTGAGAGAGAGAGGACTGGGTTTGCGTGTGTGTGTGTGAGAGAGAGGACTGGGTCTGTGTGAGAGAGAGAGGACTGGGTCTGTGTGTGTGAGAGAGAGAGGACTGGGTCTGTGTGTGTGTGAGAGAGAGGACTGGGTCTGTGTGTGTGAGAGAGTGAGGACTGGGTCTGTGTGTATGAGAGTGAGGACTGGGTCTGTGTGTGTGAGAGAGAGAGGACTGGGTCTGTGTGTGTGTGAGAGAGAGGACTGGGTCTGTGTGTGTGAGAGAGTGAGGACTGGGTCTGTGTGTATGAGAGTGAGGACTGGGTCTGTGTGTGTGTGAGAGTGAGGACTGGGTCTGTGTGTGTGTGAGAGAGAGGACTGGGTCTGTGTGTGTGAGAGAGTGAGGACTGGGTCTGTGTGTATGAGAGTGAGGACTGGGTCTGTGTGTGTGTGAGAGAGAGGACTGGGTCTGTGTGTGTGAGAGAGTGAGGACTGGGTCTGTGTGTATGAGAGTGTGGACTGGGTCTGTCTGTGTGAGAGAGAGAGGACTGGGTCTGTGTGTGAGAGAGAGTGAGGACTGGGTCTGTGTGTATGAGAGTGAGGACTGGGTCTGTGTGTGTGTGAGTGTGAGGACTGGGTCTGTGTGTATGAGAGTGAGGACTGGGTCTGTGTGTGTGTGAGAGAGTGAGGACTGGGTCTTTGTCTGTGTGAGAGAGAGGACTGGGTCTGTGTGTATGAGAGAGAGGACTGGGTCTGTGTGTATGAGAAAGAGGACTGGGTCTGTGTGTGTGTGAGAGAGAGGACTGGGTCTGTGTGTGAGAGAGTGAGGACTGGGTCTGTGTGTGAGAGAGTGAGGACTGGGTCTGTGTGTGTGTGAGAGAGAGGACTGGGTCTGTGTGAGAGAGTGAGTTATGGGTCTGTGTGTGTGTGAGTGAGAGGATTGGGTCTGTGTGTGTGAGAGAGTGAGGACTGGGTCTGTGTGTGTGTGAGAGAGAGGACTGGGTCTGTGTGTGTGAGAGAGTGAGGACTGGGTCTGTGTGTATGAGAGTGTGGACTGGGTCTGTCTGTGTGAGAGAGAGAGGACTGGGTCTGTGTGTGAGAGAGAGTGAGGACTGGGTCTGTGTGTATGAGAGTGAGGACTGGGTCTGTGTGTGTGTGAGAGAGTGAGGACTGGGTCTATGTGTGTGTGAGTGTGAGGACTGGGTCTGTGTGTATGAGAGAGAAGACTGGGTCTGTGTGTATGAGAGAGAGGACTGGGTCTGTGTGTGTGTGAGAGTGTGAGGACTGGGTCTGTGTGTGTGTGAGAGAGAGGACTGGGTCTGTGTGTGAGAGAGAGTGAGGACTGGGTCTGTGTGTATGAGAGAGAGGACTGGGTCTGTGTGTGTGTGAGAGAGAGGACTGGGTCTGTGTGTATGAGAGTGAGGACTGGGTCCGTGTGTGTGTGTGTGAGAGACTGAGGACTGGGTCTTTGTCTGTGTGAGAGAGAGGACTGGGTCTGTGTGTATGAGAGAGAGGACTGGGTCTGTGTGTGTGTGAGAGAGAGGACTGGGTCTGTGTGTGTGTGTGAGAGAGAGGACTGGGTCTGTGTGTGTGAGAGAGTGAGGACTGGGTCTATGTGTGTGTGTGAGAGAGAGGACTGGGTCTGTGTGTGTGAGAGAGAGAGGACTGGGTCTATGTGTGTGCGTATGTGAGAGAGAGGACAGGGTCTCTGTGAGAGAGAGAGGACTGGGTTTGCGTGTGTGTGTGTGAGAGAGAGGACTGGGTCTGTGTGAGAGAGAGAGGACTGGGTCTGTGTGTATGAGAGAGAGAGTACTGGGTCTGTGTGTGTGTGTGAGAGAGGACTGGATCTGTGTGTGTGAGAGAGTGAGGACTGGGTCTGTGTGTATGAGAGTGAGGACTGGGTCTGTGTGTGTGAGAGAGAGAGGACTGGGTCTGTGTGTGTGAGAGAGAGAGGACTGGGTCTGTGTGTGTGAGAGAGTGAGGACTGGGTCTGTGTGTATGAGAGTGTGGACTGGGTCTGTGTGTGTGTGAGAGTGAGGACTGGGTCTGTGTGTGTGTGAGAGAGAGGACTGGGTCTGTGTGTGTGAGAGAGTGAGGACTGGGTCTGTGTGTATGAGAGTGTGGACTGGGTCTGTGTGTGTGTGAGAGAGAGGACTGGGTCTGTGTGTGTGAGAGAGTGAGGACTGGGTCTGTGTGTATGAGAGTGTGGACTGAGTCTGTGTGTGTGTGAGAGAGAGAGGACTGGGTCTGTGTGTATGAGAGTGAGGACTGGGTCTGTGTGTGTGTGAGAGAGAGGACTGGGTCTGTGTGTGTGAGAGAGTGAGGACTGGGTCTGTGTGTATGAGAGTGAGGACTGGGTCTGTGTGTGTGTGAGAGAGAGGACTGGGTCTGTGTGAGAGAGTGAGTACTGGGTCTGTGTGTGTGAGAGTGAGGACTGGGTCTGTGTGTATGAGAGAGAGGACTGGGTCTGTGTGTATGAGAAAGAGGACTGGGTCTGTGTGTGTGTGAGAGAGAGGACTGGGTCTGTGTGTGTGTGAGAGAGAGAGGACTGGGTCTGTGTGTGTGAGAGAGTGAGGACTGGGTCTATGTGTGTGGGTGTGAGAGAGAGGACTGGGTCTGTGTGTGTGTGAGAGAGAGGACTGGGTCTATGTGTGTGTGTGTGTGAGAGAGAGAGGACTGGGTCTGTGTTTATGAGAGTGAGGACTGGGTCTGTGTGTGTGCGAGTGTGAGGACTGGGTCTGTGTGTATGAGAGTGAGGACAGGGTCTGTGTGTGTGTGAGAGAGTGAGGACAGGGTCTTTGTCTGTGTGAGAGAGAGGACTGGGTCTGTGTGTATGAGAGAGAGGACTGGGTCTGTGTGTATGAGAAAGAGGACTGGGTCTGTGTGTGTGTGAGAGAGAGGACTGGGTCTGTGTGTGAGAGAGTGAGGACTGGGTCTGTGTGTGAGAGAGTGAGGACTGGTTCTGTGTTTGTGTGAGAGAGAGGACTGGGTCTGTGTGAGAGAGTGAGTTATGGGTCTGTGTGTGTGTGAGTGAGAGGATTGGGTCTGTGTGTGTGAGAGATTGAGGACTGGGTCTGTGTGTATGAGAGTGTGGACTGGGTCTGTCTGTGTGAGAGAGAGAGGACTGGGTCTGTGTGTGAGAGAGTGTGAGGACTGGGTCTGTGTGTATGAGAGTGAGGACTGGGTCTGTGTGTGTGTGAGAGAGAGGACTGTGTCTGTGTGTGACAGAGAGTGAGGACTGGGTCTGTGTGTATGAGAGTGAGGACTGGGTCTGTGTGTGTGTGAGAGAGGACTGGGTCTGTGTGTGAGAGAGAGGACTTGCTCTGTGTGTGTGTGAGAGAGAGGACTGGGTCTGTGTGTGTGTGAGAGAGAGAGGACTGGGTCTGTGTATGTGTGTGAGAGTGAGGACTGTGTCTGTGTGTGTGATAGAGTGAGGACTGGGTCTGTGTGTGAGAGAGAGTGAGGACTGGGTCTGTGTGTGTGTGAGAGAGTGAGGACTAGGTCTGTATGTGTGAGAGAGTGAGGACTGGGTCTGTGTGTGGGGGGCAGAGTGAGTTCTGGGTCTGTGTGTGTGTGAGAGAGTGAGGACTGGGTCAGTGTGTGAGTGAGAGAGAGGACTGGGTCTGTGTGTTGGGGGGGAGAGTGAGGACTGGGTCTGTGAGTGTGTGTGTGAGAGAGGACTGGGTCTGTGTGTGTGTGAGAGAGTGAGGACTGGGTCTATGTGTGTGAGAGAGAGAGGACTGGGTCTGTGTGTGAGAGAGAGGACTGGGTCTGTGTGTGGGTGGGGAAGAGTGAGGATTGGGTCTGTGTGTGTGTGAGAGAGGACTGGGTCTGTGTGTGTGTGTGAGAGAGTGAGGACTGGGTCTGTGTGTGTGATAGAGAGTGAGGACTGGGTCTGTGTGTGTGTGAGAGAGTGAGGACTGGGTCTATGGGTGTGTGAGAGAGAGGACTGGGTCTGTGTGTGTGAGAGAGTGTGGACTGGGTCTATGTGTGTGGGTGTGAGAGAGAGGACTGGGTCTGTGTGTGTGTGAGAGAGAGGACTGGGTCTATGTGTGTGTGTGAGAGAGAGAGAGGACTGGGTCTGTGTTTATGAGAGTGAGGATTGGGTCTGTGTGTGTGCGAGTGTGAGGACTGGGTCTGTGTGTATGAGAGTGAGGACAGGGTCTGTGTGTGTGTGAGAGAGTGAGGACAGGGTCTTTGTCTGTGTGAGAGAGAGGACTGGGTCTGTGTGTATGAGAGAGAGGACTGGGTCTGTGTGTATGAGAAAGAGGACTGGGTCTGTGTGTGTGTGAGAGAGAGGACTGGGTCTGTGTGTGTGTGTGAGAGAGGACTGGGTCTGTGTGTGTGTGTGAGAGAGAGGACTGGGTCTGTGTGAGAGAGTGAGTTATGGGTCTGTGTGTGTGTGAGTGAGAGGATTGGGTCTGTGTGTGTGAGAGAGTGAGGACTTGGTCTGTGTGTATGAGAGTGTGGACTGGGTCTGTCTGTGTGAGAGAGAGAGGACTGGGTCTGTGTGTATGAGAGAGAGAGTACTGGATCTGTCTGTGTGAGAGAGTGAGGACTGGGTCTGTGTGTGGGAGAGTGTGAGGACTGGGTCTGTGTGTATGAGAGTGAGGACTGGGTCTGTGTGTGTGCGAGTGTGAGGACTGGGTCTGTGTGTATGAGAGTGAGGACAGGGTCTGTGTGTGTGTGAGAGAGTGAGGACAGGGTCTTTGTCTGTGTGAGAGAGAGGACTGCGTCTGTGTGTATGAGAGAGAGGACTGGGTCTGTGTGTATGAGAAAGAGGACTGGGTCTGTGTGTGTGTGAGAGAGAGGACTGGGTCTGTGTGTGAGATAGTGAGGACTGGGTCTGTGTGTGAGAGAGTGAGGACTGGTTCTGTGTTTGTGTGAGAGAGAGGACTGGGTCTGTGTGAGAGAGTGAGTTATGGGTCTGTGTGTGTGTGAGTGAGAGGATTGGGTCTGTGTGTGTGAGAGATTGAGGACTGGGTCTGTGTGTATGAGAGTGTGGACTGGGTCTGTCTGTGTGAGAGAGAGAGGACTGGGTCTGTGTGTGAGAGAGAGTGAGGACTGGGTCTGTGTGTATGAGAGTGAGGACTGGGTCTGTGTGTGTGTGAGAGAGTGAGGACTGGGTCTGTGTGTGTGTGAGAGTGAGGACTGGGTCTGTGTGTATGAGAGAGAAGACTGGGTCTGTGTGTATGAGAGAGAGGACTGGGTCTGTGTGTGTGTGAGAGTGAGGACTGGGTCTGTGTGTATGAGAGTGTGGACTGGGTCTGTGAGTGTGTGAGAGAGAGGACTGGGTCTGTGTGTGTGAGAGAGTGAGGACTGGGTCTGTGTGTATGAGAGTGTGGACTGGGTCTGTGTGTGTGTGAGACAGTGAGGACTGGGTCTGTGTGTGTGTGAGAGAGAGGACTGGGTCTCTGTGTGTGAGAGAGTGAGGACTGGGTCTGTGTGTATGAGAGTGTGGACTGAGTCTGTGTGTGTGTGAGAGAGAGAGGACTGGGTCTGTGTGTATGACAGTGAGGACTGGGTCTGTGTGTCTGTGAGAGAGAGGACTGGGTCTGTGTGTGTGAGAGAGTGAGGACTGCGTCTGTGTGTATGAGGGTGAGGACTGGGTCTGTGTGTGTGTGAGAGAGAGGACTGGGTCTGTGTGAGAGAGTGAGTACTGGGTCTGTGTGTGTGAGAGTGAGGACTGGGTCTGTGTGTATGAGAGAGAGGACTGGGTCTGTGTGTGTGAGAAAGAGGACTGGGTCTGTGTGTGTGTGAGAGAGAGGACTGGGTCTGTGTGTGTGTGAGAGAGAGAGGACTGGGTCTGTGTGTGTGAGAGAGTGAGGACTGGGTCTATGTGTGTGGGTGTGAGAGAGAGGACTGGGTCTATGTGTGTGTGTGTGAGAGAGAGAGGACTGGGTCTGTGTTTATGAGAGTGAGGACTGGGTCTGTGTGTGTGCGAGTGTGAGGACTGGGTCTGTGTGTATGAGAGTGAGGACAGGGTCTGTGTGTGTGTGAGAGAGTGAGGACAGGGTCTGTGTCTGTGTGAGAGAGAGGACTGGGTCTGTGTGTATGAGAGAGAGGACTGGGTCTGTGTGTATGAGAAAGAGGACTGGGTCTGTGTGTGTGTGAGAGAGAGGACTGGGTCTGTGTGTGAGAGAGTGTGGACTGGGTCTGTGTGTGAGCGAGTGAGGACTGGGTCTGTGTGTGTGAGAGAGAGAGGACTGGGTCTGTGTGAGAGAGTGAGTTATGGGTCTGTGTGTGTGTGAGTGAGAGGATTGGGTCTGTGTGTGTGAGAGAGTGAGGACTGGGTCTGTGTGTATGAGAGTGTGGACTGGATCTGTCTGTGTGAGAGAGAGTGAGGACTGGGTCTGTGTGTGAGAGAGTGTGAGGACTGGGTCTGTGTGTATGAGAGTGAGGACTGGGTCTGTGTGTGTGCGAGTGTGAGGACTGGGTCTGTGTGTATGAGAGTGAGGACAGGGTCTGTGTGTGTGTGAGAGAGTGAGGACAGGGTCTTTGTCTGTGTGAGAGAGAGGACTGCGTCTGTGTGTATGAGAGAGAGGACTGGGTCTGTGTGTATGAGAAAGAGGACTGGGTCTGTGTGTGTGTGAGAGAGAGGACTGGGTCTGTGTGTGAGATAGTGAGGACTGGGTCTGTGTGTGAGAGAGTGAGGACTGGTTCTGTGTTTGTGTGAGAGAGAGGACTGGGTCTGTGTGAGAGAGTGAGTTATGGGTCTGTGTGTGTGTGAGTGAGAGGATTGGGTCTGTGTGTGTGAGAGATTGAGGACTGGGTCTGTGTGTATGAGAGTGTGGACTGGGTCTGTCTGTGTGAGAGAGAGAGGACTGGGTCTGTGTGTGAGAGAGTGTGAGGACTGGGTCTGTGTGTATGAGAGTGAGGACTGGGTCTGTGTGTGTGTGAGAGAGTGAGGACTGGGTCTATGTGTGTGTGAGTGTGAGGACTGGGTCTGTGTGTATGAGAGAGAAGACTGGGTCTGTGTGTATGAGAGAGAGGACTGGGTCTGTGTGTGTGAGAGAGTGTGAGGACTGGGTCTGTGTGTGTGTGAGAGAGAGGACTGTGTCTGTGTGTGAGAGAGAGTGAGGACTGGGTCTGTGTGTATGAGAGAGAGGACTGGGTCTGTGTGTGTGTGAGAGAGAGGACTGGGTCTGTGTGTATGAGAGTGAGGACTGGGTCCGTGTGTGTGTGTGTGAGAGAGTGAGGACTGGGTCTGTGTGTGTGTGAGAGAGAGGACTGGGTCTGTGTGTTTGAGAGAGAGGACTGGGTCTGTGTGTGTGTGAGAGAGAGGACTGGGTCTGTGTGTGTGTGTGAGAGAGAGGACAGGGTCTGTGTGTGTGAGAGAGTGAGGACTGGGTCTATGTGTGTGTGTGAGAGAGAGGACTGGGTCTGTGTGTGTGAGAGAGAGAGGACTGGGTCTATGTGTGTGAGTGTGTGAGAGAGGACTGGGTCTGTGTGAGAGAGAGAGGACTGGGTTTGCGTGTGTGTGTGTGAGAGAGAGGACTGGGTCTGTGTGAGAGAGAGAGGACTGGGTCTGTGTGTATGAGAGAGAGAGTACTGGGTCTGTGTGTGTGTGTGAGAGAGGACTGGATCTGTGTGTGTGAGAGAGTGAGGACTGGGTCTGTGTGTATGAGAGTGAGGACTGGGTCTGTGTGTGTGAGAGAGAGAGGACTGGGTCTGTGTGTGTGTGAGAGAGAGGACTGGGTCTGTGTGTGAGAGAGTGAGGACTGGGTCTGTGTGTATGAGAGTGTGGACTGGGTCTGTGTGTGTGTGAGAGAGTGAGGACTGGGTCTGTGTGTGTGTGAGAGAGAGGACTGGGTCTGTGTGTGTGAGAGAGTGAGGACTGGGTCTGCGTGTATGAGAGTGTGGACTGGGTCTGTGTGTGTGAGAGAGAGAGGACAGGGTCTGTGTGTGTGAGAGAGTGAGGACTGGGTCTGTGTGTATGAGAGTGTGGACTGGGTCTGTGTGTGTGAGAGAGAGAGGACTGGGTCTGTGTGTATGAGAGTGAGGACTGGGTCTGTGTGTGTGTGAGAGAGAGGACTGGGTCTGTGTGTGTGAGAGAGTGAGGACTGGGTCTGTGTGTATGAGAAAGAGGACTGGGTCTGTGTGTGTGTGAGAGAGAGGACTGGGTCTGTGTGTGAGAGAGTGAGGACTGGGTCTGTGTGTGAGAGAGTGAGGACTGGGTCTGTGTGTGTGTGAGAGAGAGAACTGGGTCTGTGTGAGAGAGTGAGTTATGGGTCTGTGTGTGTGTGAGTGAGAGGATTGGGTCTGTGTGTGTGAGAGAGTGAGGACTGGGTCTGTGTGTATGAGAGTGTGGACTGGGTCTGTCTGTGTGAGAGAGAGAGGACTGGGTCTGTGTGTGAGAGAGAGTGAGGACTGGGTCTGTGTGTATGAGAGTGAGGACTGGGTCTGTGTGTGTGTGAGAGAGAGGACTGGGTCTGTGTGTGAGAGAGAGTGAGGACTGGGTCTGTGTGTATGAGAGTGAGGACTGGGTCTGTGTGTGTGTGAGAGAGGACTGGGTCTGTGTGTGAGAGAGAGGACTTGCTCTGTGTGTGTGTGAGAGAGAGGACTGGGTCTGTGTGTGTGTGAGAGAGAGAGGACTGGGTCTGTGTATGTGTGTGAGAGTGAGGACTGTGTCTGTGTGTGTGATAGAGTGAGGACTGGGTCTGTGTGTGAGAGAGAGTGAGGACTGGGTCTGTGTGTGTGTGAGAGAGTGAGGACTAGGTCTGTATGTGTGAGAGAGTGAGGACTGGGTCTGTGTGTGGGGGGGCAGAGTGAGTTCTGGGTCTGTGTGTGTGTGAGAGAGTGAGGACTGGGTCAGTGTGTGAGTGAGAGAGAGGACTGGGTCTGTGTGAGAGAGTGAGTACTGGGTCTGTGTGTGTGTGAGAGAGAGGACTGGGTCTGTGTGTGTGTGAGAGAGAGGACTGGGTCTATGTGTGTGAGAGAGAGAGGACTGGGTCTGTGTGTGAGAGAGAGGACTGGGTCTGTGTGTGGGTGGGGAAGAGTGAGGATTGGGTCTGTGTGTGTGTGAGAGAGGACTGGGTCTGTGTGTGTGTGTGAGAGAGTGAGGACTGGGTCTGTGTGTGTGACAGAGAGTGAGGACTGGGTCTGTGTGTGTGTGAGAGAGTGAGGACTGGGTCTATGTGTGTGTGAGAGAGAGGACTGGGTCTGTGTGTGTGAGAGAGAGGACTGGGTCTGTGTGAGAGAGAGAGGACTGGGTCTATGTGTGTGTGAGAGAGAGGACTGGGTCTGTGTGTGTGAGAGAGAGGTCTGGGTGTGTGTATGTGTGTGAGAGAGAGACAACTGTGTCTGTACTTGTGTGTGAGAGAGAGAGGATTCTGTGTGTGTGTGACAGAGAGAGAGAGAGAGAGAGAGAGAGAGTGAGGACTGGGTCTGTGTGTATGAGAATGAGGACTGGGTCTGTGTGTGTGTGAGAGAGTGAGGACTGGGTCTATGTGTGTGTGTGAGAGAGAGAGGACTGGGTCTGTGTGTGTGTGTGAGAGAGAGGACTGGGTCTATGTGTGTGTTTGTGAGAGAGAGGACTGGGTCTGTGTGAGAGAGAGAGGACTGGGTCTGTGTGTGTGAGAGAGTGCGGACTGGGTCTGTGTGTATGAGAGTGAGGACTGGGTCTGTGTGTGTGAGAGAGAGGACTGGGTCTGTGTGTATGAGAGTGTGGACTGGGTCTGTGTGTGTGTGAGAGAGTGAGGACTGGGTCTGTGTGTGTGTGAGAGAGAGGACTGGGTCTCTGTGTATGAGAGTGTGGACTGGGTCTGTCTGTGTGAGAGAGAGAGGACTGGGTCTGTGTGTGAGAGAGAGTGAGGACTGGGTCTGTGTGTGTGTGAGAGAGAGGACTGGGTCTGTGTGAGAGAGTGAGTACTGGGTCTGTGTGTGTGAGAGAGTGAGGACTGGGTCTGTGTGTATGAGAGTGTGGACTGGGTCTGTGTGTGTGAGAGAGAGGACTGGGTCTGTGTGTGAGAGAGAGTGAGGACTGGGTCTGTGTGTATGAGAGTGAGGACTGGGTCTGTGTGTGTGTGAGAGAGAGGACTGGGTCTGTGTCTGTGTGTGAGAGAGAGGACTGGGTCTGTGTGTGTGTGAGAGAGAGAGGACTGGGTCTGTGTGTGTGTGAGAGTGAGGACTGGGTCTGTGTGTGTGATAGAGTGAGGACTGGGTCTGTGTGTGTGTGAGAGAGTGAGGACTGGGTCTGTGTGTGTGAGAGAGAGAGGACTGGGTCTGTGTGTGAGTGAGAGAGAGGACTGGGTCTGTGTGTGAGAGAGAGGACTGGGTCTGTGAGTGTGTGTGTGAGAGAGGACTGGGTCTGTGTGTGGGTGGGGAAGAGTGAGGACTGGGTCTGTGTGTGTGTGTGTGAGAGAGGACTGGGTCTGTGTGTGTGTGAGAGAGTGAGGACTGGGTCTGTGTGTGTGCGGGGGAGAGTGAGGACTGGGTCTGTGTGTGTGAGAGAGAGTGAGGACTGGGTCTATGGGTGTGTGAGAGAGAGGACTGGGTCTGTGTGTGAGAAAGAGTGTGGACTGGGTCTGTGTGTCTGAGAGAGGGGACTGGGTCTGTGTGAGAGAGAGAGAACTGGGTCTATGTGTGTGTGAGAGAGTGAGGACTGGGTCTATGTGTGTGTGAGAGAGAGTGAGGACTGGGTCTGTGTGTGTGTGAGAGAGAGGACTGGGTCTGTGTGTGTGAGAGAGTGTGGACTGGGTCTGTGTGTGTGTGAGAGAGTGAGGACTGGGTCTGTGTGTGTGTGAGAGAGAGGACTGGGTCTATGTGTGTGTGAGAGAGAGAGCTGGGTCTGTGTGAGAGAGTGAGGACTGGGTCTGCGTGTGTTTGTGTGAGAGAGAGGACTGGGTCTGTGTGAGAGAGTGAGTACTGGGTCTGTGTGTGTGTGAGAGAGAGAGGACTGGGTCTGTGTGTGTGAGAGAGTGAGGACTGGGTCTGTGTGTATGAGAGTGAGGACTGGGTCTGTGTGTGTGAGAGAGAGAGGACTGGGTCTGTGTGTGTGTGAGAGAGAGGACTGGGTCTGTGTGTGTGAGAGAGTGAGGACTGGGTCTGTGTGTATGAGAGTGTGGACTGGGTCTGTGTGTGTGTGAGAGAGTGAGGACTGGGTCTGTGTGTGTGTGAGAGAGAGGACTGGGTCTGTGTGTGTGAGAGAGTGAGGACTGGGTCTGTGTGTATGAGAGTGTGGACTGGGTCTGTGTGTGTGTGAGAGAGAGGACTGGGTCTGTGTGTGTGAGAGAGTGAGGACTGGGTCTGTGTGTATGAGAGTGTGGACTGGGTCTGTGTGTGTGTGAGAGAGAGGACTGGGTCTGTGTGTGAGAGAGAGTGAGGACTGGGTCTGTGTGTATGAGAGTGAGGACTGGGTCTGTGTGTGTGTGAGAGAGTGAGGACTGGGTCTGTGTGTGTGTGAGAGAGAGGACTGGGTCTGTGTGTGTGTGAGAGAGAGGACTGGGTCTGTGTGTGTGAGAGTGAGGACTGGGTCTGTGTGTGTGAGAGAGTGAGGACTGGGTCTGTGTGTATGAGAGTGAGGACTGGGTCTGTGTGTGTGTGAGAGAGTGAGGACTGGGTCTGTGTGTGTGTGAGAGAGAGGACTGGGTCTGTGTGTGTGAGAGAGTGAGGACTGGGTCTGTGTGTATGAGAGTGAGGACTGGGTCTGTGTGTGTGTGAGAGAGTGAGGACTGGGTCTGTGTGTGTGTGAGAGAGAGGACTGGGTCTGTGTGTGTGTGAGAGAGTGAGGACTGGGTCTGTGTGTGTGAGAGTGAGGACTGGGTCTGTGTGTGTGAGAGAGTGAGGACTGGGTCTGTGTGTATGAGAGTGAGGACTGGGTCTGTGTGTGTGTGAGAGAGTGAGGACTGGGTCTGTGTGTGTGTGAGAGAGAGGACTGGGTCTGTGTGTGTGAGAGAGTGAGGACTGGGTCTGTGTGTATGAGAGTGTGGACTGGGTCTGTGTGTGTGTGAGAGAGAGAGGACTGGGTCTGTGTGTGAGAGAGAGTGAGGACTGGGTCTGTGTGTATGAGAGTGAGGACTGGGTCTGTGTGTGTGTGAGAGAGAGGACTGGGTCTGTGTGTGTGAGAGAGTGAGGACTGGGTCTGTGTGTGTGTGAGAGAGAGGACTGGGTCTGTGTGTGTGTGAGAGAGAGAGCTGGGTCTGTGTGTGTGAGCGAGTGAGGACTGGGTGTGTGTCTGTGTGAGAGTGTGAGGATTGGGTCTGTGTGTGTGAGAGAGAGGACTGGGTCTGTGTGAGAGAGAGAGGACTGGGTCTATGTGTGTGTGAGAGAGAGGACTGGGTCTGTGTGTGTGAGAGAGAGGTCTGGGTGTGTGTTTGTGTGTGAGAGAGAGACGACTGTGTCTGTACTTGTGTGTGAGAGAGAGAGGATTCTGTGTGTGTGTGTGTGTGAGAGAGAGAGAGAGAGAGAGAGAGAGAGAGAGGGGACTGGGTCTGTGTCTGTGTGATAGTGAGAGGACAGGGTCTGTGTGTGTGTGTGTGTGTGTGTGTGTGTAAGAGAGAGAGAGGAATGGTTCTGTGTGTGTGTGTGTGTATTTGTATGTATGCTCCACACCCTCTCCAGTTCAATCCCTCCCTTCCTTTCTCTAGTGGGTTCAAAGGTTTCAAAGGTACATTTAATGTCAGAGAAATGTATACAATATACATTCTGAATTTCTTTTTCTTCGCTAACATCCACGAAAACAGAGGAGTGCCCCAAAGAATGAATGACAGTTAAATGCTGGAACCGCAAAGCCCCCCCCCCCCGCAGCTCCCCCCTCCCACACATAAGCAGCAGCAGAGTGTCGACCACCTCCTCCCCCACCAGCAAGAAAGCATCAGCGCCCCCCATCGAGCACTCGAGTGTGCAGCAAAGCATCAATAAAGACACAGACTTGCAAAGACCACAAAGACTGCTCGTTCACCCAGTAATTCCACATACCACAGGCTCTCTCTCTCCCTAATGAGGGAAAAAAGGGTGTCCCCATTTCACAGTGAGGGGGAGACATGACAAACAACTTGCTGATTTACGATGTTAAAAGTTCGTTGTTGATGTGTTGTTAATGGTCCGTCCCATCCATCCAACAATCTTTTAGACCCCTACCATCAGTCAGGAGTAGGCTACGCTGCCCCAGCTACTCCTGTCAACCCTGGTTTAACCCTAACCCAATCACGGGGCAATTTACAATAACCTACCCAGACTGTGGAGGAAGATGGAGAACAGGAGAAAATCCACGGGGAGGAGATACAGGGATTCCTTACAGAGGGTGCCAGAATTGAACTCTAAGCCCCATTGCCCTGAGCTGTAATGGTGCCATGCTAATATGGCACCCAGGACAATATTGATCAGCTGGTAAAATAGGCACAGCCATGTTAGGTGAAATTTGATACTGCCAAGTGATAAGTGTCAAACTTGGGAGGACTGTTAAAGGCAGGACATACACTCAGTAGACTCTTTATTAGATACCTCATGTACCTAATAAAGTGGCCACTAAATATATATATATGTTCATGGTCTTCTGCTGCTGTAGTCCATTCACTTCAAGGTTTGACATGTTGTGTATTCTGAGATGCTCTTCTGCACACCACTGCTATAACATGTGGTTATTTGAATTACTGTCGCCTTCCTGTCAGCTTGAACCACTGGCCATTCTCCTCTGTCCTCTCTAATTAACAAGATATTTTCACCCACAGAACTGCCACTCACTGGATTTTTTAAAAATTGCACCGTTCTGTCTTTGGAGATTATTTTGCATGAAAATCCCAGGAATTGAGATGCAGCTTCTGAGATACTCAACAAGTCAATAGACAATAGGTGCAGGAGCAGGCCATTCGGCCCTTCGAGCCAGCATCGCTATTTACTGTGATCATGGCTGATCATCCACAATCAGTACCCCGATCCTGCCTTCTCCTCATATCCCTTGACTCCGCTGTCTTTAAGAGCTCTATCTAACTCTTTCTTGAAAGCATCCAGAGAATTGACCTCCACTGCCTTCTGAGGCAGAGCATTCCACAGATCCACAACTCTCAGGGTGAAAAAGTTCTAAATGGCCTACTCCTTATTCTTAAACTGTGGCCTCTGGTTCTGGACTCCCCCAGCATCGGGAACGTGTTTCCTGCCTCTGGCGTGTCCAATCCCTTAATAATCTTATATGTTTCAATCAGATCCCTTCTCATCCTTCTAAATTCCAGTGTATATAAGCCCAGTCACTCCAATCTTTAAACATATGACAGTCCCGCCATCCTGGAAATTAACCTCGTGAACCTACACTGCACTCCCTCAATAGCAAGAATGTCCTTCCTCAAATTTGGAGACCAAAACTGCACACAGTACTCCAGGTGTGGTCTCACCAGGGCCCTGTACAACTGCAGAAGGACTTCTTTGCTCCTCTACTCAACTCCCCTTGTTATGAAGTCCAACATGCCATTAGCTTTCTTCACATCCTGCTGTACTTGCATGCTTGCTTTCAGTGACTGATGAACAAGAACACCAAGATCTCTTTGTACTTTCCATTTTCCTAACTTGACACCATTCAGATAGTAATCTGCCTTCCTTTTCTTGCCACCAAAGTAGATAACCTCACATTTATCCACATTAAACTGCATCTGCCATGCATCTGCCCACTCACCCAACCTGTCCAAGTCACCCTGCATTCTCATAACATCCTCCTCACATTTTACACTGCCACCCAGCTTTGTGTCATCTGCAAATTTGCTAATGTTACTTTTAATCCCTTCATCTAAAACATTAATGTATATTGTAAATAGCTGCGGTCCCAGCACCGATCCTTGCGGTACCCCACTTGTCACTGCCTGCCATTCTGAAAGGGACCCGCTAATCCCTACTCTTTGTTTCCTGTCTGCCAACCAATTTTCTATCCATGTCAGTACCCTACCCCCAATACCATGTGCTCCAATTTTGCCCACTAATCTCCTATGTGGGACCTTATCAAAGGCTTTCTGAAAGTCCAGGTACACTACATCCACTGGCTCTCCCTTGTCCATTTTCATAGTTACATCCTGAAAAAATTCCAGAAGATTAGTCAAGCATGATTTCCCCTTTGTAAATCCATGCTGACTCGGACCAATCCTGTTACTGCTATCCAAATGTGCTGCTGTTTCATCTTTTATAATTGACTCCAGCATCTTCCCCACCACTGATGTCAGGCTAACTGGTCTATAATTCCCTGTTTTCTCTCTCCCTCCTTTCTTAAAAAGTGAGATAACATTAGCTACCCTCCAATCCACAGGAAATGATCCTGAATTTATAGAACATTGGAAAATGATTACCAATGCGTCTACGATTTCTAGAGCCACCTCCTTAAGTACCCTGGGATGTAGACCATCAGGCCCTGGGGATTTATCAGCCTTCAGTCCCATCAGTCTATCCAACACCATTTTCTGCCTAATGTGAATTTCCTTCAGTTCCTCCGTTACCCTAGGTCCTCTGGCCACTATTACATCCTGTCTGGTACCAACAATCATTCCTCAAACCACCCTGTCTGGCACGAACAATCATTCCACAGTTAAAGTCACTTAGATTACATTTCTTCCCCCATTCTGATATTTGGTCTGAACAACAACTGAACCTCTTGACCATATCTGCATGCTTTTATGCATTGAGTTGCTGCCACGTGATTGGCTGATTAGATATTTGCAGGTGTACATGTGGACCTGATAAAGTGGGATTTAGTGTATAGAAGTTAGTCAGAATTTTACATGACATGCAGAATCTGTGCAAACCTCTTGAAGGGGCTGCTGTGCTTTCTTTGAAATCACACTTACATGCTGATCCCAGGACAGATTCCCTGATACTTGGAGTATTATGAGCAATCTTTGGCCCCTTATTTAAGCAAAGATATGCTGACTTTGGAGAGGGTTCAGAGGAGCTTATGAGAATGATTCTGGGAATGAAAGGATTAACATATGAGGAGTGTTTGATGGCTCTGGAAGTGTCCTCGCTGCAGTTTAGAAGAATGAGGGGGATCTCACTGAACTCTATTGAATATTGGAAGGCCTAGATCGAGTGGATGTGGGGAGAATGTTTCCTATAGTGGGAGAGTCTAGGACCAGAGGGCATGGCCTCGGAATAGAAGGATGTCCATTTAGAACAGAGATGAGGAGGAATCTCTTTAGCCAGAGGACAGTGAATCCATTGAATTCATTGCCACAGACAGCTGTGGAGGCCAAATCATTGAGTATATTTGAAGCAGATTTTAATAGGTGCTTGGTTAGTCAGGGCGTCAAAGGTTACAGGGAGAAGCCAGGAGAATGGGATTGAGAGAGATAATAAACGACCCATGATGGAATGGCGGAACAGAATCAATGGGCTGAATGGCCTAATTCTGGTCCTATGTCTTATGGTCTTATGATAATGCAAAGAATATAAAGTTACTGATCCTCTCACCTCTGATCCCCTAATGAGGACTGTCTCGTAGATATCTCTCTGGGGTCACATCTATGACTACATAAGTACCAGTCTGCTCCCCTAACTAACTATGCCATGGATATTCTCAAGCCCAGCTGTGAAAGGAGGAGAGTTAGTCATGGGGCTAGCAACCCCGTCCCATAAGACCCAGAGCTACAGAAATGGCAACAGAAGCTCCAAAGATTTTATCCCTGGGAGAGGAAAGACTGCACCTAGAAGATGCATGAAGTCATATGGTGAAAGGGGAAGCCACAGGGCCAATTAACCTTTGTCCCAGGACTAAGGACTCTGGTGAGCTGCTGTTGGCGACCCCGTCGGTGTAATGGGCTCCCCTAACTATTCAAACCCCTCTCAGTACTGCTCTTTCTATCTTCTCCCTTTCCACTACCCCTTCCACCCCTGTCCAGCTGAAACTTCAGTGGTCTGAGCTTTGGCTGTGTTCCTTGGCAGAGTTATCTTGTAGCCATAGACATAAAAATGAGATCTTAATTCCACCTCCAAAATTAATAATTATACACCTGTCCACACTAATCTTATTCACTTTCTCAGTGTTCTTCTATACCTGGTAGTGTAGCACCTAGTGTAATGCTTTACAGGTCCCACAGCTGTGTTTCAACTCTCGACATTGTCTGCGAGGAGTTTGTGCATGTGCCCTGTGACTATGTGGGTTTCCTCCGGATGCTCTGGTTTCCTCTCACAATCCAAGTTAGAGTTATTAAGTTGTGGGCATGCCATATTGGCATAGGAAACATGGTGACACTTATGGGCTGTCCCCAGCACATCCTCACACTGCATTGGTCACTGGCACCAACGACACATTTCACTGTATGTTTTTATGTTTCAATATATATCTTTAAAATATTGTTGATTCAAGTTCTTATTCCAACCCCTTTCTTATCCCTAGTTATAGGTACTGCTGCTCTGTGGAAAATGTTCCCATGTCTACTCTCCAGCACCTCTTCTTGATCAGGGCTTAGCTAGTGCTGGTTGACTAGGGTACTCCAGTTGTTGCTCTTCGATCTGCTAGACACTTGTTCTGTCTCTTCCTACACGCAGTTAAGTTGCCACATGGTGAACTCCAAATGTTCCATCCAGGACTCTGCCACGGACCCACTGCAGTAATGGCTGCCTCTGTTTAACCTCAGTAACCAGGTGTCTGATCTGCAGCGCGATCACCCAGGAATTCTCACATGGCACTCAACATGCTATAGCAGTCCATCAAACATCCTCTTACCAGACAAGTTACAAGCTAAACCAAATTTCTACTACATCTTCATATTCCTGGCAGTCAGCATACAAAATGGTAAGCTGGTTTATCATTGTCACATGTACTGAGTACAGTGAAAACATGATGTCCATACAGATGATTTGATCACACCGGTATATTTAGATAGTACAGGGGAAAGCAGTAACAGAATGCAGAATCATATGTAATGTGACAGTGAAAGAGAATTGAAGTGCAGGCAGACAATAAGGTGCATGGTCATAACATGGTAAGTCATCTTATTGTACCAGGGGGCTGTTCAAGAGTCTGCAAACAGTGAGATAAAAGCTGTCCTTGAGCCTGGTTCAGGATTTTGTATCTTTGGCCCAGTGGATTGGTGGGATTTTTCATTACGTTGTCTGCTCTTCCATGGCAGCAAGAAGAGTAGGCATCGTCCATGGAGGGTTGGCCATTTCCTGTGATGTGCTGAGCTGTGTCCACAGTCTCTGTATTCACAGGCAGAGCAGTTGCCGTACCAAACCTGGACAGCATGCTTTCTACAATCCATCTATAAATATTCTTTAAAATTTAGAGATACAATACTAACAGGCCCTTCTGGCACTAACTGACCTACTAACCCATGCATTTTTGGAATGTGGGAAGAAACTGGAGCACCCAGAGAAAACCTATGCAGTCATGGGGAGAATGTACAAACTCTTTACAGGATTGTACAATCTCTTGTCATTTAAAAATGACTCTGCATTTCCACGTTTTGATCAAAGATGATAACCTCACAGTTTTATCACATCGGCCATGCGTTCACCACTCACTCAGCTTGTCCTCATCCCCCTGAAGGCTCTCTATACATACTCACTGTCCCACCTAGTTCAGTATCGTCAGCACACACTGGAGATTTGGTGACATTGATCCCTTGTCCAACCTGTATATTTATTCTGACACTGAGCCCAAACACTGATTTTGAATCCTTGTAAGTGTATCACCATCAACTCTGTGTGATTTCTTTCTGAAAACCCAGACACATGGCATTATTATGAAGATGCTTCTGGGTCTGTACTCGCTGGAGTTTAGAAGAAAGAGGGGGATCTATTGAAGCCTATTGAACATTAAAAAGCCTAGAGAGTGGATGTGGAGGATGTTTCGTATGGTGGGGGAGTGTAGGATCAGAGGACACATCCTCAGAATAGAGGGGCATCCATTTAGAACAGAGATGAAGAGGAATACTTTCAGTCAGAGGGTGGTGAATTGGTGGAATTCATTGCCACAGAGGTCAAGTCAATATTTAAATATTTAAAGCAGAGGTTGATGGGAAGAATCAAAAGTTCTGGGGAGAATGGAGTCAAAAAAGATAATAAATCAGCCATGATGGAATGTCAGAGCAGGCTCGATGGGCCAAATGGCCTTATTCTGCTCCTATATATTATGGTGTTGTAATGCTGTATGTTACTGTGTTATTGACAAACACATGGCATTACAATTTTCTACAATCATTGGACACTTTATTAGTTACCTCCTGTACCTAATTAAGTAGCCACTGAGTGTATGTTCATGGTCTTCTGCTGCTGTAGCTCATCCACGTCGAGGTTCAATATGTGTGTTCAGAGATGCTCTTCTGCTCACCACTGTTGTAACGTGTGATTATTTGAGTTACTGTCACCTTCTGTCAGCTTGAACCAGTCTGGCCTTTCTCCTCTGACCCCTCTCATTAACAAGGTGTTTCTATCCACAGAACTGCTGCTCATTGGATGTTTTTTGTTTTTCACATCATTCTTTAGAAATTCAAGAGACAGTTCTGTGTGAAAATCCCAGGACATCAGCAGTTTCTGAGATACACAAACCACCCTGTCTGACACCAACAATCATTCCATGGTCAAGATCACATAGATCACATTTCTTCCTCATTGTTATGTTTGGTCTAAGCAATGTTTTGTCTGCATGCTTTAATGTAATATGTTGCTGCCACATGATTGTCTGATTAGATATTTGTATTAATGAGCGGGAGTACCTAATAAAGTGGCCACCGAGTGAATGTCACTGCAATACACTGAGTTCCTGACAGTCAGGTGATGAATGAGAAATTGCAATAGTTGCACAAAGCTATCAGTGCCCCGATATCACAAGTCATTTACAGCAAGTGTTGACACGCCTTGTGCTTACATTGATTTGGTCATATTAGCACACATCAGAGTGCTGTTGGCGCACTCTTTCCTAATGTTGACAACATATGCTGACTCACTAAAACATCGAAACATCGCCAACAACAAGGTGAGGACAAAGTTCATGAGAATTTTACTGAAGGGGAATTTCTGTCTGCTCTCCTTCCCTCTCCTAAGACGACTTATGGACAGGGTATTGAATATAAAAGTGGGAAGTCATATAAAACTTTGGTTGGGCCACATTTGCTATTCTGGTTGCCACATTATAGGAAGATTTGAGTTTTTTTTTACTGCAGGGAGAGATTGTTTCCCCTGAAGTGTCAGAGGCTGAGGAGCAAACTGATACAAGTTTATACAGGTATAGACAGGGTAGACAGTCAAAATCTTCCTTCCAGGGCAAAAATATCAAATGTAAGGGGACATAGTTTCAATCTGGGGGTGCGGGGGGGGGGCAGTGGAGTTTAAATGAGATTTTAAACAGGTGCCTGGAACAGGCTGCCAGGGAAGGTAGAGAAAGCAGGCTGAGCCATTTAGACAGGCACATGGAAAGTTGTGGTGGACCAGAGGCCCTGTGATTGAGTCTTGTTCTATGTTCTCCCCATACCTCACTCACTCCTCCCTGACTCTCTCATTTTCTCCACATTGCTTATCCTCTCTCCTCCCTGTTGTTCTCTCCTGTCCATTTCTCTTTTTCACTTCCCCCTTCCCCCTCCATTTCTCTCTATCACCCCATCTCTCTCTCCCTCCCTCCCTCCCTTTGTCTCTTCCTTTTTCTCTCTCCCTTTCACTATCTCCATCCCTGTCTGTCTCTCTTTCTCCCTCTCTCTCTCTCCCTCTATCTCCCTCTCCCTCTCTCTCAGCCTCTCTTCTTCTCTCTCTCCCTCCTCCCTTTCTCCCTCCCCAACCCCCTTCTCTCTCTCTTTCTATCCCCCCTCCATCTCTCTCTCTCTCTCTCTCTCTCTGACTCTCTCTCTCTCCATCCCCCACCCCCGGCTCTCTCCCTCTCCCTCTCCCTCCCTCTCCCTCACTCTCTCTCTACCTCTCTCTCTCTCTCTCTCTCCCTCCCTCCCTCCCTCTCCCTCTCCCTGCTCTCCCCCCTCTCTTTCTCTCCTTCTTGTCCCAGGACTGCCCTCCCCACCCCCCTCTCTGTCTCTTTCTCCTCTCTCTCTCTCTCTCTCTCTCTCTCACTCTCTCCTTCTTCTTATCCCAGCACTGCCCTGCCTTCTGGTTTTGTACTCTTTGTACCTATGTTCGTTTTCTCTCTCCCCCCTCCCTCTTCCCCCATCTCTCCCCCCTCTCTCCCTCTCCCTCCCCCTCTCTCACTCTCCACCGCTCCCTCCCTCTCCCTCTTTCCCTCTCCCTCTTCTTATCCCAGCATTGCCCTGCCTTCTGGTTTTGTACTCATGTTTTTCTTTCTTTCTTTCTCTCCCTCTCTCCCTCTCCCTCTTCCCCCTCCGCCTTTCCCCCTTTCTCCTTTCCCCCTCTCCCTCTTCCCCCTCCCCCTCCCCCTCCCCCTCTTCCCCTCCCCCTCTCCTCTTCCCCTCCCCCTCCCCCCTCTCTCCCCCTCCCCTCCCTCTCTCTCCCCTCCCTCTCCCCCTCTTCCCCTTCCCCCTCGCCCCTTCCCCCTCTTTCCCTTTCGCTCTCCCCTTCCCCTCTCCCCTTCCCCTCTCCCTCTTTCCCTTTCCCTCTCTCCCTTTCCCTCTCTCTCCCTCTCTCCCTCGCTCTCTCTCTTTCTCTGTCCTTCTTCTTGTCCCAGGACTGCCCTCTGCCCTGCCTTCTGGTTTTGCACAAGTTACGAAACTGAATGCACTGAGCTCATCAGGTGCTAGATTGCCTTTGATGTTTAAAAAGATGACGATTAATTCAGGGAAGGAAAAGGACCCTGAAAAGGAAAAGTGCTGACAGTCTGCTTTGGGCTTGGCTGAGACTGCCACCTTACAGGCAAGGGCGGGAATTGAACTCAGGAACAGTGAAGCGTTTGGCTAATCACGCATTGAACAGTACGTGGCACAAAGTTAAGGGACAGCGTTTAGGAGTGTCGAGGATGGAATGAAGGATCGTGGTGGGATGCAGGGATCAGCAGATGACCAAGCTGGGGGGTGGGGGGCTGTCAGCACCAGAGGGGTTTGAAAGCAGGTGCTGGCTGTGGGTCACAAGGACGGTGGCTGTTGAGGGTCTGAGTGGGGATGGGGGGACACTGGGAGGGGAGTCAAAGGGACACAGCTACACTCCTTTCATAGAAACACGGAAAACCTACAGCACAATGCAGGCCCTTCGGCCCACAAAGCTGTGCTGAACATGTCCTTACCTGAGAAATTACCTAGGGTTACCCTTAGCCCTCTATTTTTCTCAGCTCCATTTACCTGTCCAGGAGTCTCTTAAAAGACCCTGACGTATCCGCCTCCTCCACTGTCGCTGGCAGCCCATTCCACGCACTCACCACTCTCTGCGTAAAAAAACTTAGACCTGACATCACCTCTGTACCTACTTCCAAGCACGTTAAAACTGTGCCCTCTCGTGCTAGCCATTTCATCCCTGGGAAAAAGCCTCTGACTATCCACACGATCAATGCCTCTCATCATCTTATACACCTCTATCTGGTCACCTCTCAACCTCCATTTTAGTTACCAATGCATACATGTGCATGTTTATGTATGTTTGTGTGTGCATGCATACAAGGGTGTGTTTGTACAGGTGTGCATGTGTGGTGGGTGAGGGAAAGTCACTGTCGGAATCTCCTTCATCACCACCTCCGAATGAGCACAGAGGTGCCCCTGAATCAGGGTGTTGATCCCCTTTTTCTGACATCCTACCTGCTTTAAATCCAGGACATGTGCAGGGAGCAGCAGCCACTGTAAACAGCTTTCACCAACTCCATTAAAGCCTCTGACGCCATTATTTATTAGATTATGAGGACACGCAGTCCTCTTTTATTGTCATTTAGTAATGCATGCATTAAGAAATGATACAATATTCCTCCGGTGTGATATCACAAAACACAGGACAGACCAAGACTGAAAAAACTAACAAAACCACTTAATTATAACATATAGTTACAACAGTGCAACAATACCATAACTTGATGAAGAACAGGCCATGGCACAGTAAAAAAGTTCAAAGTCTCTCGAATGTCCCACATCTCATGCAGACGGGAGAAGGAAGAAAACTCTCCCTTCCAAGCCCGACCACAGTCCGACTCCGAGTTGTCCAAAATCTTCGAGCCTCCAATCAGCCCTCCGACACCGAGTACCGAGCACCATCTCTATCTGTGGTAACCTGTCTGGACACACACCTCTGCTGACTGCCCCTGTGGCTCCTCCCACAGAGTCCTGTATAAAGGTGTTCGCCTTGCCCCTCCCCCTCAGTCCGGGGGCAGACTCTCACTGTGGAGGTCGTATTGTACAGCGAATAAAAGCCTTTCAGTATTTTACCAAACCTCAGTCTTTTGGAGTAATTGAAGGTGCTTCAATTTTATTCGCTGATCAGAGACCAGCCGAACTACGACGGCGTGATGAACGCACTCAAAAGGCAATACCTGCGGCCGATAAACAGCGTCTATGCTCGGCATCACTTAGCGACACGGCAACAACGGTCCAGGGAATCGAGTGCTGAGTTTGTCCGGGCCCTACAGACACTCGTGCGGGCCTGCAATTGCCAGGAGCTGACTCTGGCGCAGCATGCAGAACTCTTAGTGAGAGACGCCTTCGTTACGGGGACCAGGTCAGTGTATGTGCGCCAGCGGCTGCTGGAAAAAGCCGATCTTACCCTAAGTTCGGCGATCGAGCTGGCTGATACGTTGGAGGCCGCTCTGCATAACTCCAAGGCTCTCCAGGCACGCGATCCCCCGATGGCCTCGTGAGCGCCACAGACCCCGCAACCCACCGGCGAATCGACCTCGGCTGCTGAAAGTCGCAAGTCCGCGAAGTGCTACTTCTGCGGACTGGAGAAACACCCCCGGAAACGCTGCCCGGCTGGAGAAGCTACCTGCTCCAGCTGCGGAAAGAAGGGCCACTTCGCCAAGGTCTGTAAGTCAAAACCGCGAGCGGGATCGAGCAGTGCCGCATGCGAGACGTGGGGGTCACCATCTTGCCTGCCGCTATCTTCCCTGCACGCCACCACCACATGCGAGACATGGGGGCCACCATCTTCCCTGCACGCCGCCACCGCATGCGAGACATGGGGGCCACCATCTTCCCTGCACGCCGCCACCGCATGCGAGACATGGGGGCCACCATCTTCCCTGCACGCCGCCACCACATGCGAGACATGGGGCGGCCATCTTCCCTGCACGCCGCCACCACATGCGAGACATGGGGCGGCCATCTTGGTCGGCGCCACCTCCCACCGCCTACAACCAATGGGTGCTCACGGGCCACCCCACCGCACCGGACCAAGACAGCAACCCCACCCTGGCTTCCGTGACCCTCGACCAAAGCGCTCCCCACCAGCTCGCAAGGTCAATGATGGACATCCTGGTGGAGGGGCACAGGACAAGCTGCCTGTTTGACACAGGCAGCACGGAGAGTTTTATCCACCCGAACACGGTGCAGCATTGCGGACTCGCGATACGGCCAGTAAGTCAGAGGGTCACCATGGCCTCCGGGTCACATACAACAGACATCCGGGGGGGTTGTGTAGCAACGCTAGTGGTGCAGGGCACAGAATATCGGGACTTTACGTTACTGGTCTTGCCTGAACTGTGTGCCCCTGTGCTGTTGGGGTTGGACTTCCAGAGCCACCTGAAAAGCATGACAATGAAGTATGATGGGCCCCTCCCGCCAATTACTGTCATAAATCCCCAGTTTTGTAGAGATATGTCACGTACCCCGCTACTGACCGCACACACACACACCGACCCGCGCATCCCACCCAACATCATGCCAACTGCCACACTACCGACACCACTTGCGGCCTCTCCACCCTCAGGATCCCTCCCCCATCGCTATTCGCCAACCTGACCCCCGACTGTAAACCTGTGGCAACTAAAAGCAGGAGGTACAGCGCGGGGGACAGAGCTTTCATTAAGTCGGAGGTGCAGCGGCTGCTCAGGGAGGGGGTCACTGAGGCAAGCACAAGTCCTTGGAGGGCCCAGGTGGTCGTTGTTCGGAACGGGGAGAAGAATAGGATGGTCGTGGACTATAGCCAGACCATCAATAGGTTTACGCAGCTCGACGCATACCCTCTACTCCGCATCGCGGATATGGTCAATCAGCACGGTACAAGGTGTACTCGACCATAGACCTAAAATCCGCTTACCATCAGCTCCCTATCTGCCCGGAGGACCACCCTTACTCCGCCTTCGAGGCGGACGGCAGGCTTTATCAATTCCTGCGCGTCCCCTTTGGTGTCACGAATGGTGTATCTGTCTTCCAGAGGGCAATGGACCGGATGGTGGACCAGTGCCAACTGAAGGCCACTTTCCCATATCTGGATAACATCACCATCTGCGGTCACGACCAGCAGGATTACGACAACAACCTCCAAAAATTTCTCCAAGCGGCCAAATCTTTCAACCTCACCTATAACAAGGACAAGTGTGTATTTGGGACCACCCGACTTGCTATCCTTGGGTGTGTCGTGGAGAATGGAGTCATTGGCCCTGACCCCGACCGTATGCGCCCCCTGTTGGAACTCCCTCTTCCCAATACCCTCAGAGCCCTCAAAAGGTGCCTGGGCTTCTTTTCATATTACACCCAATGGGTCTCTAACTACGCAGACAAGGCCCACCCCCTCGTCAAGTCCACCACATTCCCCCTCTCAGCCGAGGCCCGCGCGGTCTTCAGCAGCATAAAAGGGGACATTGCCAAGGCAGCAATGCATGCGGTGGATGAGGCCATTTCATTCCAAGTGGAGAGTGACGCCCCCGACTTTGCGCTGGCTGCTACCCTCAACCAGGCGGGAAGACCAGTGGCGTTCTCCTCCCGTACCCTTCAAGGCCGTGAAATTCGGCACTCTGCGGTAGAGAAAGAGGCCCAGGCCATAGTGGAAGCTATAAGGCACTGGAGGCACTATCTCGCCGGCAAAAGGTTCACCCTGCTAACTGACCAGCGCTCAGTCCCATTCATGTTTAATAACCAACAGCGGGGCAAAATCAAAAATGATAAAATTCTGAGGTGGAGACTCGAACTCTCCACCTACAACTATGACATCATGTACAGGCCTGGGAAGCTCAACGAGCCCTCCGATGCCCTATCCCGGGGAACATGCGCCAGCGCGCAGATGACCGGCTATACGCCCTACATGTAGATCTTTGCCACCCGGGGGTCACCCGGCTTTTCCACTTCGTGAAAGCCCGGAACCTGCCTTACTCCCTTGAGGAGATCAGGACGATGACCAGGGACTGCCAAGTCTGCGCAGAGTGCAAACCGCACTTCTACCGACCTGAAAAGACACAACTCATCAAGGCCACCCGCCCCTTTGAGCGATTGAGTGTTGACTTTAAGGGCCCCCTTCCCTCCATCGACCGCAATGTGTACTTTCTTAACGTTATCGACAAGTACTCGCGGTTCCCCTTCGCCATCCCCTGCCCCGACACCACTACCACATCAGTTATAAAAGCCCTGCGCAAGCTCTTCACTCTGTGCGGATACCCATGCTATATCCACAGTGACAGAGGGTCCTCGTTTATGAGTGACGCGCTGCACCAATATCTACTGGCTAGGGGAATTGCAACCAGTAGGACCACGAGGTATAATCCCCGGGGGAATGGACAGGTAGAGAAGGAGAATGGCACAGTGTGGAAAGTCACACTCTTAGCCCTCAGGTCAAAGGGACTGCCGGTCTCCCGCTGGCAGGAGGTCCTTCCCGAGGCACTCCACTCCATCTGCTCCCTGTTATGCACAGCCACCAATGCCACCCCTCATGAGCGGCTCTTTTCTTTTCCCAGAAAGTCGACCACTGGAACCACCCTACCAACTTGGCTGACGTCCCCGGGGCCAGTACTGCTCCGGAAACATGCGAGGAGCCATAAATACTCCCCGATGGTCGAGAGGGTTCACTTACTTCATGCGAACCCCCAGTATGCCTACATGGTTTTACCTGATGGGTGGGAGGACACAGTCTCCATCCGCGACCTGGCACCCGCAGGAGCACCTGGCCCCTACCCTGAACACTCCGTGGTGACTACTAACCCCCGTACCCACCAATGTATGTACCCACGAGACACCGTGCACCCCGAACCCTATACAGACACCACACGACTCTCCCATACTGGGCGCGACGCACACGCACAAGGGATTACTGACGCCTAACGTGCTGGCACCTCACGTCAGGCCAGAACCAGCACAACCGCCATCACCGGTGCAATCACCGCTGGTGCTACGTCGATCACAGCGACGGACTCGACCGCCTGATAGACTTAACCTGTAAATATACTTCTTGTAAATATTGTCAGTCACTTCACCCCGCGGGACTCTTTTTAAAAAAGGAGGGGTGAATGTGGTAAACCATATATATATGTTGTAACTCGGTTACCTGTCTGGACACACACCTCTGCTGACTGCCCCTGTGGCTCCTCCCACAGAGTCCTGTATAAAGGTGTTCGCCTTGCCCCTCCCCCTCAGTCCGGGGGCAGACACTCACCACAGAGGTGGTATTGTATAGCGAATAAAAGCCTTTCAGTATTTTACCAAACCTGTCTTTTGGAGTAATTGAAGGTGCTTCACTATCCCAACGATTCGACCTCAATCTCGGTCGCCAGCAGCAGGCAAAGCCAGGGATTTTGGGGCCTTTCCTCCCGAAGATTCTTGATCGCCCAGTAACAACAGCAGCAAACTGGCGTTTCAGAAATTTCTCCAGATTTCTCTGTGCTTTCACGTCTGTCTCCATAAAATCAGAATTGTCCACGGCCCCTGCGTCCTTGTTTTCCCTTTGTTACATGATGGCTGGCAAGTCATTGCCAGGCTCCAACATCTAGTGTACCTCAGCTCCCGAGGAGACATCGAATTGCGTAGAGGGAAAGCAAGATGAAAAGAAGGAAGTGGGAGCATTTGGACATTGGATTGTGTAGATGGAGAGGGAAATTAAAAGAAACGAATGGGGGCAATCGGTACTTTTTAGCGTGTCACAGTTCTCGAAGACATCAGGTTGCATTGAGGAAGAGAAAGTTTAAAAGAAGTGACTGGGGGCAGCCAGCACATTTCGCATGTCACAGTTCCAGTGGAAACATTGGTTTGTGCATATTTAGGCAATTGGTAAAAATCAGTAAAAACAAGTTAGGTTTATGCAGAGCAGCCATTGAGGGAGTGGCTATTATGTGAGTAGGGTGTTACACACAGGTAACTGGGTGACAATCAGAAGGGGGAAAGGGGATAGCAGACTGTGCAGTCTACCCCGTGGCCATTCCCCTAAACAACAGGTATACTGCTTTGGATACTGTTGTAGCAGAGGAAAGCCACAGCAGTCAGGAATCTGGCACTCAGTCTGGCTCTGTGGCTTAGAAGGAAAAGGTAGGGGTACAGACGAATCGTACAGATGGAGGATTCGTCGGGTAGGGGAACAGAAAGGAAGACCTGTGGACAAGGATAAGGTTCCTGGAAAACATATTGCCTTCCAGGTGCCAGGGTAACATTTCGGATCGAGTCTACAGCATTCTTAAGTGAGAAGATGAGCACCCAGAGGCTATGGTCTACGTTGATATCAATGACACAGGCAGGAGGGGTGACAAAGTCCTGCAAAGTGACTTCAGAAAGTCAGGTGCTAATTGACAGGATAGGAACTCCAGGGCTGTGATCTCAGGATTGCTACCTGTGCCACGTGCTAATGAGGACAGAAATAGGAAGATCATACAATTTACCACATGGCTAAAGAGTTGGTGCAGGGGTGAGACCTTCAGATTTTCAGATCATTGGGCTCTCTTCCACGGAAGATGGGGTGGTGTGCTCATTCTGCATGGGCAGCAGGGATTAAACTAGAGTTGCAGGGAGATGGGAAGCAGGCCACCAGAACATGTAGTGGAGTGGTTGTGGAGAGAGAAAGATGTTGTTAAGCCTTCATACAAAGTCAGGAATCAGAAGGTTGAGCATGGTGTTCGAAGCTCTGTATATTTCAATGTAAGTATTTTAGGAAAGATGGATGAGCTTTGGGCAAAGATCAGCATGTGGAATTCTATCATTGTAGCCATTAGTGAGACTTGGTAGTGAGAAGGGCAGGACTGGAAGCTTAATGTTCCACAGTTCCATTGTTTTAGACGTAACAGAGCAGGAGGGATTAAAAGGAGAGGGGTGGTATTAATAGTCAGGAAAAGTGTCATGGCCGTGCTCAGGCAGGGAGCAGACTGGAGAGCTCATCTAGTGAGGCTGTATGGACAGAACTGAGCATTAAGAAAGGTATGGCCATGTGCAGGGGAATAAACAGTCAAAATTTCAGGCCGAGACAGTTCATCAGAACAGGAAAGGAAAGGGGCAGAAGACAGAATAAAAAGGCAAGGGGAGGAGAAGGGTACAAGGTGTTAGCTGAGTTAAGGTGGGGGGGGGAGTGTGCGCGGAGGGGGAGAGTGTGTGGGGGGGAGTGTGTGGTGAGGGGGGAGAGTGTGGGGAGGGGGAGAGTGTGTGGGGAGGAGGAGAGTGTGTGGTGAGGGGAGAGTGTGTGGGGAGGGGTGAGTGTGGTGAGGGGGAGAGTCTGTGGTGAGGTGAGAGTGTGTGGAGAGGGGAGAGTGTGTGTGGGGAGGGGAGTGTGTGTGGGGAGGGGGAGAGTGTGTGGGGATGGGGGAGTGTGTGAGGGGAGGGGAGAGTGTGTGAGGAGGGGGAGAGTGTGTGGTGAGGGGAGAGTGTGTGTGGGGAGGGGGAGAGTGTGTGGTGAGGGGGAGAGTGTGTGTGGGGATGGCGGAGTGTGTGTGGGGATGGGGGAGTGTGTGGGGAGGGGGGAGAGTGTGTGGTGAGGGGGAGAGAGTGTGGGGAGGGGGGAGAGTGTGGGGAGGGAGAGTGTGTGTGTGGGGAGGGGAGAGTGTGTGCGGAGGGGGAGAGTATGTGGTGAGGGGGGAGAGTCTGTGGTGAGGGGAGAGAGTCTGTGGTGAGGGGGGAAAGAGTGTGGGGAGGGGAAACTGTGTGCGGAGGGGGGAGAGTGTGTGGTGAGGGGGAGATTGTGTGTGGGGATGGGGGAGTGTGTGGGGAGGGGGGAGAGTGTGGTGAGGGGGGAGAGTGTGTGGTGAGAGGGGAGAGAGTGTGGGGAGGGGAGAGTGTGTGGGGATGGGGGAGTGTGTGCGGAGGGGAGAGTGTGTGGGGAGGGGAAAGAGTGTGTGGTGAGGGGAGAGTGTGTGTGAGGAGGGGGGAGAGTCTGTGGTGAGGGGGGAAAGAGTGTGGGGAGGGGAGAGTGTGTGGGGAGGGGGAGAGTGTGTGGTGAGGGGAGAGTGTGTGTGGGGAGGGGGGAGAGTCTGTGGTGAGGGGAGAAGAGGGTGGGGAGGGGAGAGTGTGTGGGGATGGGGGAGTGTGTGGGGAGGGGAGAGTGTGTGCGGAGGGGGAGTGTGTGGTGAGGGGGGAGAGAGTGTGGGGAGGGGAGAGTGTGTGGTGAGGGGGAGAGTGTGTGGTGAGGGGGAGAGAGTGTGGGGAGGGGAGAGTGTGTGGTGAGGGGGAGAGTGTGTGGTGAGGGGGGAGTGTGTGTGGGGATGGGGGAGTGTGTGGGGAGGGGGGAGAGTGCGTGGTGAGGGGGAGAGAGTGTGGGGAGGGGGAGTGTGTGTGTGGAGAGGGGAGAGTGTGTCCGGAGGGGGGAGGCGTGGTGAGGGGGGAGAGTGTGTGTTGAGGGGGGAGAGAGTGTGGGGAGGGAAGAGTGTGTGGTGAGGGGGAGAGAGTGTGGGGAGGGGAGAGTGTGTGGGGAGGGGGGAGAGTGTGTGGTGAGGGGGAGAGTGTGTGTGGGGATGGGGGAGTGTGTGTGGGGATGGGGGAGTGTGTGGGGAGGGGGGAGAGTGTGTGGTGAGGGGGAGAGAGTGTGGGGAGGGGGAGTGTGTGTGTGGGGAGGGGAGAGAGTGTGGGGAGGGGAGAGTGTGTGGTGAGGGGGAGAGTGTGTGTGGGGAGGGGGAGAGTGTGTGGGGATGGGGGAGTGTGTGTGGAGGGGAGAGTGTGTGGGGAGGGGGAAGAGTGTGTGGTGAGGGGGGAGTGAGTGGGGAGGTGGGAGAGTGTGTGGGGAGGGGGAGAGTGTGTGTGGGGATGGGGGAGTGTGTCTGGGGATGGGGGAGTGTGTGGGGAGGGAGAGAGTGTGTGGTGAGGGGGAGAGAGTGTGGGGAGGGGGAAGAGTGTGTGGTGAAGGGGGAGTGAGTGTGGGGAGGGGAGAGTGTGTGGTGAGGGGGGAGAGAGTGTGGGGAGGGAAGAGTGTGTGGTGAGGGGGAGAGAGTGTGGGGAGGGGAGAGTGTGTGGGGAGGGGGGAGAGTGTGTGGTGAGGGGGAGAGTGTGTGTGGGGATGGGGGAGTGTGTGTGGGGATGGGGGAGTGTGTGGGGAGGGGGGAGAGTGTGTGGTGAGGGGGAGAGAGTGTGGGGAGGGGGAGTGTGTGTGTGGGGAGGGGACAGTGTGTGCGGATGGGGGAGAGTGTGTGGTGAGGGGGGAGAGAGTGTGGTGAGGGGGGAGAGAGTGTGGGGAGGGGGAGAGTGTGTGGTGAGGGGGAGAGTGTGTGTGGGGAGGGGGAGAGTGTGTGGGGATGGGGGAGTGTGTGTGGAGGGGAGAGTGTGTGGGGAGGGGGAAGAGTGTGTGGTGAGGGGGGAGTGAGTGGGGAGGTGGGAGAGTGTGTAGGGAGGGGGAGAGTGTGTGTGGGGATGGGGGAGTGTGTCTGGGGATGGGGGAGTGTGTGGGGAGGGAGAGAGTGTGTGGTGAGGGGGAGAGAGTGTGGGGAGGGGGAAGAGTGTGTGGTGAAGGGGGAGTGAGTGGGGGGAGGGGAGAGTGTGTGGTGAGGGGGAGAGTGTGTGTGGTGAGGGGAGAGTGTGTGTGGGGAGGAGGAGAGTGTGTGGGGAGGGGGGAGTGAGTGGGGAGGTGGGAGAGTGTGTGGGGTGGGAGAGTGTGTGGTGAAGGGAGAGTGTGTGTGGGGAGGGGGAGAGTGGGGATGGGGGAGTGTGTGGGGATGGGGGAGTGTGTGCGGAGGGGAGAGTGTGTGGGGAGGGGGAAGAGTGTGTGGTGAGGGGAGAGTGTGTGGGGAGGGGGAAGAGTGTGTGGTGAAGGGGGAGTGAGTGTGGGGAGGGGAGAGTGTGTGGTGAGGGGGAGAGTGTGTGTGGTGAGGGGAGAGTGTGTGTGGGGAGGAGGAGAGTGTGTGGGGAGGGGGGAGTGAGTGGGGAGGTGGGAGAGTGTGTAGGGTGGGAGAGTGTGTGGTGAAGGGAGAGTGTGTGTGGGGAGGGGGAGAGTGGGGATGGGGGAGTGTGTGTGGTGAGGGGGAGAGTGTGTGGGGATGGGGGAGTGTGTGTGGAGGGGAGAGTGTGTGGGGAGGGGGAAGAGTGTGTGGTGAGGGGGGAGTGAGTGGGGAGGTGGGAGAGTGTGGGGAGGTGGGAGATTGTGTGGGGTGGGAGAGCGTGTGGTGAAGAGAGAGTGTGTGTGGGGAGGGAGAGAGTGTGTGGTGAGGGGGAGAGTGTGTGGTGAGGGGGAGAGTGTGTGTGGGGAGGGGGAGAGTCTGTGGTGAGGGGGGAAAGAGTGTGGGGAGGGGAGAGTCTGTGGTGAGGGGGAGAGTGTGTGTGGGGATGGGGGAGTGTGTGTGGGGATGGGGGAGTGTGTGGGGAGGGGGGAGAGTGTGTGGTGAGGGGGAGAGAGTGTGGGGAGGGGGAGTGTGTGTGTGGGGAGGGGAGAGTGTGTGCGGAGGGGGGAGAGTGTTTGGTGAGGGGGGTGTGTGTGGGGAGGGGGAGAGTCTGTGGTGAGGTGAGAGTGTGTGGAGAGGGGAGAGTTTGTGTGGGGAGGGGAGTGTGTGTGGGGAGGGGGAGAGTGTGTGGGGATGGGGGAGTGTGTGTGGGGAGGGGAGAGTGTGTGAGGAGGGGGAGAGTGTCTGGTGAGGGGAGAGTGTGTGTGGGGAGGGGGAGAGTGTGTGGGGATGGGGGAGTGTGTGTGGGGAGGGGAGAGTGTGTGAGGAGGGGGAGAGTGTGTGGTGAGGGGAGAGTGTGTGTGGGGAGGGGGAGAGTGTGTGGTGAGGGGGAGAGTGTGTGTGGGGATGGGGGAGTGTGTGTGTGGGGATGGGGGAGTGTGTGGGGAGGGGGAGAGTGTGGGGAGGGAGAGTGTGTGTGTGGGGAGGGGAGAGTGTGTGGGGAGGGGGGAGAGTGTGTGGTGAGGGGGAGAGAGTGTGGGGAGGGGGAGTGTGTGTGTGGGGAGGGGAGAGTGTGTGCGGAGGGGGGAGAGTGTGTGGTGAGGGGGGAGAGAGTGTGGTGAGGGGGGAGAGAGTGTGGGGAGGGGGAGAGTGTGTGGTGAGGGGGAGAGTGTGTGTGGGGAGGGGGAGAGTGTGTGGGGATGGGGGAGTGTGTGTGGAGGGGAGAGTGTGTGGGGAGGGGGAAGAGTGTGTGGTGAGGGGGGAGTGAGTGGGGAGGTGGGAGAGTGTGTGGGGAGGGGGAGAGTGTGTGTGGGGATGGGGGAGTGTGTCTGGGGATGGGGGAGTGTGTGGGGAGGGGGGAGAGTGTGTGGTGAGGGGGAGAGAGTGTGGGGAGGGGGGAGAGTGTGGGGGGAGGGGGAGAGTGTGTGTGGGGATGGCGGAGTGTGTGTGGGGATGGGGGAGTGTGTGGGGAGGGGGGAGAGTGTGTGGTGAGGGGGAGAGAGTGTGGGGAGGGGGGAGAGTGTGGGGAGGGAGAGTGTGTGTGTGGGGAGGGGAGAGTGTGTGCGGAGGGGGGAGAGTGTGTGGTGAGGGGGGAGAGTCTGTGGTGAGGGGAGAGAGTCTGTGGTGAGGGGGGAAAGAGTGTGGGGAGGGGAAACTGTGTGCGGAGGGGGGAGAGTGTGTGGTGAGGGAGAGAGTGTGTGTGGGGATGGGGGAGTGTGTGGGGAGGGGGGAGAGTGTGGTGAGGGGAGAGAGTGTGTGGTGAGAGGGGAGAGAGTGTGGGGAGGGGAGAGTGTGTGTGGGGAGGGGGAGAGTGTGTGGGGATGGGGGAGTGTGTGCGGAGGGGAGAGTGTGTGGGGAGGGGAAAGAGTGTGTGGGGAGGGGAAAGAGTGTGTGGTGAGGGGAGAGTGTGTGTGGGGAGGGGGGAGAGTCTGTGGTGAGGGGGGAAGAGTGTGGGGAGGGGAGAGTGTGTGGGGAGGGGGAGAGTGTGTGGTGAGGGGAGAGTGTGTGTCGGGAGGGGGGAGAGTCTGTGGTGGGGGGAAGAGTGTGGGGAGGGGAGAGTGTGTGGGGAGGGGGAGAGTGTGTGGTGAGGGGGAGAGTGTGTGTGGGGATGGGGGAGTGTGTGGGGAGGAGAGAGTGTGTGCGGAGGGGGAGTGTGTGGTGAGGGGGGAGAGAGTGTGGGGAGGGGAGAGTGTGTGGTGAGGGGGAGAGAGTGTAGGGAGGGGAGAGTGTGTGGTGAGGGGGAGAGTGTGTGGTGAGGGGGGAGTGTGTGTGGGGATGGGGAGTGTGTGTGGGGATGGGGGAGTGTGTGGGGAGGGGGGAGAGTGCGTGGTGAGGGGGAGAGAGTGTGGGGAGGGGGAGTGTGTGTGTGGAGAGGGGAGAGTGTGTCCGGAGGGGGGAGAGTGTGTGGTGAGGGGGGAGAGTGTGTGTTGAGGGGGAGAGAGTGTGGGGAGGGGAGAGTGTGTGGGGAGGGGGAGAGTGTGTGTGGGGATGGGGGAGTGTGTGTGGGGATCGGGGAGTGTGTGGGGAGGGGGGAGAGTGTGTGGTGAGGGGGAGAGAGTGTGGGGAGGGGGAGTGTGTGTGTGGGGAGGGGAGAGTGTGTGCGGAGGGGGGAGAGTGTGTGGTGAGGGGGGAGAGAGTGTGGTGAGGGGGGAGAGAGTGTGGGGAGGGGGAGAGTGTGTGGTGAGGGGGAGAGTGTGTGTGGGGAGGGGGAGAGTGTGTGGGGATGGGGGAGTGTGTGTGGAGGGGAGAGTGTGTGGGGAGGGGGAAGAGTGTGTGGTGAGGGGGGAGTGAGTGGGGAGGTGGGAGAGTGTGTGGGGAGGGGGAGAGTGTGTGTGGGGATGGGGGAGTGTGTCTGGGGATGGGGGAGTGTGTGGGGAGGGGGAGAGTGTGTGGTGAGGGGGAGAGAGTGTGGGGAGGGGGAGTGTGTGTGTGGGAAGAGGGAGAGTGTGTGGGGAGGGGGAAGAGTGTGTGGTGAGGGGGGAGTGAGTGTGGGGAGGGGAGAGTGTGTGGTGAGGGGGAGAGTGTGTGTGGTGAGGGGGAGAGTGTGTGGGGATGGGGGAGTGTGTGTGGGGAGGGGGAAGAGTGTGTGGTGAGGGGGGAGTGAGTGGGGAGGTGGGAGATTGTGTGGGGAGGTGGGAGTTTGTGTGGGGTGGGAGAGTGTGTGGTGAAGAGAGAGTGTGTGTGGGGAGGGAGAGAGTGTGTGGTGAGGGGGAGAGTGTTTGGTGAGGGGGAGAGTGTGTGTGGGGAGGGGGGAGAGTCTGTGGTGAGGGGGAAAGAGTGTGGGGAGGGGAGAGTCTGTGGTGAGGGGGAGAGTGTGTGTGGGGATGGGGGAGTGTGTGTGGGGATGGGGGCGTGTGTGGGGAGGGGGGAGAGTGTGTGGTGAGGAGGAGAGAGTGTGGGGAGGGGGAGTGTGTGTGGGGAGGGGAGAGTGTGTGCGGAGGGGGGAGAGTGTGTGGTGAGGGGGGAGAGTGTGTGGTGAGGGGGAGAGAGTGTGAGGAGGGGAGAGTGTGTGGAGAGGGGAGAGTGTATGTGGGGAGGGGTAGAGTGTGGGGATGGGGTGTGTGTGGGGAGGGGGAAGAGTGTGTGGTGAGGGGGGAGTGAGTGGGGAGGTGGGAGAGTGTGTGGTGAGGGGGAGAGTGTATGTGGGGAGGGGGAGAGTGTGGGGATGGGGGAGTGTGTGTGGAGGGGGAGATGAAGTAAAGGGCTGAAGAAGAAGGAATCTGACAGGAGCGGACAGTGGACAATGGAAGAAACTAGAAGGAGGTCATGGGCATGTAAGGAGAAGCAAAGGGGTAAGAGGGGAGCCAGACTGTGGAATGGAAAAAGGGGGAAGAGGGAGGGGGAGAAATAACCAGAAGTTAGAAAAATTGATGTTCATGCCATCAGGTTGGAGGCCACACAGACAATATGAGCTGTGGTTTCTCCAATCTGAGTATGGCCTCATTGTGGCAGAAGAAGAGACCATGGACTGACCATGCTTGTACATGCTTGGAGATTGGGCTTCTAATCTTGGTTAACTTGTTGAAGCATGTAATTCAACAAGAACAATAAAAAGTTTCCCTATTAATCTGACAATAATTGTTCACAGCCAAGAAATCTCATCAACCCTTCAACTTCCTCAGGCGGCTAAAGAAATTAAGCAGGAATCTGTCAACTCCCATGAACCTGCAGAGAGTTGTGGACACAGCACAGCACACCACAGGAACCAGCTTCCCCACTATGGACTCTTGTCTACACTTCTTGCTGCCTCAGTAAAGCTGCCGACTTGATCAAAAGCCCTACCTCTTCTTTCTTCATCGAGCAGAAGATACAAACGCCTGAAAGCCTGTACCAGCAGACTCAAGGACAGCTTCTATCCCACGGTCATCAGATTCTTAGAAACATAGAAAATAGGTGCAGGAGTGGGCCATTCAGCCCTTCGAGCCTGCACCGCCATTCAGTATGATCATGGCTGATCATCCAACTCAGAACCCTGTACCTGCCTTCTCTCCATACCCCCGATCCCTTTAGCCACAAGGGCCATATCTAACTCCCTCTTAAGTATCGCCAGTGAACTGGCCTCAACTGTTTCCTGTGGCAGAGAATTCCACAGATTCACCACTCTCTGTGTGAAGAAGTTTTTCCTAATCTCAGTCCTAAAAGGCTTCCCCTTTATCCTCAAACTGTGACCCCTCATTCTGGACTTCCCCAACATTGGGAACAATCTTCCTGCATCTAGCCTGTCCAATCCCTTTAGGATTTTATACATTTCAATAAGATCCCCCCTCAATCTTCGAAATTCCAACGAGTATAAGTCTAGTCGATCCAGTCTTTCATCATATGAAAGTCCTGCCATCCCAGGAATCAATCTGGTGAACCTTCTTTGTACTCCCTCTATGGCAAGAATGTCTTTCCTCAGATTAGGGGACCAAAACTGCACACAATACTCCAGGTGTGGTCTCACCAAGGCCTTGTACAACTGCAGTAGTACCTCCCTGCTCCTGTACTCGAATCTCTTGCTATGAATGCCAGCATACCATTCGCCTTTTTCACCGCCTGCTGTACCTGCATGCCCACTTTCAATGACTGGTGTATAATGACACCCAGGTCTCGTTGCACCTCCCCTTTTCCTAATCGGCCACCATTCAGATAATAATCTGTTTTCCTGTTTTTGCCACCAAAGTGGATAACCTCACATCTATCCACGTTAAATTGCATCTGCCATGAAGTTGCCCACTCACCTAACCTATCCAAGTCACCCTGCATCCTCTTAGCATCCTCCTCACAGCTAACACTGCTGCCCAGCTTTGTGTTATCCTCAAACTTGGAGATGCTGCATTTAATTCCCTCATCTAAGTCATTAATATATACTGTAAACAACTGGGGTCCCAGCACTGAGCCTTGCAGTACTCCACTAGTCACTGCCTGCCATTCTGAAAAGGTCCCGTTTATTCCCACTCTTTGCTTCCTGTCTGCCAACCAATTCTCCACCCACATCAATACCATACCCCCAATACCGTGTGCTTTAAGTTTGCACACTAATCTCCTGTGTGGGACCTTGTCAAAAGCCTTTTGAAAATCCAAATATACCACATCCACTGGTTCTCCCCTATCCACTCTACTAGTTACATCTTGAATGAACCTCTTGTACAATAAGACGGACACAGTCTACCTTGTTATGATCTTGCTCTTTTTTATTTACCTGTACTGCACTTTCTCTGTAGCTTTTACACTCATTCTGCAAAGTACATACATGTCACCATATACACATGAGGTTCATTTTCCTGCAGCATACTTAATAAATCCAATAACCATAATAGAATCAATGAAAGTCTGCACCAACAGGACAGACAACCAGTGTGCAAAAGACAACAATATGCAAGAAAGAAAAGAAATAATAATAAATTGTTACTGTTTCCCCTTGTTCTGCCTTTGTGCAATGTGTAATGATCTGATATGTATGAACAGTGCAAGTTTTTCACTGGACCTCAGTACCTGTGACAACAATAAACCAATACCAATACCAAAGACCCTGTCCAGCCCCATAACCGTGAACTCTGTCACGAATCATAAACAGAAGGGATCCTGCAGTTGCTGGAAATCCAGAGCAACACACACAAAATGCTATCCATGGTCATAGTGTGCATCATCTACAAAATTAAGTGCAGTTGCTTGCCTGGGCTACACAGCAGCACCACCCCGAACCCTCAATGATAACAAAGGCAATAGGTCACCTGCCTGTTCCCCTCCCAGCTCCATATCATCCCAGCTTGGAAATATATTGCTGGGGTTTCACCGTCATAGGGTTTGAAAGCTGGGACTCCCTCCCTGACAGCGCAGTGAAAGCACATTCACCAAAGGACAACAGCAGGTCAGGGAGGCAGCTCAGCCCCACCATCTCAAGGGAATTAAAGGACAGGCAGTAGGTGTTGAGTTTTTCGGGGACGTCAGGATCCCAAATCACAAATGAAATGCAATGTTTTTAAATTGTGTGTGCAAATTTGTTGGTATTCAATAAGTTTTAGATTCCGATTCAAATTTTTTGTGTATGGACAACTATATTTTATGTCTGTGTATTTATACATGTGCTCATGCTTATTTATGTGTGTGCTTGTTATTGTGTGAATTTGTGTGTGCATTTGTATTTGAGAGAAATTGTGTGTGTGTGTATACATGTGAGTGTGTCTGTGTGTCTGTGTGTCTGCCTGTCCATTTGTGTGTGTGCGAGTGTGCCCCTTTGTGTGTGCATGCCTGTCCATTTGTGTGTTTGTGTGTACAGTATGTGTATATATACCTATGTGTGTGTGTGAGTGTGTGAATATTTCTGACACATGCAATCTGTCTTTTCTGCCCCCTCCCCGGCCCAGGCTTGCACACCCACAGCGAAAGGTTGTTTCGAGGAAGTTCTGTGTCTGTTAACAAAAGGCTGAGTCACACAGACTTCAAGCTAGAACAAAACAGCAATAAATCTCCCATACACCGAATACATGTTGAAATACATTTCCAAATATCAAACGTAATGAGTTCCATTTCCTAAAAGTTTACATGTCGGATCCACGGCATTCTGTAAAATGCTGTCAGATCATCACTCATCATGTGGCTCAATCACTGAGAAGCTGCTTTCCTGTCCTTGCAGAGTTACCTCTCCCCCTCATGTATTCACCAAACCCAAAGGTCAGCTGAGGATTAAACCCACCATCTGTGGCAGGTCCCCAAATTTCCTGCTCCTGGTGGCAGTAAAGCAACATCCAACACCAAGCAACACACACAAAATGCTGGTGGAACGCAGAAGGCCAGGCAGCATCTATAGGAAGAGGTACAGTCGACGTTTCGGGCCAAGACCCCGTCGATTGTACCTCTTCCTATAGCTGCTGCCTGGCCTGCTGCGTTCCACCAGCATTTTGTGTGTGGTGCTTGAATTTCCAGCATCTGCAGATTTCCTCATGTTTGCGTCTTTAAATCCATCACCAAGGATGCCCACCTGCTAGGCCAAACTCTCTTCTCGCTGCTGCCATTGGGAAGAAGGTACAGGAGCCTCAAGACCCACACCACCAGGTTCAGGAAGAGTTATTACCCTTCAACCATCAGTCTCTTGAACGAAAGGGGATAATTTCACTCTCTCCATCACTAAACTGCTCCCACAAATTATGGACTCACTTTCAAGGACTATTCATCTCATATTCTTGATATTTAATGTTTATTTATTATTATTTTCCTTTTGTATTTGCACAGTTTGCTGTATTTTGCCCACTGGTTGTTTGTCCATCCTGTTGAGAGCAGTCTTTCATTCATTCTACTCTTCCTCTGTGAATGCCCACAAGTAAATGAATCTCAGAGTTGTATTTTTAGTGAGATATATGTGCTTTGATAGTAAATTTACTTTGAAGCTGGGAATTTGTTTGTCCAGAGGGGCTGGTGCTGAGAGAATCGATGCCAGATACCTTCATGTTGCCACTGAAAGACGTACAGTGTGCTGCCCAGCTCTGCAGCCAGAGTGGGTGAGGAGGGGGCTGGCGCTATCAGCACTGGCACATACTGTCCAAAGTTACCAGCAAGGGGTGGGGCAGTGGAAGGGGGAAGGAGGAGACTGTGTGGAGAGATAGAGAGGTGAGGGGGTATAGAGAGGAGAGTGGTGGGGAGGATGGAGGGTTAAGGGATGTGGAGAGCAGAGGGTGTAGGGTGAGGGTGGAGGGTGGAAGGTGGAGGTTTGAGGGTGGTGAGTGTAGGGTGAAGGCGGAGGGTCGAGGGGTATGGAGGGTGGATGCTGTATGGCGAGGGTGAAGATCAAGGGATGTGGAGGGTGGAAGGTTGTGGAGGGTGTAGGGTAGAGGGGATTGTGGAAACGATAGAAAGGGTGCAGAGGAGATTTACAAGGATGTTGCCTGGATTGGGGAGCATGCCTTATGAGAACAGGTTGAGTGAACTCAGCCTTTTCTCCTTGGAGCGACAGAGAATGAGAGGTGACCTGATAGAGGTGTGTAAGGTGATGAGAGGCATTGGTGGACAACAGTGGTGGAGGTGGAAACAATAGGGTCTTTTAAGAGACTCCTGGATGGATACATGGAGCTTAGAAAAATAGAGGGCTATGGGTAAGACTAGGTAATTTCTAAGGTAAGGACATGTTCAGCACAGCTTTGTGGGCCGAAGGGCCTGTATTGTGCTGTAGGTTTTCTATGTTTCTATGTTCTATACAGACATATTTAACCTGCATACAGAAATACATATGTATATTAATAGAAAATCACACAAACACGAATAATCATTTGCAAGCTCAAATACACATACCTAAATTCACACATTTAGAGACATACTGTACAAATACACACATTCTCTTATGCAAACGCACACACACACACACACACACACACACACAATCAACTCATTCCTATGGTGTGCAAACACATACACTTATACACACACAAATATATACATGAAGACATACACATGAATATACTGTATCCTTTAACACACACACTCACACACACTCTCACTCACATAGCAAGGCAAAGGTCTCTTTCATGCACCTGTCATTGAGCTGCCCACAGATACATAGTGCTGGAACTTGTCATTAGAATCAATATCAGGTAGTTCATAGACACAACAAAGTCCAAGGTCACCTGTTCTGCCCGGCCATTGCAACACACGCCACACAAGACACGTCACGTTACTTCAGTACTCAGGATGTGCGCGACACAACTGGCAGCTGTTTTTACAGACATTTTTAATCTCTCCCTCTCCCAGTGTAGAGTAACATGTCTGAATGACTGGCGTCCTGTTGCACTTACCTCAATAATAAGCAAATGCTTTGATAGGCTGGTCAACGATTACATCTCCAGCATGCTACCACCCACACAAGACCCGGACCCCCTACAATTCACCTCCCAAGGCAACCAATCGACAGACGACGCAATAGCCACAGCTCTACACACCATCTCTATACACCTAGAGAAGAAGGATGTTCATGTGAGAATGCTGTTCTTGGACTACAGTTCAGCATTCAACACCATAGTTCCATTCAGGCTCGACAAGAAGCTCAGAGACCTCGGCCTTCACCCTGCCTTGTGTAGCTGGATCCTGGACTTCCTGTCAGATCACTGGCAGGTGGTAAGAGTGGGCTCCCTCAGCTCTGCCCCTCTGACCCTCAACACAGGTGCCCCTCAGGGCTGTGTCCTAAGCTCCCCTCCTTTACTCCCTGTATACCCATGACTGTATCGCCACCCATAGCAGATGGTTGAGGAAGTTTGTTATGGGCCCCCAAATCCTAAGAACTTTCTACAGGGGCACAATTGAGAGCATCCTGACTGGCTGCATCATTGCCTGCTATGGGAACTGTACCTCCCTCAATTGCAGTATTCTGCGGACAGCCCAGTGCATCTGTAGATGCGAACTCCCACTATTCAGGACATTTACAGAGACGGGTGTGAAAAAAGGACCCGAAGGATCATTGGGGACCCGAGTCACTCCAACCACAAACTGTTCCAGCTGCTACCATCTGGGAAACGGTACCGCAGCATTAAAGCCAGGACCAACAGGCTCCAGGACAGCTTCTTCCACCAGGCCATCAGACTGATTAATTCATGCTGATACAATTGTATTTCAATGTTATATTGACTATCCTGTTGTACATAATATTCATTATAAATTACTATAATTGCACATTGCATGTTTAGATGGAGACGTAACTTAAAGATTTTTACTCCTCATGTATATGAAGGATGTAAGTAATAAAGTCAATTCAATTCAATTCACAGATGACTGGAGACACACACTGTGGCACAGGCCCAATGATAGGGAGAGTGAAGGGGCCCTTCTGATTGCTTTCTCTGTATCTGGGCAGCAAACAGTTCAATCACTGGGCTCCTCCACAGTTACAAACTTCAGACCTTAAGACATGGGAGTAGAATTAGGGCATTTGGCCCATCGAATCTATTCCGCCATTCCATCATGACTGATACATTAACCATTACAACACCATTTCCCTGCCTTCTCCACATAACTTTTGATATCATTGCTAATCAAGAACCTATTGACCTCTGTTTTAAATATACCCAACTTAGCCTCCACAGCCATCCAAAGATATACTGCCCTCGAGCTAAAGAAATTCCTCCTCATCTCTGTTCTAAAGGTTGTGCCCTCTGGTCCTTGATGTCTCCACTACAGGATACATCCTCTCCACATTCACTCTATCTAAGCCTTTCAATATTTGATACACTTTTCTAAACTTTTTTCATTTAAACTCATTTTTCTAAACTTGAACAAGCCATCAAATGCTCCTCTTGTTATTAACCTTCCTCATGACGAATGTGATTGACCTTCTCCAGCTCACCGTGTTTGCCTTGTCCACTCACTCAATCTATGTACTAAGTGTGACAGCGTCATGGAAACCAAACAGGCCATTCGGTCCACTGAGAACGTGGTGGCCATCAACTATTCATTACACCCATCCGTTTTCTATGGTGACGTATATATACTTCAATAATAAACCTACTTCGAACTTTGAACCCTAAAATAAACACCATGATGTTAGTGCAGGTAGGGAGAGAAAAAGAAACATAGTCTGATGTAATGTTTGGACAGGTTGGTTCAAGGACATGATGGCAGTGAGGAAGAAGCTGTTCTCGAATATCAAGGTGTGGGTCTTCAGGCCCCTGTACCTCTTGCCTGATGGCATCAAAAAGAGGCATAGCCTGGTCAGTGGGAGGCCACCTTACTGAGACATCTCCTCTTCTGGATGTCTTCACTGGGGGGGGGGGGGGGGAGACCTGTATCTGTAATAGAACACACTGAGTCCAACACTTTCTGTATCCCTTATATTCCAGTGCATTGGTGTTACCATTATGCAGGTTCACAGATTAAAGTCCTGACTGAAGCAGAGTCTACTTTGTAGACATTAGCTGAGTTCTTTCTGACACATTTTAAGCAATTGACAAGTGGGAGACTTTTAAAAACATCAAATCAAGAGTCCGGGGGCAACATGGTCTTGTTAGGGTGAAGGGTAGACATACCAAGTTCAGGGAATCCTGGCTGCTGAGAGATATCGAGGTTCTGGTCAAGAAAAAGAAGTGTACATTGTGTTTAGGTAGCTGAGTACGAATAAATCAATTGATGAATATAAAATACAAGACCAGATTTGCAAGGTAAATTAGGAGCGAATAATGAGGGTATGAGATAGATTTATCAAGCTGGGTTAAAGATACTTTCAGGAGATTCTTCAGTTTGTATTAATAAACTAAAGTAAATGGGTGATGAAAGATAAACTTAATCCTCCAAAAGACCATCTATGTGTGGAGGTACAGAAAAGGGCCAAGATATTTAATGTCTGTTTCTCCTCAGAGTTTACTAAGGAGAATATCATTAATGCCATAGAAATGAGGGCAATATCTAGAGAGGTTTTGGATCATTAATATGGAAGGATGCATTTGCAGCCTTGAAGTACATTAGGGTGGGCAAATCACCAGAACCTGACTAAATGTATCCCAGACATTATGAAAGGCCAGGGAAGAAATTGTGGAGACCCTCTTTTTATATTCATCAATGGAAGACAAGTGGTGGGGGTCTGTGCTTCATGACAAAGTGGTCTTGTTGCTCTCTTGTCCCTTAGACCTGAAATATCTAATTAAGTGCCATCTGTTCTACTTACCAAGAGAGTTCTCTGTGATCCTGATCACAGTTTATGAGTAAACAGTCGCTGTTAAGCAAACACTCCAGGTACTGAGTACCGTGATAATCAAACTAGAAACAGCCTACCCTGATGCCTCTCAAATGATTGTTAGGGACTTCAGTCAGGCTTGTTTGAGGAAATCATCAGCATATAATCTGCAGCACCAGGGGTCCCAATACTCTCAACCACTGTTACACTATGATAATGAATGCCTACAATTTGATCCTAGACCACATTTTGTGAAATCTGATCATCTGACTGTACTCTTCCTATCTTCATACAGGCAGAGGCTAAAGAGCAAGGCTCCAGACATGAGGACAATGAAGAGGTGGTAGTGCGAGGCAGAGGTGCAGCTACAGGATTGTTCTGTGTCAGTGGACTGATCTATGTTCAAGGACCCATCAGAGGATCTGAACAGATACATCATAGTTGGCAGGGACTTTATAAAGACAGTCGTAGAGGAGTGTGTCCCCAGAATATCATTCAGAAATTTCTCCAACCAGAAGCCCTGGATGAACCAAGAGATCTTCAATCTGCTGAAGGCCAGATCAGTGGCACTCAGGTCTGGCGACCAAGTAAAATGCAAGAGCTCCAGATATGACCTCCAGAAAGCCATCTCCCATGCGAAGTGGTAATTCCAGACCAAACTTAAATGCTATCACCTCCTACAAGGTGAAACCAAGTGACTTACTGTATGCACCAACAAGGTTTCACTCCCAGATCAGCTCAATGTCTTCTGTGCTTCCATCAAAACATGGAGGCACCTTTACAAACTCCCAAAGTCCCCGACAACCCTGTGACTTCAGTCTCTGAGGCCAACACGAGAGCATCCTTCAGGAGGGTGAACCTACAGAAAACATCCGGCCCAGATTATGCTATTCATCTGGCTGGTGGGTTTATTGGTATCTTTAAATTCTTTACATTTTTTAAATTCTCATTTCAGCAGATGAATATAGTAACCTGCCTCCGTACCTACTGTCCAGTAGCACTTACATCCACCGTGATGAAGTGATTAGAGGCTGGTGATGAAACACATCAACTCTTTCCTGACCAACACCTTGGACCTATTTCAATTTGTTCATTCAACCCTGGGATATCTGGACAACAAAGATTCATACATCAGGATGGTCTTCATTGACAACAACTCAGTATTCAACACTATCATCCCCTTAATACTAATCAATAGGCTTCAAGGCCTTGGTCTCAATACCTGCTGGTGTAACTGGATCCTGGATTTCCTCACTTGCAGACCCCAGTCAGTTCAGATTGGCAAAAACATCTCCTCCACAATCTCCGTGTGCATAGGCGCACCACAAGACTGTTTGCTTAGGCCCCTGCTCTACCCACTTTCTACTTATGAATATGAGGCTATATACAGTTCCAATGACATACTTAAGTTTGCTGATGTTGGCTGAAACGAAGGGAGGAAGGGAGGGAGATTTACAGGAGGGAGATTAAAAATTTGGTTGAGTGTGCCTCATCAAAAACCTCCCTCTCAATATCGGCAAGACCAAGACCAAGATTATTGACTTCAGGAGAAGGAATGAACCAGAGTCCATGAGCCAGGCTTCATCAAAGGAATCAGAAATTGAGAGGGTCAGCACCTTTAAAGTGCTCAACATTATAATTTCAGGGGATGTGTCCTGGATCCAGTATGTCATCGCCATTACAAAGAAGGCACGGCAGCACCTCTACTCTCTTAGATGTCTGCAAAGATTTGGCATGTCATCTAAAACTTCGACAGCTTCTATCGATGTGTGATGGAGCATATGTTGACTGGTTGTGTCACAGCTTGGTATGGAAACACCAGTGCCCTTCAATGGAAAACACTACAAAAAGTGGTGGATACAGCCCAGTCCATTATGGGTAAAATCCTCTCCACCACTGAGTATATTTGCAGAGAGTGCTGTCTCAGGAAAGCAGCATCCATCATCAAGGACCCCCACCATCCAGGCCATGCTCTCTTTTCACTATTGCCATCAGGAAGGGCACAAAGGAGCCTCAGGTCACACACCACTAGGTTCAGGAAGTTATTACCCCTCAAACACTAGGCTCTTGAACCAGTAGGGATAACCGCACTCACTCTAACACTGATTTCACAACTTTTAAGGATCTGAACTTATGTTCTCGATATTTATTGATTGCTGAGGTAAAACCTGAGGTACAGGCATAGCCAAGTACACTCATTCCTCAATTGCTAGGAACTTTCGGACTGTTCTAGTGGTTTTTAGTATTGTGGCTTTCTGGAGATTTAAATAAATATTACTGTGTAGCCCTCATTGTTTAATGCTATTGTGTAGTGCCTTTGAGATGATACCAGGGTAGATAACGACTAGGAGTTGAGGATGCCATCGTCTACCTGCTGAACCGTGTCTACGCCCACCTGGACAAGCCAGCGAGCACTGTGAGGGTCATGTTTTTTGACTTCTCCAGTGCGTTCAACACCATCCGCCCTGCTCTGCTGGGGGAGAAACTGACAACGATGCAGGTGGATGCTTCCCTGGTATCATGGATTCTTGATTACCTGACTGGCAGACCACAGTACGTGTGCTTGCAACACTGTGTGTCCGACAGAGTGATCAGCAGCACTGGGGCTCCACAGGGGACAGTCTTGTCTCCCTTTCTCTTCACCATTTACACCTTGGACTTCAACTACTGCACAGAGTCTTGTCATCTTCAGAAGTTTTCAGATGACTCTGCCATAGTTGGATGCATCAGCAAGGGAGATGAGGCTGAGTACAGGGCTACGGTAGGAAACTTTGTCACATGGTGTGAGCAGAATTATCTGCAGCTTAATGTGAAAAAGACCAAGGAGCTGGTGGTAGACCTGAGGAGAGCTAAGGTACCAGTGACCCCTGTTTCCATCCAGGGGGTCAGTGTGGACATGGTGGAGGATTACAAATACCTGAGGATACGAATTGACAATAAACTGGACTGGCCTAAGAACACTGAGGCTGTCTACAAGAAGGGTCAGAGCCGTCTGTATTTCCTGAGGAGACTGAGGTCCTTTAACATCTGCCAAACGATGCTGAGGATGTTCTACAAGTCTGTGGTGGCCAGTGCGATCATGTTTGCTGTTGTGTGCTGGGGCAGCAGGCTGAGGGTAGCAGACACTAGCAGAATCAACAAACTCATTCATAAGGCCAGTGATATTGTGGGGATGGAACTGGACTCTCCGATGGTGGTGTCTGAAAAGAGGATGCTGTCTAAATTGCATGCCATCTTGGTCAATGTCTCCCATCCACTACATAATGTACTGGTTGGGCACAGGAGTACATTCAGCCAGAGGTTCATTCCACCGAGATGCAACACAGAGTGTCATAGGAAGTTATTCCTGCCTGTGGCCATCAAACTTTACAACTCCTCCCTTGGAGGGTCAGACAACATGAGCTGATAGGCTGGTCCTGGATTTATTTCATAATCTACTGGCATAATTTACATATTACTATCTAACTATTTATTACTATTTTCTATTACTATTCTATTACTATTTATTATTTCTATGACTATTACTATTACTATTTCTATTACTATTTATTATTTATGGTACAATCGTAACGAAAACCAATTTCCCCCGGGATCAATAAAGTATAACTATGACTATGACTATATTACTATCAGGACAATGTATACCTTGTTCATGTTCCAAAGTCTTTTAATTTCCTCTCTTAATTCAGCATATTTCTGGTGTTTTTCACTTGTTGATTTCTGTATGTTATCTGTGTTTGGAATGGTTATATCAATTAAATCAGTTGTTCTTGCTTGTTTATCCTGTATTATTATATCCAGATGGTTATTATGGATTGTCCTGTCTGTAATAACTGATTGGTCACAATATAATTTGTGGTATTCTGATTCTAAAACTGGATCAGGCTTGTATTTTTAGTAAGATGTGATTTCATTTATGAGTTTGTTTTTTAAAGCAAGATTTTGATAAATGATTTTTGCCATTTGATTGTGATCAGATTGTGTTAAACTGCTACAGGATCCTGTGATGTATTGGATGTTTCCGTTTTTCTCAGCATTTTCTACATTTATCATCCTGACTCTGTTGGTCTTTTATTCTGTATTTTTGGTAACTTTTTTGTGTTAACCACCTAGTGCTGTATTGCCACAAGGAACCCTTCTGTTTCCGGAACAAGGTATCCAACTTGGATCCAGGTGTTCGATGCTTCCTTGCCAACATCTGGTCTGCTCAGATCTTGGAAATGTTTTCCATGGAGGGTCATGCTCTTCCATTGGTTAATTTTTTGTTCTGTAGTGATAATGTCTTCATTTTTCGGGGTTGTGCTCTCATTTAGGTTTAGTGGTGTATAGCAGTAGCATGTGTTTGTGTGAAGTGCTGATTTCTGTTTTCATTGATGCCTTTTCCGCACTGGTTGTAGAGCTCATTGTTGTGTATGGTTCTTCATCGATTCTATTGTGTTTCCTTCTATTTTCTATGAATGCCCACAAGAAATTCCATCTCGGGGTAGGGTACAGTGATGTATATGTTCTTCAATAATAAATGTTATTTCTGATTAATCTTCTGGAGTTTTCCAAAGAGGTAGATAAGGGGTTAGATGAAGGTAGGGCAGTAGATTTCCTATCATCAGGCCAATTTTGAATCCATCTTGCTGGACCCCCTTGAACCCAATGCAGCCTAGACTTCCAGAGTAACATGCCGTGTGGGACTTGTCAAAGGCCTTACCAAGGTCCTGGATAGCAGGCTGGTCTGGAAGGTTAGGTCACGTGGATTCAAGAGAATCTAGTGAGGAAGATTCAGAATTAGCTCTCAATGATAGGAAGCAGAGAGTGATGGTTGAAGGTCAATTCCCTGGAAGCTTGTGACTATTCGCATTGCCTGGGCGTCAGTGTTGGGACCTATATTATTAATTATTTCTGTAAATAATTTGGATAGGCAACACAATTAGCAAGTTTGCTGATAGTGTAAATTTAAGGGATTTTCAGGTTAGTGAAGCAAGTTACAATGAATGGTAAAGTGAGTTTGATCAGTTATGGAGACGGGCTGAGGAACAGCAAATGGATTTCAACTTGGGAAAGTCAGATCAGAGTGGGGCTTACACAGGACACTGAAAGGCATACACAGACAGTGTGCGTTGTTCTACAGATAGCCAGTTTCTGTTTCTTAGGATTGAAATTGTCTAGTACCAAAAGGCATATTTTGAAAGTGAGAGGGGAAAGGTTGAAAGGAGATGTGTGGGGCAAGTTTGCACACACTGAGAAGTGGATGTCTGAAATGGACTGCTGGGGATGATGGTGGAGTCAGAAGCAATTGAGGCAGTTACGAGGCTCATAGACAGGCACAAGAATGTGCAGAGAATAAAAGGATTTGGATATTGTGTAGGCAAAAGGGATGAGTTTGCCTAGACGTTTAATTGGTTCGGCTTAATATTGTGGGCCAAGGGCCTTTTCCTATCGTATACTGTTTAGTGTTCTATGTTCTAACTCTGGGCTTCTCCCCATCACCTGATGATACTCACAGACACCAAGCTATCCAATATATCCAACCACCAACTAGTCCCCAATCACCCTTCATATAAATATGAATGCGAAGGAAGCTTCTTCTTCCCCAGGAGTTTGCGGAGATTCGACGTCATCAAAAACCTTGGCAAACGTCTATAGATGTGTGGTGGAAAGTGTGCTGACTGGCTGCATTACAGCCTGGTGCAGGAACACCAATGCCTTTGAGTGGAAAATCCTACAAAGAGCAATGAATTCGGCCCAGTACATCACAGGTAAAACCCTCCCAACCATTGGGTGCATTTACATGAAACATTGCTGTAGGAAAGTAGCATCCATCATCAAAGATCCTCACCACCCAGGCCATGCTCGTTCCTCGCTGCTGCCATCAGGTAGAAGATACAAGTACCTCAGGACTCACACCACCAGGTTCAAGAACAGTTACTACCCCCACAACCATCAGACTACTGAACAAAAGGGGATAACTACACTCATTTATGGACTCTGCAATCTTGTTATTCCATGTTTGTTATTTATTTCTTATTTGTATCTGCACAGTTTGTTTACAGTTCCTGATGTTTACAGTTTACAAATCCTATTTATAGTTACTTTCTATAGATTTGTTGATTATACCCACAGAAAAAAAGAATCTCAGGGTTGTATGTGGTGACATGTACGTATTCTGTTAATAAATGTAATATGTTCAACTTTGAACTTTGTTGAGAGTTGCAGACCAGGACAACAGCCACTACCACGTCAGTGACTGATCACCGGTCAATGGTGACTGGAACACACAGTTACCAGCATCCTTAGTTACTGGTCAGCAGTCACCAGTTCATTAGTCACCACCACTCTCAGTCAGTTACTGCAATACATGGTCACGGATCACTAGGTACACGCTACCAAGCAACTCATTGAACAGCGGTGCTTTAGGTTATTTTTCTCATAGTTTAACTTTCTTTCTTCATCAGTCTTGCTGAAGGGTCCTGGCCCAAAACATTGACTGTTTATTCATTCCAATAGCTGCTGCCTAACCTGCTGAGTTCCTCCAGCATTTTGTGTGTGTTGTCCTGGATTTCCAGCATCTGCAGAATCTTGCTGACATGTTTGTATAATCACCAGTTTGTCTGTAAACCAGTGGATTTTCAGTGATTTGTAGTATAACTGGTTCTACATTTCTGCAGGTTCTTTGTCTGTGAGTCTGTGTCATGGCCATGTCATCTATCAAATCTGTCGTTGTTGTCTTGCAGGCTGATATTATAGAAAATTCCCTTATCTGTCTAGTTTTCATTACAGAGCGAGACCATGAGTTAGAGTCCCGAAGTAAGCTCTTGGCCAAAACGTCAACTGTTTACTCATTTCTATTGATGCTGTCTGACCTGTTGTGTTCCACCAGCAATTTGTATGTGTTATAGTTAGAGTTAGTTGCCTTCCCTTGGGTTATTTGTTCATACTGCTTGCCTATTATTTCTTTGTTTTCAACATCTAATCAAATGGTTGTAACCACGAGATTTGTGCTTCATTCTTCACTTCTGAAGAACCTTCTGGACCATGTTATCTCCAGATGCAACAGGAGTGACAGCTGCTGATGGCTCAGTGGCCAGGTATCAGGGTGCTACAGAGCAGAGCAAAAACTAGCTGAACTTCCCATCTCACCCATCTGCACCACTCCCAACCACCTCTTGCTAGAGTCATGTCACTCAAAGTCTCCCTGGGAGTTGACCACTTCCAGACCCAGGAGGCAGGTGTGTGTGTGTGAGACGGCCCGATCTCAGGTCAGGGAGGCACTGAGGTGGTCAGCGGTCTGAATTCAGGTCCCGGAACCGTGCAAAAATCTAGGCCTCTTTGAGGCAGGAGACATTGGTCATAAGGCTGAGTGAAGTCCGGGGGCTGGAGTCGAAGAGAGGAGTTCTTCTCTCTGAGAATGGGCCTGGTTCAGGGGAGCCAGCCTGAGGATTTGTGTAAGATGTAGTTTCAGGGTCAGGCCTGGGGATATGTGTGAGGCCTGGTTTAGGTGAACCAACTTCAGAATGTGTGTAAGGCCTGGTTTAGGGGACCGTCTTGAGGACGTGTGTAAGGTCTGGTTTGGGGGCCGGCCTAAGGATGTATGTTTATCTGATTCAGGAGTTGTTGCCCTTTATGCTGCACTTGAGTCAGGGGCAGGAGAACGAAGGTCAGAGGATGAATGAAGGCCTGACTCAGAGGTCACCGAGGGCAGGGAAGCAAGAAGTGTCTGAGCCTGGTTAGGCAGGAGCCAAACGCTCGAAGGAGCAAATCTCTCTGTGTCAAGCCCTTGTTGTCACTTCATTGACCAGCGACCTCGTTACTATCACTTTCCAGAAGATTCTCCTGTTGATTCAGAAATTTCATGTACCATTTTAGGGTCAGAGCCCAGGCTGATGAATAAGCAAAGTGGAATTTTTAGAACTACAGACAAAACATCCTGAGCTTGTTTTAGTTGGCTGATGATAGGATGGTGGATGCTGGTCCATCAGATTCAGGGTCAGGTTTAAATTCACCAGCATATGTCATGAAACTTGTTGTTTTTCAGGCAGTGGTACATTGCAATACCAAATAATCAAAATACCATAAATTGCAACAAGAAGTGTATATATTATATATTAAATTAAATTAAATTAGTACAAAAAGTGAGGTAAAAATACTGAGGAAATGTTCATGGGTTCACTGTCCATTCAGAAATCTGATGGTGGAGGGGAAGTGGTGTCTTCACGCTCCTGGACCTCCTCCTCGATGAGAAGAAGGCATGTCCTTGGTGATGGGGGTCCTTCATGATGGAGCCACCTTTTTGAGGCACTGCCTTTTGAAGATGTCCAGGATGCTGGGGAGGCCAGAGCCAAAGATGGACTGACTGAGTTTACAACTTTCTGCAGCTTCTTTCGATCCCCCCCCCATACCAGACAGTAATGCAGCCAGTTAGAATGCTCTCCACGGTACCTCTGTAGTCTGTGGTGATTTACCAGGTCTCCTCAAACTCCTAATGAAGTGTATCTGCTGTTGAGCTTTCTTTGTAATTGCATCAATATGTTGGCCGCAGAATAGATTTTCAGAGATGGTATCACCTCTTCACCCAGGAAGTTGAAACTGCTCATCCTTTCCACTTCTGATCCCTCGATGAGGATTGGTGGCCTCATGAAATCCACAATAAATTGCTTGAGCTAACTGATGTTGTACAAGGTTGTTGTTGCGTCACCACTCAACCTGCTGATCATCTCGCTCCTGTACGCCTCCTCGTCAGTTGTTATGGAGCCTGAGATGGACAGAAAGAACAGTCACAGTGGAGCTGAGGGGTCCCAGGGTCTGAGTTTGACAGGAATGAAAAGCAGGCTGCTTATTCTTGATATTGTATTGGTTTATTTTTGTTGCGTGCACCGAGATCCGGTGAACAGCTTGTCTTGTATACTGTTCACACAAATCGGGTCATTACCCAGAGCACTGAGGTAGAACAAGGGAAAGTAATAACAATGCAGAATAACACGTAACAGCTAACAAAACAGTGCTGTGTAGGTGAACGACAAAGTGCCAGATCATCAGACTTTACAGCTCCAGCGGCCTGAATTCAATTATACCACTCTCTGTAAGCAGTCCATACATTCTACCCGTGACAGTGTGGCTCTGTTTTCTCCCACATTCAGGGCAGGGTTGGTGAGTTGTGGGCACCAGAAGCTTGGAGACTCATGCCATCTGCCTCCCGCACACCCTCAGACTGTTGGTCGTTGATGCAAATGACATATTTCACTGTATGTTTCGATATTTTGATGTACATGTTGCAAATAAAACTAATATTACTGAGGTAGATGCATGGAAGGTTAACATGCAGATGGGGAGAAGTGGACAGAGGGTCCACAGCACATTGGGTTGGGTCTGCACTGGGGGAGGGGTCTCTACACAAAGGGAAAGGAGAGCTCCTGGATTGGTGGCAGTGATATGTCAATCACTGACCACTGACCAGTAACAATTGACTGAGACAAGAGGGCAGGACAATGGCGACTGGTGTCCAGTGACCAGGTAAATGGTGCCAAGTAAAGCAGTGATCAGTTATTAGTGTCGGAGTGTGGCAGTAACTAGTGTTCAGTGACTGAGGGTGATATCAATCAAGGAATAACAGCAAGTGACTCAAGAAATTCTGGAGATGCTGGAAATCCAGAGCAATACACACAAAATGCTGGAGGAACGCAGGTCAGGCGGCATCCATGGAGAGGAACAAAATGTTTGACGTTTCAGGCCAAGACCCCCAATCAGGACTGGAAAGGAAGAGGGAAGAGCCAGAATAAGAAGGTGGGGAAGGGGAAGGAATACAAGAGGAAAGTGATAGGTGAAGCCAAGTGTGTGAGGAAGGGGGATGAAGACCATTGAGTCTGCTCCACCATTTCATCATGGCTTATCCATTTTCCCTCTCAAGCCCATTCACCTAACTTCTCCCTGTAACTTTCCACATTCTGACTAATCAAGAACATATCTCCCTCCACCTTAAATACACCCAGTGACCTGCCCTCCACAGCCGCCTGTGGCAACGAATTCCACAGATTCACAACCTTCTGGCTAAAGAAATTGCTCTTTATCTTCATTCTAAATGGATGTCCCCTTAATCTGAGGTCATGCCCTGTAGTCCTAGACTCTTCCACTGCAGGAAACATGTTCTCCACATCCATTCTTTCTTGGCCTTTTAGCATTTGATAGATTTCAATGAGATCCCAGATTGGCTCTCTTTGAAATCTGGAAATCGGATTTCCAGAAGGCGTTCGATAAGGTGCCGCACAAGAGATACGGATGCATGGAGTTGGAGGAAGTGTATTGGCATGGATGGCTGATTGGTTAACCAATAGAAGGCAGAGAGTTGGTATAAATGGGTGTTTCTCTGGTTGGCAGTCAGTGGTGAGTGGGGTGCTGCAGGGGTCGGTGCTGAGCCCACAGCTGTTTACTATTTACATTGATGATTTGGAAGAGGGAACTGAGTGTAGTGTAGCAGAATTTGCTGATGACACTAAACTGAGTGGAAAAGCAAATTGTACAGAGGATGCGGAGAGTCTGCAGACGGATATAGGTAGGTTAAGTGAGTGGGCCATGGTCTGGCAGATGGAATACAACGTTAGTAAATGTGAGATCATGCACTTTGGAAGGAATAAGAGAAGAGCAGATTATTATTTAAATGATGAAAGATTGCAGCATGCTGTTGTGCAGAAGGATTTGGGAGTGCTTGTTCATGAATCACAAAAAGTTGGCTTGCAGGTACAATAGATCATTAAGAAGACAAACGGAATGTTGGCCTTCATTGCTAGAGGGATTGAATTCAAGAGCAGGGAGGTCATGCTGCGACTCTACAGGGTACTGGTGAGGCTGCACCTGGAGTACCGTGTGTATTTCTGGTCTCCATACTTGAGGAAGGATATACTGGCTTAGGAGGCAGTGCAGAGGAGGTTCAGCAGGTTGATTCCAGGGATGAAGGGGTTAACCTATGAGGAGAGATTGAGTCACCTGGGACTATGCTGTCTGGAGTTCAGAAGAATGAGAGGGGATCTTATAGAAACACACAAAGTTTTGAAAGGGATAGATAAGATAGAAGTAGGAAAGTTGTTTACATTGGTAAGTGAGAATAGAACTAGGGGACATTGCCTCAAGATTCAGGGGAGAAGATTTAGGACAGAGATAAGCAGAAACTTTTTCCCAGAGAGTGGTGAATCTGTGGAATTCTTTGCCCAGGGAAGCAGTTGAGGCTTAGATAGATTTTTACATAGTAGGGGAATTAAGGGTTATGGGGAAAAGGCAGGTAGATGGAGCTGAGTTTACAGACAGATCAGCCATGATCTTATCGAATAGCAGGGCAGGCTCGATGGGCCAGATGGCCTACTCCTGCTCCTATTTCTTATGTTCTTAAGTTCTTATCCCCCCCTCATTCTTCTAAATTCCACTGAGTAGACGCCCAGGCCCATCAAATGCTCCTCAGACGATAACCCTTTCCTTCCTGGAATCAGTCTTCTGAACCTCCTCTGAACCCTCTCCAATGTCAGCACATCCTTTCTTAGGTAAGGGGCCCAAAAACTGCTCTCACAATACTCCAAGTGAGGCCTCACCAGTGCCTTATAAAGTCTCAACATTATATCCTTGCATTTATACTCTAGTCCTCTTGAAATGAATACTAACATTACATTTGTCTTCCTCACCACCAACTCAACCTGCAAGTTAACAATTAGATAATCCTGCATAAGGAATCCCAAGTATATTTGCACCTTGGATTGTTGAATTTTCTCCCCAGTTAGAAAATAGTCCACACTTTTGTTCCTTCTACCAAAGTGCACAACCCGACACTCTATTCCATCTGCCACTTTTTTACCCTTTTCTCCTAATCTGTCAAAGACCTTCTGCAGCTTCTCTGCTTCCTCAGCACTACCTACCACACCAGCTATCTTCATAGCATCCATAGACTTGGCCACAAAACATCAATTCTATCATCTAAATCATTGACATATAATGTAAAAAGAAGTTGTCCCAATACCGAGCCCTGTGGAGCACCACTAGTCACTAGCAGCCAACTAGGAAAAGCCCCCGTTATTCCCACTTCTCGTCTCCTGCCAGTCAGCTAAACCTCTATCCATGCTAATCTATTTTGTGCAACATCATGGACTCTTATCTTGTTAAGCAGCCTCATGTGTGGCACCTTGTCAAAGACCTTCTGAAAACCCAAGTGTACAACACCCACAGATTCTCTTTTGTCTATCCTACTTGTTATTTCTTCAAAGAATTTCAACAGATTTGTCAGGCAAGATTTCCCCTATAGAAAACCGTGCTGACTTTGGCCTATTTTATCATGTGCCTCCAAGTACCCTGAGACCTCATCCTTAATAATTGACTCCAACATCTTCCCAGCCACTGAGGTCAGGCTAACTGGCCTATAGTTTCTTTCTTCTGCTTCCCTTTCTTCTTGAAGAGTGGAATGATATTCACAATTTTCCAGTTCTCCAGAATCAAGTGATTCTTGAAAGATCATTACCAAAGCCTCCATAGTCACCCACCTCTTTCAGTACTTTGGGATGTAGTCCATCTGGTTCAGGTGATCTATTCACCTTCGGACCTTTCAGCTTCCCAAGCACTTTCTTGCTAGTAATAGCAACTGCACTCACTTCTCCCCCTGACAGTCTCAAACTTCCAGCATACTGCTAGTGTCTTCCATAGTGAAAACTGATGTAAAATACTTACTCAGTTTGTCCAACATTTCCTTCTCACCCATTACTACCTCTCCAACGTCATTTTTCCGTGGACCGATATCTATTCTTTCCTCTTTTCTTGCTCTTTTTATATCTGAAGAATATTTGATATCCTCTTCAGTATTTATGGCGAGCTTACCTTCATATTTCATCTTTTCCCACCATATGGCTTTTTAGTTGCCTTCTGTAGTTTTTAAAAGCTTCACTATCCCTTAACGACCCACTAATATGCCCTCTCTTGCTATTATGTTTTTGACTTCCATTGTCAGTCGTAGTTGCGTCATCCTGCTTTAGAATACTTCCTTTTTTGGGATATATATATCTTGCATGTTTCAAATTACTCCCAGAAACTTCAGCCATTGTTGTACAGTCATCGTTCCTGCTAGCGTCCCCTTCCAGTCAACTTTGGTCAGTTTTCCTCTCTCAGGCCTCAGAAACTTACTTTGTTTATTCAGGGTGATGGTCACTCACTGTGTAACTGTACAGTGTCACTGTTTATTCAGGGTGAGGGTCACTCACTGTGTAACTGTACAGTGTCACTGTTTATTCAGGGTGATGGTCACTCACTGTAACTGGACATTGTCACTGTTTATTCAGAGTGAGGATCACTCACTGTGTAACTGTATAGTGTCACTGTGTATTCAGGGTGATGACCACAGTGTAACTGTACAGTATCACTGTTTATTCAGGGTGATGGTCACTGTGTAACTGTACAGTGTCACTGTTTATTCAGGGTGAGGGACACTCACTGTAACTGTACAGTGTCACTGTTTATTCAGGGTGAGGGTCACTCACTGTGTAACTGTACAGTGTCACTGTTTATTCCGGGTGAGGGTCACTCACTGTGTAACTGTACACTGTCACTGTTTATTCAGGGTGATGGACACTCACTGTGTAACTGTACAGTGTCACTGTTTATTCAGGGTGATGGTCACTCACTGTGTAACTGTACAGTGTCACTGTTTATTCAGGGTGATGGTCACTCACTGTAACTGGACATTGTCACTGATTATTCAGAGTGAGGATCACTCACAGTGTAACTGCACAGTGTCACTGTTTATTCAGGGTGATGGTCACTCACTGTATAACTGTACAGTGTCACTGTTTATTCAGGGTGAGGGTCACTCACTGTAACTGGACATTGTCACTGTTTATTCAGAGTGAGGATCACTCACTGTGTAACTGTATAGTGTCACTGTGTATTCAGGGTGATGATCACTGTGTAACTGTACAGTGTCACTGTTTATTCAGGGTGATGGTCACTGTGTAACTGTACAGTGTCACTGTTTATTCAGGGTGAGGGACACTCACTGTAACTGGGCACTGTCACTGTTTATTCAGGGTGAGGGTGACTCACAGTGTAACTGTACAGTGTCACTGTTTATACAGGGTGAGGGACACTCACTGTGTAACTGGACACTGTCACTGTTTATTCAGGGTGAGGGTCACTCACAGTGTAACTGGACACTGTCACTGTTTATTCAGGGTGAGGGTCACTCACAGTGTAACTGTACAGTGTCACTGTTTATTCAGGGTGAGGGACACTCACTGTGTAACTGTACAGTGTCACTGTTTATTCAGGGTGAGGGACACTCACTGTGTAACTATACAATGTCACTGTGTATACAGGGTGAGGGTCACTCACTGTGTAACTGTACAATGTCACTGTTTATTCAGGGTGAGGGTCACTCACTGTGTAACTGTACAGTATCACTGTTTATTCAGGGTGACGGTCACTCACAGTGTTACTGTACAGTGTCACTGTTTATTCAGGGTGATGGTCACTGTATAACTGTACAGTGTCACTGTTTATTCAGGGTGATGGTCACTGTATAACTGTACAGTGTCACTGTTTATTCAGGGTGATGGTCACTCACTGTGTACCTGTACAGTGTCACAGTTTATTCAGGGTGATGGTCACTCACTGTGTACCTGTACAGTGTCACAGTTTATTCAGGGTGATGATCACTCGCTGTAACTGAACAGTGTCACTGTTTATTCAGGGTGATGGTCACTCACTGTGTAACTGTACAGTTTGTTCAGAGTGAGGGTCACTCACTGTGTAACTGTACAGGGTCACTGTTTATTCAGGGTGAGGGTCACTCACAGTGTAACTGTACAGTGTCACTGTTTATTCAGGGTGAGGGTCACTCACTGTGCAACTGTACAGTGTCACTGTTTATTCAGGGTGAGGGTCACTCACAGTGTTACTGTACAGTGTCACTGTTTATTCAGGTTGAGGGACACTCACTGTGTAACTGTACAGTGTCACTGTTTATTCAGGGTGAGAGACACTCACTGTGTAACTGTGCAGTATCACTGTTTATTCAGAGTGAGGGTCACTCATTGTAACTGTACAGTGTCACTGTTTATTCAGAGTGAGGGTCACTCATTGTAACTGTACAGTGTCACTGTTTATTCAGGGTGATGGTCAGTCACTGTGTAACTATACAGTGTCACTGTCTATTCAGGATGATGTTCACTGTGTAACTGTACAGTGTCACTGTTTATTCAGGGTGAGGGACACTCACTGTGTAACTGTACAGTGTCACTGTTTATTCAGAGTGAGGGTCACTCACTGTGTAACTGTACAGTGTCACTGTTTATTCAGGGTGAGGGTCACTCACTGTGTAACTATACAGTGTCACTGTCTATTCAGGATGATGTTCACTGTGTAACTGTACAGTGTCAGTGTTTATTCAGGGTGAGGTAAACTCACTGTGTAACTGTACAGTGTCACTGTTTATTCAGGGTGAGGGACACTCACTGTGTAACTGTACAATGTCACTGTTTATTCAGGGTGATGGTCAGTCACTGTGTAACTGTACAGTGTCCCTGTTTATTCAGGAAGATGGTCAATCACTGTAACTGGACATTGTCACTGTATATTCAGGGTGAGGGTCACTCACTGTGTAACTGTACAGTGTCACTGTTTATTCAGGGTGATGGTCAGTCACTGTGTAACTATACAGTGTCACTGTTTATTCAGGGTGAGGTAAACTCATTGTTTAACTGTACAGTGTCACTGTTTATTCAGGGTGAGGGACACTCACTGTGTAACTGTACAGTGTCACTGTTTATTCAGGGTGATGGACACTCACTGTAAATGTACAGTGTCACTGTTTATTCAGGGTGATGGTCACTCACTGCAACTGGACATTGTCACTGTCTATTTAGGGTGATGTTCACTCACTGTGTAACTGTACAGTATCACTGTTTATTCAGGGTGAGGGACACTGACTGTGTAACTGTACAGTGTCACTGTTTATTCAGGGTGAGGGTCACTCACTGTGTAACTGGACATTGTCACTGTTTATTCAGGGTGAGGGACACTCACAGTGTAAATGTACAGTGTCACTGTTTATTCAGGGTGAGGGTCACTCACTGTGTAACTGTACAGTGTCACTGTTTATTCAGGGTGAGGGACACTCACTGTGTAACTGTACAGTGTCACTGTCTATACAGGGTGAGGGTCACTCACTTTGTAACTGTACAGTGTCACTGTTTATTCAGGGTGAGTGTTACTCACTGTGTAACTGTACAGTGTCACTGTTTATTCAGGGTGAGGGTCACTCACAGTGTAACTGTACAGTATCACTGTTTATTCAGGGTGATGGTCACTGTGTAACTGTACAGTGTCACTGTTTATTCAGGGTGATTGTCACTCACTGTAACTGAACAGAGTCACTGTTTATTCAGGGTAATGGTCACTCACTGTGTAACTACAGTGTCACTGTTTATTCAGGGTGATGGTCACTCACAGTGTTACTGTACAGTGTCACTGTTTAATCAGGGTGATGGTCACTCACTGGGTAACTGTACAGTGTCACTGTTTCTTCAGGGTGATGGTCACTGTTTAACTGTACAGTGTCACTGTTTATTCAGGTTGAGGGACACTCACTGTGTAACTGTACAGTGTCACTGTTTATTCAGGGTGAGAGACACTCACTGTGTAACTGTACAGTGTCACTGTTTATTCAGAGTGAGGGTCACTCATTGTAACTGTACAGTGTCACTGTTTATTCAGGGTGATGGTCAGTCACTGCGTAACTATACAGTGTCACTGTCTATTCAGGATGATGTTCACTGTGTAACTGTACAGTGTCACTGTTTATTCAGGGTGAGGTAAACTCGCTGTGTAACTGTACAGTGTCACTGTTTATTCAGGGTGAGGGACACTCACTGTGTAACTGTACAGTGTCACTGTTTATTCAGGGTGATTGTCAGTCACTGTGTAACTGTACAGTGTCACTGTTTATTCAGGGTGATGGTCAATCACTGTAACTGGACATTGTCACTGTATATTCAGGGTGAGGGACACTCACTGTGTAACTGTACAGTGTCACTGTTTATTCAGGGTGAGGGACACTCACTGTGTAACTGTACAGTGTCACTGTTTATTCAGGGTGATTGTCAGTCACTGTGTAACTGTACAGTATCACTGTTTATTCAGGGTGATGGTCACTCACTGTAACTGGACATTGTCACTGTCTATTCAGGGTGAGGGTCACTGTGTAACTGTACAGTGTCACTGATTATTCAGGTTGAGGGTTACTCACTGTGTAACTGTACAGTGTCACTGTTTATTCAGGGTGATGGTCACTCTGTAACTGTACAGTGTCACTGTTTATTCAGGGTGAGGGTCACTCACTGTGTAACTGTACAGTGTCACTGTTTATTCAGGGTGAGGGTCACTCACAGTGTAACTGTACTGTGTCACTGTTTATTCAGGGTGATGGTCACTCACTGTGAAACTACAGTGTCACCGTTTATTCAGGGTGAGGGTCACTCACTGTGTAACGGTACAGTGTCACTGTTTATTCAGGTTGAGGGACACTCACTGTGTAACTGTACAGTGTCACTTTTTATTCAGGGTGAGGTTCACTGTGTAACTGTACAGTGTCACTGTTTATTCCGGGTGATGGAAAAATCACTGTGTAACTGTACAGTGTCACTGTTTATTCAGGGTGATGGTCACTCACTGTGTAACTGTACATTGTCACTGTTTATTCAGGGTGATGGTCACTCACTGTGTAACTGTACAGTGTCCCTGTTTATTGAGGGTGAGGGTCACTCACTGTAACTGGATATTGTCACTGTCTATTCAGGGTGAGGTTGACTGTGTAACTGTACAGTGTCACTGATTATTCAGGGTGAGGGACACTCACTGTAACTGTACAGTGTCACTCTTTATTCAGGGTGAGGGACACTCACTGTGTAACTGTACCGTGTCACTGTTTATTCAGGGTGATGGTCACTCACAGTGTAACTGTACAGTGTCACTGTTTATTCAGTGTGAGGGTCACTCACTGTAACTGGACATTGTCACTGTCTATTAAGGGTGAGGTTGACTGTGTAACTGTACAGTGTCACTGATTATTCAGGGTGAGGGACACTCACTGTAACTGTACAGTGTCACTCTTTATTCAGGGTGAGGGTCACTCACTGTGTAACTGTACAGTGTCACTATTTTTTCAGGGTGATGGTCACTGTGTAACTGTACAGTGTCACTGTTTCTTCAGGGTGATGGTCACTCACTGTGTAACTGGACAGTGTCACTGTTTATTCAGGGTGAGGGACACTCACTGTAACTGTAAATTGTCACTGTTTATTCAGGGTGAGGGTCACTCACTGTGTAACTGTACAGTGTCACTGTTTATTCAGGGTGATGGTCAGTCACTGTGTAACTATACAGTGTCACTGTTTATTCAGGGTGAGGTAAACTCATTGTTTAACTGTACAGTGTCACTGTTTATTCAGGGTGAGGGACACTCACTGTGTAACTGTACAGTGTCACTGTTTATTCAGGGTGATGGACACTCACTGTAACTGTACAGTGTCACTGTTTATTCAGGGTGATGGTCACTCACTGTAACTGGACATTGTCACTGTCTATTTAGGGTGATGTTCACTCACTGTGTAACTGTACAGTGTCACTGTTTATTCAGGGTGAGGGTCACTCACTGTGTAACTGTACAGTGTCACTGTTTATTCAGGGTGAGGGTCACTCACTGTGTAACTGTACAGTGTCACTGTTTATTCAGGGTGAGGGACACTCACAGTGTAACTGTACAGTGTCACTGTTTATTCAGGGTGAGGGTCACTCACTGTGTAACTGTACAGTGTCACTGTTTATTCAGGGTGAGGGACACTCACTGTGTAACTGTACAGTGTCACTGTTTATTCAGGGTGAGGGACACTCACTGTAACTGTACAGTGTCACTGTTTATTCAGGGTGAGGGACACTCAATGTGTAACTGTACAGTGTCACTGTTTATTCAGTGTGAGGGTCACTCACAATGTAACTGTATAGTATCACTGTTTACTCAGGGTGAAGGTCACTGTGTAACTGTACAGTGTCACTGTTTATTCAGGGTGAGGGTCACTCACTGTAACTGTACATTGTCACTGTTTATTCAGGGTGAGGTTCACTCACTGTAAATGGACATTGTCACTGTCTATTCAGGGTGATGGTCACTCACTGTAAATGTACAGTGTCACTGTTTATTCAGGGTGATGGTCACTCACTGTAACTGGACATTGTCACTGTTTATTCAGGGTGAGGTTCACTGTGTAACTGTACAGTGTCACTGTTTATTCAGGGTGAGGGACACTCACTGTGTAACTGTACAGTGTCACTGTTTATTCAGGGTGAGGGACACTCAATGTGTAACTGTACAGTGTCACTGTTTATTCAGGGTGAGGGTCACTCACAATGTAACTGTATAGTGTCACTGTTTATTCAGGGTGATGGTCACTCACAGTGTAACTGTACAGTGTCACTGTTTATTCAGGGTGATGTTCACTGTGTAACTGTACAGTGTCACTGTTTATTCAGTGTGAGGGACACTCACTGTGTAACTGTACAGTGTCACTGTTTATTCAGGGTGAGGGACACTCACTGTGTAACTGTACAGTGTCACTGTTTATTCAGGGTGATGGTCACTGTGTAACTGTACAGTGTCACTGTTTCTTCAGGGTGATGGTCACTCACTGTGTAACTGGATAGTGTCACTGTTTATTCAGGGTGAGGGACACTCACTGTAACTGTACAGTGTCACTGTTTATTCAGGGTGAGGGACACTCACTGTGTAACTGTACAGTGTCACTGTTTATTCAGGGTGATGGTCACTCACTGTGTAACTGTACATTGTCACTGTTTATTCAGGGTGAGGGTCACTCACTGTAACTGGACATTGTCACTGTCTATTCAGGGTGAGGTTCACTGTGTAACTGTACAGTGTCACTGATTATTCAGGGTGAGGGTTACTCACTGTGTAACTGTACAGTGTCACTGTTTATTCAGGGTGAGGGTCACTCTGTAACTGTACAGTGTCACTGTTTATTCAGGGTGAGGGTCACTCACTGTGTAACTGTACAGTGTCACTGTTTATTCAGGGTGAGGGTCACTCACAGTGTAACTGTACTGTGTCACTGTTTATTCAGGGTGATGGTCACTCACTGTGAAACTACAGTGTCACCGTTTATTCAGGGTGAGGGTCACTCACTGTGTAACGGTACAGTGTCACTGTTTATTCAGGTTGAGGGACACTCACTGTGTAACTGTACAGTGTCACTTTTTATTCAGGGTGAGGTTCACTGTGTAACTGTACAGTGTCACTGTTTATTCCGGGTGATGGAAAAATCACTGTGTAACTGTACAGTGTCACTGTTTATTCAGGGTGAGGGTCACTCACAGTGTAACTGTACAGTGTCACTGTTTATTCAGGGTGATGGTCACTCACTGTAACTGTACAGTGTCACTGTTTATTCAGGGTGAGGGTCACTCACTGTAACTGGACATTGTCACTGTTTATTCAGGGTGAGGGACACTCACTGTAACTGTACAGTGTCACTGTTTATTCAGGGTGAGGGACACTCACTGTAACTGTACAGTGTCACTGTTTATTCAGGGTGAGGGACACTCACTGTTTAACTGTATAGTGTCACTGTTTATTCAGGGTGATGGTCACTCACAGTGTAACTGTACAGTGTCACTGTTTATTCAGGGTGAGGGTCACTCACTGTAACTGGACATTGTCACTGTCTATTAAGGGTGAGGTTGACTGTGTAACTGTACAGTGTCACTGATTATTCAGGGTGAGGGACACTCACTGTAACTGTACAGTGTCACTGTTTATTCAGGGTGAGGGACACTCACTGTGTAACTGTACAGTGTCACTGTTTATTCAGGGTGAGGGACACTATCCGTAACTGTACAGTGTCACTGTTTATTCAGGGTGATAGTCACTCACATTGTAACTGTACAGTGTCACTGTTTATTCAAGGTGATGGTCACTCACAGTGTAACTGTACAATGTCACTGTGTATTCAGGGTGATGGTCAGTCACTGTAACTGTACAGTGTCACTGTTTATTCAGGGTGATGGTCACTCACTGTAACTGTACAGTGTCACTGTTTATTCAGGGTGATGGTCACTCACAGTGTAACTGTACAGTGTCACTGTTTATTCAGGGTGATGGTCACTCACTGTAACTGGACATCGTAACTGTTTATTCAGAGTGAGGATCACTCACTGTGTAACTGTATAGTGTCACTTTGTATTCAGGGTGATGATCACTGTGTAACTGTACAGTTTCACTGTTTATTCAGGGTGAGGGTCACTCACAATGTAACTGTATAGTGTCACTGTTTATTCAGGGTGAGGGTCACTGTAAATGGGCACTGTAACTGTTTATTCAGGATGAGGATCACTCACTGTGTAACTGTATAGTGTCACTTTGTATTCAGGGTGATGATCACTGTGTAACTGTACAGTGTCACTGTTTATTCAGGGTGATGGTCACTCACTGTGTAACTGTACAGTGTCACTGTTTATTCAGGGTGAGGGACACTCACTGTAAATGGGCACTGTAACTGTTTATTCAGGGTGAGGGTGACTCACAGTGTAACTGTACAGTGTCACTGTTGATACAGGGTGAGGGACTCTCACTGTGTAACTGGACACTGTCACTGTTTATTCAGGGTGAGGGTCACTCACAGTGTAACTGTACAGTGTCACTGTTTATTCAGGGTGAGGGACACTCACTGTGTAACTGTACAGTGTCACTGTTTATTCAGGGTGAGGGTCACTCACTGTGTAACTGTACAGTGTCACTGTTTATTCAGGGTGAGGGTCACTCACAGTGTAACTGTACAGTATCACTGTTTATTCAGGGTGATGGTCACTCACTGTGTACCTGTACAGTATCACAGTTTATTCAGAGTGAGGGTCACTCACTGTGTAACTGTACAGTGTCACTGTTTATTCAGGGTGAGGGACACTCACTGTGTAACTGGACAGTGTCACTGTTTATTCAGGGTGAGGGTCACTCACAGTGTAACTGTACAGTGTCACTGTTTATTCAGGGTGATGGTCACTCACTGTGTAACTGTACAGTGTCACTGTTTATTCAGGGTGATGGTCACTCACTGTGTAACTGTACAGTGTCACTGTTTATTCAGGGTGATGGTCACTCACTGTAACTGTACAGTGTCACTGTTTATTCAGGGTGATGGTCACTCACTGTGTAACTGTACAGTGTCACTGTTTATTCAGGGTGAGGGCCACTCACTGTGTAACTACAGTGTCACTGTTTATTCAGGGTGAGGGTCACTCACTGTGTAACTGTATAGTGTCACTGTTTATTCAGGGTGATGGTCACTCACTGTGTAACTGGACATTGATACTGTTTATTAAGGGTAAGGGACACTCACTGTGTAACTGTACAGTGTCACTGTTTATTCAGAGTGAGGGACACTCACTGTGTAACTGGACATTGACACTGTTTATTCAGGGTGAGGGACACTATCCGTAACTGTACAGTGTCACTGTTTATTCAGGGTGATAGTCACTCACATTGTAACTGTACAGTGTCACTGTTTATTCAAGGTGATGGTCACTCACAGTGTAACTGTACAATGTCACTGTGTATTCAGGGTGATGGTCAGTCACTGTAACTGTACAGTGTCACTGTTTATTTAGGGTGAGGGTCACCCACTGTGTAACTGTACAGTGTCACTGTTTATTCAGAGTGAGGGTCACCCACTGTGTAACTGTACAGTGTCACTGTTTATTCAGGGTGATGGTCACTCACTGTAACTGGACATTGTCACTGTTTATTCAGAGTGAGGATCACTCACAGTGTAACTGTACAGTGTCACTGTTTATTCAGGGTGATGGTCACTCACTGTAACTGGACATCGTAACTGTTTATTCAGAGTGAGGATCACTCACTGTGTAACTGTATAGTGTCACTTTGTATTCAGGGTGATGATCACTGTGTAACTGTACAGTGTCACTGTTTATTCAGGGTGATGGTCACTGTGTAACTGTACAGTGTCACTGTTTATTCAGGGTGAGGGACACTCACTGTAAATGGGCACTGTAACTGTTTATTCAGGGTGAGGGTGACTGTGTAACTGTACAGTGTCACTGTTTATTCAGGGTGAGGGACACTCACTGTGTAACTGTACAGTGTCACTGTTTATTCAGGGTGAGGGTCACTCACAGTGTAACTGTACAGTGTCACTGTTTATTCAGGGTGAGGGACACTCACTGTGTAACTGTACAGTGTCACTGTTTATTCAGGGTGAGGGACACTCACTGTGTAACTGTACAGTGTCACTGTTTATTCAGGGTGAGGGTCACTCACTGTGTAACTGTACAGTGTCACTGTTTATTCAGGGTGAGGGTCACTCACAGTGTAACTGTACAGTATCACTGTTTATTCAGGGTGAGGGTCACTGTGTAACTGTACAGTGTCACTGTTTATTCAGGGTGAGGTAAACTCACTGTTTAACTGTACAGTGTCACTGTTTATTCAGGGTGAGGTAAACTCACTGTGTAACTGTACAGTGTCACTGTTTATTCAGGGTGAGGGACACTCACTGTGTAACTGTACAGTGTCACTGTTTATTCAGGGTGATGGTCACTCACTGTGTAACTGTACAGTGTCACTGTTTATTCAGGGTGATGGTCACTCACTGTGTAACTGGACAGTGTCACTGTTTATTCAGGGTGAGGGTCACTCACTGTGTAACTGTACAGTGTCACTGTTTATTCAGGGTGATGGTCACTCACTGTAACTGTACAGTGTCACTGTTTATTCAGGGTGAGGGTCACTCACTGTAACTGGACATTGAGTGAGCACTGTTGAATATTAAGGGTGAGGGACACTCACTGTGTAACTGTACAGTGTCACTGTTTATTCAGGGTGAGGGACACTCACTGTGTAACTGTACAGTGTCACTGTTTATTCAGGGTAAGGGACACTCACTGTAACTGTACAGTGTCACTGTTTATTCAGGGTGAGGGACACTCACTGTGTAACTGTACAGTGTCACTGTTTATTCAGGGTGAGGGTCACTCACTGTGTAACTGTACAGTGTCACTGTTTATTCAGGGTGATGGTCACTCACTGTGTAACTGTACAGTGTCACTGTTTATTCAGGGTGAGGGTCACTCACTGTGTAACTGTACAGTGTCACTGTTTATTCAGGGTGATGGTCACTCACTGTGTAACTGTACAGTGTCACTGTTTATTCAGGGTGAGGGACACTCACTGTGTAACTGTACAGTGTCACTGTTTATTCAGGGTGATGGTCACTCACTGTGTAACTGTATAGTGTCACTGTTTACTCAGGGTGATGGTCACTGTGTAACTGTACAGTGTCACTGTTTATTCAGGGTGAGGGACACTCACTGTGTAACTGTACAGTGTCACTGTTTATTCAGGGTGAGGGTCACTCACTGTGTAACTGTACAGTGTCACTGTTTATTCAGGGTGAGGGACACTCACTGTGTAACTGTACAGTGTCACTGTTTATTCAGGGTGAGGGTCACTCACTGTGTAACTGTACAGTGTCACTGTTTATTCAGGGTGAGGGTCACTCACAGTGTAACTGTACAGTGTCACTGTTTATTCAGGGTGAGGGACACTCACTGTGTAACTGTACAGTGTCACTGTTTATTCAGGGTGAGGGACACTCACTGTGTAACTGTACAGTGTCACTGTTTATTCAGGGTGAGGGTCACTCACTGTGTAACTGTACAGTGTCACTGTTTATTCAGGGTGAGGGTCACTCACTGTGAAACTGTACAGTGTCACTGTTTATTCAGGGTGAAGGTCACTGTGTAAATGTACAGTGTCACTGTTTATTCAGGGTGATGGTCACTCACTGTGTAACTGTACAGTGTCACTGTTTATTCAGAGTGAGGGACACTCACTGTGTAACTGGACATTGAAACTGTTTATTCAGGGTGAGGGTGACTCACAGTGTAACTGTACAGTGTCACTGTTGATACAGGGTGAGGGACTCTCACTGTGTAACTGGACACTGTCACTGTTTATTCAGGGTGAGGGTCACTCACAGTGTAACTGTATAGTGTCACTGTTTATTCAGAGTGAGGGACACTCACTGTGTAACTGGACATTGACACTGTTTATTCAGGGTGAGGGACACTATCCGTAACTGTACAGTGTCACTGTTTATTCAGGGTGATAGTCACTCACATTGTAACTGTACAGTGTCACTGTTTATTCAAGGTGATGGTCACTCACAGTGTAACTGTACAATGTCACTGTGTATTCAGGGTGATGGTCAGTCACTGTAACTGTACAGTGTCACTGTTTATTTAGGGTGATGGTCACTCACGGTAACTGGACATTGTCACATTATTCAGAGTGAGGATCACTCACAGTGTAACTGTACAGTGTCACTGTTTATTCAGGGTGATGGTCACTCACTGTAACTGGACATCGTAACTGTTTATTCAGAGTGAGGATCACTCACTGTGTAACTGTATAGTGTCACTTTGTATTCAGGGTGATGATCACTGTGTAACTGTACAGTTTCACTGTTTATTCAGGGTGATGGTCACTGTGTAACTGTACAGTGTCACTGTTTATTCAGGGTGAGGGACACTCACTGTAAATGGGCACTGTAACTGTTTATTCAGGATGAGGATCACTCACTGTGTAACTGTATAGTGTCACTTTGTATTCAGGGTGAGGGACACTCACTGTGTAACTGTACAGTGTCACTGTTTATTCAGGGTGAGAGACACTCACTGTGTAACTGTACAGTGTCACTGTTTATTCAGAGTGAGGGTCACTCATTGTAACTGTACAGTGTCACTGTTTATTCAGGGTGATGGTCACTCACTGTGTAACTGTACAGTGTCACTGTTTATTCAGGGTGAGGGTCACTCACAGTGTAACTGTACAGTATCACTGTTTATACAGGGTGATGGTCACTCACTGTGTACCTGTACAGTATCACAGTTTATTCAGGGTGATGGTCACTCACTGTGTAACTGTACAGTGTGCACTGTTTATTCAGGGTGAGGGTCACTCACTGTGTAACTGTACAGTGTCACTGTTTATTCAGGGTGAGGGTGACTCACAGTGTAACTGTACAGTGTCACTGTTGATACAGGGTGAGGGACTCTCACTGTGTAACTGGACACTGTCACTGTTTATTCAGGGTGAGGGTCACTCACAGTGTAACTGTACAGTGTCACTGTTTATTCAGGGTGAGGGACACTCACTGTGTAACTGTACAGTGTCACTGTTTATTCAGGGTGAGGGTCACTCACTGTGTAACTGTACAGTGTCACTGTTTATTCAGGGTGAGGGTCACTCACAGTGTAACTGTACAGTATCACTGTTTATTCAGGGTGATGGTCACTCACTGTGTACCTGTACAGTATCACAGTTTATTCAGGGTGATGGTCACTCACTGTGTAACTGTACAGTTGCACTGTTTATTCAGGGTGATGATCACTCACTGTAACTGAACAGTGTCACTGTTTATTCAGGGTGATGGTCACTCACTGTGTAACTGTATAGTGTCACTGTTTATTCAGGGTGATGGTCACTCACTGTGTAACTACAGTGTCACTGTTTATTCAGGGTGAGGGTCACTCACAGTGTTACTGTACAGTGTCACTGTTTATTCAGGGTGATGGTCACTGTATAACTGTACAGTGTCACTGTTTATTCAGGGTGATGGTCACTCACTGTGTAACTGTACAGTGTCACTGTTTATTCAGGGTGATGATCACTCACTGTAACTGAACAGTGTCACTGTTTATTCAGGGTGATGGTCACTCACTGTGTAACTGTACAGTGTCACTGTTTATTCAGGGTGATGGTCACTCACTGTGTAACTGGACATTGATACTGTTTATTAAGGGTAAGGGACACTCACTGTGTAACTGTACAGTGTCACAGTTTATTCAGAGTGAGGGACACTCACTGTGTAACTGGACATTGACACTGTTTATTCAGGGTGAGGGACACTATCCGTAACTGTACAGTGTCACTGTCTATTCAGGGTGATGGTCACTCACTGTAACTGTACAGTGTCACTGTTTATTCAGGGTGATAGTCACTCACATTGTAACTGTACAGTGTCACTCTTTATTCAAGGTGATGGTCACTCACAGTGTAACTGTACAATGTCACTGTGTATTCAGGGTGATGGTCAGTCACTGTAACTGTACAGTGTCACTGTTTATTCAGGGTGATGGTCACTGTGTAACTGTACAGTGTCACTGTTTATTCAGGGTGATGGTCACTGTGTAACTGTACAGTGTCACTGTTTATTCAGGGTGAGGGACACTCACTGTAAATGGGCAAAGTAACTGTTTATTCAGGGTGAGGGTGACTCACAGTGTAACTGTACAGTGTCACTGTTGATACAGGGTGAGGGACTCTCACTGTGTAACTGGACACTGTCACTGTTTATTCAGGGTGAGGGTCACTCACAGTGTAACTGTACAGTGTCACTGTTTATTCAGGGTGAGGGACACTCACTGTGTAACTGGACATTGTCACTGTTTATTCAGGGTGAGGGTCACTCACTGTGTAACTGTACAGTGTCACTGTTTATTCAGGGTGAGGGACACTCACTGTGTAACTGGACATTGTCACTGTTTATTCAGGGTGAGGGTCACTCACAGTGTAACTGTACAGTGTGACTGTTTATTCAGGGTGATGGTCACTGTGTAACTGTACAGTGTCACTGTTTATTCAGGGTGAGGGACACTCACTGTAAATGGGCAAAGTAACTGTTTATTCAGGGTGAGGGTGACTCACAGTGTAACTGTACAGTGTCACTGTTGATACAGGGTGAGGGACTCTCACTGTGTAACTGGACACTGTCACTGTTTATTCAGGGTGAGGGTCACTCACAGTGTAACTGTACAGTGTCACTGTTTATTCAGGGTGAGGGACACTCACTGTGTAACTGGACATTGTCACTGTTTATTCAGGGTGAGGGTCACTCACAGTGTAACTGTACAGTGTCACTGTTTATTCAGGGTGAGGGACACTCACAGTGTAACTGTACAGTGTCACTGTTTATTCAGGGTGAGGGTCACTCACAGTGTAACTGTACAGTGTCACTGTTTATTCAGGGTGATGGTCACTGTGTAACTGTACAGTGTCACTGTTTATTCAGGGTGAGGGACACTCACTGTAAATGGGCAAAGTAACTGTTTATTCAGGGTGAGGGTGACTCACAGTGTAACTGTACAGTGTCACTGTTGATACAGGGTGAGGGACTCTCACTGTGTAACTGGACACTGTCACTGTTTATTCAGGGTGAGGGTCACTCACAGTGTAACTGTACAGTGTCACTGTTTATTCAGGGTGAGGGACACTCACTGTGTAACTGGACATTGTCACTGTTTATTCAGGGTGAGGGTCACTCACAGTGTAACTGTACAGTGTCACTGTTTATTCAGGGTGAGGGTCACTCACAGTGTAACTGTACAGTGTCACTGTTTATTCAGGGTGAGGGACTCTCACTGTGTAACTGGACACTGTCACTGTTTATTCAGGGTGAGGGTCACTCACAGTGTAACTGTACAGTGTCACTGTTTATTCAGGGTGAGGGACACTCACTGTGTAACTGGACATTGTCACTGTTTATTCAGGGTGAGGGTCACTCACTGTGTAACTGTACAGTGTCACTGTTTATTCAGGGTGAGGGACACTCACTGTGTAACTGGACATTGTCACTGTTTATTCAGGGTGAGGGTCACTCACAGTGTAACTGTACAGTGTCACTGTTTATTCAGGGTGATGGTCACTGTGTAACTGTACAGTGTCACTGTTTATTCAGGGTGAGGGACACTCACTGTAAATGGGCAAAGTAACTGTTTATTCAGGGTGAGGGTGACTCACAGTGTAACTGTACAGTGTCACTGTTGATACAGGGTGAGGGACTCTCACTGTGTAACTGGACACTGTCACTGTTTATTCAGGGTGAGGGTCACTCACAGTGTAACTGTACATTGTCACTGTTTATTCAGGGTGAGGGACTCTCACTGTGTAACTGGACATTGTCACTGTTTATTCAGGGTGAGGGACACTCACAGTGTAACTGTACAGTGTCACTGTTTATTCAGGGTGAGGGACACTCACTGTGTAACTGGACATTGTCACTGTTTATTCAGGGTGAGGGTCACTCACTGTGTAACTGTACAGTGTCACTGTTTATTCAGGGTGAGGGACACTCACTGTGTAACTGGACATTGTCACTGTTTATTCAGGGTGAGGGTCACTCACAGTGTAACTGTACAGTATCACTGTTTATTCAGGGTGATGGTCACTCACTGTGTACCTGTACAGTATCACAGTTTATTCAGGGTGAGGGACACTCACTGTGTAACTGGACATTGTCACTGTTTATTCAGGGTGAGGGTCACTCACAGTGTAACTGTACAGTATCACTGTTTATTCAGGGTGATGGTCACTCACTGTGTACCTGTACAGTATCACAGTTTATTCATGGTGATGGTCACTCACTGTGTAACTGTACAGTGTCACTGTTTATTCAGGGTGATGGTCATTGTATAACTGTACAGTGTCACTGTTTATTCAGGGTGATGGTCACTCACTGTGTAACTGTACAGTGTCACTGTTTATTCAGGGTGATGATCACTCACTGTAACTAAACAGTGTCACTGTTTATTCAGGGTGATGGTCACTCACTGTGTAACTGTATAGTGTCACTGTTTATTCAGGGTGAGGGTCACTCACTGTGTAACTGTATAGTGTCACTGTTTATTCAGAGTGAGGGACACTCACTGTGTAACTGGACATTGACACTGTTTATTCAGGGTGAGGGACACTATCCGTAACTGTACAGTGTCACTGTCTATTCAGGGTGATGGTCACTCACTGTAACTGTACAGTGTCACTGTTTATTCAGGGTGATAGTCACTCACATTGTAACTGTACAGTGTCACTCTTTATTCAAGGTGATGGTCACTCACAGTGTAACTGTACAATGTCACTGTGTATTCAGGGTGATGGTCAGTCACTGTAACTGTACAGTGTCACTGTTTATTTAGGGTGAGGGTCACCCACTGTGTAACTGTACAGTGTCACTGTTTATTCAAGGTGAGGGACACTCACTGTGTAACTGGACATTGTCACTGTTTATTCAGGGTGAGGGTTACTCACTGTGTAACTGTACAGTGTCACTGTTTATTCAGAGTGAGGGTCACCCACTGTGTAACTGTACAGTGTCACTGTTTATTCAGGGTGATGGTCACTCACGGTAACTGGACATTGTCACATGATTCAGAGTGAGGATCACTCACAGTGTAACTGTACAGTGTCACTGTTTATTCAGGGTGATGGTCACTCACTGTAACTGGACATCGTAACTGTTTATTCAGAGTGAGGATCACTCACTGTGTAACTGTATAGTGTCACTGTGTATTCAGGGTGATGATCACTGTGTAACTGTACAGTGTCACTGTTTATTCAGGGTGATGGTCACTGTGTAACTGTACAGTGTCACTGTTTATTCAGGGTGAGGAACACTCACTGTAACTGGGCACTGTAACTGTTTATTCAGGGTGAGGGTGACTCACAGTGTAACTGTACAGTGTCACTGTTTATACAGGGTGAGGGACACTCACTGTGCAACTGTACAGTGTCACTGTTTATTCAGGGTGAGGGTCACTCACAGTGTTACTGTACAGTGTCACTGTTTATTCAGGTTGAGGGACACTCACTGTGTAACTGTGCAGTGTCACTGTTTATTCAGGGTGATGGTCACTCACTGTGTAATTGGACATTGTCACTGTTTATTCAGAGTGAGGATCACTCACAGTGTAACTGTACAGTGTCACTGTTTATTCAGGGTGATGGTCACTCACTGTAACTGGACATTGTCACTGTTTATTCAGAGTGAGGATCACTCACTGTGTAACTGTATAGTGTCACTGTGTATTCAGGGTGATGATCACTGTGTAACTGTACAGTGTCACTGTTTATTCAGGGTGATGGTCACTGTGTAACTGTACAGTGTCACTGTTTATTCAGGGTGAGGAACACTCACTGTAACTGGGCACTGTAACTGTTTATTCAGGGTGAGGGTGACTCACAGTGTAACTGTACAGTGTCACTGTTTATACAGGGTGAGGGACACTCACTGTGCAACTGTACAGTGTCACTGTTTATTCAGGGTGAGGGTCACTCACAGTGTTACTGTACAGTGTCACTGTTTATTCAGGTTGAGGGACACTCACTGTGTAACTGTGCAGTGTCACTGTTTATTCAGAGTGAGGGACACTCACTGTGTAACTGGACATTGTCACTGTTTATTCAGGGTGATGGACACTCACCGTAAATGTACAGTGTCACTGTTTATTCAGGGTGATGGTCACTCACTGTAACTGGACATTGTCACTGTCTATTTAGGGTGATGTTCACTCACTGTGTAACTGTACAGTATCACTGTTTATTCAGGGTGAGGGTCACTCACTGTGTAACTGTACAGTGTCACTGTTTATTCAGGGTGAGGGACACTGACTGTGTAACTGTACAGTGTCACTGTTTATTCAAGGTGAGGGTCACTCACTGTGTAACTGGACATTGTCACTGATTATTCAGGGTGAGGGTCACTCACAGTGTAACTGTACAGTGTCACTGTTTATTCAGGGTGAGGGTCACTCACTGTGTAACTGTACAGTGTCACTGTTTATTCAGGGTGAGGGTCACTCACTGTGTAACTGTACAGTGTCACTGTTTATTCAGGGTGATGGTCACTCACTGTGTAACTGTACAGAGTCACTGTTTATTCAGGGTGATGGTTGCTCACTGTGTAACTGTATAGAGTCACCGTTTATTCAGGGTGATGGTCACTGTGTATCTGTACAGTGTCACTGTTTATTCAGGGTGAGGGACACTCACTGTGTAACTGTACAGTGTCACTGTCTATTTAGGATGAGGGTCGCTCACTGTGTAATTGTACAGTGTCACTGTTTATTCAGGGTGAGGGACACTCACTGTGTAACTGTACAGTGTCACTGTCTATTTAGGATGAGGGTCGCTCACTGTGTAATTGTACAGTGTCACTGTTTATTCAGAGTGAGGGTCACTCACAGTGTAACTGTACAGTGTCACTGTTTATTCAGGGTGAAGGTCACTCACTGTGCAACTGTACAGTGTCACTGTTTATTCAGGTTGAGGGACACTCACTGTGTAACTGTACAGTGTCACTGTTTATTCAGAGTGAGGGTCACTCATTGTAACTGTACAGTGTCACTGTTTATTCAGGGTGATGGTCAGTCACTGTGTAACTATACAGTGTCACTGTCTATTCAGGATGATGTTCACTGTGTAACTGTACAGTGTCACTGTTTATTCAGGGTGAGGTAAACTCACTGTGTCACTGTACAGTGTCACTGTTTATTCAGGGTGAGGGACACTCACTGTGTAACTGTACAGTGTCACTGTTTATTCAGGGTGATGGTCAGTCACTGTGTAACTGTACAGTGTCACTGTTTATTCAGGGTGATGGTCAATTACTTTAACTGGACATTGTCACTGTATATTCAGGGTGAGGGTCACTCACTGTGTAACTGTACAGTGTCACTGTTTATTCAGGGTGATGGTCAGTCACTGTGTAACTATACAGTGTCACTGTCTATTCAGGATGATGTTCACTGTGTAACTGTACAGTGTCACTGTTTATTCAGGGTGAGGGTCACCCACTATGTAACTGTACAGTGTCACTGTTTATTCAGGGTGAGGGACACTGACTGTGTAACTGTACAGTGTCACTGTTTATTCAGGGTGATGGTCACTCACAGTGTTACTGTACAGTGTCACTGTTTATTCAGGGTGATGGTCACTGTATAACTGTACAGTGTCACTGTTTATTCAGGGTGATGGTCACTCACAGTGTTACTGTACAGTGTCACAGTTTATTCAGGGTGATGGTCACTCACTGTGTAACTGTACAGTGTCACTGTTTATTCAGGGTGATAATCACTCACTGTAACTGAACAGTGTCACTGTTTATTCAGGGTGATGGTCACTCACTGAGTAACTGTACAGTGTCACTGTTTATACAGGGTGAGGGACACTCACTGTGCAACTGTACAGTGTCACTGTTTATTCAGGGTGAGGGTCACTCACAGTGTTACTGTACAGTGTCACTGTTTATTCAGGTTGAGGGACACTCACTGTGTAACTGTACAGTGTCACTGTTTATTCAGGGTGAGAGACACTCACTGTGTAACTGTACAGTGTCACTGTTTATTCAGAGTGAGGGTCACTCATTGTAACTGTACAGTGTCACTGTTTATTCAGGGTGATGGTCAGTCACTGTGTAACTATACAGTGTCACTGTCTATTCAGGATGATGTTCACTGTGTAACTGTACAGTGTCACTGTTTATTCAGGGTGAGGTAAACTCACTGTGTAACTGTACAGTGTCACTGTTTATTCAGGGTGAGGGACACTCACTGTGTAACTGTACAGTGTCACTGTTTATTCAGGGTGATGGTCAGTCACTGTGTAACTGTACAGTGTCACTGTTTATTCAGGGTGATGGTCAATTACTTTAACTGGACATTGTCACTGTATATTCAGGGTGAGGGTCACTCACTGTGTAACTGTACAGTGTCACTGTTTATTCAGGGTGATGGTCAGTCACTGTGTAACTATACAGTGTCACTGTCTATTCAGGATGATGTTCACTGTGTAACTGTACAGTGTCACTGTTTATTCAGGGTGAGGGTCACCCACTATGTAACTGTACAGTGTCACTGTTTATTCAGGGTGAGGGACACTGACTGTGTAACTGTACAGTGTCACTGTTTATTCAGGGTGATGGTCACTGTATAACTGTACAGTGTCACTGTTTATTCAGGGTGATGGTCACTCACAGTGTTACTGTACAGTGTCACAGTTTATTCAGGGTGATGGTCACTCACTGTGTAACTGTACAGTGTCACTGTTTATTCAGGGTGATAATCACTCACTGTAACTGAACAGTGTCACTGTTTATTCAGGGTGATGGTCACTCACTGAGTAACTGTACAGTGTCACTGTTTATTCAGGGTGAGGGTCACTCACAGTGTAACTGTACAGTGTCACTGTTTATTCAGGGTGAAGGTCACTCACTGTGCAACTGTACAGTGTCACTGTTTATTCAGGTTGAGGGACACTCACTGTGTAACTGTACAGTGTCACTGTTTATTCAGGGTGAGAGACACTCACTGTGTAACTGTACAGTGTCACTGTTTATTCAGAGTGAGGGTCACTCATTGTAACTGTACAGTGTCACTGTTTATTCAGGGTGATGGTCAGTCACTGTGTAACTATACAGTGTCACTGTCTATTCAGGATTATGTTCACTGTGTAACTGTACAGTGTCACTGTTTATTCAGGGTGAGGTAAACTCACTGTGTAACTGTACAGTGTCACTGTTTATTCAGGGTGAGGGACACTCACTGTGTAACTGTACAGTGTCACTGTTTATTCAGGGTGATGGTCAGTCACTGTGTAACTGTACAGTGTCACTGTTTATTCAGGGTGATGGTCAATTACTTTAACTGGACATTGTCACTGTATATTCAGGGTGAGGGTCACTCACTGTGTAACTGTACAGTGTCACTGTTTATTCAGGGTGATGGTCAGTCACTGTGTAACTATACAGTGTCACTGTCTATTCAGGATGATGTTCACTGTGTAACTGTACAGTGTCACTGTTTATTCAGGGTGAGGGTCACCCACTATGTAACTGTACAGTGTCACTGTTTATTCAGGGTGAGGGACACTGACTGTGTAACTGTACAGTGTCACTGTTTATTCAGGGTGATGGTCACTCACTGTGTAACTGTACAGTGTCACTGTTTATTCAGGGTGAGGGACACTCACTGTGTAACTGTACAGTGTCACTGTCTATTCAGGGTGATGGACACTCACTGTGTAACTCTACAGTGTCACTGTTTATTCAGGGTGAGGGTCACTCACTGTGCAACTGTACAGTGTCACTGTTTATTCAGGGTGAGGGTCACTCACAGTGTTACTGTACAGTGTCACTGTTTATTCAGGTTGAGGGACACTCACTGTGTAACTGTACAGTGTCACTGTTTATTCAGGGTGAGAGACACTCACTGTGTAACTGTACAGTGTCACTGTTTATTCAGAGTGAGGGTCACTCATTGTAACTGTACAGTGTCACTGTTTATTCAGGGTGATGGTCAGTCACTGTGTAACTATACAGTGTCACTGTCTATTCATGATGATGTTCACTGTGTAACTGTACAGTGTCACTGTTTATTCAGGGTGAGGTAAACTCACTGTTTAACTGTACAGTGTCACTGTTTATTCAGGGTGAGGGACACTCACTGTGTAACTGTACAGTGTCACTGTTTATTCAGGGTGATGGTCAGTCACTGTGTAACTGTACAGTGTCACTGTTTATTCAGGGTGATGGTCAATCACTGTAACTGGACATTGTCACTGTATATTCAGTGTGAGGGTCACTCACTGTGTAACTGTACAGTGTCACTGTTTATTCAGGGTGATGGTCACTCACTGTAACTGGACATTGTCACTGTCTATTTAGGGTGATGTTCACTCACTGTGTAACTGTACAGTATCACTGTTTATTCAGGGTGAGGGTCACTCACTGTGTAACTGTACAGTGTCACTGTTTATTCAGGGTGAGGGACACTGACTGTGTAACTGTACAGTGTCACTGTTTATTCAAGGTGAGGGTCACTCACTGTGTAACTGGACATTGTCACTGATTATTCAGTGTGAGGGACACTCACTGTAACTGTACAGTGTCACTGTTTATTCAGGGTGAGGGTCTCTCACTGTAACTGTACAGTGTCACTGTTTATTCAGTGTGATGGTCACTCACTGTGTAACTGTACAGTGTCACTGTTTATTCAGGGTGAGGGTCACTCACTGTGTAACTGTACAGTGTCACTGTTTATTCAGGGTGATGGACACTCACTGTGTAACTCTACAGTGTCACTGTTTATTCAGTGTGATGGTCACTCACTGTGTAACTGTACAGTGTCACTGTTTATTCAGGGTGAGGGTCACTCACTGTGTAACTGTACAGTGTCACTGTTTATTCAGGGTGATGGACACTCACTGTGTAACTCTACAGTGTCACTGTTTATTCAGGGTGAGGGTCACTCACTGTGTAACTGTACAGAGTCACTGTTTATTCAGGGTGATGGTTGCTCACTGTGTAACTGTATAGAGTCACCGTTTATTCAGGGTGATGGTCACTGTGTATCTGTACAGTGTCACTGTTTATTCAGGGTGAGGGACACTCACTGTGTAACTGTACAGTGTCACTGTCTATTTAGGATGAGGGTCGCTCACTGTGTAATTGTACAGTGTCACTGTTTATTCAGGGTGAGGGACACTCACTGTGTAACTGTAAAGTGTCACTGTTTATTTTGGGTGAGGAACACTTACTGTGTAACTGTACAGTGTCACTGTTTAATCAAGGTGAGGGACACTCACTGTGTAACTGTACAGTGTCACTGTTTATTCAGGGTGAGGGTCACTTACTTTGTAACTGTACAGTGTCACTGTTTATTCAGGGTGATGGTCACTGTGTAATTGTACAGTGTCACCGTTTATTCAGAGTGAGGGACACTCACTGTGTAACTGTACAGTGTCACTGTTTATTCAGGGTGATGGTCACTCACTGTGTAACTGTATAGAGTCACCGTTTATTCAGGGTGATGCTCACTCACTGTGTAACTGTATAGAGTCACCGTTTATGCAGGGTGATGGTCACTGTGTAACTGTACAGTGTCACTGTTTATTCAGCGTGAGGGTCACTTACTGTAACTGTACAGTGTCATTGTTTATTAAGGGTGAGGGATACTCGCTGTGTAACTGTATAGAGTCACTGTTTATTCAGGGTGAGGGTCACTTACTGTAACTGTACAGTGTCACTGTTTATTCAGGGTGATGGTCACTGTGTAACTGTATAGTGTCACTGTTTATTCAGGGTGATTGTCACTCACTGTGTAACTGTACAGTGTCACTGTTTATTCAGGGTGATGGTCACTCACTGTGTAACTGTATAGAGTCACCGTTTATTCAGGGTGATGCTCACTCACTGTGTAACTGTATGGAGTCACCGTTTATTCAGGGTGATTGTCACTGTGTAACTGTACAGTGTCACTGTTTATTCAGGGTGAGGGTCACTTACTGTAACTGTACAGTGTCATTGTTTATTAAGGGTGAGGGATACTCACTGTGTAACTGTACAGTGTCACTGTTTATTCAGGGTGAGGGACACTCACTGTAACTGTACAGTGTCACTGTTTATTCAGGGTGAGGATCACTCACTGTGTAACTGTACAGTGTCACTGTTTATTCGGGGTGATGGTAACTGTGTAACTGTACAGAGTCACTGTTTATTCAGGGTGAGGGTCACTCACTTTAACTGTACAGTGTCACTGTTTATTCAGGGTGAGGGTCACTCACTTTAACTGTACAGTGTCACTGTTTATTCAGGGTGAGGGTCACTCACTTTAACTGTACAGTGTCACTGTTTATTCAGGGTGAGGGTCACTCACTGTGTAACTGTATAGAGTCACTGTTTTTTCAGGGTGATGGTCACTGTGTAACTGTACAGTGTCACTGTTTATTCAGGGGAGAGGTTCACTGACTGTGTAACTGTACAGTGTCACTGTTTATTCAGGGTGAGGGTCACTCACTGTGTAACTGTACAGTGTCACTGTTTATTCAGGGTGATGGTCACTCACTGTGTAACTGTACAGTGTCACTGTTTATTCAGGGTGAGGGACACTCACTGTGTAACTGTACAGTGTCACTGTTTATTCAGGGTGATGGTCACTCACTGTGTAACTGTACAGTGTCACTGTTTATTCAGGGTGAGGGACTCTCACTGTGTAACTGTACAGTGTCACTGTTTATTCAGGGTGATGGTCACTCACTGTGTAACTGTACAGTGTCACTGTTTATTCAGGGTGAGGGTCACTCACTGTGTAACTGTATAGAGTCACTGTTTTTTCAGGGTGATGGTCACTGTGTAACTGTACAGTGTCACTGTTTATTCAGGGAGAGGTTCACTGACTGTAACTGTACAGTGTCATTGTTTATTAAGGGTGAGGGTCACTCACTGTGTAACTGTACAGTGTCACTGTTTATTCAGGGTGATGGTCACTCACTGTGTAACTGTACAGTGTCACTGTTTATTCAGGGTGAGGGACTCTCACTGTGTAACTGTACAGTGTCACTGTTTATTCAGGGTGATGGTCACTCACTGTGTAACTGTACAGTGTCACTGTTTATTCAGGGTGAGGGTCACTCATTGTAACTGTACAGTGTCACTGTTTATTCAGGGTGATGGTCAGTCACTGTTTAACTGTACAGTGTCACTGTATATTCAGGGTGAGGGACACTCACTGTGTAACTGGACAGTGTCACTGTTTATTCAGGCTGAGGTTCACTGTGTAACTGGACAGTGTCACTGTTTATTCAGGGTGAGGGTCATTTACTGTGTAACTGTATAGTGTATTTACTGTGTAACTGTATAGTGTCACTGTTTATTCAGGGTTAGGGTCACTTACTGTGTAACTGTACAGTGTCACTGTTTATTCAGGGTAAGGGACACTCACTGTGTAACTGTACAGTGTCACTGTTTATTCAGGGTGAGGGACACTATCCGTAACTGTACAGTGTCACTGATTATTCAGGGTAAGGGGCACTCACTGTAACTGTACAGTGTCACTGTTTATTCGGGGTGAGGGACACTCACTGTGTAACTGTACAGTGTCACTGTTTATTCAGGGTGATGGTCACTCACTGTGTAACTGTACAGTGTCACTGTTTATTCAGGGTGAGGGTCACTCACTGTGTAACTGTACAGTGTCACTGTTTATTCAGGGTGAGGGTCACTCACTGTGTAACTGTACACTGTCACTGTTTATTCAGAGTGAGGGTCACTCACTGTGTAACTGTACAGTGTCACTGTTTATTCAGGGTGAGGGTCACTCACTGTGTAACTCGACATTGTCACTGTTTATTCAGGGTGAGTATCCTTCGCTGTGTGACTGGGCAGAATTTACTGGGGTTCACTGAATCTAACTGTGTGGATTTACTACTTATTTAGCGGTTAATGATGATTTTTGACAATAGTGCATTGTAGAGACATGGTGTTGTGGCATCACTGATAAGAGGATTTGAAACAGGAAGTTCTCCCATGTCGAGGTTGTGCTATTTCTGTCCCTTGGAGCCATTTGTTCTGCTTGCCCAAGATTTATTGTGGGTGTTTGTGTTAAAATTTATGGAACAATTAGAAAAGTACCACATAGTACAGGCCCTTTGGCCCCTAATGTTGTGCCAACCTACTGCAAGATCAATCTAATACCTCCCTTGTACATAGCTCTCCATATTTCCTTCATCCCTGTGCCTATCTGAGAGGCTCTGAAGTGTTTAAATGTTTTTCAAAAGTTCCAACAGATCCTTTTTTTTTTAACAGTGACAAACACTTACGTCAGGCTGCTGTTCATCGACTATAGCTCAGCATTTAACACCATCATTCCCACAATCCTGACTGATAAGTTACGGAACCTGGAACTCTGTACCTCCCTCTGAAATTAGATCCTGGACTTCCTAACAGGAAGACCACAATCTGTGCAGATTGGTGATAACATCTCCTCCTTGCTGACTATCAACACTGGCGCACCTCAGGGGTGTGTGCTTAGCCCACTGCTCTACTCTCTGTATACTCATGGTTGTGTAGCTAGGCATCGCTTAAATACCATCTATAAATTTGCTGATGATACAACCGTTGTTGGTAGAATCTCAGGTGGTGACGAGAGGGTGTACAGGAGGGAGATATACCAACTAGTGGAGTGGTGTCGCAGCAACAACCTGGCACTCAACATCAGTAAGGTGAAAGAGCTGATTGTGGACTTCCGGAAGGGTAAGACAAAGGAACACATACCAATCCTCATAGAGGGATCAGAAGTGGAGAGGGTGAGCAGTTTCAAGTTCCTGGGTGTCAAGATCTCTGAGGACCTAACCTGGTCCCAACATATCGATGCAGTTACAAAGAAGGCAAGACAGCGGTTATACTTCATTAGGAGTTTGAAGAAATTTAGTGTAGGAACATAGGAAACATACAGCACAATACAGGCCCTTCAGCCCACAAAGCTGTGCCGAACATGTCCCTACCTTAGAACTACCTAGGCTTTACCCATAGCCCTCTATTCTTCTAAGCTTCATGTAGCCATCCAGGAGTCTCTTTCTTTCTTTCTTTTTCCAATATTTTAATTAACTTTATTAAATTTCATATACATAAAAACAAAATTCATAAGGATACTTACTATAAATCAAAATAAGGTAGCACATAATGCACTATATATAAATCACACTGATACAATCACGATATCCCATATTCATGATCAATCAAATAAAATAAATTGAATTATGAAATACAATAATATGGTTAATTATATTATTTTTAAAAAATCTACACCCTTTACCAAGACAAAGCTGGTTGGTTAAAAAATACAAAAAAAAAGAGTACTTTACCATATAGTGTTTTATAATTATAGCCCAGATCTATATTTTAATAACAATAACAATTCAAAGATTTTCAAAATAGTTCAGAAAGGGTCCCCATAACATTTGAAAATCTTGATTAGATTCAGAAATCGAACAACAAATCTTCTCTAAATTTAAACATAACATCGCATAACCATTGAGCATGTGTAGGGGGGCAAGTTCCTTCCACTTAAGCAAGATCGCCCTCCTAGCCATAAGAGAAATAAAAGCCCGTACCCGCAAATGAGAAGGCTCCAAAATTATAGCTCTTTCCTCAACAATACCAAATAAGGCAGTCAAAGGATTGGGCTTAAAATTAACTTCAAAAAGTACAGAAAAAGTTTGGAATACATCTTTCCAATATTATTCAAGGCTCGAACATGACCAAAACATATGAATTAATGAAGCCTCTCCATTATTACATCTGTCACAATGAGGAGATATATCTGCAAAAAAAACGAGAGAGCTTGTCTTTAGACATATGAGCCCTATGTATCACTTTAAATTGTAGGAGGGAATGACGAGCACATAATGATGAAGAATTAATCATTTTGAAATTAGCCCTCCAGTCTCATCAGATAATGAAGTCTATTCAAAGAAAATTTTCTAACGTTAATGAATTATGTGAAAAAGACATTTTCGAATTGGTCACCTCTCTCTTTATCATTCATTGGTCGAATTAATTCTATTAAAATGAATATTTTACCTAAAATTATATACCTTTTTCAAGCCATACCTGTTTTTATTCCTAAGTCTTTTTTTTTGATTCTTTAGATTCGATTTTTTTCCTATATATGGAAGAACAGAAAACCCTGATTAAATAAAGCCCACCTTCAAAAAATTAAAAAGAATGGAGGCCTTGCTCTACCCAATTTTAGGTTATATTATTGGGCAATTAACATACGAAATCTCACGTTCTGGTTATGTTATAGTAATTGTGAAGATTGTCCAATATGGGTCTTTTTGGAAGACAACTCTGTTACGAAATTTTCTATTATTTCTCTTCTCGGATCCTCTCTTCCTTTATCTTTAAGTAAATTAGCTGGCAGTTTGGTGGTTAAACACACTTTGAGAATCAGAAAACATTTCGGTTTATTGAGATTTTCTCTTTACAGTCCTATTTTTTCTAATTTTTTTAAACCATCTATGACCGATCTGTTTTTTAGAGAATGGGATAGATTAGGCATTAAATGATTTCAGGATCTGTTTGTTGGAGGATTTCTTTCTTTTTTTGAGCAGCTCTCAGTGAAATATAACTTATCAAATACCCACGTTTTTCGATATCTACAGATTAGAGATTTTTAAGCTCTAAATTACATATATTTCCTACCAGCCCAGAAAAGAACATAATAGATGTAATTTTTAATTTGAAACCTTTTGATAATGGCTCAATTTCTTATATTTATGGTCAGTTGTTGGGATTGAGAATGGCTCCTTTAGACAAAATTAAAAAAGTTTGTGAAAAGGATTTACAGACTTCATTATCTGATGAGACCAGGAGGAGTCTCTTAAAAGACCCTATCATTTCTGCCTCCACCACCGCCGGCCGGCAGCCCATTCCACGCACTCACCACTCTCTGTGTAAAAAACTTAGCCCCGACATCTCCTCTGTACCTACTTCCAAGCACCTTAAAACTGTGCCCTCTTGTGCTAACCATTTCGGCCCTGAGGAAAAGCCTCTGACTTTCCACATGATCAACGCCTCTCATTATCTTGTACACTTCTATCAAGTCACCTCTCATCCTCCGTCGCTCCAAGGAGAAAAGGCTGAGTTCACTCAACCTGTTCTCATAAGGCATGCTCCCCAATCCAGGCAACATCCTTGTAAATCTCCTCTGCACCCTTTCTATGGTTTCCATGTCCTTCCTATAGTGAGGCGACCAGAAATGAGCACAGTACTGCAAGTGGGAGTATGTCAACAAATATGCTCAAAAACTTGTATAGATATACAGTGGAGAGCATTCTGACAGGCTGTATCACTGTCTGGTATGGGGCGGGGGGGCTACTGCACAGGTCCGAAAGAAACTGCCGTCATAAATTTAGTCAGCTCCATCTTGGGTACTAGCCTACAAAGTACCCAGGACATCTTCAAGGAGCAGTGTCTATCCTTGAAAGACCTCTAGCATCCCAGGACATGCCCTTTTCTGACTATTACCATCAGGAAGGAGGTACAGAAGCCTGAAGGCACACACTCAGTGACTCAGGAACAGCTTCTTCCCCTCTGCCATCCGACTTCTAAATGGACATTGACCCATGAACACTACCTCATTTTTTTAATATACATTATTTCTGGGGTTTTTTTGCACAATTTTAATCTATTCAATATGCATATACTGTAAATTTATTTGCTTATTTGTTTATTTATTTATTTATTATTATTTTTCTTCTTCTATATTATGTATTGCATTGAACTGCTGCTGCTAAGTTAACAAATTTCACAACACATGCTGGTGACAATAAACCTGATTGTGATTCTGAATCTGACCTCCCCTCCCTCCTCCGATCCCAGGTACATTTTCCATCTTTATCCCTGATCAGGCCTACCCTCGCTCTGCTCATCCTCCTGTTCTTCACATACACGTAGAACGCTTTGTGCTTTTCCTTAATCCTACATGTCTGAGAGACTGTAGGCCTCACCTCACTTCACATCTTCCCAACATGTTTCACTAACCGTATCCTTGCCGATTGACTCAGCCTGCCTGAAGCCCCTCTGCAGGGCACAGCCCACAGTGCCATCTGGCTCTGGACCACCAGCAGACCCACATAGATTACACGTAGTCCCCTCATCTGTGTAGACAGTGAAAATGTGGAGTTTCAGCACCAAGCCCTGCTCTACCCTACCCTACCATTTACCCCAAAAATTACTCTTATTGTCAGGCCTGCAAATGCATGCTCCTCCCGGTCCCCACCCAGCTAACAGGAGTCACCAGCCACTCATTGCCAACACATCACCTGCAGTCTATTTAAACCCAGCTCTCATTCACAATCCTTGTTCACTTATCGAAACAGCCAACCTCAACCTAGCCTTCAGTTACCTTGTTGCCTTGTTGTGTTAAGTATCTGTTCTCTCTTGTTTTGTGGCCCCTCAAAGTTCAAAGTACATGTTATTTTGCAGTTTATTATTAAAGTTATCACTCACTGTTAAATCATCTCCTCTGCTTTGTCTTTGGGTCAGGTCCCCTCTACGTTTCCTGACACTTGTTCCCATTCTCTGCTGTGTATAATCGGCCACTGCTCAAATCTGCATACTAGCCTGACCTCACGGACCCTGACATTCTCTTGTCCAGCATCTTACTGGTGGCCTTGTAAAGATTTAAATATATCACATCTACTGGTTGGTCCAGCTTGATAAACCCTAACAAACCCACTGTAGGTACAGTATGTCAAACATAATTTGATAAATCCCTGTAATTTTCTGCTGTTTATTTACCAAGTGTCTGTTACTACTTCCTCATCTGTAGTTTCTACCAGCTTATCCAGATCTGATGCCAAGCCATCTGGTCTGTAATTCCCCATTTTCTTCCCCTCACACTTCTTTCTTAAACAATGCAGTTAAACTTACCACCTTCTATTTGGGGAAGACCCTCACAATTCTGGAAGGTAATATTTTCGCCTTCCATTATGATTCCTTTGTCCACCTCTGCTGGAATGTTCCCAGTCCTCGGGTGGATCTCTTCTACCATGACGAGGCCACTCTCAGGGTGGAGGAACAACACCTCATATTTCATTTAGGTAGCCTCCAACCTGATGGCGTGAACATTGATTTCTCCTTCTGGTAATTCTTTTAACCTTTTCTTCCCTCTTTTTCCATTCCTCACTCTGACTTCTTACCTCTTCTCTCACCTGCCTATCACCTCTCCCTGTTGCCCCTCCTTCTTCCCTTTCTCCTATGGTCCACTCTCCTCTCCTCTCAGATTCCTCCTTCTCCAGCCTTTTACCTTTACCTATCCACCTGGCTTCACCTATCACTTTCTAGTTTGCCCTTTGTCCCCTGCTTCCACCTTTTCGTTTTGGCAGCTTCCCGTTTCCTTTCCAGTCCTGATGAAGAATCTTGGCCTTAAGTCTCGATTGTTTAGTGCATGGATGCTGCCTGGCCTGCTGAGTTCCTGCAGCATTTTGTGTGAGTTACTCAAGTGTACCGCTCCTTTAGACAGCATTTAACAGCCTTGCTCTTTGATGCAACATTTCCTTTAACTTACATAATTCACCCTGTTGGGGTTATGTGCCTTAAACAGATATAAATTTGTTACAAATTCCAGTATATGTTTGTTTACCTTTTTTAAGCAGTTTCCAAATTTCCCACAGCCAGCTCATGCCTTCAAGATCTAAGATCTCAGTTTCAAATTGAACAAATCACTTTCAATCTCTATAAATATTCTGTCATATTTGATTGCACTTCTCAAAAGGCCCCTTAACCATAAGACTGTTAACATCTCCAAACCTTCCTCATACACTCTCCATGAGCTTGTCTTTCCATAAGGTCTGCCCAGTCTATAACATCCTTGATGATGGATTTTGCTTTCTTGTGATCTCTCCTTGTAGATGTGCCTAATGGTGGGGAGGTCTATACCTTTGTAGTGACTGCTTTACTCTACGATTTATAATTTAATTTTTAATATTTACTATCGATTTGTAATCCAGGGAGCGGGAAGCGCAGTATCAAATATCACTGTGATGATTGTACGTTCTAGTATCAATTGTTTGGCGACAATAAAGTATAAAGTAAAGTAAGTATCTAACTCATTTTCTTTCAAAGTATAACTTCAGTTACATATTTACTTCACTAACATTTTTCAATTAAAAGTTAATGCTTATTGTCAAAGTTATAATCCAGCCTCTGCAATGCCGACAGGCCCTGTAAGACTTCTATAGAGGCAGTAGACAGCATGTGCTCTCTCTCCAGGGATACATGGGCACAATATGTCCTTGGAACAGGAGCACGCAGTCAATACCTTGACAGCCTGATGCCTAGACTTGTGTAAGGCCACTTGGCCCAGACCCAGACTCAATGAACAAGGTTGTCATTCAACTGACTCACTCCTATCCCACGCCAAACCAAGCCTTCACAGTGTGTACCCAAAGACCAGGAACGTGGAGCTGATGTGCAACCAGAACCCAAGAAGCAGCCCCTTCAGGAATCCGGAGGGGTTGGGGTTAAAACCTCTTGTGCTCCATGTAGTTGGAGTTGAGAGTCACTGTCTATAAGGAGTTTGTATATTCTCCCCGTGACCAGGTGAGTTTCCTCCGGGTGCTCCAGTTTCCTCCCACAGTCCAAAGATGTACTGGTTAGTAGGTTAATTGATCATTGTAAGTTGTCCCATGATTAAGCTCGGATTAAACTGGGGGGTTGTTGAGCAAAGGAGCGTGTTGGACTGGAAGGGCCTGTCCAAGCTGTATCTCTAACTGAATGTATATATATATAAATAAATAAACACAGAATAGATACAGAACACAGGTTCCTCTAAGAAACAACTTCAAAACATATTATAGGGGACTGCCCTGAGGAAATCTTTCAGCCTCAGAGCCCCAATGTAAAGCAGAAGGACAGGCAGAAACAAAGACCACAAACACAAGAGATTCTGCAGATGTTGGAAACCTTGACCAGCACACACAGAAAGCTGCAGGAACTCAGCAGGTCAGGCAGCATCTACGAAGGGTAATAAAGTCAACTTTTCAGACCTAGACCCTTCATCAGGTCTCGATAGAGGTCTCTGTGGGTACGCCCTTCACCTCCCATTGGCAGAATGGACCATGATGCCATGCCCTGGTGGGAAGCAAGGGAAAGGATTTGGATGAAAGATTGTCACAGTCCCACCTTGTCCTGCCCTGGGATTGTTTGATGGGACAGTGTAGAGGGAACTTTATATTCAACCCATGCTGGGACTGTCTGAAAAGACATGTAGAGGGAGCTTTACCCATACCGTCCCTGCCCTAGAAATATGTGACGGAACAGTATGGAGGAAGCTTTAGTTTATATCTAACCTGTACTGACAGTCCCACGCAAGTGTGTGATGGGAAAGTGCAGAGGGAGCTTTAATCTATATGACCTGTACACTCCTTTCCCTGAACTTTGGATCGTCTCCATTCAGGGCTACTGTAGGGCAGGCAACAGTGGTGTGGTTTATCAATTCCTGAATTTGTGTTATTTATGGGTGGTCAGAAGTGAGCCTTCTACCACTGATTTCCAAGGTCTTTATGATGCTGGAATTTCCCGCTGGTGACGCTGGTTTTGAGAGCTGGGTTCATACTCGGTGGGACTCCCCATACGATGCACAGGAGAGGAATCTGTCACTCTTCCAGCAACCCCTGCCAAATTCAGAGCTGCGGTTTAACTCAGCTGTTTATCTGGAAATGGCTCCCTTTTAAGGAAATTCTCTTACCAAACAGGAAATTCTCAGTTGTGCGGGGGTGGGAGGATGGCCGAGTGCCCATGTTTCTTGGCTTAGTGACTTGGATTAAATCAGCCTCCGTATCTCTCCAATTCAAGAAATCTCCCCTCTCTGATTAGCCAGCCCCAAGCGCTCCAGGGAGGTACAGTGAGGGTGATGTTTATCTGTGAGGGTATAGAATGATCAGGATAGAAGCAAGCCCTTCAGCCCATCGCATTCATGCTGATCACCATACCTGTCCAGACCAGTGCCTCCCACCTTTAACTGGTCTATAGTGCTTTATACGCTGGCAACTCAGTGCTCACCCAGACTTCCATGGATCAGTGTGAGAGTCATCGCTCTCAAGCAGACAGCAGAAAACCCAGAAACAGCTACTTCCAACAAACATTTGGTTCTTGAACCAGAGCAATACCCAAAATGCTCGAGGAACTCAGAAAGTCAGGCAACATCGATGGAAAGGAATAAATAGTTTACGTTTTTGGCTGAAACTCTTTATCAAGATGTGCGCAGGTTCTCAGGATGTGCACGGCACAACTGGCAGGTGTGTTTATCGACATTTTTAATCTCTCCCTCTCTCAGGGTAGAGGGCCCTCCTGCCACAAAACATCCACCATTGTCCCTGTACCAAAAAAGACCAAGGTAACATGCTAAGCCAACTGGCGTCCTGTTGCACTCACCTCAATAATAAGCAAATGCTTTGAAAGGCTGGTCAAGGATTACATCTGCAGCATGCGACCACCCAAACTGGACCCCCTACAATTCGCCTACTGACACAACCGATCGACAGACAACACAATAGCCACAGGTCTACACACCATCCTTACACACCCGGAGAAGAGGGATGCTTATGTGAGAATGCTGTTCTTGGACTACAGTTCAGCATTAAACACCAGTTCCATCCAGGCTCGTCAAGAAGCTCAGAGTCCTTGGCCTTCACCCTGCCTTGTGTAGCTGGATTCTGGACTTCCTGTCAGATCACTGGCAGGTGGTAAGAGTGGGCTCCCTCAGCTCTGCCCCTCTGACCCTCAACACAGGTGCCCCTCAGGGCTGTGTCCTAAGCCCCCCTCCTTTACTCCCTGTATACCCATGACTGTGTCGCTACCAACAGCTCCAATCTGCTAATTAAATTTGCTGATGACACCATACTGATTGGCCTAATCTTAAATAATAATGAGGGAACCTACAGAGAAAAAAATCATCACCCTGACACAGTGGTGTCAAGAAAACAATCTCTCCCTCAACGTCGCAAGAACAAAGGAGCTGGTTGTGGATTACAGGAGGAATGGAGACAGGCTAGCCCCTATTGACATCAATGGATCTGGGGTTGAGAGGATGAACAGCTTTAAGTTCCTCGGCATACACATCACCGAGGACCTCACTTTGTCTATACATACCAGCTGTGTGGTGAAAAAGGCACAACAGCAGCTCTTTCACCTCAGACAGTTGAAGAAGTTTGGTATGGGCCCCCTAAATCCTTAGAACTTTCTATAGGGGCACAATTGAGTGCATCCTGACTGGCTGCATCACTGCCTGGTATGGGAACAGTACTTCCCTCAATTGCAGTAGTCTGCGGACAGCCCAGCGCATCTGTAGATGTGAACTTCTACACTGATAACCTTGGTATGGCAAATTACAGGACATTTACAGAGACAGGTGCATAAAAAGGGCCCAAAGGATCAGTGGGGACACGAGTCACCCCAACCACAAACTGTTCCAGCTGCTACCATCCAAGAAATGGTACCGCAGCATAAAAGCCAGAACCAACAGGCTCCGGGACAGCTTCTTCCACCAGGCCATCAGACTGATTAACTCATGCTGACATAACTGTATTTCTATGCTATATTGACTGTACTGTTGTACATACCATTTATTATAAATTACTATAAATTGCACATTGCACATTTTGACAGAGATGTAACGTAATGATTTTTACTCCTCATGTATGTGAAGGATGTAAGTATAGAGTCAATTCAATTCAATTGGGACCCTGAAGGGAAGGGTCCTGATGAAAGGTCTTGGCCCAAAATGTCGACTATTGATTCCCCTCCATACATGCTGCCTAAACTGCTGAGTGTCTCCAGTATTTGTGTGTTTCTCTGGGTTGCCAGTATCTGTTGAATCTCTTGTGTTTATGGGTTCTTGAGCCATCCTGCGGAACACTGATAACCTTGGTATGGCAAACCTAGAGGGAATTTTTTTTCAAATTCTCTCCTTTCTTGTGTAATTTGTTTTTCATTCCTCTTTTTCACGTCTCTGATGTTATGTTGTGCCTGTGATGCTACAAGTAAGGTTTTCATTCTGCCTGTGTGATAATAACCTTGGCTTTGACACCACAGCACTCTTTCAAGTAGTGTTTTCCAGAATCTGAAGGGGAAAAAAAACCCTTCAGATTCCCTCTAAACTCCCTCTCACCTTAAACCTCTGCCTTCTTGATCTGGACAGCCCACCAATGGGAAAGGATTCTTCCAATTTACCCTACCTACCCCCTCCTTATTTTGTTAATCTCACTCAATCAAATCTCCTAAGTCTGTTCCACACCAGGGAGTGCCAACACACCAGTACTGTCCAGTTCTCTGCTGTTGAATGCTCCAGGGCACCTCCTCTAGAGCCCCTGTCCCTCCAATCTCCTCTACAGCCCCTGTCCCTCCAATCTCCTCTATAGCCCCCGTCCCTCCAATCTGCTCTACAGCCCCTGTCCCTCCAATCTCCTCTATAGCCCCTGTCCCTCCAATCTCCTCTACAGCCCCTGTCCCTCCAATCTCCTCTATAGCCCGCGTCCCTCCAATCTGCTCTACAGCCCCTGTCCTTCCAATCTCCTCTATAGCCCCTGTCCCTCTAATCTCCTCTACAGCCCCTGTCCCTCCAATCTCCTCTACAGCCCCTGCTCTCCAATCTCCTCTACAACCCCTGTCCCTCCAATCTCCTCTACAGCCCCTGCTCTCCAATCTCCTCTACAGCCCCTGTCCCTCCAATCTCCTCTACAGCCCCTGTCCCTCCAATCTCCTCTACAGCCCCTGTCCCTCCAATCTCCTCTACAGCCCCTGTCCCTCCAATCTCCTCTACAGCCCCTGACTCTCCAATCTCCTCTATGGCCCCTGACTCTCCAATCTCCTCTGCTGCCCCTGCCTCTCCAATATTCTGTGCAGCCCCTGACTCTCTAATCTCCTCTACTGCCTCTGCCACTTCAATCTCCTCTATGGCCCCGTCTCTCTAATCTCCTCGACAGCCTCTGCAATCTCCTCTACAGCCCCTGTCCCTCCAATCTCCTCTACAGCCCCTGTCCCTCCAATCTCCTCTACAGCCCCTGTCCCTCCAATCTCCTCTACAGCCCCTGCTCTCCAATCTCCTCTACAGCCCCTGTCCCTCCAATCTCCTCTACAGCCCCTGTCCCTCCAATCTCCTCTACGGCCCCTGCCTCTCCAATTTCCTCTGCAGCCCCTGCCTCTCCAATATTCTGTGCAGCCCCTGACTCTCTAATCTCCTCTACTGCCTCTGCCACTTCAATCTCCTCTACGGCCCCGTCTCTCTAATCTCCTCGACAGCCTCTGCAATCTCCTCTACAGCCTCACCAATCTCCTCCGCAGTGCTGCCTCTCAAATCTCCTCTACAGCTCCTGCCTCTCCAATCTCCAGTATAGCCTCTGCCTCTCCAGTCTCCTTTACAGCCCCCGACTCTTCATTCGCCTCTACAGCCCCTGCCTCTCCAATCTTCTGGACAGCCCCTGCTTCTCCAATCTCCTCTACAGCCCCTGCCTCTCCAATCTCCTCTGCAGCCCCTGCCTCTCCAATCTCATGTACAACCTCTGCCTCTCCAATCTCCTGTACAGCCCCTGCCTCTCCAATCTCCTCTACAGCCTCTCCAATCTCCTCTACTGTCCCTGCCTCTCTAGTCTCCTCTACAGTCCCTCTCTCTCCACTCTCCTATGCAGCCCCTGCCTCTCCAATCTCCTCTATGGCCCCTGCCTCTCCAATCTTCTGTACAGCTACTGCCTGTCCAACCTTCTCTACTGCCTCTCCAATCTCCTCTACAGCCCCTGACTCTCTATTTGCCTCTACAGCCACTGCCTCTCCAATCTCCTCTACAGCCCTGCCTCTCCAATCTCCTCTACAGCTCCTGCCTCTCCAATCTCCTGTATTGCCCCTGCCTCTCCAATCTCCTCTACTGCCTCTCCAATCTCCTCTAAAGCCCCTGCCTCTCCAATCTCCTCTACTGCCCCTGCCTCTCCAATCTTCTCTGCAGCCCCTGCCTCTCCAATCTCCTGTACAGCCCCTGCCCCTCCAATCTCCTCTGCAGCCCCTGCCTCTCTAATCTTCTCTAAAGCTCCTGCCTCTCCAATCTCCTCTACAGCCCCTGCCTCTCCAATCTCCTGTACAGCCCCTGCCTCTCCAATCTCCTCTACAGCCCCTGCCTCTCCATTTGCCTCTACAGCCCCTATCTCTCCAATCTCCTCCGCAGCCCCTGCCTCTCCAATCTCCTCTAATGCCTCTCCAATCTCCTCTGCAGCCCCTGCCTCTCTAATCTTCTCTAAAGCTCCTGCCTCTCCAATCTCCTCTACAGCCCCTGCCTCTCCAATCTTCTCTAAAGCCCCTGCCTCTCCAATCTTCTGTACAGCGACTGCCTCTCCAACCTTCTCTACTGCCTCTCCAATCTCCTCTACTGCTTCTCCAATCTCCTCTACAGCCCCAGCCTCTCCATTTGCCTCTACAGCCCCTATCTCTCCAATCTCCTCCGCAGCCCCTGCCTCTCCAATCTCCTCTACAGCCCCTGTCTCTTCAACCTCCTCTGCAGCCCCTGCCTCTCCAATCTCCTCTATGGCCCCTGCCTCTCCAATCTCCTCTATGGCCCCTGCCTCTCCAATCTCCTCTACAGCACTGCCTCTCCAATCTCCGTACGGCCCCTGCCTCTCCAATCTTCTGTACAGGTGCTGCCTCTCCAATCTCCTCTACAGCCCCTGCCTATCCAATCTCCGCTACAACCCCTGCCTCTCCAATCTCTTCTACATCGCTGACTCTCCAATCTCCTCTACGGCCCCTGCCTCTCCAATCTCCTCTACAGCCCCGGCCTCTCCAATCTTCTCTACAGTGCTGCCTCTCCAATCTCCTCTGAGGCCCCTGCCTCTCCAATCTCCTCTACTGCCCCCGTCTCTCCAGTCTCCTCTACAGCCCCGGCCTCTCCAATCTCCTCTACAGCCCTTGCCACTTCAATCTTCTCTACAGTGCTGCCTCTCCAATCTCCTCTGCAGCCCCTGCCTCTCCAATCTCTTTTTCAGCCCCTGCCTCTCCAATCTCCTCTGCAGCCCCTGCCTCTCTAATCTTCTCTAAAGCTCCTGCCTCTCCAATCTCCTCTACAGCCCCTGCCTCTCCAATCTTCTCTAAAACCCCTGCCTCTCCAATCTTCTGTACAGCGACTGCCTCTCCAACCTTCTCTACTGCCTCTCCAATGTCCTCTACTGCTTCTCCAATCTCCTCTACAGCCCGTATCTATCCAATCTCCTCCGCAGCCCCTGCCTCTCCAATCTCCTCTGCAGTCCCTGCCTCTTCAATCTCCTCTACAGCCCCTGTCTCCTCAATTTCCTCTGCAGCCCTTGCCTCTCCAATCTCCTCTATGGCCCCTGCCTCTCCAATCTCCTCTACAGCCCCTGCCTATCCAATCTCCGCTACAACCCCTGCCTCTCCAATCTCTTCTACATCGCTGACTCTCCAATCTCCTCTACGGCCCCTGCCTCTCCAATCTCCTCTACTGCCTCTGCCTCTTCAATCTACACTACAGCCTCTGCCTCTCCAATCTCCTCTGCAGTGCTGCCTCTCAAATCTCCTCTACAGCTCCTGCCTCTCCAATCTCCTGTATAGCCTCTGCCTCTCCAGTCTCCTCTACAGCCCCTGACTCTCCATTCACCTCTACAGCCCCTGCCCCTGCAATTTCCTCTACGGCCCCTGCCTCTCCAATCTCCTCTACAGCGCTGCCTCTCCAGTCTCCTCTACAGCCCCTGACTCTCCATTCACCTCTACAGCCCCTGCCCCTGCAATTTCCTCTATGGCCCCTGCCTCTCCAATCTCCTGTACAGCCCCTGCCTCTCCAATCTCCTCTACAGTCCCTGACTCTCCAATCTCCTCTATGGCCCCTGACTCTCCAATCTCCTCTGCTGCCCCTGCCTCTCCAATATTCTGTGCAGCCCCTGACTCTCTAATCTCCTCTACTGCCTCTGCCACTTCAATCTCCTCTATGGCCCCGTCTCTCTAATCTCCTCGACAGCCTCTGCAATCTCCTCTACAGCCCCTGTCCCTCCAATCTCCTCTACAGCCCCTGTCCCTCCAATCTCCTCTACAGCCCCTGTCCCTCCAATCTCCTCTACAGCCCCTGCTCTCCAATCTCCTCTACAGCCCCTGTCCCTCCAATCTCCTCTACAGCCCCTGTCTCTCCAATCTCCTCTATGGCCCCTGACTCTCCAATCTCCTCTGCTGCCCCTGCCTCTCCAATATTCTGTGCAGCCCCTGACTCTCTAATCTCCTCTACTGCCTCTGCCACTTCAATCTCCTCTACGGCCCCGTCTCTCTAATCTCCTCGACAGCCTCTGCAATCTCCTCTACAGCCTCACCAATCTCCTCCGCAGTGCTGCCTCTCAAATCTCCTCTACAGCTCCTGCCTCTCCAATCTCCAGTATAGCCTCTGCCTCTCCAGTCTCCTTTACAGCCCCCGACTCTTCATTCGCCTCTACAGCCCCTGCCTCTCCAATCTTCTGGACAGCCCCTGCTTCTCCAATCTCCTCTACAGCCCCTGCCTCTCCAATCTCCTCTGCAGCCCCTGCCTCTCCAATCTCATGTACAACCTCTGCCTCTCCAATCTCCTGTACAGCCCCTGCCTCTCCAATCTCCTCTACAGCCTCTCCAATCTCCTCTACTGTCCCTGCCTCTCTAGTCTCCTCTACAGTCCCTCTCTCTCCACTCTCCTATGCAGCCCCTGCCTCTCCAATCTCCTCTATGGCCCCTGCCTCTCCAATCTTCTGTACAGCTACTGCCTGTCCAACCTTCTCTACTGCCTCTCCAATCTCCTCTACAGCCCCTGACTCTCTATTTGCCTCTACAGCCACTGCCTCTCCAATCTCCTCTACAGCCCTGCCTCTCCAATCTCCTCTACAGCTCCTGCCTCTCCAATCTCCTGTATTGCCCCTGCCTCTCCAATCTCCTCTACTGCCTCTCCAATCTCCTCTAAAGCCCCTGCCTCTCCAATCTCCTCTACTGCCCCTGCCTCTCCAATCTTCTCTGCAGCCCCTGCCTCTCCAATCTCCTGTACAGCCCCTGCCCCTCCAATCTCCTCTGCAGCCCCTGCCTCTCCAATCTCCTCTAAAGCCCCTGCCTCTCCAATCTCCTCTACAGCCCCTGCCTCTCCAATCTCCTGTACAGCCCCTGCCTCTCCAATCTCCTCTACAGCCCCTGCCTCTCCATTTGCCTCTACAGCCCCTATCTCTCCAATCTCCTCCGCAGCCCCTGCCTCTCCAATCTCCTCTAATGCCTCTCCAATCTCCTCTGCAGCCCCTGCCTCTCTAATCTTCTCTAAAGCTCCTGCCTCTCCAATCTCCTCTACAGCCCCTGCCTCTCCAATCTTCTCTAAAGCCCCTGCCTCTCCAATCTTCTGTACAGCGACTGCCTCTCCAACCTTCTCTACTGCCTCTCCAATCTCCTCTACTGCTTCTCCAATCTCCTCTACAGCCCCAGCCTCTCCATTTGCCTCTACAGCCCCTATCTCTCCAATCTCCTCCGCAGCCCCTGCCTCTCCAATCTCCTCTACAGCCCCTGTCTCTTCAACCTCCTCTGCAGCCCCTGCCTCTCCAATCTCCTCTATGGCCCCTGCCTCTCCAATCTCCTCTACAGCACTGCCTCTCCAATCTCCGTACGGCCCCTGCCTCTCCAATCTTCTGTACAGGTGCTGCCTCTCCAATCTCCTCTACAGCCCCTGCCTATCCAATCTCCGCTACAACCCCTGCCTCTCCAATCTCTTCTACATCGCTGACTCTCCAATCTCCTCTACGGCCCCTGCCTCTCCAATCTCCTCTACAGCCCCGGCCTCTCCAATCTTCTCTACAGTGCTGCCTCTCCAATCTCCTCTGAGGTCCCTGCCTCTCCAATCTCCTCTACTGCACCCGTCTCTCCAGTCTCCTCTACAGCCCCGGCCTCTCCAATCTCCTCTACAGCCCTTGCCACTTCAATCTTCTCTACAGTGCTGCCTCTCCAATCTCCTCTGCAGCCCCTGCCTCTCCAATCTCTTTTTCAGCCCCTGCCTCTCCAATCTCCTCTGCAGCCCCTGCCTCTCTAATCTTCTCTAAAGCTCCTGCCTCTCCAATCTCCTCTACAGCCCCTGCCTCTCCAATCTTCTCTAAAGCCCCTGCCTCTCCAATCTTCTGTACAGCGACTGCCTCTCCAACCTTCTCTACTGCCTCTCCAATGTCCTCTACTGCTTCTCCAATCTCCTCTACAGCCCGTATCTATCCAATCTCCTCCGCAGCCCCTGCCTCTCCAATCTCCTCTGCAGTCCCTGCCTCTTCAATCTCCTCTACAGCCCCTGTCTCCTCAATTTCCTCTGCAGCCCTTGCCTCTCCAATCTCCTCTATGGCCCCTGCCTCTCCAATCTCCTCTACAGCCCCTGCCTATCCAATCTCCGCTACAACCCCTGCCTCTCCAATCTCTTCTACATCGCTGACTCTCCAATCTCCTCTACGGCCCCTGCCTCTCCAGTCTCCTCTACTGCCTCTGCCTCTTCAATCTACACTACAGCCTCTGCCTCTCCAATCTCCTCTGCAGTGCTGCCTCTCAAATCTCCTCTACAGCTCCTGCCTCTCCAATCTCCTGTATAGCCTCTGCCTCTCCAGTCTCCTCTACAGCCCCTGACTCTCCATTCACCTCTACAGCCCCTGCCCCTGCAATTTCCTCTACGGCCCCTGCCTCTCCAATCTCCTCTACAGCGCTGCCTCTCCAGTCTCCTCTACAGCCCCTGACTCTCCATTCACCTCTACAGCCCCTGCCCCTGCAATTTCCTCTATGGCCCCTGCCTCTCCAATCTCCTGTACAGCCCCTGCCTCTCCAATCTCCTCTACAGTCCCTGACTCTCCAATCTCCTCTATGGCCCCTGACTCTCCAATCTCCTCTGCTGCCCCTGCCTCTCCAATATTCTGTGCAGCCCCTGACTCTCTAATCTCCTCTACTGCCTCTGCCACTTCAATCTCCTCTATGGCCCCGTCTCTCTAATCTCCTCGACAGCCTCTGCAATCTCCTCTACAGCCCCTGTCCCTCCAATCTCCTCTACAGCCCCTGTCCCTCCAATCTCCTCTACAGCCCCTGTCCCTCCAATCTCCTCTACAGCCCCTGCTCTCCAATCTCCTCTACAGCCCCTGTCCCTCCAATCTCCTCTACAGCCCCTGTCCCTCCAATCTCCTCTACGGCCCCTGCCTCTCCAATTTCCTCTGCAGCCCCTGCCTCTCCAATATTCTGTGCAGCCCCTGACTCTCTAATCTCCTCTACTGCCTCTGCCACTTCAATCTCCTCTACGGCCCCGTCTCTCTAATCTCCTCGACAGCCTCTGCAATCTCCTCTACAGCCTCACCAATCTCCTCCGCAGTGCTGCCTCTCAAATCTCCTCTACAGCTCCTGCCTCTCCAATCTCCAGTATAGCCTCTGCCTCTCCAGTCTCCTTTACAGCCCCCGACTCTTCATTCGCCTCTACAGCCCCTGCCTCTCCAATCTTCTGGACAGCCCCTGCTTCTCCAATCTCCTCTACAGCCCCTGCCTCTCCAATCTCCTCTGCAGCCCCTGCCTCTCCAATCTCATGTACAACCTCTGCCTCTCCAATCTCCTGTACAGCCCCTGCCTCTCCAATCTCCTCTACAGCCTCTCCAATCTCCTCTACTGTCCCTGCCTCTCTAGTCTCCTCTACAGTCCCTCTCTCTCCACTCTCCTATGCAGCCCCTGCCTCTCCAATCTCCTCTATGGCCCCTGCCTCTCCAATCTTCTGTACAGCTACTGCCTGTCCAACCTTCTCTACTGCCTCTCCAATCTCCTCTACAGCCCCTGACTCTCTATTTGCCTCTACAGCCACTGCCTCTCCAATCTCCTCTACAGCCCTGCCTCTCCAATCTCCTCTACAGCTCCTGCCTCTCCAATCTCCTGTATTGCCCCTGCCTCTCCAATCTCCTCTACTGCCTCTCCAATCTCCTCTAAAGCCCCTGCCTCTCCAATCTCCTCTACTGCCCCTGCCTCTCCAATCTTCTCTGCAGCCCCTGCCTCTCCAATCTCCTGTACAGCCCCTGCCCCTCCAATCTCCTCTGCAGCCCCTGCCTCTCTAATCTTCTCTAAAGCTCCTGCCTCTCCAATCTCCTCTACAGCCCCTGCCTCTCCAATCTCCTGTACAGCCCCTGCCTCTCCAATCTCCTCTACAGCCCCTGCCTCTCCATTTGCCTCTACAGCCCCTATCTCTCCAATCTCCTCCGCAGCCCCTGCCTCTCCAATCTCCTCTAATGCCTCTCCAATCTCCTCTGCAGCCCCTGCCTCTCTAATCTTCTCTAAAGCTCCTGCCTCTCCAATCTCCTCTACAGCCCCTGCCTCTCCAATCTTCTCTAAAGCCCCTGCCTCTCCAATCTTCTGTACAGCGACTGCCTCTCCAACCTTCTCTACTGCCTCTCCAATCTCCTCTACTGCTTCTCCAATCTCCTCTACAGCCCCAGCCTCTCCATTTGCCTCTACAGCCCCTATCTCTCCAATCTCCTCCGCAGCCCCTGCCTCTCCAATCTCCTCTACAGCCCCTGTCTCTTCAACCTCCTCTGCAGCCCCTGCCTCTCCAATCTCCTCTATGGCCCCTGCCTCTCCAATCTCCTCTACAGCACTGCCTCTCCAATCTCCGTACGGCCCCTGCCTCTCCAATCTTCTGTACAGGTGCTGCCTCTCCAATCTCCTCTACAGCCCCTGCCTATCCAATCTCCGCTACAACCCCTGCCTCTCCAATCTCTTCTACATCGCTGACTCTCCAATCTCCTCTACGGCCCCTGCCTCTCCAATCTCCTCTACAGCCCCGGCCTCTCCAATCTTCTCTACAGTGCTGCCTCTCCAATCTCCTCTGAGGTCCCTGCCTCTCCAATCTCCTCTACTGCACCCGTCTCTCCAGTCTCCTCTACAGCCCCGGCCTCTCCAATCTCCTCTACAGCCCTTGCCACTTCAATCTTCTCTACAGTGCTGCCTCTCCAATCTCCTCTGCAGCCCCTGCCTCTCCAATCTCTTTTTCAGCCCCTGCCTCTCCAATCTCCTCTGCAGCCCCTGCCTCTCTAATCTTCTCTAAAGCTCCTGCCTCTCCAATCTCCTCTACAGCCCCTGCCTCTCCAATCTTCTCTAAAGCCCCTGCCTCTCCAATCTTCTGTACAGCGACTGCCTCTCCAACCTTCTCTACTGCCTCTCCAATGTCCTCTACTGCTTCTCCAATCTCCTCTACAGCCCGTATCTATCCAATCTCCTCCGCAGCCCCTGCCTCTCCAATCTCCTCTGCAGTCCCTGCCTCTTCAATCTCCTCTACAGCCCCTGTCTCCTCAATTTCCTCTGCAGCCCGTGCCTCTCCAATCTCCTCTATGGCCCCTGCCTCTCCAATCTCCTCTACAGCCCCTGCCTATCCAATCTCCGCTACAACCCCTGCCTCTCCAATCTCTTCTACATCGCTGACTCTCCAATCTCCTCTACGGCCCCTGCCTCTCCAATCTCCTCTACTGCCTCTGCCTCTTCAATCTACACTACAGCCTCTGCCTCTCCAATCTCCTCTGCAGTGCTGCCTCTCAAATCTCCTCTACAGCTCCTGCCTCTCCAATCTCCTGTATAGCCTCTGCCTCTCCAGTCTCCTCTACAGCCCCTGACTCTCCATTCACCTCTACAGCCCCTGCCCCTGCAATTTCCTCTACGGCCCCTGCCTCTCCAATCTCCTCTACAGCGCTGCCTCTCCAGTCTCCTCTACAGCCCCTGACTCTCCATTCACCTCTACAGCCCCTGCCCCTGCAATTTCCTCTATGGCCCCTGCCTCTCCAATCTCCTGTACAGCCCCTGCCTCTCCAATCTCCTCTACAGTCCCTGACTCTCCAATCTCCTCTATGGCCCCTGACTCTCCAATCTCCTCTGCTGCCCCTGCCTCTCCAATCTCCTCTACTGCCTCTCCAATTTCCTCTACAGCCCCTGCCTTTCCAATCTCCTCTGCAGTCCCTGACTCTCCAATCTCCTCTGCGGCCCCTGACTCTCCAATCTCCAGTACAGCCCCTGCCTCTTCAATTTTCTCTACGGCCACTTCCCTTCTAATCTCCTCTACAGCCCTGACTCTCCAATCTCCTCTGCAACCCCTACCTCTGCAATCTCCTCTACAGCCACTGCCTCTTAAACCTCCTCTACAGCCCCTGCCCCTGCAATCTTCTGTATGGCCCCTGCCTCTCCAATCTCCACTACAGTCCCTGTCTCTCCAATCTCCTGTACAGCCCCAACCTCTGCAATCTGCTCTACGGCCCCTGTTTCTCCAACCTCCTCTACAGCCCCTGTCCCACCAATCTCCTCTATGGCCCCGGCCTCTCCAATCTCCTGTACAGCCCCTGCCTCTCCAATTTTCTCTACGGCCCCTGCCTCTCCAATCTCCTCTACGACCCCTGCCTCTCCAATCTCTTTTTCAGCCCCTGCCTCTCCAATCTCTTGTACAGCCCCTGCCTCTCCAATCTTCTCTACTGCCCCTGTCTCTCCAGACTCCTCCTGGCCCCTGTCTCTCCAATCTACTCTACTGCCCCCATCTCTCCAGTCTCCTCTACAGCCCCGGCCTCTCCAATCTTCTCTACAGTGCTGCCTCTCCAATCTCCTCTGCGGCCCCTGCCTCTCCAATCTCCTCTACGACCCCTGCCTCTCCAATCTCTTTTTCAGCCCCTGCCTCTCCAATCTCCTGTACAGCCCCTGCCTCTCCAATCTTCTCTACTGCCCCTGCCCCTCCAATCTCCTCTACAGCCCCTGCCTCTCCAATCTTCTCTACTGCCCCTGCCCCTCCAATCTCCTCTACAGCCCCTGCCTCTCCAATCTCCTCTGCAGCCCCTGCCTCTCTAATCTTCCCTAAAGCTCCTGCCTCTCCAATCTCCTCTACAGCCCCTGCCTCTCCAATCTCCTCTACAGCCCCTGCCTCTCCAATCTTCTCTACTGCCCCTGCCCCTCCAATCTCCTCTACAGCCCCTGCCTCTCCAATCTCCTCTACAGCCCCTGCCTCTCCAATCTTCTCTAAAGCCCCTGCCTCTCCAATCTCCTCTACAGCCCCTGCCTCTCCAATCTTCTGTACAGCGACTGCCTCTCAAACCTTCTCTACTGCCTCTCCAATCTCCTCTACTGCTTCTCCAACCTCCTCTGCAGCCCCTGCCTCTCCAATCTCCTCTACAGCACTGCCTCTCCAATCTCCTTACGGCCCCTGCCTCTCCAATCTCCTCTACTGCCTCTGCATCTTCAATCTCCACTACTGCCTCTGCCTCTTCAATCTCCACTACAGCCCCTGTCTCTCCAATCTCCTCTACTGCCTCTCCAGTCTCCTCTACAGCCCCTGACTCTCCATTCACCTCTACAGCCCCTGCCCCTGCAATTTCCTCTACGGCCCCTGCCTCTCCAATCTCCTCTACAGCGCTGCCTCTCCAGTCTCCTCTACAGCCCCTGACTCTCCATTCACCTCTACAGCCCCTGCCCCTGCAATTTCCTCTACGGCCCCTGCCTCTCCAATCTCCTCTACAGCGCTGCCTCTCTAATCTCCTCTATGGCCCCTGCCTCTCCAATCTCCTCTACAGACCCTGACTCTCCATTCACCTCTACAGCCCCTGCCTCTCCAATCTCCTCTACAGCCCCTGCCTCTCCAATCTCCTCTGCAGCCCCTGCCTCTCCAATCTTCTCTAAAGCCCCTGCCTCTCCAATCTCCTCTACTGCCTGTCCAATCTCCTCTACAGCCCCTGCCTCTCCAATGTCCTCTGCAGCCCCTGCCTCTCCAATCTCCTCTACGGCTCCTGCCTCTCCAATCTCCTGTATAGCCCCTGCCTATCCAATCTCCTCTACAACACCAGCCTCTCCAATCTCCTCTACGGCCTCTGCCTCTCCAATTTTCTCTATGGCCCCTGCCTCTCTTATCTCCTCTACGGCCCCTGCCTCTCCAATCTCTTTTTCAGCCCCTGCCTCTCCAGTCTCCTCTACAACCCCTGCCTCTCGAATCTCCTCTACGGCCCCTGCCTCTCCAATCTCCTCTACGGCCTCTGCCTCTCCAATTTTCTCTACGGCCCCTGCCTCTCTTATGTCCTCTAGAGCCCCTGCCTCTCCAATCTCCTCTGCAACCCCTGCCTCTCCAATCTCTTCTACAACCCCTACCTCTGTAATCTCCTCTACAGCCACTGTTTCTCCAAACTCCTCTACAGCCCCTGTCTCACCAATCTCCTCTACAGCCCCTGTGTCTCCAGACTCCTCTATGGCCCCTGCCTCTCCAATCTCCGCTACTGCCCCCGTCTCTCCAGTCTACTCTACAGCCCCGGCCACTCCAATCTTCTCTACAGTGCTGCCTCTCCAATCTCCTCTGCGGCCCCTGCCTCTCCAATCTCCTCTACGACCTCTGCCTCTCCAATCTCTTCTATGGCCCCTGCCTCTCCAATCTCCTGTACAGCCCCTGTCTCTCCAATCTCCTATACAGCCCCTGTCTCTCCAATCTTCTCTACCGACCCTGCGTCTCCAATCTCCTCTACAAGCCCTGTCTCCCCAATCTCCCCTACAGCCCCTGCCTCTCCAATTTTCTCTATGGCCCATGCCTCTCTAATCTCCTCTACAGCGCTGCCTCTCCAATCTCCTCTACGACCCCTACCTCTCCAATCTCCTCTACAGTCACTGACTCTCCAATCTCCTCTACAGCCCTTGCCTCTCCAATTTTCTCTACGGCCCCTGCCTCTCTTATCTCCTCTACGGCCCCAACCTCTCCAATCTCCTCTGCATCTTCTGCCTCTCCAATCTCCTCAGCAGCCCCTACTTCTCCAATCTCCTCTCGGCCCCTGCCTCTCCACTCTCCTCTACTGCCTCTCCAGTCTCCCATACAGCCGCTGCCTCTCCAATCTCCTATACACTGCCGCCTCTCCAATCTCCTCTATTGACTCTCCAATCTCCTCTACAGCCCCTGCCTCTCCAATCTCCTCTGCTGCCTCTCCAATCTCCCCTACAACCCGTGCGTCTCCAATCTCCTGCACAGCCCCGGCCTCTCCAATCTCCTCTACAGCCCCTGCCTCTCAAATCTCCTCTGCGGCGCCTGCCTCTCCAATCTCCTATACAGTGCTGCCTCTCTAATCTCCTCTACAGTCCCTGTCTCTCCAATCTCCTGTACAGCCCCTGCCTCTCGAATGTCCTCTATGGCCCCCTCCTCTCTAATCTTCTCTACTGTCTCTCCAATCTCCTCTACGACCCCTGCCTCTCCAATCTCTTTTTCAGCCCCTGCCTCTCCAATCTCCTGTACAGCCCCTGCCTCTCCAATCTTCTCTACTGCCCCTGCCCCTCCAATCTTCTCTACAGCCCCTGCCTCTCCAATCTCCTCTACAGCCCCTGCCTCTCCAATCTTCTCTACTGCCCCTGCCCCTCCAATCTCCTCTACAGCCCCTGCCTCTCCAATCTCCTCTGCAGCCCCTGCCTCTCTAATCTTCCCTAAAGCTCCTGCCTCTCCAATCTCCTCTACAGACCCTGCCTCTCCAATCTTCTCTAAAGCCCCTGCCTCTCCAATCTCCTCTACAGCCCCTGCCTCTCCAATCTTCTGTACAGCGACTGCCTCTCAAACCTTCTCTACTGCCTCTCCAATCTCCTCTACTGCTTCTCCAACCTCCTCTGCAGCCCCTGCCTCTCCAATCTCCTCTACAGCCCCTGTCTCTTCAATTTCCTCTGCAGCCCTTGCCTCTCCAATCTCCTCTACAGCACTGCCTCTCCAATCTCCTTACGGCCCCTGCCTCTCCAATCTCCTCTACTGCCTCTGCATCTTCAATCACCACTACTGCCTCTGCCTCTTCAATCTCCACTACAGCCCCTGTCTCTCCAATCTCCTCTACTGCCTCTCCAATCTCCTCTGCAGTGCTGCCTCTCAAATCTCCTCTACAGCTCCTGCCTCTCCAATCTCCTGTATAGCCTCTGCCTCTCCAGTCTCCTCTACAGCCCCTGACTCTCCATTCACCTCTACAGCCCCTGCCCCTGCAATTTCCTCTACGGCCCCTGCCTCTCCAATCTCCTCTACAGCGCTGCCTCTCCAGTCTCCTCTACAGCCCCTGACTCTCCATTCACCTCTACAGCCCCTGCCCCTGCAATTTCCTCTACGGCCCCTGCCTCTCCAATCTCCTCCACAGCGCTGCCTCTCCAATCTCCTCTGCAACCCCTGCCTCTCCAATCTCTTCTACAACCCCTACCTCTGTAATCTCCTCTACAGCCACTGTTTCTCCAAACTCCTCTACAGCCCCTGTCTCACCAATCTCCTCTACAGCCCCTGTGTCTCCAGACTCCTCTATGGCCCCTGCCTCTCCAATCTCCGCTACTGCCCCCGTCTCTCCAGTCTACTCTACAGCCCCGGCCACTCCAATCTTCTCTACAGTGCTGCCTCTCCAATCTCCTCTGCGGCCCCTGCCTCTCCAATCTCCTCTACGACCTCTGCCTCTCCAATCTCCTCTACGGCCTGTGCCTCTCCAATCTCTTCTATGGCCCCTGCCTCTCCAATCTCCTGTACAGCCCCTGTCTCTCCAATCTCCTATACAGCCCCTGTCTCTCCAATCTTCTCTACCGACCCTGCGTCTCCAATCTCCTCTACAAGCCCTGTCTCCCCAATCTCCCCTACAGCCCCTGCCTCTCCAATTTTCTCTACGGCCCATGCCTCTCTAATCTCCTCTACAGCGCTGCCTCTCCAATCTCCTCTACGACCCCTACCTCTCCAATCTCCTCTACAGTCACTGACTCTCCAATCTCCTCTACAGCCCTTGCCTCTCCAATTTTCTCTATGGCCCCTGCCTCTCTTATCTCCTCTACGGCCCCAACCTCTCCAATCTCCTCTGCATCCTCTGCCTCTCCAATCTCCTCAGCAGCCCCTACTTCTCCAATCTCCTCTCGGCCCCTGCCTCTCCACTCTCCTCTACTGCCTCTCCAGTCTCCCATACAGCCGCTGCCTCTCCAATCTCCTATACACTGCCGCCTCTCCAATCTCCTCTATTGACTCTCCAATCTCCTCTACAGCCCCTGCCTCTCCAATCTCCTCTGCTGCCTCTCCAATCTCCCCTACAACCCGTGCGTCTCCAATCTCCTGCACAGCCCCGGCCTCTCCAATCTCCTCTACAGCCCCTGCCTCTCTAATCTCCTCTGCGGCGCCTGCCTCTCCAATCTCCTATACAGTGCTGCCTCTCTAATCTCCTCTACAGTCCCTGTCTCTCCAATCTCCTGTACAGCCCCTGCCTCTCGAATGTCCTCTACGGCCCCCTCCTCTCTAATCTTCTCTACTGTCTCTCCAATCTCCTCTGCAGTCCCTGCCTCTCCAATCTCCTCTACGACCCCTGCCTCTCCAATCTCCTCTACAACCCCTTGTCTCCCCAATCTCCCCTACAACCCCTGCCTCTCCGATTTTCTCTACGGTCCATGCCTCTCTAATCTCCTCTACTGCGCTGCCTCTCCAATCTCCTCTACGACCCCTGCCTCTCCAATCTCCTCTACAGTCACTGACTCTCCAATCTCCTGCACAGCCCTTGCCTCTCCAATTTTCTCTACGGCCCCTGCCTCTCGTATCTCCTCTATGGCCCCAACCTCTCCAATCTCCTCTGCATCCCCTGCCTCTCCAATCTCCTCTGCAACCCCTGCTTCTCCAAAGTCTTCTACAGTCCCTGCCCGTCCAATCTCCTCCACAGTGCTGCCTCTCCAATCTCCTCTACGGCCCCTGCCTCTCCAATCTCCACTGCAGTCCCTGCCTCTCCAATCTCCTCTACGGCCCCTGCCTCTCCAATCTCCACTGCAGTCCCTGCCTCTCCAATCTCCTCTACGACCCCTGCCTCTCCAATCTCTTTTTCAGCCCCTGCCTCTCCAATCTCCTGTACAGCCCCTGCCTCTCCAATCTTCTCTACTGCCCCTGCCCCTCCAATCTTCTCTACAGCCCCTGCCTCTCCAATCTCCTCTACAGCCCCTGCCTCTCCAATCTTCTCTACTGCCCCTGCCCCTCCAATCTCCTCTACAGCCCCTGCCTCTCCAATCTCCTCTGCAGCCCCTGCCTCTCTAATCTTCCCTAAAGCTCCTGCCTCTCCAATCTCCTCTACAGCCCCTGCCTCTCCAATCTTCTGTACAGCGACTGCCTCTCAAACCTTCTCTACTGCCTCTCCAATCTCCTCTACTGCTTCTCCAACCTCCTCTGCAGCCCCTGCCTCTCCAATCTCCTCTACAGCCCCTGTCTCTTCAATTTCCTCTGCAGCCCTTGCCTCTCCAATCTCCTCTACAGCACTGCCTCTCCAATCTCCTTACGGCCCCTGCCTCTCCAATCTCCTCTACTGCCTCTGCATCTTCAATCACCACTACTGCCTCTGCCTCTTCAATCTCCACTACAGCCCCTGTCTCTCCAATCTCCTCTACTGCCTCTCCAATCTCCTCTGCAGTGCTGCCTCTCAAATCTCCTCTACAGCTCCTGCCTCTCCAATCTCCTGTATAGCCTCTGCCTCTCCAGTCTCCTCTACAGCCCCTGACTCTCCATTCACCTCTACAGCCCCTGCCCCTGCAATTTCCTCTACGGCCCCTGCCTCTCCAATCTCCTCTACAGCGCTGCCTCTCCAGTCTCCTCTACAGCCCCTGACTCTCCATTCACCTCTACAGCCCCTGCCCCTGCAATTTCCTCTACGGCCCCTGCCTCTCCAATCTCCTCCACAGCGCTGCCTCTCCAATCTCCTCTGCAACCCCTGCCTCTCCAATCTCTTCTACAACCCCTACCTCTGTAATCTCCTCTACAGCCACTGTTTCTCCAAACTCCTCTACAGCCCCTGTCTCACCAATCTCCTCTACAGCCCCTGTGTCTCCAGACTCCTCTATGGCCCCTGCCTCTCCAATCTCCGCTACTGCCCCCGTCTCTCCAGTCTACTCTACAGCCCCGGCCACTCCAATCTTCTCTACAGTGCTGCCTCTCCAATCTCCTCTGCGGCCCCTGCCTCTCCAATCTCCTCTACGACCTCTGCCTCTCCAATCTCCTCTACGGCCTGTGCCTCTCCAATCTCTTCTATGGCCCCTGCCTCTCCAATCTCCTGTACAGCCCCTGTCTCTCCAATCTCCTATACAGCCCCTGTCTCTCCAATCTTCTCTACCGACCCTGCGTCTCCAATCTCCTCTACAAGCCCTGTCTCCCCAATCTCCCCTACAGCCCCTGCCTCTCCAATTTTCTCTACGGCCCATGCCTCTCTAATCTCCTCTACAGCGCTGCCTCTCCAATCTCCTCTACGACCCCTACCTCTCCAATCTCCTCTACAGTCACTGACTCTCCAATCTCCTCTACAGCCCTTGCCTCTCCAATTTTCTCTATGGCCCCTGCCTCTCTTATCTCCTCTACGGCCCCAACCTCTCCAATCTCCTCTGCATCCTCTGCCTCTCCAATCTCCTCAGCAGCCCCTACTTCTCCAATCTCCTCTCGGCCCCTGCCTCTCCACTCTCCTCTACTGCCTCTCCAGTCTCCCATACAGCCGCTGCCTCTCCAATCTCCTATACACTGCCGCCTCTCCAATCTCCTCTATTGACTCTCCAATCTCCTCTACAGCCCCTGCCTCTCCAATCTCCTCTGCTGCCTCTCCAATCTCCCCTACAACCCGTGCGTCTCCAATCTCCTGCACAGCCCCGGCCTCTCCAATCTCCTCTACAGCCCCTGCCTCTCTAATCTCCTCTGCGGCGCCTGCCTCTCCAATCTCCTATACAGTGCTGCCTCTCTAATCTCCTCTACAGTCCCTGTCTCTCCAATCTCCTGTACAGCCCCTGCCTCTCGAATGTCCTCTACGGCCCCCTCCTCTCTAATCTTCTCTACTGTCTCTCCAATCTCCTCTGCAGTCCCTGCCTCTCCAATCTCCTCTACGACCCCTGCCTCTCCAATCTCCTCTACAACCCCTTGTCTCCCCAATCTCCCCTACAACCCCTGCCTCTCCGATTTTCTCTACGGTCCATGCCTCTCTAATCTCCTCTACTGCGCTGCCTCTCCAATCTCCTCTACGACCCCTGCCTCTCCAATCTCCTCTACAGTCACTGACTCTCCAATCTCCTGCACAGCCCTTGCCTCTCCAATTTTCTCTACGGCCCCTGCCTCTCTTATCTCCTCTATGGCCCCAACCTCTCCAATCTCCTCTGCATCCCCTGCCTCTCCAATCTCCTCTGCAACCCCTGCTTCTCCAAAGTCTTCTACAGTCCCTGCCCGTCCAATCTCCTCCACAGTGCTGCCTCTCCAATCTCCTCTACGGCCCCTGCCTCTCCAATCTCCACTGCAGTCCCTGCCTCTCCAATCTCCTCTACGGCCCCTGCCTCTCCAATCTCCACTGCAGTCCCTGCCTCTCCAATCTCCTCTACGACCCTTGCCTCTCCAATCTCTTTTTCAGTCCCTGTCTCTCCAATCTCCTGTACAGCCCCTGCCTCTCCATTCTCCTGTACAGCTCCTGTCTCTCCTATCTCGTGTACAGCCCCTGCCTCTCCAATCTCCCCTACAGCCCCTGCCTCTGCAATCTCCTCTATGGCCCCCGCCTCTCCAATCTCCTCTACAGTCCCTGGCTCTCCAATCTCCTGTAGAGCCCTTGCCTCTCCAATTTTCTCTACGGCCCCTTCCTCTCTTATCTCCTCTAAGACCCCAACCTCTCCAATCTCATCTGCCTCCCCTGCCTCTCCAATCTCCTCTACGGCCCCCGCCTGTCCAAACTCCTCTACAGTCCCTGGCTCTCCAATCTCCAGTAGAGCCCTTGCCTCTCCAATCTTCTCTACAACCCCTGCTTCTCCAAAGTCTTCAACAGTCCCTGCCCGTCCAATCTCCTCCACAGTGCTGCCTCTCCAATCTCCTCTACGGCCCCTGCCTCTTCAATCTCCTCTGCAGTCCCTGCCTCTCCAATCTCCTCTACGACCCCTGCCTCTCCAATCTCTTTTTCTGTCCCTGTCTCTCCAATCTCCTGTACAGCCCCTGCCTCTCCATTCTCCTGTAAAGCTCCTGTCTCTCCTATCTCGTGTACAGCCCCTGCCTCTCCAATCTCCCCTACAGCCCCTGCCTCTGCAATCTCCTCTATGGCCCCCACCTCTCCAATCTCCTCTACAGCCCCTGCCTCTCCAATCTCCTCTACGGCCCCTGCCTCTCCAATCTCCTGTAGAGCCCTTGCCTCTCCAATTTTCTCTACGGCCCCTGCCTCTCTTATCTCCTCTAAGGCCCCAACCTCTCCAATCTCATCTGCCTCCCCTGCCTCGCCAATCTCCTCTACAGCCCCTGCTTCTCCAAAGTCTTCTACAGTCCCTGCCCGTCCAATCTCCTCTATGGTCCTTGCCTCTCTAATCTTCTCTACTGCCTCTCCAATCTCTTCTACAGTCCCTGCCTCTCCAATCTCCTCCACGACCCCTGCCTCTCCAATCTCCTCTAAAACCTCTGCCTCTCCAATCTCCTCTACGGCCCATGCCTCTCCAATCTCCTCTGCAGTCCATTCCCCTCCAATCTCCTCTACAGTCCCTGGCTCTCCAATCTCCTATACACTGCCACCTCTCCAATCTCCTCTATTGCCTCTCCAATCTCCTCTACAGCCCCTGCCTCTCCAATCTCCTGTACAGCCCCTGCCTCTACAATCTCCTCTACGGCCCCTGCCTCTCCAATCTCCTCTAAAACCGCTGCCTCTCCAATCTCCTCTAAAACCCCTGCCTCTCCAATCTCCTCTACAGCCCCTGCCTCTCCAATCTCCTCTACAGCCCCTGACTCTCCAATCTCCTCTACAGCCCCTGCCTCTCTAATCTCCTGTACAGCCCCTGTCCCTCCAATCTCCTATAAAACCGCTGCCTCTCCAATCTCCTCTAAAACCTCTGCCTCTCCAATCTCCTCTACAGTCCCTGCCTCTCCAATCTCCTCTATGGCCCCTGCCTCTCCAATCTCCTCTGCAGCCCCTGCCTCTCCAATCTCCTCTGCAGCCCCTGCCTCTCCAATCTCCTCTACAGCCCCTGCCTCTCCAATCTCCTCTACAGCCCCTGCCTCTCCAATCTCCTCTGCAGCCCCTGCCTCTCCAATCTCCTCTACAGCCCCTGCCTCTCCAATCTCATCTGCCTCCCCTGCCTCTCCAATCTCCTCTACAGCCCCTGCTTCTCCAAAGTCTTCTACAGTCCCTGCCCGTCCAATCTCCTCTATGGTCCTTGCCTCTCTAATCTTCTCTACTGCCTCTCCAATCTCTTCTACAGTCCCTGCCTCTCCAATCTCCTCCACGACCCCTGCCTCTCCAATCTCCTCTAAAACCTCTGCCTCTCCAATCTCCTCTACGGCCCATGCCTCTCCAATCTCCTCTGCAGTCCATTCCCCTCCAATCTCCTCTACAGTCCCTGGCTCTCCAATCTCCTATACACTGCCACCTCTCCAATCTCCTCTATTGCCTCTCCAATCTCCTCTACAGCCCCTGCCTCTCCAATCTCCTGTACAGCCCCTGCCCCTCCAATCTCCTCTACGGCCCCTGCCTCTCCAATCTCCTCTAAAACCGCTGCCTCTCCAATCTCCTCTAAAACCCCTGCCTCTCCAATCTCCTCTGCAGCCCCTGCCTCTCCAATCTCCTCTAAAACCGCTGCCTCTCCAATCTCCTCTAAATACTCTGCCTCTCCAATCTCCTCTACGGCCCCTGCCTCTCCAATCTCCTCTAAAACCCCTGCCTCTCCAATCTCCTCTGCAGCCCCAGCCTCTCCAATCTCCTCTAAAACCGCTGCCTCTCCAATCTCTTTTTCAGCCCCTGCCTCTCCAATCTCTTGTACAGCCCCTGCCTCTCCAATCTTCTCTACTGCCCCTGTCTCTCCAGACTCCTCCTGGCCCCTGTCTCTCCAATCTACTCTACTGCCCCCATCTCTCCAGTCTCCTCTACAGCCCCGGCCTCTCCAATCTTCTCTACAGTGCTGCCTCTCCAATCTCCTCTGCGGCCCCTGCCTCTCCAATCTCCTCTACGACCCCTGCCTCTCCAATCTCTTTTTCAGCCCCTGCCTCTCCAATCTCCTGTACAGCCCCTGCCTCTCCAATCTTCTCTACTGCCCCTGCCCCTCCAATCTCCTCTACAGCCCCTGCCTCTCCAATCTTCTCTACTGCCCCTGCCCCTCCAATCTCCTCTACAGCCCCTGCCTCTCCAATCTCCTCTGCAGCCCCTGCCTCTCTAATCTTCCCTAAAGCTCCTGCCTCTCCAATCTCCTCTACAGCCCCTGCCTCTCCAATCTCCTCTACAGCCCCTGCCTCTCCAATCTTCTCTACTGCCCCTGCCCCTCCAATCTCCTCTACAGCCCCTGCCTCTCCAATCTCCTCTACAGCCCCTGCCTCTCCAATCTTCTCTAAAGCCCCTGCCTCTCCAATCTCCTCTACAGCCCCTGCCTCTCCAATCTTCTGTACAGCGACTGCCTCTCAAACCTTCTCTACTGCCTCTCCAATCTCCTCTACTGCTTCTCCAACCTCCTCTGCAGCCCCTGCCTCTCCAATCTCCTCTACAGCACTGCCTCTCCAATCTCCTTACGGCCCCTGCCTCTCCAATCTCCTCTACTGCCTCTGCATCTTCAATCTCCACTACTGCCTCTGCCTCTTCAATCTCCACTACAGCCCCTGTCTCTCCAATCTCCTCTACTGCCTCTCCAGTCTCCTCTACAGCCCCTGACTCTCCATTCACCTCTACAGCCCCTGCCCCTGCAATTTCCTCTACGGCCCCTGCCTCTCCAATCTCCTCTACAGCGCTGCCTCTCCAGTCTCCTCTACAGCCCCTGACTCTCCATTCACCTCTACAGCCCCTGCCCCTGCAATTTCCTCTACGGCCCCTGCCTCTCCAATCTCCTCTACAGCGCTGCCTCTCTAATCTCCTCTATGGCCCCTGCCTCTCCAATCTCCTCTACAGACCCTGACTCTCCATTCACCTCTACAGCCCCTGCCTCTCCAATCTCCTCTACAGCCCCTGCCTCTCCAATCTCCTCTGCAGCCCCTGCCTCTCCAATCTTCTCTAAAGCCCCTGCCTCTCCAATCTCCTCTACTGCCTGTCCAATCTCCTCTACAGCCCCTGCCTCTCCAATGTCCTCTGCAGCCCCTGCCTCTCCAATCTCCTCTACGGCTCCTGCCTCTCCAATCTCCTGTATAGCCCCTGCCTATCCAATCTCCTCTACAACACCAGCCTCTCCAATCTCCTCTACGGCCTCTGCCTCTCCAATTTTCTCTATGGCCCCTGCCTCTCTTATCTCCTCTACGGCCCCTGCCTCTCCAATCTCTTTTTCAGCCCCTGCCTCTCCAGTCTCCTCTACAACCCCTGCCTCTCGAATCTCCTCTACGGCCCCTGCCTCTCCAATCTCCTCTACGGCCTCTGCCTCTCCAATTTTCTCTACGGCCCCTGCCTCTCTTATGTCCTCTAGAGCCCCTGCCTCTCCAATCTCCTCTGCAACCCCTGCCTCTCCAATCTCTTCTACAACCCCTACCTCTGTAATCTCCTCTACAGCCACTGTTTCTCCAAACTCCTCTACAGCCCCTGTCTCACCAATCTCCTCTACAGCCCCTGTGTCTCCAGACTCCTCTATGGCCCCTGCCTCTCCAATCTCCGCTACTGCCCCCGTCTCTCCAGTCTACTCTACAGCCCCGGCCACTCCAATCTTCTCTACAGTGCTGCCTCTCCAATCTCCTCTGCGGCCCCTGCCTCTCCAATCTCCTCTACGACCTCTGCCTCTCCAATCTCTTCTATGGCCCCTGCCTCTCCAATCTCCTGTACAGCCCCTGTCTCTCCAATCTCCTATACAGCCCCTGTCTCTCCAATCTTCTCTACCGACCCTGCGTCTCCAATCTCCTCTACAAGCCCTGTCTCCCCAATCTCCCCTACAGCCCCTGCCTCTCCAATTTTCTCTATGGCCCATGCCTCTCTAATCTCCTCTACAGCGCTGCCTCTCCAATCTCCTCTACGACCCCTACCTCTCCAATCTCCTCTACAGTCACTGACTCTCCAATCTCCTCTACAGCCCTTGCCTCTCCAATTTTCTCTACGGCCCCTGCCTCTCTTATCTCCTCTACGGCCCCAACCTCTCCAATCTCCTCTGCATCTTCTGCCTCTCCAATCTCCTCAGCAGCCCCTACCTCTCCAATCTCCTCTCGGCCCCTGCCTCTCCACTCTCCTCTACTGCCTCTCCAGTCTCCCATACAGCCGCTGCCTCTCCAATCTCCTATACACTGCCGCCTCTCCAATCTCCTCTATTGACTCTCCAATCTCCTCTACAGCCCCTGCCTCTCCAATCTCCTCTGCTGCCTCTCCAATCTCCCCTACAACCCGTGCGTCTCCAATCTCCTGCACAGCCCCGGCCTCTCCAATCTCCTCTACAGCCCCTGCCTCTCTAATCTCCTCTGCGGCGCCTGCCTCTCCAATCTCCTATACAGTGCTGCCTCTCTAATCTCCTCTACAGTCCCTGTCTCTCCAATCTCCTGTACAGCCCCTGCCTCTCGAATGTCCTCTATGGCCCCCTCCTCTCTAATCTTCTCTACTGTCTCTCCAATCTCCTCTACGACCCCTGCCTCTCCAATCTCTTTTTCAGCCCCTGCCTCTCCAATCTCCTGTACAGCCCCTGCCTCTCCAATCTTCTCTACTGCCCCTGCCCCTCCAATCTTCTCTACAGCCCCTGCCTCTCCAATCTCCTCTACAGCCCCTGCCTCTCCAATCTTCTCTACTGCCCCTGCCCCTCCAATCTCCTCTACAGCCCCTGCCTCTCCAATCTCCTCTGCAGCCCCTGCCTCTCTAATCTTCCCTAAAGCTCCTGCCTCTCCAATCTCCTCTACAGACCCTGCCTCTCCAATCTTCTCTAAAGCCCCTGCCTCTCCAATCTCCTCTACAGCCCCTGACTCTCCAATCTTCTGTACAGCGACTGCCTCTCAAACCTTCTCTACTGCCTCTCCAATCTCCTCTACTGCTTCTCCAACCTCCTCTGCAGCCCCTGCCTCTCCAATCTCCTCTACAGCCCCTGTCTCTTCAATTTCCTCTGCAGCCCTTGCCTCTCCAATCTCCTCTACAGCACTGCCTCTCCAATCTCCTTACGGCCCCTGCCTCTCCAATCTCCTCTACTGCCTCTGCATCTTCAATCACCACTACTGCCTCTGCCTCTTCAATCTCCACTACAGCCCCTGTCTCTCCAATCTCCTCTACTGCCTCTCCAATCTCCTCTGCAGTGCTGCCTCTCAAATCTCCTCTACAGCTCCTGCCTCTCCAATCTCCTGTATAGCCTCTGCCTCTCCAGTCTCCTCTACAGCCCCTGACTCTCCATTCACCTCTACAGCCCCTGCCCCTGCAATTTCCTCTACGGCCCCTGCCTCTCCAATCTCCTCTACAGCGCTGCCTCTCCAGTCTCCTCTACAGCCCCTGACTCTCCATTCACCTCTACAGCCCCTGCCCCTGCAATTTCCTCTACGGCCCCTGCCTCTCCAATCTCCTCCACAGCGCTGCCTCTCCAATCTCCTCTGCAACCCCTGCCTCTCCAATCTCTTCTACAACCCCTACCTCTGTAATCTCCTCTACAGCCACTGTTTCTCCAAACTCCTCTACAGCCCCTGTCTCACCAATCTCCTCTACAGCCCCTGTGTCTCCAGACTCCTCTATGGCCCCTGCCTCTCCAATCTCCGCTACTGCCCCCGTCTCTCCAGTCTACTCTACAGCCCCGGCCACTCCAATCTTCTCTACAGTGCTGCCTCTCCAATCTCCTCTGCGGCCCCTGCCTCTCCAATCTCCTCTACGACCTCTGCCTCTCCAATCTCCTCTACGGCCTGTGCCTCTCCAATCTCTTCTATGGCCCCTGCCTCTCCAATCTCCTGTACAGCCCCTGTCTCTCCAATCTCCTATACAGCCCCTGTCTCTCCAATCTTCTCTACCGACCCTGCGTCTCCAATCTCCTCTACAAGCCCTGTCTCCCCAATCTCCCCTACAGCCCCTGCCTCTCCAATTTTCTCTACGGCCCATGCCTCTCTAATCTCCTCTACAGCGCTGCCTCTCCAATCTCCTCTACGACCCCTACCTCTCCAATCTCCTCTACAGTCACTGACTCTCCAATCTCCTCTACAGCCCTTGCCTCTCCAATTTTCTCTATGGCCCCTGCCTCTCTTATCTCCTCTACGGCCCCAACCTCTCCAATCTCCTCTGCATCCTCTGCCTCTCCAATCTCCTCAGCAGCCCCTACCTCTCCAATCTCCTCTCGGCCCCTGCCTCTCCACTCTCCTCTACTGCCTCTCCAGTCTCCCATACAGCCGCTGCCTCTCCAATCTCCTATACACTGCCGCCTCTCCAATCTCCTCTATTGACTCTCCAATCTCCTCTACAGCCCCTGCCTCTCCAATCTCCTCTGCTGCCTCTCCAATCTCCCCTACAACCCGTGCGTCTCCAATCTCCTGCACAGCCCCGGCCTCTCCAATCTCCTCTACAGCCCCTGCCTCTCTAATCTCCTCTGCGGCGCCTGCCTCTCCAATCTCCTATACAGTGCTGCCTCTCTAATCTCCTCTACAGTCCCTGTCTCTCCAATCTCCTGTACAGCCCCTGCCTCTCGAATGTCCTCTACGGCCCCCTCCTCTCTAATCTTCTCTACTGTCTCTCCAATCTCCTCTGCAGTCCCTGCCTCTCCAATCTCCTCTACGACCCCTGCCTCTCCAATCTCCTCTACAACCCCTTGTCTCCCCAATCTCCCCTACAGCCCCTGCCTCTCCGATTTTCTCTACGGTCCATGCCTCTCTAATCTCCTCTACTGCGCTGCCTCTCCAATCTCCTCTACGACCCCTGCCTCTCCAATCTCCTCTACAGTCACTGACTCTCCAATCTCCTGCACAGCCCTTGCCTCTCCAATTTTCTCTACGGCCCCTGCCTCTCTTATCTCCTCTATGGCCCCAACCTCTCCAATCTCCTCTGCATCCCCTGCCTCTCCAATCTCCTCTGCAACCCCTGCTTCTCCAAAGTCTTCTACAGTCCCTGCCCGTCCAATCTCCTCCACAGTGCTGCCTCTCCAATCTCCTCTACGGCCCCTGCCTCTCCAATCTCCACTGCAGTCCCTGCCTCTCCAATCTCCTCTACGGCCCCTGCCTCTCCAAACTCCACTGCAGTCCCTGCCTCTCCAATCTCCTCTACGACCCTTGCCTCTCCAATCTCTTTTTCAGTCCCTGTCTCTCCAATCTCCTGTACAGCCCCTGCCTCTCCATTCTCCTGTACAGCTCCTGTCTCTCCTATCTCGTGTACAGCCCCTGCCTCTCCAATCTCCTCTACAGCCCCTGCCTCTGCAATCTCCTCTATGGCCCCCGCCTCTCCAATCTCCTCTACAGTCCCTGGCTCTCCAATCTCCTGTAGAGCCCTTGCCTCTCCAATTTTCTCTACGGCCCCTTCCTCTCTTATCTCCTCTAAGACCCCAACCTCTCCAATCTCATCTGCCTCCCCTGCCTCTCCAATCTCCTCTACGGCCCCCGCCTGTCCAAACTCCTCTACAGTCCCTGGCTCTCCAATCTCCAGTAGAGCCCTTGCCTCTCCAATCTTCTCTACAACCCCTGCTTCTCCAAAGTCTTCAACAGTCCCTGCCCGTCCAATCTCCTCCACAGTGCTGCCTCTCCAATCTCCTCTACGGCCCCTGCCTCTTCAATCTCCTCTGCAGTCCCTGCCTCTCCAATCTCCTCTACGACCCCTGCCTCTCCAATCTCTTTTTCTGTCCCTGTCTCTCCAATCTCCTGTACAGCCCCTGCCTCTCCATTCTCCTGTAAAGCTCCTGTCTCTCCTATCTCGTGTACAGCCCCTGCCTCTCCAATCTCCCCTACAGCCCCTGCCTCTGCAATCTCCTCTATGGCCCCCACCTCTCCAATCTCCTCTACAGCCCCTGCCTCTCCAATCTCCTCTACGGCCCCTGCCTCTCCAATCTCCTCTGCAGCCCCTGCCTCTCCAATCTCCTCTAAAACCGCTGCCTCTCCAATCACCTCTAAAACCTCTGCCTCTCCAATCTCCTCTACGGCCCCTGCCTCTCCAATCTCCTCTAAAACCTCTGCCTCTCCAATCTCCTCTACGGCCCCTGACTCTCCAATCTCCTCTATGGCCCCTGCCTCTCCAATCTCCTCTACAGCCCCTGCCTCTCCAATCTCCTCTACAGCCCCTGCCTCTCCAATCTCCTCTACAGCCCCTGCCTCTCCAATCTCCTCTACAGCCCCTGCCTCTCCAATCTCCTCTACGGCCCCTGACTCTCCAATCTCCTCTATGGCCCCTGCCTCTCCAATCTCCTCTACAGCCCCTGCCTCTCCAATCTCCTCTACAGCCCCTGCCTCTCTAATCTCCTCTACAGCCCCTGACTCTCCAATCTCCTCTGCAGTCCCTGTCTCTCCAATCTCCTCTACAGCCCCTGGCTCTCCAATCTCCTGTACAGCTCCTGTCCCTCCAATCTCCTATAAAACCGCTGCCTCTCCAAACTCCTCTAAAACCTCTGCCTCTCCAATCTCCTCTACAGTCCCTGCCTCTCCAATCTCCTCTATGGCCCCTGCCTCTCCAATCTCCTCTGCAGCCCCTGCCTCTCCAATCTCCTCTACAGCCCCTGCCTCTCCAATCTCCACTGCAGCCCCTGCCTCTCCAATCTCCTCTACAGCCCCTGCCTCTCCAATCTCCTCTACAGCCCCTGCCTCTCCAATCTCCTCTACGGCCCCTGCCTCTCCAATCTCCTCTACAGCCCCTGCCTCTCCAATCTCCTCTACAGCCCCTGCCTCTCCAATCTCCTCTGCAATCTCCTCTGCAGCCCCTGCCTCTCCAATCTCCTCTACAGCCCCTGCCTCTCCAATCTCCTCTACAGCCCCTGTCTCCCCAATCTCCTCTGCAGCCCCTGCCTGTCCAATCTCCTGTACAGCCCCTGCCTCTCCAATCTCCTCTACAGCCCCGGCCTCTCCAATCTCCACTATTGCCTCTCCAATCTCCTCCACAGTCCTGCCTCTCCAATCTCCTCTATGGCACTTGCCTCTCTAAACTTCTTTACTGCCTCTCCAATCTCCTCTATGGCCCTTGCCTCTCTAATCTTCTCTACTGCCTCTCCAATCTCCTCTGCAGCCCCTGCCTCTCCAATCTCCTCTGCAGCCCCTGCCTCTCCAATCTCCTCTACAGCCCCTGTCTCCCCAATCTATTCTACAGCCCCTGGCTCTCCAATCTCCTCTACAGCCCTTGCCTCTCCAATTTTTTCTACGGCCCCTGCCTCTCTTATCTCCTCTACGTACCCAGCCTCTCCAATCTCCTGTACAGCCCCTGCCTCTCCAATCTCCTCTACAGTCCCCGCCTCTCCAAACTCCTCTACAGTCCCTGGCTCTCCAATCTCCTGTAGAGCCCTTGCCTCTCCAATCTCCTCTACAACCCCTGCTTCTCCAAAGTCTTCAACAGTCCCTGCCCATCCAATCTCACCTCCAATCGCAGTCCCTGCCTCTCCAATCTCCTCTACGACCCCTGCCTCTCCAATCTCTTTTTCAGTCCCTGTCTCTCCAATCTCCTGTACAGCCCTTGCCTCTCCATTCTCCTGTACAGCTCCTGTCTCTCCTATCATGTGTACAGCCCCTGCCTCTCCAATCTCCCCTACAGCCCCTGCCTCTGCAATCTCCTCTATGGCCCCCGCCTCTCCAATCTCCTCTACGGCCCCTTCCTCTCTTATCTCCTCTAAGGCCCCAACCTCTCCAATCTCATCTGCCTCCCCTGCCTCTCCAATCTCCTGTACAGCCCCTGCCTCTCCAATCTCCTCTACGGCCCCCGCCTCTCCAAACTCCTCTACAGTCCCTGGCTCTCCAATCTCCTGTAGAGCCCTTGCCTCTCCAATCTCCTCTACAACCCCTGCTTCTCCAACGTCTTCAACAGTCCCTGCCCGTCCAATCTCCTCCACAGTGCTGCCTCTCCAATCTCCTCTACGGCCCCTGCCTCTCCAATCTCCTCTGCAGTCCCTGCCTCTCCAATCTCCTCTACTACAGCCCCTGCCTCTCCATTCTCCTGTACAGCTCCTGTCTCTCCTATCTCGTGTACAGCCCCTGCCTCTCCAATCTCCCCTACAGCCTCTGCCTCTGCAATCTCCTCTATGGCCCCCGCCTCTCCAATCTCCTCTACGCCCCTCCTCTCTATCTCCTCTAAGCCCCCCTCTCCAATCTCCTGCCTCCCCTGCCTCTCCAATCTCCCTACAGCCCCTGCCTCTCAATCTCCTCTACGCCCCTGCCTCTCCAATCTCCTCTATGGCCCCCGCCTCTCCAATCTCCTCTACAGTCCCTGTCTCTCCAATCTCCTGTAGAGCCCTTGCCTCTCCAATTTTCTCTACGGCCCCTGCCTCTCTTATCTCCTCTAAGGCCCCAACCTCTCCAATCTCATCTGCCTCCCCTGCCTCTCCAATCTCCTCTACAGCCCCTGCTTCTCCAAAGTCTTCTACAGTCCCTGCCCGTCGAATCTCCTCTATGGTCCTTGCCTCTCTAATCTTCTCTACTGCCTCTCCAATCTCTTCTACAGTCCCTGCCTCTCCAATCTCCTCCACGACCCCTACCTCTCCAATCTCCTCTAAAACCTCTGCCTCTCCAATCTCCTCTACGGCCCCTGACTCTCCAATCTCCTCTATGGCCCCTGCCTCTCCAATCTCCTCTACAGCCCCTGCCTCTCCAATCTCCTCTACAGCCCCTGCCTCTCCAATCTCCTCTACAGCCCCTGTCTCTCCAATCTCCTCTACAGCCCCTGCCTCTCCAATCTCCTCTACGGCCCCTGACTCTCCAATCTCCTCTATGGCCCCTGCCTCTCCAATCTCCTCTACAGCCCCTGACTCTCCAATCTCCTCTATGGCCCATGCCTCTCCAATCTCCTCTGCAGTCCATTCCCCTCCAATCTCCTCTACAGTCCCTGGCTCTCCAATCTCCTATACACTGCCACCTCTCCAATCTCCTCTATTGCCTCTCCAATCTCCTCTACAGCCCCTGCCTCTCCAATCTCCTGTACAGCCCCTGCCCCTCCAATCTCCTCTACGGCCCCTGCCTCTCCAATCTCCTCTAAAACCGCTGCCTCTCCAATCTCCTCTAAAACCCCTGCCTCTCCAATCTCCTCTGCAGCCCCTGCCTCTCCAATCTCCTCTAAAACCGCTGCCTCTCCAATCTCCTCTAAATACTCTGCCTCTCCAATCTCCTCTACGGCCCCTGCCTCTCCAATCTCCTCTAAAACCCCTGCCTCTCCAATCTCCTCTAAATACTCTGCCTCTCCAATCTCCTCCACGACCCCTGCCTCTCCAATCTCCATAAAACCTCTGCCTCTCCAATCTCCTCTACGGCCCCTGCCTCTCCAATCTCCTCTGCAGTCCATTCCCCTCCAATCTCCTCTACAGTCCCTGGCTCTCCAATCTCCTATACACTGCCACCTCTCCAATCTCCTCTACAGCCCCTGCCTCTCCAATCTCCTCTACAGCCCCTGCCTCTCCAATCTCCTCTACAGCCCCTGCCTCTCCAATCTCCTCTACGGCCCCTGCCTCTCCAATCTCCTCTACAGCCCCTGCCTCTCCAATCTCCTCTAAAACCGCTGCCTCTCCAATCACCTCTAAAACCTCTGCCTCTCCAATCTCCTCTACGGCCCCTGCCTCTCCAATCTCCTCTAAAACATCTACCTCTCCAATCTCCTCTACGGCCCCTGACTCTCCAATCTCCTCTATGGCCCCTGCCTCTCCAATCTCCTCTACAGCCCCTGCCTCTCCAATCTCCTCTACAGCCCCTGCCTCTCCAATCTCCTCTACAGCCCCTGTCTCTCCAATCTCCTCTACAGCCCCTGCCTCTCCAATCTCCTCTACGGCCCCTGACTCTCCAATCTCCTCTATGGCCCCTGCCTCTCCAATCTCCTCTACAGCCCCTGCCTCTCCAATCTGCTCTACAGTCCCTGCCTCTCTAATCTCCTCTACAGCCCCTGACTCTCCAATCTCCTCTGCAGTCCCTGTCTCTCCAATCTCCTCTACAGCCCCTGGCTCTCCAATCTCCTGTACAGCCCCTGTCCCTCCAATCTCCTATAAAACCGCTGCCTCTCCAATCTCCTCTAAAACCTCTGCCTCTCCAATCTCCTCTACAGTCCCTGCCTCTCCAATCTCCTCTATGGCCCCTGCCTCTCCAATCTCCTCTGCAGCCCCTGCCTCTCCAATCTCCTCTGCAGCCCCTGCCTCTCCAATCTCCTCTACAGCCCCTGCCTCTCCAATCTCCTCTACAGCCCCAGCCTCTCCAATCTCCTCTACGTCCCCTGCCTCTCTAATCTTCTCTACTGCCTTTCCAATCTCCCGTACACCGCTGCCTCTCCAATCTCCTATACACTGCCGCCTCTCCAATCGCCTGTACAGCCCCTGCCTCTCCAATCTCCTCTACAGCCCCTGCCTCTCCAATCTCCTCTACAGCACCTGACTCTCCAATCTGCTTTACTGCCTCTCCAATCTCCTCTGCAGCCCCTGCCTCTCCAATCTCCTCAACCGCCCCCACCTCTCCAATCTCCTCTACAGGCCCTGCCTCTCCAATCTCCTCTACAGCCCCTGCCTCTCCAATCTCCACTACAGCTATCTCCTGTTTCCAATCTCCTCTACAGCCCCTGTCTCCCCAATCTCCTCTACAGCCCCTGGCTCTCCAATCTCCTCTACAGCCCTTGCCTCTCCAATTTTTTCTACGGCCCCTGCCTCTCTTATCTCCTCTACGTACCCAGCCTCTCCAATCTCCTCTGCAGTCCCTGCCTCTCCAATCTCCTCTACGACCCCTGCCTCTCCAATCTCTTTTTCAGTCCCTGTCTCTCCAATCTCCTGTACAGCCCCTGCCTCTCCATTCTCCTGTACAGCTCCTGTCTCTCCTATCTCGTGTACAGCCCCTGCCTCTCCAATCTCCCCTACAGCCCCTGCCTCTGCAATCTCCTCTATGGCCCCCGCCTCTCCAATCTCCTCTACATCGTACAGCCCCTGCCTCTCCAATCTCCCCTACAGCCCCTGCCTCTGCAATCTCCTCTATGGCCCCCGCCTCTCCAATCTCCTCTACACAGCTCCTGTCTCTCCTATCTCGTGTACAGCCCCTGCCTCTCCAATCTCCCCTACAGCCCCTGCCTCTGCAATCTCCTCTTGGCCCCCGCCTCTCCAATCTCCTCTACAGTCCCTGTCTCTCCAATCTCCTGTAGAGCCCTTGCCTCTCCAATTTTCTCTACGGCCCCTGCCTCTCTTATCTCCTCTAAGGCCCCAACCTCTCCAATCTCATCTGCCTCCCCTGCCTCTCCAATCTCCTCTACAGCCCCTGCTTCTCCAAAGTCTTCTACAGTCCCTGCCCGTCCAATCTCCTCTATGGTCCTTGCCTCTCTAATCTTCTCTACTGCCTCTCCAATCTCTTCTACAGTCCCTGCCTCTCCAATCTCCTCCACGACCCCTACCTCTCCAATCTCCTCTAAAACCTCTGCCTCTCCAATCTCCTCTACGGCCCATGCCTCTCCAATCTCCTCTGCAGTCCATTCCCCTCCAATCTCCTCTACAGTCCCTGGCTCTCCAATCTCCTATACACTGCCACCTCTCCAATCTCCTCTATTGCCTCTCCAATCTCCTCTACAGCCCCTGCCTCTCCAATCTCCTGTACAGCCCCTGCCCCTCCAATCTCCTCTACGGCACCTGCCTCTCCAATCTCCTCTAAAACCGCTGCCTCTCCAATCACCTCTAAAACCGCTGCCTCTCCAATCTCCTCTAAAACCTCTGCCTCTCCAATCTCCTCTGCAGCCCCTGCCTCTCCAATCTCCTCTATGGCCCCTGCCTCTCCAATCTCCTCTACAGCCCCTGCCTCTCCAATCTCCTCTACAGCCCCTGCCTCTCCAATCTCCTCTACAGCCCCTGCCTCTCCAATCTCCTCTACAGCCCCTGCCTCTCCAATCTCCTCTACGGCCCCTGACTCTCCAATCTCCTCTATGGCCCCTGCCTCTCCAATCTCCTCTACAGCCCCTGCCTCTCCAATCTCCTCTACAGCCCCTGCCTCTCTAATCTCCTCTACAGCCCCTGACTCTCCAATCTCCTCTGCAGTCCCTGTCTCTCCAATCTCCTCTACAGCCCCTGGCTCTCCAATCTCCTGTACAGCCCCTGTCCCTCCAAACTCCTATAAAACCGCTGCCTCTCCAATCTCCTCTAAAACCTCTGCCTCTCCAATCTCCTCTACAGTCCCTGCCTCTCCAATCTCCTCTATGGCCCCTGCCTCTCCAATCTCCTCTGCAGCCCCTGCCTCTCCAATCTCCTCTACAGCCCCTGCCTCTCCAATCTCCTCTAAAACCCCTGCCTCTCCAATCTCCTCTACAGCCCCTGCCTCTCCAATCTCCTCTACAGCCCCTGCCTCTCCAATCTCCTCTACGGCCCCTGCCTCTCCAATCTCCTCTACAGCCCCTGCCTCTCCAATCTCCTCTACAGCCCCTGCCTCTCCAATCTCCTCTGCAGCCCCTGCCTCTCCAATCTCCTCTGCAGCCCCTGCCTCTCCAATCTCCTCTACAGCCCCTGTCTCCCCAATCTCCTCTGCAGCCCCTGCCTGTCCAATCTCCTGTACAGCCCCTGCCTCTCCAATCTCCTCTACAGCCCCTGCCTCTCCAATCTCCTCTACAGCCCCTGCCTCTCCAATCTCCTCTACAGTCCCTGCCTCTCCAATCTCCTCTGCAGCCCCTGCCTCTCCAATCTCCTCTGCAGCCCCTGCCTCTCCAATCTCCTCTACAGCCCCTGTCTCCCCAATCTATTCTACAGCCCCTGGCTCTCCAATCTCCTCTACAGCCCTTGCCTCTCCAATTTTTTCTACGGCCCCTGCCTCTCTTATCTCCTCTACGTACCCAGCCTCTCCAATCTCCTCTGCAGTCCCTGCCTCTCCAATCTCCTCTACGACCCCTGCCTCTCCAATCTCTTTTTCAGTCCCTGTCTCTCCAATCTCCTGTACAGCCCTTGCCTCTCCATTCTCCTGTACAGCTCCTGTCTCTCCTATCATGTGTACAGCCCCTGCCTCTCCAATCTCCCCTACAGCCCCTGCCTCTGCAATCTCCTCTATGGCCCCCGCCTCTCCAATCTCCTCTACGGCCCCTTCCTCTCTTATCTCCTCTAAGGCCCCAACCTCTCCAATCTCATCTGCCTCCCCTGCCTCTCCAATCTCCTGTACAGCCCCTGCCTCTCCAATCTCCTCTACGGCCCCCGCCTCTCCAAACTCCTCTACAGTCCCTGGCTCTCCAATCTCCTGTAGAGCCCTTGCCTCTCCAATCTCCTCTACAACCCCTGCTTCTCCAAAGTCTTCAACAGTCCCTGCCCGTCCAATCTCCTCCACAGTGCTGCCTCTCCAATCTCCTCTACGGCCCCTGCCTCTCCAATCTCCTCTGCAGTCCCTGCCTCTCCAATCTCCTCTACAGCCCCTGCCTCTCCATTCTCCTGTACAGCTCCTGTCTCTCCTATCTCGTGTACAGCCCCTGCCTCTCCAATCTCCCCTACAGCCCGTGCCCCTCCAATCTCCTCTACGGCCCCTGCCTCTCCAATCTCCTCTAAAACCGCTGCCTCTCCAATCTCCTCTAAAACCCCTGCCTCTCCAATCTCCTCTGCAGCCCCTGCCTCTCCAATCTCCTCTAAAACCGCTGCCTCTCCAATCTCCTCTAAATACTCTGCCTCTCCAATCTCCTCTACGGCCCCTGCCTCTCCAATCTCCTCTAAAACCCCTGCCTCTCCAATCTCCTCTGCAGCCCCTGCCTCTCCAATCTCCTCTAAAACCTCTGCCTCTCCAATCTCCTCTAAAACCCCTGCCTCTCCAATCTCCCCTACAGCCCCTGCCTCTCCAATCTCCTCTAAAACCGCTGCCTCTCCAATCACCTCTAAAACCTCTGCCTCTCCAATCTCCTCTACGGCCCCTGCATCTCCAATCTCCTCTAAAACCTCTGCCTCTCCAATCTCCTCTATGGCCCCTGACTCTCCAATCTCCTCTATGGCCCCTGCCTCTCCAATCTCCTCTACAGCCCCTGCCTCTCCAATCTCCTCTACAGCCCCTGCCTCTCTAATCTCCTCTACAGCCCCTGACTCTCTAATCTCCTCTACAGCCCCTGCCTCTCTAATCTCCTGTACAGCCCCTGTCCCTCCAATCTCCTCTAAAACCTCTGCCTCTCCAATCTCCTCTACGGCCCCTGACTCTCCAATCTCCTCTATGGCCCCTGCCTCTCCAATCTCCTCTACAGCCCCTGCCTCTCTAATCTCCTCTACAGCCCCTGCCTCTCTAATCTCCTGTACAGCCCCTGTCCCTCCAATCTCCTATAAAACCGCTGCCTCTCCAATCTCCTCTAAAACCTCTGCCTCTCCAATCTCCTCTACAGTCCCTGCCTCTCCAATCTCCTCTATGGCCCCTGCCTCTCCAATCTCCTCTGCAGCCCCTGCCTCTCCAATCTCCTCTGCAGCCCCTGCCTCTCCAATCTCCTCTACAGCCCCTGCCTCTCCAATCTCCTCTACAGCCCCTGCCTCTCCAATCTCCTCTGCAGCCCCTGCCTCTCCAATCTCCTCTACAGCCCCTGCCTCTCCAATCTCATCTGCCTCCCCTGCCTCTCCAATCTCCTCTACAGCCCCTGCTTCTCCAAAGTCTTCTACAGTCCCTGCCCGTCCAATCTCCTCTATGGTCCTTGCCTCTCTAATCTTCTCTACTGCCTCTCCAATCTCTTCTACAGTCCCTGCCTCTCCAATCTCCTCCACGACCCCTGCCTCTCCAATCTCCTCTAAAACCTCTGCCTCTCCAATCTCTTCTACGGCCCATGCCTCTCCAATCTCCTCTGCAGTCCATTCCCCTCCAATCTCCTCTACAGTCCCTGGCTCTCCAATCTCCTATACACTGCCACCTCTCCAATCTCCTCTATTGCCTCTCCAATCTCCTCTACAGCCCCTGCCTCTCCAATCTCCTCTACAGCCCCTGCCTCTCCAATCTCCTCTGCAGCCCCTGCCTCTCCAATCTCCTCTAAAACCTCTGCCTCTCCAATCTCCTCTAAAATCCCTGCCTCTCCAATCTCCCCTACAGCCCCTGCCTCTCCAATCTCCTCTAAAACCGCTGCCTCTCCAATCTCCTCTAAAACCTCTGCCTCTCCAATCTCCTCTACGGCCCCTGCCTCTCCAATCTCCTCTACAGCCCCTGCCTCTCCAATCTCCTCTACGGCCCCTGCCTCTCCAATCTCCTCTACAGCCCCTGCCTCTCCAATCTCCTCTACAGCCCCTGCCTCTCCAATCTCCTCTACAGCCCCTGCCTCTCCAATCTCCTCTACAGCCCCTGCCTCTCCAATCTCCTCTGCAGTCCCTGCCTCTCCAATCTCCTCTACAGCCCCTGGCTCTCCAATCTCCTCTACAGCCCCTGCCTCTCCAATCTCCTCTACAGCCCCTGCCTCTCCAGTCTCCTCTACAGCCCCTGCCACTCCAATCTCCTCTAAAATCCCTGCCTCTCCAATCTCCTCTAAAACAGCCCCTGCCTCTCCAATCTCCTCTGCAGCCCCTGCCTCTCCAATCTCCTCTAAAACCCCTGCCTCTCCAATCTCCTCTAAAACCCTGCCTCTCCAATCTCCTCTACAGCCCCTGCCTCTCCAATCTCCTCTAAAGCCCCTGCCTCTCCAATCTCCTCTACAGCCCCTGCCTCTCCAATCTCCTCTACAGCCCTGCCTCTCCAATCTCCTCTGCAGCCCCTGCCTCTCCAATCTCCTCTACAGCCCCTGCCTCTCCAATCTCCTCTACAGCCCCTGACTCTCCAATCTCGTCTGCAGCCCTGCCTCTCCAATCTCCCTCCTCTCCAATCTCCTCTACAGCCCCTGCCTCTCCAATCTCCTCTAGCCTCTCCAATCTCCTCTGCAGCCCCTCCTCCAATCTCCTCTACAGCCCCTGCCTCTCCAATCTCCTCTACAGCCCCTGCCTCTCCAATCTCCTCTACAGCCCCTGCTCTCCAATCTCCTCTACAGCCCTGCCTCTCCAATCTCCTGCTACAGCCCCTGGCTCTCCAATCTCCTCTACAGCCCTGCCTCTCCACTCCTCTACGACCCCTGCCTCTCCAATCTCTTTTTCAGTCCCTGTCTCTCCAATCTCCTGTACAGCCCCTGCCTCTCCATTCTCCTCTATGGCCCCCGCCTCTCCAATCTCCTCTACAGCCCCTGCCTCTCCAATCTCCTCTACAGCCCCTGCCTCTCCAATCTCCTCTACAGTCCCTGCCTCTCCAATCTCCTCTGCAGCCCCTGCCTCTCCAATCTCCTCTACAGCCCCTGCCTCTCCAATCTCCTCTACAGCCCCTGACTCTCCAATCTCGTCTGCAGCCCCTGCCTCTCCAATCTCCACTGCAGCCCCTGCCTCTCCAATCTCCTCTACAGCCCCTGCCTCTCCAATCTCCTCTACAGTCCCTGCCTCTCCAATCTCCTCTGCAGCCCCTGCCTCTCCAATCTCCTCTGCAGCCCCTGCCTCTCCAATCTCCTCTACAGCCCCTGTCTCCCCAATCTACTCTACAGCCCCTGGCTCTCCAATCTCCTCTACAGCCCTTGCCTCTCCAATTTTTTCTACGGCCCCTGCCTCTCTTATCTCCTCTACGTACCCAGCCTCTCCAATCTCCTCTGCAGTCCCTGCCTCTCCAATCTCCTCTACGACCCCTGCCTCTCCAATCTCTTTTTCAGTCCCTGTCTCTCCAATCTCCTGTACAGCCCCTGCCTCTCCATTCTCCTGTACAGCTCCTGTCTCTCCTATCTCGTGTACAGCCCCTGCCTCTCCAATCTCCCCTACAGCCCCTGCCTCTGCAATCTCCTCTATGGCCCCCGCCTCTCCAATCTCCTCTACAGTCCCTGGCTCTCCAATCTCCTGTAGAGCCCTTGCCTCTCCAATTTTCTCTACGGCCCCTGCCTCTCTTATCTCCTCTAAGGCCCCAACCTCTCCAATCTCATCTGCCTCCCCTGCCTCTCCAATCTCCTCTACAGCCCCTGCTTCTCCAAAGTCTTCTACAGTCCCTGCCCGTCCAATCTCCTCTATGGTCCTTGCCTCTCTAATCTTCTCTACTGCCTCTCCAATCTCTTCTACAGTCCCTGCCTCTCCAATCTCCTCCACGACCCCTACCTCTCCAATCTCCTCTAAAACCTCTGCCTCTCCAATCTCCTCTACGGCCCATGCCTCTCCAATCTCCTCTGCAGTCCATTCCCCTCCAATCTCCTCTACAGTCCCTGGCTCTCCAATCTCCTATACACTGCCACCTCTCCAATCTCCTCTATTGCCTCTCCAATCTCCTCTACAGCCCCTGCCTCTCCAATCTCCTGTACAGCCCCTGCCCCTCCAATCTCCTCTACGGCACCTGCCTCTCCAATCTCCTCTAAAACCGCTGCCTCTCCAATCTCCTCTAAAACCCCTGCCTCTCCAATCTCCTCTGCAGCCCCTGCCTCTCCAATCTCCTCTAAAACCGCTGCCTCTCCAATCACCTCTAAAACCTCTGCCTCTCCAATCTCCTCTACGGCCCCTGCCTCTCCAATCTCCTCTAAAACCTCTGCCTCTCCAATCTCCTCTACGGCCCCTGACTCTCCAATCTCCTCTATGGCCCCTGCCTCTCCAATCTCCTCTACAGCCCCTGCCTCTCCAATCTCCTCTACAGCCCCTGCCTCTCTAATCTCCTCTACAGCCCCTGACTCTCCAATCTCCTCTGCAGTCCCTGTCTCTCCAATCTCCTCTACAGCCCCTGGCTCTCCAATCTCCTGTACAGCTCCTGTCCCTCCAATCTCCTATAAAACCGCTGCCTCTCCAATCTCCTCTAAAACCTCTGCCTCTCCAATCTCCTCTACAGTCCCTGCCTCTCCAATCTCCTCTATGGCCCCTGCCTCTCCAATCTCCTCTGCAGCCCCTGCCTCTCCAATCTCCTCTGCAGCCCCTGCCTCTCCAATCTCCTCTACAGCCCCTGCCTCTCCAATCTCCACTGCAGCCCCTGCCTCTCCAATCTCCTCTACAGCCCCTGCCTCTCCAATCTCCTCTACAGCCCCTGCCTCTCCAATCTCCTCTACGGCCCCTGCCTCTCCAATCTCCTCTACAGCCCCTGCCTCTCCAATCTCCTCTACAGCCCCTGCCTCTCCAATCTCCTCTGCAGCCCCTGCCTCTCCAATCTCCTCTACAGCCCCTGCCTCTCCAATCTCCTCTACAGCCCGTCTCCCCAATCTCCTCTGCAGCCCCTGCCTGTCCAATCTCCTGTACAGCCCCTGCCTCTCCAATCTCCTCTACAGCCCCTGCCTCTCCAATCTCCTCTACAGCCCCTGCCTCTCCAATCTCCTCTACAGTCCCTGCCTCTCCAATCTCCTCTGCAGCCCCTGCCTCTCCAATCTCCTCTGCAGCCCCTGCCTCTCCAATCTCCTCTACAGCCCTTGCCTCTCCAATTTTTTCTACGGCCCCTGCCTCTCTTATCTCCTCTACGTACCCAGCCTCTCCAATCTCCTCTGCAGTCCCTGCCTCTCCAATCTCCTCTACGACCCCTGCCTCTCCAATCTCTTTTTCAGTCCCTGTCTCTCCAATCTCCTGTACAGCCCTTGCCTCTCCATTCTCCTGTACAGCTCCTGTCTCTCCTATCATGTGTACAGCCCCTGCCTCTCCAATCTCCCCTACAGCCCCTGCCTCTGCAATCTCCTCTATGGCCCCCGCCTCTCCAATCTCCTCTACGGCCCCTTCCTCTCTTATCTCCTCTAAGGCCCCAACCTCTCCAATCTCATCTGCCTCCCCTGCCTCTCCAATCTCCTGTACAGCCCCTGCCTCTCCAATCTCCTCTACGGCCCCCGCCTCTCCAAACTCCTCTACAGTCCCTGGCTCTCCAATCTCCTGTAGAGCCCTTGCCTCTCCAATCTCCTCTACAACCCCTGCTTCTCCAAAGTCTTCAACAGTCCCTGCCCGTCCAATCTCCTCCACAGTGCTGCCTCTCCAATCTCCTCTACGGCCCCTGCCTCTCCAATCTCCTCTGCAGTCCCTGCCTCTCCAATCTCCTCTACAGCCCCTGCCCCTCCATTCTCCTGTACAGCTCCTGTCTCTCCTATCTCGTGTACAGCCCCTGCCTCTCCAGTCTCCCCTACAGCCCCTGCCTCTGCAATCTCCTCTATGGCCCCCGCCTCTCCAATCTCCTCTACAGTCCCTGGCTCTCCAATCTCCTGTAGAGCCCTTGCCTCTCCAATTTTCTCTACGGCCCCTGCCTCTCTTATCTCCTCTAAGGCCCCAACCTCTCCAATCTCATCTGCCTCCCCTGCCTCTCCAATCTCCTCTACAGCCCCTGCTTCTCCAAAGTCTTCTACAGTCCCTGCCCGTCCAATCTCCTCTATGGTCCTTGCCTCTCTAATCTTCTCTACTGCAATCTTCTCTACAATCTCTTCTACAGTCCCTGCCTCTCCAATCTCCTCCACGACCCCTACCTCTCCAATCTCCTCTAAAACCTCTGCCTCTCCAATCTCCTCTACGGCCCATGCCTCTCCAATCTCCACTGCAGTCCATTCCCCTCCAATCTCCTCTACAGTCCCTGCCTCTCCAATCTCCTGTACAGCCCCTGCCTCTCCAATCTCCTCTACGGCCCCTGCCTCTCCAATCTCCTCCACGACCCCTGCCTCTCCAATCTCCATAAAACCTCTGCCTCTCCAATCTCCTCCATGACCCCTGCCTCTCCAATCTCCATAAAACCTCTGCCTCTCCAATCTCCTCTACGGCCCATGCCTCTCCAATCTCCTCTGCAGTCCATTCCCCTCCAATCTCCTCTACAGTCCCTGGCTCTCCAATCTCCTATACACTGCCACCTCTCCAATCTCCTCTATTGCCTCTCCAATCTCCTCTACAGCCCCTGCCTCTCCAATCTCCTGTACAGCCCCTGCCTCTCCAATCTCCTCTACGGCCCCTGCCTCTCCAATCTCCTCTAAAACCGCTGCCTCTCCAATCTCCTCTAAAACCGCTGCCTCTCCAATCTCCTCTAAAACCTCTGCCTCTCCAATCTCCTCTACGGCCCCTGCCTCTCCAATCTCCTCTAAAACCTCTGCCTCTCCAATCTCCTCTACGGCCCCTGACTCTCCAATCTCCTCTATGGCCCCTGCCTCTCCAATCTCCTCTACAGCCCCTGCCTCTCCAATCTCCTCTACAGCCCCTGCCTCTCCAATCTCCTCTACAGCCCCTGTCTCTCCAATCTCCTCTACAGCCCCTGCCTCTCCAATCTCCTCTACGGCCCCTGACTCTCCAATCTCCTCTATGGCCCCTGCCTCTCCAATCTCCTCTACAGCCCCTGCCTCTCCAATCTGCTCTACAGTCCCTGCCTCTCTAATCTCCTCTACAGCCCCTGACTCTCCAATCTCCTCTGCAGTCCCTGTCTCTCCAATCTCCTCTACAGCCCCTGGCTCTCCAATCTCCTGTACAGCCCCTGTCCCTCCAATCTCCTCTAAAACCGCTGCCTCTCCAATCTCCTCTAAAACCTCTGCCTCTCCAATCTCCTCTACAGTCCCTGCCTCTCCAATCTCCTCTATGGCCCCTGCCTCTCTAATCTCCTCTGCAGCCCCTGCCTCTCCAATCTCCTCTGCAGCCCCTGCCTCTCCAATCTCCTCTACAGCCCCTGCCTCTCCAATCTCCTCTACAGCCCCTGCCTCTCCAATCTCCTCTACGTCCCCTGCCTCTCTAATCTTCTCTACTGCCTTTCCAATCTCCCGTACACCGCTGCCTCTCCAATCTCCTATACACTGCCGCCTCTCCAATCGCCTGTACAGCCCCTGCCTCTCCAATCTCCTGTACAGCCCCTGCCTCTCCAATCTCCTCTACAGCACCTGACTCTCCAATCTCCTTTACTGCCTCTCCAATCTCCTCTGCAGCCCCTACCTCTCCAATCTCCTCCGCAGCCCCCACCTCTCCAATCTTCTCTACAGCGCTGCCTCTCCTATCTCCTCTACAGCCCCTGCCCCTCCAATCTCCACTACAGCTCCTGCCTCTTCACTCTCCAGTACAGACCCTGCCTCTCCAATCTCCTGTACAGCCCCGGCCTCTCCAATCTCCACTATTGCCTCTCCAATCTCCTCCACAGTCCTGCCTCTCCAATCTCCTCTATGGCACTTGCCTCTCTAAACTTCTTTACTGCCTCTCCAATCTCCTCTATGGCCCTTGCCTCTCTAATCTTCTCTACTGCCTCTCCAATCTCCTGTAGAGCCCTTGCCTCTCCAATCTCCTCTACAACCCCTGCTTCTCCAAAGTCTTCAACAGTCCCTGCCCATCCAATCTCCTCCACAGTGCTGCCTCTCCAATCTCCTCTACGGCCCCTGCCTCTCCAATCTCCACTGCAGTCCCTGCCTCTCCAATCTCCTCTACGACCCCTGCCTCTCCAATCTCTTTTTCAGTCCCTGTCTCTCCAATCTCCTGTACAGCCCCTGCCTCTCCATTCTCCTGTACAGCTCCTGTCTCTCCTATCTCGTGTACAGCCCCTGCCTCTCCAATCTCCCCTACAGCCCCTGCCTCTGCAATCTCCTCTATGGCCCCCGCCTCTCCAATCTCCTCTACGGACCCTTCCTCTCTTATCTCCTCTAAGGCCCCAACCTCTCCAATCTCATCTGCCTCCCCTGCCTCTCCAATCTCCTGTACAGCCCCTGCCTCTCCAATCTCCTCTACGGCCCCCGCCTGTCCAAACTCCTCTACAGTCCCTGGCTCTCCAATCTCCTGTAGAGCCCTTGCCTCTCCAATCTCCTCTACAACCCCTGCTTCTCCAAAGTCTTCAACAGTCCCTGCCCGTCCAATCTCCTCCACAGTGCTGCCTCTCCAATCTCCTCTACGGCCCCTGCCTCTCCAATCTCCTCTGCAGACCCTGCCTCTCCAATCTCCTCTACGACCCCTGAAACACCAATCTCTTTTTCAGTCCCTGTCTCTCCAATCTCCTGTACAGCCCCTGCCTCTCCATTCTCCTGTACAGCTCCTGTCTCTCCTATCTCGTGTACAGCCCCTGCCTCTCCAATCTCCCCTACAGCCTCTGCCTCTGCAATCTCCTCTATGGCCCCCGCCTCTCCAATCTCCTCTACGGCCCCTTCCTCTCTTATCTCCTCTAAGGCCCCAACCTCTCCAATCTCTTCTGCCTCCCCTGCCTCTCCAATCTCCCCTACAGCCCCTGCCTCTGCAATCTCCTCTACAGCCCCTGCCTCTCCAATCTCCTCTATGGCCCCCGCCTCTCCAATCTCCTCTACAGTCCCTGTCTCTCCAATCTCCTGTAGAGCCCTTGCCTCTCCAATTTTCTCTACGGCCCCTGCCTCTCTTATCTCCTCTAAGGCCCCAACCTCTCCAATCTCATCTGCCTCCCCTGCCTCTCCAATCTCCTCTACAGCCCCTGCTTCTCCAAAGTCTTCTACAGTCCCTGCCCGTCCAATCTCCTCTATGGTCCTTGCCTCTCTAATCTTCTCTACTGCCTCTCCAATCTCTTCTACAGTCCCTGCCTCTCCAATCTCCTCCACGACCCCTGCCTCTCCAATCTCCTCTAAAACCTCTGCCTCTCCAATCTCCTCTACGGCCCATGCCTCTCCAATCTCCTCTGCAGTCCATTCCCCTCCAATCTCCTCTACAGTCCCTGGCTCTCCAATCTCCTATACACTGCCACCTCTCCAATCTCCTCTATTGCCTCTCCAATCTCCTCTACAGCCCCTGCCTCTCCAATCTCCTGTACAGCCCCTGCCCCTCCAATCTCCTCTACGGCCCCTGCCTCTCCAATCTCCTCTAAAACCGCTGCCTCTCCAATCTCCTCTAAAACCCCTGCCTCTCCAATCTCCTCTGCAGCCCCTGCCTCTCCAATCTCCTCTAAAACCGCTGCCTCTCCAATCTCCTCTAAAAACTCTGCCTCTCCAATCTCCTCTACGGCCCCTGCCTCTCCAATCTCCTCCACGACCCCTGCCTCTCCAATCTCCATAAAACCTCTGCCTCTCCAATCTCCTCCACGACCCCTGCCTCTCCAATCTCCATAAAACCTCTGCCTCTCCAATCTCCTCTACGGCCCATGCCTCTCCAATCTCCTCTGCAGTCCATTCCCCTCCAATCTCCTCTACAGTCCCTGGCTCTCCAATCTCCTATACACTGCCACCTCTCCAATCTCCTCTATTGCCTCTCCAATCTCCTCTACAGCCCCTGCCTCTCCAATCTCCTGTACAGCCCCTGCCTCTCCAATCTCCTCTACGGCCCCTGCCTCTCCAATCTCCTCTAAAACCGCTGCCTCTCCAATCTCCTCTAAAACCGCTGCCTCTCCAATCTCCTCTAAAACCTCTGCCTCTCCAATCTCCTCTACGGCCCCTGCCTCTCCAATCTCCTCTAAAACCTCTGCCTCTCCAATCTCCTCTACGGCCCCTGACTCTCCAATCTCCTCTATGGCCCCTGCCTCTCCAATCTCCTCTACAGCCCCTGCCTCTCCAATCTCCTCTACAGCCCCTGCCTCTCCAATCTCCTCTACAGCCCCTGTCTCTCCAATCTCCTCTACAGCCCCTGCCTCTCCAATCTCCTCTACGGCCCCTAACTCTCCAATCTCCTCTATGGCCCCTGCCTCTCCAATCTCCTCTACAGCCCCTGCCTCTCCAATCTGCTCTACAGTCCCTGCCTCTCTAATCACCTCTACAGCCCCTGACTCTCCAATCTCCTCTGCAGTCCCTGTCTCTCCAATCTCCTCTACAGCCCCTGGCTCTCCAATCTCCTGTACAGCCCCTGTCCCTCCAATCTCCTATAAAACCGCTGCCTCTCCAATCTCCTCTAAAACCTCTGCCTCTCCAATCTCCTCTACAGTCCCTGCCTCTCCAATCTCCTCTATGGCCCCTGCCTCTCTAATCTCCTCTGCAGCCCCTGCCTCTCCAATCTCCTCTGCAGCCCCTGCCTCTCCAATCTCCTCTACAGCCCCTGCCTCTCCAATCTCCTCTACAGCCCCTGCTTCTCCAATCTCCTCTACGTCCCCTGCCTCTCTAATCTTCTCTACTGCCTTTCCAATCTCCCGTACACCACTGCCTCTCCAATCTCCTATACACTGCCGCCTCTCCAATCGCCTGTACAGCCCCTGCCTCTCCAATCTCCTGTACAGCCCCTGCCTCTCCAATCTCCTCTACAGCACCTGACTCTCCAATCTGCTTTACTGCCTCTCCAATCTCCTCTGCAGCCCCTACCTCTCCAATCTCCTCCGCAGCCCCCACCTCTCCAATCTTCTCTACAGCGCTGCCTCTCCTATCTCCTCTACAGCCCCTGCCCCTCCAATCTCCACTACAGCTCCTGCCTCTTCACTCTCCAGTACAGACCCTGCCTCTCCAATCTCCTGTACAGCCCCGGCCTCTCCAATCTCCACTATTGCCTCTCCAATCTCCTCCACAGTCCTGCCTCTCCAATCTCCTCTATGGCACTTGCCTCTCTAAACTTCTTTACTGCCTCTCCAATCTCCTCTATGGCCCTTGCCTCTCTAATCTTCTCTACTGCCTCTCCAATCTCCTCTGCAGTCCCTGCCTCTCCAATCTCCAGTACAGCCCCTGCCTCCGCAATCTCCTCTACGGCCCCCACCTCTCCAATCTCCTCTACAGTCCCTGGCTCTCCAATCTCCTGTAGAGCCCTTGCCTCTCCAATATTCTCTACGGCCCCTGCCTCTCTTATCTCCTCTACGGCCCCAACCTCTCCAATCTCCTGTACAGCCCCTGCCTCTGCAATCTCCTCTACAGTCCCCGCCTCTCCAAACTCCTCTACAGTCCCTGGCTCTCCAATCTCCTGTAGAGCCCTTGCCTCTCCAATCTCCTCTACAACCCCTGCTTCTCCAAAGTCTTCAACAGTCCCTGCCCATCCAATCTCCTCCACAGTGCTGCCTCTCCAATCTCCTCTACGGCCCCTGCCTCTCCAATCTCCACTGCAGTCCCTGCCTCTCCAATCTCCTCTACGACCCCTGCCTCTCCAATCTCTTTTTCAGTCCCTGTCTCTCCAATCTCCTGTACAGCCCTTGCCTCTCCATTCTCCTGTACAGCTCCTGTCTCTCCTATCTCGTGTACAGCCCCTGCCTCTCCAATCTCCCCTACAGCCCCTGCCTCTGCAATCTCCTCTATGGCCCCCGCCTCTCCAATCTCCTCTACGGCCCCTTCCTCTCTTATCTCCTCTAAGGCCCCAACCTCTCCAATCTCATCTGCCTCCCCTGCCTCTCCAATCTCCTGTACAGCCCCTGCCTCTCCAATCTCCTCTACGGCCCCCGCCTGTCCAAACTCCTCTACAGTCCCTGGCTCTCCAATCTCCTGTAGAGCCCTTGCCTCTCCAATCTCCTCTACAACCCCTGCTTCTCCAAAGTCTTCAACAGTCCCTGCCCATCCAATCTCCTCCACAGTGCTGCCTCTCCAATCTCCTCTACGGCCCCTGCCTCTCCAATCTTCTCTGCAGACCCTGCTTCTCCAATCTCCTCTACGACCCCTGCCTCTCCAATCTCTTTTTCAGTCCCTGTCTCTCCAATCTCCTGTACAGCCCCTGCCTCTCCATTCTCCTGTACAGCTCCTGTCTCTCCTATCTCGTGTACAGCCCCTGCCTCTCCAATCTCCCCTACAGCCCCTGCCTCTGCAATCTCCTCTATGGCCCCCGCCTCTCCAATCTCCTCTACGGCCCCTTCCTCTCTTATCTCCTCTAAGGCCCCAACCTCTCCAATCTCTTCTGCCTCCCCTGCCTCTCCAATCTCCCCTACAGCCCCTGCCTCTGCAATCTCCTCTACAGCCCCTGCCACTCCAATCTCCTCTATGGCCCCCGCCTCTCCAATCTCCTCTACAGTCCCTGTCTCTCCAATCTCCTGTAGAGCCCTTGCCTCTCCAATTTTCTCTACGGCCCCTGCCTCTCTTATCTCCTCTAAGGCCCCAACCTCTCCAATCTCATCTGCCTCCCCTGCCTCTCCAATCTCCTCTACAGCCCCTGCTTCTCCAAAGTCTTCTACAGTCCCTGCCCGTCCAATCTCCTCTATGGTCCTTGCCTCTCTAATCTTCTCTACTGCCTCTCCAATCTCTTCTACAGTCCCTGCCTCTCCAATCTCCTCCACGACCCCTACCTCTCCAATCTCCTCTAAAACCTCTGCCTCTCCAATCTCCTCTACGGCCCATGCCTCTCCAATCTCCACTGCAGTCCATTCCCCTCCAATCTCCTCTACAGTCCCTGGCTCTCCAATCTCCTATACACTGCCACCTCTCCAATCTCCTCTATTGCCTCTCCAATCTCCTCTACAGCCCCTGCCTCTCCAATCTCCTGTACAGCCCCTGCCTCTCCAATCTCCCCTACGGCCCCTGCCTCTCCAATCTCCTCTAAAACCGCTGCCTCTCCAATCTCCTCTAAAACCGCTGCCTCTCCAATCTCCTCTAAAACCTCTGCCTCTCCAATCTCCTCTACGGCCCCTGCCTCTCCAATCTCCTCTAAAACCTCTGCCTCTCCAATCTCCTCTACGGCCCCTGACTCTCCAATCTCCTCTATGGCCCCTGCCTCTCCAATCTCCTCTACAGCCCCTGCCTCTCCAATCTCCTCTACAGCCCCTGCCTCTCCAATCTCCTCTACAGCCCCTGTCTCTCCAATCTCCTCTACAGCCCCTGCCTCTCCAATCTCCTCTACGGCCCCTGACTCTCCAATCTCCTCTATGGCCCCTGCCTCTCCAATCTCCTCTACAGCCCCTGCCTCTCCAATCTGCTCTACAGTCCCTGCCTCTCTAATCTCCTCTACAGCCCCTGACTCTCCAATCTCCTCTGCAGTCCCTGTCTCTCCAATCTCCTCTACAGCCCCTGGCTCTCCAATCTCCTGTACAGCCCCTGTCCCTCCAATCTCCTATAAAACCGCTGCCTCTCCAATCTCCTCTAAAACCTCTGCCTCTCCAATCTCCTCTACAGTCCCTGCCTCTCCAATCTCCTCTATGGCCCCTGCCTCTCTAATCTCCTCTGCAGCCCCTGCCTCTCCAATCTCCTCTGCAGCCCCTGCCTCTCCAATCTCCTCTACAACCCCTGCCTCTCCAATCTCCTCTACAGCCCCAGCCTCTCCAATCTCCTCTACGTCCCCTGCCTCTCTAATCTTCTCTACTGCCTTTCCAATCTCCCGTACACCGCTGCCTCTCCAATCTCCTATACACTGCCGCCTCTCCAATCGCCTTTACAGCCCCTGCCTCTCCAATCTCCTGTACAGCCCCTGCCTCTCCAATCTCCTCTACAGCACCTGACTCTCCAATCTGCTTTACTGCCTCTCCAATCTCCTCTGCAGCCCCTACCTCTCCAATCTCCTCCGCAGCCCCCACCTCTCCAATCTTCTCTACAGCGCTGCCTCTCCTATCTCCTCTACAGCCCCTGCCCCTCCAATCTCCACTACAGCTCCTGCCTCTTCACTCTCCAGTACAGACCCTGCCTCTCCAATCTCCTGTACTGCCCCGGCCTCTCCAATCTCCACTATTGCCTCTCCAATCTCCTCCACAGTCCTGCCTCTCCAATCTCCTCTATGGCACTTGCCTCTCTAAACTTCTCTACTGCCTCTCCAATCTCCTCTATGGCCCTTGCCTCTCTAATCTTCTCTACTGCCTCTCCAATCTCCTCTGCAGTCCCTGCCTCTCCAATCTCCTGTACAGCCCCTGCCTCCGCAATCTCCTCTACGGCCCCCACCTCTCCAATCTCCTCTACAGTCCCTGGCTCTCCAATCTCCTGTAGAGCCCTTGCCTCTCCAATTTTCTCTACGGCAACTGCCTCTCTTATCTCCTCTACGGCCCCAACCTCTCCAATCTCCTGTACAGCCCCTGCCTCTGCAATCTCCTCTACAGTCCCCGCCTCTCCAAACTCCTCTACAGTCCCTGGCTCTCCAATCTCCTGTAGAGCCCTTGCCTCTCCAATCTCCTCTACAACCCCTGCTTCTCCAAAGTCTTCAACAGTCCCTGCCCGTCCAATCTCCTCCACAGTGCTGCCTCTCCAATCTCCTCTACGGCCCCTGCCTCTCCAATCTCCACTGCAGTCCCTGCCTCTCCAATCTCCTCTACGACCCCTGCCTCTCCAATCTCTTTTTCAGTCCCTGTCTCTCCAATCTCCTGTACAGCCCCTGCCTCTCCATTCTCCTGTACAGCTCCTGTCTCTCCTATCTCGTGTACAGCCCCTGCCTCTCCAATCTCCCCTACAGCCCCTGCCTCTGCAATCTCCTCTATGGCCCCCGCCTCTCCAATCTCCTCTACGGCCCCTTCCTCTCTTATCTCCTCTAAGGCCCCAACCTCTCCAATCTCATCTGCCTCCCCTGCCTCTCCAATCTCCTGTACAGCCCCTGCCTCTCCAATCTCCTCTACGGCCCCCGCCTGTCCAAACTCCTCTACAGTCCCTGGCTCTCCAATCTCCTGTAGAGCCCTTGCCTCTCCAATCTCCTCTACAACCCCTGCTTCTCCAAAGTCTTCAACAGTCCCTGCCCATCCAATCTCCTCCACAGTGCTGCCTCTCCAATCTCCTCTACGGCCCCTGCCTCTCCAATCTTCTCTGCAGACCCTGCTTCTCCAATCTCCTCTACGACCCCTGCCTCTCCAATCTCTTTTTCAGTCCCTGTCTCTCCAATCTCCTGTACAGCCCCTGCCTCTCCATTCTCCTGTACAGCTCCTGTCTCTCCTATCTCGTGTACAGCCCCTGCCTCTCCAATCTCCCCTACAGCCCCTGCCTCTGCAATCTCCTCTATGGCCCCCGCCTCTCCAATCTCCTCTACGGCCCCTTCCTCTCTTATGTCCTCTAAGGCCCCAACCTCTCCAATCTCTTCTGCCTCCCCTGCCTCTCCAATCTCCCCTACAGCCCCTGCCTCTGCAATCTCCTCTACAGCCCCTGCCTCTCCAATCTCCTCTATGGCCCCCGCCTCTCCAATCTCCTCTACAGTCCCTGTCTCTCCAATCTCCTGTAGAGCCCTTGCCTCTCCAATTTTCTCTACGGCCCCTGCCTCTCTTATCTCCTCTAAGGCCCCAACCTCTCCAATCTCATCTGCCTCCCCTGCCTCTCCAATCTCCTCTACAGCCCCTGCTTCTCCAAAGTCTTCTACAGTCCCTGCCCGTCCAATCTCCTCTATGGTCCTTGCCTCTCTAATCTTCTCTACTGCCTCTCCAATCTCTTCTACAGTCCCTGCCTCTCCAATCTCCTCCACGACCCCTACCTCTCCAATCTCCTCTAAAACCTCTGCCTCTCCAATCTCCTCTACGGCCCATGCCTCTCCAATCTCCTCTGCAGTCCATTCCCCTCCAATCTCCTCTACAGTCCCTGGCTCTCCAATCTCCTATACACTGCCACCTCTCCAATCTCCTCTATTGCCTCTCCAATCTCCTCTACAGCCCCTGCCTCTCCAATCTCCTGTACAGCCCCTGCCTCTCCAATCTCCTCTACGGCCCCTGCCTCTCCAATCTCCTCTAAAACCGCTGCCTCTCCAATCTCCTCTAAAACCCCTGCCTCTCCAATCTCCTCTGCAGCCCCTGCCTCTCCAATCTCCTCTAAAACCGCTGCCTCTCCAATCTCCTCTAAAACCGCTGCCTCTCCAATCTCCTCTAAACCCTCTGCCTCTCCAATCTCCTCTACGGCCCCTGTCTCTCCATTCTCCTCTACAGCCCCTGACTCTCCAATCTCCTCTACAGCCCCTGCCTCTCCGATCTCCTCTACAGCCCCTGACTCTCCAATCTCCTCTACAGCCCCTGCCTCTCCAATCTCCACTACAGCCCCTGCCTCTCCAATCTCCTCTACAGTCCCTGCCTCTCCAATCTCCTCTACAGCCCCTGACTCTCCAATCTCCTCTACGGCCCATGCCTCTCCAATCTCCTCTGCAGCCCCTGCCTCTCCAATCTCCTCTGCATCCCCTGCCTCTCCAATCTCCTCTACATCCCTTGCTTATCCAAAGTCTTCCACAGTCCCTGCCCATCCAATCTCCTGCACAGTGCTGCCTCTCCAATCTGCTCGACGGCCCCTGCCTCTATAATCTTCTCGACTGCCTCTCCAATCTCCCGTACACCACTGCCTCTCCAATCTCCTATACACTGCCGCCTCTCCAATCTCCTGTACAGCAGCTGCCTCTCCAATCTTCTCTACCGCCCCTGCCTCTCCAATCTCCTCTACAGCCCCTGTCTCTCCAATCTCCCCTACAGCCCCTGCCTCTCCAATTTTCTCTATGGCCCCTGCCTCTCTTATCTCCTCTACGTGCCCAGCCTCTCCAATCTCCTCTGCATCCCCTGCCTCTCCAATCTCCTCTACATCCCTTGCTTCTCCAAAGTCTTCCACAGTCCCTGCCCGTCCAATCTCCTCCACAGTGCTGCCACTACAATCTCCTCTACGGCCCCTGCCTCTCTAATCTTCTCGACTGCCTCTCCAATCTCCCGTACACTGCTGCCTCTCCAATCTCCTATACACTGCCGCCTCTCCAATCTCCTGTACAGCAGCTGCCTCTCCAATCTTCTCTACCGCCCCTGCCTCTCCAATCTCCTCTACAGCCCCTGTCTCTCCAATCTCCCCTACAGCCCCTGCCTCTCCAATTTTCTCTACGGCAACTGCCTCTCTTACCTCCTCTATGGTCCCAACCTCTCCAATCTCCTCTGCAAACCCTGCTTCTCCAAAGTCTTCAACAGTCCCTGCCCTTCCAATCTCCTCCACAGTGCTGCTTCTCCAATCTCCTCTACATCCCTTGCTTCTCCAAAGTCTTCCACAGTCCCTGCCCGTCCAATCTCCTCCACAGTGCTGCCTCTGCAATCTCCTCTACGTCCCCTGCCTCTCTAATCTTCTCTACTGCCTTTCCAATCTCCCGTACACCGCTGCCTCTCCAATCTCCTATACACTGCCGCCTCTCTAATCGCCTGTACAGCCCCTGCCTCTCCAATCTCCTGTACAGCCCCTGCCTCTCCAATCTCCTCTACAGCACCTGACTCTCTAATCTCCTTTACTGCCTCTCCAATCTCCTCTGCTGCCCCTACCTCTCCAATCTCCTCCGCAGCCCCCACCTCTCCAATCTTCTCTACAGCGCTGCCTCTCCTATCTCCTCTACAGCCCCTGCCCCTCCAATCTCCACTACAGCTCTTGCCTCTTCACTCTCCAGTACAGACCCTGCCTCTCCAATCTCCTGTACAGCCCCGGCCTCTCCAATCTCCACTATAGCCTCTCCAATCTCCTCCACAGTCCTGCCTCTCCAATCTCCTCTATGGCCCTTTCCTCTCTAATCTTCTCTACTGCCTCTCCAATCTCCTCTATGGCCCTTGCCTCTCTAATCTTCTCTACTGCCTCTCCAATCTCCTCTGCAGTCCCTGCCTCTCCAATCTGCTGTACAGCCCCTGCCTCCGCAATCTCCTCTACGGCCCCCGCCTCTCCAATCTCCTCTACAGTCCCTGGCTCTCCAATCTCCTGTAGAGCCCTTGCCTCTCCAATTTTCTCTACGGCCCCTGCCTCTCTTATCTCCTCTACGGCCCCTGCCTCTCCAATCTCCTCTACAACCCCTGCTTCTCCAAAGTCTTCAACAGTCCCTGCCCGTCCAATCTCCTCCACAGTGCTGCCTCTCCAATCTCCTCTACGGCCACTGCCTCTCCAATCTCCACTGCAGTCCCTGCCTCTCCAATCTCCTCTACAGCCCCTGCCTCTCCATTCTCCTGTACAGCTCCTGTCTCTCCTATCTCGTGTACAGCCCCTGCCTCTCCAATCTCCCCTACAGCCCCTGCCTCTGCAATCTCCTCTATGGCCCCCGCCTCTCCAATCTCCTCTACAGTCCCTGGCTCTCCAATCTCCTGTAGAGCCCTTGCCTCTCCAATTTTCTCTACGGCCCCTGCCTCTCTTATCTCCTCTACGGCCCCTGCCTCTCCAATCTCCTCTACAACCCCTGCTTCTCCAAAGTCTTCAACAGTCCCTGCCCGTCCAATCTCCTTCACAGTGCTGCCTCTCCAATCTCCTCTACGGCCCCTGCCTCTCCAATCTCCTCCACAGTCCCTGCCTCTCGAATCTCCTCTACGACCCCTGCCTCTCCAATCTCTTTTTCAGTCCCTGTCTCTCCAATCTCCTGTACAGCCCCTGCCTCTACATTCTCCTGTACAGCTCCTGTCTCTCCTATCTCGTGTACAGCCCCTGCCTCTCCAATCTCCCCTACAGCCCCTGCCTCTGCAATCTCCTCTATGGCCCCCGCCTCTCCAATCTCCTCTACAGACCCTGGCTCTCCAATCTCCTATACACTGCCACCTCTCCAATCTCCTCTATTGCCTCTCCAATCTCCTCTACAGCCCCTGCCTCTCCAATCTCCTGTACAGCCCCTGCCCCTCCAATCTCCTCTAAAACCTCTGCCTCTCCAATCTCCTCTACAGCCCCTGCCTCTCCAATCTCCTCTAAAACCGCTGCCTCTCCAATCTCCTCTAAAACCGCTGCCTCTCCAATCTCCTCTAAAACCACTGCCTCTCCAATCTCCTCTACGGCCCCTGCCTCTACAATCTCCTCTAAAACCTCTGCCTCTCTAATCTCCTCTACAGCCCCTGACGCTCCAATCTCCTCTATGGCCCCTGCCTCTCCAATCTTCTCTGCAGCCCCTGCCTCTCCAATCTCCTCTACAGCCCCTGCCTCTCCAATCTCCTCTACAGCCCCTGACTCTCCAATCTCCTCTACAGCCCCTGCCTCTCCAATCTCCTCTACAGCCCCTGCCTCTCCAATCTTCTCTACAGCCCCTGACTCTCCAATCTCCTGTACGGCCCCTGCCTCTCCAATCTCCTCTACAGCCCCTGCCTCTCCAATCTCCTCTAAAACCTCTGCCTCTCCAATCTCCTCTACAGTCCCTGCCTCTCCAATCTCCTCTGCAGCCCCTGCCTCTCCAATCTCCTCCACAGCCCCTGCCTCTCCAATCTCCTCTACAGCCCCTGTCTCCCCAATCTCCTCTACAGCCCCTGGCTCTCCAATCTCCTCTACAGCCCTTGCCTCTCCAATTTTCTCTACGGCCCCTGCCTCTCTTATCTCCTCTACGTACCCAGCCTCTCCAATCTCCTCTGCATCCCCTGCCTCTCCAATCTCCTCTACATCCCTTGCTTCTCCAAAGTCTTCCACAGTCCCTGCCCGTCCAATCTCCTCCACAGTGCTGCCTCTCCAATCTCCTCTACGGCCCTTGCCTCTCTAATCTTCTCGACTGCCTCTCCAATCTCCCGTACACTGCTGCCTCTCCAATCTCCTATACACTGCCGCCTCTCCAATCTCCTGTACAGCAGCTGCCTCTCCAATCTTCTCTACAGCCCCTGCCTCTCCAATCTCCTCTACAGCCCCTGCCTCTCCAATCTCCTCTACAGCCCCTGTCTCTCCAATCTCCCCTACAGCCCCTGACTCTCCAATCTCCTCTACGGCCCCTGCCTCTCCAATCTCCTCTGCATCCCCTGCCTCTCCAATCTCCTCTACATCCCTTGCTTCTCCAAAGTCTTCCACAGTCCCTGCCCGTCCAATCTCCTCCACAGTGCTGCCTGTCCAATCTCCTCGACGGCCCCTGCCCCTCTAATCTTCTCGACTGCCTCTCCAATCTCCCGTACACCGCTGCCTCTCCAATGTCCTGTACAGCACCTGCCTCTCCAATCTCCTCTACAGTCCCTGCCTCTCCAATCTCCTCTACAGCCCCTGTCTCTCCAATCTCCCCTACAGCCCCTGCCTCTCCAATTTTCTCTACGGCCCCTGCCTCTCTTACCTCCTCTATGGTCCCAACCTCTCCAATCTCCTCTGCAACCCCTGCTTCTCCAAAGTCTTCCACAGTCCCTGCCCGTCCAATCTCCTCCACAGTGCTGCCTCTGCAATCTCCTCTACGTCCCCTGCCTCTCTAATCTTCTCTACTGCCTCTCCAATCTCCCGTACACTGCCGCCTCTCCAATCGCCTGTACAGCCCCTGCCTCTCCAATCTCCTCTACAGCCCCTGACTCTCAAATCTCCTCTACAGCCCCTGCCTCTCCAATCTCCTCTACAGCCCCTGCCTCTCCAATCTCCTCTACAGTCCCTGCCTCTCCAATCTCCTCTACAGCCACTGCCTCTCCAATCTCCTCTACAGCCCCTGTCTCCCCAATCTCCTCTACAGCCCCTGACTCTCCAATCTCCTCTACAGCCCCTGTCTCCCCAATCTCCTCTACAGCCCCTGACTCTCCAATCTCCTCTACAGCCCCTGTCTCCCCAATCTTCTCTACAGCCCCTGGCTCTCCAATCTCCTCTACAGCCCCTGGCTCTCCAATCTCCTCTACAGCCCTTGCCTCTCCAATTTTCTCTACGGCCCCTGCCTCTCTTATCTCCTCTACGTACCCAGCCTCTCCAATCTCCTCTGCATTCCCTGCCTCTCCAATCTCCTCTACATCCCTTGCTTCTCCAAAGTCTTCCACAGTCCCTGCCCGTCCAATCTCCTCCACAGTGCTGCCTCTCCAATCTCCTCTACGGCCCCTGCCTCTCTAATCTTCTCGACTGCCTCTCCAATCTCCCGTACACTGCTGCCTCTCCAATCTCCTATACACTGCCGCCTCTCCAATCTCCTGTACAGCAGCTGCCTCTCCAATCTTCTCTACCGCCCCTGCCTCTCCAATCTCCTCTACAGCCCCTGTCTCTCCAATCTCCCCTACAGCCCCTGCCTCTCCAATTTTCTCTACGGCCCCTGCCTCTCTTACCTCCTCTATGGTCCCAACCTCTGCAATCTCCTCTGCAACCCCTGCTTCTCCAAAGTCTTCAACAGTCCCTGCCCGTCCAATCTCCTCCACAGTGCTGCCTCTCCAATCTCCTCTGCATCCCCCGCCTCTCCAATCTCCTCTACATCCCTTGCTTCTCCAAAGTCTTCCACAGTCCCTGCCCGTCCAATCTCCTCCACAGTGCTGCCTCTGCAATCTCCTCTACGTCCCCTGCCTCTCTAATCTTCTCTACTGCCTCTCCAATCTCCCGTACACTGCCGCCTCTCCAATCGCCTGTACAGCCCCTGCCTCTCCAATCTCCTCTATAGCCCCTGACTCTCCAATCTCCTCTACGGCCCCTGCCTCTCCAATCTCCTCTGCAGCCCCTGTCTCCCCAATCTCCTCTACAGCCCTTGCCTCTCCAATTTTCTCTACGGCCCCTGCCTCTCTTATCTCCTCTACGTACCCGGCCTCTCCAATCTCCTCTGCATCCCCTGCCTCTCCAATCTCCTCTACATCCCTTGCTTCTCCAAAGTCTTCCACAGTCCCTGCCCGTCCAATCTCCTCCACAATGCTGCCTCTCCAATCTCCTCTACGTCCCCTGCCTCTCTAATCTTCTCAACTGCCTCTCCAATCTCCCGTACACCGCTGCCTCTCCAATCTCCTGTACACTGCCGCCTCTCCAATCTCCTGTACAGCAGCTGCCTCTCCAATCTTCTCTACCGCCCCTGCCTCTCCAATCTCCTCTACAGCCCCTGTCTCTCCAATCTCCCCTACAGCCCCTGCCTCTCCAATCTCCTCTACGGCCCCTGCCTCTCCAATCTCCTCCACAGTCCCTGCCTCTCCAATCTCCTCTACGACCCCTGCCTCTCCAATCTCTTTTTCAGTCCCTGTCTCTCCAATCTCCTGTACAGCCCCTGCCTCTACATTCTCCTGTACAGCTCCTGTCTCTCCTATCTCGTGTACAGCCCCTGCCTCTCCAATCTCCCCTACAGCCCCTGCCTCTGCAATCTCCTCTATGGCCCCCGCCTCTCCAATCTCCTCTACAGACCCTGGCTCTCCAATCTCCTATACACTGCCACCTCTCCAATCTCCTCTATTGCCTCTCCAATCTCCTCTACAGCCCCTGCCTCTCCAATCTCCTGTACAGCCCCTGCCCCTCCAATCTCCTCTAAAACCTCTGCCTCTCCAATCTCCTCTACAGCCCCTGCCTCTCCAATCTCCTCTAAAACCGCTGCCTCTCCAATCTCCTCTAAAACCGCTGCCTCTCCAATCTCCTCTAAAACCACTGCCTCTCCAATCTCCTCTACGGCCCCTGCCTCTACAATCTCCTCTAAAACCTCTGCCTCTCTAATCTCCTCTACAGCCCCTGACTCTCCAATCTCCTCTATGGCCCCTGCCTCTCCAATCTTCTCTGCAGCCCCTGCCTCTCCAATCTCCTCTACAGCCCCTGCCTCTCCAATCTCCTCTACAGCCCCTGCCTCTCCAATCTCCTCTACAGCCCCTGACTCTCCAATCTCCTCTACAGCCCCTGCCTCTCCAATCTCCTCTACAGCCCCTGCCTCTCCAATCTCCTCTACAGCCCCTGACTCTCCAATCTCCTGTACGGCCCCTGCCTCTCCGATCTCCTCTACAGCCCCTGCCTCTCCAATCTCCTCTAAAACCTCTGCCTCTCCAATCTCCTCTACAGAACCTGCCTCTCCAATCTCCTCTGCAGCCCCTGCCTCTCCAATCTCCTCCACAGCCCCTGCCTCTCCAATCTCCTCTACAGCCCCTGTCTCCCCAATCTCCTCTACAGCCCCTGGCTCTCCAATCTCCTCTACAGCCCTTGCCTCTCCAATTTTCTCTACGGCCCCTGCCTCTCTTATCTCCTCTACGTACCCAGCCTCTCCAATCTCCTCTGCATCCCCTGCCTCTCCAATCTCCTCTACATCCCTTGCTTCTCCAAAGTCTTCCACAGTCCCTGCCCGTCCAATCCCCTCCACAGTGCTGCCTCTCCAATCTCCTCTACGGCCCTTGCCTCTCTAATCTTCTCGACTGCCTCTCCAATCTCCCGTACACTGCTGCCTCTCCAATCTCCTATACACTGCCGCCTCTCCAATCTCCTGTACAGCAGCTGCCTCTTAATCTTCTCTACCGCCCCTGCCTCTCCAATCTCCTCTACAGCCCCTGTCTCTCCAATCTCCCCTACAGCCCCTGCCTCTCCAATCTGCTCTACGGCCCCTGCCTCTCCAATCTCCTCTACAGTCCCTGTCTCTCCAATCTCCTCTACAGTCCCTGGCTCTCCAATCTCCTCTAAAACCTCTGCCTGTCCAATCTCCTCTACAGTCCCTGCCTCTCCAATCTCCTCTACAGCCCTTGCCTCTCCAATTTTCTCTACGGCCCCTGCCTCTCTTATCTCCTCTACGTACCCGGCCTCTCCAATCTCCTCTGCATCCCCTGCCTCTCCAATCTCCTCTACATCCCTTGCTTCTCCAAAGTCTTCCACAGTCCCTGCCCGTCCAATCTCCTCCACAATGCTGCCTCTCCAATCTCCTCTACGTCCCCTGCCTCTCTAATCTTCTCAACTGCCTCTCCAATCTCCCGTACACCGCTGCCTCTCCAATCTCCTATACACTGCCGCCTCTCCAATCTCCTGTACAGCAGCTGCCTCTCCAATCTTCTCTACCGCCCCTGCCTCTCCAATCTCCTCTACAGCCCCTGTCTCTCCAATCTCCCCTACAGCCCCTGCCTCTCCAATTTTCTCTACGGCCCCTGCCTCTCTTACCTCCTCTATGGTCCCAACCTCTGCAATCTCCTCTGCAACCCCTGCTTCTCCAAAGTCTTCAACAGTCCCTGCCCGTCCAATCTCCTCCACAGTGCTGCCTCTCCAATCTCCTCTGCATCCCCCGCCTCTCCAATCTCCTCTACATCCCTTGCTTCTCCAAAGTCTTCCACAGTCCCTGCCCATCCAATCTCCTCCACAGTGCTGCCTCTGCAATCTCCTCTACGTCCCCTGCCTCTCTAATCTTCTCTACTGCCTCTCCAATCTCCCGTACACTGCCGCCTCTCCAATCGCCTGTACAGCCCCTGCCTCTCCAATCTCCTGTACAGCCCCTGCCTCTCCAATCTCCTCTACAGTCCCTGCCTCTCCAATCTCCTCTATAGCCCCTGACTCTCCAATCTCCTCTACGGCCCCTGCCTCTCCAATCTCCTCTGCAGCCCCTGCCTCTCCAATCTCCTCTATAGCCCCTGACTCTCCAATCTCCTCTACGGCCTCTGCCTCTCCAATCTCCTCGGCATCCCCTGCCTCTCTAATCTTCTCTACTGCCTTTCCAATCTCCCGTACACCGCTGCCTCTCCAATCTCCTATACACTGCCGCCTCTCCAATCGCCTGTACAGCCCCTGCCTCTCCAATCTCCTGTACAGCCCCTGCCTCTCCAATCTCCTCTACAGCACCTGACTCTCCAATCTCCTTTACTGCCTCTCCAATCTCCTCTGCATCCTCCACAGTCCTGCCTCTCCAATCTCCTCTATGGCCCTTTCCTCTCTAATCTTCTCTACTGCCTCTCCAATCTCCTCTATGGCCCTTGCCTCTCTAATCTTCTCTACTGCCTCTCCAATCTCCTCTGCAGTCCCTGTCTCTCCAATCTCCTGTAGAGCCCTTGCCTCTCCAATTTTCTCTACGGCCCCTGCCTCTCTTATCTCCTCTACGGCCCCAACCTCTCCAATCTCCTCTGCATCCTCTGCCTCTCCAATCTCCTCTACTGCCCCTACCTCTCCAATCTCCTCTACAGCCCCTGCTTCTCCAAAGTCTTCCACGGTCCCTGCCCGTCTAATCTCCTCCACAGTGCTGCCTCTCCAATCTCCTCTACGGCCCCTGCCTCTCTAATCTTCTCGACTGCCTCTCCAATCTCCCGTACACCGCTGCCTCTCCAATCTCCTATACACTGCCGCCTCTCCAATCTCCTGTACAGCAGCTGCCTCTCCAATCTCCTCTACAGCCCCTGTCTCTCCAATCTCCCCTACAGCCCCTGCCTCTCCAATTTTCTCTATGGCCCCTGCCTCTCTTATCTCCTCTACGTACCCAGCTTCTCCAATCTCCTCTGCATCCCCTGCCTCTCCAATCTCCTCTACATCCCTTGCTTCTCCAAAGTCTTCCTCAGTCCCTGCCCGTCCAATCTCCTCCACAGTGCTGCCTCTCCAATCTCCTCTACGGCCCCTGCCCCTCTAATCTTCTCGACTGCCTCTCCAATCTCCCATACACCGCTGCCTCTCCAATCTCCTATACACTGCCGCCTCTCCAATCTCCTGTACAGCACCTGCCTCTCCAATCTCCTCTACAGTCCCTGCCTCTCCAATCTTCTCTACCGCCCCTGCCTCTCCAATCTCCTCTACAGCCCCTGTCTCTCCAATCTCCCCTACAGCCCCTGCCTCTGCAATTTTCTCTACGGCCCCTGCCTCTCTTACCTCCTCTATGGTCCCAACCTCTCCAATCTCCTCTGCAACCCCTGCTTCTCCAAAGTCTTCCACAGTCTCTGCCTGTCCAATCTCCTCCACAGTGCTGCCTCTGCAATCTCCTCTACGTCCCCTGCCTCTCTAATCTTCTCTACTGCCTCTCCAATCTCCCGTACACTGCCGCCTCTCCAATCGCCTGTACAGCCCCTGCCTCTCCAATCTCCTCTACAGCCCCTGACTCTCCAATCTCCTCTACAGCCCCTGCCTCTCCAATCTCCTCTACAGCCCCTGCCTCTCCAATCTCCTCTACAGTCCCTGCCTCTCCAATCTCCTCTACAGCCCCTGACTCTCCAATCTCCTCTACGGCCCCTGCCTCTCCAATCTCCTCTACAGCCCCTGCCTCTCCAATCTCCTCTAAAACCTCTGCCTCTCCAATCTCCTCCACAGCCCCTGCCTCTCCAATCTCCTCTACAGCCCCTGTCTCCCCAATCTCCTCTACAGCCCCTGGCTCTCCAATCTCCTCTACAGCCCTTGCCTCTCCAATTTTCTCTACGGTCCCTGCCTCTCTTATCTCCTCTACGTACCCAGCCTCTCCAATCTCCTCTGCATCCCCTGCCTCTCCAATCTCCTCTACATCCCTTGCTTCTCCAAAGTCTTCCACAGTCCCTGCCCGTCCAATCTCCTCCACAGTGCTGCCTCTCCAATCTCCTCTACGGCCCATGCCTCTCTAATCTTCTCGACTGCCTCTCCAATCTCCCGTACACTGCTGCCTCTCCAATCTCCTATACACTGCCGCCTCTCCAATCTCCTGTACAGCAGCTGCCTCTCCAATCTTCTCTACCGCCCCTGCCTCTCCAATCTCCTCTACAGCCCCTGTCTCTCCAATCTCCCCTACAGCCCCTGCTTCTCCAATTTTCTCTACGGCCCCTGCCTCTCTTACCTCCTCTATGGTCCCAACCTCTGCAATCTCCTCTGCAACCCCTGCTTCTCCAAAGTCTTCAACAGTCCCTGCCCGTCCAATCTCCTCCACAGTGCTGCCTCTCCAATCTCCTCTGCATCCCCCGCCTCTCCAATCTCCTCTACATCCCTTGCTTCTCCAAAGTCTTCCACAGTCCCTGCCCGTCCAATCTCCTCCACAGTGCTGCCTCTGCAATCTCCTCTACGTCCCCTGCCTCTCTAATCTTCTCTACTGCCTCTCCAATCTCCCGTACACTGCCGCCTCTCCAATCGCCTGTACAGCCCCTGCCTCTCCAATCTCCTCTACAGTCCCTGCCTCTCCAATCTCCTCTACAGCCCCTGACTCTCCAATCTCCTCTACAGTCCCTGCCTCTCCAATCTCCTCTGCAGCCCCTGCCTCTCCAATCTCCTCTAAAGCCCCTGCCTCTCCAATCTCCTCTACAGCCCCTGCCTCTCCAATCTCCTCTACAGCCCCTGTCTCCCCAATCTCCTCTACAGCCCTTGCCTCTCCAATTTTCTCTACGGCCCCTGCCTCTCTTATCTCCTCTACGTACCCAGCCTCTCCAATCTCCTCTGCATCCCCTGCCTCTCCAATCTCCTCTACATCCCTTGCTTCTCCAAAGTCTTCCACAGTCCCTGCCCGTCCAATCTCCTCCACAGTGCTGCCTCTCCAATCTCCTCTACGGCCCCTGCCTCTCTAATCTTCTCGACTGCCTCTCCAATCTCCCGTACACCGCTGCCTCTCCAATCTCCTATACACTGCCTCCTCTCCAATCTCCTGTACAGCAGCTGCCTCTCCAATCTTCTCTACAGCCCCTGCCTCTCCAATCTCCTCTACAGCCCCTGTCTCTCCAATCTCCTCTACAGCCCCTGTCTCTCCAATCTCCCCTACAGCCCCTGACTCTCCAATCTCCTCTACGGCCCCTGCCTCTCCAATCTCCTCTGCATCCCCTGCCTCTCCAATCTCCTCTACATCCCTTGCTTCTCCAAAGTCTTCCACAGTCCCTGCCCGTCCAATCTCCTCCACAGTGCTGCCTGTCCAATCTCCTCGACGGCCCCTGCCCCTCTAATCTTCTCGACTGCCTCTCCAATCTCCCGTACACCGCTGCCTCTCCAATGTCCTGTACAGCACCTGCCTCTCCAATCTCCTCTACAGTCCCTGCCTCTCCAATCTCCTCTACAGCCCCTGTCTCTCCAATCTCCCCTACAGCCCCTGCCTCTCCAATTTTCTCTACGGCCCCTGCCTCTCTTACCTCCTCTATGGTCCCAACCTCTCCAATCTCCTCTGCAACCCCTGCTTCTCCAAAGTCTTCCACAGTCCCTGCCCGTCCAATCTCCTCCACAGTGCTGCCTCTGCAATCTCCTCTACGTCCCCTGCCTCTCTAATCTTCTCTACTGCCTCTCCAATCTCCCGTACACTGCCGCCTCTCCAATCGCCTGTACAGCCCCTGCCTCTCCAATCTCCTCTACAGCCCCTGACTCTCAAATCTCCTCTACAGCCCCTGCCTCTCCAATCTCCTCTACAGCCCCTGCCTCTCCAATCTCCTCTACAGTCCCTGCCTCTCCAATCTCCTCTACAGCCACTGCCTCTCCAATCTCCTCTACAGCCCCTGTCTCCCCAATCTCCTCTACAGCCCCTGACTCTCCAATCTCCTCTACAGCCCCTGTCTCCCCAATCTTCTCTACAGCCCCTGGCTCTCCAATCTCCTCTACAGCCCCTGGCTCTCCAATCTCCTCTACAACCCTTGCCTCTCCAATTTTCTCTACGGCCCCTGCCTCTCTTATCTCCTCTACGTACCCAGCCTCTCCAATCTCCTCTGCATCCCCTGCCTCTCCAATCTCCTCTACATCCCTTGCTTCTCCAAAGTCTTCCACAGTCCCTGCCCGTCCAATCTCCTCCACAGTGCTGCCTCTCCAATCTCCTCTACGGCCCCTGCCTCTCTAATCTTCTCGACTGCCTCTCCAATCTCCCGTACACTGCTGCCTCTCCAATCTCCTATACACTGCCGCCTCTCCAATCTCCTGTACAGCAGCTGCCTCTCCAATCTTCTCTACCGCCCCTGCCTCTCCAATCTCCTCTACAGCCCCTGTCTCTCCAATCTCCCCTACAGCCCCTGCCTCTCCAATTTTCTCTACGGCCCCTGCCTCTCTTACCTCCTCTATGGTCCCAACCTCTGCAATCTCCTCTGCAACCCCTGCTTCTCCAAAGTCTTCAACAGTCCCTGCCCGTCCAATCTCCTCCACAGTGCTGCCTCTCCAATCTCCTCTGCATCCCCCGCCTCTCCAATCTCCTCTACATCCCTTGCTTCTCCAAAGTCTTCCACAGTCCCTGCCCGTCCAATCTCCTCCACAGTGCTGCCTCTGCAATCTCCTCTACGTCCCCTGCCTCTCTAATCTTCTCTACTGCCTCTCCAATCTCCCGTACACTGCCGCCTCTCCAATCGCCTGTACAGCCCCTGCCTCTCCAATCTCCTCTATAGCCCCTGACTCTCCAATCTCCTCTACGGCCCCTGCCTCTCCAATCTCCTCTGCAGCCCCTGTCTCCCCAATCTCCTCTACAGCCCTTGCCTCTCCAATTTTCTCTACGGCCCCTGCCTCTCTTATCTCCTCTACGTACCCGGCCTCTCCAATCTCCTCTGCATCCCCTGCCTCTCCAATCTCCTCTACATCCCTTGCTTCTCCAAAGTCTTCCACAGTCCCTGCCCGTCCAATCTCCTCCACAATGCTGCCTCTCCAATCTCCTCTACGTCCCCTGCCTCTCTAATCTTCTCAACTGCCTCTCCAATCTCCCGTACACCGCTGCCTCTCCAATCTCCTATACACTGCCGCCTCTCCAATCTCCTGTACAGCAGCTGCCTCTCCAATCTTCTCTACCGCCCCTGCCTCTCCAATCTCCTCTACAGCCCCTGTCTCTCCAATCTCCCCTACAGCCCCTGCCTCTCCAATTTTCTCTACGGCCCCTGCCTCTCTTACCTCCTCTATGGTCCCAACCTCTGCAATCTCCTCTGCAACCCCTGCTTCTCCAAAGTCTTCCACAGTCCCTGCCCGTCCAATCTCCTCCACAGTGCTGCCTCTGCAATCTCCTCTACGTCCCCTGCCTCTCTAATCTTCTCTACTGCCTCTCCAATCTCCCGTACACTGCCGCCTCTCCAATCGCCTGTACAGCCCCTGCCTCTCCAATCTCCTGTACAGCCCCTGCCTCTCCAATCTCCTCTACAGTCCCTGCCTCTCCAATCTCCTCTATAGCCCCTGACTCTCCAATCTCCTCTACGGCCCCTGCCTCTCCAATCTCCTCTGCAGCCCCTGCCTCTCCAATCTCCTCTATAGCCCCTGACTCTCCAATCTCCTCTACGGCCTCTGCCTCTCCAATCTCCTCGGCATCCCCTGCCTCTCTAATCTTCTCTACTGCCTTTCCAATCTCCCGTACACCGCTGCCTCTCCAATCTCCTATACACTGCCGCCTCTCCAATCGCCTGTACAGCCCCTGCCTCTCCAATCTCCTGTACAGCCCCTGCCTCTCCAATCTCCTCTACAGCACCTGACTCTCCAATCTCCTTTACTGCCTCTCCAATCTCCTCTGCAGCCCCCACCTCTCCAATCTTCTCTACAGCGCTGCCTCTCCTATCTCCTCTACAGCCCCTGCCCCTCCAATCTCCACTACAGCTCCTGCCTCTTCACTCTCCAGTACAGACCCTGCCTCTCCAATCTCCTGTACAGCCCCGGCCTCTCCAATCTCCACTATTGCCTCTCCAATCTCCTCCACAGTCCTGCCTCTCCAATCTCCTCTATGGCCCTTTCCTCTCTAATCTTCTCTACTGCCTCTCCAATCTCCTCTATGGCCCTTGCCTCTCTAATCTTCTCTACTGCCTCTCCAATCTCCTCTGCAGTCCCTGTCTCTCCAATCTCCTGTAGAGCCCTTGCCTCTCCAATTTTCTCTACGGCCCCTGCCTCTCTTATCTCCTCTACGGCCCCAACCTCTCCAATCTCCTCTGCATCCTCTGCCTCTCCAATCTCCTCTACTGCCCCTACCTCTCCAATCTCCTCTACAGCCCCTGCTTCTCCAAAGTCTTCCACGGTCCCTGCCCGTCTAATCTCCTCCACAGTGCTGCCTCTCCAATCTCCTCTACGGCCCCTGCCTCTCTAATCTTCTCGACTGCCTCTCCAATCTCCCGTACACCGCTGCCTCTCCAATCTCCTATACACTGCCGCCTCTCCAATCTCCTGTACAGCAGCTGCCTCTCCAATCTCCTCTACAGCCCCTGTCTCTCCAATCTCCCCTACAGCCCCTGTCTCTCCAATTTTCTCTATGGCCCCTGCCTCTCTTATCTCCTCTACGTACCCAGCTTCTCCAATCTCCTCTGCATCCCCTGCCTCTCCAATCTCCTCTACATCCCTTGCTTCTCCAAAGTCTTCCTCAGTCCCTGCCCGTCCAATCTCCTCCACAGTGCTGCCTCTCCAATCTCCTCTACGGCCCCTGCCCCTCTAATCTTCTCGACTGCCTCTCCAATCTCCCATACACCGCTGCCTCTCCAATCTCCTATACACTGCCGCCTCTCCAATCTCCTGTACAGCACCTGCCTCTCCAATCTCCTCTACAGCCCCTGTCTCTCCAATCTCCCCTACAGCCCCTGCCTCTCCAATTTTCTCTCCCCCTGCCTCTCTTACCTCCCTATGGTCCCAACCTCTCCAATCTCCTCTGCAACCCCTGCTTCTCCAAAGTCTTCAACAGTCACTGCCCGTCCAATCTCCTCCACAGTGCTGCCTCTCCAATCTCCTCGGCATCCCCTGCCTCTCCAATCTCCTCTACATCCCTTGCTTCTCCAAAGTCTTCCAGAGTCCCTGCCCGTCCAATCTCCTCCACAGTGCTGCCTCTGCAATCTCCTCTACGTCCCCTGCCTCTCTAATCTTCTCTACTGCCTTTCCAATCTCCCGTACACCGCTGCCTCTCCAATCTCCTATACACTGCCGCCTCTCCAATCGCCTGTACAGCCCCTGCCTCTCCAATCTCCTGTACAGCCCCTGCCTCTCCAATCTCCTCTACAGCACCTGACTCTCCAATCTCCTTTACTGCCTCTCCAATCTCCTCTGCAGCCCCCACCTCTCCAATCTTCTCTACAGCGCTGCCTCTCCTATCTCCTCTACAGCCCCTGCCCCTCCAATCTCCACTACAGCTCCTGCCTCTTCACTCTCCAGTACAGACCCTGCCTCTCCAATCTCCTGTACAGCCCCGGCCTCTCCAATCTCCACTATTGCCTCTCCAATCTCCTCCACAGTCCTGCCTCTCCAATCTCCTCTATGGCCCTTTCCTCTCTAATCTTCTCTACTGCCTCTCCAATCTCCTCTATGGCCCTTGCCTCTCTAATCTTCTCTACTGCCTCTCCAATCTCCTCTGCAGTCCCTGTCTCTCCAATCTCCTGTAGAGCCCTTGCCTCTCCAATTTTCTCTACGGCCCCTGCCTCTCTTATCTCCTCTACGGCCCCAACCTCTCCAATCTCCTCTGCATCCTCTGCCTCTCCAATCTCCTCTACTGCCCCTACCTCTCCAATCTCCTCTACAGCCCCTGCTTCTCCAAAGTCTTCCACGGTCCCTGCCCGTCTAATCTCCTCCACAGTGCTGCCTCTCCAATCTCCTCTACGGCCCCTGCCTCTCTAATCTTCTCGACTGCCTCTCCAATCTCCCGTACACCGCTGCCTCTCCAATCTCCTATACACTGCCGCCTCTCCAATCTCCTGTACAGCAGCTGCCTCTCCAATCTTCTCTACAGCCCCTGGCTCTCCAATCTCCTCTACAGCCCCTGCCTCTCCAATTTTCTCTATGGCCCCTGCCTCTCTTATCTCCTCTACGTACCCAGCCTCTCCAATCTCCTCTGCATCCCCTGCCTCTCCAATCTCCTCTACATCCCTTGCTTCTCCAAAGTCTTCCACAGTCCCTGCCCGTCCAATCTCCTCCACAGTGCTGCCTCTACAATCTCCTCTACGGCCCCTGCCTCTCTAATCTTCTCGACTGCCTCTCCAATCTCCCGTACACTGCTGCCTCTCCAATCTCCTATACACTGCCGCCTCTCCAATCTCCTGTACAGCACCTGCCTCTCCAATCTCCTCTACAGTCCCTGCCTCTCCAATCTTCTCTACCGCCCCTGCCTCTCCAATCTCCTCTACAGCCCCTGTCTCTCCAATCTCCCCTACAGCCCCTGCCTCTGCAATTTTCTCTACGGCCCCTGCCTCTCTTACCTCCTCTATGGTCCCAACCTCTCCAATCTCCTCTGCAACCCCTGCTTCTCCAAAGTCTTCCACAGTCTCTGCCTGTCCAATCTCCTCCACAGTGCTGCCTCTGCAATCTCCTCTGCATCCCCTGCCTCTCTAATCTCCTCTACTGCCTCTTCCAATCTCCCGTACACTGCCGCCTCTCCAATCTCCTGTACAGCCCCTGCCTCTCCAATCTCCTCTACAGCCCCTGACTCTCCAATCTCCTCTACAGCCCCTGCCTCTCCAATCTCCTCTACAGCCCCTGCCTCTCCAATCTCCTCTACAGTCCCTGCCTCTCCAATCTCCTCTACAGCCCCTGACTCTCCAATCTCCTCTACAGCCCCTGCCTCTCCAATCTCCTCTACAGCCCCTGCCTCTCCAATCTCCTCTGCAGCCCCTGCCTCTCCAATCTCCTCCACAGCCCCTGCCTCTCCAATCTCCTCTACAGCCCCTGTCTCCCCAATCTCCTCTACAGCCCCTGGCTCTCCAATCTCCTCTACAGCCCTTGCCTCTCCAATTTTCTCTACGGCCCCTGCCTCTCTTATCTCCTCTACGTACCCAGCCTCTCCAATCTCCTCTGCATCCCCTGCCTCTCCAATCTCCTCTACATCCCTTGCTTCTCCAAAGTCTTCCACAGTCCCTGCCCGTCCAATCTCCTCCACAGTGCTGCCTCTCCAATCTCCTCTACGGCCCCTGCCTCTCTAATCTTCTCGACTGCCTCTCCAATCTCCCGTACACCGCTGCCTCTCCAATCTCCTATACACTGCCTCCTCTCCAATCTCCTGTTCAGCAGCTGCCTCTCCAATCTTCTCTACCGCCCCTGCCTCTCCAATCTCCTCTACAGCCCCTGTCTCTCCAATCTCCCCTACAGCCCCTGCCTCTCCAATTTTCTCTATGGCCCCTGCCTCTCTTACCTCCTCTATGGTCCCAACCTCTCCAATCTCCTCTGCAACCCCTGCTTCTCCAAAGTCTTCAACAGTCACTGCCCGTCCAATCTCCTCCACAGTGCTGCCTCTCCAATCTCCTCGGCATCCCCTGCCTCTCCAATCTCCTCTACATCCCTTGCTTCTCCAAAGTCTTCCAGAGTCCCTGCCCGTCCAATCTCCTCCACAGTGCTGCCTCTGCAATCTCCTCTACGTCCCCTGCCTCTCTAATCTTCTCTACTGCCTTTCCAATCTCCCGTACACCGCTGCCTCTCCAATCTCCTATACACTGCCGCCTCTCCAATCGCCTGTACAGCCCCTGCCTCTCCAATCTCCTGTACAGCCCCTGCCTCTCCAATCTCCTCTACAGCACCTGACTCTCCAATCTCCTTTACTGCCTCTCCAATCTCCTCTGCAGCCCCCACCTCTCCAATCTTCTCTACAGCGCTGCCTCTCCTATCTCCTCTACAGCCCCTGCCCCTCCAATCTCCACTACAGCTCCTGCCTCTTCACTCTCCAGTACAGACCCTGCCTCTCCAATCTCCTGTACAGCCCCGGCCTCTCCAATCTCCACTATTGCCTCTCCAATCTCCTCCACAGTCCTGCCTCTCCAATCTCCTCTATGGCCCTTTCCTCTCTAATCTTCTCTACTGCCTCTCCAATCTCCTCTATGGCCCTTGCCTCTCTAATCTTCTCTACTGCCTCTCCAATCTCCTCTGCAGTCCCTGCCTCTCCAATCTCCTGTACAGCCCCTGCCTCCACAATCTCCTCTACGGCCCCCACCTCTCCAATCTCCTCTACAGTCCCTGGCTCTCCAATCTCCTGTAGAGCCCTTGCCTCTCCAATTTTCTCTACGGCCCCTGCCTCTCTTATCTCCTCTATGGCCCCAACCTCTCCAATCTCCTCTGCATCCTCTGCCTCTCCAATCTCCTCTACTGCCCCTACCTCTCTAATCTTCTCGACTGCCTCTCCAATCTCCTCAGCAGCCCCTACCTCTCCAATCTCCCGTACCGCCGCTGCCTCTCCAATCTCCTATACACTGCCGCCTCTCCAATCTCCTCTACAGCCCGTGCCTCTCCAAATCTCCGGCACAGCCCCTGTCTCTCCAATCTCCTGTACAGCCCCTGCCTCTCCAATTTTCTCTACGTCCCCTGCCTCTCCAATCTCCACTGTGGCCCCTGCCTCTCCAATCTACTCTGCAGTCCCTGCCTCTCCAATCTCCTCTACAGTCCCTGTCTCTCCAATCTCCTCTACGACCCCTGGCTCTCCAATCTCTTTTTCAGCCCCTGCCTCTCCATTCTCCTGTACGGCCCCTGTCTCTCCAATCTCGTGAACAGCCCCTGTCTCTCCAATCTCCCCTACAGCCCCTGCCTCTGCAATCTCCCCTACAGCCCCTGCCTCTGCAATCTGCTCTACGGCCCCTGCCTCTCCAATCTCCTCTACAGTCCCTGTCTCTCCAATCTCCTCTACAGTCCCTGGCTCTCCAATCTCCTCTAAAACCTCTGCCTGTCCAATCTCCTCTACAGTCCCTGCCTCTCCAATCTCCTCTACAGCCCTTGCCTCTCCAATTTTCTCTACGGCCCCTGCCTCTCTTATCTCCTCTACGTACCCAGCCTCTCCAATCTCCTCTGCATCCCCTGCCTCTCCAATCTCCTCTACATCCCTTGCTTCTCCAAAGTCTTCCACAGTCACTGCCCGTCCAATCTCCTCCACAGTGCTGCCTCTCCAATCTCCTCTACGGCCCCTCCCTCTCTAATCTTCTCGACTGCCTCTCCAATCTCCCGTACACCGCTGCCTCTCCAATCTCCTATACACTGCCGCCTCTCCAATCTCCTGTACAGCAGCTGCCTCTCCAATCTCCACTACAGCCCCTGCCTCTCCAATCTTCTCTACCACCCCTGCCTCTCCAATCTCCTCTACAGCCCCTGTCTCTCCAATCTCCCCTACAGCCCCTGCCTCTCCAATTTTCTCTACGGCCCCTGCCTCTCTTACCTCCTCTATGGTCCCAACCTCTCCAATCTCCTCTGCAACCCCTGCTTCTCCAAAGTCTTCCACAGTCTCTGCCCGTCCAATCTCCTCCACAGTGCTGCCTCTGCAATCTCCTCTACGTCCCCTGCCTCTCTAATCTTCTCTACTGCCTCTCCAATCTCCCGTACACTGCCGCCTCTCCAATCACCTGTACAGCCCCTGCCTCTCCAATCTCCTCTACAGCCCCTGCCTCTCCAATCTCTTCTACAGCCCCTGCCTCTCCAATCTCCTCTACAGCCCCTGTCTCTCCAATCTCCCCTACAGCCCCTGCCTCTCCAATTTTCTCTACGGCCCCTGCCTCTCTTACCTCCTCTATGGTCCCAACCTCTCCAATCTCCGCTGCAACCCCTGCTTCTCCAAAGCCTTCAACAGTCCCTGCCCGTCCAATCTCCTCCACAGTGCTGCCTCTCCAATCTCCTCTGCATCCCCTGCCTTTCCAATCTCCTCTACGGCCCCTGCCTCTCCGTTCTCCTGTACAGCCCCCGTCTCTCCAATTTTCTCTACGGCCCCTGCCTCTCTTATCTCCTCTACGGCCCCAACCTCTCCAATCTCCTGCTTCTGCAAAAGTCCCTGCTTCTCCAAAGTCTTCCACGGTCCCTGCCCGTCCAATCTCCTCCACAGTGCTGATTCTCCAATCTTCTCTACGGCTCCTGCCTCTCCAATCTTCTCTACTGCCTCTCCAATCTCCCGTACACCGCTGCCTCTCCAATCTCACCTTCAGCCCCTGCCTCTGCAATCTCCTTTACGGCCCCCGCCGCTCCAATCTCCTCTACAGCCCCTGTCTCTCCAATCTCCTGTACAACCCCTGCCTCTCCAGTACAGTTAAACTTCTCCTATCGTGTACGCAGTACTCACGAGGTGTGGTCCAGCCTCTCTTTTATGAAGCTGTTTCTGGTCCGTTAACTTACAACACAGTTGATGAAGGCAACCATCACAGCTATCTTTCTCCAGAACGCTACATTCCCTACTGCCCAGTGTGCAGTCGGTTCTGAGCATCTACATAGGAAGTCCAAACGCCGATTGTAGGGCGCAAATACTGAACGCTGGAGCGAAAAAAAAGACTTCTGGAACTCAGCTGGTAGCAGTACCTGTAGGGAAGGAGTTGTTCCTCCAGCAGATGGTTTGTTGCATTTGAATTACA